>NC_035108.1:53599692-54849692 GCF_002204515.2 Aedes aegypti
ACCAGTAAGGACTCAATAAAAGTCGAGACTCCTTTCCCAGTTTCTGGTTCGTAAGAATCTGTTTATTATTTCGTCGTTTCTGGGTTTATATCTTGTTACAAAAGCTTACAATGTTTAACTGCTTAATCTATTTTCTATTGGTGAGAATGAGACAACTGGAGTCCATACTTAAAAATTATTCATCTTTGCAAATGTGGCATTTTGTATGCCTAGGTGGTCCGTGCCCAAAAATGTGCATCTTGCTATTTCGGCAATTCGTATCTCGGTGGTCCGGCCAGGGCGATGCAATTTGAAACCTTTCAATTTCGTTTGCCCGTCCGTGTAGGGCTCACGGGGAGGAGGAAAAAAGGAATGGAAATAATTCTGGCACTTGAGGTGCGGTTGTCGCATATGGTTGTAATTTCAATATCTTGCACTTTTCGAGTGCATTGGTCGGTTTCAGGCGGATGGCCTTTGAGTTTGTTTATGATTGTGGGTTTCGGTGATCAGTGGTTCTCAACCCACGACATAACTTTTGGGACCACCGAGTGTCCCCTAGGGAACCTATGATTGGGGACAATTAGAATTGAGCTGCAATACTCATCGTGCAACGGCTCATTCTTCATGTCTAGTCATGAATAGGTCAACTTTAGACCAAAAATGGATATTTAACTAGAATGGCCTCTTTGGGGACCTCTTATAGTTCCCTAAGGAACCTATCATTGGAGAAATTTCGATTTTTACACCAAAACATATCATGCGACAGTTTGTTCTTCATGTCTTGTCGTAAATAGGGCAACTGTTGACTCAATGTGTATATTTAAATATTGTGTCGAAAATACTTCATGGTCTGGGAAAATTCCCAACTCGAAACATCTTCGACCGATGAGATTCGAACCTATGTCCCTCAACTTGGTCTTGCTGGAAAGCTGTGTTTTTACCGCTACGGCTAACTTGGTCTTACAAACATAACATTATTGTATCAGAATACCAGTAACTATTTCTGTAAGGCAAAATTAGGAAAATTTCATAATGTAGCGAATTGGCCTCATTCGACAAGCCGCTATTCGTGTTTTGTAACTGTGAGAAAACAAGACGTTTTATCGCTGACGAATAGGAACTCTTGGCCACACACGAAATTTCGGTACAAGTTAAAAAATTCTCCAGAGAATTTCCGAAATTTCTCTAGAGACGCTTCTTGTTATTTCTTCAGGAATTACTTCGAAGATTTATCAAAGGGTTTTACAAGAAGTTCGTTCTAGATAATTTTAATGGACAATGATTTCTCCTGAAATTCCACTAGGGATGTCACTACTGATTAATCCAGGGATTATGGGAAAAGCTTTTAATTGCTAAGATTATTGAGACCGGCCCCAGTAGGGCTCCAGGAATACCTGCAGTAATACTGCCAGAAGTTCATGCAGGGTTTTCACCAAAGATTGTTGCAGGGAATTCTGCAAGAAAATCTCTATAGAGATTATTTTAGAAAATTCCCATGGAATCTTTCATAGAATCTTTAAGTAAAATTGTTACTGGGATTTCCCAGGAATTTTTACAAGGATTCTTCCAGGAATCTTTCCAGACATTCCTCCATGAATTCTTTAGGCGGTTTTTTTATTATTCTTTCAGAGATTCCCCAGAGAATCCTTCAAGTTTTCATCCATGAAAAACTCTACAGGGATCTTTGCAGAGATGTCTCCCCAGGGAGTACACTAGAATAAGGATTACTCCAGGCATTCCGTCAGAAATACCTCCATGAGTTCCATGCAGGGATTCTTCCAGGTAGTCATCTTGGGGGCTCCATGGATTCGTCCAGGGATTGCTCCAGGGATTCAATCAAGAATTTTTCAAAGGAATCTTCACTTATTTTTTGGGGAATTCCTCCAGGAACTCCCAAAGAAATGCCTCTTGGAAAATCGCTACGTGAATAACTCCAAGAAAATTTGCAGGTTATCTTCCATGGATTATCTCTGAAATTGCTTCAGAGATTCGGTTTGGTCTTCTGAAAGTTCTTCCAAGGATTTCTTTGAAAATTCCTCTAGAAATTTTTCCAAAAATTGAACATGGAATCATCGTCCAGGAATTTTATCAGAAAATACTCTTTTTCTCCTGGATTTACATTAGAAAACTAAACTCTAATTAGAATCCACCATCCTTCATGGATTCCTCCAAATATGTCTGCAGCGCTAAATATATATCTCCAGAAATTTGTTTATAGATACCCACAAATATTATCCGGAAATTTCTCCGGAAATATCTCTGCGGGTATTTCTTCAGGCATCATTTTTTTTTCACAGTGATACTTCCAGGGTTCATCCAAGGACTACAGCAAGAATTCTCCAGCGAATTCTTCTGCAGTTTATTTAGCTAGCCTTTAAGAGGAAAATAACCATCATCGTTTTACAAATTTTCAAAACCAGTTTTTTTGCTAAAAATTGAAACAATGCTTATGAAAATCTATCATTGCATTAAACTTGCTATCTATAGGACAGTGATAGATTTTCAGGAGGATTTCTTTAAATATGAACGAAAAAACTGGTTTTTCATTTTTGATGATTGCTGATGATTGAATGATGGATTCTTGAGCCTTAATTGATTCATTCAGCAATTGGCCCAGATAATTCTGCAAAGAATCCTGTAGGATTACTTCAGATATTTACCCAGCAATTTCTACAGAAATTCCTAAAAAAAATTACAATAGAAAAAACTCTATAGGGTTTTTCTAACAATTTTTCCATGAGATTTCTTCGGGACTACAGAGATTGCTGGGGATTTTTTTTTATTTCCGTACGGGTTTGGGCCGAAAGGTCTCAGATTTTCATGAAACTTTTTCCACAGGCAGGGCTCATCAATATATGAATAAAAAAATTGAGAAAAATTCAGGGTCGCCTATTTTCTCGGAAAACTCAGTTGGAATTTTTTTGGTTTTCCCCTGACACTACTTACTTTGAAAAATCATAACTCAAGAACGAAGCATCATAGAAACCAAGTTTTTTTTTATAAAAATGAAAGCTAATTTTCTCAGGATTTAAAAACAATATTAACTGAAAACTTTTTTCTACAAAAATTTCCACCGTTGAGAAAATTCGTAAAGAAAAGCCGGGAAAACTATGTTCCAAATCGTGTAAGATTTTCAAACAAATATTTTTGAGAACAGAATTTTATAAATTTCAATCACTGAAATTTTTAAGATGTACTACTTTTTAATTCCTGCGTTTGGTCATAGTTTTGCGAAAAATGCCCAGATTTCTCGTTCAAGTCTTTTCGTTCGAAAATCATAACTGAAGATAAATGCGTCACAGAAACATTTTTTTTTTTGTCAAATCGGAATAAAATTTTCTCAAAACTTTGAGATTTTTTGAAATGGAATAAGTTTCCCAGGACATTTTTCACCGTTTAGGAAAATAAATGATGATAACCCAATTAGCTATTCCAGCTTACATACAAAGTATATTTGAAAAGAGCGATCAATAAGATCCAATCTTAAACATTTTTGTAATACGCTCATTTTTCATTCCTAAAACATGATCAAATATTACCAAGATGAGCTTTTTACATTTATAAGTTTATAAAGCTTATTTTCAAATTTATAAGTTTATAAACAAAACTACTTAAGAACGAAACAGCATAGAGACAAAGATTTCTCCAATCATAATGTAGGCATTTTTTCCAGCTACCTGTTAGGTACCGTAATCCGGGGTAACATTGATCAGTGGGGTAAAATTGATCGCAATGACCCTCTTCGTAAAAAGCTCGAATCAACATTTATTGATGGAATATTTCCAATGCATGAATGGTGATTCTCTTTCTTATATTCATGAGCCAATGAAAAATAAGGTTTTTGCGAAAATTAAGCTGTGTTCATGCGAAAAATTTTCAACTTTTGTAAACAATGATTTTGATGATTATGGATGACACCATTAAAGAATCATGTCTCATATGAGTTCTGAAAACGATATGAGCAAGAGAAATGCGGTTGTTACTAAAAATGACATCGCCGAAAACGATTTTGTTGGCAAAAATTTCATAAATATGTTCAATAAAGCATAATTCATAAATTATTATAAAGCGTGAAGAATTTCCTTAGGAAATTGCCTACCTTTAGGCGTATTCCACAATCCAAGGTGTTTTTAATTTTAAAATATTTCAAAAAGTAAATGACTTGTAAGAGTTTGGCCTTCATATTCGGCTTCAGGGACCATGATTTTAGTAAGTAATGATATTTTCAATTTTACCGAACGATGTTTTTATGGGTGATCAATGTTACCCCATGTCAGCTAAATGAAAAAATCACTTAAAACATTTTTTTAAATATGCTTTAAACTTTCAGAAAACAAAATACAGTACAAAGACACGAGCAATGGGTGGCAGTACTTGTTTTAAAAATATAAAATTTGCAACGCATTTTCAAATCAAATGTTTGAGAAATATTCAAAAAAATGATCAATGTTACCCCGGATTACGGTAACTACAAAATTGATAAATTAATTAACTCATTACGCGTGATAAAGATGGACAAATTATGGGTGAAATTGTGAAAAAAATCCACTTGCTTGGCTGGGATTTGAACCCAGGACTCTTGTATGCTAGACGAGCGCTTTACTAACTAAGCTACCGAGCCACTTGGTGACCCAATAACTGAGTTGGTTACAAGTTTAGAATTCAAATTCCTGTAGGTACGATAGTCAAACAGTTTCAACACTAAATAAATCGCACTCGCTCTTCTCGCGTGTGTATTTAACATGAGATGGATGGAAACGGGTTATGAAAGGGGTTCGCGTGGTCTGTAGGGATTTTAATTCTAAACTTGTAACCAACTGAGTTATTGGGTCACCAAGTGGCTCGGTAGCTTAGTTGGTAAGGCGCACGTCTATCATACAAGAGTCCTGGGTTCAAATCCCAGCCGAGCACGTGGATTTTTTTTTTCATAATTTCACCCATAATTTGTCCATCTTTACCACGCGTAATGAATTAATTAATTTAATAATCATGCGGATTGGATTACCGAACAGCTCAATATAAGCGTCAATTTACAAAATTGACAGTTAAATCAATGGGTAGACAATATGACCAAGTTTCATTCGAATGGAGTTCGGTGGATTACGGAAAAGATGAAAATCTGCATGAAGTGCATGATTATGATTAACCAGAAGGCTCCAGAAAAAAAGAACATATCAAAAATTTCAGCGATTAAAGCTTATGAAATGACCTTCTCAAAAATATATTTTTGAAAGTTTTCCAATAATTTGAACATAGTTTTTCCGGCTTTTCTTTACGAATTTTCTCAACGGTGGAAAATTTTGTGGAAAACTGTTTCCAGTTAATATTTTTTTTTTATTCCTGAGAAAATTTGCTTTCATTTTCTTAGAACAAAACTTTGTTTCTACGATGCTTCTTTCTTGAGTTATGATTTTTCAAAGAAAAGGCTCAAAATGGCACATTTGCACATTTTTTACAAAATTGGCCATAATCCAAAAACGAAAAAAAGTACATTTCAAAAATTTCAGCAATTAAAGCTTATGAAATTATCTTCTCTGAAAATCTTCCACGAGTTGGAGCATAGTTTTACCGGCTTTTCTTAAGAATTTTCTCAACGGTGGAAAATTTTGTGGAAAACTTTTTCCAGCTAATATTTTTTTTATTCTTGAGAAAACTTGCTTTCATTTTCATAAAAAAAACTTTGTTTCTACGATGCATCGTTCTTGAGTTATGATTTTTCAAAATAAGTAGTGTCAGAGGGAAACAAGAAAAATTCAACTGAGTTTTCCGGGGAAATAGGCGACCCTGAATTTTTCTCAAATTTTTTTTATTCATATTTCGATGAGCCCTGCCTGTGAAAAAAGTTTCATGAAAATCTGAGATCCTTCGGCCCACTTTGTACAGAAATAAAAAAAATCCCCTGCTGCAATATTTTTTTTTTTTTCTAAGGATTTTCCAATGAATCTTCCAGGAATTAAGCAGGGATTACTCAAGGGATTCTCCCTGATTTAAGTAATTTAAATTACTCTAAGGATTCCTTCATGTAATATTATAATATATTATTTTGCCAGAGGGGATTATCTAGGGATAACTCAGAGGATTTGTTCATAATTTTTTTTTTAAAGAACCTCCAAGGATGACTCAAAGAATTTCTCCAGCGATTCCTCCAATAATTTATCCAGGGGTGGTTCAAAAACTTCTTTAGTAAAGCAGTTCCTCGAGCAATTCCTGTAAATAACCTTTGAAGAATACCTGGTAGCACTCTTAGGGTGATTTCTGATTAGGTCTTTGGAGGAACTCTAGAGGAATTTCTAGAGGATTTTGTACAGGAATTTTCGGAAGCCAAAAAATAAGCTCTGGAGAAGAAATTCCGGGGAATTCCTGGAGGATTATTTGGAAAAATCTTTGGAGTGAATCATGTAGCGATTTTCTTGGACATATCCCTGGGAGAATTCTTGAAGCATAATCTTGAATAACAACAACTTCTTCTCAGCTTAGTGTTCTTATGAGCACTTCCACAGTTATAAACTGAGAGCATTCTTTGTTAAAGTTTCCATTTTCGCATTCGTATATCGCGTGGCAGGTACAATGATACTTTAAGCCCAAGGAAGTCAAGGAAATTCCCATTACGAAAAAGATCTTGGACGGGCCAGGAATCGAACCCAGGTACTTTCAGCATGGCTTTGCTTAGCCACAGACTTTTATCACTCGGCTAAGAAAAGCCGAAGGCAAGGAAAAAAAGGAATCAGTAAGTATCGAAGGCAAAATATGGAATACTTCCATATCGAAAGGAGAAAGCAGCACTTTGATGAACACACAACGGTGGAAATGCCTTTGCCAGTACTGCGGACGATGGAAACTAACCACCCACACTTTGAGGGAGGTTAAGGATGTCAAGCTACTGGTAAAGATAGTATTGAAGCTGAACTCATAGAAATGGGCCCTAAGGGGCTCGCCATTTGTCTGCAGCGTCTTATAGGCACAATCTGCGAAACAGAACAACTACTGGAGGAGCGGAAGAAAGTGGTAATATGCCCCATATACAAGAGAGGCGACAAGCTAGATTGTGAGAACTTCCGAACGTATAAAAGTATTATCTCAGATTAAAGTCACCTGCCACCTGTACTAAACGATTGAGTGGGAAGTTACAGCAAATCCTCCAAAAATTTCGTGAATACCAGGTCTCAACGTATTATCTTTTCACCGATTCAAAGGCGGCATACGATAGTATTGATCGCGTAGAGTTATGAAAATTATGGATGCAAACAGCTTTTTCGTGAAGCTCACAAGGCTAATAACAGTAATATTGGAAGGTATCCAAAATTCTTTGATGATTTCAGGAGAACATTCCAGTTCGATTGAATCCCTTTGGAGACTACGACAAGGCGATGAATTTTCGTGCCTGTTGTTCAATATCGAGCTAGGAGGTTTACTGCGGCAAGCAGAGCTTCTCATCATGGTACGATTTTCACGAGATCCAGCCAATTTGTTTGCTTTGCGGATGATATGGACATTGTTGGCCGAAGATTTAAAACGGTGGCTGACCTGTACACTCGCCTGAAACGCGAAGCAGAAAACTGGTGGTGAATGCGTCCAAGGCAAAGCACATGTGCTTGCAAGTGAAACAACCACGGTCGATATCTCCTCTTTACATACAAATAAATAATAAACATAGATTTGCAACTGACTCCTAGTAAACAATATGCATAATAGTCTTCCTAATATGACATCACCCATATGGTTGTTCCAATTCCTTCCTAATGACATTGAGACGATCCACACGCACCTTAATTCCGCGTCAATTCCCTTCAAGCTTCATATATCTTTCCACCTTCTATCAGCAGTCGCCATCTCCGTCATCAACATCATCATCATCATCATCATTATCGACATCGTTTTCCAGTGTGTCGCCAAGCCAAATCCTCCGCCACGTCGTCGGCGGCCTAAATATCTCCCGAGCCCAAGCGGATTAAGATGCCATTCTAAACCGCTTATCTTCCATCAAGCACACTTCATCAAAAAGCGCGCGCGTGCAATTCCTCCACTCTTGCCTCCTTGGGTTGGTTGGTTCGTTCGTTATAACGACACCTCATACTCGATGAAGACATTCGGGATCACCCACCAACCCCTGGCCGTGATTTATTCTTCTTTTGACATTACGTCCCTAGTAGGACAGAGCATGTTTCCCAGCTTAGACTCTAATGAGCGCTTCCACAGTTATTAACTGAGAGTTTTCTTTGCCAAAGTTGCCATTATCGCATGGAAAGTACGATGATACTTTATATCCAGGGAAGTCAAGAAAATTTCCGTTACAAAAAGATCCTGGATCGAACCCAGACACCTTTGTAGTCGCGAACTATAACCACTAGGCTAACGAAAACTCCTTGTCTCCAAATCCAAATAAAAACGTAAGTCTAATCGTGCCCAGAAGAAGGCAACTTTGTCTCCGCGTTATCAACCGTTTGCCATCGCTGCGACTCGCTCGAAATCACTTCAAATCGCCGAAAATGGAACACCGAAAAAGCAAATCCACCGGCGGCGACGACCCTGGCTGCATGTCATCATCAACCTTACCTTCGTTCGCCGTCGTCGTTGACTGTGCGAGGGAAGAATAATGCGCGAATCCCCATTAGTCGACAACAACGTCTACGTCTTCGCCGTTCGGTCGGACGGAAGAATGGCGTTCCGCTCATTTGGGCTCAAAGGAACTCCTCGTGCCATTTGACTTGAAAAGGTGAGCCGGGAGGTTGGCGTGACAGTTATGAGAACGCCATAACCGTCAACTTCAGGAGTAGTAACGTCATCGGCGATGAAAGAAGGAAGAAGAAATTCTTACTTCTGTCACCCCCGAAGACCCTGTCGGGATAATTGTATGTAAAATATAAACTCTCACTTCCTGAACCGGGGACGGACACATTGCTTCCTCCAGGTCAATAGGACCAGGCATGGGCGTAGCCAGAAGGTAGCTACAAAAACATCTGGCTTCTGCCAAAGATTTCCCTATAGAATTTACTGGAAATTAACTATGGATGTCGTAGAGAGAATCTGCCTTAAGTTCTTAATGAGTATCTCCTTATAACGCCCATGGAACCAGTTGTTGCTAGAGTTAGGTTGATCCTCTTCACAGTGAACCGCATATGCACTCCCACTACCTCTGCGAAGAGACGCACCAGCACACTTACAGCGGACGTGTTCCACGGTGAAGGGGGTCCTTTTGATGTTGCACACAGCTCGCCACAAGCTAGCTCACACACGCTCACAGAAGGATTGTTCGGAGCGCAAAAGCGGCTCATCTTTGCATTTTGCTGCTTCTCCACTCTAGACTCGAAATCCAGCCCCGAAAATCCACAGCGACAGACTCTCCTGACTCACTGCAAGCTTATCCTTTGATCTGTGCTGCTCACCACCACTGCGGGCAAACGGCAATGTGTTCGCATTTAAAGGAAGTGAAATTTATGCATTATGATTATGATTATGTAGATCTATGCTTTGTGATTGTTATTATCGTCGGAGTCGGAGTCGTTATAATGATACCCTGCCAGGTGGGGTTCGGGGTGGGATTGAGGACGAAAGGATGTCGTGAGGCAGTGGATTTCTTTTCACTTCCAACTTACAAAGGATGTCAAGCCGTTTGGCAGATCGTGTGGGTTAAGCCGGTTTTATACGCTGCTATGAGCTTTGGCACTCGTTGGAGGATTTGGAGTGTCGAAGCTCAAAACATTATGATGATGTCCATCCATGGTGGAAAAGGTTTCGGAAAAGTGTTTCTTGATTGAAATGATGTTGACGATGATGATGTTGTCCTACGAAACAGCTATTCAAATGACGAATCTTGAAGAGTTGCTAATAAATATTTCAAAATTTATCCTATAATTCTACCCATTCATATTTTTCTGCAAAGCACTTCATCTAACCACAAAATTTTCTTTCTCTCTTTCCAGGTAAGTCATCACTTCCAGTCACGAATTCCAGCAGGAAGTACCCAAAGGTTATGCCTCACCTAAACCTGATTTGATTAAGACGTAGTCAAACAGCAGTACAATATAGGTTCCTTTAACACACATTAACCCCATTTACCATTCACAAACACCGTCAAACGCCATCCGAAATTACTGCCCAAATTAACCAAACCAACTCATTAAACAATTTGACCGCACCGGGTGGGGATTTCACCCCCACCTTGGTGGGCTTTGATACCACGACGACATTGGTGCTACAAAAGTGCCATGTAATCAAATTATTTCCTTTCCTTATGTACCACCTCCGACGAGGAGGACTCATACGACCACCCATACTTTACCCTCGCTTGTTTAACTGAAATTACACACTTCCTTGGCGTCACATAAACTAGAATGTCCATTGCCCAAATCAGATTTGGTCGTGAAAAGACGCAATTGTTTATGTCTGCATTTAGGCCAGCTATGTGGAGAGCCGAAATATGTGTGAATGTTTTAAGGAACTACGATTGTCGGATTCATTTCATTGCATTTTACAATTTTAATGTTTTTGATTTTCTGTTGTTTAGTTTGGTTGCAATATTCAATAATGTGTGTTTGTATGACAAGGTTAACCGCTCAAATTATTTTTTACAAGGGGTTCAAAAGATTTCCAAAAGATTATCAAAGGTCCTCAAAGCGTTCTTAGGGGATTCATAACACAGCGTAACAAAATGACATTTTGGCGTGTCTCAAGGATCAAATTATGTGTCTCTAGTAGATTCAGGGTTGCTGTTTATAGTGCCATTCCCAAAAATATTCCAGCACGTCACAATTTTGAGCTACAGGTCGTTAAAGTTGCATAAAACACTGGTTGCCTTAATGTTTACATGAAATTTAAAGTATGATTTTATCAAACTTGATCTAATGCACCAATCATGCAAAATAGGACTTCAAGTTTCACCAAAGACATAATTTGGTTCAAATTTCACGATAAAATTTAAATTAAAGCAACTTTTTCAACATGCTTGTAGTCTCTATACAAAATTCTTCGTTTCTCTTGCATGGCATGATACAATACTTTTCTAAGCCATCAGAGAACAACTTTTGCGCATTGAAAGTATTATGAAAAAAGCATAAAAAAGTCTTCATTGTTTCAATAAAGAGGCATTTTGTATGATAAATTTTCAAATTACTAACAAATGACGATGAAAATCTTACACACCTTTGAAAAAAAAAATGATAAGTTGAAAAATTTGTTAAATTTTAAGAAAAAAAAAATGGTTTTTGTTTATGCTAATATATTCTGTGCTACAACTCTCATGACATAGTGTTAAAAATATATTGGAAAAAAAATCAACAAGCATTTGAGAGCAAACATAAAAATCTAAAACAGTCGATTTTGAAGGACCTCGTTTTTTTTTCTATATGTTGATATCAAACGATTGGAACGAACGAAAACATTTTTTTATTGGAAAAGTTTCTTTGCATATTTATGAAGTAACGTAAGCAAATATGGTGGTGGTAGGTCATTTGGCATAAAGCCGTTTGGCATAAAGTCGTTTGGTATAATGGTCATTTGGCATAAAGTCGTTTGGCATAATGGTCGTTTGGCTTAATGGTCGTTTGGCATAATGAGTCTGAAACCAAAAATTCATACAAAATGACACTTTATTCATCAATCATTCGCTTCTTCTTCTTCTTTCTGGCATTACGTCCCAACTGGGACAGAGCTTGCTTTTCAGATTAGTGTTCTTATGAGCACTTCCACAGTTATCAACTGAGAGTTTTCTTTGCCGATTGACCATTTTTGCATGTGAATATCGTGTGGCAGGTACGAAGATACTCTATGCCCTGGGAATCGAGAAAACTTCCTTTACGAAAAGAACCTCGACCAGCGGGATTCGAACCCACGACCCTCAGCATGGTCATGCTGAATAGCTGCGCGTTTACCGCTACGGCTATCTGAGCCCCACATCAATCATTCGCTCTTGAATAAATTTGAGCGTATTAGGAAAGTTATTGCCAATAGTATTTTAATTATTATCCAGAAATTATCCGTCTTTCAAATATTAATTCTTCTTTTGAGTTTCGCTATTAGAACAAATTTTTGCATTGAAGATTTTAACATATTTAGCACAAATTTACCCTTCTTTTGATAGTTTTTTTTTCTAAATATGATGTAACCATATTTATAGGTATGAAAACTGTTGATTTAAATTTCAATAAATTTTTCCTTCTTTTATGCATAGGCTGTTCTTTGGAGCTATATTTTTTAAGTATTTTTTTTTTGTTTCCAACTGACAAAAGGGCGGCAATCGATAACATTGATCTGCTCAAATTATCAGCGGAAAGGGAAATCGATTACTACAGTTACTTCGATGGGTTGTGCTACTTTTCCCCAAAGTCGGTTCCCCGAATGTCGTTTCCCCGAACGCCAGTTCCCCTAATGCCAGTTCCCCGAATATCCCGTTTTCCCGATTAGCCCACTTCCCCGAAAAATTTTCAGCACTTATAATTGTCGTAACTTTATACATTTCGGGGTGGTGAACGATCTGACTGTCTAATATGCCCCCTTCTTAATTTAATTGGCGGTTCTTTCGAGTTTTACCGTTCTTCGAATTTTTTCCAACATGCGTATAACTGAGAATGACAGAATATTTCCTTCTTTTGACTGTTCATTGTTCTTTATCGTCACCACTTTTCGGGGAAACCAGTCATTCGAGGAAATGGCATTCGAGGAAAACTGGCACAATCACTTTGATGATTCTGAACGCACTTTTCTATGTCTTTTCATTTTATTATGCCGCAATAATTTTTGATGTCCATTCTTATTTTTTTAAAAATAGGCTGTTCTTCATATTTATACTTTTTCAAATTTTATTATTTAGTAAAGCCAAATGTTAACCATTTTTATATTTTGCTGTTTTATCAATTCTTGCCAGATGTGTTGTAAGGATGAAAATTACTTTAGAACCTGCCAATATTCAACATATACTTTTTTTGGTCAAACGCGTGATCTCCTTCCAAAATATGCTGGAAAAAATATTATTTCAATCACAAATTTTCCCTTCTCTCGATAATAGACGATATTTTTGATGTACATTTCCAAAATTAGAATTTATATTGAAACGTTGAAAAGTTTTGCCACAAATATTTTCTTGATGTGTTGATGTGTTGATAAGATGTGTTGATCATTTCTCGTATAACTTATGATCTCGCCCTAAAAGCCATTGGTAACCATGTGTGTAGCTCGTTGTTTCTACGCATTTGAATGGATTTTATTGCTATTTAACAACGCTATGGGGAAGAAAGGATCATTATCTACCTGCCCGTGATATTGGTTTGGATGCTTATTCCTTCTTTTGCTCAGGAACAACGAGCTACACAGGTGGCTACCAATGGCTTTTAGGGCGTTATCTCAGAGTATGCGAGATTTGATCTAGGCTGTGAAAAGATTTTTTGCGTTAGAGCCTTGAACATTTTGAACGTAAAATAATCTGCTCTCGTATTTAGGCTTTTTTTGCATAAAATCGCATTGAAAGATCTTTGGATTAGAGCTTTTGTTATTTTGCAAAAAAAAAAATCCTTTCTTTTATTAAGTAATTTTCATCGAGTTTTACGTCCAGACTTGGACAGAGCTAGATCTGCAAAGAAATATTTTATGAGCGTTCCCTTGATGAATAACTGCGAACTTTTTTTTCCAATTTACTGTTTTCAAATATGTATATCGCAACAAGCTCAAAGACAATTTTTGTAGTTCTTAGCTTGTAAAATATCTGAACGAACACCACGCTTGTTAATAACCTATCAAAACTTTTTGCTATGGGCTCGGTGGTGTTGATCTCGGTTAAAGCTTGAAAATGCCGATATTTATTTAAAGTAAATTATTATGCCAAATGACCATTATGCCAAACAGCCATTATGCCAAACGACCATTATGCCAAACGACTTTATGCCAAACGGCTTTATGCCAAAAGACCTTATGCCAAACGACTTTATGCCAAACGGGGTACAATCAAAAATGGTACTTTACAGTATGGCCCATAAAATATACGAAAATCGTCATATCATGGTTTATGATAGTTTGTATAAGGAAAACGTAAATTAAGCATAAATGTTATTCATCATATCAAGGCAAAACTTTTCATATAAACTTAATTTTGTAAATTGTTCAAATAAATACCAAATTGAAAAAAACTATTTAGCACTCCTATTAAGAGTATGAATAATGGCGGAAGTTGTGGTACACATTGATCTTTCTTAAGATTATTGATTTCATGTTTATAATTTTGATAGTTTTCATATAAAAATAATAATCTAATAAGGCTTATACAAGCAATTTATTTCCTTTGACAGTTTTCTCCATATGGTACACAAAATTAAATGCCAATTGTGGCTGAACAAAAATTTAAACAAAATAGTTCAATTTTCAAAATAAAACTCATTAATTCATGAGCAAAAATAAAAAATAAAACTTATTAAGGATTGTGACAAATTTCATAATCTTCACATAACCTTGGACTTTATTCTCAAATAAATCTGGATAGCGGAGATGAACCAGCCAAGGGCTGAAAATCTCCCTAATAAAGATAAATAATAATAATAAATCTGGATAAGATTTACGGATAATTTTGGCAAAACTCTGATGAAATCCTTAGCAGAGTTTCACAGACTCCTTGTCAGGATTACCAATGAACTCAGTAAGTTATTTTCTAACAATTGGATACAGGTACTTTTAATATAACCCTGGGTTTGATTCTCACATAATCTTGAACAGAACCAGAAAGATTTTGGTTTATTATCAATATTAGGATTATGAACATAATTCTTTGAAGATTCTGGGCAGCATTATCAAAGGTTTTTAAAACTATTTAAAATTATGATTAGGCGAGGTTCTGAAGTAATTCTTGAAACGATATCTTATGAATTCTGGACAGGATTCTTGGAGAATCTTGAGTAGGATTCCAGAACATGATAATCCAAATTTTGACACCTTACTTTAAAATGATGTTCCAAAAATAATGGGTAAGGGTTTTCAAAAATCCTGGGCAAGGTTATTGAATTTATTTATAAGGTATTTTCATAGCATCCATCGGAATGCAAAGCAGCCGTCTTTGTGATTTCTAAAAAATGCCAATTTATTGACTTTTGTTTGTTTTTTTTTTTTTAATTTGGTTTTTAAAAATCTGTAAACAAAATAATTTGGCCCACCGCGCAAATTTTTTTCTGTAATTCGGCTCGCGGTTCAAAAAAGTTGGGCAGGCCTGATCTAGGCCTACCTCATAATCCGGGATGAGGTTCATATGGTATTTCGTCTTCCAGATGCTATTTTAATGTAAAGATTCTATTTCCTTCTCCTTGCCAAGGTTTGTTGCCCAGTTTCTTACTCTCTTGTTCAGTTTGAGATGTTTTAGATCAAGTTATACTTCTTTTTTTTATTAAGTTATACCTTTCGGTTTTTTCAGTTTGTATAATTCTTCTACTTTCTTCTACTTTTTTCTAGATTTACATCAGATTTTTATTTCGCGCCAATACTCTTATATCTTGTTCAGATTCATCCACGGCTTTTTTTTCTTTTTGGATTCCCTTCGAGGTTTTAACTTCCACCAAAGATTAAACTTACAAGTCATGTCGAATCTCCGCATCTACGATTATTTTTTACATTCTTTTCGATGGAGACAGAAGATTCCTTCCGAGGCACTCAACAGATCCCTTATGATCGAAGCGGAATGGCCCTGAGCCAAACGTCTCTTTGATAAAGATATAAACAAATATTTATTAGGGATTTTTGTGAATAGTGGACGTAATTCATCATGAACTTCATTTGTGACCCTTGGTAAGATTCCGATTAGAAACTTAAAACATTTGTTTGTCACATTGTTTGTTACATCTGTTGTGGCACATCGTTTTCAAGATATCTCTAAGGTTAACCCGTGCGTCTTGCAAAACAGCACCCACCATTTTTCATTTTCATGTTTCTGTAGCCGGCTCTTAAAATTTCTTTGACGATTCCAAGCTAAGATCTTTCTCAGTCTACTGGAGAATTTTCTGGAGTAAATCATCATCCTATAATGTTTTGGTAGTTTCTTCTTTGATATGAAATTCTTCTCTGGACTTAAATAAAGGAACGATGTCCGGCCATTTGGCCGAACGCCGTTTGGCCGAATGCCATTTGGCCGAACGCCATTTAGCCGAATGCCATTTGGCCGAATTACGAACAAAAAAATTATCAAATTACTACAACACTTATGTGTAAGATTCTTAGGAGTTACCCAATAATTGATCCGCTAATTAATTGACTTTAATGATGTGACGGTACGTCATGTTTGTCACTATATAAGTGCTCCAAGAGAATGATAAATTTAGGATGATTTACATTTAGGATGTTCTTCTTTCAGCACTGACTGTTGAACTAACATTATAGAGCCAGTGTGTATATCAATGATGATTAACCTTCTTTAAAAATAAGTTGAATAAGTTCTTTGAAATTCAGCTGCGAAACTCACTAAAATAACATGCTAACTGTAATTTACAATTATTTCCTATTTCGGCCAAACGGCATTCGGCCAAATGGTATGCGTCCAAATGACCCTTTCGGACAAATGGCGTTCGGCCAAACGGCATTCGGCAAAACGGCATTCGGCCAAATGGCATTCGGCCAAATGACCCGGAACCAGAGGAATCTTGAAAATTTTTCCGCAGATTTTTCTGAACAAATTTTTTATTATCTTGATTCACTTTAGGCAAAACATTAGACGTCATCTTCTCGAAGCTATTCGTATATTTTGCTAAGATTTTTGGTAAGATTCACGATGATTGATGAGAAATGGATTATTGCAAAAGTCAATTAGAAATCTTGCCAGAAATGTGCCCTGCGTATTCCCAGAAAATATTGAAAACCTATCCAAAACATGATGGATGGAATCGAGAAAGCTCCCTGTAGTGTTTTTTGTCAATGGTCAGTGGATAATTTGAAACAATCGAACATACTTCTATTAAAAATATATTAGCCCTGGGTTAATACTATAGTTTGAAGAACAAGGATAAATAAACACTGGGAAATTAAGTTTAGCTCAGTCAGTATCTCTGGGATGGATGCTTTATAAAATATAATGATTTAAAGGATTTTTATTAGTATATATGAAAATAATATAAACAATTTTTTCCTGTAACTTCCGAACCATAGCAAAATTTGATGTTTGCAGGTCTAATGAACAGCTCACAGCTATTAATTTAACAAAAGCTAAATACGATATATCATTGTAATTCAAGATTGTTATATCCAGATCTCTCATATCTACTATCATGTTAAGTTTTTTATATTCAAATCAGCTATCACTGAGTATTTTTTCGCCTGCTCATCATAAGTTTTTATGTGCCCATAACCTACCAAATCACTATTAATATAGCTTCCATGCTCGTAAACCTACCCGGAACTCATTTAATGTTCTTACTTGTAAAATAAGCTCCTACATTTGCACCTGAAGATACAAAGCTACAATTTCAACAAATGCAGCGCCTTGCAAATTTCTTAAATAGTTTCAAATTGTTGATGTACAGCGATACCGAACGCGAACACCATCGCCTCACCTTTCCGCCGTAATTTAGTTCAACCTGAAAGAATTTCGTTTTCGAACAAGTACCACCTTCCTCCCCGGTTTCCCACCTCCACCAACTCCATATGATTGAAGAAACCTCATCCTGTCACCCATTTACTCTCTCCCTCTCGACAGCAGTACACAAAAGACTTTCCACTCTCAGGCTGGTGGTGGTGCTTCTACTACTGCCTAAAGTGGCGGAAGTTCGTGCTGAACAAGCCGACATAAATTTGCGGCATTTTGCACACTGACACCCCCCGCCGGCTGCTCGTCCTCCTCGTACCCCCTTTACCGAGACCCCGTTTTCCGAGGGGTAGCTCGTTCCCGGAAGTGTACACAAGTGTCAGAGCACTTGAAACACGTTCTAATTTCGCCTGGAGGATGTAATCTTATGGGAAACCCAAGCTTTTGTCGTAGCTGTTTTTGTCCGTAGAGGAGAGCTGTCAGCGATGGGACAAGAGTGGAACACGTAATTAGTAAGCGTTTATAGTTGAAACTTCAATTTGATATTGGAAGAAAGCTGTATGAAAGTTTAATGGAATTCAGTTAGTCGCTAAAGTGTCTGTCAAGTAACCAATCCCTTTCTACGAATACTTACCAACTCGTATAGGCATTCGCACGTACATCTCGTCATCATCGTTGCCGTCGTCCTCTAACATTCCTCTCGTCTAATAAGGGTATGCGATATGCATATTTTTCCATGTCGATGCGAAACGACACATTACACTTAATTTCTTGAATTGTTGATGGCGAAACGAATTATAGAAAAGTTTCCGTAAACTGGATACAGTAACTAGAATAACGATTTTTTTTTCGAAACGTGATGCAATTTTATATACCATTGAAATTTAAAAATTTAAGAAATTTTCCGAAAACAAAACAAAATTCTGTTTTCGCTTCATGTTCAAATAATTGCTTTGGGAGAATAACTGGAAGCGAATACGTCATAACCAACGTTTTGGCATTCAAAATTTTGCCACCCAACCATTCGAAATATCACATCTCCTTATCGCACACTCCTCAGCGAACCGAAGCATTCAAGTGCGGTTCACACATGCCCATAATATTAAGATGGAAGAAGAAGGACCATCGCCAAGGGACGAAGCCTAGCGCCCGCGTTGTGCTTTCGATGAATAAATCTTATTTCATCTCGCTGAGCGGACGGTCAAAGAAGGTTTTGTACGGCGGCGATGGAATCTCCTGCCAAGTCAAGTTTGCGCGACTGGCACTTGGTTCCATTATAGTTTGGTGGAGTGGGTGCGAGAAAAAGGCCCTTTGCCAACCGTTTGTGCGATGTGTCTCATGTGTCGAATGAAAATGGCTGGAAAATGAGAAACAGTGTCGGAATGAAGTGGTTGGTTAATTCTTGTGGAAGTGGAGGGAGGTCATGGAGTTACGGCGGTTCAGTTTCTCAAAGTTGCTCGAAATGGAATTGAAACTTGATTTGAAGTGGAAACACTTTAAACCGTGAAAGCTCCGTGATTGCGAACTTCAAGTTGTTTGATAATTTAGATGGATCTACAATCGAAAATCTAGATATTACACATTATTGCTTTTAAACATCAGCACAATTGAGGCTCGCAGGAGATTCTGAGTGCCCGAACCTATGCAGTTACTGCCTGTAGCAACCATGACCAGCCAGAAACTGCGTCAGGTGGAAGTTTATTTCCCCATGGTTTTTTATACCAATCTGACACATTTGGTAATAGCCGATGGTTCCATCTATCTGGAGTGGAGTTATCCCATTCCTGCTGCCAACCTCTGAACGTTGTCTCTTTACACGCGTTGCGGATTCCTCTGGCACCCTTTTTGGTTAAAACATTGAACATCTTCCTACATAACGAGCCCGATGGGCTTCTTTAGAAACCATTCGGTATGCGCTCGCTGCTCTTAAACACATGATCCAGTTAGGTTTCTGCTCGTTCTAAGACACCAATTGATCAAATAAGTCCTTCATACCTCAGTGTGGATAGCGCCACGCCTGTAAGGAGCTTGCGTTTGCTGGCAATTACAGCAGAGTTGTTAGTCATCATCTTCGAAAACGCCGCTATAGCAGTAGATGCCCTTTAACAGGCATATTTAACGTAGCTAGCGAAGCTGAGCTTGTCATCGATTATTACCCCAAGATGCCTAAGGGATCGCTTGGACTCTATGGTGCAATCACCTACCGAGATGAGCGCCCGTTGCTCTAACTTGCGGTTGTTGACCACCACCACCTCAGTCTTGTGACGGGCAGTTCTAGTTTCCTAGACTTCATTCATTCCTCAACTATGAAGATAGAGTTCGCTGCAGTCAACTCCACTTCTTCCATCGATTCGCCATAGAGCACGAGAGTGGTGTCGCCGGCGAAGCCAAAAATCTTAACACCCGTCAAAAGGAGTAGCCTCAGTACGTTATCGTACATCGCATTTCATAACATCGGGCCCAGGATTGAACCTTGCGGTACTCCCGCGGTAATTTGAACGCTTTTCTGTCCCTTATCTGTGTTTTACAGTAGAAACCTACCATCAAAATAGCTCTTTGTAAGCTTACACAACAGCATCGTTAACTTGAGGCGATAAAGTGCGTGGGCTAGCGCTTCCCAGCTTACGATATTGAACGTATTCTTCACATCCAGAGTAACAACCGCGCAGTAACGGATGCCGCTCCTTTTATGCTCGATTGCCACCTCATCTGTCTGAATGGCCGACTGGATAGCGTACAAAGTAGATTTACCTTTCCTAAGTCCAAACTGGATGTTGGCCTGTCCGCACCTTCCGTATAGCTCTCCAACAACTTGCCCATCGTATCTTATAGACAGATAGGTCTATACGCCGACGGATCACCTCGCCTTTGGTAGTAGCATCAGTTTTTGTCGCTTCCACACATCCGGGTGTATAGATTATGAGAAGGGCAAAGGGAACTATACCGTGATGAATCAATATCCGGACGCTTAAGACGATACAGATGTTCAAAGTCATATTTGAGTATGTTTTGTTAGAATTTTTCTGAACATTCATTGTTCAACTCATTTTTACAAATCAGACCTTCATGAAAGTGATGTAATTTTCTGTATTATCCTCCTATAGTCATCACTTATTTTTTTCATTTAAAAAACTTTTTCACTAGTTGAAAACACGCCTTCTGAATGATGTCCGGATTCAAAACCACTGACTCGTTATCCTGGACAGTCTATTTACACACATTGAAAATAGCTTTCTGTAAACAATAATGTTCAAAACACTGCATAAACAATGTTTCACACACCCTTTCTTCAACAAAACGTGGTTTGTGCTTTGGCTTGTGCATCCATAGATTTTTTTAACTTCACTTTGCATAGATCGCGACGAAATGACGCCCAACAGGAAGATCGAGTTTATTATTATTTTTATCAATTATTTGGCAGTGGTAACTCGATTTCGAATAAAAGTAAAGTGATCTACAATGTTGAGAGTAAAGAACATGATTAAATTAAGATACATAAGCGTTAAAATATAGCTTAAATTCATTAATATTTTTAGAGTGTCCGGATATTGGTACCGTCCGGATTTTGATTCATCACGGTAATAGCAAAAGATAGAAACATAGAAACTTAATATAGTACACCGTGGTTTGGTTTGAAGGATTAAAACATGTTTTAGTATAACCCGTGTGTTGTGAGTTTTGTGGGAAAGAAATGGCTGGACACTTCACCGGGAAGATTCTTTGATCTATGCAGCATTGCATTGTGATTCTGAGCATGTCCGGATCCGCATTTACTGCCGCATTTAAGGCAACGTTCGGGATACAATCGGTGACTTCTTCCAGCTCTTCGTTCGTAACCCTCGTCACTTCTTCTCCTTCAGCTACCGCATACGGCGATGAAGGCCATAAACTTGCTTTGTGGGACTCAGATCGCAGCCTATCCGCAATACTAAGCTGGGTGTTGTGGGTTCGAATCCCGCCGGCCGAGGATCTTTTCAGGATGGAAATTTTCTCGACTTCCCAGGGCATAGAGTATCTTCGTACCTGCCACACGATATACACAACACATGCAAAAATGGTCAAAAAACGAATAAAGCTCTTATTTAATAACTGTGAAAGTGCTCATAAGGACACTATGCTTAGAAGCAGGCTCTGTCTCAGTTGGGTCGTTACGCCAATAAAGAAGAAAAAGAAGAAGACATTCTTTGGAATAATGAACAAATTGAAGTGACATTTGCGAAAAAATTGAACGTCTTCTAGCAGTTATAAGTGTCCGTAACACGCGTAGATCACTCTTTAGAAGTGCGTTACGGGGTAAGACCTACCATATTGTACTTTTGTTGTATCTGTTCTCGTTAATACTCATTAGTAGCGATCGGAGGGGCATGAGAGAGTTACAAGCCACGAAGACCCTGTTATTTGTCTAAGATGATGAGAAGGTCGAAGTGGAAAAACTACTCAATCAGTATTTGAGCCTGATTTCACTTCATGAGACAAGTTCTTCTCGATATCTTGGAGCAGTGCTGTGAACATTCAACATTGCTCGTGGCATTCGCTTCATTGTCAATTGCAGTCAATTGATTTTTCTACACTCATCCACTATCGTCACTTCTCACACACAGCACGAGCGGTAGAATGAACATCGAGAAACACAAAAACTGTGGATGAAATTTCTTCTGACACAATGACATTTTCATAAATCGTAAATTTCGCATTGATTTCAGAAATGTATGATCATGAACAACAATAATAGTTTTATCTCTCTTGTTACGTCGAATGTGACATACATACAAACAAAGCAGCTACTATTAGGAAAAATGATAGAAAAAAACAAAACCGAACCATGTTCTGTCGACGACAACGTGGTCAGCCGCATTCAATTAACATTTTTCGTTCAACACGTGTTGTGAATGCTGAAGGCAAAGACTGTCGAATGTCAACGAAAATGTTTCGAATACCGTGATAATTTAAACGATTTCAAATTAGTGTAGTAGCATACCTCCGGTCTTCTAAATTAAGCTTTTTGTTTCTGGAATAAGGTGAGAAACCAAAATGACTGATGCGATAAAACCTGTTCACAGTTGAAAAAATCAAATCGGACTTGAAAAGTAGATGCAATAGTTTGATACGCTAAAATACCGATGCACGGTCAAAATCAGCATAATTCATCCAGTTTAGTATCCAAACTTGAAGACGAGGCGCGCTAATGAGATTTTAATGGTGACAAAACATTCTCTTCTAAAGGTAAAAATAGCTTCGAGCTTTTTCGAGAGAGGCATTTGCAAAATGGTCAACAACGATAGTTATATAATAAACGTCAAATTCATTATTTCTCAAGAGTAATGATGTAGAACGATATGCACTAAACAAAAAACACGGGTATACCATAAAAAATTAAAAAAAAAACTGGTTGCCGTGATTCATTCTTGAAACAAAAAAAAAACGGTCAGACTAACTGAAGGGGCATCAAATCAATTGAGCAACGTTTCACGATGAACGATGCTATTGTTTTAAACCTATCAATGTTAAGTACCGTTAAACGGGGTAAACAGGACAAAAGCTCCGAACGCCCAGCGTCCTGTAAATAAGACAGTACTTGAAATTAAAGAGATTTAGGAGAAAACAGTCTACTCAAAAGTTGATCACACGACTGCTGATTTTCACTTGGTAAATAAGTTTTTTTTTTTTTTTGTTGGGAAGGTTAAGCCACTGCGTCCATTGGATTGAACTTTTGTGGCATGTCCCTTTTTACTATTCGCATCATTGAAGAAACTAAAACTGTCCACCATGAATCAAGTGAACAGCTTAAGCACTTTGACGCGTCTTTTCCCAGTCAGGCAAAATAGAATTAATAAAACCCACAACCTTTCTGGGATTTCCAGTCCAAATTTCACTTGGTGGTAAATAACCCCCGTTTAGAAATTTGGATCTGCGCTTGTATAATGCACTACAACTGCAGAGCAGGTGTTCCGAGGTTTCGCGTTCCATGTTACAGAAACGACAGATATCATTCTGAACCTGACCAATATTCTTTAAATGATATCTACTCGGACAGTGTCCAGTTAATAGGCCAGTGTATATACAAAGAACTCTCTTGTTGAGCTCTAAGAGTCTTTTCGTGATAGTTTCATTTGGAACTAAATATCTTTTAGATTGATTACACCTTGTGGTGACCATCCAATTGGTCATCACCCTTTGTCGTTCCCAACTTTTTAGTTCCATATTTAGTGCACAGTACGATATGCCACAGAATGGCTCCGGTCCAATGAACTGTGTATTTGAACCCTGTTTAGCAAGCTCGTCTGCCTTTTCATTTCCTACAATGCCATTGTGTCCAGGAACCCAATACAAACATACAGAGTTTTCTTGGCACACCTTTCGCAATGAGAGAATGCATTCCCAGACAAGTCTTGATGAGCATTTATATGCGCCCAATGCCTTCAACGCAGCTTGACTATCAGAAAAAATACAGATGTTTGCATGTCTGTATTTTCTCTTAAGACAAATATTAGCGCATTCTAGTATGGCAAAAATCTCCGCTTGGAATACTGTTGGATAGCTTCCCATCGCCACGGAGACGTTTGTCCCAGGGCCGTAGATTCCTGCTCCAGTTTGTGTCCCAATTTTTGAGCCATCTGTGAAGAATTTTATGGAGCCTTGACGAACATTGGGACCTCCAACATCCCAATCCGTACGCGTCGTATCGCATACATTGTAAGGGATATCAGAATTGTCCACAGTTTTCATCCAGTCTTCATGCATAGTCATCACTGGCCCACAATGGATATGTTGTGAAATATTCAAGTGTCCAACAAGATCACCTGATTTGAACTTATTTAATCTATTAAGCCTTAGAAAACTCTTCTCCGCTTCTAATTGTACAAATTCGTACAACGGTAGCAGATGAAGAATAGCATCTAATGCTTTTGACGGAGTGCTTTGCATCGCTCCCGTTATAGCGATGGATACAAGACGTTGTACTTTTGATAGTTTTGCTTGTGTTGTGGCCTCTTTTGTTTTTGGCCACCACACTAGCGAAGCATATGTTACATTTGGACGAATTATGGCCAAATAAATCCACATTATCATTTTTGGTTTCAAGCCCCATCTTCTGCCAAAAATTTTGGAGCATGCCCAAAATGAACTTGTAGCTTTATTAGTCACATATTCAATATGAGCATTCCAATTCAGTTTAGAATCCAAAATTACTCCTAAGTATTTGACTTGTTCACTAAGGTGCATTTGTACTCCTCCAAGCTTCAAAGCTTTTAGGATGAACTTCCTTTTCTTAGTAAAAGGGACAATTACTACTTTCGAAGGATTTATGTTAAGGCCCTCCTGAATACACCAAGAATTGGTTAAGTTTAGGGCCAGTTGCATTCGTTCTGAAATGATATTGTCAAACTTTCCTCTCACAATAATGACTATATCATCTGCAAATCCTACAACTTCGAAACCTTTTTCTTCCAAGCTTTTAAGAAGATCGTCAACTACTAAAGACCACAATAGAGGCGAGAGGACTCCTCCTTGTGGACAACCTTTTGTAGCCCTTACTGTTATAGACGAACTTCCCAGCTCGGAAGTGATTTCTCTTTTTGCAAGCATATTATTGATCCAGTTAATGATATTCTTGTTGAAATTCCTTTTCTTCATTGCACGAGTCATTGAAGAATAGGAAGCGTTGTCGAAGGCTCCTTCAATGTCCAAGAATGAGCTAAGTGCTATTTCTTTCACTGAAAGAGTTTTTTCCACTTTTGTTACCAATGTATGAAGTGCCGTAACTGTTGACTTACCAGATTGATAAGCAAACTGCGAGTCAGATAATGGACACTTGAGCATGTATGTTGAATTTATGTAATCATACAACACTTTTTCCATAGTCTTTAACAAAATTGATGAGAGACTAATAGGTCTTTATGACTTTGGATGCATTTTATCTCGTTTTCCTATTTTAGGAATAAAGATAACCTTCACTGCTCTCCAATCAGATGGAACATAGTTTAATCTTAAGCTCGCCTTAAACATCTCCATTAGAGGCGAAATCAGCACTGCTTCTCCGTTTTGAATCAGTGCTGGGAATATTCCGTCCACTCCTGCAGATTTGTAAGGTTGAAAAGATCTTATAGCGTGTTTCACTCTTGCATTTGTAAATATTTCGTCTGCAAGATCTGGTTCAGAGATTACTGTTCTATCAGATGACAAAGCTTCGACAGAACACCTTTCATACCCGATTGGTTCAGAGCTGTTTGAATCCACACAAGAAATTGACCCAGGAAAATGAGTTTCCATAATCAAATTTAAGGTTTCATCCGAAGTTTTCGTAGAAACTCCGTCCTCTCGTTTCAACGACCCTAGCTTGAACGTGTGATCTTTGGCCAGCGCTTTCTGTAGTCTTGCGACTACAGGAGTAGCACTTATATTTTCACATGTTTGAATCCAAGATCTTCTCTTAGCTTTTCTTATTTCCCTGTTGTATTCAGTCAAAGCTCTCCTGTATTGAGCCCAGTCTGAAGTTTGTTTCGCTTTATTAAAAAGTTTACGAGAAAGTTTTCGTAACCTTTCAAGTTTAGTGTTCCACCAAGGCACGTCTCTACTAGAAGAAGATTGCTTCATAGGACAATTAGTATGGAACGAATGAATAATTTTCCCCTTTACTTCTTGAGAAAACGACTCTAGTTTTTGAATAGAATCAATGTTTTCATCCTTTGTAAATGAGTTGGAATTCAAGCACTGTGCATATTGTTCCCAGTTGGTTTTCCTGGGATTTCGAAAAGCAATACGCGGATAATCACCTCCGCTTCACTCAAACATAATGTGCTTATGATCGGACAGGGAAGTTTCTTCTGACACGTGCCAGTTTGAAATTATATCATAAATTGCAGCATTACACAATGTCAAATCCAAAACCTCCTGTCTGATTGCATTTGAAAAGGTAGGTTCATTACCCTTATTACATATATCTATGTTACTAGAACACAGGTAGTCCAGAAGATATTCACCACGGCTATTAATATCCGTACTACCCCATACGGTATGATGTGCATTAGCATCACAGCCAATAATGAACGACTAATTGATTTTTCTGCAATGATTGACGAATGAAACGATCTCAGGAGGAGGAACCTCTAAAGCGTCACCAGGGAAATAAGCTGAGGCTATTACAACCTCTGTAATTCCTCTAGTGGTCGGTACCTCAACCATGACCGCAACAATGTCACGTTGTATAAATTCAGTTAAAGGGTAGCATTTCAAAGTGTTATTAATGAGTACAGCAGTTCTGGGTGAACTCTGATTACCATCATAAAATAAGTTACACTTATTGGTTTCAATTCCAAGTATTTTTCCTTTATTATACCATGGCTCTTGTATTAGTGCCACGTCCAATCCCTCCTTTCTGAACCTCCGACTCAAAACAGAAGATGCACCTTTTGCATGATGGAGGTTCACCTGCAGGAATTTGATGAACTTCATATTTGTGATTATTTATGTCACAGAAAATGTTTTATTGTTGTGTGTCTTGGGCAACCTTTATGACGTAATACTCTTGAAGAATTATGACCAACCATGTCACCTGTGACACAACTTTTAAAACTAATCAAGACGTTTATCATCCACAAAAAAAAAAAATAAATAAATAAATAAGAATTAAAAAAAAAATGTCAATAAGTTAAAAAAAAAATGATAATGAATAATTAGTTTAATATATTTTATGGTTTACTGTTATTTAAAAAAAAAGAACAATATATTTTTTTTTTTTTTACTTTTATTTTAAGCTTATAATTTTCCAGCGAAACTTGCAGCACTGATTTGATGCAAGTTTCACAGATGTCATATCATCCAAGTTTTGACAAAATGTTGCATGCAACTTACCGTCCAAGCATATAATAGCATGCTATGCAAGAAAATTCTTGCTGTCACTATCATCATGCATGATGGCCGTGTTCTTTAATCGTTTTATATCTTTTATTTACCGTCACACCAGATTTTTGTATGAGGAAAAGTCGTTTATTTTCACTGTTTCTCACTCTTACACACGCGAAAATCTTCAAAGCGGTATCTTATGCACCTTTTGCACTGCCACTCACGATTTTTATACCGGTAATTAAACATAGAAAGTCAATTTCTATGTGAGCCGGAAAAACACTTGTGCACTTGAGAACAGTGGGCTGAGATATAAGTTAGTTCTGAACTATCCCACCAGGTGGCGCCCAGACTCCAACAAATGTCCCATGTAGAAGCAACATATGAAACAAATTTTCGGCGTACAAATATTTGCTTTATTTGTATTTCAGTCCAGCGATGAGATACAGAATTGATGTTTTCGACAAAGTTGATCAACTAAACGGAACCTATCCGCCTGTAACCATTTAAGTTCGAAAAGACACTGACAAAATGGTGCTAGTGGTCGAGTCTTTAAATTGTTTGTATTTCAGTTCAGTGACGAGATTCATATTTAGTGTCTTCTTCAAATGAGATCCTTTCGTTAAAAAACTTATAAGTTGGGAAAACACTCAAAAGATAGCGCTAGTGGTTGAAGATTTTATTTTTATCTCAGTCCATTTATGAGATACAAAAATGGTGTCTTCGACAATGTTGAACAACTAAATAAGACTAACTACGCCTGGAAACTTATTGGATCGGAAATCACCAAAATAGCACAAGTGGACAAACATTTTATTCTCTTCTATCTCAGTACAGTGATCAATCGAACGAAAACTATTCGCTTAGAACTGCTCAGTTTGGATGTCAATATTCTTTCGTCTATATAAAAGCCAGTGATGAGAAATATATATGTTGTCGGAGGAATGCTATCGACTGAGTAAACTGGCAGTGATCTGTTGCTAACGTTGCAGTCAGTATAAATCAAAAGCTGATTCGTTTCAAATGTCCAACGCTTCGATGTTATTTACTATTTATTATGTTATATACATTACATAACATTACATTACATTACATAGTAGTTATTACTATTAGAGTCACCTGATGAAAAAGCTATTGTTTCTAATCCTTGAACAAGGTGTTAAATACATCGAAACGTCGGATATATGAAACAAATCAGCTTTTGATTTATACTAACGGCAACGCCAATGACAGTTCATTGCTTTATATGTTGTCTTTGACAAAGTTGATTAACTAAACGAGACTTTTTCGCAAACAAAAAAAATAGTAGAGAATTGATTTTATGTGCGAAACATCAAAGGAACAACCAATCACAAAATCGCAGCAAGCCTCACTCGTGAAAGGCTGCTTTTGTTGTTCTCCCACGGTTTTTCTCGATTCCGCGATTTACATTTTGGCTGGCCAATACTCGGTTTTGGCTGATTTGATCTTTTAAGAGTAAATGGCGACGATCAACAATATTTCACGAGTGTGTACGATTGTGGTTAGTAGTGAATTGTGAAGAACATAGTGTTTACTTGCTTTGTGGATCAGGAGTATATAGCAATTTCTGTAGAGATATAACGAATGAAGAAGGATGTTCCAGGCATTTGGTGAGTTTGTTCGTGTTAGAAGTAACCAGAATTAATTGTATTTAGCGTTAGCGTTAGCGTTAGCGCAGTTACGGTATACTTCGTAGATTGGATACTAGCAACATTCATGTTTTTTTTTAATAATCTCATCCTGACTACTTTCAAGAACAAGGCAGGGGAGTATACCTTGTTCAAATCATAAACAAGAAAACTAAAAGCATGAATATCGCTATTCCCGGCCACGCCCATCTTTACCGCCACTTGGGATAGGGGAAGGAAATGTTGATGTAGCACTTACTTAATGAGAGGCCACCGACTCAGCGACACCCTCATAAGTGCTACGGAGTTGGAGGTTGGGGAAGGTATATTGTCAGGATTCGCCTAGAAAGCTGGCGATAGACCATAAATATTTGTTGTTTAAGCGTTTTCAAATTAATCTTTTGAATGCCGGCAATCAAAAGAGAAAAAATAGCTTATTTATAGTATAAATAGTTTTTCGCGAAATGCTTGTCGATTGTGCAGTAATATTTTTGCTCAATAAACAGTAAAAAGCAAAACCGATCCCTCCAGGGTCATCGGATTGTATAAAATAACGATACGCGTAAAAAAAAATCTCCGGCGACAGAAACACGCGCGAAACCGTGAGCTAAATCTATCGGATGACGCAAAACCGAACTGTCCTGCTTGGGCTTTACGAAGCACTACCCAGCAAGACGCTCCAAAACAGGAAAAAAAATCTCCTTACCAGAATTAATTGTATTTATTGCTAAAAGATCTTTGCATTGTGGAGTTTGTGTATGGTTTCAATGGCCGTCGAAGGTAACCGAGCAAACGGTGTGTCATGAACTTTTTTCCCCTCGATTATTCGGAGGAATTATCCGGCTGCGGTTATTTGTTATTATTATTATTATTATTATTATTATTATAGAGTTTTGGCACTTCTCAGCAAAAAAATGCTGGAAACTTTCACCTACCCCGGGCAATCTGTATGCCAAAGGGGATTAGGCTCTGTGGATCTCATTGGTCGGTTTTACTTATCCTAATGAGTCTGCTGGATGAGCTTCTCAGTTGTGGTGGTTCAGGAACCGTCTAACTATGCTGCAGGTTCCAAGAATCACCGCTTTTTGGATGCTGTGTAGGTTCTTCTTCAATTCCAGCTCGTCTAGGGACCTTAGGAGAGATTTTGGGACAATTCCGGTCGCTGAGAGGACTACCGGAACTATACGGACGTCCTCTAGGTGCCACATCTGCTTCAACTCCTCCGCCAAGTCGTGGTACTTCGCTATCTTGTTAGAGAACGTTGATTGGACATTGTGGTCCAGCGGTACAGCGATGTCGATGAGTGTAACTCGTTTCATCCTTTTGTCGTAGACTACAATGTCGGGGCGGTTGGCACGGATGAGAACGTCCGTTATGATCTCGCGATCCCAGTACAGCTTTATGCAACTATTTTCCAGAACCGGGTCAGGCAGGTACTTGTAGTAGGGCACAAATCGATCCACCAAGTTGTGCTTAAGGGCAAGCTGTTGATGCACAATCTTGGCAACTTCGTTGTGACGATCGAGGTAGGCTGATCCAGCTAGTACTGAACAGCCGGCAACGACATGCTCGATAGTCTCCCCTACTGAATTGCACTTCCTACAGCGGTCCTCCACGTCTTCGTGCAATATGTGTGCCGATAGTTCTTCGTCGCAATTACCCGGTCCTGGATGGCTACCATGAAACCTTCTGTTTCTGAGAAGAGGTCACCCCGCACCAGCCACGTGTTTGACGCCACCTTATCGATGTGCTCGAGCTCCAGTTGATGGGGGTGCGTTCCATGCAACTCCTTCTGCTTCCACATTGCGATCATCTCATCGACAGTTTTGATGTCGCAGTTCAGCTGGTAATCCTCTTATTATTATTATTATTATTATTATTATTATTATTATTTAGTGTGCGTGTTCCGATTGATGCTTTTTTTTTGCGTTCAAAGTTTGCCATTGCTAGCTTTATTTATTTTTCTTTTGCTCGTGTTCGGAATAATCCGATAACCCGGAAGGGATCAGTTCTGCTTTTTACTTTTTAACGAGCAGAAAATCGCTACCTTTGTTCATACTGTAAATAAAACATGCCGGCATCCAAAAGGGTCAATGGAAAACAATTAAACATCACATCCTCTGGGCCTATCGCCAGCTTTTCAGGTGAATCCTGGCTTATTACCCTTCCCAACCCAAACATCCGTAGCACTTATGATGGCGTCACTGAGACGGAGGCCGCTAGTTAAGTAAGTGCTTCATCAAAATTTCCTTTCTCTAAAGATGGGCGTGGCCGGGAATAGCGATATTCATTATTTTGGTATTCTTATTTATGATTGGATCAAGGTTCACCCCCAAGCCTTGTTGTTGAAAACAGTCTAGATGAGATTATTAAGAGGAATATGATCATTGCTAGTATCCAATCTACGAAGTATATCGTAACTACGCTATCATCAAAGAAACAACCAATCAGAAAATGGTTTACCTAGACCAAAACAATGGTTACTTACTAACGAGTCAAGCATAAATAGGCTATGCAAAACACCTTACATTTTTAGATGAACATTGACACCATTTATGAATAACCTTAAGGGTAAATAAAGAAACACTAGTTTTCTAACCGTCAAATGAAAAAGATGATCATTAGGGCGGTGCAAAAAACAGTGTTCTCTGAAATTTTCAGCCTTCTAGGTAGTGATTTAAAGGTGGCCGAAGGACAATGTAGGTTCATATGGCAATTGCTATAGAGAAATTTTGAGATATGTTGCAAACACGCTAGTACTGTAATGTAAGTACAAACTCAATATCCTAAAACTCATTCTTCAAACCATAATGAAGAAATTTTCTGAAGAGAAATTCAATCCGACGGATAGCAGAAGAGATATTCATGAGTTTGTTTGCTATTATTTAGATTAATATGGGATTAAACCCCTGCAAACACGTATAAAAATTCTTAACAAAATTTGCTGAAAAGGGATTTGTTTCTTCAGCAACATCCTTCATTAAGGTTTAAAGAATGAGTTTTCAATATAAGATGATAAGTTTCTACTTACATTACAGTACTAGCGTGATTGGAACATTTCCTAAAATTTCTCCATAGTAATTTTCATTTAAACCTACATTGTCTTTGGGCACCCTTTAAATCACTACCTAGAAAGCTGAAAATTACACAACACACTGTTTTTATGGAAAGAAAGGTAAAAAGTAATCTCCCATATGATTGGATTTTCAAACATTTTCAAAATTTGAATCGCCCTAATGATCATTTAAAGGGAATAAGGAACGGGAAAAAATGGCATCAGAGATACAGTAACGTCAACGTGATAAACGACATGTTGAATTCAAACATCCACGTCAGTAAAGTATGTAATAGTTGATACTCAATATTTGACTTTCATTGGGCTGAAGGACAATCTTTTGATTGGCACTAACGAAATTTTAATATGGTCACCCCAGCAACACTCATGTTATAATTGTGTATTATCAACTGATATATGACCAAAATTAGTCATATATTAGTTGATAATACACAATTATAACATGTGTGTTGCTCGGGCAAATAGTTAGATCGCAATAAAATCCAGCAGAAAATAAGATCGCAGTGTTTAAGCAGAAAATTGAATTGAAGCCACTGAATAATTTTAACGCTGGAATGCATCTTCTTCTTCTTCTACTTGGCATTTACGTTCTCACTGGTACAAACCCAGCTTCTCAGCTTAGTGTTCAATGAACACTTCCACAGTTATTAATTGAGAGCTTTCCTTTTCAAAGTTGCCATTTTTCGCATTCGTATATCGTGTGGCAGGTACGATGATACTCTATGCCCAAGGAAGTCGGGCAAATACCCATTACGAAAAGATCCTAAACCGACCGGGAATCGAACTGTGACTCCTTCAGCATGGCTTTACTGTGAAGCAGCGGACACAAACCACTCGGCTAAGGAAGGCCCCTTCAATGCAATAATGTTAGTTACAAAAACAGTAAAAAAGAGATCCCGAACAACCGGTTTTTTCCAACTCCATGCTAATTTTAAAGTCCTCTTCGAACCTCGTCATCCACCAGTATGTCAGTGCAACCAACATCGAAAAATCAAAGATAATTCAATCATAAAGTTATTATCATATTGACACGAATCTGCTCCTTCGAGAGCACATCCCCACCCCTGGCATCAGCACCCTGTTTCCTCGTTTCCCTCACAAGTTCACCAACAAACAACGAAAATTTCATGATGTGCAAGTATGCGCCTTCAAAATCCTTGCCAACCCCGGCGATGACAGAAACAGGAATCTAAAAGTGACTCTTCTTCGTGTTTTTTTTTGCTGTACACCGCCTTATCATTCACCAGCTCCAAGTTGAGTAAAAAAGAATCCGTCTTCTTTCCGTCTTTTTTTCTTCTCCGCAAACATGTGAGTGTGTTAGTAAAAGCCCGTGTGAATTTATAAATTTGTTTTTCTTCATCAAAATCACGTATAAATCATTTCCTTTTCAATCCGGGCCTGCATTATGCACGGCACGGAGCGTTGATTTCCACACCTGTCTCGATCGGAGAAGTGCGGATCGCTTCGCCTTCGATCTCGTTGCGAGCAGTCAGCTCAAGTGCAAGTGAAAGGTATGGCAGGAGCAACATTACTCTTCCTAGCACCATGCTGCTGGTGATGATGATGATGCTGTAACCTGCATTTTCACGTGATCTGGATGGATGCTGATGGGGGTTTTGGTGGGGCAACGAGAAAGCGCTTTATCCATCAGACAGCTATTTTCAGCTATTTTTCTTGAGGATTCGATTTTCACACGGAGCAAGAAGTTCTCGAGACCGTCGAATGCTACACTTGAATGTGGTACCGTTGAACGGAGTTCTTTGATACTGTTGATAACTTTGAAAAAATGGGACTTACTTGTAGCTAATCGAAATATCATAATTTTTATCAATTTAGCAAAACGAATGCAAAAGTAAATAATAGTAGTATGTTACTTGAATTCAAAGTTTTCGAAATTCCCTGTGTTTCTGTTGAAACACAAAATGGAAGATATAATTCCATAGCTGTCTTTTTGTCTTTTCATATAAAAAAATTGAACAAAGTTTTTTTTTTCTGAAAAATAAAAATTTTGAAATTGTTTTTTATGAAACAAGTAAAAAAGTTCAAGGGAAAATGCAGAAATAATCAGAATTCTTTCCAAAAAACTATCAAAGTTACTCCCTCTCACGGTACTTTTCCCTGGCTAGGAAGGTGGATGTAGCTGTCACCGCACGTTTCAGTATGTTTGTTGGCACAACCGACCGAACCGAACCGACCGACGGATGGAGCTTCTGTGAGTGTTTTTCCCGCTCTCACGAAAGAATGAAGACGTTTTCGCTGTCGAACGAAAACCGAGATAAAATATTTCTTTTTGCACACTTTTACCTCCATTCAGGCAGGTTCCGAAATTGATGTGTGTATGCTTACTTTTCGTTCGTTTCGTATCGTGGAAGCTCTTCGAGTAGGTTCCCACTGAGGTGTGTGGGTGGATTGGTGCTTTGAACAATGTACTTGAGTGAGGAAAAATGCAGCTCAGCAACATTTTGAAAGGTACTTAATCATTCAAGGGTGAAGAATTGCATACATTTCGGTTCACAATCGGGTTGTGGAGTGTATCGAGTTTTTCTGGTGGTTGGCAGAGGATGAAAAGCGTTGATTTGTGTGGGAAGGTTGGTGTTTGAAATTTCAATACTGTTTGTGGTTGGAGAACATCCAACGTGAACGTCACTCAAGAATTTATCACTTCAAATGCTTTTGCCAGGAATTGTAATAATTTATCATTGAGTATCATGAAAATAGGTCCTTCTGAACATAGAATAAAATAACATTACAAGTTGATTTCCCTTGCCATCAATAGGGTCCTGAAGCCCTATTTCAATTTTAGTACCAAGCGTTTAAGTTTAGGCCAGAAACACATATATATTAAATTTCAAAATTATTTTCGTTCATTCGTTTAAATCAAGAAAATACTCTATTTTTCAACAATTGATTCATTTATGATCACTTTACAAAACTATGAACCTCCATTTGCCACAGCAGCTCCCCCAGAACATTAATCCTTTCAGTGGACTTGATTGCCCGGTGAACTCTATCTCTACCATTATGTGATGACGGAACTTGCATTGCAATTCATATTCCATAAGCCATATCTCATTTTCCAGCAATTTCCTCCGCCACCGCAATCCGCTAGTCTCTTTCTGGTTTTTATATGCTTCCATTCCAAGTTTTCATCTATTACATTCCTCATACTTTGCGCGAATGAAATCCGTTTGCCGTCCTCACGAGGAGGACATATGGTGGGGGATGGTGGTGTTCAAATGCAATACACAAGTACCTCTGCACAGACATGTGTAATGTCGACGCGTCCAGAACTGTACGGTGTCTCGTTCGGCTTGGTGGTCGGACTTTTGTGGCAATCGCATGCAATTTAATCGCGTACCCACGCCAAGAAACGGTCCCGGCAAAGTGACACGTTGACTCCATTGGCTGTTTTTACTTTGTTCTTCCTTTGCCACGGAAGCTCGACTTTGCTTCCCTCGCATACCCGTATTGCTTTAGCTTTTGGGGGCTGGGTGTGGAAGGAGTGATATTTATGATATTTGAGATTTTGCTGCTTGCAGGCGCGACGTTACCCATTTCCTTCGGTGCACACAGGCGACGACCGGCGACAATCCTCCGACCCGAGTGGTGTATGGATGGCAATGTGGACCATGGGCGCAGCTAGAGTAGAGGGGTAGTAAGCCTCCCCTGCTCCTTACATGACCAACAGAAAATAAAAAAAATATATAATCTGGTTTGTTATTAAGATTGGTATTTTATACGAATGTTTGAATGATTGTCTCCAGCATTTAAATTTATCAAAAATATCGACAGTCTTTTTCAGAGACTTCGTTAGGAAAGGATGAACGATAAATTTGTCAAAAAATCTGTCAAGTGTTTCCTTTAAGGTGAAACATCTCGGAATCCAAAGATGGCCGGCACAATGGCCGACTTCTCCCCCTACTCACGTTTTCAAAGGTACAAAACTGGAGAAATAGTTGGCAAACGTTCCTGATCTTCTTATTTTAAGCTTTCTGCTAGTGCACAAATCCAAAATAAAAAGTGCACTGTTGTGGAATGCTTTCTTCGCGAGATTTGTGCCTTTGAAGTTTTAGTGCAATCTTAGAAGTTGATTCCAAACTGTTTCACCTTAAACTAGAGTTGCTGTGCACGAACTGTAGCCTTATGTGCAGAAGCCTCATTGCTTGCAAGCACACGTGAGGGATTTCTGTAGAAATTCACGTAAGAACCACGCATTAAACATACCGAGAAATTTGCAAAGGAGTTTCTGGCAGAGTTCATCCATCCTGGGATCTCTGGCGGCCTTAGGAATTTTTGGCGTTTTGCGTATTCATCTCTGCATAGTGGAGCTCTTGGTTGGAACTTATAGAATAATTTCCGGAGGAACTATGACCTAGGCGACGGACTAAGGAATTCTTGAAGGAACTCCTGATAAGAAATTTTGAGGAACTCCTGGGTAGAATTCGGTAGAAATCTGACAGCGGGATTCTTAGAGCAACTTGCAGGGAAATTCTTGAAGGAAATGCTATACTTGAACGTGGTACCATTAAATGGAGTATCTTTGATACTGTTGATAACTTTGAAACACGGGACTTACTTCTAACCAATCGAAATACCATTATTTTTGTTTATCAATTTAGCAAAACGAATGCAAAAGTAAATAATAGTAGTATGTTATTCTAAATCACAGTTTTCGAAATTCTCCGTGTTTCTGTTGAAAAAAATATGAAAGATATGGAAAAAAAATATGAAATGGGTAGAATTCGGTAGAAATCTGACAGCGGGATTCTTAGAGCAACTTGCAGGGAAATTCTTGAAGGAAGTACGGTGGAATTCATAAAGAAACTGTGGAAAAATTCCGGGAGAAACTCTGGATGAATTTTGGAAGGAACTTCTGAGTGGAACACCTACTTATTGTTATACTTACTTGAAGAAATTTCGAGGCATTCGCAGTGGAGTTCCAGAGGAATTCCAAGCGGAGTCCTGAACGAATTCCCAGGAGGTATTTCTACTGGAATTCCCCTGAGGAATTCCTGGAGAAATTGTCCGGAGAAGTTCTTGAGGGATATCTTCGGAGGAATTCTTGAAATTCCCAAAGGAATTGCTGGAGAAAATGCCGAAGTATGGGGGCAACGTGGCGTAGTTGGCTACACGTTCGCTTCATAAGCGGATGGTCACGGGTTTAATTACTAGCCCTCTCAACAAAAAACTTCGTCAGTCTGCTCAAGAAAAACACGAGCCCATCCGTCCAACATCACCGTCGTCTGAAAGCGGACTGACATCTGACCCTTCTCTGAGCGATTGCTCAATTGAAATCGGATTAACACGGCAATCCACAAAAAACAGCAATGAACAAATGGACCTCTCTGGGACTAATAATGCATCCCTGCGTGCTCTTAGATCTACCTGCGAATAGTAGAGAGCGCAAAGAGACAGCGTAGCATCAGATCCAAAAATAGATTAGGTAATAAAATACTGTAAATTTCGCCGTTGTGCTCTAGTGCAACATCTCAAATGATCCTCGCTCAAGTGATGCCCAATGGCGAAATGAGCTTCCAATAAAAATATAAGCAAAAAAAAAATCGAGGAAAAAATCACGTTGCTTTAAAAAAAAGAAAGGAATGCTGAAGGAATTTCTTGAAGAAATTTCCAGAGGAATTTTTGGACGTAATCCTCTAAAGAATTGCTGTTGGAATTACCCTGAGGAATTCCTGAAGAAAATCACCTAAGTAATCGTTGAAATGCCCGGAGAAATTCTTGGAAGGAATCTTCGGAGTAATTCCTAGACAAAAACTCCGGATGAATTCTCGGAAAACATTCCTTTAGGAATTTCTGGAGAAAATCCCGTAGGAATTTCTCAATGAAATCCACGAAGGATATCCCCGAAAGTATTTCTGGAAAAACTCTCCGGAGAAATTTTTGAAGAGAATCCTCGAAGGTTTTTTGGGGGAAATCCCTGGAGGAATTCTTGTAAAAAATCTCAGGAGGTATCTCTGGAGGAAATTCTCGAAACAATTTCTGGAGGAAATGCCTGCAGGAATTCTTGGGGGAAACCCCCGAAGAAATTCATGAAAAAATCCTCAGAAGAAATCCTCAGAGAAAATGTTATTGAAATTCCACAGAGAAGCTTAAGGGGGATTTCCCCGAAGAAATCCTTGTTGGAATTTTTGGAGATGATCTTCGGAGGAATTTATCAATAAATTTTTAGACAAAATCCCCAAATGAATTTCTGGAGAAAATGTTTTTGGAAATCCCCTGAAAACTTCTTGGATAAAATCCCTGGAGCAGTTCTTGGTGGAAATTTGATAATCTTGGGAAAAAAAATCCATAGGAGTTTTTGCGAAAAAAATCCCAGAGAATTTCCTGGTGCAAATTTCCGGATAAAGTCCTGGAGGCAATGCCATGATTAATTCTCTTAGAATGTCTCCTAAGGAATTCTTGGAGAAAATGACTGGAAGAATTTCATAATGAAATCTCCTTTACACTTAAAAAAAATCCTGGAGGAACTTCGGAGGAATTAAACGAGTTTTTCTGAAGGAATTACCGGAAAACGTCCAGAGTAATTCATAGAGAATATCTTGGGATTTTTTTGGGATTTTTGGAGGATTTCCCGGAAGAAAAGTGGACAATTTTCCAAAGTTACTCCAGGAGAGTTCAAAGTGGAATTCCGAAGGATTCCCAAAAAAACTGCTAAAGGAACTCTAAAGAATTCCTGTTGAAATTCCGAAACAAATAATCCAGGAGGAAGTACAGAGGAAATACGAAGGAATTCCCCCGGAGAAACTTCAAAGAAAGTCAAAGAAGAATTTCGAAGAAATTCCATTAGGAGCTCTGAAGAAATATTTGGATGGCCTCCAAAGAAATTCTTATAGGAGCTCCAAAGAAACTGCTGGAGGAACTGTGGAATAGTTTTAAGAAAAACTCCGAGGAAATTGCTAAAAAAAAACGCTATGGGGGAAATCGCGGAGAAATTCTGGAGATTATCCTGGAGGATCTTTAAAGGAATTCCTGAACGAGCCTCGAGAAATTTATGAAGGAAATCCGAGGAATTTCTGGAGGAACAATGAAAGAATTTCTTGAGAATCCATGGAGATAAACCCGTAGGAGTCCTCTGTGGAGCTCTTCGGAGGAATCTTTGGAGATATTCTCGGGTGAATCCTTCAGATTTTCAAAGGAATCAGTTGAGATAACTCTCGGAGGGATTCCTGGCCTAAATTTCAGCAGGAAAATCTGGAGGAAAATCCCTGGAGGAAGTGCCGGGAAGAGTTACTACTGGAAATCCCCAGAGGAATTCCTGGACGAATTGCCTGGAAAAAATCTCCAATCTCGGAATTGCTGGAGAAAGCCCTGGAGGAAGCAAAAAAGCAAATCGCCGGAGGCAAAAATCACCAGGCGGAGTTCCTGGAGGAAATCCCCGGATTAATTTCTGGAGAAAATTCTCGGGAAATGCCCAAAACAAAATCCCCGCAAGAGCTTCTGTATAAAATCCCAGAGGAATTCTTGGACGAAATCCCTGGAAGAATTGCTTTTGGAATTCTCCTGAGGTGTTCATGGAGAAAATCCCTAGAGGAGTTCTTGGGAGTTATCTCTGGAGGAATACCTGGAGGAAATCCCCGAAAAAAATCCTGGAAGAAATCTTTCGATACATTCTCAAAACAGATCCTCGAAGGGTTTTATTGAGAAAATCCTCGAGGGCATTTCCTAATTAAATTCGGGGAAGAATATCTGGAGTAAATCCACGAAAGAATTCCTGCACGAAATTCTCGAAGGAGTTCCTGGAGGAAATCCGTAGATTAATTCCTGGAGGTTTCCGGAGGAATTCCTGGAACAAATCTCCGAGAAACGCTCTGAAAAACTCCTCTAAGGAAGGGTATTTCTGGAGGAAATCTTGGTGAAAGTCCCATGAGAAAATCCACGAAGAAATATCTGGAGAAATTCATAGTGGAAATCATTGAAGGGATTCCTGAAAGATATCCCCAGATAAATTCATGGAGCAAATTCCCTATGGAATTCCTGGAGGGAATTCCAGAGAACTATTATAAGAAGTCCTCTCAGGAATTTATGGTAAAAATCCCATGAAGAATTCCAGAGGGAAACCCCTGGAGGAATTGCTGGAAAAATTCCTGGTGGACATCTCAAGAGGAACTCCTGGGGTAAATCCCCGGAAAAATTCCTGGAGGGAATCCCGTAGATATTGCTGTAAGAAATCCCCACATAAATTTCTTGAAGAAATCCAAGGAGTCATTTTTGGTGAACATCCCATGAGAAATTCCTGGGGAAAATTCCCGGAGGATTTTTTCAAAAAAATCCTGGTGCAAAGCTCAAGAAGTACTCGTGGGAGAATTCTCTGGAGCAAATCCACGGAAGAATTCCTCGTGGAAATCTTAAGTGGTATTCCTGTAGAAATTCTCTGGAATAGAACCCCAAAAGGATTTCTGAACGAAATCGCTAGACGAATTTGTGGAGGAAACCTCCAGAGATTTTTTCTGGAGGAAACTCTTGGAAGAATTGTTTGTACAAAATCCAGCGAGTTTCCGAAGGATTTCCTGGACGAAATTCCTGGTACAAATCCCCGGGAAAATTATCTGAAAAAAATCCCCGAACGAACTCTTGGAGAAAAACCCCAGAGGGGTTCTTTTTTATGAATTTTCTAGAATAATTCCCATGGAAAATCTTCTTTGGAATTCCTGGAGAAAATTACCGGGGAATTCTTGTGGATTTATTGAAAATTATTTTCGGAAGAACTTCCGAAGACAATCTTCGGTGGAATTTCTGAGGTAAGCCCATGGAGGAATTTTTGCAGAAAATCCCCGGACGAATTCGCTCTCCAAGGAAATTCTGGAGAAAATGCCTAAAAGAATTCCATAATGGAATCCCCCGAGGAATCCTTGCAGGAAATTCTCGGGGGAATTTCTGAACGTAATCCCTGCAGAAATTTCTGATGCAAAAATCAAGAGAAATTCCTGGGTTTCTAGAAATTCCTGAGAAATTGCTATTGGAAATCTTCGGAGGAGTTTTTGGGGGTTATACTCGAAGGAATCCCTGAACCTGAAGGAATTTCTGGGAAAAAACCTTCGGGGTATTTTTAAATTATGGACAAAATCCCTAGAGGAATTCCTGGACAAAATTCCCAAACGAGTTGTCATTGGAAATCCTCTGCTGTGGAATTCATGGAGGAAATCTGCGGAGGAGTTTTAGCAAAACAGAATCTAGAGTTTTTAGAAAAATTAAAAAATCTGGAGGAATTTCTGGAGAAAATCCCCGGAGAAATGTCTGGAACAAATTACTGGAGGAATTCCTGGAGCAATTCCTGATGCAAATTCCAAGATACACTCCTGGTGGAAATTAATGAACAAATTCTCTTAATTAATTCGCGAAAAATGTCTGGAGGAATTTCATAATGAATTCCCTGGAGGATTTCCTAGACGAAATTCCCAGCGAAATACCTGCTGCTAATCCCTATTCTTGGAGGAAATCCTCGGATGAATTCTCTGAAAAAAAAAAATTCGGGAGAAAATGCCTGCAATCTACAAAGTAATTCTTGTACGAAATTACCAGAGGAATACAGGAGGAAACCCTCTGAGCAATTCCTGGAGGAAATCCCCGGAGAGATTTCTGGATTAAATCTCCAGAGGGAATCCTTTACTTTATTTCAAATTGCTGCTTGAAAATCTTCTGGATTTCCACCTTGAATAACTCTAGGAGTTCTCCATTCCATATTATTAAATGCAATTCGTAGCTCTCCCGAAAATTCGTACTGAAATATATTCTAAAGGAAGTCATTCGAAGAATCCCTCGGGTTTTAATATTTTGCTTCTAAACTATCTGCAAAACAATTTTGTCAGAACGCAATTCTTCCAGGACACAAGTAATCACTAATAGTATAACGAAAAACAATCTTCCGGCATTTACCCTTCCATTAGGAATTCTTCAGAATTTCTAAGTATTCCTACAAGCCCTATTGTGGGCTCCGGTGTGGTTAGTGTTTCTTACCGCTACAATCTGGAAAACATTTCGTCAAGAAATATTTCGACTAAGGGTATGCGATATGGATTTTTTCCATGTCGATACGAAACGAAACGATACGCGGAATATCTTGCGCTGATAATGACGAAACGAAACGAAATTTAAAAATGTTTCGTGTAACTCGATACGAAATCAAATATCTCACGGAATTTTTCGAAACGAAACGAAATTTTTGAATTTGTTTCGCGGAATACACGTTTAAGTTTTTTTTTCTTGTCAAAAGCTGTAAATTTGACAATAGGCATAAAAAACGTCTTTTTAAATCCTCTGCCATATGGAAACCTTAGTGTTGCTCAGCGGAGTCCTTACATGTTTTGGTTAGACTATTTTCTGTTTGTTTGAAATCTTCTTAATAAAACATTATAAGGTTTCATTTCAACATATCTGACATTCACACAAGGCAATGAGTGGGTTTAATGTAAACGTTACAACTAAGAAGTGGGTCGAAAAGCAGTGACAAACATTTAAAACAATCTCAAAAATATTGAGAGGAGCCCAAAATTAATTTGATTTTAAGAAATGCCTTACATTTTTTATCATGTGGATGTGATGTTATGCTAATATATACCATAAAACATATACATATACATTTTTGCTGTACTTTATGATTTGTGGCTTGAATTAATGTGACTGGGGACACAAGTCGATAAGTGATCAGAAAAACACTAAACTGAGAAGCAGACTCTGTCCCAGTTGGAACATAACGTCAGAAAGAAGAAGAAAAATAAGTAGAACAGAGGAATCACTGGAATATTTGCTTAAGTATTTGCTGGAGTATTGAATTAAATTAAATTTTAAAGAATCCATCAACACATACCGTCAAACGGGGCTTCTTTTTACATTATTTCCACATTCTTCAACTTCGAGGATTTGTAACTCTTAGAATTATGAATGGATATTGATGATTCTTGCATATATTTTAGTTGTATATGTAAGTAACAATTGTGCAAAATATGAGGCAAATCCATCAAGGAATAACAAAAATGCTTGAATAACGAAAAAAACGTGTCCTTCAAGACAAAAAAGGGGCTATTTTGGACATTTTCACAATTTGATAATGAAATGATTTTTCTTTATAAATTTCAAAATGGTTTTATAGATTATCGTCCATTGTGATGTTATTTTTTTTTTTTTTTTTTTTTTTTTTTTTTTTTTTTTTTTTTTTTTTATGGTATTCAGTTGGAGCTGCCTGACAGCTTAACTTGTCAAGGCTGAACCCTCGGTCTGGCTTTTGCCAAGTTTCCCCTCTACCAGGATCAATACTCAGACGGACTAGGCAATGGCGCCCACATGAACACTGTTTTTTTATTAGTATTGTGACGTGGTAGTTTTTGAAAAGTACCCATATTCCCTTGCTTCTGAGAAAAGGAAGCATTGTGAAAATCAGCAGCTCCATCAGAATTTGTTTGAAATAGTTGTGTAGTAGTGTCATTACTAATACTGTCTAGTCGAAATGGTTTTGAATAATTTGTCATTCAAGTGCTATTCTGATTACTCCTGTCTTTTACGTAAGATTAGAGTCTTAAATGTCAATTGTCGTCAAGTTTTAACAAAATTAGGCTGTTTAGTAGTAGTTCTAGTTAATTTTATTTTTGTTGTTAAAAGTGTTTATTGGTCATTACGTTCATATATGCTTAAAGAAAAAAGTCGCTTTTTCGAAACTAGCAAGTGTACCCTAATGATCGATCTCAGCGTCTTATTTTCCATAGTCATTTTATAGTAAATATTGAAGAGTAAAGTTATCTTAGGCTTCTATTACAGTCTCTTACATGATTCACTTTTCGGTGGCAAATGCAATGCTTCACAACGCCTACTTTCTACTTGTAAATTTTGCGAAAATGAAGCTGGAATTAGATTATTTGTACCGCTGTTACAAAAGAGGTATTTCTTATTATGGCAATGTAAAAACCATATTAAAATAAGATTGTCGCCACTTATTTCTACTCAGTGAATCTACTAGTCATTTTCCTAAGAGTTCCTATGTATTCCCTACGTCGTATATGATAACGATGTATCTAACTAGCTAATAGTAAGAGTGGCTACGGATCATTCTGGTTAGCAAAAGGCAAACTGAACGTCACCAATAGTATTAATGTCCACTTCGAATAGATTAATTATTTGAAATGGGCATCAATTCTATCAATGACGCAGAATGTCCGTTGGATCACATCCGAGATATTATTGCGTCTATGCCACATGAATTATGACGCGGCTTTAAGCAAAAAGTGCCAAAATGTGATACCACCACTACAGGTTACGCCTTTGGTTTCCATCATATGGGCTAATGGATTATGCCCTCCCATCGCGGCAAGGTCGCATAACCAAGGGGAGGGGTTATCGTCCATTGTGATGTTATTGAACGTTTTTTTCAATGATAAACATAATTTGGAATGATTGCAAAGCAAAGCTCGAAACAATTACACATATATAACAAATTTCAGCGAAACATGCTATTCATTATTTTCAATTTGTAGTATGAGACTTAAACTTTTAACTTCCTCTTGAATGGAACTATCAGTTACGAATGCTTGGTTTTTAAGTTGATATAAACAAATGATGTAACTACTAGGTACTGCGATGATTGATGAGTAATGTACAAAAACTGTCTTTTTCTATTCTTACTGTTATATGAACGATGTGCAGAAGGATCATATTAATACCTGTAATAAAAAAAGTAATTTTCATTATAAACGCAATGAACCTATGAAGTCAAGCTGGTAGAGAAGTAAAAGTTTGCTTTTATAATATGCTTTAAGCTTCTTAGCAGTTTAGAGTTGGCTTGAAAGTTGTTTATTTTAGCAATTGAAGAATGCAATTGTTTTGCACTGCAAATTCATTTGAAATACGACGGAAAATATTCTTTTTTAGAGATTATGTTGTGAACTTGTCATTGGTACGTATTTAAATATGTGTGTTCTATATCTGTTCACGTTTACAAATATTTATTTTATTTCTTTATGTTGTAAAATATATAAACCAAAATATTATAATAAAATGAAAGTCGTAAAAATAAGACCTTTGATCAATTATTTTAATAAAACAACAATTTTAAGCAAAACAAATCTCAAGATTTTTATGAAACATGACGATTCGATTGTTTTGTGGTGCTCCCAATAACTTTCCACGACATGGGAAAAATTCATACAATGTTTGCATAGCCAATGTTTTATACCTTGTGAATATTTATTCGGACTATTTTAAATGTTTTCTTGTTTATCCTGCTATTGTTGATGTTGTTCCAAAAACAAATCATGCCTAGTGGTAGAGCTTACATTGGTTAATAAAAGTGCTGAAGACACAAAATTTCTCAGATTAATATTTACGCTGCAAATAAATACAAAAGGTGAGTGTCCAAAGTAGCCCCCGGAATCAAAAGTAGCCCCGTCCGACGGTACCTAAGAAATCAATCAAGATAAATTTAAAAGAATTGCAAAAGTAATAGACTCCAAGTGATATTGCGGCAGCAACTTAACCAGGGTTGCCTGTTGGGGTTAATTTAGAAGTTCTTAATAAATTTTTTGGAAAAGCCCTGCATAAACTGTGAATTAATTCTTCGAGGGATCAAATCTGGACGAATGCAAAGTTTTAGAGTAAACCTTGTAGAAAATACTGAAGGTATTTCTATTATTTTGTAGAGCAAATACAGGAGAAATGATCCTATTCCAAAATCTGTGAAGGAATTTCTGGACGATTTCTGGAAGAATTAATAAATGTTGATATTATCTAATTTTCAGATATTTTTGTTTAAAACTCACTACAAAATCACATTTTCACTTAATTTTGAGCCTCGAGAATACTTTAAAATATATTTGAAAATTTCGAAAAATAAGTTTTGAACCTGGACTATATAGCATAAAGGAACCGCAAATAAGACTGACATGTTTACCCATGTTCGTTCAGACAATCCGTCTTTCTATGAGCTAAATTTAATGTTCGGCTTATTTTTTGTTCTCGAGATTTAGATGTGCGAAAATCGAAAAAAAATGTAACGCTTTTCCATTGTGGAATACCTTAGGTACCCCATCAAACTTGAATCTACACTACCCTCCATAAGTATAGAATCGTTGCAATACAGAGTATTGCAGCACTTTTAAGTTTAGCATCACCCAAAATCCATTGATAATAGCATCTTCAACTGAAATTTAAAAAACCGCAGGGGCTTAAATTATTATTATTGTTAAAGATGACCTCAAAACTATGTTGATCTAGCACCTCAGAATCACGAGATAATATTCATTTTAGGTGATGCTAAACTTTTCAAGGTGCTGCAATATTCAATATGAGTGTTACAATGCAATACGCGATTCTATACTTATAGCGAGTAGTGTATATCCGGAACCAATTTTGATGGTGCACGCAATGCATGAATCAAATTTATAACTGATTTGTGATTTTTCCTAAAATAAATCATCAAAATCGATTGAGAGATGGCGCAACTAAAGAATTTTTAAACTTGATGTCGGTATTGAAAAGGTTAAGACCTTTGCGGCATTTGGCTTCCAATACTTGTAATGATATATTATCAATATTCGCATTTTTTTTAATTGGGGGTCGTGAGGAAATTATGTCACGTTATAAGAGGAGAGAGGAGTTGGTGGTGTGGTACAGCATGAATAAACCTAGATTCATTTTTCGATATAAAATAATGTATGCATCTTCCTTGTTTAAGGTGGATATAAATCGAAGGCATACCTCACAATTTCAAAAGCACAAATCTAACGAACCCGACAGCGGTTCAAGCTAAACACTTGATCGATTGGCCATCGAGTAACCCATCAATAAAGTTTTCAGCTTGAATGGACATCTGGTTCTTCAGATTTGTGCTCTTGAAGATTTGAGGTGTGGCTTTGGATCACTCAAATCAACGCGATTTTTCATCGCCATCGCAGAAAAAACCGCGTTGATTTGGGAGAGCCTTTACTCATTGATACGTGCTATAAGTTTTCTCTTCTATTCCCCCGCTGTTCTTATGCAGAGTTAAAAGTGACGTCATAGCGGGAAAGAAAGAGAGAGAACTAATGCGCGCATCAATAATCGGCACCACCTGAGCAAATCCAGAACATCAGGGACTCACGCTCCACAGCTTTTTTTTACATTTGTGTACAAACAGATTTTGCGATATATTAAGGCCCTACGGGACGTCGTCATAATCACCCTGTCCATTTGAAGAAGCAAATTTCAAGAAACACTCCATATATCAATGCGAAAAATGTATCACTATGATTCTATATATGTAGTGCACAACCCAATAAATTTTCAGCTTCATCGGTTCACTAAAACTCGAGATTTGCTTCCACAAAGTTTTGAAGATAATTGTTAGAGTGAGAGGGAAAATAACACGGTCTCCCGTGTAACCTTAACGGATTTGCTCAAAAGGACACGCGATATTCCCCGGAGGAAGCCGTGGTTTTGCTCTCTTCATTCTTATGGAAGATAACATTGCGGTAGCTCATCAAACGCAGTTGTTCCTTTCCTGGCCTATTCGCCGCGAGGAATTTAGGGCAAATGGGCGTTTTTGGAAACTTTACAACGGCTTGCAGTTTATCATATCTTGCGGACCAGTCAATACTACAGTTATCCCACAGTTATGGATAGCACACATATATGGATTAAAGTTGGATTAAATGGAGAATATCTCATCAAATATAGTAGCAATTACGCAGAACCCATTTTACCTACGCGAACCATAAATCTATACAGCATCGCAATCAACAATAACATGCTTAAATTCATTTGTTCCATTCGTAGGAAATGAAATGTCATACATATGCCTAGAAGCGTTGATTCATAACTGTGAAGCATCGAAATTCATACCACAGTTATGAATCTAAGATACAGTTACCCCACAGTTATGGATCAACTAAGGGTAATTTTTCAGAACAAAATATGATTTAAAAATATGGTGACGCTGTACAAAACAAAATTACTTCCCTGGCACTGCAAAATATACTTGTTATTGAGAATACACCTCAAAATACCCGGTTATTTATGGAAAATTGTCGATCTCGATGGAAATTGCAAACGATGTCCACCCCACAGATGTGGATCAGTGGGAGAGGAGGATCCGTATTATGAATCAAATCGACTCATATTATGGATCAAAACACTATAACAGCAATTTATCTGTGAGGTAAACGAATGGTGTGCTAGTGAAAGCATAAGTTTTGGCGTTTGTTTCGGAATAGTCTTATCTTTGATTCATAACTGTGGTATGGGTTTCAATGCCCCACAGTTATGAATCAACGCTTCTAGGAATACGGATGACATTTTATTTCCTACGAACGGAAAAAATATGCTTAAGCATATTATAATTGATTGCGATGCTGTACCGATTTATGTTTCACGTTAGTAAAATGTGTTCTGCGTAATTGCAACTATAGTTGATGAGATATTCCCGTTTTAATCCAACTTTGATCCATATCTGTGTGCTATCCATAACTGTGGGGTGACTGTAAGACGATTCCTAAAGAAACGCCTAAACGTATGCTTTCACTAGCACACTATTCGTTTGCCTTGCAGATAATTTGCTGTTATAGTGTTCTGATCCATGATATGAGTATGACTGTAGCTAGGAGTAGAAGCGAACGCTTTGCCTTTTTTTGTTCGAAATTAAACTCGAATTTCGCGAAATTCCGTTTTATTCCGTATGTTTTCAATTTTCCGTGGAAATATTTTAACAATTTGGCGAAACGAAACGAAATAGCAAAATACAAATTTCGCCTGTGCAAGTTCCGTGGAGTTCCGCGGAATTTCGTTTCGAAGCGTATTTGACGGAATCATTCGGTATTTCGCATACCCTTAATTTCGACTGGATGTTGCATGCTAGTCCGTTTTTTAGTGTGGTGCTTCATTCGCAGAGAAAATCGTCGTCTTGAAGCATAACCGTATTGGTGCCTTCTTTTGCAAGGAAATCCTAAGGTATCCCATCAAATATTTTGCGTCAAACATCTTCAAGCGTTTTTTTCCAGGAAAGAATTAAAAAAAAGAGTTTCTCAAATATTCCTATTTGGAGAAGTCTAACATTACTACAGTGTTTCTTCCAGTATTTTGCCATTAAGATATTTTCCTAGAAATTTGCCTGATAATTATTTCTGACATTCTCTGCAGGGAGTTGATATTGTTTCCTTAATATGATGTTCGAAGATTGCATGTGTGGTTTATACAATAGAACTAGCTAAGACATTTCACTGAGTTTTTGTGAGAAATTATAAGTACGTTTTAAGCTAAGAATAATGCTATATTTAATTTTTAGATTGTATTTCGTCTTGAACTTCTTCAAAACCTGCTGTAAGGCAATCGACAGTTATTTTAGAAGAAGGCCAAGAAAAAATTATCGATGGATTTTTTGGAAAACGCTTATAGAAATTTCTGAATGATCCATCTTCAATTAAGTGAATATGCTTATATATGCTTAAATAAATTACGAAAGAAGATTCCGACGAAGTGACTGTGAGTATTGTGGAGGAGTTTCTAAAGTTCACCATGGATATGTTCTTGAATATCCTTGAGAAAGAATTTCAATAATCTCAGTTATGTAGTGAGAGTTGTATTTAGCGTTTATTCTTAGGTATATCCAAGAATGTCCATATGAACTCTTAAAGGTGTACTCAGAAGTTACTCTAGACGGTCGTTTGGGAAAATACTTGTATGCATTTCATTTAGAATCTCCTGAGAAACCCTCTAGAAAAGAGATTCGATGAATAATTCAAGAAAAATGAGAAATAATTCTCAAATGAAAATTTTGAAAATATATCAAGACAAGTATGTAAGTGACAATTCGTATCCATAGAATTAAATCCCTGGAGGAAATACCTTAACGCTACAGTTGAGAATCACCGAAAAACCTACAGATTTGAATCATCTGAAGACTTGGTGAAATATTAAGAGGAATACATTTTGTAATCCCAAGAAAATCCTGAAGTAATCCTTGAGTTATTTTTTGAAGAAAAACTTCTGATAAAATAGTTTTAAACTTTAAATAATTTCTAATTCTTGCAGAAATCTCTACTGGCACATAAGGAATAATATCAGAGAGATTCTTGGTCGATTCATGAACGCATCTTCCGAAGAACTCTTTACGGGGCTACCGCAGATGTTCTGAATATAATACTCTATGGGAGGTCGAGCAATTTCTTCTTGAGATCTTCTTAAATTAATTTCAGGAATAATTTGTCCCCGATCGAATCTTCAGACTTTTCCCATTCCAAATCTGGTGTCCAGTTGAGAAAAACAATTAAATCATATTTTTGATTCTACTTGATCAACTGTAATAGCAAAAGAAGTGGTTGACGCAGTGGCGCAACCAAGGGGGGGTTTTGGGGGTCAAATCCCCCCCCAGAGCAGAAAATTTTCATAAGAATTATCAAACATATTTTTAAAATTCAACCATAAAATCCACAAACATCGGAGCAGTAAGTTGTGTTAAATATAATGTTGTTCTAAACTTCTAAGATGTGGCTCTCTTATCTGAATACCTTCGATGTGTTTAAAAAACTTAATTTTTTCGCTTTATTTTATGAAAAACCTGCAGGTTTCTTAAAAGAAGTCTATCAAACAAACAAGCAGATATGTATGCATATCGAGAACGTTTAAAACGATGATAATTGTAAAATTTGATGTTTTCAAAAACCTTTCAGATGGCTCAGCAATTAGGCAAATTGTATGACCTACAGAGAACACGTGCATTTCCGGAGGAGCAATTCCTTAGTTTTTAATGGTCACAAATAAAAATCTTAGGGAAGATTAATGGAGATCGTGGTTCTGTTGCTAAGCCAAAAATTCACAAACTTTCGTCTACAATCTGAAAATGCTTCGATATTTCCAATGCTGATATGCCTTCGACAAACTGCTAATGATAGTTACAATGCTTCTTACTACGACTTACACTGAAAGATCATTCTTTTCGATGAAAAACTTGAAAACGTTTTTTAAAAAACAGAACAGACGAAGAGTAATTGAACGCTATCACGCTAATGTATGTGCAGCTTGGATAAACTTTCGAACAAACTACGAAAAATGTAAATTTAATCGGTATAAGAATATTGTAATCCCGTTTAGCCATTCACATATACAAAATGTAATCTAAGACAATGCTTGTAGAGAACGAAATATTTTTTGGAACCTGAAGGTTTTCCAAACCCAAAAAAGTATTTCGTAATACTTTTGGAAAATTTCACCAGGTGCAACAGATGTCCTTAGAGAAGCGTTGTAAATTCATATAAAAATGGATGCCCAGGGTGGATACGAAAAGCTTAATTTTGCATATGGTGTTACGATTTTTCCTTAATGTGAAATTTTTTACACCCGTTTACTTTCCCAAAAACACATCATCTTCAAGTTCACAAAACCCCCCCTAGAGTCAAATCCTGGTTGCGCTACTGGGTTGACGTACTGTAAAAAGTAATAGTCGTGAGTCTTAATAGAGTAAGGTGGGGCAAAAGTTCGACCTTAGTTGTATAATCAAAGTTTCCAGGAAAACAATAGGGCAAGAGTTCGAATTTAGTGTGGGGCAAAAGTTCGCGGGCTAAAACACAAAATATCGATCCTTTTATGACAGGCATACCTTACACCAGCCGTAAACTTAAGTTTAACGAAAAATACACACTAAATTTGCATCAAAAAATTTCCCAAAACTGAGTTAATTGTAATATACTCAAAAATAGTAGTTTTTTCGCAAAACTATGCGGAAATGTAAAATTTTTGTGACAATTTTCACACGATCAGACAAATTTAACTAAATTTGAAGATAACATGTGGATTTTAGGCAATTTGCAATTTTTTCCGTGATTTTATACATGGGTCGAACTTTTGCCCCGCTGATTCGAACTTTTGCCCCACTATGGGCCAAAATTTGTTTTTAAGCATTTATGCAAAAACTAATACACCTTAAAGCAACCTTATGATAGGCCTAGAAACGCCCTTACATAAAATATTGAAAATGATTTTATCTTCAATTGGTTCCATACAACGAAAGTTTGTCCAAAAATTATAATATTCACGTCGAAAAACAACAAATAGCCATAACTTTTCCCAATCTCAATCGATTTTTATGATATTCGGAGTGAAAGTCTCTTACTTGAATAGCATTCGAACCACCATGACATTTATAAGATTTGTTTTGAATTGAGCTAGAAATCTTAAAAAGAAACTCTTACCCTACTCGAACTTTTGCCCCACTTTACTCTATATTTGGTATAGCCAGAAACATAAGATGGTATTAAACTACGTTCATCGTGTTTAGTCACATAAAAATAAATTCTAGTGCAATTTTTGACGCGTGCACAAAATGTATAGAGTGGAAATAAGACAACTCGATACCATGCAGTCCATCGGACATTGCGAGTCAGCACTGCCGGAGTGCAAGTCTCTTTCAAATTTAAGCTATTGTCTCACAGCAGTGCGTGAAGCACCGGAAATGATTTGAGTCGCACTCCATTCATGCCTTGAGGTCGTTTGAAGTAGGGATGGGCAAAACGGCTCATTTTAGTGAATCGGATCTTTTGAATGGTTCAGCAGCTCAGCAGCTCCCAAATGAAGAGCGAACTGAACCATACAACGGACAAAAGAACGATTCACTCCCTTTTGCGCGACATGTGTTGAAGCTTTCGTCTCTTTCGTTCTTCCATTCTTCGTACATTCTTCCACAGAAACTCACGACACATGGCCGACTTTCCCTACCCGAACCAAAATGAAGAAGCAAAATGTACTTTGCTAGCCAAGTGGACAATTTTTCTCTCTCTATCTCACACCTGTCTGTAGGTATGTGAGTGAGCGGGGCAAATTTGTCTTTCTATGCTTAGAGCGTTGAGAGCAAAACTGTGCTTGCATGTGTGGCGTGACGCGACACCCATGGTACGTGTGAAGCGTTATAATAAAGCCGAGAAACGAACAAAGGAGGATGGGGGAAACAAATCGCTTCGTTATTCCGGGTCACTTTTTGTCTGATCTGTGCTGATCAAATGAACCGACTCTCGTCAGAAAAGAGCCACGGATTACTCGTTCTTTTGAATGATCCGGAAATTTTGATCGGCTCCGATTTTTTTTTTGCCCATCTCTAGTTCGAAGTTCCCCCATCCTCTTCGATGGAAAACCTGATTACGCCCATGATGGAAACGGAGACCGCAAGAATGACGACGACAACGCTTCGAAGGAAACCGGGGAAAAGCTCCTGGAAAATGAATGACACACAGATATAGGAACCGGCACATCGGAGAGCGCCATGAAAAGGAATGGCTTCACTCGAGAGTCGTTCTTTCCCTTGGACGGAAACGGAAGGTCACCGTCAACTATGGCGGCAGGAATCAGAGAGCACGATGCGACCAAGTCACAACTGGGCAGGGCAAACGCCGGAGTCGGGGACGGTCGCGGGAGGAAATGTTTAAATTGTGGCTTTTTAATAATCCCCAGATCAGATTTCGTCGTTGCCGTTCCGTTTTGGGGTGGATTACGTCTTCCGTTTTGGGTGATGAGGTACGATGGTGTGGAGCTTGGAAGGGGACCGGCAATGGTTTGGTGCTGCCTTTAGTGGAATGGACGACACTATTACGAGGCAGCACACGGTATTTGCTTTCACCTAGCGTGAAAGCAAAGACAGATTATTGGACTTTTAGTAGGTCAGGACGGAGCTTTTGTTGAGAGGTGGTGTGAGTGACATTCAAATGTCAAGTGGAAGTCTTAGTCCTTGCAGAATTTCCCAACTCTAATAAATTTCAAATCCCGATCGATTCGCACTGAATCGCTTTCACGTGTCAAGCAATCACGTGGTGACACCAATCCGTGCGTGTATCGAAACAAAGGACTCACCCTGAATCATCACTAAACCATCGATTGAGAGCAGGAGTTTAGCATAAAACAACCATAAACAGTCAATATGGGTGCTCGCTAGCGTCTAGCTTCCGTCACGTTGACTGAGCCCGTATCAAGTTTCCGGCCTGCCATGGGAGCACAGACAAACAGATGTAATGTTTGTAACAAATTTCTTCAAAATTCATCGCTCAGTTCACACCTTCATCATCTGCTGCAGATGGCGCTAACGTGAACCGTCAAACACGAAGAAAAACGATGCGCGCGCCTCTGGTGGTGAGATTTGTAACAGTGAATTTAGAATTTAGTGAATCGTTGAATTTAGTGGTGGATGCAAATTTCGTGTAACGTCTGTTGGCCCATGACGGCAGCATGACCGTGTGAGGAAATCGCTCAAGCAGCCTAAGCAGCCAACCGTCTCAATCCTCCCGGTGATCAACTGCTGATTGACTGCCGTTGTTGTGTTGTCGTCGCTGTCGCTGTCATCAATCCTCATCTTCATCGTCGTGCAGTTCTGGTTCATCGATCGGGTTGTACTAGGCAATGAGAACCTGGACTGACATGTCGGCGGCGATAATGTGGGATTTCGAGCAAAATTACAATCAAACAATGAGAATTTAGCAAAGAGGAACGGAAAGCCTTCCGGCGGAGATTCGAATCGGAACGGAGGCATATCGGGTAGCAATGTGTTTGCTGTTCGGGTTCGGATTGATTTCCGAATGAATGGCGCTAAGATTTTCAGGGTAGATGATATAGAGTAGCGTATAGTTGTAGTTCCTGGAAATCGAGGCAATTGTGAAGTTTGTGACGTTCGCTGTTTAAGAGAGCACTAAATTGTGGTGGTAGTATCAGATGGCTAAGACATCAGTTCTAGTATCTGGTGATAGAACAGGACTAATGCCAGAATTTCTTTGGTGAGAAGATACGCCAAGTTTGGAATAAACCATTCGCAAGTTTAAAAAAGATACGACTCCATCAACTATAAATACAAACTATACAATCTCAAAGCGAAGCTCGAAGTTTTCCAGCTGTTTTTTTTGGTCCAATCGTTGTCATAATATGGAAAATTGGCTTGTCTGTGATTTACAAAATTTATGATATAACAATTTTTCGAAAAAGTAGACATAGTGTTGAGGATATACTTTTGACAAAATTACAGAAAATACTTTTTACGCCTTTACTTTCGGAAATAAATTTGAAATTCAAGCTCACATTCTGGAGAGACCTCTAAGGATATTTTAGTTGAGACCTCTTTGGATAGTTTTTATTAATAACCTTTTTTATATATTAATTTATTATTATTTATATTCATGGGACTTGGACAAACTTGCAAGGGATGGTTAACTTACATGCAGACACATATGGATACTCCAATGACGACTTATTCAAAAACATCCGTCTCCAATTTTTTAAAGACCTTTGTGGAGACCTATAGAGAGCTCTGAGAAAATTTCTGAGCAGATCTCTCCGGAACCTATTGCAGGGACTTCTGTGGAGATTTTCATGCACTTTTCTATAGAGACTTCTTTTAAGAGTCAGTTGACATATAGGCTTCATACGAAACAGACGTGTATTGTTTGCCAAGTGAAAACACCGCATATATTTTCGCTAATCGGACTTTGTCCGTAAGGCTTATTCATTAAGTTTTCGTGTAAACGACTAGTTATCATCCTTAAGGATGGCCGGATTCCGCAAAAACTCAATCGTAATTGACTTTAGCGTCATGCCAGTACGACCAAAGCTGAACGTTGTGCAAGAGTTCCTGTTCAAGCAGATGTCCCTAGACATGTCGCTAGTCAAAAACCTGCAGACAAGCATTACTAAGTCCCATGTCATCATCGAACTGGACTCCGCAGCAACAGCTGAGAACGTCGTTATGCTGCACAACATGAAGCATACACTTGAGCATGACAAACAGCTCTACCATATCCCAGTGCACCCGACAGACAACGCCATTGAGGTTAAGGTGTATGACTTGCCTCCACATATGCCAAACAATCTCATCTCAGCGCAGTTCTCAGCTTATGGGAAGGTTCTCTCCGTGAAGAACGATGTCTGGAAGGACTATTTCCCAGGCATCCCTAACGGAGTGCGAATAATTCGTATGGAAATCCAAACGCCGATTCCTTCGTATGTCCCCGTGGCCGGAGAGCTGTCATACGTCCTGTACAGTAACCAGGTTAAGACCTGTAGGCATTGTACCCAGAAGGTCCATATCGGAAAGACATGTTCGGCTGCTCGAAAGGAGTCTTCCCAGAATGCAGGAGAGAAATCAACATTAGCCGAAATTGTCAGTAACTCGCAAGCTAGTACCAACGAGTCCCCGATAGAACTCATGGAGGCCACAGATAGTGAATCTGATGATGAATCAGTCGCGTCAAAAGAAGCTACTACCACCCAGCTCTCCACGGCCGATTCACTGGCCATAACGATGAAAAAAACCAGCAAATCTCCTGAAACGCCCAACTTCAGTCAACCCGTCGCCTCTACATCGAATTCGTCGAAAATTGTCACCTCGGAAACCGAAACAGATCCTCTTGGAGGTCGCAAACGAACTCTGTCGCCGAAGCAAGCTGAGCAAGAATCACAACGACCTCAACGCCGAACAAAATCTCAGCGACACACTTCAAAGTAAGGATAACTTTCTTCACCATCGAAGCCAAACATTCCGTCCATGCTATCTACATGTCCATCTACGCAAACCGTCGTTGGAGCACCTTAATTTCTCAAAGGTAAAAATACATTGTATATGTCTAGCCGTAGCGCCATCAGATACTGCCGTCCTGAAAATTTCAATAAACTCCTCAGAACTCCACCTGCAAAATCGTGTCATCAACTGTAATTCAAAACATCACCATCGACCAAAATCTATTTCACCGTTGGAGCAACACTTTCCTTCCAAGGTAAAAACAAAAAGTATATGTCCTGTCGAAGTGTATTTGGATGCTACCGTCCTGAAAAGTACAACAATCTCCGTAGAAGCCGTACCGAGTTTTATCTGCCTTTGGGATTGCGATGACTGTTCATGCCGGCTGGAAGGTTTCTTATCGTTGGAGCATCGCCCTTTCCGTAAGGTAATAAAACATAGTAGGGAAGGTGTACCGGTATTCGCCATGTACCAGTTATTCGCCACCCCTGATTTTATACCGTTTTACTTCATATATGGTTGCCAATTGTTTAGTGTTTGCTAAATTGCTTTGAGATGATACGGAAACATTCTTGGAAACCGCAAAATTTTCTCAGAAAATAATAGAAAAAAATCATTTTCCTTAAACTTTTTGCTCCTTTGCACCTATTTTTAGCCACCTGTTCCTGAATTCGCCACCCTCCATAAGAAATCAACGTAAGTGGCGAATTCAGGAACCGAAATTAAAATCGTGGCGAATACTGGTGCAAGTGGTCCAGTATTCGCCACCACCATTTTTAATACAAAAACAAAGTTTCTGATTAGTTTTTATATTTTCCCTGCTGAGCATGGATTGAAAGCTTTCGTTTAATGTCCAGACAGTAACCAAAGGTCTTTTGATTTATAAATAAACAATATTTTTCCTTAGGGTGGCCAAAACTGGTACACTTACCCTATATGTCCTGCCGTCGCGTTTTTGGATACTGCCGCACCTGTCAAGCAAATTTCAACATCCGTAGGCCAAATCACAACAGCGGCTCTCTCTTCGACAGAAGGATACAATATCGGAGACACAACTACCACGATCTCGATGCTTGACGAACATCAGCAATAATCAAATTGTTGTTTACGGTAGGACACCAACAACACAGGTGAGCGATTACAGAGATAAACCGGCTGACAATAGGAAACTTGTCATTAGAGTCACTATTATACACACTGCAAATGATTTAACAGCAAACGATAAGTCTCAGCGACCGGGAACGCTTTTGAGAGCTCACTTCACGGCTAGGGTACATTTCGTATACTTGACTCTTTAAAATACAAATGGATTCATTGAGCTTCAATTTAGCAACCATAAACATTGCTAATATATACAGTCCAACTAAAATAGATGCTCTCAATTCCTTCCTACGGTTCAACGAAATTGATATAGTTTTTCTGCAGGAAGTCGAAAATACGTCTATACAACTGACAGGTTACTCAATTGTTTTCAACATTGATAATAGAAATAGAGGTGTAGCAATCGCTCATAAGCCCAGTATTGAATACACAGCAGTTCAAAATTCTCTGGATGGTAGGCTAATAACAATAACACTGAAAAATGGGGTCACGCTGTGCAATATTTATGCCCCTACCGGAGCGCAAAATAGGGCATCACGAGAGGACTTTTTCAACTTCACTTGTGCAAATTATCTCAGAAATTGTACAGGACCGATTATCTTTGGGGGTGATTTCAATTCCGTTGTAAATCCCAGAGACGCGACTGGTGCTACCTCACGGAGTAATATGACGTCACGGCTAATGAGTTCCTTAGACCTGATTGATGTTTGGCGTGTTTCTACATCGAAATGAGACCGAGTATACTTTCGTGCGTGCTGGATCGTCCTCGAGGCTAGATAGGTTCCTAGTTTCTAGATCGTCCACTAGCTGGCTACGAACCATCAATCATTCAGTTACGTGCTTCAGCGATCATAAAGCAGTGTTAATGCGAATGGTTTTACCAATAACTGGTCCCATCATCGGGAGAGGCCTATGGCGACTCAACCCTCATGTTTTAGAGGATGAAGATACGCAAAACCGTTTTCAAGCTAGATGGAACTACTTAGTCCGACAAAAGCAAAATTATCGTTCCTGGTCATCATGGTGGTTAGATTACGCAAAACCTAAAGTTGCATCCTTTTTTCGTTGGCGGACTTCTCTTCAGATTCAAGACTTCCGTAATACTATGAATCTCTTACACGGTGAACTAACTAGGGCTTATCAACTGTATGCCAATGATGCAACACAATTGACACGAATTAATAGGATCAAAAGCATTATGCTATTGAAGCAGCGTGAGTCATCAAGCAACTGGCGACAACTTAAGGAAACTTATCTGAAAGGAGAGCCAACTTCCTTATTTCATTTGTCGGAAAAGAACTACAAGCGTTCAAAAACCTTGATTACGGAATTGGATGTTGGAGGTGATATGATCAACGACAGTGGTCAAATAGAGCAATGCGTTGTCACATATTTCGAAGATTTGTTCCAAGAAAATAGACAGCAACCGACAGGAAGTACCTTCCTACCCACTCTTCGCATACCCGATCAAAATGTAGCAAACGAAATACTAATGGACCCAATTGAAGTCAATGAAATTAAAAATAGTTCTGCTAGAAAATCACCAGGAGCTGATGGACTCCCAAAAGAGTTTTACCTGAAATGTTGGAACACGATAAGTCGTGAATTTACCTTGATCTTGAACGAAATGCTACATGGTCCTAATATAGATTCACGCATGATGAATGGAATTGTCGTTCTAGTGAAGAAAAAGGGAGTCTGCAAAACAATAAATGGCTATCGTCCAATTACACTGCTGAATTTCGACAACAAAATTCTAACTAGGATTTTAAAGCAGAGAATGGCTCCATTATTGGAATTTGTCGTATCCAAACATCAGAAATGTGCAAATGGGAAACGCAACATTTTTCAAGCAACTAGCAAAATTCTAGATACGCTTTCCGCTCTAAAACACTCCAAAAAATCATCACTGTTGGTGTCCTTCGACCTTGATCATGCTTTTGACAGGGTGAAGCATAGCTTTCTTTTACAAACAATGCAGCGGATGAACTTCAATGCACAACTTGTAGAACTTCTGAAAAGAATAATGGAAAACTCTTCATCGCGAATACTCATCAATGGAAAACTGTCAAGGGCGTTCCAAATACACCGGTCGGTGAGGCAAGGAGATCCGCTCAGCATGTTCCTCTTTGTTATATATATGCAACCATTGATCGACAAGATTGTAGAATCAGGGGACGCTGTTGAAGGATTGAACGTTTACGCGGACGACATCAGCATATTTGTTCCTAATATGCAGACATTACAACGTGTAGTGCAGGTTATCCGGGAGTTTCAAACCACATCTGGCGCAATCCTTAATCTGCAGAAAACGGTTGCTCTGAAAATAGGAAATATTTCATCAGGAGATCAGCTGCCTTGGCTAAACTTCTCTAATTTCGTAAACATCCTAGGCATTAGATTCTGCTGCAGTGTCAAACAAACTATGGAGTCAACATGGATCAACGTAATCAAAAACATGAAATGGCGTTTGTGGATGAGCAGATCGCGCTCGTTGAATTTAATACAAAAGATAATCTTGATAAACACATTCGTATCCTCCAAAATGTGGTACACAGCGTCAACGCTCCCATTACCAAAAAAGTTTGAACAACAAATCCTTAAGGAATACAGGAATTTCCTTTGGATTGGTGGCAAAAACCACATACGCCTTGAAACTCTTTTTCTGACGAAGAACCGTGGTGGCTTAAACCTACATTGTCCGGGGTTGAAATCTGTGTCGTTATTAACGAACAGAATTCTTGAGAATTTGTACGATCTGCCGTTTTTACGTGGACTTTTAAATAAGGACCAGATTCTTCAGATTCCAGCTGCTTACCCTCAAGTCAAAGTATTTGCTTTGGAAGTGGCAACACTGGTCAATAAAACTCTGGAGCACCATAGTTCTTCCAACATATATTCAGAACTACTTTTAGCGGAAAATGATCCTGAAGTGCTGAGCGTTAATCGTCGTTGGAAGGTGATTTTCAAGTATATAGCAGATCATCGAATTCATTCACAATATCGCTCAGTTTGGTATACCGCAATCCATGGGAAGATTAATCATAACGAATTATTCTACAAACAAAGACGCCGAGACTCTCCTTTATGCGACCGTTGTCCAGGTGTCATAGATACCGTTGAGCATAAGCTTTTTTCGTGTCTTGCGTCAAAACCTGTTTGGATTTTTGTGAAATCAATAATTTCAAGAATGAAGCCAGCCCTTCAACGGAAGTCACCGAATTATTTTCTTTTTCCTGAGTTAAGAGGCATACCAGCACTCACAATTAATCAGCTTTTTGCAAAATTTGTATACTTCATATGTTGTACTCCAGTAGAACAAATTAATGTTAGTAGTTTTAAGCTTGAATTGTAAATCTAAAAGTTTTATAAGTTAGTACTCTAAATAAATTCAGACCAAGATAAAAAAAAAAAAAGACTTAAGTGGAGACCATAGTGGATAGCTGTGCAAAACTCTTGGAAACCTCTACTCAGAAATCTGTAGAGACATCAATGGAAGCCACTGTTCTTGTTGTGGAGAACCTTGTGACGAATTCCATCCAGATTGAGTCGAAAAAAACTTCGACTTGGATTAAATTTTGCACAAGTTTTTGGTATGCTAGAATAAGTGTTTTTCATACAAAAATCGACCATTTTGACTCAAGAATAGCTGGCCCAAAAGCTTCTACATGAAATGTATTTGAAAAACTCTTACTCCGAAACCGTTGATTATAGAGAAGAAATTCTATGAATAAGTTGTAGCGAACCATTTAAACTCAAAAAAAGAAAAATACATTATTTTTTTTTCAAGAAAAATTTAAAAATAAAATTGATATTTTAGATTACACAGAAACTCCATTTATATATTTTTTTTAATTTTCACCATGGTATTTTGATAGGAAACAGATCTTTGGGGCAACGTTTGAAGATGGAGAAAATTTTATTAAAAAAGTTTTTCTAAGAACTACTTTTGATCAATTTTTACATTTTTGGTTTTTATTGTAATAAATACGATCTGATGATTCAATAAGAATCTTGAAATCATTTTGAACCTTGATGATTATCATGATCACTTCGAGGCTATGGCTTTCAGTCTTAAATAAAACTAAAAAAAAAAAACGGATTTTCGCTTACAATCCGTTTTTTGAATTTTTTTTTAAGACTGAAAGCCATAACCTCAAACATCAATATAACAGTCGCACCTCCAAGCATGATCACTTCTTTAGAAGTAGCAGTTTTCGAATTACACCCGATTCTTTTTTTTTTGCATTGGGGGATGCGTACCGTGTTAAAACAACCGTGCAAAACAAATCCGTGTTATTTCGAGGAACCGTGCAAAAAAAAATCCAAAGAATTCCGAAGATTCCTGCGAATTCGGGTTTTCGCAAATCTGAAAAAAAAATTTAGGATTCCAGAGGGATTTTCGTTATCCTTGAGATTTATAGAATCCACGATGGCAACTTCCGGTTTGTGGGAATCACCCGTTCCAAAAATACCCATATTGCACGTGTTCCAAGTGATTTCTACGAACCGGAATTTCTCGCATCTACTCGTCGGCCCCGTTTCAAAAATCCGGTCAGAATCCCAGGAATTCTTATGGAATCTTAAGAATTACTTCGAATGAGAAACAATCAGGTTATTTCAAGAAACCATGCAAAAAAATCTATGTTGTTTTGAGAAGCCATGCATGCAAAAAAAAATCCGTGTTATTTCGCGAAACCGCAAAAAAACCGTATTATTTTAAAAAACCGTGCAAAAAAAGCCGTGTAAAAAAATCCGTGCAAAAAATGAATCGGGTGTTTATCAAGTTTAATGCAAAAATTTTTTTTTAAAATCCGCCATTTTCATTAGTTATTCGCGGGTCTCCATCAAGAAAAATAAGAGAGATAAATATGGCCTTTACCCTTTCGGTTGTCGCGCGAATTTTTGTAACGTGAGTAGTCGCGCGTTGTACTTTGTACAACACCCTTGGTTTTGCGAATATCTCAGGAGTCTGACCACTTAGAAAGATGACGTCTTCGGCAAAGTTGTTCAGTAGCTCAAGGGCTATTATTGTTTTAGCCATGAAATTCAGGATTTTGCCACTAGGCGGCGCTATTGAGCATGAAACTTTTGTATCGCAGATCTCAGGATCCTGACCACTTAGAAAGATGATGTCTTCGGCAAAGTTGCTCGGTAACTTATGGACTATCATCGTTAGAGCTAGTTGATTCAAAATTTTGCCAATAGGCGGCGCTAGTGAGCATAAAACATTTGTTTCACAAATATCTCAGGAGCCTGACCCCTTAGAAAGATGGCGTCTTCGGCAGAGTTGTTCAGTAGTTCATATTATTTCTTTGTTCGATCCTTAAAGTTTGAGATTTTATTAAATAATGATAGTTCCTGAGCTTCTGAACAACTTTGCTGAAGGTACCTGTCTTAAAAGTCAAGATCCTGCAGTATCCGCAAAACAAAAATGTTATGCTCACTAGCGCCGCCTGGTTGCAAAATATCCTATTTCTTGTCTCAAATAATGATAGTCCTTGAGCTACTGAACTACTTTCCCGAAGACACTATCTTTCTAAGTGGTCAGGCTCCTGAGATATCTGCAAACAAAAGTATCATGCACACTAGCGCCGCCTTGTGGCAAAATTTAGAATCAACTAGTTCGAACAATGATAGTCCTTAACTTGCTAAACAACTTTGCCGACGACGCCATCCTTCTAAATGATCCGGATCCTGAAATATTTGCAAAACAAAAGTAAAATTTCAATGCCCACTTGCGCCACCTAACGATCAAATTCCGAATTAAATACGGTACCATCAGATAGCGCTTCACCTCCAGAACAACTTTACTAAAGACCCCAAGTTTCTATCTTATCGGGATTTTGAGATATACCGATTTAAAAATGTGGTGTACTCGAACCGTATATAGTGCGTTCATTATTATGCAACTTTCATGTACATTTGTTGATTTTACCGCAATATTAAGGGTCATACTGTAAACAAAAACTGTCGAGTATTGTTTTTAAGAAGATTCTTGAGGAATACATTTTGGTTTGGTGTCGATAGATATCATTGCACTATGGTCCAGGAATCAGTTTTACGCGGAAAGATGCATTTTGAGCTTTAGAATGAAACATTAGACAAACACGGTCTTCTACAAAGTTGTTTGTATTAGTTAAGCCCTTTGTTTGGTGTTATTGAAAATTAGGGTGGACCACATTTCCATAGAAATTGTGTAACTAACTTTCTTATTTGTAGAAATTATATTATACATGCTTCAGCAAAGTTATAGACCATTCAATTTCAAGCAACTTTGCCAAAAAAAGTTTTTTTGTATCTCTTAAATTGACCGATTTAGAGCTTTTTTCCTGCAGTGACATAGGGTGGTCCGAACAACAAACTGGTTTTCTGGCTCTAGAGTTTTCAATTCAAATTTCTCATCAAAGTAGTCTATGAAACACTTTTAGAGCTTTGAAAAATGCGTAATTTGGTGAGTGAAGAAACTCGCTACCTCCTTCCGTTTAGGAGTTATTGTTCTTTTTCTCTCAAAAACATGCCTACTTTGATTGTGAATATCTCTGATTGGGGCAAACATAAAAAATATCTTTTGACGGCATTCAAAAGGCAATATAAAATTGTATATTATGTCAAAAAATTACAGATGTATTGTAACTCTAATAAAATGCCTTGAAAAACAAAGGATTTTAAGCAGAAAAACTTTAATAACTTTTGAACTAAAATAGATACCATCAATATTTTTGCATGAAAATTTGCGTTTTGTTAAATTCTAAAAGTCGCTCATAGACCGCATTGACGTACAAAGTACAACAGCGCGACAGCCCGAAGGATACTCTTGAAAACGTATTGTTCTTGATGGAGAATCACGAATAACTGATAAAAATGGCATATTTTATTATATAAATATTCATTTTTTGCAGTGAACTGGATACAATCAACAAATTACTATTTCTAGAGTATTGATCATGATAACCATTATAGTGTAGAATGATTTCAATATTCTTATTGTATTATCAAAATGTGTTTTTTTGACAGAAAATCAAAATTTTGAAAATTGAGCGAAAGTTGCTGTTAGAAAAACTTTATTTTCAATTTTGTGTCCCCAAATCTGTTTCCTTTCAAGATTCTATAAAATAAAAATAAAATAAAATTTGAAAAATGGAGATTTTTCTGATTTTTTTAATTTAAGTTTTTTTTTTTAATTTATCATGATTAAAAATTATTTTTTTTTTGCTGTCAACTTTGCTATTTCTTTATAGAAAATTTTACTCTAAAATTAACAGTTTCGGAGTTCGAATTTTTCAAATATATTGCATGCAAAAGCTTATAAAATTTTTCCAAAAAATATTCTTGAGGCAAAATCAATTTTTCTATGAAAGACACTTACCCTACCAAAGCAAAAACATATGCACGTATCAATGAGAACACAAGAGAAATTTTAGCAAAAAAGTATAGTTTTTGGCGTAAGGGCCCATTTACATATGCTAAAAATTCTACCTTAATAATTATGATTTGACCACAATATTTTTTGGATTTTCCTCAAGAAGGAAAAATCTGTTTCTGTTGCAATCTATTCGCCATAGATTCAGGCCATAGGACAATTCTGATGAGACTTATAGAATTTGTAGTACTTGTTTTAGGAGAAATATTTAGTAAATGTAGAAAATCATAAACAAATGTTTAGATAAATGACTGGATGATATTTACAACTAACAATTGAAATTTTATGAAATAAGTACGTAGAGGGTCTTCGTCTTTCAGATTTTTTATCTAGATAGTTTGTTTCGCATTCTCTTTTAAGCGATTGTTCTTCCAATCTGATAGAAATCGCTTGAGAAATATTCTGCCAAACTCAAGAAAAACCTGCTTAAGATCAATTACAGGACTAGTTTAAATGATTTTCTGTTGAAATCCCAAGAGGAACTCAGTGTAAACTGTTCCAGGAGTTTTGAAAGAAAGCACTGACAAAGTGTGGAAATAACTTTCTGTACGGGCGTTCAGAGGAATCTCTTAAATACATATGGTTGAATTCCCAGAAACATTTTTTTGGAAGAATCACATGTGATATTCCTTGTGAGTTCATTGGGAACAAATTAGTTTAGTTCTGGAGAGATGAGCCAACCTATGGCTTCAAATCTCATGAACAAAGATATCTTTCAATCTATCTGTTCTCAGCAGTGAAAAATTAATTTTTAAAATATCGTTGTTGTGCAGCGATGTGAGACAAAATAACAAACAAATAATATCACCACAAATCTATGCAAACCAAAAATGGGCAAAAAGAATCGGAGCCGTTCAAAAGCCGTTCATCACTCAAAAGAACGCGTGATCCATGGATATTTTTTAACGAGAGTCGGTTCATTCGATCAATAATCAGACGGCACGGATCAGACAAAAAGTGACCCGAAAAAAAACGAACCGATTCCTTTCCCCTATTCTCTTCCGTTCGTTTCTCGGCTTTGACACGTGTCTTGCTTTGCGCGCCATTTAAGCAAAGTCTTCTGCTGCTCCGTGCTCTCAGTATAGACAGACAAATTTGCCTCGCCCACTTGCATACAGGCAGACGTAAGATGGTGAGGAAAAGTGCTCACTTGAACGGCAAAGCACATTTTGCTTCTTATTTTTGGCCGAGTATATCGTGAGTTTCTGGGGGAGAATGTCCGAAGAGTGAGAGAGCGTAAGATACGAAAGGAACGATGCATGTCGCGTAACAGGGAGTGAACCGCTCTTTCCTGTTCGCTCGGATCAGTTCGCTCTTCCTTTGCGAGCCGCTGAGCCACTGAACTGTTCAAAAGATCCGGTTCACTAACTCATTTTAGTGTCATTCAAATGGGAATCGTGTATAGAATGCATTGCCCATCTCTATTGCAAACTACGAAAATTGTAAATATCGAGTTTATTGCGACCAGCATTACTCTCATTAAACAAGAATTTGCTTGCTAGATATAAATCCTTGCTACACCTATGCCGAACACTTCCGAAAAGTATGAATATTTAACATTTAAATTAATAATATCATAAGTAAATTCTTCTGAGCTAGCAGTTACGACCCTGAACAACAGAATCGTTATATTTTGTAGAACCTCATATGCATCAATAGCATTGAACTTGAGGTGCAGGTTATTGTTCTTTTCTTGGAAACTAATTGACATATTGCAATGGAATGTTTCAACGAAATCTTCATACAAATCTTTTGTGTTCGGAATAGACTGAGCATAGAATTTTCGGTCAAGTTTTTGTCGATGTGTCGGTCTAGGATCTTTTCGTAAAGAAAATTTCCCTGATTTCTCTGGACATACCGTATTGTCATACATGCCACACGATATACTAATGTGAAAATGAAAAAGATAGCTCTCAGTTAATAACCATGAAAATACTGAACGAACATGTGATACCAAAAAGAAAATTAAGAACGATATTGTTCTAGATAAAATTGCATGATTTTCCTTGTTTTTTTTTGGTATGACCCCATTTGTTTCTTGTGATCAATCGCAAACTGTTAAAAAGATAACCGTTCCATATGATTCACGCATTTGTTTGATATGCCCTCCCTAACGCGTTAACACCCGAGCCTTCTGCAAACAGTACCACTTTTCCGATCCTTTTTTCCTCCATGCGTCCACCATCCGATCCATTTCCTCATCGATTCCAGTCCGAGCGGGGCAATTTTCCCTTCGATTTTATCGTATTCGCTCCATCTATTTATTATCCCTCCACTGACTGACTGGAAACGGGAGTCCGCTTTTACCGGAATGGGCGGCCTTCTGCGCCCATATCGGCGACCCTCCGGCAACGCTATTTGTAACATCCGAATCAGTCCCTGGAACTGGAAACGGCGGCGAATGCGAGCATCAACCAATCCAACCCAATGCAACGCAACCTTCTGCCAGTAGTAGGGCAGTTCAAAAAGTTTAAAAATCTAATCTACAATAAGTTTTCTTTCAATCCTTACGATAATAATAGTGGTCTGTGAACATTTTGATCCACCAAATCAAAATGCCAAATTCCTGCAAAACGCTGAAAATTTGACAGAAATCTGTTTATCTTATATGAATTGTAAGTAACGCACGGAAGTTGAAATTTACAACACTTTTTTGCAATTTGAACCACCCTGTCCACCGGCCATGCAATGCTCTCGGTCGATTTGCCGGAATTGCCTCGAGGAAATGGAAACAACGCGGGCGAAACCCGCTAGCTCGATCTCGTTTCATTACTACAGCCTTCTCGGCAACCGCCATCCCTTCTTCTCCATCAAATTTTATGTGCGATTGTACGTCCATCACATTTGGGTATTTTTAGAATTTATTTCCGACGCCCGTCAAGCCGCTGGTTCTGCCACACACGCACTTCTGGTCCGGTACCCAACGCACAGAACAACGCACAGTGGTCCAGGAATCAGTTTTACGCGGAAAGATGCATTTTGAGCTTTAGAATGAAACATTAGACAAAAACGGTCTTCTACAAAGTTGTTTGTATTAGTTAAGCCCTTTGTTTGATGTTATTGAAAATTAGGGTGGACCACATTTTCATAGAAATTGTGTAACTAACTTTCTTATTTGTAGAAATTATATTATATATGCTTCAGCAAAGTTGTAGACCATTCAATTTCAAGCAACTTTGCCAAAAAAAGTTTTTTTGTATCTCTTAAATTGACCGAGTTAGAGCTTTTTTCCTACGGTGACATAGGGTGGTCCGAACAAAACTGGTTTTCTGGCTCTAGAGTTTTCAATTCAAATTTCTCATCAAAGTAGTCTATGAAACACTTTTAGAACTTTGAAAAATGCGTAATTTGGTGAGTGAAGAAACTCGCTATCTCCTTCCGTTCAGGAGTTATTGTTGTTTTTCTCTCAAAAACATGCCTACTTTGATTGTGAATATCTCTGATTGGGGCAAACATAAAAAATATCTTTTGACGGCATCCAAAAGACAAAACAAAATTGTATATTATATCAAAAAATTACAGATGTGTTATTTTTGTAACTCGAATAAAACGTCTTGAAAGTCAAATACTTTTTATCACAAAAACTTTAATAACTTTTGAACTAAAATAGATATCATCAATATTTTTGCATGAACATTTGCGTTTTGTTAAGTTCTTCAAGTCGTTCATAGACCGTTTTGACGAGAAATCCGAAATAAGAAAGATAGGGCTCTAAAACTATTTTGAAGATTTTCATAGTATGTATTTCTTTATTATTTTGCATTTTGGGCATGAAAATGAAATTTTAGACAAAAATGATCTTCTACAAAATTGTTTCTAAAAATGTAAGCTTACATACTGTGTCATTTGAAACTAGGGTGGTCCACAATATCACACATATCATATAATCAACTTTTTTATTTGCAAAAATACTGGTATATGCTCTTAGGCAAAGCGGTAGAACTTGAAATTTTGATCAACTTTGCCAAAAAAAGTTTTTCTGTAGCTCAAAATTTGACCAATCTAGAGCATTTTTTCCTAATCGTCGCAGGGTGGTCCAACAAAAATAAGTTTTTCAACTCTAGTTTTTTAATATTATTTTCTCGTCAAAGTCGTCTATGAACGACTTTTAGAACTTAACAAAACGCAAATTTTCATGCAAAAAGATTGTTAATATCTATTTTAGTTCAAAAGTTATTAAAGTTTTTGTGATAAAAAATATTTGACTTTCAAGACGTTTTATTCAAGTTACAAAAATAACACATCTGTAATTTTTTGATATAATATATAATTTTATTTTGTCTTTTGAATGCCGTCAAAATATATTTTTTATGTTTGCCCCAATCAGAGATATTCACAATCAAAGTAGGCATGTTTTTGAGAGAAAAACAACAATTACTCTTAAACGGAAGAAGATAGCGAGTTTCTTCACTCACCAAATTACGCATTTTTCAAAGCTCTAAAAGTGTTTCATAGACTACTTTGATGAGAAATTTGAATTGAAAACTCTAGAGCCAGAAAACCAGTTTTGTTCGGACCACCCTATGTCACCGTAGGAAAAAAGCTCTAACTCGGTCAATTTAAGAGATACAAAAAAACTTTTTTTGGCAAAGTTGCTTGAAATTGAATGGTCTACAACTTTGCTGAAGCATATATAATATAATTTCTACAAATAAGAAAGTTAGTTACACAATTTCTATGAAAATGTGGTCCACCCTAATTTTCAATAACATCAAACAAAGGGCTTAACTAATACAAACAACTTTGTAGAAGACCGTTTTTGTCTAATGTTTCATTCTAAAGCTCAAAATGCATCTTTCCGCGTAAAACTGATTCCTGGACCATAGTGCAACGTGTGGGCAGGGTTGCCACATGTACGGTCTTATCTGTATTTTACAGATTTTCTTCAAAATTTCTTCAAGCTTTGGAAGCTTCTTCCAAGAGCTTTGGAAGCTTCTTCCAAGAGCTTTGGAAGCTTCCTCCATGAAGCTTTGGAAGCTTCCTCCATAAAGCTGTGGAAGCTTCTTCCAAGAAACTGTGGAAGCTTCTTTAAAGAAACTGTGGAAGCTTCTTTAAAGAAGCTTTGGAAGCTTCTTGGAAGAAGCTTTGGAAGCTTCTTTATGAAGCTTTGGAAGCTTCTTGGAAGAAGCTTTGGAATCTTCTTTCAAGAAACTTTGGAAGCTTCTTTAAAGAAGCTTTGGAAGCTTCTTTAAAGAAGCTTTGGAAGCTTCTTCCAAGAAGCTTTGGAAGTTGTTTTCTAGAAGCTTTGAAAGCTTCTTCCAAGGTGCTCCGAAGCTTCGTTTAAGAACCTTTGGAAGCTTTTTCCAAGAAAAGTTCTCAAATAAGCTTTAGGCGCTTTATTAGAGAAGCTTTGAAATTTTATCGGAGAATGTGTAAAAGCTACTTCCGAGAGTATTTAAATTCGGAGACTATGAATTATTTTGACTCTCATTCTCAGATCTACGAAAATTTCCATAGATCTGGCACCGCTGCGCATAGGAAACAGAACCGGCACCAATCGAGCGAGCATCGACCGCGATTACATGCTCGCTACGAAAGTGTGCGTAAGCGTGCGTATCCGTTTCTTCGTCAGCTGATTGTATCGTAGAAGAGTGGGAAGAACTGCGGATCGGATGGTGTCGGCAAAAAGAACGCCCCCACTCCACGTGCGTGCTGGATGTGGTTCGCCTCGCACGAGGATCGATATTTAATGAGAATCGGTTCGATGTGTGCTGGCTGGCCGTATTTATTACCGGAGCCTTGCTCCGTTGGTTGAAGCGAACCGAAACAGACACATGTCGATTCTTTGGGATTCTCCGTTGAATCGACCGACCAAGGGAAGCCTTGCCGATATTTCCATTTGCGGGATTGATGTTTCACTTTTCCGGTTCGATTTCCCTTCCATTTTCCGACCGCCCCCCCCCCCTCAAGCTTCACATAAATCCGTCCCGAGCAGAGGCCCCCGGACACTGACTCCAAGAGGTGCTCTCCGAATTGCGAAGAAGAAGAACTGCCTGATGGTTCGGTGGTTCTCGAGAAGGATTACTTATTTTGACTCGTTGCTCGTGTGTTCGTTGCGTGTCGGAGTATTCTTACTATGAGAGCTTGGGCGAGTGCCGAGTAGGAGTGTGCGTGTAAGTAGGAACAACGCAGTCATCGGCATTTGTAAATGGGTTATTTCACGCCTGAAGTAGGAACAAAATCGACCCGCACCAAAACACTGAGCTGGAGCGGAGTGGAAGTGACTGAAACAGGCAACGACTGCGGTGGAAGCTATTCAGATTGGGGCTTCTATCAGTTGGAAGGGTCGTAGCGGTAAACGCCAAGATTTTCAGCATGGCCAAGCTGAGAGTCGTGGGTTCGAATCTCACTGGTCAAGGATATTTTTAGGTTGTAAATTTTCTCGACTATCAAAGGCATAGAGTATCTTCGTGCTTGCCACACAATTACGAATGCAAATATTGATCAATTTGCAAAGATAGCTCTCAGTAAATAATTGTAGAAGTTCTCAAAGGAACACTAAGCTGGGAAGCAGGATCAGTCCCAGTTGGGACGTAACAGCAGAAAGAAGAAAATAAATAGGGTGCTCTGGCTGGAGCTGCTTGCGAGAAGTGATAGGAGAGGATTTTTGATACCGATATAGGTTGGCTGGAGGGGCTCCTCTAGTAGATAGAAAAAATGGTGTTGGTGCTTGTTTAACCCACCGTCGGTCGCCCTAGTGTACTGAGTACACGCACTTTGCGAAAAGTCGAAAAACACGTTGAAAATCCCTTCAAATTGATCCGGGTGTTGGTCCTATTCCAAGATCTACTCTTCTTCTTGCTTGTAGAGAAGAAATTTTTCGAAAAAATCAACGATAAGTATTCGAAAACATCGTGTTTTTAACCTAAGTTCTTAGGCGTGTACTCAGTACACCAGTGCGACCGCTCGTGTAACTTTTTTTTACCGGGCCCGTCACACGAGCGGTCGCATCGTGTACTGAGTACACGCGGAGCAAATTTGATACTAAATCCAAAGCTAGGAAAGATAGAATATGGATGTCTTCGGCAAATTTCTTCAGTTCAACGGTACCAATTGGTCAGTGGACAAAAACACTTTGGAACTATCCTCAACTTCCTGTGGCCATCGGATTGTGCCCCGGGGGAACCGATGTAGTGGACATTTCGCAATCCAACATCTCGAACACAAATATCTCAGGACCTAGATTTTTTAGCAAGATGGTATCTTCGGCAAAGTTGTTCAGTAGGTCAAGGGCTAACATGTGATAGGCTGCTTGTTTCGAAATTCTGCCACCAGATGGTGCTAGTGAGCATTTAATTTTTCAAACACCGATTTTAATCACGAATATCTCAGGATCCTGATTTTTTAGAAAAATGGTGTTTTCGGCAAAGTTGTTCAGTAGTTCAAGGGCTACCATGTGATGATCTTCTTGATTCGGAATTCTTTCAATAGATGGCGCTAGTGAGCATGATATTTTTCGAACACAGATATCTCAGGATCCTGGTTACCTATAAAGTTGACGTCTTCGACAAAAGTGTTGAATAGGTCAAGGTCTAGCATGTAATATGCCACCCAACTTGAAATTCTTACCAACAGATGGCGTATGTTGATCGCGAATATCTCAGGATAACGATATATTAACAAGATGGTGTTTTCGGCAAAGGTGTTTAGGTTTTGTTCATAAATTTCATAACGCTAAAAATGGCCATTTTTGACACCCACCCACCCCCTCGTAACGCTTTTTGTATGAATATTTTACAAATTTTGTATGAGTCATAACAGCACGAGGACACCCACCCACCCCCTTCAGCGTTATGAAATTTGTGGATGGGCCCTTAGTAGATTAAGGTCTTAACTTGTGATGCGCCGTTTGATTCTTACACAAAACGACACTAAAGATGCTATTTTTCGAACGCAGATATTATTGGATCCTGATCGCTTAGAAAAATGATCCTGAGATATTTTCATTACTAAGAAACATTACCCCTTCGGCAAGGTTGTCCATAAGATGAAAGCCTAAATGCAAGGAACCTCAAGTTTTAAAATTCTTTCAACTGGTGGCGCTAGTGAGCATGCATATTTTGATTGCTAATATCTGAGGATCCCGATTACATCCAAATATAAACTTCTTAGCTCAAAAGTTCAGTAAGTCAAGTACAAACTTGTGATGGGCCACACTTGTTCGAGAATTCTTCCACTAGTTGGTGCTACTGAGTATGCTATATTTTCAACCCAAATATCTAGGATTGGGATTGTTTAATCATGAAAATGACGTCAATTCGAAAGCGGTGCTCTTCAGCATGAAAATCCCATCAGAATGTACTTCAGAATTTCAAGTACAGTCAAATTTTCAGTCGATACTCAAAAGATCATCGACTCATGGAACACATATTCTTTAGAAAGCTGATAAAAGAGAGCATTATAGTAAGTATGAGTTTTTGTTTTAAGAATGGTTTCACGAGTCGATATCGAACTATGGAACTTCGACTAATACAGGTTTGACTATATTTGAAAATATGACGATCAAAATCATTGCCACGAAAACGTGTAAGCCCAATGCTAAAATGACTTTGTTTGGCCGATGGGCCAACAGGTGGCGGTAGTGTGTAAACGTCAAACATGAATGAAAACGACGCGAGCGCTGAAGCCTGCAGTTGGTCGCATATATGCGAATCGGTCGTTAAAAAATGATCGATGGACACCGATGAGAGTGTGACGCCTTTTTGTCTGTGCTGAGATCAAAGAACTGTCAATGGTGGTTACAATAAAGCAATAGGCCTTTTCACGAGACGTCTCAAATCAGCTGATTCGGAAGGTCTTTGACAGTTCTTCTATGCAAATGCCGAACGTGTCGGTGGTTCTAAAAGGTAAACAATAATACAAAATAACGATCAAATAATGATGAAGGCGTAATCGGTTTTCTAGAAAACATCTATTCTGTGAATTCAACTGAATTTTCTGATAAAATTGTCAATGGCATACTGCAGTAGCACGTAGTATTTTTCTGCTTTCAAAGAGTATATTTCAAGCACAATGATTGGTTTAAATAATGCGAATAATAGCCTTAAAACTTAGACTTAGTACACACGGCTTTTCAATTTTACTTCCATTTAACAGTCGCTCTTCACCCTTGGTAATTACCGGTCCTCCACCGATAGAAACGTATGCAACATGGACCTGTCCCATGAAAAGGCCTATCTAATATCTAATGAGCCTATGCATGCTATTAAACGTTTGACTTTTACTGTGCGCGCTGTTTTCAAGTTGCCCGTGAGAGAGAGTGAGACAGCACCAACACACGGCGCACAGTAAAAGTCAAATGAATTTATGGCACGTACAGAGGCTCATGGGTGGCAGAAAGACATTAAACAAAAACGAAGATGGATGTGAGTTAGTGCAAAGCTGAGAGAGACTCGCGAAGAGGAAAAATATCAACGTCATATGCAGCCCAGATTCCCCTCTCACGAAACGTCAAATGCAGCCCACCGTTTTTATGGCTGAAAAAGTGAAAAGTATTGTGTTCAAAGTAAAATGTTATTAAAAACCTTAGTCGGCGGAGCAGTTTTTCCCAAAGTTGCAGATAAATCTAAGCAGAAGATTAATTATTTCTAATGTCTGCTACGTTTGCTGGTGTGAAATTTCACTCAAACGGCTATTTATGATTCGATGTGATGCAAACTCAATCATATTTTGCTGAGAGGTTCATGTGAGGTTTTGAACAGCATGCGCATAATTAGTATAAACACAAAGTGGAATAAGAAAAAAACTCAGCAATCACAGAAAAAGAAGATCGTCTTCGCGAGTCTCGTCTCAGGTGCGAAGTAATATGAGAAACTCGGTCTCTCATGGCGACTCACGGGATGGCACGCACACTACAACATTGTTCGAATCACCTCGAAAGTGATAGTCATTGCCTGTGTTGTTTACAAATCAATTCAAAGTGCTCTTTGTACTAGTATAACCATATTATTATTATACTAGCTCAAAGAGCACTTTGAATTTATTTGGAAACAACCAGAGAGTGAAATTATCGGTCACGGCGACAATCATTAGTCTATCGCTCAAGCTGATTTTCCGGAGGAAAAAGACGTGCCATAATATCAAACCCGACCAGTACTGCGAAAGTGTGCTCTCACGAGATGTGCAGCAACGAATTTAGATTATCATCAGCAACGAGAAGTTTGCGTCCTACTTTTCTACTAAATATAAAAATAATATTGTTCAGTTTGTACCTAGAATTTGAAGTAGAATGAACCCTATACGTTAAATTTTATTTTGTGCTTATCTATTAATTTACTGGTAACGAAATGTTTTAACATTTGACAAAACGTGCATTGATGAGCATAAATGATCAGTATCATAAGATGTTCAGAAAATTAAATGCTCACTGGCGCAGGGTTACATAATTCCAAATATAATTGCCAATAACATGTGAGCTCTTTCCTTACCTAATAACTTTGATGAAGACGTCAAGTTTTAAAATAATCGGGAACTTGAGATTCTGTATTTGAAAAAAAAATAAACCAGGAGCTCTTTCTCTAGCCTGATGAAAGTATTTGAAATCTGGCAGCCCATTGCATTTTGAATTAAATTTGGAAGATTTTTGAGTAGGTATATTTTACACTTAACACGTTGGCCCGTGATATACAGAACAACTTCATCAAAGACACCATCTATGTAATCTAATTCAATTTTCCTAACCAGGATCCTGGAATACTTGCATTCGAAAATTTCGTTTTGTGGAAGAATTCCGTAGCGGTAAACGCACAGCTATTCAGCATAACCAAGCTGAGGGCCATGGGTTCGAATCCCACCGGTCGAGGATCTTTTCGGGTTGGAAATTTTCTCGACTTCCCAGGGCATAGAGTATCTTCGTACCTGCCACACGATATACGCATGCGCAAATTGTCACTGGCATTGTAAGTTCTCAGTGAATAACTATGGAAGTGCTCATAAGAACACTAAGCTGAGAAGCAGGCTCTGTCCCAGTGGGGACGTAACGCCAGAGAGAAGAAAATGTTTAGTCCTTGATCTACTAAACATCTTTGCCGAAAACACCATCTTGCTAATATAAAATACTAATACAAAATACAGCATGATCACTAGTGCCATATGGTGGTAGAATTTCAAGTTGGGTGGCATATTACATGCTAGACCTTGACCTATTCAACACTTTTGTCGAAGACGTCAACTTTATAGGTAACCAGGATCCTGAGATATCTTTGTTCGAAAAATATTATGCTCACTAGCGCCATCTTTTGAAAGAATTCCGAATCAAGAAGATCATCACATGGTAGCCCTTAAACTACTGAACAACTTTGCCGAAAACATCATTTTTCTAAAAAATCGGTATCCTGAGATACTCGTGATTGAAATATTGCATGCTCACTAGCGCCATCTTGTGGCAGTTTTTCTTGTTAGGTAGCTTATCATATGTTAGCCCTTGACCTACTGAACAACTTTGCCGAAGATACCATCTTGCTAAAAAATCTAGGTCCTGAGATATTTGTGTTCGAGATGTTGCATTGCGAAATGTCCACTACATCGGTTCCCCCGGGGCACAATCCGATGGCCACAGGAAGTTGAGGATGTTTCCAAAGTGTTTTTTGTCCTCTGACATATTGGTACCGTTAGACTGAAGAAATTTACCGAAGACATCCATATTCTATCTTGCCTAGCTTCGGATGTGCAATCAAAATTGCTTCGCGTGTACTCAGTACACGATGCGACCGCTGGTGTAACTTTTTTTTGAGCGACTGACGGAAGGTTAACACAGATGAAGCAGAGCTTTAATCGGGATCCAACATCTCCACAGAGCTTTAATGTATCGTGCTGGGATTTAAAGGCGCAGACTTTATTGTTTTAATGTTTGTAGGTGGTTTTTGGGCTTTAAGAAAGTTAGGCAGAAATAAAACACATACAAAGCAATAACTTTTAATTGGCCTTTTTTCAAAAACGGGCACAGTCAAACTTTGAGAGCGTCTTCCAATAAGCTTTGGAAGCTTTTTCCAAGAAACTTTGACAGCTACTTCGAGAAGCTTTGTTAGCTCCTTTTAAAAATGTTTGGAAGCTTCTTCCAAGAAGCTTCGGAAGGATCTTCCAAGAAACTTTTGAAGCTTCTTCCAATAAGCTTTGGATGCTTTTTCCAAAACGCTTTGAATGCTCCTTCCAAAAAGCTTGGGAAGCTTCTTTCAATGAGCTTTGGAAGCTTCTTCCAAGAAGCTATTTGCTAAGCTTTGGAAGCTTCTTTCAATGAGCTTTGGAAGCTTCTTCCAAGAAGCTATTTGCTAAGCTTTGGAAGCTTCTTCCAAGAAGCTTTGGAAGCTTCTTTCAAGAAGTTTTGGAAGCTTCTTCCAAGAAGCTTTGGAAGCTTCTTCCTAGAAGCTTTGGAAGCTTCTTCCTAGAAGCCTTGGAAGCTTCTTCCAAGAAGCTTTGGAAGCTTCTTCCAAGAAGCTTTGGAAGCTTCTTCCTAGAAGCTTTGGAAGCTTCTTCCAAGAAGCTTTGGAAGCTTCTTCCAAGAAGCTTTGGAAGCTTCTTCCAAGAAGCTTTGGAAGCTTCTTCCAAGAAGCTTTGGAAGCTTCTTCCAAGAAGCTTTGGAAGCTTCTTCCAAGAAGCTTTGGAAGCTTCTTCCAAGAAGCTTTGGAAGCTTCTTCCAAGAAGCTTTGGAAGCTTCTTCCAAGAAGCTTTGGAAGCTTCTTCCAAGAAGCTTTGGAAGCTTCTTCCTAGAAGCTTTGGAAGCTTCTTCCTAGAAGCTTTGGAAGCTTCTTCCTAGAAGCTTTGGAAGCTTCTTCCTAGAAGCTTTGGAAGCTTCTTCCTAGAAGCTTTGGAAACTTCTTCTTAAATGCTTTGGAAGCTTCTTCCAAGATGCTTTATAAGCTTATCCCAAGAAGCTTTGGAAGGTTCTCCAAGAAGCTTTGGAAGCTCCTTCCAAGAAGATTTGAAAGCTTCTTCCAAGAGGCTTTGGAAGCTTCTCTTAAGAAGCTTTGGAAGCTTCTCTCAAGAAGCTTTGGAAGCTTCTTCCAAGAAGCTATGGAAGCTTCTTCTAAGAAGCTTTGGAAGCTTCTTCTAAGAAGCTTTGGAAGCTTCTTCTAAGAAGCTTTGGAAGCTTCTTCGAGAAGATTTGAAATCTTCTTCCAAGAAGCTCTGGAAGCTTCCTCCAAGAAGCTTTGGAAGCTTCTTCCAAGAAGCTTTGGAACCTTCTTCCAAGAAGCTTTGGAAGCTTCTTCCAAGAAGCTTTGGAAGCTTCTTCCAAGAAGGTTTGGAAGCTTCTTCCAAGAAACTTTGGAAGCTTCTTCCAAGAAGCTTCGGAAGCTTCTTCCAAGAAGCTTCGGAAGCTTCATCCAAGAAGCTTCAGAAGCTTCTTCCAAGAAGCTTTGGAAGTTTCTTCCAAGAAGCTTTGAAAGCTTGTTACAAGAAACTTCGGAAGCTTCTTCCAAGAAACTGCGAGAACTTCTTCCAATAAGCTATGGAAGCTTTTTCCAAGAACCTTTGACAGCTTCTTCGAGAAGCTTTGGAAGTTTCTTCCAAGAAGCTTTGAAAGCTTTTTCCATGAGGCTTTGGATACTTCTTCCAAGAAGTTTGGGAAGCTTCTTCCAAGAAGCTTTGGAAGCCTTTTTCAAGAAGATTTGGAAGCCTTGGAAGCTTCTTCCAAGAAGGTTTGGAAGCTTCATCTAAGAAGCTTTGGAAGCTTCTTTTAAGAAGTTTTTGAAAATTTGTTCCAAGATGCTTTGGAAACTCCTCCCAAGAAACTTTGGAATTTCATTCCAAGAGGCTACGGAAACATAATTCCAAGAAGCTTTTGAAGCATCTTCTAAGAACCTTTGGAAGCTTTGGAAGCATCTTCCAAGCAGATTTGGAAGCTTCTTCCAAGAAACTTTGGAAGCTTCTTCCAAGAAACTTTGGATTTTGTTCCAAGAGGCTTCGGAAGAATCTTAAAACATAATTTAAACATAATAACCTTTAAAAGCTTATTTTAAGAAATTTTGAAAGCTTTTTCCAAGAAGCTTTGGAAACTTTTTCATTAAGCTTCGGAAGCTTTTTCCAATAAGAATCTGAGAAGCTTAGGGAGCTTCCTAGGAAAAGTTTTGAAAGCTTTCTCTGAAAAACTTTTCAAGCTTTCCACAAAATGTTTTGAAAGATCCCTCGAGAAGTATTGGAAGATTCCTGCAAAACCCTTCTGAATCTTCATTCAAGAAGCTTGGGAAGCTTCCTGCGAAAAGTTATGGAAGATTTCTCCTAGGATGCTTCATACAAGATTATTTGGTAGCCTTTTACGAGAACTTTTAGAAACTCTCTCCTATAAACTTTGGAAGCTGCCTTTTTAAAACTTTGGAAGATTTTTCTTAGAAGCATTTTCCAAAAAACTTTGAAAGATTTGTCTGAAAAGCTTAGAAGTTTTTTTTTTTCGAATAGCTTCAGATGTTTCCTTCGAGAAGCTCCGAAAGCTTTCTTTGATAATTAAGTGTTTCCTTCGTGAAATTTTGGTAGCTTTCTCCAAGTAGGGATAGTTTTTGATGGGTTAATCTTAGCATATTGCAAACTTTTGAGAAGCTTTGAAAGCTTCCATTGACCATTTTTTAAAATTTCCTTCAAAAATCTTAGAAAGCTTGTTCCTTAAAACATTGGAAGCATTCTCTATCGAGATTTGGAAGCTTTGGATGCTTTATCGGAGAAAGCTTCCTCTGCGGAGCTGAGAAGGTTTCTCCAAGGAATTGTGAAAGTTTCCCCCGAGATTATTTAAAAGCTTTCTTCTTGAAGCTTTGAAAGTTTCATCCGAGATGGTTTGGAAGTTTTCACTCTCTCCGAAAATTTTTGGAAGCTTCTTCAGAAAACTATCCTCGAGAAGCTTTGGCTTTTTTTATTGTAGAAGAATTGGAAGCATCTTCCGAGGAGATTTGAAATCTTCCTACGAGAAATTTTGGAGGTTCTTTGAGAAGCACTGGACGATTCATACAAGTTGCTTTAGAAGCTTCCTACGAAAAGCTTAAGAAGCATTTTCTGAGCTGCTTGGGATGCTTACTCCGAGAAGCCTTCTGGTAGAAGATTCAAAAACAAATAAGTTTTGAAATCCTCAAAAATTGTACAGGTACTATACCTGGTTTTCCTGTTTCAAAACCTGTCATTTATTTCTAAATCTACAGAAACAACTAACACATCTAATCGATTAAGCAAACATCATCCATGCATTGTCATCCCCCAGCAGGACAACCGTGATTGCGGCAAATCCTCTAAAATGATTGATTCCTGCTGATGTTCGATGTTTCCACTTCACGCATTTTCCAAAGTGAGTTGATTTCCTGTCATCACCTCCCTCCCTGAATTCTCCCTCCCCAATCATGACTTGGCATGAGTGAAAGCACGCGCAAAAATAAACATCATTTCAAATCACTCGCCAGACCGCGTGCTTCTTGGAATGCTCCACCCCGAATGGGACTGACGAGGCGAAGAACACATGGAAGCTGGCTGGCTGATGACGACAACGCGAAGAGATGCCAGGGAAAGGTTTCGGTTCATTGATTTATTCGCGCTCTGTTTCACGTTATCTCCTCGAGAAAGACCCCGTCGTCACCGCCGCCGCCGTCGTCATCATCATCCCTTAGAGTCAATCTTCGAAGAATTCGCTTGCAATCTTTGCGTCAGGTTCGAGATGCTCGTCGCCACCTTCTGGCGTGCGTGTTCTCATCCTGATAGCTGCAGATAGAGAGACACCCCCTGATTCGCGTTTCCATTCCAAGACGAGCCAACGTTCGCCTGCGTGGTGTTTTTTAAACAAATAAACTATTTATTGAAATAATATTATGAAAATAAACATCCATTAACTTTGTCTACGTCGACGACGCCGCCCTAGACGAGCGTCGCCTTTTCCATCATCATCCCGCTCATGGTAAAACTCCTTCCACTACACCACCGTTCCCAAGCAGCAGTGATTCCCAAAGTGAATGGAATCGTTCCTTTAGGGGTGATTTTTGCACTTACAGTGGTGAACCATTCATAGTTTGTTGAATAAACTAAACCTTTTTCAAGTCTTTAATCATTGAGTCGAAACGTCATTTTTTTTTTCAATTCCATAAATAGAGGATTTCCTTTTACCTCTATTAGTTTAGGGTTTAGAAAAAATATGTAAAACATAAATAATTTATGCAAAAAAGCTTATGCCGACACTCACAGTGACGGACCATTCATAGTTTGTTGAAAAATCATATTTACATCCCATCATTGCAACGATTAAAAGTGAAGTCATACATATTTGACAGATTCAAAATAAAAGCATGAAACGAGCTCACCATTTGTGCCCAGCCATTATCCACTTTCAGCTTCACTTAACGCATACAGACTCTCAGCATGGGCTTTACTGGGCCAGTACTCCAAAAAGTTTGAGAAACACTGCCATACAGAATGAAGTTGGCTGCTGCAGTGGATATGGATTGCGAAGCTTTCGCACAGGATCCACTCACCCGATCTGCTCTTCCTAGCTGGCTTAAGCTAACACAGAAGTGATGTTGGTGCGTAGTCGTCCTTTTCCGACCACCCATCGAAAGCCACACACCTTGGCCTGGGTTCGTCGGAGAAGCTGACTCCTGGGTGAAGAAACTTTCTTGCTTTCATCAATGGAAAAACAGAATGGTATGGAAATGAATTCCCACCTAACCGCCTTACCCCTGCTCAATCTCAATCCAAAGCTAAAAGAGAAAATTTTTGAATGTGCCCTCTCATGAATGTGTCGTCGTCGTCGTCGTCGCCGTCATCGTCATCTGCTTAGTAGTTCATATCTCGAAAGGCATCGGAATCAAATATGCTTCCACAGTGTCTACCGGCGCGCTTATTCATCATTTTGCCGGGAAAAACTTCCTGTGAATTGCATTATTTGGCAAATCAAATGATTGCCACATGGTCATGTGGCTATGGAGGAGGGCAAATGTATGTTTGTCTTTTTTCCCTGGAAGAGAAAACTGGGAAGTGGAGGTGAAAGTTCACCGCCAACTAAAGCCGAGGGGAAAACTAATAATTTGCACATATTTGACGTTTGAAGAGTTGCACTCTGTTGCAGGGAGAGATAAGAGCGAAAGTTCACACCGGAAGTAGTCAATATTTGTGCATTCGTGAAGATGATTGATGTTCGAATGGCTTGCGAGTGCAGAAACGTCAAAGTGCCTCCCGTTTGAATATATGAAGTGAACTTAAACCAACAACAACCAAGAACAACTTTTCTCATGATTCTCATGAGTCAGTTTAGAAATGTAGGAAGCCATATTTCGACAATTAATTCAGCTTGTGTTTATCATTTTTCATAGCAGGATTCTAAAATTTCTTCACGTAACCTCTAAGCTTTTCATGGGATACTTTTGAAGTTATTTAGAGAATGCTTTAGAAGACCAGCAAACTAAAAAAAAAATTCTATAGCTACAGCTCTCAAAGCTTCAATAGTTTTTTGGAGATGCTGCCATTGATTCTCGGAGGCAGCTTCCAAAGCATCTCGAAGGAAGTTTCTTCTGGTTCTTTTCGAAGCTTAATCAAGAAAACTTCAATAGTTTGGAACGAAGTAACCAAAACTTCTCGAAGTGGAATTCTAAAGCAAATTTTCAAAACATAGCAAGAAACTCCAATATTTTTTTAGGACGCAACCCAGAAAGCTTCCAAAACTTTTCAAAGGAGCGATCCAAATCTGTTTGGAAGAAGTTCCAAACCCAAAAAGACTAAATAAGATTGCGAAAAGTTTCTATAAAATTAAGTTAAAAAGCTTCCACAGCTTTTTGGAAGAAGCTTTCAAAGCTTCTCGAACGAAGCTTAAGAAACTTTTTGAAGAACGAAGCTTTTTAAAAGCTTGAATGAATAAGCTCAAAACATTTGTCAAAAGAAGATTTAAGCGTCGTGAGATCGGGATTAGTCAGAAGAGTATCTCGGGAGGAGCCGGAAAAGCATCTTGGATTCCAAAGCTTCTCGGAAAAATCAATTTTAAAAGCTTCCCGGAATAAGCCGGAAAAGCTTCTCGAAGAAAATGGGAAGATGCTTTAACAGTTTCTCGGTAGAAGCTTCAACAACTTCTTTAGTGAAGCTCAAAAAGCTTCTCAGGAGAAGCTTTAAAGCTTAAAAATCTTCACGAAAGTAAATTGATGGTTTTCTGCAAGGGACTTAAGTAAAGTAAAGGAATTTATCAGAAGAAGCTTAAAAGTTTTCCGGAACAACATAAGCAACTCTTCGAAAGAAGCATGAAAATCTTAAAAAGCTTCTCAGAAGGATCCTTAAAAGTTTCATGATAGGAGCTTGAAAAACTTTCAGAAAATGTTTCTTCTCAAGATATGCTTTAAAAGCTTTTCTGAAGTTTTCTGAAATGTTTTAAACTTACATTTATCTGAAGAAACTTGAAAATATTCTTGCAAAAAGCCTAAAGAGCTTCGAAGCTGAAACTTGCTGAATGTATTACTTGCTTAAAGGAAGCCAAGGAGTCCTCTGCAGATCCAAAATAGAACACTGGAAGTTTAGATATTGTTTGTTTGCGAGATTCGTTTTGGTACACGATATTTGCAATGAGCCTCAGAAGGAGCAATCAACAGAATCGAATGACCACCAAATACTAGGGGGATTAGGGGCATAATGAACACCCGGGGCGAAATGGACACCCCCTCAATATCTGAGAATATACATACTTCATCAAAAGTTCATACACTCCATGAAATCTGTATTGCATTTGAAATGTTTGACGGTAAAAATGTTTATGTTTTGCTTCAATTGTCCTTTGAATTTTGACTTTAAGTTTTTTTCCGCTTTAAATTGGCATATAAGCAAAGCGGTGGGAGAATCTAATTTTTGAGCAAAATAACGAACCCAGAAAGGTTCTCTTTAGCTCTTATGATAGAGGGAGAACCTTTTCACACATCGGAACGACTGACAGACATTAAATATTGGGGAATCATTAAATTTCATGCAAGTGTTTATTTTGCCTCGATAACTTTTTACTAGCTTTGTTTTGGATCTAATTTTCTGTCTCACTTTTCTGGCATACGATATGATTTTTATTACCATGAATGAATGTAGCACGTCGTAATAACATAAAACTTGAAAACTAGCTGGGAGTAACTTGAAAAAATGTCATTGTATGGTCTTAAAATAAGCATTTGCTTGATGTGTCCATTATGCCCCGAATTCCCCTACTCACAGCTCTGTGGATAAAGCTTGAAAAGCGTGTCGAAGAAGATTTTCTAAATTGACCAAAACATTAAGGAAGAAGCTTCCAACTTTTCTTGCGAGAAGAACAAAGAGCTTCTCGAAAGAAAGTTTTTAGGTTCTAGTTTAAAAAAGCTTGTCGGAACAAGCTTAAAAACCTTGTAGAAAAAGTTTCAAAAACTTTTCAAAAGAAGCTTACAAAACTTCTCAGAAGAAGCTGGAAAAACTTCTCGGGAGAAACCGAAAAAGCTTCTTGGTAGAAGTCGAAGAACCTTCTCGGAAGAAGCCAGAAATTATTTTTGGAAGAAGCTCTCAGAAGAAGCTTGAAAAGCTTCTTAGAAGAAGCTTGAAAAGCTTCTCAGAAGAAGCTTGAAAAGCTTCTCAGAAGAAGCTTGAAAAGCTTCTCAGAAGAAGCTTGAAAAGCTTCTCAGAAGAAGCTTGAAAAGCTTCTCAGAAGAAGCTTGAAAAGCTTCTCAGAAGAAGCTTGAAAAGCTTCTCAGAAGAAGCTTGAAAAGCTTCTCAGAAGAAGCTTGAAAAGCTTCTCAGAAGAAGCTTGAAAAGCTTCTCAGAAGAAGCTTGAAAAGCTTCTCAGAAGAAGCTTGAAAAGCTTCTCAGAAGAAGCTTGAAAAGCTTCTCAGAAGAAGCTTGAAAAGCTTCTCAGAAGAAGCTTGAAAAGCTTCTCAGAAGAAGCTTGAAAAGCTTCTCAGAAGAAGCTTGAAAAGCTTCTCAGAAGAAGCTTGAAAAGCTTCTCAGAAGAAGCTTGAAAAGCTTCTCAGAAGAAGCTTGAAAAGCTTCTCAGAAGAAGCTTGAAAAGCTTCTCAGAAGAAGCTTGAAAAGCTTCTCAGAAGAAGCTTGAAAAGCTTCTCAGAAGAAGCTTGAAAAGCTTCTCAGAAGGAGCTTGAAAAGCTTCTCAGAAGAAGCTTGAAAAGCTTCTCAGAAGAAGCTTCAAAGCTTCTCAGAAGAAGCTTGAAAGCTTTCAGAAGAAGCTTGAAAAGCTTTTCAGAAGAAGCTTGAAAAGCTTCTCAGAAGAAGCTTGAAAAGCTTCTCAGAAGAAGCTTGAAAAGCTTCTCAGAAGAAGCTTGAAAAGCTTCTCAGAAGAAGCTTGAAAAGCTTCTCAGAAGAAACTTGAAAAGCTTCTCAGAAGAAGCTTGAAAAGCTTCTCAGAAGAAGCTTGAAAAGCTTCTCAGAAGAAGCTTGAAAAGCTTCTCAGAAGAAGCTTGAAAAGCTTCTCAGAAGAAGCTTGAAAAGCTTCTCAGAAGAAGCTTGAAAAGCTTCTCAGAAGAAGCTTGAAAAGCTTCTCAGAAGAAGCTTGAAAAGCTTCTCAGAAGAAGCTTGAAAAGCTTCTCAGAAGAAGCTTGAAAAGCTTCTCAGAAGAAGCTTGAAAAGCTTCTCAGAAGAAGCTTGAAAAGCTTCTCAGAAGAAGCTTGAAAAGCTTCTCAGAAGAAGCTTGAAAAGCTTCTCAGAAGAAGCTTGAAAAGCTTCTCAGAAGAAGCTTGAAAAGCTTCTCAGAAGAAGCTTGAAAAACTTCTCAGAAGAAGCTTAAAAAGCTTCTCAGAAGAAGCTTAAAAAGCTTCTCAGAAGAAGCTTAAAAAGCTTCTCAGAAGAAGTTTAAAAAGCTTCTCAGAAGAAGCTTACAAAGCTTCTCAGAAGAAGCTTAAAAGTCTTCTCAGAAGAAGCTTAAAAAGCTTCTCAGAAGAAGCTTAAAAAGCTTCTCAGAAGTAGCTTAAAAAGCTTCTTAGAAGCAGCTTAAAAACTTCTCTGAAGAAGCTTAAAAAGTTTCTCAGAAAGAGCTTAAAAAGCCTCTCAGAAAAAGCTTATAAAGCTTCTCAAAAAGCTTCTTAGAAGAAGCTTAAAAAGCTTTTCGGAAAAAGCTTGAAAAACTCCTCACAAGAAGCTTCAAAACTTTTCAGAAGAATCTTAATAAGCTTCTTAGAAGCAGCTTAAAAACTTCTCAGAAGAAGCTTAAAAAGTTTCTCAGAAGAAGCTCAAAGAGCTTCTCAGAAGATGCTTGAAAAGCTTATCAGAAGATGCTTAAAAAGCTCCTCAGAAGAAGCTTAAAAAGCTTCTTAGAAGAAGCTTAATAAGCTTCTTAGAAGAAGCTAAAAAAGCTTCACAGAAGAAGCTCAGAAAGCTTCACAGAAGAAGCTCAGAAAGCTTCACAGAAGAAGCTCAGAGAGCATCACAGAAGAAGCTCAGAAACTTCACTAAAGAAGCTTAAAAAGCTTCTAAGGAGTAGCTTAAAAAGCTTCTTAGAAAAAGCTTGAATAGCTTCTCAGAAGAACCTTTAAAAGCTTCTCAGTAGAAGCTTGAAAAGCTTTTCAGAAGAAGCTTGAAAAACTTCTCAGAAAAAGCTTATAAAATTTCTCAGAAAAAGCTTGAAAAGCTTCTTAGAAAATGCTTTAAAAGCTTCTCAGAAAAAGCTTGAAAAGCTTTCCCGCAAAAGCTTGAGAAACTTCTCTGAAGAAGCTTAAAAAGCTTCTCAGACGAAACATAAAAAGCTTATCATAAAAGTTTAAATTGCTTCTCGGAAGAAGCTTAAAAATCTTCTTGAAAAAAGCTTGAAAGGTTTTTGAAAAAAGGTTGTAAGCCTTCACGGAACTTCGGAAGAAGATACGAAAACCTTAAAAAGCCTAAAAATGTTTTCGAACAAATTTTAAAAACCTTTAGAAGAAATTTATCAGAAGAAACATAAAAAATCTTCAAAAGCTTCTTAGAAGAAATCAAAAAGGCTTCTCGAAAGAAACCCGAAAAACACTTAGAAAATGTTTCATCCCGGGAGAAGCTTTTCTGAAGATGCTAAGAAAAACTTCTCTCAGGAAGCTTGAATATATTCTTCTCTGAAGCTTGAAGATCATGAAAGAAATATCTACTAGAAAGAATAGTTTGCGAACAATCATTTCAAAGCTTCCCAAAGGATGCTTCAAACTTTTGAGAGGTAGCTTTCAAAAAAATTTGGAAAAGAACTTCACAGTTTCTTGGAAACTACTTTCAAAACTTCTTGGGAATCGGTTTTAGCTTTTTGGAAATAAATTTTAAAGCTAAGAGAATTTAGGAGAACGTTTTCGATCAAACCTTTTTTGGAAGGAAACTGTCAATGATTTTCGGAAGTAGCATTCAAAGCTTTCTATATGAAGTTTAAGAAGCATCTAAAACAAGATAAGAAACTACTTGAAAGAAGCTTGAAGAATCGGAAGAAGCTCCTAAAATTTATCAAAGGAAGCTTAAAAACTTCTTAGATATAAGCCAAAGCTTCTTGGAAATAGCATTTTACGCTTCTCGAAATGAGCATCCAAAACATCTGAGAGGAGGTTTTGAAAGCTTCTCAGAAGAAGATTCTAAAATTTCTATGAGGATACTTAAAAGTTTCTCATAGGAATATTCAAAGCTTTCTAAGCAACTCGATGAAAGCGTCTAGAGCTTCTCAACGGAGATTTCCCAAGCAACTCGGAGGTAGCTTCCAAAGCTTTGCGAAGAAAAATTCCAAAACTTTTTGGAGAAAGCTTCCAACTCATTTCAAATGGAGCTCGCTAAGCTTCTCGGAAAAGGTTTTCAATGGTTTCCGGTGGTAGCTTTCATAGCCTCTAGAAGATTTTCAAAGGCCCTAAGAGAAAGCTTTCAAAGCATATATAAGCAAGCACACAAAGCTTTTCGGAGGAATATTTCGGAGCTTCCAAGTGAAACTTTCTAAAGAGAGAGTTCTGTTTGATCTTTCGACCATGACACTTGCTTTTCCCGGGGCAAGCGACGAGGGCAGGATCAAACATGTCGCGCGTCGGTCTCGTAAGTGAAAAAGTGGCGTGATCGGTGAGTTCGGTTGAAGAAAGTGAAAAAGTGCCGCGATCGGTTAGTTCTGTTTGATCCTTCGACCTTGACGCTTGCTCCTGGGCAGTGCGTCAAGAAAGCCCGAACAGTTTTTTTTTTTTTTATTCTTTTTGGGTCGCGCGCTTATTTTTTTTTTTCCTGAGTGCTTTTTTATAGCCGAGCAAACGAGTGAAGCCGAAAGTGGATTGTGGCTGCTCAGTCAAGGATAACGGATCAATTGGTCCTGCTACTACAGTGAAACCTCCATGAGTCGATATTGAAGGGACCATCGACTCATGGAAATATCGAGTAATGGAACAGCAATCCTTCGGAAAGCTGTTTGAAGGGACCATCATAGTAACCATGAAATTTTGTTTCCAGTATGGTTCCATGAGTCGATATCGCGTCATGGAACATCGACTCATGGAGGGATCACTGTATTTCTAATCTATAAAATATGTATGACTGCACATTCAATCGTTACAATGGTGGGATGTAAATATGATTTTTCAACAAACTATGGATGGTTCGTCACTGTGAGTGTCGACACAAACTGTGATTCATGATTTATTTATGTTTAACATTTTTTTTTTCAGAACACCTCTTATATACCTTTATTTTTGTAATAAAAAAAACTTTGAATGGTTCGACACTACAAGTGTAGACTTGCGAAAGGTTCACTTTATTCAACAAACTTTGGATGGTTCGCCACTGTAAGTGTCGGCATAAGAATAAGAGTGTTCTATGATGTCCCAACCAATCGAGTTTTTTGTTTCTTTTCAAATGAGAAAAATATAATAACACATGCTTTCGTCCTGACAGCTGTAGGAATGTTACATTTAGGTATTTGTTCAATAAACTTTGAATGGTTCGTCACCTCAAGTGTCGGCATAATTTTCCTCTACATAGAAATTGTTCATATCAAATGAAAATATTATATTTACGTATAAGCATGTATATATCTCACAAATCATTGTTTATCATGGTCTAATCGTTTATCAAAGTGAATCCTTTGACCCAACGATCCTCCCCATTAACAAACATCCCTCCCAGTAACCTTTGTGGAGATGCAGAGGCAAACACGGTCTCCAATAAGCAAAGGTTACACACTAACATTCCTTCCCCCAATCCCACCTGACTGCAAGGACGTGGCCGGCGCCGTTATTGACCCTATATTAATAGAGGCACTGAATTATGCACACTGAAGAAGATTATGGCCAATCCCAGCCGAACTTCTAGTTGATTCTTTGAGCATTTTCACTGACTTCGGTCAATCACGGAATAGCAACCATTGATATGTGTAGTCAGTCTAAGCTAAGCTAAGCTAAGCTTCCAAGTGAAACTTTCTAAAGATCCTTTGAAGGGTGCTTCCAAAGCTTCTTAAAGAATGTTTTTAAAGTATTTCGTTTCAAGATTAAGAAGTTTCCAAATCTTTACGAAAGGTAGTGTGCGTGCCTTCAACAAAACTTAAAATCTTTCCCAAGTTTTCCTGAAGAGGTTTCCAAAGTATCTTGGAGGATCCATCCAAAGCATTCCTCATTCTTGGGAAAGCTTCTGAAGTTTCTCCAAAGAAGCTTCAAATCCAATCCGAATCCATTCCAAACATTTCTTTGATTTATGACAAATCACAATCCACCTGAGATTCAGCAAAAGCTAATTTACCGAAAAATTCCGTTCGTCCACCACCATCATTCGCATTTCGTCAACATTGTCATCTCTAGGAATTCACATCGCCTTGTCATGCTTGTGGACCGTAATCCCAAATTTTCCAAAAAAGAAAGCAACCGAAGAGGAAAACACATCTCGTGAAAAAAAAAGGAAAAATCATCATCATCTCAACGACTGCTGGAGAGAAAGTTTTCCGCGAAAATTTCATTTCAGCGATTCGCTTCGATTCATCACCGCGACCACCACCACCCAGTGTAACGTGTGCTTGAGTGTTGTGTTGGTGGGAGACAACGTGAAAGAGGATTTTTTTTCTTTGCGAAAAATATAATCCTCCCTTCCCACCCAACCGTCTTTAAATGTCTTTTCTTACTCTTCAACGTCCCACAGAGGTTCAGTTTTATAAAAAGGCAGAAAAACCCAATTTTTAAGCATATTTTCATTCAAATACATACGAAAATTGTTCGCGTTTTAACCCTAAATTCGTATACTAATAAAAAAAGCCTGAAGTTTTGCTTTAACTCAATTATTTCATCATCACCAAAGCTAGATTGAATTTTCATATGTTTTTTTTCTGGTCGGGAATTCATTTGTATGTATATTCAACTTTTCAGATACATTTCGTTCTACTTTCGATATCCTTATCAAATTAACAACTTCTTTGTAAGTATGTCAAATAGAGAAAGGATAGGTTGTTTATATCGTACAAATCGCTCCTCGTGGAGATCGTTTGCTAAAATACTCTTTCAAGTGTCAGGAATCGAAAAGAGAAGAATCTTCTTGTCCAAGTTTGCCTAAACATTCTTTTTCTTAAGGTGAGGGTCTCGAAATGAACGGAAAACAGCTATTTCCATAAAAAAAAAAAACAAAAAATGCTATTTTTATCCAAAGAAGGGTCTGAAACCATTTTACATGCTCCATACAACTGGTCATGATCAAATTTTATAAAATATTGATAATGTGTTATTATTTCCATGATTTCCAAAATCTGAGCCACTGTCCGTCTTAGTCAGTGCCTTACGATTCTAAGCGAAGCGAATCGCGCTGAACAAGATGATTTTGGATTGTCGTCCGTACACCCGACGATGGGAGGGGGTTCTGGCTGAAATCAAAACCAATATCGCCATAAGATAAGAAAATATGATGGATTTGATTTTGTTTGTGGCTTGGGCGAAGAGACTGAAGCCAGAGAAAGGGAAGAAAGGGAAAAGATGTCGCGCACTCAATATCGACGACCGATCGATGGAAGGAAACCGTATGTGTGGGAAAGTCATAGTGAGTCGTGTCGGGTTTCTTCGCGTCCCGGTGTGGTGTGGTTTTTCTTTGTGTTGTTTTATGGAAAGTGGGAATCGGAATTGTGAGGGTGGAAAGACGGCTCTTGGGGATTGATGACGAAGAATGATAATGAAAAATGTATGAGCTTATGACGAGACATGAACCTAAGACGGACGAGCTACTGAACGATTAGGGTTCTTGGGGGTTGAGGTGCTGTAAAATCGATGGAATTGAATGAAGATGTTTTTAAATGTGTTCGATGAATCAATCTCCTAATAATTTTTTTTTCTCTCTTTTCAGGTAAGTCCACTTTATTCTTGTCACAGATGGAACAAGGTATAGAAAGTGTTAGCTAAACTATAAATAAGCATATTCAAAATATTAATATCATTTATTGCTTTTCTCAGAAACTCAGAATCTTAAGTACTTTCAAACACCTCCATGAAAATATAAATTACTTATACCAGAATCAAAATCTTTTCGATTTTTGAACATTCTCATAAAGAGAAAAAATCTGTTCGATATCAGAAAAGGATTCTATCTGGAAAATATTTTGTTCTCGGTAGAATTTTTCAAAACGTTCCAGGAGAAGCTCTTGTGTGGTTTTAAATGATTTTTGTAAATAGCGTACTTTCTACTTTCTGTCAAAGCTTTCCAAATATAAGGAGCAATCTTCCAAAGCTTAGAGGAGGCTTCCAAAACATTTTGATAGAGCTTTTAGGGGGCTCTCTTACACTCTGAAAGGTTATCCAAATCATGAAGAAAACTTTTGAATTATTTTGGATGCTGAACCTTTCACAGTTACTCGAAAAATATTTCAAAAATTTCATTAACCCTAGATCGGTCGCATGCGTGTACTGAGTACACGCACCTTGAAAAAAGCTCGCTTTTCATACACAGCTCAAGCGAGGTGGCGCTGGCGATGGTTGAATGCGCGACCACTCTTGAGTTAAAAGCTCAGAAAGTAATAAGCTTGTTCAGAAGTAGCTTCAAAACTTATTCGAAGAAAGATTTTTAAGCTATTGCAAAAAAGTTCCAAGCATTCAAAGATTTTTAGATAAATCTCCCAAAGTTTCTCGAAGTATGCTTCCAAAACTTTTTTGTGGAAATTTCCTAAACTAGTCTGACGAGCTTTTCACAGGAAGTGTTCAAAGCTTTTGGGAGAAACCTTTCAAAATATTTCGGAGCGAGTGTCGAAGTCCTCTAGAAACTCCTCGTGGAGTAAAGTGCCTTATCCATTTTGACCATTTTCCATATTCAAACAAGCTTCCAATTCTTTTCAAAATAAGCAAGACGCTACAAGCCCTCCATTTCTTTTTTGAAGATCAGGTAGCTTGTGGTTGATGGATTCGTAAGTATTATTGAGGAAATTTTCGAAGATTTCCGTAAGAATCGTGGGAAGAATCCTGTTCTTATCTCGATCAGCATTTTGCTCAAACTCTAAGAGGATCTTCCAAAGTTTATAGGAAGCTTTAGAAGATTTTTGAGAGAGCTGTCATAAGGTTCTAAAGAAAGCTTTTGAAGCAGGTTTCTGTCAAGTTGAAGTTGAAGCTGTCACAGTTTTTTGGATGAGCTCGGATGAAATTTCCAAACTTCAGAAGTAGCTTCCAAATTTACTCGGAAGAAGCTAAAGAAGCTAAAAATTTACAAAATCCAAATCTTCCCGAAGAAAATGTATACAAGCATCTTGTAGAAAGCATCCAAAGATGCTTGGAGGGAGATTCCAAAGTTTGTCAAAGCAGATTTCCAAACTTTTGTTAAGAAAGCTCCTAAAACTTCTCCGACGATGTTTTTAAGCTTCTCAGAGAACGTATCTTAAGCTTTTGGGAGAAAGCTTCCAAAAAATTTCGGAGGAAAAGTCGAAATCTCCTCGGGACTCTTCGCGGAGTAAACTGCCATACCTTTCATGAGTAACCTTCTATTTTACTTTGTAGGAAGCTATCAAATCTTTTTAAAATGAGCACGAAGCTTCAAGACCTCTTTTCCTTGTTTGGAAGGCTAATTGTAGATTGATAGGACATTTTCAAAGCTCCTCGAAATAAAAAATGAAATTTCGTGAACGAAGCTTTAATTGTTTCTTGCATGACGCATCAAAAGCTTATTTAAGGTTGCTTTCAGTGTTTCTTGGAAGAAGGTTTCAAAAGCATCAAAAGGTTCTAGTAGGAACATTCCAAAGTTCATCGGAAAATGCTTTCAAAATTTCAAGGAGGTAGTTTATAAATTTCTTGGAAAAAGCTTTCAAATTTCCTCTGAAAAATCACTCAGCTCTTCCTAGATGATGCTTCCTCAATTTCTCAGAGGCAGATTTTAATGTTTCCAAAGCTTCCAATACTTCTCAACTAACATTCACTCTTTTAACAAACACCATTATGGCAGTTTTATTCAGCATCATGTTTATTAGCATTTTAATAATTTTCATGGCCAACCTTTGTTCAGGCGATGTTCACTCAAATTTGAAGAAACTTTAAAGCATGTCGTTGAACTCCAATTTTATTTTTCAGCTTTTAAAATGTTCTACAAGCATTTAGTTTAGCTTTTATACAACTGGTCCCAAAAATAATTAAAAACAAATATAATACAAAATTTTTTTTTTTGGCGTTTCAAATGTAGTGTACCGTTAATTCGGGTGAAATTGATCAGTAGGGTGAAATTGATCACTGTGTCACTCGATTTTATTTCTTCCTAATGGAGCACGAATATCAATGTAACCTGCAGTGAATGAACGTTGTTTGTCGTAAGTATTTCCAAATTGTGTGTTGTGAAGTTTTTTGCGTTCAAAAATGTTTATTTATATGAAAATAATGTAAAATTCCAAAATCATGTACGGTGCAGTGTTGACAAACATCAATAAACTTCTAGTTCTAGACAAGGATTTGGACATGATACCCAGTAAACACACCATCATATATGATGAGATATAAGAGTACAAATGTGGAGGCGATATACGCACATCTTGCATGCAGCCTTATGGCGCATGTACGTATATCGCCTCCACATTTGTACTCTTATATCTCATCATATATGATGGTGTGTTTACTGGGTATAATCCTGAAAGTTTGTGAGGATACTAAAGATATATCCCCAAACTAGATTTCATAGCCAAAACTCGTACCAATTCGTTGATTTGGTTGAAATAATTGAATTTCTGTAATATATCAAGAAATTCCTTAGGAAATTGCATACATTTAGGCGTTTTCTGCGTTATTCTTGAAATTTAAACATTCATTATTTTTATAAATATTGTATTGTTAAGAATTTGGCAAGCATATTCGGATTCAGGGAGCTCAAATTTATTATGTAAAGTTGTTTTGAAAACTAACAATAATGGCATTGATAAGTGATCAATTTCACCCCGAAATGAGATCTCCCGATTTTTTATTTTAGACATATATTTTAGCACTAAAATTACATTTGTTAGAAAATTTCGGTACTTGAGTCAATGAGGCTCACCTTCATACTTGTTTTCCTGCATTCAGTTGTTTGGCATTGTCAACATTATAGAAATCAGACAAGAAAAACCTTGAAAAGTGATCAATTTCACCCGAAATTACGGTACCAATTATCATGATATAACAACCATATTTAAAAATCGCCTGGATACTGGATTCGTACTCAAGACCTTCCAATCGTGAACGGCATGCCTTTCCATCTGCGCCATCCTAGAATTGATGAATAAATCGTCCAGTGCAAAATATAAACCTCTCATAGCTGAATATTGATCATGTTTGAGCTTCTATTCGACATCGTCTAATCAACACATGGTTCGCTAATCAAAAACTGAACAAGCATATTATTCAGCTGCTGTTTAGTGCTGATCCAAGCTGAGTCGGCTATTTTTAGCTCACAGTGAGAAAATGTATGTCAATGATGGTCAAAAATAATGTTTATTTACACAAAGTGAAATTAGTCTGAAATGATTAAGGCGAATATGCATCGAAGCCAAACCTCAAATTTTCAAGAGCACAAATCTAGAGAGCCAGACAGCGCAGCGGTTCAAGCTGAAAACCTAATGTATTGGTGGTGGCCAATCGATTAAGTTTTCAGCTTGAACGGATGTTTAGTTCTCTAGATTTGTGTTCTTGAAAATTTAAGGTTTGGCTTCGATGCATCTTCACCTTAATCTTATTTCATAATAAGTTTTATTTTGTTCAAAACTTTAATTTGAATGATTCATTAACTTAAATTAAAATTAATTTATTTTATAAATTAAATTTGTATTAATCAATTATATTATTGATTTGTATTTTTCATAAACCTAATATGCATTAAAGAAATAGTCCTCTGTATGAATATATTTAAATCATTTGAAGTGTGCTGCGGACTATGCGCCTGAATAGAAAAATGTCAGAATATCTTGACGCGTGGGATGTTTTTTCAGCAATGGCCAAGTAAATCATTTTTCTTAGATCTCACTATTCAGTTGTGAAGAAATGTCATTTCAAATGTATCTCGCTATAGAAATTTATTTAATCAGTTCTGTCAAAGAAATTTCCAATTTTATTGTACGGAGCAACATCCCGAGCAGGCGAAAAAAAACTTTACAATAGCAAATTAAAATATGGATAGCTAAAAGTGATATTAACTTGATAGATATAATATATAAAAGATCTGGAAATGATATCTAAATTTAACTACATAAAAAGAACAAACAAAATTGTTTTTAGATCTTTTATGTCAATCAAGTCAATATCACACTTTGTTTGTCAGTACTTCGCTCCTACTAGGAATACTTAGCTCAAATGGTTGTTTTTGTTTCTTCAAAATTATCCTACATTTCTGGAGGTTGACCATGTTTATTTTCTGAACAGCTATTGAAATTTTTTTGAGAAAGCATAAGTTATAAGCTTTGAAATGCATTCGGAATTCAACACGAATTTCGGATATTTTGTCCATTTTAGTCCATTCTATTGGATCAACTGTTCTTATAATACACTGAAGCTGAATCAGGGTTTTATAAGATACCTATTCAGTTCTTATTCATGCTTATGTTAAACATGTGGAAATAGCTGAAGTGCGACGCAAATAAAACGTTAGTTCGTCTTCTGAATATCCGTTTATACATATACATGTGTTTAGTGGAATATTGACTTTTTAATTGGGGGAAACATGTCTTGTTCAGCTCATTAGTAAAACAATCTTGACTAAACGAATGAGAATCATTGGAAACGTTTAATAAGTGGCGATTCAACTTTTGTTCATTCTAATGCATAACGTTGAACATTGATCTAAGTTTGTGTTAAAAAAGCACCTTCTCAGTTCTTTATAGAGCAAAATGTTTATTCAACTGTCATTACCATTATTGAACAATAACTAAACATGCATGCTTGTTTGTGGCTCTGAATTGTTAGTTTGGTTCCACAGCTTCTTGGTAGAATCCACAAAGCTTCTCGATGAAAGTTTTAAGTGCTTCTGATTTCAAAGCTTTTCGGAGGAGGGTTTCAAATATTCTCTGAAAAATCTCTCAACACTTCCTAGATGGTGCTTTTTAAGTTTCTCAGAGGCATATTTTAAAGCTTCCAAAGATTTTTGGTAGAATCTACAAAGTTTCTCGAAGAAAGTTTTAAGTACTTCTGGTTTCAAAGCTTTCCGGAAAAGCTTTCAAATCTTCTCTGAGAAATCTTTCAAATTTTCTTGAATGATGCTTGTTAAGTTTATCATATGCATATTTTTAAGTTTCCAAAGCTTCCAATACTTCTAAACCTTTTCGGTAGAATCTATACAATTTCTCGAAGAAAGTTTTAAGAGCTTCTGGGTTCGAAGCTTTTCGGAAGAAACTTTCAAATCTCCTCTGAGAAATCTCTCAACTCTTCCTGGATGACGATTGTTAAGTTTTTGAGGGGCATATTTTGATGTTTCCAAATCATTTTGAAAGAATCTACAAAGCTTCTAGGAGGTAAAATTTGTAAGTGCTTCTGGTTTCAGAGCTTTTCGGAGGAAGCTTTCAAATCTTCACTGAGAAATCTCACAAATAATCCTGGAAGATGCTTCTTAAGTTTCACAGAGGCATATTTCAAAGTTTTTAAAGCTTCCGAATCTTTCAAAGCTTTCTGGTTGACAAAGATTCTCGGAGAAAGTTTTGAGAGCTTCTGGACTCAAAGCTTTTCGGAGGAAGCTTTCAAATTATCTCTAAGAAATGTCTCAAATTATCCTGAATGATGCTTCTTAAGGTTCTCAAAGGCATATTTCAAAGCTTCCAAAACTTCCACAGCTTTTTGGTAGAATCTACAAAGCTTCTCGAAGCAAGAGTTTCTGGGTTCAAAGCTTTTCGGAGGAAGCTTACAAATGTCCTCTGAGAAATATCTCAACTCTTCCTGGATGATGCTTTTTACGTTTCTCAGAGGCAGAATCTACCAAGCTTTTCGAAGAAAATTTAAAGAGCTTCTGGTTTCAAAGCTTTCCGGAGAAAGCTTTCAAATCTTCTCTGAAAAATCTTTCTAACCTTTCTGGAAGATGCTTCTTCTGAAACTTCCAAAGCTTTTCAGTATAATCTACAAAGCTTCTCGAAGGAAGATGTAAGAGGTTCTGGTTTCAAAGTTTTTTTTTTTTTTTTGGAGAAAGCTTTCAAATCTTCTCTTTTTAAATTTCTCTGAGGCATATTCCAAAGCTTTCAAAGCTTCCGAAATTTCCAAAGCTTTTTGGTGGGTAAAGCTTCCCGAAGAAAGTTTTAAGAGCTTGTGGGTTCAAAGCTTATTTTAAAGTTTCCAAAGCTTTTTGGAAAATCTCTTCAAAGGAAGGTTTAAGATCTTTTGGATTCAAAGCTTTTCGGAGGAGCTTTAAAATCTTTACTGAAAAATATCTCGACTCTCCCTGGATGATAATTCTTAAATTTATCAGAAGTTTATTTCAAAGGGTAAAAAGCTTTTTTGTAGAATCTTCTAAGCTTCTCAAAGGAAGTTATAACAGCTTCTGGTTTCAATGCTTTTCGGAGGATCTTTCCAAAAAAAAAAATACAAATAATTTTCTGAGTTTCGTTAAACAGAATTTTAAAACTACTCGAAAAAAGTTCCGGAAGCTATTCAGTACAGGTTTCTGAATCTTTTCAATCTGGCTTCCAAAACTTTATGGAAGGAATCAAGCAATGTATCTTGAAGGATGCTTAAAGAGCTTAAAGGATGCTTCTAAAGCTCAATGAAAGCATCTCGGAGAACTAATGAAGTTTCTTGAAAAAGTTTCCAGGGCTTTTTTAGCTTATTGAGGAAACTTCTATTGTTTATTGGAGTAGGCATTATCGAAAGCTGTTCTGTAAAAGTTTTCAAAGCTTCTCGAGCAAGATTGCAAAACTTTTCGGACAAAAGTGTTCGACATTAATGAATGTTTGCCCTTTACTGGCATAAACCAGATTTGCTGGCATGTCTGAAACATAGTCTTTGGAAACTTGCAATCAGAAGACGCAGTGTGTTTGTTTGACAAATTGAGACAAAAAATAATATAAAAAATATATATATTTTCGCAAATTCATGTCTCCATTTGTCAAACAAACACACTGTGTCTTCTGATTGCAAGTTTCCAAAGACTAAGAGTGTTCGATCCTATAGGAAAGAGCTGTCAAAGCTTCTCGAAGCTGGAAGAAACGTATGGAGTTTGAAAAAAAGGTTCTAAAGCTTAACCAAAGCATCTCGAAGAATGAATGAAGTTTCTCGAAGGAAGTTTCCAGGGCTTTTTAAACTCTCTGAGAACGCTTCCAATGCACTGCAATATCTATCGAAGTAAGCATCGTTGGAGAAAGCTTCGAAAGCTATTCTCGAGTAACTTTTTTTTAGACAAAAGCATTTGAAGTTTGTGGGTAAGAGTTTCCAAGGCTTCTAGAAGTAAATACCAATGCTTATTGCAGGAAGCTTACGGAATTTACCGAAAAAACCCTTTAAAGTTTGATCAAAGTATTTTTGAGAGCTATTGAAGTTTTTGGAAGAAATTCCAGAGCTATTTAAGCTCATGGAGCTTTAATGAGGACGCTCATAGCTTACCGGAGTAAGAAGCCTGCGGTTCTCAGAGGGAGATTTGAAAGCTTTTCTTGCTTGGAGGAAGCTTAGAGGAAGCTTGGAGAAAGCTCGGAGAAAGCTTCCAAATCTCTTCGAATATATTTTTCAAACTTTCTCAGAAAAAATCTTCATACTTACGTTGACAAATAATACAAAGCTTCTTGGAGAAGTCCTATAAAATTTTTCGAAGGAACCTTTCGAAACTTCTCAGAAGTCATTTGCACAGCTTTGTGAAAGAAACTACCGAAAACTTTCGGAGAGAGCTTCAAAAAAATATTTTTTCACATTTCGCACTAAAACTTATTTTTGGAGGAAAATTCTAGAAAAAGGTTTAATTAATTTATTAAAATATCTTCTAAAGGAACTTATGTTATTTTTTTCCAAAAACTCCTTAGTTTTTCGAAAAAAATTTGGATTAATATTTTAAATGGAACGTTTAAGAAATTCCTTCAGTTGTCTTTGTCATATCAACTGGGAAATCCCAATCTTAGTAGTCCCTTAATTAAAAAAAAATTGAAAAGTTCCTTGATCTTTTCATTAATGATTTGACGAAAATGCCAAAGAATACCTTGATGTACTTCTAGAATAAAAAAAATGTGCAGGATATCTTGAATTCCTGTCACTCTCAAACATTTATTTCTCTCAAAAAAATCTCAATTTTTTTTTTGATATTTTCTTTTGCGGTTTTTTTTTTATTATTTTCAAAGAGTCGTGGAAAGTATAAAAAACGTCGTTTAATTTTTGATTCGGTAGTCTTTGTACAACATTTTTGTGAAAATTGTAAGGCGAATTGTGGTAGTTTTTTTTTTTTGCAAAATTCTTATGGATTGTATCTTTTGAGCTGGATGCTTTTAATCTTAAACATAATCCTTTGTGGGCTTCGTAGCCGTGCGGTTAGTGTCACCGAGGCATTTAGCCGCATCGTGCTAAGCAGTGTAGGTTCGATTCCCGCCTCAGGTCGAAAAAACTTTTCGAGAGGAATGTTTTCCGACTGTGCCACTGGGCGTTGCATGCTAGTCCGTTGTCTAGTGTGGTGCTTCCTTCAAAGGGCAAATAGCCCACTGGAAGCATTTACGTGTAGTGTCTTTGAAAAAAAAAAGAAAAAAAAGACAAAAAAAATAGGTGGTTCGATAATTTGTATGTTTCACCGGAAAATGTCTTTGCTTATTATTTATCTCCTAATCTCTCTTGGTTAGTGAATCAATTGTCACCCAACACGCAGCAACAAAGACGTTGTCATCTCCTATTCTTGTTGTAACAATTCTATACCATAACATCAGATTATCATCACTTGAACAGAATATGACAATGATCGATTACCACGTGTGTAGCGATTTTCTGAGCTTCGCATTGAAATTTTCGAGAAATTTCTCCGTGTTGCTAAACATTGACAACTATCGAAAAGCATCCATAGAACAAATTTGGTTTCGATTTTAAAATAACTGATTAATTACGAGTAGAAAAGGTTGCAACAATGTTGCGCCCTGTAATTATCATGACAATTTTGCCTTTAATTGTATCTCTTTCCGCAACAGTTGGGACAAACGGTTGTGAGCGAGCTTGATTTGTTGTTTGTTTTTCGTCTGTTTTGATGACAATTTGATACACTGGTTATCACACTTGTCACATTCTTACGTTCCAGTTTTCTTTTCAGCTTTTTTGTGTTCATGACTCTATATTATGCGTGGTTTGAACCACGTTCAGTTTGTTTCTACCAATGACGATGCCAGGAAAATATTTGCCTCTTTCCATGCAGGGCGAGTTCATCTGAGCAGCTTAGTGAGACTGATACTGCCAATGGTTAATACTTTTGATACAGCTTCAATCCACTACATTGTATTTTGAAAAAGTTGTCACATGCTTCCTTGCTCCAGACATCCTTGGAGTTGAAGAAATTTTCAGACTAAGTTCTTCGCATCATTACCGAATTTGGAGTGAACACAGTCAAAAGTTTCGTAATGATGCAAGTTTGAAATCAGCAAAAGTTGGTGTGCTTGCGTCTGGCCAATCAAACCTCACTGCCGAATATGCAATTTAATTAGGATGCTTCCATTCCGTGTAATTCGATACATCCAACCACATTTAGTCAGAAGATCTTATCCAAACTGGGAACATTGGTGCCTAGTTATTCTGAGAAATCAAACACTGCACTCACAAGTTGCCTTGCTGTGTAGGCGAAAACCGAACAGCAACTGAAATTTAATCACCGCAACTCATTCACTTACCTGATGAGTTTCTCTTGGGAATCCAATCCGGGCACGGAATACATAACATCACGCAAACTTTGGGCCATACATAACATACAATACGATGCTGGTCGTTCCGTGCGATTGCTAAAGCTTCTCCAATCTGTCCAATCTTTCCGAAGCGCACTGCGACGGGTTCGCTCCCCAGTTTGTGCATGTCGCAATTCCTAGGGGGACGTTAATGGAGATACTCATTATTGCCTGGTGCCCGCGCGCGCGTCGAGTCCACTTCCCCGAAGGAAACGCAGCGTACGTGCGACGACCACAGCGCGTCGGCATTCGAAGAATGCGTGCACCACCGCCCATAGCTGACCGCATCATCGCCACCACTACACTGGCCCCAGCTCGCCAACGCTGCTTCGGACTGATGGGCGATGCGAGATGGCTGGGTGGCGGACCAAAATCTCGATGGTCGGCCACAAACTCGACCACATCACGCACGGAAATTGCAGGCACGCATCGGAATGAAAGACATTCCAACCCATCACCACCCGTCAACCAAGTAGCAGCTATCCCACACTGAACGCAGGCGATGATGATGCATAGTGGTACCGCTCAGAAGGCAAAAATCGAGTAACAAATTTTACCAAGCTGTGTTTAAACATTTCAAAAACTCTGGTTTCAAATAACGAAAAAAGTTGCTGATTTATACGCCTATGAAGGATGATAGCAACTCAATCACATGGTTCATCCAGTCGAGTTTGAATCTCTTTTGAGTTTGGATACAGTTTTCAATTATGTTTCAGTAATAACTGCTACGTTACTAGATGAGTGAATTTTGTGTCTATATCTAGCATTGTATATGGATGTACATTTTCATCACATGTTTTATAAAATGATTTATGACCGCTTCGTAGAACAAACGAAACCACTGTGCGACGGATCTCATGTTCACATGAGATCCAAGCAGCGTGGGTCAGAGGAGTAAATCCAGCGAGAGCTATTACTCCGTTTACTGTGAGTGCGGTCGTCATCGTCGTCGTCGTCGTCGCAAGGCTTGGGCTCGTGGAAACCAAACACCGAGACAGACCGCTACCACGACAAATGAGTACAATTCACGCATTCACCCTGGTCAAGCAATCCATCCATCTGACAAACCGCTTCCCAACGAATCACTCTTCAGGCGGACGATGGGCAGAACTAGGAGTAAGGGAACAATCCTCGAAGGTATTCTCCATCGACTGCACGGTTCGGTAGTTTCTGGGTTTGACTCTGAAAGCATCGGAAGAATTAAGGAAATACCAGCAGCCATGGACATCCGGTCAACAGGAGAAAGTAGCGATTTGTTTCGTTGGTTTACTTGAGCTTCGAGTGTCTCCGAGGACGGATAAATGAAATTACCGTTTCTCGTTTGGTTTCGACTGGATCAAAGGTCTCTGTTCGTGAATTTACTGGCATGGATGCCTTTGCGGCTTGAAGTGTCATTTGAAGCGTAACAGAAATTCTGAGAACGGTTCCAAACGTTTTTGGATAAGGCTTCCGAAATTTTTCAAGACGACTTGTAATTCAGCTTTTTTCATGATATTTTGCAGTTTGCTATTCGGAATTTCTCTGGGAATGCATGAGAATATGTTTTTCAAAGATTTATGGATAAAATAATACTTTAAAAGCTTTAAGAACTTCAGCTATAATTTTAGCTTCAAACTTTTATGGCACCTCTACGAGGATCAGTATTCTAGTATTCTGGTCAATTTTGATCATTGTGGAATCGGATTTTCCATGGTTTTGGAAGCTTCTTCCGAGAAATTTTTGAAGCTATCTCCAAAATACTTTAACCCCTCTATCGGCAGCTTTATTTTTTACCGCCAGAAAAATATTCAAATCGCAATAACTTTTTTGTTTCTCGATATTTTTGCACCATTTTTTCACAAGATCTCAGAAACTCTTCTAGGTTAAGATGCCGTGAAGATATTCCGATGTTCCTTTGGGGACCGACATTTTCCATATAAAATTTCTCTGGCGGCCATTTTGTTTTTGATCAATTTATCAAACAAATAAAACGTGTACTATACAATACCAGGTAATAAGGAGCTACTCTGAAAAAATCATACAAATCGGTTTAGTACTCTTGGAGAAATCTGAAAATTACGATATGAGGTTTTAAGAGTTTCCAAGATCTTTACTTGTCCAGGGTGGTACCAAAAACATGAATGCTCAATATTCAAAGACGGATGCACCAAATTACTTCATTTTTTCACAACAAACTCGCATTAATGTATCATTTCGAGAAGTGAATATCCGAATACGATAAAAAATCTGTAGCCTGAGATATTTACGTGAGTTATGGATACGCGTCGGTCCCCCAAGGATTTTAGGAATATCTCCGGATCCAGATGACAAATTATCAATATCGACACAAATTCGAAAACCAGAAGAGTTTTTAAGTACCCGCGAAAGAATGGTGCAAAAATAGCAAGAAACAAAAAAGTTATCGCGATTTGAATATTTCTTTAGCGGTAAAAAATGAAGCTGCCGGTTAATAGCTTCCTCCGAGAAGCTTGGGAAGCTTCCTCAAAGAAAGCTGTTCAATTTTTTCTGAAAAGTTTTAGTTGGCTTCTTAAATAATCTTCAGATTCTTCAGCTTTGAAACTTTTTGGGGTTCAATATTTTTATCGAGAAGCTTTCGTAGCTGAAGATTTGAAAGTTAGCAAACGTCCAAGCAGGCTTCGCTGCTTGTTTCGAGATGGTTTCGAAGAAACTTCCTTCTATAAGCTAAGCCTTCTAATAAACTTTAAAAACTAACACTTGTTTCTAGAAACTTTGAAAGCTTTCTCCCTGAAGCTTTGGAAGCTTCATTCAAAAACGCTCCAAAACTATCACCAAAAAGCTTTGGGAGGATTCTCTTACAAGCTTTGAATGCCTCTTCCCAGAAGGCTTGGATGCTTTTTACGAGAAACTCTTAGAGAAGAAATATGAGCTTTCCTCGAGATTATATAAAGGTGTTCTTCAAAAAAATTTCAAATTGCTGTGAAGCGTCTTCAGAGCCTTCTTTTATTAGTATAGAACAAAAAACTTTCAAAAACTTTTTCGAGGATATTGGCAAACTACTTTCTAGATGTTGCGAAAACATACTCCAAGATAATATTAAAACTTTCTTCGACAATCTTTAGAAGCTCCGGAAGCTCATTTTGAGACACTTTGGATCGTGAAAGCTTTCCCAAGATATTTTGACAATTAAGTGAAACTTCGTTTTTAAATTTTATGAAATTTCATTCAAGAATCTTGAGAAGTGCCCAACGAGAAACTTTCTCCAAAAAGCATTAGAAGATCTCTCCAAGAAAAGGTTTTTGCTTCTCTTATTAATTTTAGGGAGTATCTCCAGAAAATCTTCATAAGCTAAGGAAAATTCTTCTCTGAAGCTAGAGAAACTATTTCTTAAGATCTTTGGTCACCCATTTGATAAGCTTAGGAGGTTTCTTAGGAAAAACTTAAGCAGCATCCTTCAATGTGCTTTGGAAGTTTCTTCAGAGAAACTTTGAAACCGGCCAATCAAATTTTTAGAATGCTTTCAGCAAGAGAATATGGATACATTTTCTCTCTCAGAAGGAAGTTTTTTGATAATTTACTTCATAATGCTTTGAAATCTGCTTTCGAGAACTTTTAAAAGTTTTTTAAAATAAAATGATTATCATTTTTACCAGAAAGCCTTCAGAAGGCTTCTTTAACCCTTTGGGGCCTGATTTTTTCCAAGAACTATTATACAGTTTTTTGAACGCCTTTCAATAGTGTTGGTGCTCATAATGCTAAACATAACAAGAAGTGATGACAAATATTTTTTTGGGAGGTGCTAGGTCTTCCAAACTGCTCTTGAGTTCATAACTTGAAGTCTATGCTTGTAATAACAACCTTGTTCATCATACAAGGTGATGAACTGTAATCTACCGTATATTCTGAACCTTCTGAGCGTTCAGCAAATATTATCAGATCATTTCGAATGTTCTAGATTATCTAACTTGTCGGGATGTTCAGTACATAAGATCTACAACGCGATGAGAGTCAGGATTTAGTGGTAATAAATTGATAACCCCGAAACGAAGCACTTCCGAAACATGGTGTATTCGACAAAGTTTCCAGTCATAATTAGCGACATCTATTGGGAAGCATCCATAAATTGTGTCACGTAAAAATATACTATTTTCAACCCCCCTGCTTTTCACCTTTTGTTTGAGAACAATTTGTGAAAACGTCAGTAGAGTCTAAATGCGTAAACGAGTAGAAACACGTTTTGAATATATGTATTTGTCGACGAATTTTCTTCTTTTTTTCTTGGCATATCGTTCCCACTTGGAGGAAGCTGGCTTCTCAGCTTAGTGTTAGTTTAGCACTTCCACATTTATTACCTGAGGTCTTTCTCAGCTAAAGACCTTTTTGCATGGATATATCGTGTGGCAGGCATGCGCCCATACTCTGTGCCCAAGGAAGTCAAGACTCTTTCCTTTACGAAAAGATCCGGTAATCGTCATACAAATCTCGAGCTCTACTTCTTTTTTGCAATCGTGCAACACGACTATCCGTGTAGAGGCGTCACTACTGTACTGTCACAAACAAACAGACGTAACACTCTTGAGAAGCTCATGGTACATGGGTTTAACGATGAATTTGAATTTCATTTGACCGACGCGATCGTTCCACCAGAGGCGCTAGTGTTCGACCGCTTTGACTTTTGATAGTGTACACGTTGCTGAATGATGCGAACAAAACTTACAGGCAATTCGTGTAATAGTGTGCGTGTTAGGCAAACGTCAACTAAAAATCCATCATGGCAGACAGTGCTTCGCGCGGTTCTTGCAACAGATGGCAGTGTGGACTATAAGACTATCCATGAGGACACTTCGCGATTGGGTTGACAGCTAAAAGTGCAAGCACAATGAACACTAAACTTACCGAAATTTCGTTAAGCGTTATCAGTGCTTACCAATCTCCTTTGTTCCCCAAGCGATGATTGTCAAAAATTCATGGTAAACAAAAAAATTTAGCTAATCACAGCTGTCTCATGGATTGCCTTATTGTCAGTTATGCACTTGGTACACTCTTTGTCAAGGGTGCAAATTTTTCCGCACGCATAAGCTTACACTTCAATGGAAGCTTGCGCAGTGACGACATTATTTATCTCCACCTCTTTCTCTCATTCGGCATCGCTCCGCATAGCCGAGAGGCTTTAGAAGTTTCACGACACTCTCACCCAAATCTAGTTGAGAGTCTTCCATAGGGCACTTGGTGGCTTTGTTTAGGTGCTAAACGGCTCCATTTTCTTCGGCTGGAAAATGCATCGTAGTGCGTTTTTCGTTTCAAACCGTTTCCCAGCCGAATGAATTACAAGGCTTCAAGCAAATAAAACAAATGATGTAAAACGTGTAAAAAAAACTTGTTTTTCATTACAAAACTCCAATACATATCAGAAAAGGAAGTGTGGTTTGGAAACGTTTCAGATGATTCGAGGTTGAGTGTGTGTTGTAGTTTTGAATAGCGTCAAAACTTGGAGGCACCAAAGGGCTAAAGAAGAACTATTCCTGAAGCATTTCTGAAGGTGTTACTGAAAAATCCTTATAAACGAATCATTCTATTGATACTTACTCCTCTTTATTGATGTTAATCAAACCCTAGCAGCAAACCATGCGACCAGAGCCGACCCCCAGATTCACAGATTTTGATTGATTATGTAAGCGAAAACAACTGCTGTTACGGACTAGGCTACGACTGTAGATTTCAGGGACTGCTGCAGGGCATTGCGGATGACCCTGAGTATCTCAAAAATATTTAGCAATACCATTTGATCACACGGAAGGTTCAGTGAACCTGGTAGATTATTCTTCTTATTCTTCATGGCGTAACGTCCCCACTGGGACAAAGCCTGCTCCTCAGCTTAGTGTTCTTTGAGTACCGTAATCCGGGGTAACATTGATCATTTTTTTGAATATTTCTTAAATATTTCGTTTGAAAATGCAAATGATGCAAGTTTTATATTTTTAAAATAAGTACTGCCAGCCATAGCTCGTGACTATATACTGCATTTTATTTTTTTGAAGATTTAAGCATGTTTTAAAAAATGTTTTATGTGATTTTTTGATTATGCTGATATGGGGTAACATTGATCACCTATGTAAACAACATTCGGTAATATTGAAAAAGTCGTTAATTACTTGAATCATGGCCCCCGAAGCGGAATATGAAGGTAAAACGCTTACAAGTCATTTACTTTTTGAGTTATTTTAAAAATAAAAATACTCCGAACCACGGAACACGCCTAAAGGTAGGCAAGTTTCTAAGGGAATTCTATATTCTTTATAGTAATTCGTTAATGTTGTCTAATTGAGCATACTTATGAAAGTTTTGACAACGAAATCGTTTTCGGCGATGCAATTTTTAGTAAGAACCGCATTTTTCTTGCTAATATTGGTTGCTGAACTTATGTGAGACATGAATGTTCGGTAGTGTCATCCTTACCCATTGGAATCATTGTTTCGAAAAGTTGACAAATTTACGCATAAGGTAAACGCAATTTTCACAAAAATCTTCACTTTCAATAGCTTATGAATATAAGAAAGAGAAGCACCATTCATGGTTTGGAAATGTTCCATCAATAAATGATGATACGAACTTTTTACGAGATGAGTCATTCCGATCAATGTTACCCCGCTGATCAATGATACCTCGGATTTACCTCCACAGTGTGGCAGGCACGAAGATAAAGAGTGATTCGCAAAATTCGAGTTTTCATCCGATTGCCATCAAATTTTCAGGGATTGAGAAATAACTATTAAACTTCATTTTACAATTTTACTCGTATTTTATTAACAGTCCATACGGAAATGCCCGCACCTTGGCCTTAACCCCGGCCATGAGATTCTGCACAACCTGTGAATCAACCGTTTTTTGCATGTGAACCCATACTGTCTTCAGTTCCTCGACTGTCTTAGGTCGTTTACACACTTAATTTCCGAAATCGACTTCGGTAAAACGGATTGCCGAGAATCCAACGGCCGAATCTCGGTAAAATATTTGCTGAATCTCGGCAAAACTTTTACCGAGATTTCAGTAAACCATTACCGAATCTCGGTAACGTTTGCCGAAATCTCGGTAAAAAATTTGGTTTGCCGAGATTCGGTAAAATTTTAACGATATTTCGGTAAAAAGTTTACCGAGATTCGGCAATTTTTTTACCGAAATCTCAGCTGTTGGATTCTCGGCAATCCGTTTGCTGAGGTCGGCAAAACAATCGAAGGTGCTGCTTCATAATCGCCCAGTACTTCTTGATGGAACGGAGCTCCGGAGTATTGGAAGGGTTGAACATTTTCGGCACGAAATTGACCTTATTATCCGCATACCACTTCAGCACGTCCTTGGAGTAGTGGCATGAGGCCAAATCCGGCCATAAGATTGTTGGGACGTTGTGGGCCTTCAGGAGAGGGAGCAGCCACTTCTGGAGGCACTCTTTCATGTACACTTGTCCGTTCATCGTGTCCTAGGTCACGAAAGGTGCACTCCGCTTCCCGCACGTGCAGATGGCTTGCCAAACCAGGAATTTCTTCGCAAATTTGGACCTCTTCTGAATGCGGACATGCTCCGGAACGCTGAACTTATCCTTGGCCGTGAAAAACAGGTTGCCGGGGATCTGTTTGAAGTCGGCCTTCACATATGTTTCGTTGCCCATGAAAGTATGGGTTTACATGCAAAAAACGGTTGATTCACAGGTTGTGCAGAATCTCATGGCCGGGGTTAAGGCCAAGGTGCGGGCATTTCCTTATGGACTGTTAATAAAATACGAGTGAAATGGTAAAATGAAGTTTAATAGTAATTTCTCAATCCCTGAAGTTTTGATGGCAATCGGATGAAAACTCGAATTTTGCGAATCAATTATGTGTGTGGTAATTTCATCGTGGACACCCTTTACTCTATGCCCAAGGCAGTCAAGAATATTTTCATTACGAAAAGATCCTGGACCGACCGGGAATCGAACCCGGAATCCTCAGCATGGTCATGATGAATACCCGCGTCTTTACAGCTTCGGCTATGGGGGCCCTATATAACCTGGTAGATTATATAACTGAACTCTATCTAGCGAAAAAAAAAACACTGTCACAAGGGCAGATTTGAAGTTCTGAGCTCCATGATAGTTTGGAAAAGCTTTTGAGATTCTCAGAGGTCAATAGATTCCATTTGAGTTGAAAATATTATTATTTGCAGCGTTGCCAGATCTACGGAAATTTCCGTAGATCTACGGAATTGAGCACTTTCTACGGATCCGTAAGATAATTCTACGGAAAATGTATATTTTCTACAGAAAGCTACGGAAATTCTCATTATTCTACGGTAATTTACGAATTTTTCCAACGGAAATCTACGGAATTGCAATGCCGGGGACCTCTCCCCCAGCTTATCACTTTTCGTCTACGAAATGATTTCCAAAGAAATCGCTGATTATTTCTAGCGAAGGCAACTACTGCTGTAAATTTCGAGAATTGAGCTTCGGGATAGTCTGAACGTCGTAGAATATCCCAGGACATGAAAAGGCATGTGAAGCAGCGTTTTTCTTGACATAATAGGTATGTATTACCAAGTACGAACATCAATTGTATTTACAAAAGGCATTTTAAGCTACTTTTATACTAATTATTCTATTTGTCAGACTTCTGCATGTTCAGGATGTTCTAGGTTGCCAAGTAGGATATTAAGGCATACACCTAAAATTTTTCCTTGACAGGGAAGTATATTAGCAAGGACTTTCCCGAAGACAGTAAATTTTATTCATTGGTTCTTTTTATACAGCCATTTTCCGACTGCGGTCACAAATGACTGTGCCGGCCCCAAAGGGAAAACTTTGATCATTTTAGCGAGAAAAGTTACTGGAACAAGGGTAGACCTGAAGTTCTGAACTCCAGGGTAAATTAGAGGGCCTGAAATATCACCAACGTTCCTTGAAATAGCCAATTGGTCTGTGAGACGGTTCAGTGAACATGGTAGATTATATAACTTCACTCAGTTTAGAAGGAAATATTACTGGAAAAATAGTAGACCTGAAGTTCTGAAGTCCTGGAGAATTTTGAAGGATCTGCAATACCTCAATAGTTCCTTGAAACAGCATATTGATCCATGAGAAGGTTCAGTCAACATAGTAGATTATATAACTTCACTCGGTTTAGAAAGAAAAAATACTGGAACAAGGGAAGACCTGTAGTTCTGAACTCCAGGGTAATTTGGAGGGCCTGGAATACTTCAAACGTTCCTTGATATATTTTTTTGATTCGTGAGAAAGCTAATAACTTCATCGTTTAGTAAGAAAAATTACTAGAACAATTGTAGATCTGAATTTCTGAACTCCCGGCTCGGAATACCCCAAACGTTCCTTGAAACAGCTAATTGATCCGTGAGAAAATTCAGTAAACATGTTAGATTTTATAACTTCACTCAGTTTAGCGAGATAAATTACTTGAACGAGTGCAGACCTGAAGTTCTGAACTCCAGGGTAAACTAAACTTCACTCAGTTTAGTGAGATAAATTACTGAAACAAATGTTAACCTGAAGTTACGAACACTAGGGTAATTTGGAGGGCCTAGAATACCCCAAACGTTCCTTGAATTAGCCTATTGATCCGTGACAAGGTTCAGTAAACTTGGTAAGTTATATATCTTTACTCAGTTTAGCAAGAAAAAATACTAGAATAAGTGTAGACCTGAAGTTCTGAACTCCAGGGTAATTTGGAGCACCTATAATATCCCAAACGTTCCTTGAAACAGCCTATTGATGCATGAGAACAGGAAAGATTTTATAAATTCACTCAGTTTAGCGAGATAAATTTCTGGAATAAGTGTAGCCCTGAAGTTAAGAACTCTAGGGTAATTTGGAGGGCCCGGAATACTCCAAACGATCTTTAAAACATCCTATTGATACGTGCGAAAGTTCAGTGAACATGGTAGATTATATAACTTCACCCAGTTTAGCAAGAAATACTACTGGAATAAATGTAGACATGAAATTCAGATTTCCAGGGAAATTCGGAGGGCCTGGAATACCTCAAACGTTTCTTGAAGTAGCCTTTTGATCCGTGACAAGGTTCAGTAAACATTGTAGATTATATAACTTCACTCAGTTTAGCGAGAATAACTACTGGAACAAGTGTAGACCTTAAGTTCTGAACTCCAGGGTAATTTGGAGGGCCTGTAATATCCCAAACGTTCCTTGAAATAGTTCTTGAAATTCTCAGAGGTTGGTAGATTCTATTTGAATTTGCAATGTTATTGTTTTTAACCCAAACAATTACTGTTATGGTTGTAGATAAACCATAAACCATTTCATACCATATCATACCTGATTGGGAACGTGTCATGGTAAGCAGCTGATCGTCTAATCAATGGTGTTCGGCTAGCGTGACATGTACAGTAAACTGGGACATACTACAATAGTTCTAAATAATGGACACAGTAGTTTCAACCCCCAACAAAAAAAAACGGTTGTAGATTTCAAAGAGTGTGCTTCAGGACAGTTTGGACGTCCTAGAACATCCCAGGACATAGCAAAGCAAGTGAAATAGTGTTTTCGTTAAAAGATTAATTCTGTATTATCTAGCCTGAACATCATTTATGTTCACAAACAGCATTTCACGCTTCGTATGTACTTATAGTTCAATTTTCCAAACTTCAGGATGTTCAGGATGTTCTAGGTTGTCAATTAGGTCATAAAGGCATATACTTCATATTTTTCTCTGATAAAATAGTATATTTGGGACAACTTTGCCGAAGACAGTATGTACATTTGTTCATTGATTCTTTTTTTACAGCCTTTTTTGTACTGCGGTCATATATGACCGCGCCGGCCCCAAAGGGTTAAAGAAGCTTCGGAAACTTCCCCAAGCAGCACAGTTTGTTGCAACATGTTCGAATTCTGAGCAGAATTCTGTTCGAATCCTGAGCAGGATTCTGTTTGAATCCTGAGCAGGATTCTGTTCGAATCCTGAACAGGATTCTGTTCGAATCCTGAGCAGGATTCTGTTCGAATCCTGAACAGGATTCTGTTCGAATCCTGAGCAGGATTCTGTTCGAATCCTGAGCAGGATTCTGTTCGAATCCTGAGCAGGATTCTGTTCGAATCCTAGAACAGAAGAGCAGGATTCTGTTCGAATCACAGAACAGAATTCTGTGGAGGGTTTCATTCGAACCCGAGGAGTAGAATTCAATTCGAGTAGCATGAGTAGGATTCTTTACGAATCCTGAGCTGGATTCTGTTCGAATCCTAAACAGGATTCTGTTCGAACCCTGAACATGGTTTTGTTCGAATCCCGAACAGGATTTTGTTGGAATTCTTAACAGGATTCTGTTCGAATCCTGAAAAGCATTCTGTTCAAATCCTGAACAGCATTTTGTTGGAATCCTGCTCAGGATTTTGTTGGAATCCTGAACAGGATTCTGTTTGTATCATGAACAAGATTCTGTTCAAATCTTGACCAGAATTCTGTTCGCATTCTGAGCTGGATTCTGTTCGTATCCTGAACACGATTCTGTTCGGGATTCCAACAAAATCCTGTTCAGGATTCCAACAAAATCCTGCTCAGAATTTGAACATAATCACAGTGTCTTGTTTAAATTGCACTACACTGCTAGTCACGATTTGATTCGAATTCTGTTGAAAATTCTAAGATTTGAACAGAACATTTAGAAGAAAATTTTGAATTGTCTTTGAAAATATGATTCAAGTCCGTTGCTCTCCACACTCATTCCTAATTAATAATTTTTATTGTTGAGCAATTCATATTCCCGAGAAAACAAGATACCTGAAGCGAGAAATGATGGTAGCGATGCGTGAAATCAACTCCCATGTGCTTGTTGAGAACACTCACCAAATCTTCCAAGGCACAATAACATTCGTAAAGGAAATAATTTACATCTTTACGAATTCAGCTTCGTGCTACGCGAGGCTGATTCAAGTAATTCAAATTGGATCATAAATCATACGCAGAGCTCATATATATATTAGAACCGTCCCCGATTTCAAATCCTGCGGCCATATAGAAACGGATCGTTTTATTAATGCCTCGTAAAATAAGTTCACAATCATCGTAATCCATTGACGAGTGGAAATCATTGCTTTTGGCACTCACATTCCGCACATACAAAGCACTCTTACATGGAATCCGTTCAATTTGCGAACCAATTTGGAAATGGATATAAAAATTCCGCATTTATCGATGGATTCCAACATAAACTTCGAAATGGTTACGACAAAGGAATCAAATGTATTGAGTTTCAATTAACTTCAGCCGAATTCGATACCATCTCAATTCAAGGGGTTCAACTATCTATTTGTTGATGTTTTAATGGCTGAAGACGCGTGAACAAGCACTTGTGCGAAATACGTGAGTACTGGTTATTTTATGACGTTTCTTCGTAAATCCTAACATTCATTGCAATTTCCGTGTGGTCACCGTCAAATTATTCCTGAATTAACTTTTCGGTAAATTACGCTCCCATAAACCAGACTTATGGATCCGAAAGTTGATGACTCAAATAGACACTTTCATTTCCTCGGAATTGAATTTGTCGCAACCTTCCCAGCTCAATTGCATCCCAAGGACGACTTCATGACATTCACGCGACAATGACCGCCAAAAATTACCCGGTTTTATCTGTGGCTGGTAATGGAGTCAAGTCGGAAAATCCTCCTCAACCGAAAGCATAAGCTCCGCGAATCTTCCGGCGTCTGAATGGGATTTAATTTCGCGTTTTATTTTGCTCGACGGGAACGTGACTGGCATCGAAGTTGGACCATTTTACGACCGCATAATTGCGCCAGAATGGAAAAGATTTTCGCAGGAATCCGGATTTGTCACGTCCTTATTCGGTGCCGTCGCCGAAGAGGAATGATGATCTGTTGATACCTTCATAAAGCTCGATTTACATCTTGTGGGGTGTATGGAAAACCATCTGGGAATTGACCGCAAGCATTGCCACCGAACCCATGCGGTCAACAGATGGGTTCGTTTAATTTTTGCCTACATCGAAGTCGGGAACGTGACTCGCATTTCAAATGGGTGGTTTTCCATTTGAAATAGAAAAAAAAAATGAGGACCAGTAAACAATCGACATGTATCGAATGAAGTTCAGGTTGGGTTGGAAAAAAATGGAAACAACATACTGCGAAACGGAAAGGGTTGGAATGTTGCCAGTGGATGATGGTATTTGAAATAGAATTTCATTCTCGACGCACAATGAAACAATTTGTATTTAGTTGAGAACAGCATTTCAGGGTGCACATATCTCGATTCAATTGCAGACGGATCATGAATACAAATTCTTTTTGGTTCCAGTTTGAAAGACACCAGTTGCAATGAGGTAGTTTTACTGACTGTTGAGTATACATTGAAATCGAATGATTTCTAAAGTTAACTAGAGCACAAAACTTCGAATAATCTAAGTAAAACTTGAAGCTTATAGATGATTACTGTTTCAATATTGTCCAGTACTCTGTTCGATTCCTGTGCAGTATTTTGATAAATTCCTGTTCGAATCCTGAGCAAGATTCTGTTCAAATTGAATCAGCATAAGCATTTAAGTAGGTGTTCGTTTTTTAGAATCATTCCAAATGCACAATTCAGAATAATGAAGTTTTCCAAATCAAATTAACTCCTCAACAAATTGCACCATGAAGCAAACATCCATGATTGCAAAACAACATTTTAATCAAATATTGAACACACAATTTACCCTTTTACTGTTTCACCTGACAAACGAAAGGGTTCATAACCTCGGCATCGGGGCCTGTCTAACACATTTGGGGAGTTGAATTGTGAACCCATTTGCTGATGGGCCCATCCACAGATTCAAAGAAGAGCAGAGTAATAACGAAAGCTTCGACCTACCCACCGAAAACCTCCCACTCAGGCACAAACACATATCATAACACTTCAAATTCAATCAACCAACGATATTAGCAGCACAAATACGCAAACCCTCGTCGTCTCGACATTTGCCCATTTTCCTCCGAGAACAAATCGAAAACAAATTCATACCGGTGTGCGATAGTGGTGATGTTGGGGAAGAGGACAAAAGCACCAGACGCGACGCTGTCGAATAATATATTAAAAATATGCTGCATACATTACGAATGGGTCTCTGATCGAACACTTCTCCACCACCACCACCACCTCTAGAGAAAAAAAGCACGGAAGCGAACGAGAATCACATTTTTCCACTGCTCCTCCAACTCGACATCCGGAAAACCGATAACGGGAAGAAGAATCCCTCGTCAAGGAGGGACGACCGACCGGTTGAAGGAAAAGCGAACCGAACGGAATCGAAGGACGTCTTTCATTTCATCATCCACAAATCCCAGAACATAATATTATTATAGTATACAATATGAATTTTCCGCACAGCAACCTGGCGTCCCTCCCCGATCTGGGCTGCTGCACAGTGGCAAAAGGGCGGAAAAAATATAAACATTTTACTTTTGAAATTAATTTCCAATGTTTCAAGTACCCTCACAATGATATAAATAACTCAATTGAACAAAAATTGAGTCGATGAAAATTTTGAAAGTTCGGAGAAGTAGTGACAGTTTCTCGATATTTGTTACTACGGATAAAAGTATTGAAACATTTATTTAAAATGTAGGAATGAATTAAAAATGAGAATGAATTTGGTTTTCCATAGTCTTGATATTAAACCATGGGATTGTAAATTAACTCTAAAAAAAACATCTATCAATACAAAAAAAAAAAACTAGTAGACTTCTTTACGAAGCTCTGGAAGACTTCTCTCGAGAAGCTCTGGAGAATTCTCTGTAAGGCTTCTCCTGAGAAACTCTGAAAGGCTTCTCCTGAGAAGCTCTGGAGAATTCTCCAGAGAAGCTTCTCCTGAAGCACTGGAAGACTTCTCCTGAGAAGCACTGGAAGACTTTTCCTGAGAAGCTCTGGAAGACATCTCTTGAGAAGCTCTGGAAGGCTTCTCCTGAGAAGCTCTGGAAGGCTTCTCCTGAGAAGCTCTGGAAGGCTTCTCCTGAAGAGCTCTGGAAGGCTTCTACTGAGAAGCTCTGGAAGGCTTCTCCTAGAAGCTCTGGGACGCTTTTCCCGAGAAGCTCTGGAAGGCTTCTCCTGAGAAGCTCTGGAGCTCTTTTCATGGAAGCTCTGGAAGGTGTCTCCTGAGAAAATCTGGAAAGTTCCTCCTGAGAAGCTCTTGAAGGTTTCTCTTAAGATGCTCAGGGAGGTGTCTCCTGAGAAGCACTGGAAGGCTTCTCGTAGAAGCTCTGGAACTCTTTTCCCAAGAAGCTCTGGAAGGCTTCTTTTGAGAAGCTCTGGAAGGCTTCTCCCGAGAAGCTCTGAAAGGCTTCTCCCGAGAAGCTCTGGAAGGCTTCTCCCAAGAAGCTCTGGAAGGCTTCTCATGAGAAGTTCTGGAAGGCTTCTCCTGAGAAGCTCTGGAGCTCTTTTCATGGAAGCTCTGGAAGGCTTCTCCTAAGAAGCTCTGGAAGGCTTCTCCTGAGAAGCTCTGGAGCTCTTTTCATGGAAGCTCTGGGAGGTGTCTCCTGAGAAGCTCTGGAAATCATCTCCTGAGAAGCTCTTGAAGGTTTCTCTTAAGATGCTCAGGGAGGTGTCTCCTGAGAAGCACTGGAAGGCTTCTCGTAGAAGCTCTGGAACTCTTTTCCCAAAAAACTCTGGAAGGTTTCTCCTGAGAAGCTCTGGAAGACATCTCTTGAGAAGCTCTGGAAGGCTTCTCTTGAGAAGCTCTGGAAGGCTTCTCCCGAGAAGCTCTGGAAGGCTTCTCCCGAGAAGCTCTGGAAGGCTTCTCCCGAGATGCTCTGGAAGGCTTCTCCCGAGAAGCTCTGGAAGGCTTCTCCCGAGAAGCTCTGGAAGGCTTCTCCCGAGAAGCTCTGGAAGGCTTCGCCTGAGAAGCTCTGGAAGGCTTCTCTTGAGAAGCTCTGGAGGGCTTCTCCTGAGAAGCTCTGGAAGGCTTCTCCTGAGAAGCTCTGGAAGGCTTCTCCTGAGAAGCTCTGGAGCTCTTTTCATGGAAGCTCTGGAAGGTGTCTCCTGAGAAAATCTGGAAAGCTTCTCCTGAGAAGGTCTTGAAAGTTTCTCTTAAGATGCTCAGGGAGGTGTCTCCTGAGAAGCACTGGAAGGCTTCTCGTAGAAGCTCTGGAACTCTTTTCCCAAAAAACTCTGGAAGGTTTCTCCTGAGAAGCTCTGGAAGACATTTCTTGAGAAGCTCTGGAAGGCTTCTCTTGAGAAGCTCTGGAAGGCTTCTCTTGAGAAGCTCTGGAAGGCTTCTCCCGAGAAGCTCTGGAAGGCTTCTCCCGAGAAGCTCTGGAAGGCTTCTCCCGAGAAGCTCTGGAAGGCTTCTCCCTAGAAGCTCTGGAAGGCTTCTCCCGAGAAGCTCTGGAAGGCTTCTCCCGAGAAGCTCTGGAAGGCTTCTCCCGAGAAGCTCTGGAAGGCTTCTCCCGAGAAGCTCTGGAAGGCTTCTCCCGAGAAGCTCTGGAAGGCTTCTCCCGAGAAGCTCTGGAAGGCTTCTCCCGAGAAGCTCTGGAAGGCTTCTCCCGAGAAGCTCTGGAAGGCTTCTCCCGAGAAGCTCTGGAAGGCTTCTCCCGAGAAGCTCTGGAATTCTTCTCCCGAGAAGCTCTGGAAGGCTTCTCCCGAGAAGCTCTGGAATTCTTCTCCCGAGAAGCTCTGGAAGGCTTCTCCTGAGAAGCTCTGGAAGGCTTCGCCTGAGAAGCTCTGGAAGGCTTCTCTTGAGAAGCTCTGGAGGGCTTCTCCTGAGAAGCTCTGGAAGGCTTCTCCCGAGAAGCTCTGGAAGGCTTCTACCGAGAAGCTCTGGAAGGCTTCTCCCGAGAAGCTCTGGAAGGCTTCTCCCGAGAAGCTCTGGAAGGCTTCTCCCGAGAAGCTCTGGAATTCTTCTCCCGAGAAGCTCTGGAAGGCTTCTCCTGAGAAGCTCTGGAAGGCTTCGCCTGAGAAGCTCTGGAAGGCTTCTCTTGAGAAGCTCTGGAGGGCTTCTCCTGAGAAGCTCTGGAAGGCTTCTCCTGAGAAGCTCTGGAGCTCTTTTCATGGAAGCTCTGGAAGGTGTCTCCTGAGAAAAATCTGGAAAGCTTCTCCTGAGAAGGTCTTGAAAGTTTCTCTTAAGATGCTCAGGGAGGTGTCTCCTGAGAAGCACTGGAAGGCTTCTCGTAGAAGCTCTGGAACTCTTTTCCCAAAAAACTCTGGAAGGTTTCTCCTGAGAAGCTCTGGAAGACATCTCTTGAGAAGCTCTGGAAGGCTTCTCTTGAGAAGCTCTGGAAGGCTTCTCCCGAGAAGCTCTGGAAGGCTTCTCCCGAGAAGCTCTGGAAGGCTTCTCCCGAGAAGCTCTGGAAGGCTTCTCCCGAGAAGCTCTGGAAGGCTTCTCCCGAGAAGCTCTGGAAGGCTTCTCCCGAGAAGCTCTGGAAGGCTTCTCCCGAGAAGCTCTGGAAGGCTTCTCCTGAGAAGCTCTGGAAGGCTTCTCCTAAAAGCTCTGAAGCTCTTTTCATGGAAGCTCTGGAAGGTGTCTCCTGAGAAGCTCTGGAAAGCTTCTCCTAAGAAGCTTTGGAAGGCTTCTCCTGAGAAGCTATGTAAGGCTTCTCCTAGAAGCTCCGGAAGACTTGAAAGAAAGCTAACGATTACAGAAATATTCGAGAAACAAAGGAACGCAGTTTGAAATTCCAAAGGAAAGGGGAGAATTTTTTAAAATATGTTCCAGAAATTTCGGCAGGAATTTTGCCGGGAATTTCCTTCAGGATTTCAAACAGGGATTTTTTCAGTGAATTTATCCGGGGATCTCCTCCAGGAATTTCGTTGGGTATTTGTTCCGGGGACTTCAACCAAAACTCTTCAGGAATTCCTCAAGGGATTTCCAATAACACTACCTGCGGGGATTTCTCCTGGGAATTCTTTTTGGGATTCCGTTCAGAAATTCTTTAAGAAATTCCTTCAAAGATTTTCACAAGAAATTCTTGGGGGATTTTTTCAGAGAATTTTCTCCAGGAACTCATCCAAAGATTTCCTCTAAGAACTCTTCCGAGAATTTCCTCCACGAATTAATCCGAAGATATCCTCCAGGGGATTTGGACCATAAATTTTGCGGGAAATTCATATAGATATTCCTCGCGGAATCCCTCCAGGAATTGATTTGCTCCACAAATTCATCCGGGATTTCCTCTGAGGGCTTACACCAGGATTTTCTTTAGAAATTCCTCATAAAATTCCTTTGAGGATATGCTCCAGGCATTCTGGGGATTTTCTCCAGGAATTGCTCTGGGGATTTCCTCCAAAAAATCCTCTGGAAATTTTCTCCAGGAATTAATATAGGGATTTCTTCCAAAAACTCCTCTTGAGGTTATCACAAGGATTTATTCCGGGGCCGAGGATTTGCTTCAGGAATTTCCTCCAGAAATGCTTCCGGAGAAATTCCTTTTTTTCCAAGAATTCCTCCGGGAATTTATTTGGAGCTCTACTAGGAATTCTTTCGCATTTCCTCCGTAGTTCCTCCCGTGTTTTTTTTTTTTCGGAATATCACCAGGAATTCTTCAGAGCTCCTCATATAATTCCACTAGGAAATCTTCTGAAACAACTTCAAAAAATTTCCTACATTCCCTACGATATCCAGAGTTCCTCAGGAAATGTCTCATGAGTTTCTACGGGATTTTTTTTTACTTCCTCAAGGAATTCCTTCAGAGTTCCTCGTGAAATTCTTGCGGAGTTCCTCCAGGATTTTTTAAGATTTAAGGCTCCTTTTGGAATTATTCCGTAGTTCTGTCAGAAATTCTTTCAGGGTTTTTTTTGGATTTCCTTCATGAATTCCTCAGCAGATCCTCTAGCAATTATTCTGGAGTTCCTTCAGCAATTTTTTCCGGAGTTCCTCCAGGAATTATTTAAGAGTTCCATCAGGAATTCCTAAAGAAAATCCTTGAAAATTGCTTCCGGCATTTCTCCAGAAATTCCTCCCTACTTCGTCCTGGAAAACCTCCTGAGCTCCGCTGGGAATGCTTTCAGAATAACTTCGTTACTCAGTGCATTCCTTCAAGAATTTCTTCAGAGTTCCTCCAGGATTTCTTTCTGAGCTTCTCAGGAATTCTTTCAGAATTTCACCAGGATTTTTTTAGTTTCTCAAGAAATTCCTTCTTAGTTTTTCTAGAAATTTCTCCAAGAATTCTATTAAAATTTTTGCCGGAAGTTCCTTCATGAATCCTCCAGAAATTCCTCGGTATTCTTCCAGGAATTCCTTTGGAGATCCTCCTTAAATTTTCGGAAAGTTCCTCCGGGATATCCTTCTTATTTTCTTCAGGAATTTCTTCGAAGTTTCTCCAGAAAATATTCCTTTAGATTTCTTACGGAAACTCCTTTGGAGTTCTACCGGGAATTGCTTCGGATTTCCGCCAAAGTTCGTAGTTTCTCCAGGAATTCTTAAGAGTTCGTTCTATAATTCCTCTAGAATCCTCCGGAATTCCGCTAGGAATTCGTCCAGAGTCATTCCCAGAATTCTTCTAGATTTTCTCAGAGAAATCCTCCAGAGCTCCTCCGTGAAGTTCTCAAGAGTTTTTTTTGTTGAGAGTGTAATTTTACAATCGCCTACCCTCGTATCGAGACAACATATATGTTGTGGATTCACCATGTGTGGTGCCTCCAACATTTTTTCCTAGTTCCTTAAGAGCTTCTCCTGAAATCCCTCCGAAATTCCTCCAGAAATTCCTTCGGTGTTCCTCCTGCAATTCCCCGGAAGTTCCACCGGAAATTGCTCCAAATTTCTTGCATAAATTCTTCCGGAGCTCCTCACGCAACTTCTCTGGATTTGATCAAGCAATTTCACGGTAGCTCCTTTGGAGCTCTACCGGAAATTCCTTCGGGTTTCCTCCATAGTTTCTCCAGAAATTTCACCGGAGTTCCTTAAGCAATTATTTTGGAGTTCTTACAGGATACCGATTCCTCCGGAGTTCCTCTAGGAGTTTTTCAGATATCTTCCAGGAATTACTTCAGAGTTCCTTCAGAGCTCCATTGGTAATTCAATCAGATTTCTCCATGGTTCCTCCAGTAATTCTTCGGGGTTCCTTTTTTTGAAATGCTTCGAAAGGTTTCTCCAAAAAGCTATGGAAGGCTTCTCCGAAAAGCTCAGGAAGGCTTCTCCTAGAAACTCTGGGAGGCTTTTCTCAGAAGGTTTGGAAGGATTCTCTCAGATTCTCTTGAAAACTTCTCCCAGAAGCTCTGGAAGGCTTCTCTCTGAAGCTCTGGAAGGATTTTTTGAAAAGCTTCAAAAGGCTTCTCCAAAAAGCTTTTCTAGGCTTCTCCGAGAAGCTCTAGAAAGCTTCTCCGAGAAGCTCAGGAAGGATTCTCCTAGAAGCTCTGGAAAGCTATTTCTCAGAAGCTGTGGAAGGATTCTCTCAAATTCTCTTGAAAAATTCTCCCAGAAGCTCTAGAAGGCTTCTCCCTGAAGCTCTGGAAGGATTTTTTGAAAAGCTTCAAAAGGTTTCTCCGAGAAGATCTGTAAGCCTTCTTCTAGAAGATCTGGAAAGCTCTTTCGAAAAGCTCTTTCGAGAAGCTCTGGAGGGTTTCTTCGAGAAGCTCTGGAAGTCTTCTTCGAGGAGCCTTGGAAGGCTTCTCCGAGAAGCTCTGGAAGGCTTCTCCAAGAAGCTCTGGAAGGCTTCTCCAAGAAGCTCTGGAAGGCTTCTCCGAGGAGTTTTGCAAGGCTTCTCCGAGAAGCTCTGGAAGGCTTTTCCCAGAAACTCTGGAGGGCTTCTCCTAGAAGCTCTTGAAGGCATTTCTCAGAACTTTTGAAAGGCTTCTTCTAGAAGCTCTGAAAAGCTTTTCTGAAATTTTTTGAAAGGCTTCTTAGAGAAGCTCTGGAAGGCTTCTCCGAGAAGCTCTGGAACGCCTCTTCAATAAGTTCTGGTAGGCTTCTTCGAGAGGCTCTAGAAAACTTCTTCGAGAAGCTCTGGAAGGTTTCTTCGAGCAGCTTTGGAAGGCATCTCCGAGATGCTCTGGAACTCTTCTCGCAGAAGCTCTGGAAGGCTTTTCTGAAAAGCTTTGTTCGAGAAGCTCTTGGAATCTTTTTCGAGAAGCTCTGGAAGGCTTCTTCGACAAGCTCTAGAAGGCTTCTCCGAGAACCTCTGGAAAGCTTTTCCGAGAAGCTCTGGAAGGCTTCGTCGAGAAGCTCTGTGTGGCTTCGTCGAGAAGCTCTGTAATGCTTCTCTTAGAATCTCTGGAAGGCTTTTCCTAGAAGCTCTGGAAAACTACTCCTAGGAGCTCTGGAGAGCTTTTCTTAGAAGCTATGGAAGTCTTCTCCTAGAAGCATTGAACAATTTCTCTGAGAAGCTCTGAAAGGCTTTTTCCCGAAGAGCTCTGAGAGGCTTCTCTCAGAAGCTTTGGAAGGCTTCTTCTAGAAGTTCTGGAAGGCTTCTCCTAGAATCTCTGGAAACCTTTTCCTAGAATCTCTGCAAGGTTTCTCCTAGAAGCTTTGGAAGGATTTATTATAAAGCTTCGAAAGGCTTCTCCAAAAAGCTATTGAAGGCTTCTCCGAGAAGCTCTGGAAAGCTTCTCCAAGAAGCTCTGAAAAGCTTCTCCTAGAAACTCACGAAGGCTTCTTCTTGAAGCTCTGGAAAGCTTCTCCTAGAAGCTCTGAGGAGCTTCTCCTAGATGCTCTGGAAAGCTTTTCCTAGAAGCTCTGGGAGGCTTCTCCTAGAAGCTCTGAGAAGCTCTGGAAGCCTTTTTCCTGAGAAGCTTTGGGAGGCTTTTTTTCAGAAATTCTGGAAGGCTTCTCCCAGCATTCCTTCAGAAGCTGTGAAAGGCTTCTCACAGATGGTCTGGTAGGCTTCTCCGAGAAGCCTTAAAAATAACATTATGACTTGTCTCAAGGATCAAATCATGTTCCTAGTAATCTTAAAGCTGCTGAATCTGATGCAACCCTCAACTATATTCTAGCACATAACAATTATGAACTATAGTTCGCCAAAGTTGTATAAAATATTGTTTTTATTCATTTTTCGTTGAAGTCCACCAAGCATGCAGAAAAGGACTTGAAGATATAGTTTGGTTAAAATTTCCTGGTTGAATTTCCATTGAATCTTATTCTTCTATGAAGTATAAAAAATAATTTAGTTTACAACAAGAAATTTAAAAACTTTATTATGTGTAAGTATGAAAAAACTCTGAAAATTTAAACATGATTGGATAATAACTTCATGAGTAAGATTGAAACTCTCACATGAAACAATAAATACAATCATATAACTATATTTTGATTAAAAATTCGCTTTATATGCAAAAGTTAATGCTTAAAATGGAATCTATTACCAATATAAAGCAAATGCTCTAATATTGAACAATGTTGCACGAGATTTTATCCGACTTCCATATGCATCCCCTCCACTGTGCACTGCTTGGTCCTCCTTCTCGCCAGGACTGGGTACCCACTGTAAGACAGGCACGTTTTCCGCCCCGGTCGGCCCATTTGTGAACGGCAGTTTTCCGAAAGCCACTTCTTCGATTTTTGCCGTCTTCGCCTTTTGATCGACGAACAGGCAAGCACCACCGGAGTCAGCACACAATCAGTAGTCAGAGCCGATGTCGGCGGTGGCAACGTGCGAAGCTCATCCTAATGCCTATTAAGTATTCATAAAGATATTTTAAAATTATTATTTTTCAATTTTACCCTTATAAAAAATCAAATAACTATAAATATCTGATAACGCACACTGCGGGCTGTGAGTGGAGGAGGCGAAAGGCTCCGAAGCTGAAAGAGCAAGCTGCTGCTGTCATGGCATCTCGATGGGACCCCATAAGGGTAGAAGAGGTCCACTCGTGACTTTCACCAAGGGAAAAAAAAGGATAATGGTGAATGTGAGCACAGGCAGAAACGGGTTAGTTACTTTCCGATTCAGAAATGTGTGCGAGAGCACAGGGAAGAGAGCCGAGTGGGCTCTCGAGAAGACGTTTCTTTGTTCGGTAAGCCTTCGGAAAAGACGTTGAAGTAGATTGCAGTGATGGAGAGGTGCTTTCCGAAAGGTTTAGTGCCTCTGACAAATGGAACTTGGCGTGTGTCGGGGGAAACTCGTTTGGATGCTTGGGTCCTGTGTAGGAAGTTTTTGTGTTTTCGACAGGCGATGCCTTGGTGGAGAAAGGCTCACGGTACCGGAAAGTGAATAATTGTGTGATATCTCAGTTTAATGGGTATAACTGGAAAACTTCTTTGCCTAATGTATATTACACGAACTTTACAGAGATCCTTCTGAGAATTAGAACAGAATCCTTTTTAGGTTTCGACCAGAATCATGTTTAGGATTCGAACAGAATGTACTTGATTAAGATTCGAACAGAATCCTGTTCATGATTTGAATAAAGTCCTATTCAGGATTCGCATAGAAACCTGTTCAGAATTCTCATAGAATCATGTTCAGGATTCTAGTAGCGTGGTAAGCTTTTTTTAAGAAGCTTGGTAAGCTGCTTTTGGAATTCATAATTTGATATTATTGAGCAAATCGGCTAGATTTCTATTAAGTAATTTCTCAAAAACATTGGATATTTTTTCTTGCTTCAAATAAATTCCGTTAGAAGTTCTCCCAGCCCTACACCTTGTGCACTATGATAATTGGGAATTGAGAGCCTGCCTTCCCCACAGTGAATGTCCCCATCTGAAAAAATCGCGCCCCGGCAGCATTTTGCGGTGCATTGTTTAGCTGCATTCAACTGTGCACCCAGCCATCGAACAGTGTAGCATTTCGACCGTCCCATATTCTGTTCTGGTGGTATTTCAGGTTGAACCTGCAGTTCGCCGAACTGAACTGTCTCGTCATCCCCGCTGCTGAGGCCGCATTCCAACTAGTGCGGGACATGATGACCCCATCCCGGCCGTTGACAGTAGCACATTTATTGACATTTTTCCTCGCTATTCATTATTAGCATTCACGTATGAATTTTCATACAATTTCAATTTTGTTATGATTGGAAAATATGTTAATTTAAATATTTTATGTGCTACCCGTATAGCTTCACGCATCCATCACGGGTCGTGTCGCTGGGAATTGTCCTGCGGAGCCACTGACTGAGTCGGACCCCGAGAAGTAGTGGGATATCGAGCATTCGGTTTGGGGGGCATAATTTATTGATAAAATATTTCGATATTCGAACAGACGGCTCAGGGATGTAGTGGGAATGCTGTTTTTTTTGTTTGTGCCGAGTGAATTTCGTTCGATCATCAGAGCGTGAAAATCTCGTAACAATTTGCCGACCGTTGTGACGACGATGCGAACTATGTGGTCTGAAGCATAAAAGTGTTCAAATAAACGAACTAGATAAAAAAAAAAAAAAAAGCATAAAAGTCATAATTGAAGCAAAATGTATCGTTATTCGATAATTCAGAATTTGCATCCGGGATGGGGGGAGGAAATGAGAGAAAAAACAACGGTCAGATATCAGTCAATCTGGGTAGATTCACGCTGAGCGACAAGATTGGTGGTAATGGTGAATAATTTTTGGATGAATTTTTAAATCGGTGATAATTATCGGTACACACTTAGATTACTTTACGGATTCCGGTGAAAGCTCAACTGTTGAACAATTATATGATGTAATATAAAATAATCACCGGAATCAGTTTTTTCAACCTTATTGAGCAATTTTTGTATGCTGAACTAAACAGTTGTTGAGATTTCGGTAAAATTCTATAATGAGGATAGTGTGTAGTTTCCCTAAAAGAAGCTCTCCAGGCTCCCTGAAAAAGGGCATGCCAATTTCGTTTCGGAATGTTAGTGTGACGTCCATTGCTACTAGAGACCGATATTACCTCTGCATTTCCATGGTTTTCTCAGGAAGGAGATTTATTAGTGGTGTGGTTTAAAAGCTATATGATCAGCATTCATCCTGGTTAGTGATTTGAAAAGTTATCTATCAGTGTGTCGACATTTTCGAACTATTCAAAGGTCAGTTTTAGCAATTGCAAAAAGATATACAACAATATGACCATGCATCTCATTTTTTATAAACCAGCATTTTTTATTATCCCGACACTTAAAGTGACGAACCATCTTTAGTTTGTTTAACGATTAAATGAATGTAACATTGCCAAGTTCGACATTTGTTTTATTTTAAACATGAAACGAGCTCACCAGTTAGTAATCCACTTTCCAACATTACACATTAAGTGTACAGAAATTCTAAATTTTCTGACTGATTTGCGATTTTAGTATATAACATCGAAGGGTTACAATTACAGTTGAACTCGAAACACTCGTATCTATCAATGAAAACAAATTCAAGTTGGAATTGATTTCGATTTTCGATCTACTTACTGCCGTATTAAACAATCAAAGAACAATTATCATTGCATACTTTACATATATTCTGCATTAATATTAGGGTCAAGAGCTGCATTTTCAGTGAGGTGCAACAGTAAGACATCCGGCCATTTTATTTTAAAAGCAGCTACACTAGTACTTTCTAGATATATCTCGACATATCTCGAAATAACTATCGTGATTTATTCAGGAATTTGTATAGGGCTCTCTCAAGAGACATCAAATGATTCTTGCAGAAGTTTTTGCATGCGCAAGATTTTTCTGCATTCTGGTATACTTTCAGGGATACAGTAAAGAATTCTACCACTGATACCTTCAGTAATCTCTTCTATTTCTCTAGGAGTCCGTCCAAGTATTACCAAATGAAATTGCAAGGTGCTTTTTAACGATCCAATTAGAAATTCCTGCACGGATTTGCCAAAGATTTTCTTTAGGGATTGTTCCACAAATTGTTTGGCGTATTTCTACGGCAACTTGTTCAGGGGTTACAAGAAGAGCACATTTCAATTGCCCATCAACCCACCCTTCAGCAGTTCTTACATTGATTTCTCAAACATTGTATTCATTTGGTTTACTAGTAATTCTTATATAAAGTCCACAATAGTTTTCAAAGGAATGCCTACAACAATTCCTCCATAAATTTGAAGGAATAAATTATTTTAAAATATCCTCTAGAGAATTTTTTAAGGATTTTTCAAATGCTTTGAAACATCTCCCGACAATCATTCTACAGTTTTGTCGAGAGTTCCTATGGAAATTTCCCAAGAGTAATATCATACTTTACTTTAAGAGTTTATTCCAAAAAATTGTGCAAAAGTTTCCTCGAAAATGTCTGAAAAATTGCCACTATACAAAGTTGTGTTATCTCAAACATGAAACGAGCTCACCACCAGTTAGTAATCCACTATGCAACATTACACATTAAGTTAATTGGAAAATCGAGATTTTTTACTGATATGCGAGTCAAGTGCAATACGCTGATGAGCAACAGTTACAGTTGAGTTCGAAACACTCCTATCTGCCAAAAATATACACATTTTACTAAATGGTGTTGTACTGAGTTCGATTGTTTTATATACTTACTGGCTTATTGAACAACTAGAAGAATTATTATGATGCCCAAGCTGGCGAATAAGAGCTCTTAAAAGGTTAAGCAAAAATGAGAATAAAAAAAATACCGTTAAATATTTCAAAATAGTTAAAAAAATCCCAATGTTGTTTTTAAGGTATTCTTTTAAAAATCCTTCCTTCATCTTTAACCAGTCCATCCATGAGGATATCTCGAAATAACTATCGCGATTAATTCAGCAATTTGTAAGAGGTTTTCGTATGTGCTAGATTTTTCTGCATTCTGGTATACTTGCAGGTATACAGCCAAGAATTGTGCCACTGATACCTTTAGTAATTTCCCAATTTTTTTCTAGAATGCAGTCAAATTATTACCAAATGGATTTGCAAGGAGTTTATTCAAGGATTTGATGAGACATTACTGCAGGGATTTACTAAAATACATGATTTAGGGATTGTTCAACAAATTATTTGGCGCATTTCTATGTCAATTCTTCCAAGGGTTACAACAAGAGCGCATTCAAAGTGTCCACCAGAAAATTTTTGAGCAGTTCTTTCATTGATTTCTCAAACATTATACTCATTTAGTTTATAGGTAATTCCTCTACAATTCCACTATAGTTTTGAAAGGAATGACTACCACAACTCCTCCATGAGATATGGAAAAATTATCTCAAAAATTGCTCCAGAGAATCCTCTAAGGATTTCTCGAATGCTTTGAAACTTCTCCTGGCATTTATTCAACAGTTCCTGTACAAATTTCCCGATAATTTCCCCAAGAGTTATTTCAGACTTTACTTCAAGGGATTAATCCGAAAATTTGTACACTAGTCCATCTAGGAGTTTCTTCAAAAATATCTGAAAAATTTTCTGGAGGAATCAGAAACGGAAATCTCCTGAAAAATTCTTTAAAAGTAAATCCATATGGTAATTTCTGGAAAAAACTCAAGCAGAATTGCAGAAGAAATTTGTTAACAAATTCCATAGCATATTCAAAAAGAAATTTATAAATATGTTGACGAAAGTCTAGGAATGAATTCTCTCGAAATCCGCCATGAAACCGATAGGTGGATTTCTGGAACCATTTTCGAGTATTTCCTGAAATGAGAGTCTTAAGGCATATGCTCGAAAGGCTCCCGGGAGCCTCATACAGAAGCTTGAAAAATCTTCTCACAGCATGAAGAGTAGCTCACTGATGAGGGAAAAATCTTGTAACAGTTTTGAGTCACTTCCTACAATACCTTCGAAATGCTTCTTACTGGAAAATTCTTCTATCAAAAATTTACAAACAATACTCACATAAGTATGAATAATCTTCTCGCACAAGCTTGAAGCAGCTTATGAAAAAAACATTTAAAGATTCTTTCAGTGGATTAGAAAGCAAATCACAGAACCATAAAAAGTTTCTCCCACAGACTTGAAAAATCTGATGACAGTAGCATAAATGAGATTTTCACGGTTGCATTGAGAAATTTCTCACAGAAGCTTGAAGGAGTTTCTCATTATAAAGAAGCTTCTCTCAAAAGTTTGCAGATGCTACTCACACAAGCTTTGGAAGCTTCTCACTGAAGATTGGGAAAATTTCTTGCTGAATCTTGGTAAATTTCTCACAGAAGCTTGGTAAGCTTCTCACACAAGTTAGGAAATCTTCTAACTAAAGCTGGGAAATCTTCTTATAGAATGTTGAAAAAGCTTCTCGTGATAGATTAAAGAAACTTCTCACAGAAATTAAGTGAAATTCGAAAAAAAAAAAATCTTTCAAATATCAGAACAAACTTCCCACAGAAAATTAGAGATGCCTCTCAAATTATAATAAAGATGTTTCTCTCAGAAGATTGGGCATACTCCTCACAGAAGTTTGGAAAGTTTATCAGCCAAGCTTGGAAAGCTTCTCAGTTAAGTTTGGAAAGCTTCTCACAAAAGATTGGAAAGCTTGTAACTGAAGCTTGGGAAGCTACTCACAGAAGCGTGGGAAGCTTCTCACAGAATCTTGGAAAAATTCTCACTGAAGCTAGGAAAACTTCTCACTGAAGCTTGGGAAGCTTCTCATAGAAGCTTGGGAAGCTTCTTACTGCAGCTTGAGAAGCTTCTAACAGAAGCTTGGGCAGATTCTCACTAAAGCTTGGGAAGCTTCTCACAGAAGCTTGGGAAGCTTCTCACAGAAGCTAGGGAAGCTTCACACAGAAGCTTGGGAAGCTTCTCACAGAAGCTTGGGAAGCTTCTCACAGAAGCTTGGGGAGCTTCTCACAGAAGCTTGGGAAGCTTCTCAAAGAAGCTTGGGAAGCTTCTCACAGAAGCTTGGGAAGCTTCTCACAGAAGCTTGGGAAGCTTCTCACAGAAGCTTGGGAAGCTTCTCACAGAAGCTTGGGAAGCTTCTCACAGAAGCTTGGGAAGCTTCTCACAAAAGCATGGAAAGCTTCTAACTGAAGCTTAGAATGCTTCTTACTGAAACTTTGAAAGTTTTTTACAGAAGCATCGAAAGCTTCTCATAGAAGCTTCGAAAGCTACTGACAGAACCTTTGAAAGCTTCTCACAGAAGCTTCGAAAGGTTTTCACAGAAGTTTATGAAAGCTTTTCGCTGAAGGTTCGAAAGCTTCTGACAGAAACTTCGAAAGTTTTCACAGAAACTTGGAAAGCTTCTCACAGAATTTTGGAAAGCTTCTCACAGAAGCTTCTAAAGCTTCTTACTGAAGCTTCGAAAGCTTCTTACTGAAGCTTGGGAAGCTTTTTCGCAGAAGCTTGTGAAGCTTCTTCCAAAAGCATGGAAAGCTTCTCACAGAAGCTTGAAAAATTCTCACAGAAGCTTGAAAAGCTTCTCACTGCAGCTTTGAAAGCTTCTCACTTAAGCTTGGCAAGCTTTTCACTGAAGCTTGGAAAGTTTCTCACAGAAGGTTCGCAAGCTTTTCACAGCAGCTTGAAAAGCTTGTGACGAAAACTTCAAAGGTTTTTCACAGAAACTTCATAAATTTATCACAGAAGCTACGAAAGTTTCTCACAGAAGCTTCAAAAGCTGGAGAAGCTTATTGGTAGCCTAGAAATATGAAATGCTTCTCACAGAATTTGTGAAGCTTGGAAGGCTTCTTATAGGAGTTTGGAGAAGCATCTCACAGGTTGTAATTGCTTATCACAGAAGCTCAATAAGCTTCTCATATATGCTTGGAGCAGCTTGCAGAAAAGCTTATTCTAAACATTTAAAGAACTTCCGATTTCATTTCGATTTTCAAGTTTTTTCTATAAGCCTATGAAAAAAAATCTATGAAAAGTTTTTCACAGTTGATTTTGAAAAGCATCTAACTGCAGCTTTGATTCCGCAGAAGCTAACGAAAATTTCGAACGGAAACCTGGAGAAAGTTACTTATATAAGCTTAAAACAGCCTTCCTAAAAAAACTTCATACAGAAGCTTGGAGAAGATTCTCACTAAAGTTAACAAAACCATCACACCGAACTTTTTTTATGTTTATCAGCGAGATTTTTTGCCCGGGGCTAGCTCATCTCGGGACCAACGGCTTTACTAACCTCCCGAAGGAAGTCGTCACTATAACTCTTTGTCAGTGACTATCTCGGAGATGGGATTCAATCCCGGGTCCTCGGAGTGAGAGGCGTTTGTTCTAACCACTTCACAAGGTCCATCAGAACTTGGAAATCTTCTCGCAGAAGTTTGAAGAGCTTGAAAAAGCTTGTCATAAAAGTTTGAATAAGGACCTTCTCACATCAGCATGAGATGCTTCTAACAAGAGCTTGAAAAAGCTTCTCAAAGAAGCGTTCAAAAGCTTTTCATAGAAGAAGCTGCAGAACTCGCGAAAGCTCGAAAAAGTTCTTCACAAAAACTTGGAAGAGTTTCTCAAAGAACCTGGAAGAGATTTCTCACAGAAGCTTGGAAAAACTTTTTGCATTTATATGTACCAACTTTTGAAGAGCCTTATGAAGCATACCACCGATGCTTTTAAAAGCTTCTCACAGAAGTTTGAGGAAGACTTTCGAATAAGCTTGATAAAGCTTTTCTCATAAGTATAAAAGTTTTTTTCAGTAATTTATTGTCATAAAATTTGGAGAAGTTTCTAGCAGAAACTTTAAGATGTATTGGAGCTGCTTCTCAGAAAAGCTTTAACATATTTTTTAAATAAAAGTTTTTCAGATTTTTCTCACAGAGCTTTGGAAAACAAACTCACAGAAGATTGAAAAAAAAAACTTCTCAGGAAGGGACCATTTCACAGGAGGTAGAAGAATATTTTGAAGAAGTTTGGAAAGCTTCTCACAGAGGTTTGGAGACTTTATTTCAGAAGCTTCTTCTTCTTGGCATTAACGTCCTCACTGGGACAAAGCCTGCTTCTCAGCTTAGTGTTCTTATGAGTACTTCCACAGTTATTAACTGAGAGCTTTTTTTGCCAAAGTTGCCATTTTCGCATTCGTATATCGTGTGGCAGGTACGAATATACTCTATGTCCAGGGAAGTCAACGAAATCTCCATAACGAAAAGGTACTGGACCGAACCCTTCAGCATGGCTTTGCTTTGTAGCCGCGGACTCTAACCACTCGGCTAAGAAAGGCTTCAGAATTTCAGAATCATAAAGAGATTGTATCAGAAGCCTAGAAAGCTTCTCACAGAACAATGAAGACTCCTCACAGAAAATTGAAGAGCTTTTTGCAGAAGCCTTCTCACATCCGCTCGGAGAATTTCAAACAGAAGAGATTTCTTACAGAAGCTTGGAAGTACAGTATTTGAAGAATACTCACTATAGAACTACAGAAGCTTGAATTTGGCAGCTTATAAAGCGTTTCGTTGCCATTTTAAGATTTCTTTACAGAAACCTGCAGAAGTTTATGATAACAACATAAGTAAGTTTCTCACAGAGACTTGAGGAAGCCTCTGATAGATGTTTGAACGATCTTTTCGTAGATGTTTGTTGAAAATTCTCCAGATGTTTACAAAAGATGTTTTACGATTATCTTATCATCATCCAAACTTGATACATAGAGAGCTTTTCACACCAACTTGGAGAACTTCTCTTAATAGTTTGGACAGTTTTACAGGACCTTGAATCAGTTTCTTACCGAATCTTGATGAATATTCCCACTAAAGGTTTAAGAAGCTATTCGTAGAATTTCAAAACATTTTCCAACTGACGTTTGAAGAAGTTTCTCATGGAAGCTTGAAGGATCCTCTATCTGTAGATTTTCTCGCAGATGAATCACGATAGTCTCAGTTTAGACAGTTTTTTACAGATGCTTGAAGAAGCTGCACACAAAAGCTTCTCATAAATGCTTGAAGAAGTTTTTTAAGAAGCTTGGTGTAGCTGCTCACAGAAGCTTAAAACAGAAACTTCCAACAGATGTTTGAATACAATTCCCAGAGAACCTTAGAAATGTTTCTCACGGAAGCTTCCAAAGATTGAAGATTCTCACAGAAACTTGGAAGGACTTCTCAAAGAAGCTCCAAGAATTTTTTTTCACAAATTTGTACAAGCTTGTCACAGAAACTTTAAGAAACTTCCAACAGAAAAAAAGTTAAGTTATGTAGCTTTGCAGGAAGGTTGGAAACCTTCCACTGAAGCTTTGAAGCTGTGTCGCAGAATCTTCAAATCTTTTTTCTATTCAACCGTTGTTGGAATCTTTTAACTCTACATTTATATTGTCAGACTCCCTTTCATCCATGTTAATTACTCTGACGCAGTTCTCAGCAAATAAATCCCGAATCTTAGCCATAGTCTGCTACTGGCCACCTTTCTCAAACTCTTCCTTCCTTCAAACGGAAAACATCTCCAACCCGTCTGCACTAAAAGTGCGTGCCCACACATAACTTTTCATTTACCCTCAACTTTGTTCAGCTCGGTTCAGCTCCGGTCGCGCTAATTTACACACATTTATGAAGATTAATTCATACACACATTACCGCACCGCGTCCAACGTGTAGGCGCCGAAAACTTTTGCATCTCGAAACCCTTTCCTTCCATATTTGTATACTTTGTGAGTCATCTCTTCTGGGCGGTGGAAGCTACCGTGGGGCTAATTGAATTTTCCTTCTTGGCAGAAATCATTTTTCATTGTTTATTGTCTTATGTTGTCTGTGGATGATGCTGTACTGTCTTTCACTGTTTGTTCCTTCGTTTATCCATTCGTTTGCTGTGTAAAGTTAAATACGTGGAAGCAGAACATTTTTCGTAAAATTTCAAATTGATGCTGGAAGTATGGGTTGACTTTGGTTGAAGCGACGTTTTACGACAACTTCTTTGTCACAGAACAGGACCGCGCAGATAACCAATTTCCTCTCCAGACCATCAAAACGTCATGCTTTTTGGATTTTCTCATTAAACTGTTCAAATTTTGATTTTAATATGCTCTATGCAATTAGATCCAGGGCAGTAAAGGACTCTCATCACTTCCTCTGAATGATTTATGTGACCTAAAGGTCGAATGATAAAAGGTCGAATCTTGGAGTGCGTTCAGTATCACAAGACAAACTGCAAATGTGAACAAGAAACAAGATTTAAAAATATTTCAAACTGTGTTGAGACTTTTATGGGTCTCACTAGGTTTTACTTGTGGTCAGTTTCCGACGATTCGACGTTTTGTCGATCGACATTCATTCGTACATCAATTTGAAAAATAACCGGTAGATGAGGTAGCGCCCATACACTGAAGCACCGCGCCAACGAATGGAAGGTTTTACGAGACTCGAGTGTCATCGACTGAAGCCGTTAAATTTTTACGCTCCAATTTTCCACGGTAGGTACCCCCGGCTAATGAAAACTGTGTAGATACTTTGTTGCGTTTTCGACGATGGTGAAGCTCACTTTACGGCTCCAGGTGCTCGTATAATTCAAAAGCCATCCCAAGCCCGAAATCGAACCACGCCTGAAGGGGAAATAAAATCCAATCGAAATCGATTGGACTTTGCGTGTTCAGCCCTTAAGGTATCCACCATTTCCGCCCACTCAAGACGGGTAAGCTTGTTTTGCAATTAGTTGATGAATTATTAAATCGCGTACGAGCTCTGCTCTAGAAGGAAAGACATTCGAACAACATGGTAACAACGGTTAGTGCTCTGAGAAAGGAACGCCTGACAATGAGCAGGCTAATCTCCAATGTAAAGTCTCGGAAAGCATTTCTGTGTTCAACTGTCACAGTCGCAACGGCTAAGGGATGCAGAAAACTTCAACCTCCTCCGCAGGAGAATCTTGACACGAGTCACACCTTTCTTCGGCCTACCAGCAGCGCTTGGGCCGCTCCTTGGGCTAATATTTACACAGAATTTATGTTTAATTTTATTCGTTTGCACACACAGAGCCCTTTTCTCAGTCCCAGCTCGACAATACGTAATTCAGGAGAGCTTTCTTCTCAGTGAAGCAAAATGAATGACTCGGCATTACTGGGCAGCTTTCTATTGTTTGCCATTTTGTGTCGGTGTCATCATTCAGCCGGATTCAAATAAAGGGCTTTCATTCAGTTTCTCTGTGTATGTGTGCTTACTGGTGAATAAATAATGGCCCAGTTATGCATAAATTTCCTGTTGTCCATCGGTGAGCCAATCACAAACACTCTGACGCACATTTACGTCATGCTGTAGTGCGTGTTGTTTGCTGGTAGGTAACAGTGCCAAGGGAGAAAGGTGCTCTGCTTCGAAAAGTAAGTGCTAAACCTTGTAGTCACTTGTTTGTAGCTTTCATCATTTGGCACTCAGTTTTGGCTTTCTTGAATGCGTAAGGCTGAAATTTTCAAAGAATATATGACAAAATTGGACTTAGAGCACGGCATTCGGCTGAAATTGGAACGTTATAGATGACGCCTGTAATATCAAAAGCAACTCAAATCTATCGTGCAACGAGCTCATATGTGCAGAAGTAGGTATAGGAGAAACTTGAGTATTGAACATGAGGTGATTGAAAGGTGCAAGCAGTATTCCGATGGACATCTGAATGGTGCCTTAAATGCATTGCTAGCTGCATTTCAAGCACCATTCAGGTGCTCACTCCGAGGACCCGGGATCGAATCCCATCCCGAGATAGTCACTGACAAAGAGTTATAGTGACGACTTCCTTCGGGAGGGAAGTAAAGCCGTTGGTCCCGAGATGAACTAGCCCAAGGCTAAAAATCTCGTTGATAAACATAAAAAAAATGTTCTGTGTGACGCTTTTGTAAGCTCTTGTGAGAATCTTTTCTTTGGAGGCTGTTCCACAGAAAATGATGACTTTTTTCCCAAATTTCATTTTTTTATTTTTTGATTTGGATGAAATTTTGCATATGCTTTCTTTATGCTCAAAAATGCCTTTTTGCATCATCGATTCGCCATTTTGACTCTAGCCTTACATTTGAGAAGGGCCTATGAAAAAAAATCCTTAATAATTTTCAAAAAAATATAACTTAGAAACGGTGTGTCCGATCAGTATGGTGTCTTGCGCAAAGTTTTAGGTTATTTTTGGGACTATCTGGAAAAAATATACACTGTAAAAAAAATGTTGTGATATATAAATATAAAAATTTCAAAAATAAAGCTTTAAAAACAATTTTATTAAAAATCGTATTTTTGATTTCTTTTATTTTTTTATATGTTAAAGTAGACAAAAAATGAAGTCTTTTGCACAGTGGGTCAAGATGGAGAAATCATGGACAAAAAAGTTATGATTTAAAAAAAGGTGAACTTTTGAAAATGGTCATATTAAACTTTTTAAATGTTTTTCAATTCAATTTTATGAAGGTATGCAAAATTTACAACAAAAAAGGTTTACGGGAAAATCAGGCTAACTTTTACCGTTTTAAAGATACAGCTATTTTAATACAAAATTATGATATAATTTTCAATTTTCAGTCATTTTCGAATGTTTTTCGAGGCTCATAAGCCTAGAAATTTGTTCATTGTCTGAAAGAGCAGATAATTTTTGACTGAAATGTTGGAAAAAATATTGATTTGGTAATTTTTCATGGTATGAGGCGAAATAAAAAATGTTCCCTGTAAAAATGATTTTTTTTTTTACGAAACACAGCTTCAATATTCAACATTGTGATATTTTTATATGTAATTATCAAGAAAATATGGAACAAAATGTTAAAAGTTTAAAACTAACCAAATGACGAATATAAAGCAATCAATACGTGAAATGCATTTATTTCGATTTAAGATAATGAAATATTTCCATTCGAAAACAAAAGCCTTTTGAGTAGAGGAGTAACGTGCCCAGTTGTCTCACAGCAGAGTATGGACATATCAAGGAGCAGCTTAATGAACAATATTCGAAAGCAATAACTATTCAGGGATCACAAAAATACAATTCATTTATTCCAGTTTCCGTAGATAAAATAGAAGTTAGACTATTTGCAAACTGTAATGATAGTAAAAAATTGTAAACATTATGAAAAAGTAAGAAATCTGTATCAAAATAGGACGCTCCATCATTGTATAAGAACATGAAATGAAATGCTTTCAGAAAAAAAAAAATCTTAATTTTATCAACTCTAAAAACATCCAAAAACAACCCAAAGTTGTGAATTTTCAGTAAATTTTATTTTAAAATCACTGTATCTCGGAAACCGCCGCAATTAGCAAAATTTTCTTATAAACCTTTTTTGTTGCAAATTTTGCGTTTTTTCATTAAATCGGGTCGAAAAGCATACAAAAAGACCATATTGAAAAATCAACCTTTATTTTTAAATTATAACTTTTTTGTCCATGAATTCTCCATCTTGACCCAATGTGCAAAAAACTTATTTTTCTGTCTACTTTAAAATATAAAAAAAATATATATATTAAAAAAAATCAAAAAAATGATTTTTGAGAAAATGGATGCTTAAGCTTTATTTTCGAAATTAAAAAAAAATACATTTTTTTACAGTGTATATTTTTTCCAGATAGTTCCAACAATAATCTAAAACTTTGCGGAAGACACCAAACCGATCAGACAAATAGTTTCTGAGTTTAAATTTTTTGAAAATTGTTAAGGCTTTTTTTTCTTAGGCCCTTTTCAAAAGTAACGCTAGGGTAAACATGGTGAACCGATGATGCAAATAGGCATTTTTGTCTATAATGAAAGCAAATGCCAAATTTCTTCCAAATCAAAAAATACAAAAGTAAACCGACATTTAAATTCAAATGGAACCGCTCAGTATATATAAGAAACTTACCCGAGTTTTTGTTCGAAATTTTCGTTAGCTTCTTAGATTTAACTATTCGCATAGATTTTGTAATCTTAGCATTTATTGGAAAGTGTCTACAAAATTCTTTGAAGTTTTTTATATGGCAATGAGTTTTTCTTTTCTATGAGAAATTTTTTGGACTCTCTGTGAGAGGAGTTTTAAAAATATCTCAAGACCTCTATTTTTTAAATATTTAGGCTTCTGTTAAGGTGAAGATGAATCGAAGCCAAACCTCAAATTTTCAAGAGCACAAATCTGGAGAACCGAACATCCGTTTGAGGTGAAAACTTAATCGATTGGTCACCACCAGCTAGTGACCAATCGATTAAGAGTAGTGTTTGATCTTTCGACCTTGACGCTTGCTCCTGCGGGGGTGAGCAATGAGGGCAGGATCAAACATGTCGCGCGTCGGTTGCTAGGAGTGAAAAAGTGATTGGTTCGTTAGAAGTGTTTTATCCTTCGACCTTGACGCTTGCTCCTGCGGGGGCGAGCGATGAGGACAGGATCAAATATGTCGCGCGTCGGACGAGTAAAGTGAAAAAGTGCCGCGTTCGATTAGTCCTTATATGTATATATGATTTTTCAACAAACTATGAATGGTTCGTCACTGTGAGTGTCGACATAAACTCTGATTCATGAATTATTAATATTTAACTTTTTTTTTTCAAAACACCCCTTTCTTTTTACCTTTATTTTTGTAATTAAAAAAAACTTTGAATGGTTCGACACTACAAGTGTAGACTTCCGAAAGGTTCACTTTATTCAACAAACTTTGGATGGTTCGTCACTGTAAGTGTCGGCATAAGAATAGGAGTGTTAGGAATGTTACATTCAGGTATTTGTTCAACAAACTTTGAATGGTTCGTCACCTCAAGTGTCGGCATAATCATGTTTATATCTCACAAATAATTATTTATCATGGTCTAATCGCTTATCAAAGTGAATCCTGTGACCCAACGATCCTCCCCATTAACAAATATCCCTCCCAGTAACCTTTGTGGAGATGCAGAGGCAAACACGGTCTCCAAATAGCAAAGGTTACACACTAACATTCCTTCCCTCAATCCCACCTGACTGCAAGGACGTGGCCGGCGCCGTTATTGACCCTGTATAAATAGAGGCACTGAATTATGCACACTGAAGAAGATTATGGCCAATCCCAGTCAAACTTCTAGTTGATTCTTTGTGCATTTTCACTGACTTCGGTCAATCACGGAATAGCAACCATTGATATGTGTAGTCAGTCTAAGCTAAGCTAAGCTAAGCTAAGCTGGTCACCACCAGCTAGTGACCAATCGATTAAGTTTTCAGTTCAAATGGATGTCTGATTCTCCAGATTTGTGCTCTTGAAAATTTGAGTTTTGGCTTCGATTCATCTCCACCTTCAAAGGGTTTCCAAAGCATCTTAGGGTGCGGCTTATTTTTCGAATGTTTTCTAAACCAAAAATTCGTGTGCTCTCCTGAATTCAAATCACATAAAAAGGGAAACCTCAAATTTTGAGCCAAATATATTGAGATTTAGGGGTGGCGTAAGCGAATATAAGATTAATTTTCATGCCATAAAATATGACCTTCAGTGAAATCTTTATTACTTTGTTATTTTCTAACTCTTTTTGAAGCTCTGAGCATCATTCTCTTCAAAATTCAATTGAGGAAAAGTTTGTGGAATATCAAAGTTGTTTGAAATTAAAACAAATATCTGGGAAAAGTAGTTTTCTCCATTTTTTTTTCTTTTAACTTAAAAAATCATCTTTGTTCAATCATAACTTCATAATAGTGCCCCAATTTCATTTTTTACATGATATCGAGACAAATTCAGTAGTTTTTGAACTGTAGGTACAACAAATAAATTCAAAAATATTTTGACTTAGTTATTTAATAAAAATTGCCCAAAAAATGCATTTTCAACGGAAAATACTACATTCTGTCGAGCTTTTGTGAGTTGAACGTTGATGGTCATATTTCATAACTAAAAAATTCACCTTCAAATCGCTTGCGTCGGTTTTGCTACTTTTTCCCCGAACGCCAGTTCCCCGAAAAAGTTTTTGGCACTCATAATTGTCACAGCTTTATATATTTCAGGCTGGTAAACCAACTGGTCATTTAATATCCACCCTTCTTTATTTGATAGGCGGTTTTTTTGAGTTTTACCCTCCTCAGCATTTTTGGCATCATGTTATAGCCGAGAATTTTCAAATGCCTCCTTTTTAAATGCCTATCGTTCTTTCTAGTGCACCATCTTGTCACTCAAGTCTATCATCGCACCTATTTGAACTGCACCAGTTTTCGGGAAAATGTGACATTTGGGGAGATGGCATTCCGAGAAAAAGGTTATTCGGAGAACTGGCGTTCGGGGAACCAACATTCGGGAAACGACACTCGGAGAAAGTATCACAATCACTTGAGTCACACCTGTATCTTAATATTTTTGGCTCCAAATTTGAAGTTTCTCTTTTTGTTAGATTTGAATTCAAAGAAGCTCACGAATTTTTAGTTTTGAAAAAACTTTTGAAAAATAAGCCACAGCTTCTTCAAACTTCTGCAAAAATATGTTCAAAGCATATGTGTGATGTTTTTGCAAGCTTCTGTGAGAATTTTCTCCAAACTACTGAGAGATACTTCTAAAAACTTATTCGAGAAGTTTCTTCAAGCTTTTTGTGAAAATATTCGAGCTCAAATGATATTTTTTTCCACGTTTTTGTTGATAGTACCCATAAGTTTCTTTTGAATGCTATCCAAGCTGCAGTGAGATGCTTTTCAAATTTAATGTGATAAATTCCAGAGCTTTACTGAATCAGCTTTGTGAGTAGCTTCAGCGAACTTCTGTGAGAAAGTTTTCCATAGTTCCATGAATAATGTTTCTCAGCAGCTTTGAAAAGTTTTTCAAGCTTCTAATGGAACTTTTAAGAGTTCTGTGGAAAACTATTTCGTAACTTTTGCTCGAAGTTTTGTGGGGAAAATTTCCATGCTTCAATGAGAAACATTTCAAAACTTCTTTCCTCTTCAAAGAAGTTTTGTTTTATTCTTAGATTTGTGGAGAAAATTCAAGCTAAGAGCTCATCAACAGTTTCGATAGCTTCAATGAAAAACTTCTTTTAGCTGCTTTGTGTAGTTTGCTATGCTTTTGTTAACAGCTTCTCTAAGGTTCCTAACGTTTCCGAAAAACAAAAAAATGTAATGATTATGGAATGACATTGGAAAAAATCTCTAAGACGTATGAGAGAACCCTAGATTCCGTGAACTCAACTATATATTTTTAAGATTTTGCTTCCTCAAACTTCTGTCAAGAGAGTAGTTTTCTTATAATTCTAAGAGATGCTCGTACAAGCTCTTTCAAGAAAGTTATTTAGATGTTCTGTCAAAAATTACTATCAGTGTCTGTGAAAATCCTGTCCATGTTTCTTTTAATAACTTTTTTCAAATTTATATACATTTTCTCTGCCTCAAGTTTTCTGTAAGTTTTTTTTTCATCTTAATTTAAGGGCCATCCATAAATCTTGTTATCAAATAGGGGGAAGGGAAGAGGTCTGAATAAAGATCACTTTCTTTATAAAATACAACATTTTCTGAGGGCAAATAATCTCGAGGGAGGGGTGCCTGGAAACCCGAGAGATGTGCTGGCTTATTTCTCCTAGCGTCTGTCAAAAACATTTACAAGCTACTTTAATAAGCTACTGAGAGGAATGTTTTCATACTTTTTTTTCAAGTTTCTACGAGAAGTTTCTCTACAAGATACTATTGAAACAATTTCCAAACTTCTCTAAGAAGGGTAAAATGGTCGAAATGCCACTAGAATTAGTATCGCATTCTCGAAATAAGGTCCAAATATTAAGGTCATTCGATGCTCAGTCAGGCTTGATAATACTCCCCAACATCACTGGAATTGGGTAGGAAACTCCAGAGCAGCATACTTCCTTTGCCTCTTTGTGAGAGAGCGAAAAAGTACTAAGCAAAGAGGCAACACAAAATACGCGAGGAAGATTCCATCAAAAAAGAGTACCATTACAACTTTACAAGGCCTGTTTTATACGGACGGGTCACTCAAGAGTTCGTTTGAGGATTCGTGTTGAAAATTTAAAGCTCAATTTTTACTCCTCAGAAAAATCTCGAAATCACCTCATTTTTTGCATTGCAGAGGTGTTCTGTCAAACCTGCACACAGTAACTATACAATATTTGCTAACTACCACCATGGAAGGATAACGGGTTTGAATCGTGTCGAAAAGTTGTTTTGAAAATGGGGCAGTTCAATACTACCTAATGGATGTGGTAGAACGCCATTTAGTTTGGAAAACGAAAAGTCAGCAATCATCAAATCAATTCTCAGCCTCTTGTTAAAGCTTTTTCATCCATGCAATTTGAAAGATTTTGCTATAATTTAATTCGTATTCAGGACCTCCATAGACTTCAGTTATGAAAAGTAATTTATTACTGTATTTCCAACATTTTAGAAAACATAACCTAATAGACTGAACCGACTTCCTTTTCTCCTCACACAGTTCGAAAAGCACCTTCGTGAACTAAAACAAAACTGCGATGCATAATTGATCATTCGACATACAAACAGTCTTGCATCTCCTCACCTCGCAACCCCAACCATCCTAACTACTTCAAGAAGTACCGAAAAGCTAAACATTACATATAATTTGCAATTGGATTAGATGGACAAATTGATGTGAAGATTTGCGAAAAAGTTACACGTCTTCTCAGTGAGAATCGAACTCACGACTCCCCGAGTTCGATTCTCACTGAGAAGACGTGTAACTTTTTCGCAAATCTTCACATCAATTTGTCCATCTAATCCAATTGCAAATTATATGTAATGTTTAGCTTTTCGGTAGTTGTTAAACTTCCACTCGGCTGGTTGGCCGTAAACCACGATTCATAATTAAAACAAGTACTTCAAGAAGGATAACCAACCACACATCCTCCTTCATCGAAAGCCCGTCACTCTACCTTTCCGCATCCCCGTATCGAAGCGTAATAATACTTTGCGCCGGGGCTTTTCCGGTTAAAATCCAACGAGGTGGCCACCCGAGTAGAAAGCAATGACAAACGAATACCAGGGAAAAAAACATCACAAAATTCCATAAATAACTACTGCTGAATAGCAAACAGAACTATTTTAATACTGAACGCCTTACAAGATATTTTGAAGTTTTTTCAAGAACTCAGTAAATTATTAAGCAGAAATTGAATAACAAATTAGAAGAAAAACATGTTATTACAACTACCGAAAAGCAAAACATTACATATAATTTGCAATTGGATTAGGTAGACAAATTGATGTAAAGATTTGAGAAAAAGTTACACGTCTTCTCAGTGAGAATCGAACTCACGACTCCTCGATCTCTAGTTGGGGCGCGTTACCACTACGCCATGAGAGGACTCATTTTCTCAAATCTTCACATCAATTTGTCCATCTAATCCAATTGCAAATTATATGTAATGTTTAGCTTTTCGGTACTTCCACTGGGCTGGTTAGCCGTAAACCACGATTCATAATTAAAAAACAAGTATGTTATTACAATCATTTTTATGACCAGACCCAGCTTTAGGATTTTTTTATAGAATCTTCTGTCTCGAAATAGCTTCGTTTGGTATTTTACGGGTCTTTCCATGACCCATAAAATACCATACCATAGGTGATGGTTTTCGGCTTGTCATGTCCTGCAGCTCAGGTATTCCAGCGTGTGTGTTGCCCCCCCCCCCATTTCGAAGCAGTCAAAGGCAAAGTCAATTCAAATATTAATGCCACAGCTTCAGCCCGGAGTGAGCGGTTTCGGAAGTTTAGTTTAATTTTAGTTTCACTCCTAACTAGACGGGTTAAGGGAGAGACCTTTGGGGGAAGACTCGTGTGCCGTTCACCGCAGACCGTAGCTCCGTACTCCTGCTGTGTGCGATTAAATAATTCATCATTTAAGCAACACAAAAATATAGTTTATGATAGTCGTCGGTTAGTCGGTTTGTTTGGTTTTAACTAGAGTTGTGTCGGAACGGAAGGGGATGTGTCTCAAAAATTTCCTACCCAAGGCCCTGCGTCATGCGCTAATCTAATATTAATTTGGACGTACTGTAGAAAGGGGTATTTTTGATACTGCGGCTAACTTTAGATATAAGATATAGTGACTTCTTCAAATATCTGAATATAATGAAAACTATTAATCTTGTAATTAGTTAAACAAAATAATAACAAGACAAATATGCCTTGATACTAATATTCGTGCAATAAAATTCCTAAGATCAATTTTTTTTTTTTTTGTTGAAAATTGTTTTTAACCAAAATTTATGTTTTCGTTTGATAAAACTATGTCAACTGATGAATGAATGTATGTAGGCTAGTGAATGCATATGAACAAATTTATCTAGTGAGTGATCAAATCTACTGTTTTAAGTTCAAAACCATGTTATATTTGTTCATTTTGACATGTTAATAATAAACAGTATTTCAGCATTTTTGAATTTCAGAACTAATTGGAACTCACCTCACCCCGTTTCACGGTACGCAGAACAAGGACCTGGTTGATTCCTCGTGTTCAATGAATTGGATCCTATTTACTCAAGAAGTGTACACACAAATGAATGCAAATTCACACAAAACCGGCGGGGAAATGTTTCTTAAAGTAAATAGTGAAAACTTTCCGAGGTTCGTTCCCAGAGAACAACAGAGCGCCGAGATGGACGTCGGACTTTCGTAAACTTATTGGCAGACGGGGGGGTTTGCTATCCTAGGGGAGTGCTTACTTTGGTCAGTTTCTCCTCATGGTTCGCCACCCCCAGTCAGCTCGAGTGTGCTGCCAATCGGTTGGGGGGAGGATGAATAATTGATCGGTGATGGGTTGTGGCTTCGGATTCGGTTTTAAACAAGCCTTTTGGCAGCAAAAACGAAGCTCCTCCCCAATCCACCATTCCTGCAGGGTTCGAGAGGTTGATGCAATTGTTGACTCTTTTATGAGCAAATGGCACCCGGGTGAATATATCGTTCGAAACAATGTAATTCCATGCTCGGGGGCTGTCCAGTATGGATTGTGAAGAGGGGACGGAAAGTGGGCTTGTTTGGTCATGAATTTTAAAACAACCAGTAACACGCATGGTTTCTCCGTTACCTTTTGCCGGTATTGTGAAATCTTATTTTCCTCAAAAACACTATTGAAGACCTTCCTCTAATTATAAATCTATTCTTTCTCTTTTCAGGTGAGTAATCCATTCCAGAGGATGATCTGTTGTTGCAAGATGAGTAAAATTTGTTGTAAAAGTATTGATTTTTGCGTTAAATTCATTTATAGCATTATTGAATGTTTTGCAGAAATGTGGGTTGACCTAGAATAGTTTATATCAGTCTTATTATTATGCCTTACTTTTGAACTTTCGATAATTTTGAATTCTGGTTTGAATCGAAAAAAAAATTTTACATATATAAACCTGCATTTTCTTGAATGGCTCAGTGTGAGCACTAAACAAATGAATGATTCATTTGATTAATTAAAATTTTTGAAACTATTAGTGTTTTGTGTACAAATACAAAATTTCATATCTTAACCTGTCTTCTGTCTTCGGAAAAACTCGTACATGTCAAGTCCATAAAACTTAATGTTTTTATGATATTTTTGTCATTCTGCATTACTTTCTAAAAATTACGTCATCAGGCTGTACAATTTGCTATCATTTGAGTATGAAGCACGATCAAAGCAAGTGTTGTGACCTTACCTATTGCGTTCCGTCCCAGAAATTCCTACGGTGTCACTTGCTGAGAACGATGTTGTCAACAGCTGATCGGATGGCTGTTATCCTTCCTTCCAGTTTTTCACCCTTTGCAAGTGACGATTGCGATGGCGATAATCACGACGGCGGTGCGATAGCAGCTAGCAGGGATACTTCGGTATTTCCTCCAGTTTCGAATTCAGCGAAACAATCGGTCACTCTTACACAGAACACAGTTTTATTTTCTTCCTTCTAGCCTTAGCATTAACTTTATTCCATAGAAACACCACATCAATTTCATCAGAACCGTTTACTACGAAGACTGAACATAAACTAAACACAAATTTAATTTCACCTCTCTACGTTCTACCTTCTACACAAAGACAATTCTACGCAACATGAAACATAAACCGATAGAGACAGAAAATCGAAACATAACTGTAGGCGGCTAGCTTCACGTCCTATAACTGTTATAACATGTATAGCCCTTTCTGTTTTTCACTTCTCTTCTATCTTTGATCTGTCAGTACTTCTGGTCTCGAACTGTCAACTTCGTCAACAGCAAGCAAAGAAAAATATCCCAACTTTTGCGGTCCACGATCGTCAATGTATCGCAAGTTGTAACAAGTCTGATAAATGGAAGCAGCAAACGAGAGCCCCAAAGAGAGATCGATGATAAATCAATTTTTCTCGCTGGTTTACCGTTGGGGGTAGGTGTTTTTCTTTACTTTACTTTCTTTTCTTTACCACGAACTTTCAATAGCAAGAGGTAGTGCTTCGTGAAGCCCAAGCAGGACAGTTCGGTTTTGCGTCGTCGGATAGATTTTGCTCAAGGTTTCGCGCGTGGTTTCGTCGCCGGTTTTTTTTCTGTTTTGGAGCGTCTTGCTGGGTAGGTATTTCGGAAGGCCCAAGCAAGACGGTTTGTTTTCAGAACGCCAAAAAGTTTTGCTGTCAGTGTCAGTTTTGTGTTCAGTCGAGAATGGATTACCAACTGGTGAATTCGTTTCATGCTTATGATAACACATTTTTTCTTGAAAGCGTAACTTTTATATAATGTTAAAACAAACTTTGTATGGTTCGTCACTATAAGTGTCGGCATTATGCTTTTTTCTTATACAATTTCAATATACATATTTTTTCTCTTTTTGACATTATTAAAAATTATCTTTTGAATTGTTCGACATTGTGAATGTTGACGTATTTTTTAAAAACTTCTACCATATCGAAACAAAATGCACAGTAATACTCATATGTAATTTTCAAACAAACTATGTATGGTTTGTCACTACAAGTGTCGGCATTATTCCTGTTTCATATAATTCAAAATATATACATGTAATTTTCAGTTTTCGTCATTAATAAATACGTCTTTTGAATTGTTCGACATTACACATGTTGACGTATTTTTTAAAGCTTCTACCAAAAACTTCTCGAGACAAAAATACAAAACTAGCTTTAAATATAAGTCGTATATTTCCCCCTTGTCCATGGATCGCATCACCGACCAGAGGTGACTCCCAGATATTTTCCTCCCTCACTAATAAACACCCTTCCCGTGGTGATTGTGGAGATGCAGAGGTATTCTCGGTCTCTAGAAGCAACAATCATTACACCCTAACATTCCTTCCCCATCTCAACTGACTGTGAGGACTTGGCCGGCGCCGTTATTGATCAATAATATGAGATCTGCTAAAATTGCACTTCGAGAGTAAGCGGAATTTCCCATCCCTTATTCATTTGGATCGTAGTGCAATTCTTACCAGTTCCGATCAATCACGGAGTAGCAACCATTGACATGTACAGTCAGTCTATGCTATGCTATGCTTTACCACGAACTTTCAATAGCAAGAGTGTCCTCCAGGTTTGGAGCATGTTAAGAGGGGTTTTATCATGCACTGCTATCCCCCCAATCTGATCAAAGTTGTACAGTCGCCTCTCCACATCTCAATATCGAAGGGACCATCGAGATAGGGAGAGATCGAGACAAAGAACAAATTTTCGATGAATACTAGATTGAAAAACACTCCGTTGCCAAGGAAGTAGTACACAAACAGTCGTCATTTAACGCTCTTAACTAGTTTTGAATCCCAAAACAAAGATCTAGTAACCCTCGATATTGGTCGTATCGACATACGGAGAGAAAATTGAGAACGAAAAATCAACAGAAACACATCGAAATATGGAGATATCGAGATAAGGAGGATATCGAGATATGGAGAGTGAAAATGTAAGCAGACTGAAAGGACTTATGAAATCATCAACATAGGGAGAGATATCGAGATGTAGAACATCAAGATGTGGAGAGTCGACTGTAGAAGTATACGATAAACAGTCTCTCATAATGTGCAGCGCAGGAGATGCCATCACAGATGCCTGCAGGAGCTTCTCACAAAAGGTTCAGAAGCTTCTCATAGAAGCTTGCATAAAATTTTGGCAGAAGTTTCTCTAAGAAACTTGAAAAGCTAAGAAAAATGATCGGAAAGTTTCTTACACAAGCTTGAAAAGCTTCTCACAAAAGCTTACAGAAACATCTAGCAAAAACTTGCAGAAGCTTCTCACAGATGCTTGCAGAAGCTTCTCACAGATGCTGCAGAAGCTTCTAACAGAAGCTTGCAGAAACTTTTCGCAGAAGTTTCTCACAGAAGCTCAGAGAAGCATGCTGAAGCTTCTCACAGAAGTTTGAAGAAACTTTTCACAGAAGCTTGCAGATGCTTCTCATAGAAGCTTTCAGAAGCTTCTCGTGTAGGCTTGAAGAAGCTTGCAGAAACATCTGTGCAGTTTGGAGATCTTAGAAAAATTTTCCATGAAAATTTCCATAAGCATAAGAAGCTTCAAACAAAAAGTTGAAAAATCTTCCCACAGAAGCTTGAAGAAGCTGTATACAGAGTATGTAGAAGCTTCTCACAGAGGTTAGGAGAAATTAAAAAAGGAACTTGAAGATACTTCACATAGAAGCATAGAGTAGCTATAAGGGTATGCGAAATACCGAATGATTCCGTCAAATACGCTTCGAAACGAAATTCCGCGGAATTCCACGGAACTCGCACTGGCGAAATTTGTATTTTGCTATTTCGTTTCGTTTCGCAAAATTGTTAAAATATTTCCACGGAAAATTGAAAACAAACGGAATAAAACGGAATTTTGCGAAATTCGAGTTTAATTTCGAACAAAAAAAGCAAAGCGTTCGCTTTTACTCCTAGCTTCAGTCAAAAATGGGTCCGTATTATGGATCAAATCGACTCATATCATGGATCAGAACACTATAACAGTAAATTATCTGCGAGGCAAACTAATGGTGTGCTAGGGAAAGCATACGTTTTGGCGTTTCTTTAGGAATCGTCTTACAGTCAGGTCTCCTATTAGACACATGGTTGGGGGGCGTAATAGGAATCTGCGTTATAGGAGACCCAGGACTTATGGGATTTCATCACTTCGGGGGTGTTGTTGAATATCTCGTATGCCAAAAGAGATAGCACAGTACTGTCTTCGGCGAAGTTTCAGTGCTTAGTACGATCTACCTTTAGGAATTGAGGATCATCCTTTTAGTTGAGAACTTGGCCGGTAGGAGCGCTTTTTCTGATTTGCACTATATGAACCATGAGGGATAAGAATGCACAATTTTGTAACATATGATATCTCTAGATCCTGATGTTTTGGAAGGTTGGTGTCTTCGGAAGAGTTGTTCAGTAGCTCAAGGGCTGGCATGCGGTAGTCATTCTGATACGGAACTACGCCACCAGGCGGCGCTAGTGAGCAAAAAATTTTTGTTTCGCGGATAGCTCAGTTGCCTGACCACATAGAAAGATGGCGTCTTCGGCAAAGTTGCTCAGTATCACAAGGGCCGAAGTGATGAAATCCCATAAGCCCTGGGTCTCCTATAACGTTCTGGTGTGTCTAATAGGAGTGAGCGTAATAGGAGTGCACGTTATAGGAATGCGTTTAATAGGAGATCTGACTGTATCTTAGATTCATAACTGTGGTATGGGTTTCAATGCCCCACAAATATTAATCAACGCTTCTAGGTATATGTATGACATTTTATTTCCTACGAATGGAACAAATGTGTTTAAGCATGTTATTGTTGATTGCGATGCTGAATAGATATATGGTTCGCGTAGGTAAAAAGGGTTATGCGTAATTGCTACTCTATTTGATGAGATATTCTCCGTTTAATCCAACTTTGATCCATATCTGTGTGCTATTCATAACTGTGGGATGACTGTAGTATTGACTGGTCCGCAGGATATGATAAACTGCACCGCAAGTTTCCAAAAACGCCCATTTGCCCTAAATTCCTCGTGGCGAATAGCCCAGGAAAGGAACAACTGCGTTTGATGAACTACCGCAATGTTATCTTCCGTAAGAATGAAGAGAGCAAAACCACGGTTCCCTCCGGGGAACATCGCGTGTCCTTTTGAGCAAATCCGTTAATATATCGCAAAAATTGTCAATCTTATTTGCGGTTCCTCTATGCTATGTAATCCAGGTTCAAAACTTTTTTTTTTCGAATTTTTTAAATATTTTTTAAAATATTCTCGGGGCTCAAAGTTCAGTGAAATTGTGATTTTGTAGTCAGTTTTAAACAAAGAATCTGAAAATGAGATAATATCAACAATCCTTAATTCTTCCAGAAATCGTTTAGAAGTTCCTTCACAGATTTTGGAATAGGATCATTTCTCCAGCATTTGCTCTACAAAATAATAGAAATACCTTCAGTATTTTCTACAAGGTTTACTCTAAAAGTTTGCATTCATCTAGATTTGATCCCTCCAAGAATTAATTCACAGTTTATGCAAGGCTTTTCCAGAAAATTTATAAGGAATTTCTAAATTAACCCCAACAGGCAATCCTGGTTAAGTTGCTGTCGCAATATTTCTTGGAGTTTATTACATTTGCAATTCTTTTAAATTTATCTTGATTGATTTCTTAGGTATGTGTTGATGGATTTTTAAAAATTTAATTCAATTCAAAACTCCAGCAAATACTAAAGCAAATATTCCAGTGATTCCTCTGTTTTACTTATTTTTCTTCTTCTTTCTGGCGTTATGTTCCAACTGGGACAGAGTCTGCTTCTCAGTTAGTGTTTTCATGATCACTTATCGACTTGTGTCCCCAATCACTTTCATTCAAGCCACAAAGCATAAAGTACAGCAAAAAAAAAATGAATTTAATTATTCCATGTTTTATGGTATATATTACCATAACATCACATCCACATGATTAAAAAATTGTAAGGCATTTCAAAAAAACAATTTAATTTTGGGCTCCTCACAATATTTTTAAGATTGTTTAAATGTTTGTAAGTGCTTTTCAACCCACTTCTTAGTTGTAACATTTAAATTTAACCCACTCATTGCCTTGTGTGAGTGTCAGATAAATTGAAATGAAACCTTATAAAGTTATAAAGAAGATTTCAAACAAACAGAAAAAAGTCTTACCAAAACATGTAAGGATTCCGCTAAGCAACGCTAAGGTTTCCATATGATGGAGGATTTAAAAAGACGTTTTTTATGCCTATTGTCAAATTTCCAGCTTTTGACAAGAAAAAAAACTTAAACGTGTATTCCGCGAAACAAATTCAAAAATTTCGTTTCGTTTCGAAAAATTCCGTGAGATATTTGTTTTCGTATCGAGTCACACGAAACATTTTTAAATTTCGTTTCGTTTCGTCATTATCACCGCAAGATATTCCGCGTGTCGTTTCGTTTCGTATCGTCATGGAAAAAATCCATATCGCATACCCTTAAGTAGCTTTTCTATGAAAGTTGAAGTTGACGAATTCCATCCAGAATGAGTCGAAAATAATAAAAATCGTACTTGGTAGACTTCGATTTGGATTAAATTTTGCATATGTTTTTGGTATGGTAGAAAAATCGGTTTGTCACTGAACTCGATCATCTTTGATTTGCAATAAATTTTGCACGTGTTTTTTTGTATGACACAATATATGTTATCCATAGAAAAATTGATCATTTTGACTCAAGTATAACTTTTGAAAATGGCCTTTAAGTTTTTGCTTGCAACTTATTTGAAAAAGTCTAACTCTGAAACCGTTGATTTTAGAAAAAGATTTTTTTTTTCTTTATTAACGAGATTTTTAGCCCTGGGCTAGTTCATCTCGGGTAAAAAAAAGGTTCTATGAAGAAGTTGTAGTGAACCGTTTGGATTATAAGAAAAATATGTGTACTGAAAGAATATTTTATTTATTTTCGTAAAAAATCAAAACTAACACTTTAATTTTAAATTACACAAAACCCCATTTTTTTAATTTTTTAATTTTTACCACAGAATCTTGATAGTAAACAGATGTATGGGACAAAGTTTCATAATAGAGAAATTTTTCTAAGAACAAATTTTGGTCGATTACCAAAACTTTCATTTTTTGTCCAAATAAATGCGTTCTGATAACACAAAAAGAATCTTGAAGTTATTCTGAACCACAATGTTTAAATGGATAATTTCTACCTTTTTCGAATTTTATGCAAAAAATATTAATGAAATATTAAAACAGGCCATTATTATTAGTTATTCGCGATTATCCACCAAGGAAAATAATTAGGTGGAAAGAAATATGGTTTTTACTCTTGAAAACGTATTATTTTTTAAAAAGAATCGCGAATAACTAATGAAAATGGCCTATTTTAATATTCAAATAATATTTTTAGCATTGAACTGTACAGTTAACTCCCCAAGTAGCACACGAAACTTCTTCCAAAGAGATGCTTTTCAAAAATGGTTTCAATCGCGTATCAATAAAAGCATCTGTAACTTACATGGTTCTAGTTCGGTTGCATATCAATATAAAGGCTCATAAAGTTTTATTTCCGTTCCAATGAACACGCATTTCACTTCTTGTTTGACGTTCAACATTTTTAAAACGACAAGATTTGCTGCAAATGTCCTTTGCAAATAGCAACGAAGTCAAGTTTGTCAAGATGTTTCCAGCAACTTTTCAAACAAACTCTTGAATCTTCTCCCAAAATGCCGGTTTTAATGTTATGTTTCAAATTACTTTCATTTAAAGCATCCGCAACTTGCATTCAATTTTCGTTTCCATACCCACAACTCAAGAAGACTCATCCCAGTTGCGACCAAGTTGCACTAAACTACGTGTATGACAGCTAGAAGTTTGTTTGTTTGAATCGAGTTGCAATATGGTTGAGTTGCACCTTACGTATCATCTAACAACGAAAACATGGTCTAGCAACAGTTTGTTTGTTTGAATGGTGTTTCTCATATGTTGCGCGGAAGTTTTTGCAACAAGTTTAGATTATTTCAGGCGTGGTCTAATATCGACAGTAATGAACTTGTATTCCGAAGGGTGCAGTAAAGTTATAAGCAACAAGCTTTGATTAATGGGCCATTTGGTCGCTTTTATAGTGCATTAGCGTAGCAATTGTTCGAAGAGCTGGTGGAGTAGTGAGTAGAGGAGAAGTTTGGTGATCTTGAGGTCGGAAGTTTGGTTCTCGTTCATATTTTTGTTTTCATTTTTTTTTCTCTCAAGTATTTTGCCACAAATTAGCAATTTCGATATAACTTAAATATGTTGCAAACAGACTCCACCTCTTGCGCTTTTTGCGTTGCTATTCAGTGCAATTGAAAGTCATTTTTCAACCATTGACAACTTGGATTAGTTTCAAGAGATTATTTTATTCTTGAGTTGAAACAAACTGTGCTGCTTGGGTCTCTCTCTTACTCGATATTCCGTATCTCGATATCTATAGTAATGTTGGTTTTCATGGCTAACTCAATGGTCCCTTAGATCGCAGTTGCAATGGATTTGTGTTCTGTAACTCGACGGTCCCTTCAATATCGAGTGAGGAAGAGTTGACTGTAATTTGAAAATGGCTACTTCTAGAAAAAATATTCATATTATCAAATCATTTCAAGATTCGTACATTATCATCAGAACGTATTTATTTTGACAAAAAACCAAAATTCTGAAAATCGAGCAAAAGTTGTTCTAAGAAAAACTTGTTTTTTTTTTTTAAATACTCCATCATGAAACTATGGCTTAAACATCTGTTTTCTATCAAGATTCTATATAGTGAAATTTTGAAAAAAAATATCAAAATTGTGGTTATTGTGTAATTAAAAATTTTAAGTTTTATTGTGAATTTTTCGTGAAAAAAACATTTTTCAGTGTATATTTTTTTCTTGTAGGCCAAGCGGTTTACTACAACTTCTTCATAGAACATTTTTATATAAAATCAACAGTTTTGGAGTAAGAATGTTTCAAATAAGTTGCATGCAAGTATTTATAGGCCATTTTCAAGAGTTATTCTCGAGTCAAAATGATCGATTTTTCTATGGAAAACACGTGCAAAATTTATTGCAAATCAAAGATGATCGAGTTCAGTGACAAACCGATTTGACATGAAAAAAAATAGCTTGAAAACGCATCGGACAGAAAAATTTTAAAGTTTTTTGTATAAGCTTGAAAGTCTTCCTTGCAAAAGCTTGAAATAACATTTCATTGAAGCTTGGAGAAGCTTTAAGCAACATTTTGGACCAGCATCTCATAAACGCTTGAAGAATACTTCTTACAGAACCTTAAGATATTTTTTATAGAAGACCTGAACAGTTTTTTACAATATCTTGAAAAATGTAGCTTCTCATTGAACCTAAAAACCTTTTCACAGAATCTTAGGAAGTGTGGAAAACTTTTCACAATAGGACGAACCCGGTGTAGTGGTTATAACTCACGCCTCTCACGCCGAGGACCTGGGATCGAATCCCATCACCAACATTGTCACTTATAACGCAAAGGTTATAGTGACGATTTCCTTTGGGAGGGAAGTTAAGCCGCTGGTCTTGAGATGTGCTAGTCTACGGTTAAAAATCTCGTTTATAAAGATAGAAAAAGTATTAAAAAGCTTGCCTCAAACTGAAAATGTTCCTTACAATGGTTTGTGTACGCTATTCAAAGTCGAGTCTAGTATACGACACTGCAGACCGCCTTATTATGTTTAAAGCAGCTTAGAGTAGATTCTCAAAAAAGCTAAGGAAGGTTTTTACAGAAATTTATTAATACTTCTCAAAAAAAACTGGAAGAACTTTTTCAGAGAAGCAGTTTGCAATAGAAACTTAAGGACTGTTCATTTTATAAAGTGGACACTTTGTTTATACTATATCTTTTTCATTTATTGATAAAGTCATAATCGGTTTTCTCTGCATCGTCCAACTATTATTCTACAATGCTATGAAAATATAAGATCTTAGAAAATTATTTTGGTTGAAGAGCTAAATAGTTTTTCCAAAAACTCCTAAGAAAAGCTGTTTATAAAAGTTTGACATTATTTTTCGCAAAACAACACAACAGAAGCTTGATGAAGCTTCTCACTGAAGCTTGATGAAGCTTCTCAAATAACCTAGAAAAGTCTTGCACAGGAACTTGAACAAGCTTTCACAGAAGCTTGTAAGAGCCAACGCTTGAAAAAACTTGGTGAAGTTTCTTACTGAAGCTTAGATAATATGCTTCTCTCAGATTCTTAGTGAAGCATCAAAAGGAAACTCAGAAAAACTGGGAGAATTTTTTCACACAAACTTAAACAAATTTATTACGGATGCTTGCAGAAGCTCCTTATGGACATTTTCGGAAAATAGAAAAGTTTCCCATAGAAGCTTGCAGAACTTTTTCACAAAAGCTCTGAGAATTTTTCATAGAAGCCTAGTGACGCTTCTGAAAGAAGCACACAGACGCTACTTACATAACCTGGAAGATATTTCTTATGAAAGATTGGAGAAGTTTCTCACATGTTAATGGTTTTACAAGCTAATTATAAAATCTTCAAAACTTCACAAAATAGCTTGAAGAATTGTTTTCTCACAGGAGCTCTTAAAAGCTTCCCATAAACGCTGAAAGGTTTGAGAATTTCAAAGAAACTTCTCATAGAACAAAACGTTGCTTTTCACGTAAGCATGGGAAAGTTTCTCGCAGAAGCCTCAAAAAGTTTCGCATAGAAGCTTGAAGTAATTTCTCCAAGAAGCATGAAGATGTTTTTTCTAATATAGTCCTTAAGTAAATTATGAGGTTGTGAAGTATATTCATTAATTAAATCACATTGTACACCTTATATTTTGAATTGCAACATTTCTGCTGCATAATTTAACTTTGAATTCAGAATGCAGAACTTCTCTCTATTGAAAGGTAGATTTACTCACGCTATCCTAAAACAGAGTGGAAAAACCTCGTCTGAAACTCAATAAAAGACCTCTGCTCCTGCTGCAGTAGTTGTAAGAATTCGTAAAAGAGTCACAGACGAAAAACGACCATTTTTCAAAGAATCGATGCTACCAGCATTTCGGCAAACACGACAAACGACCATTGCACTCGGAGCAGACGACAGAAAGTCACCCACGCAGAAGTCGGAACAACGAACGTGATATTTACATTCGAATGCAATTGTGAAACCATTTTGAATAAATAAATATGGGGCCTGCAATGACGACAACTACGACGACGACGACGACCATACTTCTCTTTACTGCCGAATGCATATTGGGGAATGGTTGCCTGGATGTCAAAAGGACGGTGACGTTTGACGACTGAATTGACTGGACTACCACCAGTCCTCCTCTGGTTCTGGTCTTCCTTTTTGTTCTTATTGGCATTACGTCCCAACTGGAACTGAGTCTGCTTCTCAGTCAGGTGAATGTTCTTATTAGCACTTTTAATGTTATAACCTGAGAGTTTCTTTGCCGAATTTGATAAACGATGATACTCTATGCTCAAAGAAGTCAAGGAAATTTCTTTTACGAAAAGATCCTGGGCCGAACGGGAATCGAACTCATACACCTTACACTTTGTAACCGCAGACGTTACCACATGGCTAAGAAAACTCCCTGTTTCTGCTCTTCCCCGAAATGTAAGGAAGAAACGATGCATATGATGCACGTCTCACTTTTGTTCACTGGCTTTCGATGGAACGAACGAAGGTTAGCCATTTTTCACATCGAACAGTTTCAGTTCGATTCGATTGGGACTCGATTTTGGGGCCTTCCTCCTGTTGTCCTCCAGGAGCGACCCGTATACGACGGGACGAGACTTGTTTGTACCTAAATCAAAATTCAGTGTTTGAGTGTCGGTGCCTCTCCGGAGGCCAATCGGAGTTGGTGGACTGTCGTCGTCGATGTTGAGTCGTTGAGTTGAAGTGGGTTAGGTCATCAGCGATTGTCGACTTTGGGACGTGCATGGGCGATAGGAATGTAAGCAAATGGGAACGGAATTCGTGCGGGTTGGACGGCTGAGATCGATTGTGACCAAATTGAATGTTGTTAAGGGACTTATTTGGAAATGATGTGATGTGCGTCTTGAGGAATGTGAACGATGATTGAAGGCTATGAAATGCCAGTGCAATGGAATGGAAATGTAGTTCGTCTGACCTATTTAATTTTAAATGAAAAATGTTTGAAAGTTCACGATAAACTTGCCTTCTATGGAATCTATGGAATAATGCTTTTTAAAATGAAAAAAGATAAATAAAAAATTAAATGCTTCAAGATAATATTTTTTCATAAAATTACATGAAATACAGATGCAAATGTCCCTTCAGTTCATTTTCAATCAACTCCAGACTGCCGATGTCATGTCTCCGCCCCATTATTGGATATTCTAAGCTGTAATTCTCCCGATTATTACCCATCCGGTAGCAGTAAAGTGTTTCCCTGCCTGCATCAAAGTGCTCAATTCCCCAATCTCGTCAGAATCGAACTATTCTTGAAGGACTACCGCCACGTTGTTACAGCGTCCCTTTTCCCGGCTGACTAGTTGTGTAACGAAAATTCCATCTCGTGCCCCAATGGCAATCCCCACCCCCCGCATTCCCAGGGCGAGGCATCGATCTAAAATTTATGATAAACTCAATACACAAGTGCACTTAGGCAAACAAATTGATTGACCTTGTTTCGTTCGAGTTCTTTTTTTTGTCCTTTCCCCGCATTCGATTCGTTTCGTGATTCCGTGTCCTGCTTTGCATACGAAAAGCTCTCAGCTCGGTACCGACTGACTGACTGCCATTCCATTGCCGCCGTTGTTCCAGAGTCCGCCCTGAGTGAAGGAAGTCACAGTAGGGTAGGTTTACCAGTTATCGATGCAATATGCCAGCAGTATGGAGGAATCAAAATTTGACCGGGTTTATAAAACGTAAGCCGGTCCTACTCATATTCATCACTAGCTTGAAGTCCTGAGAAAAAGACGAAACAAACAATTTTTGAATTGAATTTTCTTAAAACTAGTTTTCAAATTCGATTTCATCACAGTGGCACAATCAAATAAATCCCTTTTGTTTCCACTATCACCATAATTGGTACTATAGCCATAATTAGCACATCCACCCTACACGATTGACTAGGTAGTCGATGGATGTCTCCGTGGAAATGCCAATACAGCGAGCTCCCGGCATAGCGAGACACCACCAGCGATTCGGAGTGCTTTGCAGAGAGTGCACTTGTGCCGGTCCCTATTGAGTTGGGGAATTTCTATTGAATTTTGTCCTCTGGGTGCACATTCGGAGTGGCCTGTGTGACTCTTCGGAGAAAACACAAATTTTCTTTTCAAAATTGGCTACTTTCAGCGGGGTCGTTTGTGGTGTTCGGCCATCCTGTCGTCATACAGGACTTCGTAGGAGGACGACGTATCGGTTCATTGAAAGCGATGATGACGATGCTGGATGCTGGATGCCAAATACCTACAACTACAATTGATGACCAACCAGAAGGGACGGAAGGGCCATTCAAGCTGCACGATGAGTGGTACGGTGTGGTAGGGCTATTGAGAAGCTGGTTTTGAGTTTTTGAGTTTGCATCGTGTGCTAGGAACAATGAGGACTTGCTGTGCTCGGTTCGTGATGATTTGGCGAATACTTCGAGGACTGTTCAAAGGAGATCGATGTTGGTTTTTTAACAATTTGGAGAGCAAGAGTTTTAGATGGAGAAACTTATTTAACTTTTGTTCCATTGTTATACTTATGAATTGTTCCTAAAATTCTTTCCAATGTTTGGCGATACTTTGAACGGTTCTTCGATATTTTTAAATCTTCCAAAGAGAGGGTTCAAATTTTTTTTATAATTTTTCTGGGTTTCTGTGACACTCTTCTTATTAAAAATACTTAAGTTTTTCTGTAAGGAACATTCCATGCTATTAAGGGAATTTTTGCAATCTTATGTTAGAAACCTTTCCAATTTTTCTGTGAGAAACATCTACAGCTTCAATGAACTCAAGCTACTTCAAGTTTATTTCGGAGAAAGGTATCGACCGTGATTATTGTTTGATTTAAAATAAAATCAAGATAAAATTTAAATCTTGTCGTTCCCTTGCGACAGCTATCCACCTCTTCATTTCTATCATTTGAATCTTCTATAGACTTTTTTTCCTTTGAGTCGCATGAAGTGGTGTATGGGAAAGTTGTAGATCTAGTCAAATTCTACAACTTTGCTGAAGACAGCACGCCGTTAACTATAAAATCTTGTGAGTTACAAGCAAATTTCAAGTTTTTCAAGTGTATTTTTGAAGTGAATTTTCTTAATTTACAAAAATTACGTCCTAACAGTTTTTGCAGCAAGAGTTGCCTATTGTATGGCCTTTCTAATGCCATTAAAAGAAAAAAAATTATCAAACCAACTCCATGAGTTATGGGCATCTAAAGATTTCATAGTTTTTCACTTAAATTTGCTCATAACTTCAAATTCACAAGAACAACAAAGTTGCGATGTTCAGCAAAAATGTGTATCCTTGCTTCCTCTACAACTCTTCTGAAGACCACATTTACGTAAAACTGAAAATAATAAAAATAGATCAGAATAACTGATTTTTGGGTCCACCCTAAGTTAAAACTTTCAAAATCAATTTACTTAGCTCAAATGAAGAGTTAGATCAAAAGTGTCTTCGACAAAGTTGTTCAAAATAACATTTTCTAACAGTTTGCAGAAGAGCGCAGTCAAAAATTTCATCAAACAAAAAAGTTTGAGTCAAAATTTTAACCTAAATAAGGGCCACCCTATTCAACTTTTTTTCTTAAAAGATGCAAAACTCCATTACTAATAACTTCTCTGAAGACATCGAACGTCTAAAATCGACGAGAACAGAGAAAACACTTTTTTCCGGATAAATTGTCGATTCGGTCCATTGTGCAATGTAGTTCGTGAAGGACCTAGAATATTCGTACAGCTGTATATAATATTCTTATTACTTGATATAAAATCTGAAATATTGTTGAAATCCATAAATATATGAATGCTTACGTTTGTTGATTGAAGGCCTGTTTTCTATGGATTTAGTAACCGAATTAATTGATATTTCGAAGCTTTTGAAGCTGCTTCCGGCATCTGAAGGAAAAATTTGCACAGCATCGCCTGTAAAAGACTTTTATGAGGATATGGATAAGAAACTTGTAGCTTCTAAACTTCTTCAAGTTTTTCTGAGAATTGTCTAAAAGCTCCTATGAAACACTTGTCTTAATTTTGCTGAGAAGCTTTCCATATCGTTCGTATCTTTGAGAAGTTTGAGGCTTCTCTAAGCACTTATGAAAAGTCTTGCCGCGCTTCTGCCAGTCCTTTATTAGTACTTCTGTGCTAGGATTTTTTTGTTTCTAAAAAACAACTCTTAGAGCATCTAAAAATAGCGTGAAAAAATTGTAAACAAGATTCTACAACTTCTAGGAAAATCTTTTGGGACCCGCTTTTCAAAGCTTCTGAGATATGCTTTTCCAATTTTTGAAAGAAAGTTTTCCATGTTTCTGAGAGAAGATTTTCCATGATTCTGCGAGAATTTTTTTTTATACATTCTGGGAAAATATTTTCAACAATTCTGAGAGAAGCTTTTAAAAGCTTTTGAGAGGAGCTTTTTTAAACTTCCCATCTTCTCAAGAAGCTTTGAGCTTATTTTATGGAGACCTTCTTCAAGCTTCTGTGAGAATCTTAATAAAGCTTAAGTCGTAAGTTTTTAAAAACTTCTGTTGAAAACATCACAGAACCTATATGTAAAACTTCTCGAAAATGTGAAAATTTCTCCGATCACTTCCATGTGCAACTTTAAAACAAGTTCTGAACGAAGTTTTTCTAAACTCCTGATTCCCAAGTACCTGTAAGAAACTTTTTGGGCTTTTTATGCTTCTGAAGAAGGCTGCAATAACTTCAAAAAAAGACTGCTTCAACCTTCCAATACAAATTTATCTGAGATTCTTAAAAAAGCTTCACAAACCTTCTTCAAGCACTTAAAAAGTCTTTATTTTTTATTTCTGCATGGAGCTTTTGAAGCTGTTAGCAGCTTCTTTGAGAAGCATCTGAGCTTTGGAGTAGTTTCTTCAAGCTTCTTCGAGAAACTTCTTTAAGCTCCTGACAACTATTTTAAACCACTGCAAATGATTGTCAAATACGCTTCTCCAAACTTTTCTTCAACTTTGTTAAACCTTCTTTGAAATGTTTCTGCAATCTTTAGTAAGCTTCTTTAAGAAGCTTTCAAATGTCAGTGATGATTTATTTTTTCGATTAAATGATTTGTCATTTCGTGCTTCTGTGAGAATCTTCCTCAAGCTTCTGTCAAATATTTCTCTAAGCTCCTGTAATTTTTTTATCTTTTTCAAATCAAAAGCTTGCCTAAGCTGTTCTGAGAATATTGAGCTTATCCTAGCTACTCTGTGAAGCGTCTTTAGGGCGTTTGGTCTAATGAAATTCGATCGAAAGTACATTTGTACATTAGAGGATCGTTTGTCGAAATTGCAGCATCAATTCTTTGAAAAATGGTCGATTTTCGTCTGTGAATCTTTTGTGACTCCTTATTTATGAAGATTCGAACATGATTTTACTCTCTCGAAAGGTTGGCGAATTAACTCTTTAATGGATTTAGAATTGGAATCATGATTTCTAATTTGTTTTGTTTGATAGAAATCTTCTAATGCTAACAAAGAAAACTCTCCTAGGATTTCTAAAGGAATCCTCTCTTGATTTGGGTAGTATTACGAAGGAAACACACTCGGGATTTCGAGAGAAATACTCTCAGGATTTTAGAAAAACCCTTCTCAAGTTTTCGAAATAAATCCTCTCAGATTTTCAAAAGAAGTTCAATCAGGATTTCAAAGTAAATCCTCTCAATAGTTTAAAAAAAATAGTCGTAGGACTAACAAATTCTCGCAGAATAAAGAAATTAATTTCATCAATATTTCGAAGGCAGTTCTCTCAGGATTTTGAAGAGCATCTTCTCAGTAAAATCTTCTAAGGATTTTGCAGAAAATTTCTAGGAAAATCCTGTCAGGATTCTGATAAAAATCCTTCAAGAATTTGTAGAATAATTTCAAGGGAAATCCTGTCAGAATATCTAAAAAAATCCTGTCAGAATAACAAGGAAAATCCTGTCAGCATATTGAATAAAATCCTGTCAGGATTTCAAAGAAAATCCTGTCAGGATCTCAAAGAAAATCCTATCAGGATTTCAAAGAAAATCTTGTTAGGATTTTGAAGAAAATTCTGTCAGTGTTTCGGAGAAAATCCTGTCAGGATTTCGAAAATATTCTTTTAAGGATTTCGAAAAAAATCTTGTCTTGATTTCGAAGAAAATCCTGGCAGGATTTCAAACAAAATCTTATCAAGAATTTTAAGAAAATCATGCCTTGATTACAAAGAAAATTTCAAAATTTTCGAAGGAAAAGGATTTCGAATAAAAACTGTCAGGATTTTAAATAAATTCTGTCAGGATTTCGATGAAAAACTAGTCGAGATTTTGAAGAACATCTTGTCAGGATTTTAAAGAAAATCGTGTCAGGATTTTGAAGAAAATTCTGTTAGGATTGGAAAAAGAAATCCTGTCAGGATTTCAATGAAAATCCTGTCAAAATTTCGAAGAAATTCCTGTCAGAATTTCGAAGAAAATCCTATCATTTCGACCAAAATCTTGTCGGGATTTTTAAAAATCCCTCTCAGTATTTTAAAGAAAATACCGTCCGAATTTCAATGGAAATCGTGTCAGGATTTCAAAAAGAAAACCCTCTTATTTTGTCTGGATTTCGAAGAAAACCCTGTCAGGATTTCAAAGGAAATCGTATCAGGAATTCGAAGAAAATCGGGCCTAGATTACGAAGAAAATTTCAAAATTTTCGAAAAAATAGGATTTCGAAAAAAAACCGTCAGGAATCCAAATAAATTTTGTCAGGATTTCGAGGAAAAACCAGTCGAAATTTTGAAGAACATCTTGTCAGGATTTTAAAAAAAAATCCTGTCAAGATTTTGAAAAAAAAATCTGTCAGGATTTCAAAAAAAATCCTGTCAGGATTTCAAAACAAATCCTGTCAGGATTTCAAAGAAAATCCTGTCAGGATTTCAAAGAAAATCCTGTCAGGATTTCAAAGAAAATCCTGTCAGGATTTCAAAGAAAATCCTGTCAGGATTTCAAAAAACATCCTGCCAGAATTTCGAAGAAAATCCTATCATTTCGACCAAAATCTTGTCAAGATTTTTAAAAATTCCTCTCAGTATTTCAAAGAAAATACCGTCAGAATTTTGAAAAAAATCTAGGCAGGGTTTCGGAGAAAATCCTTTCATTATTTCGAAGAAAATCCTGGATTTCAATGGAAATCGTGTCAGGATATCAAAAAAAAAACCTTTAAAGATTTCTAAGAAAATCTGGTCTTGATTTCAAAGGATACCCTGTCAGGAAGGGAAAAGGATTTCGAAGAAAATTGTGTCAGGATTTGTATGGAAATTCTTCAAGGATTTCGAAAACAAAACCCTGTCAGGATTTCGAAGAAAATTCGGTCAAGACATTGAAGAAAATCTTGTTGGTATCGAAAAAAAATCCTGTCAGGATTCCGACGAGAATCTTGACAGGATCTCGAAGGAAATTTGGTCATGATTTTGAAGAAGATTCTGTAAGGAATTCGAAGAAAAACTTTTCAGGATTTCGAAGAAAATCATGATTTCGAAAAACATACTGTCCGAATTTGGAAAGAAATCTTGTCAGGATGTCTATGAAGATCGTGTCAGGATTCCGAAGAAAATCCTGTCAGGATTTCGAATAAAAACCTGTCTGGATTGCAAAGGAAATCCTATCAGGAATTCGAAGAAAATCATGCCCAAATTTCGAAGAAAATTTCAAAATTTCGAAGAAAAAGGATTTTAAAGAAAACTGTCAGGATTCCAAATAAATATAGCCGAGATTTTGAAGAACAACCAATCGAAATTTTGAAGAACATCCTGTCACGATTTTGAATAAAATCTTGTTGGGTTGTAGGATATTGTTTGCATTTAGTTATCCTTTATTCATGATTTCTAAAACATATTAATTATTTCTTGTGAATTCCTTTCAAGGTGTTGAGCGCAATTTTTTATGGATATTTCAATCAAAATTCATGTACAATTTCGCTCAAAACCTTGAAAGAAATTCTCAAGACAACATTTAATATTTTTTAGCATTCTTTCTAAAATTTCTTAAGACTGTTTTTAAGAATTCAAAGGAAGCCCTCTCAGGATTGCTAGGGATGTATACAGAATTGAATGATTTTTTAAAATCCCTTTCAAGATTTAAAACGAAATCGGCTTTCCTCTTAAGATTTAAAGGAAATCTCTTCAAAATGTGGTGAAGTCATTTTGATAGAAACAGTTTCAAACATTCTAAAACAAATACGCTCATGATAATGGAAACCTCCATATTATGTTGATGAGAATCCAATCAAAATAATGATTGTAATCCTCTCAATATTCGGTGGAAGTTCTTTTGAAATTGGTATGGAAATCTAACCATGACTTCAATATAAACTATTTTGGGCTTCCGAACGGAACCATTTCAGTTTTTCAATGAAAACCCTTTCAGAATTTTGGTGCAAACTCTCTCAAGTTTTCGAAGGTAATCATCTCAGGATTTCACAGGAAATCTTCTAAGGAATAAGTTCAAATTCTTCTTAGGAATTCAGTGGATATCTCAAGATTCCAATAGAAATACTCTTCAGATTTCAGTGGAAATCATCTAGAAATCTGGATTGAAGTTTTCTTGATTTCAGTGGATATACTCTGAAGATTTCAGTGAAATCTTCTGAGGATTTCAGTTAAAATCATTGAGGGATATGAGAGGTAATCATTTGAAAATTCCGTTCGGAATTCGGTGGAAATTCACCTCAGGATTGTTTACGGATAGTGACCGGGGTTTATTTGAATCTTTTACAGCTTATAATAACATCATGTTGAGTATTACGGTTGAAAAATTTTTGAGATTCAGCCCAGATTCCGCTAAGAATTCTAACCGAATTATTTCCATGAAATTGCGCACTTCTCCGAAACTTCTCTGGATGCTGTCCGAAGTCTAATAAGGACTTAAAATCTTTTTCTCTTTCACGAGAATTTCGTTCTTATCGTGCTCAAGTTTTTTTTTCCGAATGCTGCTCAGAATTATAATTGAATTCCATCTCTGGATTTTTTTTTTGTTCAAAATCTATCGGAACCCTGCTGAAGAGGGCGAAAAATTCGGTTAAAATCTTTTTTAAAATCCCTTCCAAGATGCTTTTGGACATTTCAATTGAAATTTGCTAGGGTTCCTGAGCATTACCCTGTTAATAATTTCGAACAAAATCCTGTTCAAGGTTCAACATGTTGGTCAATCTATTCAAATTTTTGTTCAATCAAAGTCCTTATGCGTCAACATATTTAATATTGGCTTTTGTGTAAATAGAATTAATGATAGTTTTGCCTTCATTATATGTATGAATCGAAACATTTCCAATGTATGTTAGGGTTGTAACTCCGTATAAAAAATTAAAAGTATAAACTTCGGTATAAACATCTCATTTGAATAAGTACATATATCTTAACACACCAAGACGCACCACATAACCATTTCCCCGGAAAATTTGCCGAGACCCATTCATCTCACGCAGAAAAGACACATCTCTGACAACTCCTTACACAACCCATCAATCACAGCCCCCCGAGTTCAGTAACAACTCCATAATCAGTGCTAGAGCCAAACCATTCCGAAGCACAGCAGAGAGCGGGGACAAACAAGTAGAAATGTCAGTCCCAGGACACGCCACCACTACTCTGACGCTGGGACTACTCGAGAGAAACAGAGAGACATGCCAAGGAGTGCCACTTCTAACTGCGGCGGTGGCACGTTGCGATAACAATGTTGGTTATTCAATTAGTGGCCGGAGGGATTTTATTTAATTTATATAATAGCACTTATTCTTCTATTTTTTCTGCTGCTGCTGTGGCTGCTGCTACTTCGTCTTTGCGGATTTGCCGATCTTGGGCGCAGATGAAAACTTTTTCCCTCTTGGTTTTTCCACCGGAAACTGACTCTGTCGTTATTTTTCCTAGCCTCTGCCGGCAACGATAGCTGAAATACTTTTCTTTCGTAGAGCGAAAAAAAATGGCCGGAAAACACACCAACTACTACTGAAAGCTGCAACTGATCTCAAAAATATGATAACGACAACCACTCTTATTCCTACATTCGTCTCAGCAAAAACCACCAGCAACGACCAATCTCTTTCACATTTTTTTTTGCCTTCTGTTGTCCAGATCCTCCCCCATTGCTCTTCAGCTCGGTTTGATAAATTAAAAGACATTGTACAAGCTTCTGATTCCGCTACTGTTAGTGTGCACTCTTCCTCTTCTATCGTATCCTCAGATATCTCTTTTTTTTTGTTTCGTATCCTAGCTGGTAGCACTGTCATCAGCCTATCTAGTGGCCGCTTTGTATCCTTATCTCGCAAATCCACAAGTGCCTCCCTGCTGATGCCATCATCCTTTGCCCGTCATCTTTGTGTCATCTTGAGTTGTTGCTGCGCCGCCAGGATCTCCACGAACTACGACGAGCGACCGAAAAAAAATCTCCTGACACAAAAATGCAAAATATAACAATAGCGCGGGGTGCTCGACAAGAAAAAGGAAAATTCCTTTTCAACAACTTTTTCTTCATCGCAGCCTTCATCTTAGTTGTCGTTCAGCCATCACGAAACCCTACTCAAGCAAAAGCAGCTCCAGGCCGCCTCCCACTCGCACCGATGATGGTCATGGCTCGCGTCCTTATTCCTAGACGCAAGAATCATAGCTCAGCATAATTTTTAACACTCGTTCGGCACCCCTCCCAAGAGGGGGCCCCTTTTGTCGGCAACCCTCTCTTTGAATAACGTCCACCAGCGTTGGCGATGACTGCTTGGCCTATTTTCTTCGATTGTGAAACTCTTCCTTGGCGACGATTCTGGATCCCGTCACGGTGCTCTATTTTCCAGTATTATCAAAAAATATGTGATCTGCACTCATGTATTTAGGTATATTCTTTAAACTAATATAAATTAGATGTTGAAAATTGATGTTTGAATATATTTACAAAAAATAATCAGCTCCGTAATTCCTCATAGCACTTGAGCCTTCAAGTAAACTTTCAGCTTTCTTTTTATTATGGTATGCTTATGCAATATTCAATTACTCTATGTAATGGGCAAAATTCAGAAACGATTTTCGGTATTGAATAACAGCGTTAAGGTAAAACGTCTCAAAATCCAAAGGCGTCCGTCACAATAGCCAACTAATGCCCCTACTCGCGTTTCCAAACGCACTTACCCAAGCAAATAGTTTTTCAACAAGCTTGGTCTTCTTATTTCAAGTTGTTAGTTGTATTCTGCGGAAGATTAGTGCTGTTGATGTTTTGGCTTAATATTGAAAGTAAATACAATGCTGTTTCACCTTGATTTACTGAAAATAAACCAATTTGATGAATGAATTATGACAACTTGTGTAATTCACTTTATTTATTGTTACACAGTGAGTTATGAAATAAGCTGAAAAGCTGTCAAAATTACAAAATATATGATAAAATGTACATTGACTCAATAAGTTATAACAAATTGCGATTACATTATTTCAAAATATGAACACATTTTATTATATGTTAAACTTTGGGTAAAACTTAATTTTGGTAACTTTTTCTTACCAGGATTCTGTCAAATTTCTGAATAGAATTTGGACAGAATCCTCCGACAGGATTGGGTCAGAATCCTGAATAGGATCGGGTCAGAATCCTGTTCAGGATTCAGTCAGAATCTTGTACAGGATTCGGTTAAAATCCTGAACTGGATTTGGTCAGAATATTCACAGGATTCGGTCAAAATCCAGAACAGGATTGAATTAGTATACTGAACAAGATTTGATCTGAATCAGAACCTGAACAGATATCCAAATCCAAAAGAATGATATCGAAAGAAATCCTTCATCAGGATTCGGACAGAATCCTGAACAGAATTCGGACAGAATCCTGAACAGAATTCGGACAGAATCCTGAACAGGATTCGGACAGAATCCTGAACAGGATTTGGACAGAATCCTGAACAGGATTCGGACAGAATCCTGAACAGGATTCGGACAGAATCCTGAACAGGTTTCAGACAGAATCCTGAACAGGATTCGAACAGAATCCTGAACAGGATTCGGACAAAATCCTGAACGGAATTCGGACAGAATCCTGAACAGGATTCGAACAGAATCCTGAACAGGATTAGAACAAAATCTTGAAAAGGATTCGGACAGAACTCGTTTAGAATCCTGAACAGGATTCGGTCAGAATTCGGTTAGAATCCTGAGCAGGATTCGGTCATAATCTTGAATAGGATTCAGACAGAATACTGAACAGGATTCGGACAGGATCTTGAAAAGGATTCGGTTAGAATCCTGAACAAGATTCAAACAGAATCCTGTACAGGATTGGGTCAGAATTCGGTCAAAATGAACTGGATACGGCCAGAATCTTGAACAGGATTCGATCAGATTTCGGTTAGAATCATGCACAAGATTCGAACAGAATCCTGAACAGGATTTGGACAGAATTTTAAACAGGATTCGGACAGATTACTGTACAGGATTCGGACAAAATCCTGAACAAAATTCGGTCCGAATCCTGAACAGGATTCGGTCAGAACCCGGAACAGGATTCGGTCAGAATCCAGATTCAGAATTTTTAACAGCGTTCGAACAGAATCCAGAACAGAATTCGGTAAGAATACTGAACAGGATTCGGTCAGAATCTTGAATAGGATTAGGTCAAAATCCTGCACAGGATTCGGTCAGAATCCAGAACAGGATTGAATTAGTATACTGAACAAGATTTGATCTGAATCAGAACCTGAACAGATATCCAAATCCAAAAGAATGATATCGAAAGAAATCCTTCATCAGATTTTGAAGGAATTTTTTTTTTTAATATAAACGACTTATGGAGCAACGCGCTCTCGGGTCCCGATTCTGGGCAAGGAAAAAGAACTTTGGAATAACTCTTTCCTCAGTGTCCGTCGTAACGAGGCTGGGAAACAGTAACACCAGCAGTGCCAATTACCAATCCGTCTACTGAATGGCTGAATTCCCTCGAGGAGGACTGAGGCTTGGCGTTGGGAGCCTCGATCGAAAGAACGACAATGATGAGACAACGAAACGAAAAATTATTCACTCATTTCTCATTTCGTCCCACAGCTGTGTGTAGCTGCCATCATTGAGCCATTGACTAAGTGAGCGAGCCGACGACGAATGATGAGATGGACGATGGTCGGCGAGGGGAGGAGAAAATAATTAAGATAATCATATTATGATAGCCGCGCGAGCAGATGTGACACTGGAGGCGCAATGGTTTTTAAAGGAAAGGGGATGGCAAAAGAATACGGAAGTGGAAGATTATGAACAAAAAGAGTAAATGGTTTGGCGATAACGATCTTGGGGAGAAGTTTAACAGTGGAAGTTCATCCAAGTTTGAGAGATTTTAAAGTGAAAGTATGGAAACTCGGTCAGAATTCTGAACAGGACTCGCTCAGAATCCTAAAGAGGATTCACTCAGAATTCTGAACAGGATATTCTACCAAAATCCCGAACAGGATTCCGTCCAGTTTGGGTCAAGAATCTGTCTGAATCCTGGAGAATTATGTGAAGGAATCCTGTACAAGATTCAGACGGACCTCAAACAATATTATTACAGAATTTTGACGAAATTCTGACTTAGATTCTGAAAGAATCCTGATTTTATGTGATTTTACTTCTTCATAAGTTTTTACAGAACAGTGCAATATTGAATCTGTAAGAATTTATTATTGCTTTTGTCTCCAATACAGACAAATAAACCACTTTTCTTCTATAAAAGAAGCCTTCATTGCGTAGCGAATAAAAATGCCCAATTCGTATAGACTCCCATAACCACAGGTATCCCACGTGCTTCCCATTATCCAGAAGGGGTCATCAGCGCGAAAAACTCACCGCCGCAACACGCAGAACAATTAGTCAGCTGATTGCATGACAGCCGGTGCTGGGCCCATATCCGACGGACGCTCGCTGCCCGGTATGCCTATAATAAAGTAATGAATTAATCAAGACCGGTGCGTTCTGATTTTCCGCTGTTTCTGAGGTTTGGGGCATCGACGAAGGCGGCAGCAGTTGATGGATAATTGCAATTTCCTGCCACCGCCTAGCTCTTGCGTTGGGAACAGGTGAAAACTCCCTTAAGGCGTTCCCTGTTGCCATCGCCACCCCGCGTTGCTGTTGTTAGGCCCACCGCCCATCACCATGCTTACTTTCAATCAATTCGCTCGCTGCCCCCGAAAGGCACCCCGTCGAGGCCACATGCCATATCAGATACACTACCTACCATAAGTAGAGGGACGTTCCGATATTACAAAATTTCGATATTTGATTCGATATGAATAAACAAATCGATACCACCACCGGGGATTTTCTTAGCGGCTTTCAGTCTCAAGGGCAATTACAACTAAAATATTTCTTCTACACCCAACGTTTCGATTGTATTTTCAATCTTTCTCAAGGGTTAGAAAATTTGGTTCATTGTCCGGTGGTTGTATTTTTTTGTGAATTGGTACCAAGTTTTTGGTGTTCATAATTTTCTATTTAACTTGTTTACAAATTGTTCACTACTCAGTTTCGCTTCTTATTTTTTTCTGTTAGACTAAAGATAATGTTGAACATGTTTGTTCCAGCCTAAAATATTTAGGTGCGGAATTTTTCGATAAACTTTGTACTTTAATGCATAACATATTTGTTACGTTTTGAAGTTTTCCTATAATTCAGAGAAAACTGCAAACAGTAGTTTGTTGTGGATTTCCAAGTGTTTACAAACCCATTATTAAAGTAACCCCAAAACAGAAAACTGATTTTCATTTATATAAAAAACTATAGATTCATTCAAAACTAATCTCTAAGCAATTTTGCAACAGAAATCAATAGCCTAGATACCAGTACTTGTCTTAAAAATATAAAATAAACAACTACCGAAAAGCTAAACATTACATATAATTTGCAATTGGATTAGATGGACAAATTGATGTGAAGATTTGCGAAAAAGTTACACATCTTCTCAGTGAGAATCGAGCTCACGACTCCCTGATCTCTAGTTAGGGCGCGTTACCCCTACGCCATGAGAGGACTCATGAACGCAGAAGTTAACCTGAAATTCGAGCTCAATAATCACGTGGTTCTTTTTCGCAAAGTGCACCTCTTTCGGAAGAATAAGATGCCCATCTAAACACAACGCTTTTTATATATATCCAATGCCTAGCCCGAGAGCGCATTGTTTTTTAGGTATAGGAATAGCATACTACACTAGCCCGCAACTGCGCTGGCTGAGGTTTCTATTGTGTGGGCTTCCAATGGGTCGCGGCGTTCTCAAACGACCGGTTACGGAACATGAGTCCGTTGCTCGATAAATACCTGTTTTACTCGGCTGGTTGGCGGTAAACCACGATTCATAATTTAAAACAAGTATAAAATAAACTTCTTGAAGTTGATTGCAAAAAAAATCAGATTTTCTTTCAAAAAACTATCAAAGTTACACAGTTTAACGGTACAATTTAGAATGATATGTATAACCTCGGAATCCTTACTATCTACACAGTTGCAGTCTTCAGTAAAGTGTCAGCCTTTAAAAGCTTTATGCAGGGTGTCTAGTATGTAAAAGAAACCCGGAATTAACAGAGATTTTTTTTTTTCAAACTGGAAAAAACCTGGCATTCCCAGCGAACTTCTGCCACAAGCAAAGAAATTTTTTGAATTAGTAGTACATGGTAGGTTATGCAAAAAAAAACACAAAATCTTTGCAATCAAACATTTTTTCAGCTGCGCCGCTAGCAAAACGCAATGAAGCAGAATTTAAAGTTGCCAAGTAAGATAAATCAAATACAGTTTCCAGTTCCATTTGGGTGTCGTTCCTGAGCATATTTTTATTTACGAAATTTTTTTATTTATTATCTATACAAAAACAACAAACTTTGTAGGAAAAGAGCAAAAATTACAAGACATACGGCATTTAATTGGAGTTACAGAAATAAAATATCTGTAATTTTTTGACATAATAAATAAATTTATTTTGTGTTTTGAATGCTGTCAAAATATATTTTTTTTATGTTTGCCCAAATCAGCGATGTCCACAATCAAAGCAGGCGTGCCTTTTCAAGAAAAACAATAATGACTTACATATTCTTTCGCTCACCGAATCACGAATTCTCCAATTTGAAAGAGAGAGAGAGGAGACAGCTCACTGACAGTTGGCACGAACTTATTTTGATCAAAATCGTGTTCACTTTTTGTTGTTCATTATGAAAAAGATATGAATATAAAAATCAAAGCAGTTTGCAAACACACAGCTATATTCAGGTTTGAAATTTTTTTAAATGTGAAATTATTGAAATTCACCAAGAAATTTTAATTACTTTTACTTGAATTCTGACATTTTTGATGCTCACCCCTTCGAATGTGCGGGTTTCCAGTGACAGTTGGTGACAAGCTCCCTTGACTTTTGGGAGCTCACAATCTAAGTCAGCTGTCTGCTCTCTTTTATTGTTCAATGCTCTGAAAGTGTTCTATGGCCTAATTTGATGAGATATTAGAATTGAGAAGGCTGGAGCCCGAAAACCAGTTTTTGTTGGACCACGTTATGTCTCCATAGGAAAAAAAAGCTCTAAATCGGTCAATTCAAGAGCTACAAAGAAACTTTTTTTTGGCAAAGTTGTATGAAATTGAATGGTCTATAATTTTTCTGAAGCACGTTTATTATAATTTCTACAGATAAGAATGTTAGTTATACCATTTTTATGAAAATGTAGACCATCCACATTTTTGATAACATTAAACAAAGGATTTTACTAATAAAAGCAATTTTGTAGAAGACCTTTTTCGTCTAATGTTTCTTTCTGAAGCTCAAAGTGCATTTTTCTACCTAAAACTGATTTCTGGACCACTGTTCAACGCTACTAACTCCAATAATTTTTACTAAAATTTATATGAACAAGAAAAATTTGCATTTAGTTAAGGATTTCCTTATTTTTTTGCACTGGTTCTTTCACCGCTGTCTCCAGTTGTTACTTTTAAAAGATTTCCCAATGATCCTACAGGAGTTTTTCCAAAAAGATTCATCATGTCTTTGAATAATTATCGTTTCGACGTCTATAAAAAACTGAAATAACTCCTACGTAATTGTTTTTTATTTATTCCAGGAGTTTACATGAGGATCATTTTGATAATTTATATACGATGACTCTCAGTGCAAAATTTCCTTCAGGGATCATTCGATGAAATGCATTATAAACTTTTCTAAGAATTCTTCAATCAATTCTGCTTGTATTTGCCTCATGGAGTCTCCACAACTTCATTCAAGGCTCCACAACAGTTTATACTACAACATTGAAGACAGTTATGCTGCGATCATTGATACATATTTGCACTGTGTATCTGGTTCATGTAAATTTAAACCTCCTTTTTGGAAAGGGCACGACGAGGGGATGACGAAAATCGATGTCCGACGCCATTTTGGAATCCAAGATGGTGACCTCTGGTTTGGGAAAATCGTTGGAAACCCATACAATATGAGTATTTTTGTAACGGGCACGACTAAGGGATGACGAAAATCGATGTCCGACGCTATGTTGAAATCCAAGATGGCGACCTCTGGTTTGGGAAAATCGTTGGAAACCCATACAATATGGGTATTTTAGGAACGGGCACGACTAAGGGATGACGAAAATCGATGTCCGACGCCATTTTGAAATCCAAGATGGCGACCTCTGGTTTGGGAAAATCGTTGGAAACCCATACAATATGGGTATTTTTGGAAAGGGCACGACGAGGGGATGATGAAAATCGATGTCCGACGCCATTTTGGAATCCAAGATGGCGACCTCTGGTTTGGGCAAATTGTTGGAAACCCATACAATATGGGTATTTTTGGAACGGGCACGACGAGGAGATGACGAAAATCGATGTCCGACGCCATTTTGGAATCCAAGATGGCGACCACTGGTTTGGGCAAATCGTTGGAAACCCATACAATATGGGTATTTTAACCTCTTACATCTTATTACGGTCGTAGATCCCAAGTCCTATATTCAATGGAGTTCTTGGAGGACCTAGGACATCCGCACAAATAGTTACAATACACCGTTTACTCACATGAATGGTAAGGGGCCTGTGGAGTAATTGAAAAGTAACCGCTAATCTCTTATTACGGTCGTAGATCCCAAGATATAGACCAATGGAGTCCTTGGAGAACCTAGGACGTATATTCAATGGAGTCCTTGGAGGACCTAAGACATCGGCACAAATTATAAAAATACTCATTTTACTACTATGAATAGATAAGGGCCTGTGTCATATCAAAAAAACATCAAAGAATCGCTAAATATGCCAGTACATTGCAGGTATATATTCCAGGAAGTTTTTGGATGAACTAGAACACATGTTGTACTCACTTAATTACCAAAACTTGGATCTGACAAAACTAACGCTTCTTCAAAATATAACAATCTTCTAGGGTCCAGTATTGTGAGACATTGTTCTACATAGAAATGATAAGTTGGCAAAACCTCGTTTTACGAACTGAGCTCCCTCGTTTTACGCACTGATTCAATTTACGCACCAACTCAATTTGCGCACCCTCGATCTAGTTCGTAAATTGAGGTTACAGTGTATCTGCATAACCGTATCAAATTCATTGTCAGATCTTATTATAAGAGTAAGATCGTCAGCTAATCCCAGAGCTCTAACAGAACGTCCAGAAATCAGAATTCATAAAATATTTCCATACAAATGTCTTTTCAGTGCTTCAATGTATAAGCATAAAAGTATCATGGAAAGTGGACGTGGTTTTCTTACTGATCGCTTGATTTGAAATGAATTATTATTATTATCTTTATTAAAGAGACTTTCAGCTCAGATCGTGGCTGGTTCGTACCATTTGAAATGAAGGGGTTAAAAATCCATTAACGAGATTTCTAGATGTCGCTTTCCCGTATAACTGCCTTATACAGTTAATCAATTGGTCCGGTAGCTGAAACTTTTCCAAGGTCTCCCATAACCGTTTATGACAAACCGTGTCAAAAGTTATTTCGAGATCAATACTTATACTTATTAGGAGTCCTGGCTATCTCCATCGTTACCAAAAAATTCGGCAATCACACCGACAACAGAAGAACCGCCCTTTTTAACGTTGTCGCGTGATACTTTTGCAGCCGGTACTAGCACCGTCATCGAACCTCCACTCATTTCAGCCACTGGCACATTGTTCTTCAACGTTTCAGCATAACTCGAACGCCCGGAAGTAGTAGGAGCAACTTTAGCCGAGGCACACACCGTTTCGCCACTTGTATCGGCAGTTTGGCAATTCCTCTGGTTTGCCGCATTTAGCGGGCAATCCGCCGTAAGATATCCTTCCTCTTAGCATAGGACTGTGCTTAACTCCTTCGTAATAAATTCTTCCTCGACGATTGAGAAAGAACAGAGTAGCTGGGATCTCCTTTTTGATTTCGACGTAGATTCCACGAACTCCTGTTGTCAGGTCCAACTCCAGTTGCGCGGGAAACTTCCCCCGGACCATCCGGCGTACAACTCCATATCTCGAGAGAACGGTAGAAATTTCCTGATCGGGAACCTCTGGTGGCAAATCGAAAATCCAGATGTACTCACTGCATCCACCAGCGACAGACATCTTGATTTGAACTTTGTCCTCATTCGAATACTCGAACACGTGTTCTTCGTGATTCTGCATCAGTGCATCCTTCATCGTTCGCTCATTCATGAACTTGATGCATATGCATCGTTCTTCCGAGATCTTGTAGACACTTTCTATAGTGAACCTGTCCGCATCGAAAGCCTTAGCAGCAAATGTTGCCATCTCCACTACACTTGGCCCTGCAGCACCATCTGGAAACCTGAACATGAGCGTGTTCTTCACCAAGCCTACCATTTTTCTCGCAATGTTCCACTTTACTCCACACAAAGCACTTAAGCTGTCAGACAATTTTTAAATTATTGTTTTCGATCTAACAAAGCACGTCAATACCGAACGAGAGCTGACCGTCAACTGAATGGCATTTTTTTTTTAAATCAACTTTAAATATTGGAAATTATTTTTTAAGTGTTGGCAATTTTTTCTATACTTCAATTCACAAATTTGGACAATTATTAACCAGCAGCAATTTTTTTTTGTAGAAGTTGCAACTATTTTATTATTTTGAAAAAAAAAATGGGGTAAAAAAGTTTGACCCTTTTCAAATGATTGTCCAAATAAATTTCGGAAAAACTGAGTATGCAAAATGGCTTGCTTAATCAATGTCAACACATCCATAAAGTGTTATTAAAATCTGACAGGGTGCTGCAAACATTTGTTTGAGTTGGCACGAAATGCGTTTATAGAGGTGCGATCTTAAAACATAAACTCACAGTACAGAACCAGTGCTCCACATAATTTGACGTAAACAGTACCGTCAACTACATATCATATCTGAAAATGGATACAAAATCTTTCAGAAAATGCTCCACAGCAAAAGCTAAGTTGTTTTAATTAGCTACTACCATTAAAAATAGAGTGCATATAATGACTACTATTTCAATTTGCAATTTTAATGCTCTTATTTTGAATCACTGTTATGCAAAATAACAGATATCTGGTATTTTGTTCATATTGGAAAAATGAGTTTCCTACTAATATGACAAAAATCAGTTTTCATTCTGTTCTATTTGGGCATGTTCTAGCTCATTACCATGACCTCCTAGGCAGTTCGTACTGCTCCAGTGGTCGATCATGCCTTATGTTGCATTCCTTGATGATGTGACTCCACACTAATGGTCGTTAGTGTACTTGATAGCAACGAATTCAATTACTACAATACAAGAACGGAATCGATTGTCTCTGGTGGCTGATTCGGTGCTCGGACACGAGTTTCCATTAGCCGGACCAGGCCCAGGTCAAAGTGCCCCGAAGGGATTGGCGTCGACGAATACTGGCTCTTGGCGGAACTGCCGTGTAGTCGTTGATTGGAAATTACTTCAGCGAACTAAGACGCCATCGCCAATGGCGAAATGAGGGATGATTTATTCACACACGCTCCAGCAGGGTGGATGCTAATTGCGTCGTCGTCTAATCATTGGACGTCGTCAGCTTGATTGAGTTCAAAGTTCAAAGCACAATTCGATTTATTGGAACATTTTTCAAAAACACTAAGCCCTTTCGACTTGATACCAATCAAACCATCTGCCACTTAAAGGATTTCCTCCATCGCTTCATCGTTTCCCTCTTTCTCCGGTTTCCAATTGGTCACGATTGCACCATAAAAATATGTTTGGTATTTATGTTCTCGGAGTCCCTTTTCCCTGGGTCTGCTGGTACCGCTTTCCAGCTTTATTGCTTCTCACCAATCGAACAAGATTTATAATCATTCTCCTCGGAGATGGTCCTCCGGACTGCTCTGCCATTACATATTGCTTCTGCTGCATCGACGAAGATAATTTATTGCACCCGACACAAAACTGTCCGGACTCCGGGCTTGGATGTTCATAACTTTTCCCGCTGATCGTCCTTTTTTCCTTTTCTCTTTTGCAGATGGTGACGAGAACGAAGAAGATATTTGTGGGTGGTTTATCAGCACCTACCACACTGGAGGACGTGAAAAGTTACTTCGAACAATTTGGACCGGTGAGTACGATGCTGTGTGCTTGAGAAGCAGATTTTCCCTTTATTTTTCAGGTGGGTGAGGACAGTTTGGACGGGGACATCGTCGCTGCTTTGATTTTTTTTTTTGGGAAAAGAATTGGAACGATGTGGAACGGGAAAACTGGTCAGGGACGAAAACGGAAAACAATTTTAAAACTCGGCTTAAAAGTTTCATTCGAGTCTTATCCAATTGTCCCAGCAAATTCCCCGAAGCGATTTGGCGTAGACTTCTCTACGTTTGTCCGCTGGGCTTCTTTTTTGTGCTGCGCTAGTTTCGAATTTCAGTTTTCGAAGTCGTGTTCCAATAGGACGTTCGATTTTGAATTGCTGCTTAAGGCTTTTATGTAGTGATGCTTTGTGTAGAGAATCGGGATTTACTTTCGAAAGATTATGAATCAACTTATTTTGCTACTTACTCATAAATCACTTGCAAGAAAGAAATTCTATTTATCCTGATATTTTTCTTCTTCCTTCTAGCATTGCATTCTTTAAACGAATAAGTCTGCTTATCAGCTAAGAGCTGTTGACTATTGACACTTCTACAGTTCGTAACAAAGATATTTCTTTGTTAATTCATTATTTATGTGGCTTCATATCGTATGACAAGAATTAAGATACAAATCTCAAAAGCAGAGAAAATTCACGGTGGGATATGAAGCCACTATTCTCAGTAATCTCAGTCTTACTCTAAATAGCTTCGCGTTTATCGTAACGATTATTTGGCTCCTCATCCAATTTGATGTTTATTGAGGTTCTAAAAATTAAGTATGGAGTGTATCGCAAACATTTGTAATAATCTCAGGATTCTTAAGTACTATATGACATAATAAATATTTTCTTAAAAAGGTTTAAACACATCAATTATGCTATGAGATACTCAGTTTTGAATGTTTGTGAATACTTTTTCGGTACACTACTTTGGCAGATTTCGCACTATTTACCTCTTTATAACGCTTTGTACGCATAAGACAAGTTTTTTGAAAATATTGTAAATATTGTCAATTTTGTATTTTAACGAGTTCGTTCTGATCCTATATCCATGCACGTTGAAAACTGTATTGATGGCTGAATAAATGAATAAACCATATTTATTCTATGACAAAATTGATAAACAAAAAACCATGAATGATGAAAAATTTAGAACTATGGTTTGACTTACTCCTTCAAGAAGTAATGATAAAAATTGTAACTTTGTGTCTATAAATTAAACATATGTGAGTGATGCATCCGAGGACGCTCAAGCAGAGGAACAAGATTCGTGTCGAAATGTCTTTTGACGTCTAAACAAAATATGACAATATAAATCGTGGAAAAACTGATATGAATTCAGAGATAAAATTTTATACAACTACTTATTTTCAGGAAAATCCATCCTGTTTTCATAATGAATGCAAAAGAAGCTTGAAAATGTTTTTTTTTTGCAATTCTAAATAAAAATTCAGATAGGCTCATTTAAACAAGCAAGGCTGGAACACCCTCTGAAAAATTAAATGATGTCTGAATCTGATTAGATTCAAACAGTAATTTGCTTCTCTTTGAAACCTATTGCCATTATTTTGATTTTTGTAGACAGTACATAAATAATTAATTTTTATGTCGACCAATTTCAAAATTTAATAACGAATATATGATATGTTGGGTTTTGAGATAAGCCTTCTAGAGCCATCCAAAGAATCTGGAAGATACCTTCCAGAGCTTGTGAGAGAATTCATTCTGGAAAGCTTCCAGAGCTTCTGCTTTTCAGAGAGTCTGGGAGAAGCCTAATAGAGCTTCTATTAGAAGCCATTCAGAGCCTCAGGGAGAAGTCATCCAGAGCATCTGGTAAAAGTCTTCCAGAACTTCTGGGAGTAACCATTCAGAGCTTCTGGGAAAATCCTCCCAGAGCCTTCAAAAGCTTCTAGGACAAGTTTCTCAGAGCTTCTGCGAAAAGCCATTCAGTGCTTTTGGAAGAAGCCTTCTAGAGCTTCTATAGAGAGCTTTTCAGAACTTCTGGGGAAAGCCATCCAGGGATTGTGGGAGAAACTTTTCAGAACATCTGGGAGAAGCATTCCAGAGCTTCTGAGAGAAGCCTTCCAGAGCATCTTGGAGAAGTTTTCCAGAGCTTCTTGGTGACGCTTTCCAGAACTTCTGAGAGAAGTCTTCCAGAGCCTCTGGAAGAAGCCTTCCAAAGCTTTTAAGAGAAGCCTTCCAAAGCTTTTAAGAGAAGCCTTCCAAAGCCTCTGGGAGAAGCCTTCCAGAGCTTCTGGGAAAATCCTTCCAGAGCTTCTGGGAGAAGCTTTCTAGAGCTTCTGGGAAAAGCCTTTCAGAGCTTCTGGGAGAAGCCTTCCAGAGCTTCTGGGAGAAGCCTTCCAGAGCTTCTTGGTGACGCTTTCCAGAACCTTTGAGAGAAGTCTTCCAGAGCCTCTGGAAGAAGCCTTCCAGAGATCCTGTGAGAAGCCTTCCAAAGCTTTTGAGATAAGCCTTCCAAAACCTATGGGAGAAGCCTTCCAGAGCTTCTGGGAGAAGCCTTTCAGAGCTTCTGGGAGAAACCTTCCAGAGCTTCTGAGAGAAGTCTCCAAAGCTTTTGAGAGCAGCCTTCCAAAGCCTCTGGGAGAAGCCTTCCAGAGCTTCTGGGAGAAGCCTTCCAGAGCTTCTGGGAGAAGCCTTCCAGAGCTTCTGGGAGAAGCCTTCCAGAGCTTCTGGGAGAAGCCTTCCAGAGCTTCTGGGAGAAGCCTTTCAGAGCTTCTGGGAGAAGCCTTCCAGAGCTTCTGGGAGAAGCCTTCCAGAGCTTCTGGGAGAAGCCTTCCAGAGCTTCTGGGAGAAGCCTTCCAGAGCTTCTGAGAGAAGTCTCCAAAGCTTTTGAGAGAAGCCTTCCAAAGCCTCTGGGAGAAGCCTTCCAGAGCTTCTGGGAGAAGCCTTCCAGAGCTTCTGGGAGAAGCCTTCCAGAGCTTCTGGGAGAAGCCTTCCAGAGCTTTTTGGAGAAGTTTTCCAAAGCTTCTTGGTGACGCTTTCCAGAACTTCTGAGAGAAGTCTTTCAGAGCCTCTGGAAGAAGCCTTCCAGAGCTCCTGTGAGAAGCCTTTCGAAGCTTGTGAGAGAAGCCTTCCAAAGCCTCTGGGAGAAGCCTTCTAGAACTTCTAGGAGAAGCCTTCCAAAGCTTCTGGGAGAAGCCTTCCAGAGCTTCTGGGAGAAGCCTTCCAGAGCTTCTGGGAGAAGCCTTCCAGAGCTTCTGGGAGAAGCCTTCCAGAGCTTCTGGGAGAAGCCTTCCAGAGCTTCTGGGAGAAGCCTTCCAGAGCTTCTGGGAGAAGCCTTTCAGAGCTTCTGGGAGAAGCCTTCCAGAGCTTCTGGGAGAAGCCTTCCAGAGCTTCTGAGAGAAGTCTCCAAAGCTTTTGAGAGAAGCCTTCCAAAGCCTCTGGGAGAAGCCTTCCAGAGCTTCTGGGAGAAGCCTTCCAGAGCTTCTGGGAGAAGCCTTTCAGAGCTTCTGGGAGAAGCCTTCCAGAGCTTCTGGGAGAAGCCTTCCAGAGCTTCTGGGAGAAGCCTTCCAGAGCTTCTGGGAGAAGCCTTCCAGAGCTTCTGAGAGAAGTCTCCAAAGCTTTTGAGAGAAGCCTTCCAAAGCCTCTGGGAGAAGCCTTCCAGAGCTTCTGGGAGAAGCCTTCCAGAGCTTCTGGGAGAAGCCTTCCAGAGCTTCTGGGAGAAGCCTTCCAGAGCTTTTTGGAGAAGTTTTCCAAAGCTTCTTGGTGACGCTTTCCAGAACTTCTGAGAGAAGTCTTTCAGAGCCTCTGGAAGAAGCCTTCCAGAGCTCCTGTGAGAAGCCTTTCGAAGCTTGTGAGAGAAGCCTTCCAAAGCCTCTGGGAGAAGCCTTCTAGAACTTCTAGGAGAAGCCTTCCAAAGCTTCTGGGAGAAGCTAACCAGAGCTTCTGGGAGAACCCAAGCTTTTGAGAGAAGCTTTCCAGAGCTTTTGGGAGAAGCCTTTCAGAGCTTCTGGGAGAAGCCTTCCAGAGTTTCTGGGAGAAGCCTTCCAGAGCTTCTGGGAGAAGCCTTCCAGAGCTTCTGGGAGAAGCCTTCCAGAGCTTCTGGGAGAAGCCTTCCAGAGCTTCTGGGAGAAGCCTTCCAGAGTTTCTGGGAGAAGCCTTCCAGAGTTTCTGGGAGAAGCCTTCCAGAGCTTCTGGGAGAAGCCTTCCAGAGCTTCTGGGAGAAGCCTTCCAGAGCTTCAGGGAGAAGCCTTCCAGAGCTTCTGGGAGAAGCTAACGAGAGCTTCTGGGAGAAGCCAAAGCTTATGAGAGAAGCTTTCCAGAACTTCTGAGAGAAATCTTCCAGAGCCTCTGGAAGAAGCCTTCCAGAGCTTCTGGGAGAAGCTAACCAGAGCTTCTGGGAAAACCCAAGCTTTTGAGAGAAGCTTTCCAGAGCTTTTGGGAGAAGCCTTTCAGAGCTTCTGGGAGAAGCCTTCCAGAGTTTCTGGGAGAAGCCTTCCAGAGCTTCTGGGAGAAGCCTTCCAGAGCTTCTGGGAGAAGCCTTCCAGAGCTTCTGGGAGAAGCCTTCCAGAGCTTCTGGGAGAAGCCTTCCAGAGCTTCTGGGAGAAGCCTTCCAGAGCTTCTGGGAGAAGCCTTCCAGAGCTTCTGGGAGAAGCCTTCCAGAGCTTCAGGGAGAAGCCTTCCAGAGCTTCTGGGAGAAGCTAACGAGAGCTTCTGGGAGAAGCCAAAGCTTATGAGAGAAGCTTTCCAGAACTTCTGAGAGAAATCTTCCAGAGCCTCTGGAAGAAGCCTTCCAGAGCTTCTGGGAGAAGCTAACCAGAGCTTCTGGGAAAACCCAAGCTTTTGAGAGAAGCTTTCCAGAGCTTTTGGGAGAAGCCTTTCAGAGCTTCTGGGAGAAGCCTTCCAGAGTTTCTGGGAGAAGCCTTCCAGAGCTTCTGGGAGAAGCCTTCCAGAGCTTCTGGGAGAAGCCTTCCAGAGCTTCTGGGAGAAACCTTCCAAAGCTTTTTAGAGAAGTTTCTCAGATCTTCTGGGACAAGCCTTTCAGAGCTTCTGGGAGAAGCCTTCCAGAGTTTCTGGGAGAAGCCTTCCAGAGCTTCTGGGAGAAGCCTTCCAGAGCTTCTGGGAGAAGCCTTCCAGAGCTTCTGGGAGAAGCCTTCCAGAGCTTCTGGGAGAAGCCTTCAAGAGCTTCTGGGAGAAGCTTTCCAGAGCTTCTGAGAGAAGTCTCCAAAGCTTTTGAGAGAAGCCTTCCAAAGCCTCTGGGAGAAGCCTTCCAGAGCTTCTGGGAGAAGCCTTCCAGAGCTTCTGGGAGAAGCCTTCCAGAGCTTCTGAGAGAAGTCTCCAAAGCTTTTGAGAGAAGCCTTCCAAAGCCTCTGGGAGAAGCCTTCCAGAGCTTCTGGGAGAAGCCTTTCAGAGCTTCTGGGAGAAGCCTTCCAGAGCTTCTGGGAGAAGCCTTCCAGAGCTTTTTGGAGAAGTTTTCCAAAGCTTCTTGGTGACGCTTTCCAGAACTTCTGAGAGAAGTCTTTCAGAGCCTCTGGAAGAAGCCTTCCAGAGCTCCTGTGAGAAGCCTTTCAAAGCTTGTGAGAGAAGCCTTCCAAAGCCTCTGGGAGAAGCCTTCTAGAACTTCTAGGAGAAGCCTTCCAAAGCTTCTGGGAGAAGCTAACCAGAGCTTCTGGGAGAACCCAAGCTTTTGAGAGAAGCTTTCCAGAGCTTTTGGGAGAAGCCTTTCAGAGCTTCTGGGAGAAGCCTTCCAGAGTTTCTGGGAGAAGCCTTCCAGAGTTTCTGGGAGAAGCCTTCCACAGCTTCTGGGAGAAGCCTTCCAGAGCTTCTGGGAGAAGCCTTCCAGAGCTTCAGGGAGAAGCCTTCCAGAGCTTCTGGGAGAAGCTAACGAGGGCTTCTGGGAGAAGCCAAAGCTTATGAGAGAAGCTTTCCAGAACTTCTGAGAGAAATCTTCCAGAGCCTCTGGAAGAAGCCTTCCAGAGCTTCTGGGAGAAGCTAACCAGAGCTTCTGGGAAAACCCAAGCTTTTGAGAGAAGCTTTCCAGAGCTTTTGGGAGAAGCCTTTCAGAGCTTCTGGGAGAAGCCTTCCAGAGTTTCTGGGAGAAGCCTTCCAGAGCTTCTGAGAGAAGCCTTCCAGAGCTTCTGGGAGAAGCCTTCCAGAGCTTCTGGGAGAAGCCTTCCAGAGCTTCTGGGAGAAGCCTTCCAGAGCTTCTGGGAGAAGCCTTCCAGAGCTTCTGGGAGAAGCTAACGAGAGCTTCTGGGAGAAGCCAAAGCTGATGAGAGAAGCTTTCCAGAACTTCTGAGAGAAATCTTCCAGAGCCTCTGGAAGAAGCCTTCCAGAGCTTCTGGGAGAAGCTAACCAGAGCTTCTGGGAGAACCCAAGCTTTTGAGAGAAGCTTTTCAGAGCTTTTGGGAGAAGCCTTTCAGAGCTTCTGGGAGAAGCCTTCCAGAGTTTCTGGGAGAAGCCTTCCAGAGTTTCTGGGAGAAGCCTTCCAGAGCTTCTGGGAGAAGCCTTCCAGAGCTTTTGGGAGAAGCCTTCCAGAGCTTCAGGGAGAAGCCTTCCAGAGCTTCTGGGAGAAGCTAACGAGAGCTTCTGGGAGAAGCCAAAGCTTATGAGAGAAGCTTTCCAGAACTTCTGAGAGAAATCTTCCAGAGCCTCTGGAAGAAGCCTTCCAGAGCTTCTGGGAGAAGCTAACCAGAGCTTCTGGGAAAACCCAAGCTTTTGAGAGAAGCTTTCCAGAGCTTTTGGGAGAAGCCTTTCAGAGCTTCTGGGAGAAGCCTTCCAGAGTTTCTGGGAGAAGCCTTCCAGAGCTTCTGGGAGAAGCCTTCCAGAGCTTCTGGGAGAAACCTTCCAGAGCTTCTGGGAGAAGCCTTCCAGAGCTTCTTGGAGAAGTTTTCCAAAGCTTCTTGGTGACGCTTTCCAGAACTTCTGAGAGAAGTCTTCCAGAGCCTCTGGAAGAAGCCTTCCAGAGCTCATGTGAGAAGCCTTCCAAAGCTTTTGAGAGAAGACTTCCAAAGCCTCTGAGAGAAGCCTTCCAGAGCTTCTGGGAGAAGCCTTCCAGAGCTTGTGAAATGTTGTGAAACTTGGCTCTTTGTCACCCAGCAATTTACATTGATTGAGGGTAAATTTCGAGTAGCTTAAATTTTATTTCTTCAGATTTCTAGCTTCAATCGAAACAAATATTATACATGTAATGATGATTCAAGGGCTGTTTATAAAAAAATTAGAAAATATTTGAGATTTGGAAGCTGCATTGCTATTTTTTTTTTATTTTTGGCGTAAAAAACTAATGTTTAACCTTCACGATACCGACCTCCAATAATGCATTTTCAAGCAGCTCCCATTTCGTCGTTTTCTAATCATTTTTTTCAATAACCTTCAGTTGGCTTTAAAAAGGTATCAGTTATTTATCATAAATGGACAATGCTGCATTCGGGTCCGGGTTGAAGTCACAAGAGTGCCAAATTTAGGAAAAGTGATTATTTTCTTATTTATTGCAGTTGAAACACCGAAGTTTTTATATAATACGTAAGATAATTATCGATTGTGACCATTTAAACATAATTTCAATTAGTGGACCGTTCCGGAACACCAAAGTCGGTTCCGCCAAGGCCCTTTTGGGGACATTTCCATTCAATGTCAAAAACAAACCGTGCGACGTCTCAAGCTTCATGAATTCGGGAGAACAGGTCAGTAAAAGGAGAAAAAATCGGTCCGAACAGATGTGGGCATCCCAGAGCTCCTGGCCTAGGTTGCACAAGGGCCCCTTTAGGGACATTCCAGTTTTAGGTTCTAAACATAACATGTCCAATAAATGAAGAAAGAGCTTAATTACAACCGATGTGTCCACTCCAGAGCTCCAAGAACAGGTTCCGCCAGGGCTTCACGAGGGATATTTCTGTTTCATGTCCAAAACAGGCCTTGTGACGTCTCAATCTTCGTGAATTTAAAGGAATCTTTTTCTTCTTCTTGGCATTAACGTCCTAACAGGGACAGAGCCTGCTTCTCAGCTTAGTGTTATTATGAGCACTTTCACAGTTATTAATTGAGAGCTTTCTTTGTTAAAGTTGCCATTTTCGCATTCGTATATCGTGTGGCAGTTACGATGATAATCTATGCCCAGAGAAATCATGGAAATTTCCATTCAAAAAGATCCTTGACCGACCGGGATTTGAACCTAGACACCTTCAGCATGGCTTTGCTTTGTAGCCGCGGACTCTAACCACTCGGCTAAGGGAGGCCCATTCAAAAAAATATGTCGATTAATAAAGAATAAACTAGGTGTCAACCAATAAGATCACTCCTAAGCACCTGGAACTGGTTCCGCTAAGGCTTTTTAGGGGACATTTGTGCAACGTCGCAATCTTCGTTAATTCGTCAGAACATGTCCATAAATAAGGAATAGGTTCTGTGTGGAAATATGTTGGCCCTCCTGAGCACATCGCACAGCTTCCAGAAGGGCCTCTTTTGAGACATTTCCGTTCTATGGTGGACAAAAATGTGTCAATAAATGAAAAATAAACTCGCTAAAATACATACCAGCTGAAGTGGCTTCTCTTTGCAGTCTTAAGCAGGATCTCGAGCGGATGGTTCCCACGAGCTTCTTGAACACGCCAACAACCTTGCCAGGAAGGCACTGAGGAGATAGTTAAAAAATTAGCAGAGAACTGAACGAAAATCTAATAAGGCGTTTACCCGTACTTAGTTTAGAAAAGCACCAGAAATCCAGCAATAATCTTAAAAAGGTTTTGGCTAGAATGTTACCAAGAATCTTTTGTGAACTTCAAAGAAGTTATCAATATCATCAAAAAAAATCTCTATTGACCTCTCTGGGTTTCTTAATAAATTTGTCAAGAAAAACCATAAAACAAATTCTTTATGGATATGAATATAATGATGATATCCCTTTGATATACGGACCTTTGGAATATTTATTGCTAATAGTTATCGTAACATTATAAATAAAGAGAATAACCTATTACCCATTTAAATAGTAAATTCGACCACGCGTCCATTCCGTCAATCGTACCGCTCGTTTATCTTATTTTGTCGACCAGACAACTCATTCCGTCAGCCAACTTTGCAAAACGATCACCTAAAACATCGACGGTTTCAACCAGAGTGACAGATCCAGCTAAGGATAAACTTCCGTCCGCTAGTCCCTCAAATCCAGTGGTCAGTTGTCGGAGTCTTCCAGCTGACCAAACTTGTCCCACTGCCAAGCCGCAATCTGTCAAGCTTCTGTCACACGTACCAACCCCAAATGGAACATGCTCCCCATTTCATCCAGTAGTCTAGAAAGCCTACCCAAATAGAGCGAGAGAGCGATATGCAAGCACTTGCGGCATGTCACATGTGTTGTGTAGCCATCGCGCCATAATTCGTTTCGTTCGGCCGGCGAAAAACTAGCTAGGCGGTGTTTTCCTATGTGCGGTAATCGAGTCTCTTGTCGTTCAAAGCCACCGGCTTTGTACTGAGTGAAACCCCATAATCATTAAAACCAGCCCAACAGCAGTGGCCACGGGGCGAGAATGCACCACAGGGGTGTAGCTAGGCCCAATAGAAAAAAGGGTGATTATGAAGCGCAAGCTACGACAAACAAGGAAGTTCTTCATGAACGATGAGGATTTGAAGAAGCAGTGGATGAAAGAGTACAAGCTGCGTAAATTTAGTTATTAACATGATATTGGCTCTAGGACCCGATGCAAACCGCACCCTCCTAGCTACGCTTCTGGCATACCAACCAACAACGTTCTCGTTGTCCAAAATTACGTGACTCTTGTTAGCGGGTTCATATCATCATCGTGTGCAGGCAGAACCAAAAAAGAAAAAAAAAGAAAATCGTGGCAATTTGGTGTGCGTGGGAGAAAAGGGAGAGTCTTCGATAAGCTCGACAAGCTCGCGCACGGAAGGAACATCATCCACAATGGCCACCAGGCCATGAGTTGTTGCGGTGTGGTCGTACAAGCAGCATCCGTTGATGGTGGTGTCATCGCTGCTGCTGGTTCTGATGCTGCTGCTCACTTGCGGACGATGACAACGACGACTTTTGCCAACTTTAACGGCCCGTACGTGCGCTAATGGTTGTACATACTTTAAAAGCAATAATTATAATGATCATAAACATTAAAATGATTTAGTTTGTTTATGTTGTTGCATTATTATGGTGGGGGCTTTTGGTCACGCTTTCCGTGCTTACGACCACCGACCGGAGGGAGCGTTCGTGTGTTCGCATTCGTGTTCGTGTTCGCAGCTCTCATAGTCCCCGGACGTGGCGGGCGTCATTGTCCGTCGTTATTGTTTCGCAGCGGGAACGTGATAATGTTGTTAAACCTCGGGTTTTAGCGAGTTGAGTTAGTGTGCGATGGAGGGATCAGAAGTAGGGAGAGGGGATGAAACATTCTAACCGCTATATTGGTACAAACGATCGAAAATCGGTTGTTCAAGTGCTTATGAATTGAGCACTTAACTGTCGCCGCGGGTGAAAAGGATTCGATAGTTCCAGGAAGAGGGAATCCAATCTCCCAGTGAACACATTGTGACTAACATTAGAGCACAATGATAGTTTGCTCTGGCATGGAAACCGAGATGACTGTACACTAAAACCTCGTTAAACGAAGTCAGTTTTTACGTTCGTAAAAACGTACGAAGTTCGAAAAGTGATTCAGCAATTATCTATGAACTCCGCCAAGAATTTCACCAGTAATATATCCAAAACCACTTCGAGTGACTATAAGGCCTGCTTCCCTTACAGTATTTTGTTTCAAAATTCTATAAAAAAAATTCAAATTTATTTACAGTATCCAATTTGTAACCTCTCGTTGAAATTCAACTTCATTGTTTGTATTCGTATTCCTGGTGTTTTTGCAGGTATTTATCATTTCATATATATGAAAATTACTTGAAATTACTCTAAAAATAGCTTCAGGAATCTCTTAGAAAGTTTCTCCGAAATCTTTAAAAAATACTTGAATTCCATCCAGCAATTTTCTATTAAAAATCTTCAAGATTTCCCCCATAAACTTCTTTATGGATTTTTTCTGGAATTTCTTAAACACTTTATTAAGCAGTTCTCTTAAAAGTTTGTTCAGAAATTCAAAAATTCAGAGATGCTTTGAAATATTCTGCAAGGATATCTAAAAAAATCACTCTTGTGTCTATGAGCTTCGGATTTTTTTTCCAATACATCATCGGCTGGTTTAAACCGTAATAGATATGACAGCCCTATTTGCGTGAAATCGAGTGGCGATCTCTCTACCCGCAAAAGAGATACGACCAGGTCGACTAACCATCACATTGAGCCAACGTTGTGCCTTATAAGTAGTATGGTGGATACAGCGTAATGCACCCCACAGACGCTCAAACGGTTTGACCAACATTGACTCCGCCCCCAGGTTGATGCTCATGTTGGTGTTATGTTTGACCGTATGTGATGCTGCTTGACGAACCAATTTGACAGTTTGTGAAACCAATTTGACGGTTGGTGAATCTGTCGGCCAAAATCAAACGAGTTTGATTTTTCTCAAACCACCGGTGGGCGGATCCAATTGTTTGACGAACTGATCGTACCGTTTGTAGGGATGTTGCACGAACATCGACGTCAGCATGACAAATTGAAGCTTCGACGTCCCATGAACTGCGGGTTCAGATGGGTGACAAGTCAAGATGCGTGAATTTACATAGCGTCGATGAGATGGCGATCTAGCAAATGTGCGCTCTTTACTTGTTCTAATTTAGAGATTTAGCCTTCTGAGTTCTTCAACAGCAGTTCTTATTAGAATTTCATCAGGAGTTCTCAAAGGATTCCATCAGGAGTTCCTAGAGGGATTTGATTAGGAATTTCTACAGAGATAACTATAAAAGTTCTTGCTGAGATTCCATAAGGAGATCCTTCAGGGAGGTAGTCCTCTCTGAATTCCTTAAGGGATCCCTTCCGGAATTCCTGAAGGGATTTCTCCCGGAAGCAATCAAGTGATACCTCCCGAAATCCTTCAAGGAATTAATCCTTAAGTATCCTTAACACTTCTAAGGATTCTTGAAGGTTATCAGGAATTCTTACTGGGGTTTTATGAGAAATTTATCATAAGAATTTCATCACCGGAATTACTCAAGAGATTCCTTCAGGAGATTTTCATAGGATTCCTCGTGGAATTCATCAAGGGATTCCTCCCGGAATTCGTTGAGGAATCAATCCCGTAAATTCTCAAGAGATTTCCCGGATTTTTTCAAAGATTTTTTCGCGGAATATCTCTAGGGATTCATGAGGATTGGAGGTTTTCAGGAATTCCTCCAGCAATTTTACCATAAATTGCTCATAAGAATTTCTCCAGAAATTTCTTATAAAAAATTCACCTGAAAGTTGGTGATCTCCTAGTATATCATCCTGTGACTCTATCAAAAACTCCTTCTGGGATTCAAAACAGGAATTCCTTCAGCGATTCCTTTAAGAATTCTACCAAAAGTTCCTCCGTGGATTCCGATGAAGTCCAATGATCCCATAACGAATTTCTTATGGAATTCGGCCACAATTTTCTATAAAAATTTCACCAGTAATTCCTACAGAGACTTCACCAGTACTTTCTCTAATTATTTCACTTCACACATTTTTGTGGAGAAAAGTTTTTCAATGAATTTTTCAAGGAGTTTTTCTTGGGTTAACACTGGTAATATCACCGGAGCTTTACTAGAACCTGCACCAGAAAAATCTATCAGAGTTTCATCAGAAGTTCTACCATAAAATACTTGAAAAGTTTTACCGGGATTTCTCTTCAGGGTTAACAGAAATTTCTCCAAGGAAACGACTGATATTTTCTCAGATGAATCCTGAAAAATCCAGGGAGGAACCACCAGAGAAATCACTTGAGAAAATTCCCAGAAAATTTCCTGGAGGTATTCCTTAACATATTTTTGGAAGAACTTTTAAAGCAATTTCTGAAGGAGCTCGTCAAGGATTCTCCTAAGTAATTCCTGGTGGATTCCTTGGAAAAATTCCTTCAAGAAATACTGGAAGGCATTGATGGAAAGTTCCTTTAGAAATCCTCGGAGAAATTCATGGTAGATTTTTGAAGAAATTCCTGCAGAAGTAGAGGGACGAATGCCGCGTAGGGTCCCTTCAGAGATATAAGGAATAATCATTGAAGGAAACGCTAGTGGAATTTATAAATGAATTTATTAAAGATTCCCCAGAAGAATACTGGAGGATAACCTGGGGTAATCCCATTAATTTCTTAGAAGGGCGCAATTGTTTATGCTGAAGAAAATCCTGTTGGAATTTCGGAAACAACTCTTTGTGGAATTTAAGAAGGAATACTAGGATGAAGCCCTGAGAAAAGTTATGGTTAGATCCTAGGGGGAATTTCTGGTAAAGAATTGCTTGAGGAATCCCTCGAGGAGTATCTGAAAGAATTTGTGATATGATTCCTGGGTAATGCGCGATGGAATCCTTGGAACCAACTACTAGAGAAATTTTTGAAGGCATCCTTGTAGAAATTGTTATAGCAATATCTGAAGGGATTCTTGTAGGCAGCCATGGAGTAAGCCCTGAAGATTTACTGAAAAAATTACTTGTGGAATTTTTCGGATAGCTCTTTGAAGGAATCAGTGGAGGAAATCCTCATTATTTTGAAGAAGATGCTTTGAAGGCATCTCTGGAAGTATACCACCTGAAGTTATGCCTGAAGGATCTTTCCCATATGAATTTCTGGTTAAATCTGTGGATAAATTTCTAGAGGAGTTATTGAAAAAAATCGTGGTAGAATGTCAGGAAGAATTTTTGATGAAATCCTTAGCTTAACCCATGAACTCCTAGAAAAAATTCAAAGTAGAAAAACCATAGGAAACCACTTCTTCTTCTTTCTGGCATTACGTCCCAACTGGGACAAAGCCTGCTTCTCAGATTAGTGTTCTTATGAGCACTTCCACAGTTATTAACTGAGAGCTTTCTTTGCCGATTGACCATTTTTGCATGTGTATATCGTGTGGCAGGTACGATGATACTCTATGCCCTGGGAATCGAGAAAATTTCCTTTACGAAAAGATCCTCGACCAGTGGGATTCGAACCCACGACCCTCAGCATGGTCATGCTGAATAGCTGCGCGTTTACAGCTACGGCTATCTGGGCCCCATAGGAAACCACTTACAGATTATGAATAAATTATTTTAATGAAAACCCATAGTAGCCCATAGTACCGATGCAGGGTTGGGAAGAATAAGGTGGGATCGTGACGGACTTTGGTTTCAAGTTGGCGCTGCAGAATCGTTACCCGTTCTGTCTGGAAGTCATAGGATCGAAGCCCACCAGAATAATTCCATTATTTTCCACAATTTCGCATCTCAATTTGCTCAAATTGACTCTTGTGTCTACGAACCTAAGGTTTTTCTTTATTTCTAAACTATTCTTCTTTACGAAACAATCTGTTTTGCAATACTCAAACGCTCTTTTTTGTTTATCTCAGCAACATTGCCAACTAAATTTCAATCATTGAACCTGCATAGAATTGAGTTTCATTTAGCTCTACCTAATATTTCAATTAGCTGTCTGATAGTGGTTTCTGATCGAATCAAGTTTAATTTACTGAAACAGTATTGTTAAGAATCATATAAATTTTTCTTTTCGAAGATCTCGATTGTTTATCAAAAGTAATAGTGTGCAAAACTGAACAGTAAAGAGAACTATTCTAATATTTCTAATTGATGCTACCCAAAACCACCGAACCAAAACTCTCGCAACAAGACATCCCCATCTATGAACACGACAAAGACAGGCCATTGATATTGAAAGCGATGGATTAAATTCATGGTTCAATTGATTCTCTCAATTTACACTCCATTTGTGCCCAGCAGCCTGCAAGCTACTTGCTCCCGGGCCAAAATCCCATTCCCACACCGTTCTCGATGTTCTGCTCAGTTCAGAATTTGCATGCTTTCTCAAACAGCCAAACGAAGGAACAAGTTCATATATGCGGGAAAACCACTATCGACGACTACGACGACGAACGGGAGCTGATGCAGCATCAGAACAAAGATTTCCAGAATTTATTGCGGTGTCGTGTGGAGTTTCCCTCACTTCCCATTGCTTCAATCGAATTCCCAGTTGTAGGTACATATGCCCTCCGAACGTCGAAATCCAGCAATCGAGAAGAAAAAGCGACTAATGAATCACACCACCCGATCCTCACAATCAACCATCCAGGCAACGAACCTGCCAGCATTGGAAACTCTATAGATTCCCGTTCGAGGACTGAGTAAAAAAGAAAATCCTCCACCCGTCGAACGTTCAACGAATGCAAAATACGGAGAAGAAAAATGAATTTTCAAAACTCATTAATTAAATCCGATGCCACGCTCGATTGAGTTCGGGGCAGACTGCTTCCGGAAATACGGCGAACCCGTCGTCCATACATCGTTCATGAGAATTTTCTTCCACCCTATCGACTTTCTAGGATTTTCACTGTCGAGTCGAGTCGAGGAAAGGCGAGAGGAAAAAGTATAGCATACACACAACCAGCTACCGCCGGCTGACGACAGGAGCAATGCAAATATAGGAGCAATCTGATTCGATTAAGGTGAACCCAGGTGTTAAACTGTCGGTGGTTTGGTTTTTCTCCAGAAATGGCCATGGAGCGTTCACTGGAGCGGGACGATGGCGAGGACTTTGAATTTCTTGTGACATGGCTTAGGATTCGGTTGGAGAGGATGAAGGAATGCTGCAATTAAAATGGAAACTCTCGACGAGTGGGATCATGTTGTTCCAGTTCAATGCTATGATTGTTGGATATAGGGGACGGTTGAAGGATTTCCCTTTAAAGCATTAGCGAGAAGATGTTAGAGTTTTAACGAGAAGTCTTGAAGTTTTTGTTAAAGCTTTAAAGTTCTACGAGAAATTTTCAGAGCTTCTGGAAGAAAAATCCACTGAACTTCTTGCGAAAAGCTGTCCAGAGCATTGTATGAGAAGTCTTCTCAGAAGACGCGTTCCAGAGTTTCTCGGAAGAAGCCTTCCAGAACTTCTGGGAGAAGTCTTCCAAAGGTTTTGCGAGAAGCCTTCCAGAGCTTCAGGGAGAAGCCGCCAGAGTATATTGGTGAAGCCTTCCAGAATTTCTCCTGCAGAATCTCTGGAATGCTTCTCGCCGAAAACCTTTAAAAGAAGAGCTTTGAAGAACTTTTGGGAGCTTTGAAAAATTTCTGGGAGAAGCCTTGAATAGCTTCTGGGAGAAGCCGTTCAGAGCTTCTCGTAGACGCCTTTCAGAATTTCTGGAGGAAGCTTCCCAGAGCTTCTGTGAGAATCTTTCCAGAACATCTGGGAAAAACCTTGCAGAGATTCTGGGAGAAGCCTTCTAGAATTTCTGCGAAAAACCTCACAGATATTCTTCAAGAAGCGTCCCAGTGTTTCTGCGAGAAGCCTTCCAGAACTTCTGGGAGAAACCTTGCAGATATTCTTTTTGAAGCGTCTCAGAGCTTCTGCGAGAAGCTTTCCAGAGCTTCTGGGAGAAGCCTCCAAGATCTTCTAGAAGAAGCCTTCTAGAGCTTCTGGGAAAGACCTTCCAGAGCTTCTGGACAAGCAATCCAAAGCTTCTGGGAGAAACCTTCCAAAGCTTTTTGGAGAAGCCTTGCAGATATTATTTTTGAAGCGTCCCAGAGCTTCTGCGAGAAGCTTTCCAGAGCCTCTGGGAGAAGCCTTTAAGATCTTCCAGAAGAAGCCTTCCAGAGCTTCTGGGAAAGACCTTCCAGAGCATCTAGGACAGGTCTTCCAGAGCTCCTGAGAGAAGCCTTCTAGAGCTTTAGGAAAAACTTCCCTGAGGTTCTGGGAGGAGTCTTCCAGAGCATTTGGGAGAAGTTTTTCAAAGTTTCTAGGAGAAGCCTTTCAGAGCTTCTGAAAGAAGCCTTTCCGAGCTTCTGAAAGAAGCCTTCCAGAGCTCCTAAAAGAAGCTTTCCAGAGTTTCTGGGAGAAATCTTCCAGAGCGCTAAAAGCCTTCTAGAGCTTCTAGGAGAAGCCTTCCAGAGCTTTTGGGAGAAGCCAATCGGAGCTTTTGGGAGAATCTTTCCTCAGCTTATGGGAGAAGCCTTCTACAGCATCTGGGAAAAGCTTTCACAGATTCTGGTTGAAGCTTTTCAGAACTTCTGGCAAAAGCCTTCCAGAGCTTTTAATATCAGTTTTCCAGAGCTTCTGGGAAAAGCCTTTTAGAGCTTTTGGGAGAATCTTCCAAGAGCTACTGGGAAAAGCTTTACAGAGCTTTTGAAAGAATTCTTCCAGAGAAGAAGATATCTTTCAAAACTGTTTGAAGGAGCTTTCCAAAGTTTCTGCGATCAGCCTTCCGAAGGTATAAAATGGCGTGGAAATAAATCGAGAAATCAATTTCTCCTGCTTCTTATTTTTTTGCCTCATTTCAGGACAATCCAAATTCCGCTTAGATTCTTCTACCCCATCTGAGTTCATTCAAAAGAGAAATCCTGCTGCTTGTAGTACTTTTTGCGTTGCCCAGTTTGAACCTCTTTTTCACTTTCCACCGAACTGTGTAGGAATTTTCCACAATACAGGCTGTCGAGCAAGCAACCGAGGACCATGAATACGAATGTTTCTTGTTTGCGTACATTTTTTCCACGCTTGCTCGGGTCGTTATTGCATTGTTGTCGATGGTTTTGCGCCATCGTCCAACTCGCACTGAATGTTGTTATTTTTTATGCGAAACTATATATGATAATGTGTGAAATAATTGTAACGATTTGAATTTTTTTGCGGCCGCCGCTTCCGAGAGTGCCCCGGATGGCACTCGGTGCAAGAAGTAACAAGTTTTCGCCTTCCTCTACGCTTTTTATTGGCTTCGTCGTTTCGTGTGTGTGGCTGGCTCGGGACGGATTTCAACAAGTGCTGCAGAACTTTCCCCAAGCTCGTCGTGTGTGTGTGTATGTGGCATATCATATTCGCATATAGTTTCTTATTTTATTTTATAGAATAATTTTATTTGCATATCTTATTGCACATTTGCGAGATGACGACGCCGAGGACGACGACGAAGACGACAAACGCTGTTCCGAATGGAAGCTCCATCATGTTGCTTTGGGGGATTCACTTTCTCGCAGTCGCAATTGGGTCCTATGTGCTGTTGCAGGCCAAGGAAAGGAGCTCTGTTGGAAGCATACACTTTTATTGCCACTTGTATGTGCGGTCGGAAATCAATTTTTACGAGATAATTTTCCGAGTTTTTTTTGTGCAACTGAACAGAGAGCTGCTAGTGTGCTCTGTTCACAGACTGTTAAGCAGTGAGGAGTGAGAAATCAAATTTATGATCTGGCAAAGATTTTTCAATAAATAATTTTATTTCACTGGCTCTGGTTGGCTCCGTTGGGGAGTTCCAAAGTATCGATACAAAACTGTTGGACCACTCAAGTTTAAGAGGCGAGTGGATGAGTTTATTATTTTAAATCGTTTGGGGTGGTTTATGGAGATTGGTCGGGTTTGGTGCTTTATTGGACTCGAACATTTGGTCGAATGGGTGACAAATGGCGTTGATAGAGAGTTTTGCTCTGTAACTTTCAATAGGTACTCGGACTTTCACCATAACGTGGAATTTGAGCTGATCGTGGGTATAAAAACAGAATTGTAAATCATTGCTTGAACTTGATATTCAGGAATTTATGGAATCTTCAAACGAGAGTTGGGACATCTTCAGACGCGTTTTTTATGTGACTTCTCTAATTAATTGTCACCTGTAAAAGTGTAGATCCATAAATTCAATTTTATCTAGAATCGTAATCCTGACTCTACCATTTTATAACTTCAATAATCGGATATGTTTTTTTTTTTTGGTAGAAGTTCCCATGATTTTTCTTGAGATTTCGAATTTCCATTTAATTGATATTTTTTTCTAAAAATTTTAAATTGGATTTACGAAGCCCGACTATGACCGAATTCATGACGTTATTTGCGAAAGATTTTCAGGTTCTTAAAGAGTTCTGAGTACATGAGTACACACCTCTAGATTCCAGAACAGTATTTTGAAATTATTGGTAATATTTTTGAATCATTTAAAGCAGATTTTTAGCAAGGGTTTTAGACTGGATTCTTACATAATCATGAACTCAATTCCCACAGAATCTACTGCAAAAAAAATCGAATCAACTTCATGAAATATAGAAATCTCAAAGTATAGTCTTTCACCTCAATCTAGGTACTTGTTACGGGGGTGACCCATTTCGCATAAAGACGTTTCATATAAGGACGTTTCGCATAAAACAGTTTCATATAAGAACAGTAGCATTTTAAAGAAGGCATATAATTCTCTTTATGCCAAATGTCCATTATGCGAAACGTCCACCCATAATATTATGCGAAACGTCCTTATGTGAATCGTCTTTATGCGTAACGTCCCGCCCCCTTGTTACTTTCATTTAACAACATATATAATCTTCCAATTTTCGGTAGAAATGTATACCATTTACCTCCTCCAGTGTTACACTTAAAGGTCATGCAATGAGCTTTTCCACGAGAGCAAACCCATTAGAAATCTGCTTCGCAAAATCACTCAATCACCATAAACTTGTATATACCAAATGTTTTATGTTCGTCCATGATTTTTTGACTGCTGAGTTGACAACTCCCGTATGAAAAACCTCAAGCTTCAAATTGGAGAATTTGAGTTCCTCGCAACACCGACTTCCTCTACGACTCTTGTGAGGAATATATTTTCATCAAATGAAAAACATAGAAGTTGGAACAAGAAACTGATTTCATGGGGCTTCCTAAAGTTAAAACCTTAAGTAACAATTTACTAAGCTGTAAGATAATAAGCGTAATACTTTTTCTACAAGTAGGTGAAAAACCGAATCTACTTATAGGTATTTCACTAAACAGCTTGAAGATTGATTATCATTTTCTACAAGTTTACTGACTCTTTTGTAACTCCCAGAGAATTCAACATGTAACTTGTCCAAAAGTACACATACAATAATCCCGCCTTTGATGTCCTTTTGCTATAACATATTTCGCAGCACACTACAACAACCAGGTAGTTCAAACATAAAACTTTTTGCTTATGCCGACAAACACGAAATTTCCCGTAGACTCGAGCCAAGTGTTGTCGGCAAAATTGATGGTTACATCAAGATTCCCAAGTTGAAATCTTCTTATGTATGGACTTCCTAGAAATCTAAGGAATATAGAGCTTCAATCCAAAGGCGTTACCAGTGATTTTTCGGATGTAACGTAACCCCAAATTTATGGAACATTGTTTTGCGCTGTATACATGTTCTCGATTACAATTAGAGTCAATGACAGCTACCAGCTGCCCAAGCAACCAAATATGATTTTAATTTATCCTGCGTGATTATGAAGTGCTATTATAGAGTAAACATGCCCTATATTAGCCAAATAACAGGTAAGAAAAGCAAAACAAAAGGCAACGGGCGAGTGATTACTTAGGTATCTAGAATTGGACAATTTGTATTTTATTTCAATATGACATAGACCATGAATAAATAAAACATGGAAAAGGAATGATATTTCGAGTCATTTTGATGTTTCAGGCTTTCCCAAAATTACATGCATATACTTTTTGATCCTTAAAAAACTTCAGTATAAGCAACAGATGACTAATATGTACATAGTTGATGACAATTGGCTTGTTTAGGGGTATCCTATTTTTACATATTCTGATTCTACGTTTCAAACTGAGTCAGAATCCAAAGTTTCATAATGTTCCGTGCCCTGGAACTATTTTTAAAACACGTTTGAATTTAGTATGGAAATCGCGTTTGAATCACCCCTCGGCAAATTTTACGGTGGTAGGTCATTTGGCATAAAGTCGTTTGGCATAAAGCCGTTTGGTATAAAGTCGTTTGATATAATGGTTGTTTGGCATAATGGTCGTTTGGCATAATAGTCGTTTGGCATAATGAGTCTGATGAATTTCTCAATTTTCGTTTTTACGTTTCTATTCAATCTTTCTGATGACACAAGGCTTGTTTTGGAGTCAATTGATACAAAATGGCACTCTATTCAACAATCATTCGCTCTTGAATAAATGTGAGCACATTAGGAAAGTTATTGCCAATAGTATTTTATTTTTTATCCAGAAATTACCCTTCTTTTATATATTAATTCTTCTTTTGAGTTTCGCTAATGGAACAAATTTTTGCACTGAAGATTTTTATATATTTGGCACAAATTTACCCTTCTATTAATTGTTCTATTTTTTTCCTAAATATGATGTAACCATTATTATAGGTATGAAAACTGTTGATTTCAAATTTCATTAAATTTCTCCTTCTTTTATGTATAGGCTGTTCATTGGAGATATATTTTTTAAGTATTTTTGTATAGAACTGACAAAAGGGCGGCAATCGATAACATTGATCTGCTCAAATTATCAGCGAAAAGAGAAATCGATTACTGCAGTTACTTTGATGGGTTGTGCTACTTTTCCCCGAATGTTCCCCGGAAAATTTTTAGCATCCATAATTGTCGTTACTATATACATTTCAGGGGGGTGAACGAACTGACCATCTAATATGCAACCTTCTTTATTTAATTGGCAGTTCTTTCGAGTTTTACCGTCTTCAGCATTTTTGCCAACATGTATAGACGAGAATGACAGAATACTTCCTTCTTTTGACTGTTTATCGTTCTTTCTCGTCACCACTTTTCGGGGGAACCAGTCATTGCCGCAATAATTTTTGGCGTCAATTCTTGTATTGGTTTAAATTTTGCCTTCTCGTAAAAATAGGCTGTTCTTTATGTTTATACTGTTATAAATTTTATTATTTAGTAAAGCTAATTGTGAACCATTTTTATTATCGATTCTTGCCAGATGTGTTGTTAGAATTATTGTTTTTTCTGAACCTCCCAACATTCTATATATAGTTTTTTTGGGGCAAACGCGTGATCTCCTTACGAGATATGCTGGAAAATATTATATTTCAATCACAAATTTTCCCTTTTCTCGATAATAGACGGTGTTTTTGATGTACACTTCCAAAATTAGAATTAATATTGAACCGTTGAAAAGTTTTGCCACAAATATTTTCTTTTAAAGATATGTTGTTCATTAGAGCTGTGCTGCGAAAGGATTTTTTTTTTGCGTTATAGTCTGAAACATTTTAAACGAAACATAATCTGCTCTCGTATAAAGGCTATTTTTGCATTAAGTCGCATCAATAGATCTTTTGATTAGAGCTTTTGATATTTTGCAAAAAAAAAAAATCATTCTTTTATCAATCAATTTTTAGCGAGTGTAACGTCCAAACTGGGACAGAGCTTGATATGCAGCAAACATTCTAAGAGCGTTCCCTTGATGAATAACTGCGAACTTTCCTTGTCAATTTACTATTTTCAAATATGTATATCACAACAAGCTCAAGGGTTCTATGTTCTGAAATGTAGAGACCCGTCACGAATGTCACAAATCTTTTCGAAATTCGTAGCTCGGATAATCTCTGAACGAACACCACGCTTGTTTAGAACCTACAAAATTTTTTTGCTGTGGGCTGATCTCGGTAAAAGCTTAAAAAATGCCGATATTTATTTCAAGACAATCATTATGCCAAATGGCCATAATGCCAAATGACCATTATGCCAAACGGCCATTATGCCAAACGACCATTATGCCAAACGACCATTATGCCAAACGACTTTATGCCAAACGACCATTATGCCAAACAACTTTATGCCAAACGGGGTACAATCAAATTTTACTTCGCGACGAGCTGTCATTATGTAAATTGAAATGTCATTGAGTCGACGTAATGAAATCTTTTTTAATCATTTACTATATCAAAATTAAGAAATAGAAGCGCAATAAAATCGTGTTACAGTTAGAAAAATGTACTCTTTCGTTCTAGCTACAAAGAACTGTGAATTTTTCATCACTAAACAACCCAATTGCGAAGACACCAGATCCATCAATCAAAAGTCCGTAAAGACTTTGAGCGGTCTGTGGAAGTCTATGAAAATCTGCGCAAATTTGTGAAGATCTTCCAAAAGTCCACAGTTACTGGAAATACTTCCAAGTGCTTTTCACGATAATGTTCCAACAACACCATAAGGAAGCCTTCCAGAGACTCTTAGAGATGCCTTACAGAGATTCTTCGAAAAGACTTCCAGAGTTGTTGGGAGATGCCTTCCAGAGCTACTGGTACTAGCCTTCCATAGCATATGCGAGAAGGCATCCAGAGTTTCTGGGAGAAGCCTTCTGGACACTTTGAAAAAAGCCTTTGCATAGCTTCTGGGAGAAGCTTTCCAGAACATCCAGGAGAAGTCTTCCAAAGTTTCTGCGAGAAGCCTTCCAGAGTTTCTGAGAGAAGCCTTCCCGAGCTTATGGGGGAATACTTCCAGAGCTTTTGGTACAAGCCTTCTAGTGCTTATAGGAGAAGCCTTCCAGAGCATCTGAGAGATGCCTTGAAGAACATCTAGGAGAATCTTTTCAGAGCTTTTGAGAGAAGCTTTTCAGAGCTTCTAATACAACCCTTCCAAAGCTTATGGGAGAAGCCTTCCAGAGCTTCTAGGAAAAGCCTTCCAGAGTCTTTGAAAAAAGCTTTCAAAAGCTTCTGGGAGAAGCATTCCTGAGCCTCTGATAGATGCCTTACAGAGCATCTAGGTCAAGCCTTCCAGAGTTTATGGGGGAATACTTCCAGAGCTTCTGGTACAAGCCTTCCAAAGCCTATAGAAGAAGTATTCCAGAGCTTCTGGGAAAAGCCTTTCAGAGTCTATGAGAAAAGTTTTCCAGAGCTTCTGGAAGAAGCCTTCCAGATCTTTTTAAGAGAATCCTTCCAGAGCTTCTGGTACAAGCCTTCCAGAGCTTCTGGGAGAAGCCTTCTGGAGGCCCTGAGAAAAGCTTTACAGAGCTTTTGCAAGAAGCCTTACAGAGCATCTGAGAGATGCCTTACTAAGCATCTAGTAGTATCCCTCAAAGCTTCTGGGAGAAGCTCTACAGATTTATCTTAGAGAAGCTTTCCAGAGCTTCTGCTACAAGCCTTTCAAGGCTGATGGGAGAAGTCTTCCAGAGCTTCTGGGAAAAGCCTTCAAGAGTTTCTGAGAGAAACTTTCCAGAGCTTCTGGTACAAGCCTTCCAGAGCTCTGGGTGAAGCTTTTCAGAGCCTCTGAGAGATGCATTACAAAGCATCTTGGAGAATCCTTTCAGAGCTTCTGGAAGAAGCCTTCCAGATTTTTCTTAGAGAAGCCTTCTAGAGCTTCTGGTACAAGCCTTGCAGAGCTTATGAGAGAAGTCTTTTATAGCTTCTGGGAGAAGCTTTCATGAGCCTTTGAAAGATGCCTTACAGAGCTTCTGAGAGAAGCCTTCCAGTGCTTCTAGGAGAATCCTTCAAGAATTCTCTTTTTTTATTTCCCTGGTAGCATTCGGTAAAGATCTCTAGCTTGTTAATGGGCAGAAGTAGATAATGAAAGATAGTATTAGTGGAAGAATCCTTTTTACTATAAAATAGGGAAAAAAATTCGCGGTATCTATACAACATCAAACAGCCTTATAAGCCGCACATATAGGAATACTATAATTAGTGGGATATTTTAAAAAAGTAAAATACTAGAAAAAAAAAACAAAAGTTATCAGAAGAAACCAAATTTATTCCTGCTTGAGATTTTACAAGAATGACCGAAAAAATATCGTAGAATTATATACACATATTTCAAAAAAATCCTGAATGAAGTTGAAATAGAAACGTTTTTGGAAACAGATAAATCTTCAAAGATTTTCTTCAATATTGGTATTTTTTTTTGTGAAAAAAGGTTGATAGATACCTTTTTTCTATTTTGGGGTCAATATGACTCCAAAGCACTTTGAAGGGCTGTGCGAAATCTAAACAGATTTTCAAATTTTTCAACTGTTTTGGAAGGGAGGAAGATGTTCATCACAGGTAGAAATTATTGCGAAAGATGCTTCAAAAATCGTGAAATTTAAAAACTTTAGACGCAAATAGCTCAACAAACAGTTTTACATAAGACTATACTTTCTTCGGTGAAGATTTGCAACAGGAGAAGGGCTACTACTTCTCACATTTATTAGTTGTAAATTTCGCCGCATGATGGTGCTAGCTCCGAAAATGATGCTATTTGGAGCTACTAATTTACGGAGTAATGACGTCCTTCATATCAAGATTTTGATGATAAGTAAAGATGGTATTTTTTAGCAAAGTTGCTTTTTGAATCTAGGGCTGCATGTCTGATTAATTAAAAACCGTCACTACGAGGACTGGTGTGCTTTAAATATTCAAACTTATATATCTCAAGTTTGGGTTATGTTTAAGGACAACTTTTTATGCAAAGTTGATCGTTCGTTCGTAGGATTCATATTGCTTGTTTGGTTAGTTCGACTTTTGGCCACTAGGAGGCACAAGTGAGTATTACAAAATTTAAACTCATTAGCTAGCGGCATAAAGTTGAACATATTAGATGTGCATCATGCAGCCCTTGGGTCAATGAACTATTCCACCGAAACCAAAAGCCTTCTATCTTTTATGCATCGGCCAATAAGACAATTTGGAATTTTCAATGCACATTAGCACCTTCTAGTAGCAAAATATCGAACTAATCAAGCATGCAGCACATAATCCTTAAACTAACGAACAGCTTTACCGAACATATTGGCCATCTAGCTGTGTAGCATCTTGTGTTATATGATTAGGGAATACTAGGAGCTCACTTCGCCTCCATGAAGTAGAAATTTGAACTAAGCATATATGCAGTATATAATCATTGAACCAATGAGCAACTTTGTCGAAGACATCAATTTTCCAAATTATCAGAACCAGCCAACCGTACGCGAAGAAATTTTGATCAATTGGTCACTACCAACATTAGTAGTTAAAGTTATCAGCACAAACGTATATCTGGTTCTCTAGATTTGTGCTCTTGAAAATTCGAGGTTTGGCTTCGTTGTATCTTTACCGTAATTGAAAATCAAAAATCGACGGAAATTTCGTGAAGTTATCGCGATTTGAATTTGGGGTAAATATGACCCCAAGCTACAACGTAATTTTTTTTTCGTACAGACATATGTAACCTCCTGTCAAACATGTGACTTCACTTTGTTTCGCTAAAGTTGAACGAATTTTAATTGACTGTATTACAACAAACTTAATATATTTTAAAGAGTTACTAGATGGATTCATAGAATCTGCACAACTGAAGCTTCGAATGTCAGAAGCTCAAAAACCGTTCTCACAGAAATCGCTTGGTTTTATCTGTTTTAAGACTCTGCAACTTCAACGCATTACTTTGTTCACCGACTCGTCTGCTTCGCAGCAATCTGCACTTTATTGCACTCGACGGTTTCAAGTGCTCAGTACAACCCACGGCGCAATAAAAAAAAAGTACGCTCAGCTCCGAAATGCTTCAATTCACCAACCAGACTAATTCAATCGTCTGCTACCAACCACTCGAGTCGATTCAAACGAAACACCGCACCCGATTACTGTTCCTTTGGAAAAACCACCCCAACATAAATATTTTCCTCCGACGCTCATCGTCGAGTTATTTTTATTATTCATGGAACAGAAAATTAATTCCTTTGTATCATTCCTCCATTTTTTATCCTTTCGACTGTTGCTAAACTCCTTCCCACCCCCAGCACCAAGCCCATTCGTAGTTTGACAGCGAAATCCGATGCGAAAAGACTTTCCATCAAACAAAACGGCACCAGCAGCACAAAACTTCTGTGTCCATGAACATTCTTGATTCCCCCGGTCCTCCCATCGGAATCCGTTCTTTGTCGTTTTTTTTTTCTTCGCCCGAGAATCATTTCTTCCTCTCGACTGAAGCTAAGCCCCGAAGAAAATGGCAACCGTCGAGAAACAACCCCCGGAGAAAGAGAGCTATTATAATACTTTTTCCTGCACGAGGCGGCGGCGGTGGAGCCCATTCTCGTCATCATCATCATCCCATCGCGTATCCCGGCAGGAGATTCGGACGAATCATCACATGCAGCTCGGAGAAAAGCTCCATCCAGCCGGAAGAAAAATAATGCCACTGCTCATCATCACAGCGCGCCAGCTCAGGACTTCGGGGCTCTGGATTCCTTGTGCAGTTCTTAGCCCCCGAGCTCCTCCCTCTCTCAGTCCTGAAACGGAGAACAAAAAGGTGTAGAACAAGCACACGAACACACAGCGTTGAGCAACAACCAAATCCGACGCGATCCTATTCTTTGGAAACAGGGGGAGGGGGATGAGCACGAAGGCGCAGCAAAACTAGATTTGAATAGAGTCGTTGTTGTGTAATAATATGCTAACAACGACCGACGACGGCCAAACGAGCGGGAGGAAAATATACATATCCCGAGCAAGCGGGAGCTACAACAGCAACAACGACGACGACGACGGAAAGCATTCAGATGAAAAGAATATGAAAGCTTTTCCGTAATCCAAACGTGTCCCGGCCGGTCGATTGTGTGTAAGTCGAATGGGAAGTGGCAGTCTAGAAATTGAAGGATTGCTGACGTTCCTTTGAAAGTGAAGCGTATGATATCGCGCCAATATCGGAAATCTGTCTAAATACCTGATCATTTTTCCCAGAAAGCTCATAAGCTATATCACAACATGTTTGAAGAGCTTCTCTCAAAAAGCTTGAATATCTTAAAGCTATGAGATGATACTCTCAAAACCTCTGAAGGTCTTCTCGAAAAAGCTCTGAAATATATTTTGGCAGAATTCTGGAATTCTGCCCACAGAAGCTTCTTAAAAAAGAAAAAAGTTACTTGGAAAGATCCTAACCCAAGCAATGGAACGCTTCTCGACAGAAGCTCTGGAAGGCTTCTCTGAAATGCGATGAAAGGTTTCTTACAGAGGCTCTGGAAAGCTTCCCCTATAAGTTCTGGAAGCCTTTTTATGGAATTCCGGATGGCTTCTTCCAAAAGATTTCTCCCAGAAGCTCTAGGAGACTTCTCACCGAAGATCTGGAATGCTTCCCCCAAAAACAAAGGAAGGGTTCTCGCAGAAGTATTGGAAAGCTTTCCCAGAAGTTCTGGAAGACTTCTCTTTGGAGTTCCAGATAGCTTCTCCCAGAAGCTCTTGAAAACTTTATTTCAAAAGCTCTACAAGGCTACTCCCAGAAGCTTTTAAAAGCTTCTACCGAGAAATTCTGGAAAGCTTCTCCCAAATGCTCTGCAAGGCTTCTTCCAGAAGTTCTGGAAGGATTCTTTCAGAAGCTTTGGAAGGGTTCTCTCAGAAGCTCTGGCAGGCTTCTTCTACAAGCTCTGAAAGATTTCTCCAAAAAGCTCTGGAAGGCTTCTCCCAGAAGTTCTGGAAGACTTCTTCCAAAAGCTCTGGAACGCTTTTCTTAAAAGCTCTGGACGGCATCTCCCAAATTCTCTGCGAGGCTTCTCCCAGGAGCTCTGCAAGGATTCTTCCAAAAGTTCTGGAAGGCTTCTCCCAAATGCTCTGCGAGGCTTCTCCTAGAAGCTCTGCAAGGATTCTCCCAAACGCTCTGGCAGGCTTCTCTCAGAAGCTCTGGACGGCTTCTGCCAGAAGTTCTAAAAGGCTTCTCCCAGAAGCTCTAGAAGGCTTCTCCCAGAAGCTTTGGAAGGGTTCTCTCAGAAGCTCTGGCAGGCTTCTTCTACAAGCTCTGAAAGGTTTCTCCAAAAAGGGTTCTCTCAGAAGCTCTGGCAGGCTTCTTCTACAAGTTCTGAAAGGTTTCTCCAAAAAGCTCTGGAAGGCTTTTCCCAGAAGCTCTGGAAGGCTTTTCCCAAAAGCCCTAGAACGCTTCTCTTAAAAGCTCTGGATGGCTTCTCCCAATTGCTCTGGAAGGCTTCTCCCTGAAGCTCTGCAAGGATTCTCCCACAAGCTCTGGCAGGCTTCTCCCAGAAGCTCTGGACGGCTTCTGCCAAAAGTTCTAAAAGGCTTCTCCCAGAAGCCTTGGAAGGGTTCTCTCAGAAGCTCTGGCAGGCTTCTTCTACAAGCTCTGAAAGGCTTCTCCCAGAAACTCTGGAAGGCTTTTCCCAGAAGCTCTGGAAGGCTTCTCCCAGAAGCTCTGGAAGGCTTTTCCGAGAAGCTCTGGAAGGCTGCTCCGGAAAGCTATGGAAGGCTTTTCCCAGAAACTCAGGAAGGCTTCTCCTAGAAGGATCTGGAAGGCTACTTCCAGAAGCTCCGGAAGGCTTCCCTCGAGAAATTCTGAATGGCTCTCCCAGAAGCTCAGGAAGGCTTCTTTTAGAAGCTATAGGAGGTTTCTCCCAGAAGGCTCTGGAAGGCTTCTCCCAATTGCTCTGCGAGGCTTCTTTCGGAAGCTCTGCAAGAATTCTCCCAGAAGCTCTGGCAGGCTTCTCCCAGAAGCTCTTGACGGCTTCTGCCAGAAGCTCTAGAAGGCTTCTCCCAGAAGCTTTGGAAGGGTTCTCTCAGAAGCTCTGGCAGGCTTCTTCTACAATCTCTGAAAGGCTTCTCCCAGAAACTCTGGAAGGCTTCTCTCAGAAGCTCTGGAAGGCTTCTCCCAGAAGCTCTGGAAGGCTTTTCTGAGAAGCTCTGGAAGGCTGCTCCGGAAAGCTATGGAAGGCTTTTCCCAGAAACTCAGGAAGGCTTCTCCTTGAAGGATCTGGAAGGCTACTTCCAGAAGCTCTGGAAGGCTTCTCCCGAGAAATTCTGAATGGCTCTCCCAGATGCTCTGGAAGGCTTCTTTTAGAAGCTCTGGGAGGAAGCTCTGGACGGCTTCTGCCAGAAGTTCTAAAAGGCTTCTCCCAGAAACTCTAGAAGGCTTCTCCCAGAAGCTTTGGAAGGGTTCTCTCAGAAGCTCTGGCAGGCTTCTTCTACAAGCTCTGAAAGGCTTCTCCCAGAAACTCTGGAAGGCTTCTCCCAGAAGCTCTGGAAGGCTTTTCCGAGAAGCTCTGGAAGGCTGCTCCGGAAAGCTATGGAAGGCTTTTCCCAGAAACTCTGGAAGGCTTCTCCTAGAAGGATCTGGAAGGCTACTTCCAGAAGCTCTGGAAGGCTTCTCTCGAGAAATTCTGAATGGCTTCTCCCAGAAGCTCTGGAAGGCTTCTTTTAGAAGCTCTGGGAGGTTTCTCCCAGAAGGCTCTGAAAGGCTTCTCCTGAAAAGTTCTAGAAGACTTCTCTCAGCAGCTCTGGAAGGCTCCTCCCAGGAGCTCTGGAAGCTACTCCCAGAAACTCTAGAAGTCACCTCTCAGAAGCTCTTGAAAACTTCTCTCATAAGCTCTGGAAGGCTTCTCCTAGAAGACCCTGGAAGGCTACTTCCAGAGGCTCTGGGAGGATTCTCCCAAGAATCTCTGGAAAGCTTTTTCCGCATGATCTGGTAAGCTTTTTCCAGATGCGCTGGAAGTTTTTCCCAGAAGTTTTGGAACGCTTCTCCCATATGTTGTGGAAGGTCCTAGAGGCTCTGAAATCTTCTTCCAGAAGCTCCAGAAGGCTTCTCGCAGACATTTTGGAAGGTTTCTCCCAGAAGCTCTGGAAAGCTTCTTCAAGAAGCTTTGGAAGGCGTATCCTGCATTCGGCAAGGCCTCACCAAGGAACTCTGGAAGACTTCGAAGCAAAAAGCGTCTCTTCAAAGTTTCAGACAGTTTTGAGAAGCTTCTTTTTTGATTATTGGGAAGCTCTGGAAACTTTTCCCAGATGGTCTTGAAGGCTTCTCCCAAAACCTCTGTATGGCTGACTCAGATGCTCTGGAAGGTGTTTCCCAGAGAGGAGGGCTTCTGGTAGATGATTTGTTAAACTTTTAGCAAAATTCTGTAAATGTTTTAGAATGAGCTCTGTAATTTTTTTCACGGAAGCTTTGCAAAGCTCCTCACAAACCGTAATGAAACCAAAATTTACTATTGGATGACGTAGAAAGCATATATCCTATACGCTTTAGGCATGTTTTAAGCTTAACTCATATTAGGCATACTTTCTTTCCACAAAAAAGACCCCTTCTTCATCGACTATTAACAACAAAACACACTTCAAGAACGCGGAAAACTTTCTCCCTGCAAACTCCACCGTGAAACCTCGTCCTCTTTCAAACAACCACAAGCCACATCCCAAATTCATCTCAGAGACCCTTTTCCGGTTAGTTCCGGACTCTGTCCCGTCCCACTTGTGCGATCCACTCGCAGTCCACGAAACACGATAATCACACCCAAACCCCATCTCACCTATAATGCTAAAATCTCCCAGATTGGTACGTTTACCCGGAAACACGAGAAAATTGCAACTAAACCAGTTACGTGTCCCGTGTCTTCCCGACGAGTTCTCTCCAAGACGTCCGACGTCTTCCGCCTCTGCACCATTGAAAAAACGACCCCAAAGTGGCGATAACGTTTAGCCGTGCAATAGCATCCTCGTAAATGATTCGCACACTTAAATCGAGTTGAAAGGAAATTTGAAAAACTACCTGCCCCCTCACCCCTTTCGGGACATTCGCCGGGTCAGGGAAAGTTTTCCTCGGTTACCTTACAGCAGGGCTCGACTCCGGGTGGAAAACTCGGGAAATATGAGAGCGCAGCAGATCTAATTTAATCATGTCGTTTCATTTGTTACAACGAGTTGTTTCGTTGCTTGGGTGTGTGGGAGGGTGGTCCATTTCTTGTAGGAAGAATGAACCTGTGGAAATTTCAAGTTATATACCTGAAATTTGTTCATTTGGACCCCCAGAAGCAGCTGTGAAAGTTTAAGTGAAATCCATCAAGTCTCAGGTAGAGCTAAACGAAGTTTGTTTGAGGAAAATTTACCAATTATATGGGACAAACGGTTCAAAAATATCTAACAGCTATCTTCCTCTATCTCTAAGCGTCATTCTTTTAGTAAAAAAATAAGCTTAAAAAATCTTCAAAATAACCATAAAAAAATCATCGAGTACAGCGCCTTCTATGTTTGAAAATGATTTCCATGGTTGACACAAACTTCAAGCTCGTTAAGACCCATCATAGAGTAGACGATTTCATCTCAAATTTTCACAATAGCTTCTAGAAGTCCACATGAACAAATTTGAGGGATGTAACTCAATTTGATCATCATAGCCCACCCTAATATGTACTCTCTCAACAAGGATACCTGTTACCGTGTCTGGTCTGGTCTGGGAGGATGTTGGATGGAATGGTTGTCTGTCGGGAGAAAAGTCGTCTTTGTCAGAGTGCAAAAGTGTTGCCATAAACAATGGATTAAGCGAAAACGGGTTGCGGGATGCAACAACGCGGAAGTGACAAGGGTTTGGGATAAGCGGCGGCTGCGGCGGCGTTGATGGGTTGAAGTTTGGACGGGATTATGAACGACGACGCTGACGGTTATGGAAGGTGGGTAATGAATTTGCAAAGTTAGTTGGGTATAATGTGGGATAGTTATCGGTTTGAGTTTCCATCCAGTGTAGTAGTTGCGTACACTGATTGAAGGAGATATTTGCGAGGAATTATGGCTTAGTGGAGGCGGCTTTGCTAGGGAACAATTAAGTGATGGTTGAGTAACATTATAAATTTGCTATCAAGTCATTGGATGAAAAGCCAAGGTACCATAAATTGTTGGTTAATCAAATGGACATTACCTCTATAGGTGAGAGTGGAGCTTTCCTTAGCCGAATGGTAAGAGTCCGTGGCTACAAAGCAAAGCCATGCTGAAAGTTTCTGGGTTCGATTCCCGGTCGATCCAGAATCTTTTCGTAATGGAAATTTCCTTGAGTTTCGCCATGCCAAGAAGAAGAGAAGAAGAGATGAGAGTTCCCATCTATAGGAAAATAAGTGTCTTCAGTTGACCATTGTACAATTATTTTTTTTAGATGAAGATAAAGATGATACTGACCAGCCAACGGCTAAAATTTTTGTATAATAAAAAGATAATTCAGTAAAATAGCAACTTTTTCGGAAAAAGATTTTAATGTGGTTCAATGACAATTCAGGTTCATATAAAATGTACTATTTACTAGAAACAAAACATTATTATCTGATATCAAAACCTATTTTTCAAACCAAAGAAAACAAGGTGCTGGAAAGATTATTCAATTTGACGGATTAAAAAAAAGTATATCCAATCGGCATAGCCTGTTGCCTACAATAGATGTCTAAACAGCAACAGGAGAAGCCAGTGTTGTTAATATTGGGAAACAAAGACTGTTTGTGAGCTGGTCTTTTTTCTTCCGAGCGAGTGGACTGTATAAGGGCCTTGCGGGTTATCCGGTGGGAATTCCTGGGTGGACAAGTTCTTCGGTCGAATGGATAAAGACTGGACTCGAAAAAAATGAGACAAATAAAAATGATCACCAAAAATTCATTTCAAAATCGGATACTTCTCAAATTTTAAATAACTTTATATTAGCTATGTTTTGACATAATTTATTTATTGAATTGCCTCCCCCAAGCTGAATGTTCATATATTTCTCATAACACTGCTCATGAGATTTCGGGCGAGGCTTTGCCCATCTTTTTTACACAATGTCTCCCAGTTTTTCTTCAAAGCTTCATCGTTTTCGAATGACTAAAATATTAACGTCACATAAAAAAATATAAAATTTCCATAAAAAATGCAAAATTTGCCAGTAAAGAAACAAGGGTAAAATCAACAGAAAAGTTAAAAATTTCCATGAAAAAATAAAGAAGTGCATAGAAAAAACAAAATTTTCCATAAATAAAAAAATTTTGAGCAATAAATAGATTCAAAAAAGCAGTAGAATCGACAATAATCTCACTAAAAAATATCGAATTTTACATTTTAAAACCTCAAAATGTCCCTATTTTCTTCACAAAAAGCAAGAAATAATTATAAATTTTCCACAAAAAAAGCCAAAATTTGCAATAAATAAATAATAATTCGCCCACAATAAATCTAAAATTTCCATTCAAAAAATCAGAAAGAGCAATAGCAGTAAATGCAAAATTGCAATAAACAAACCCAACTGAGCAATTCAAAATGACAATCAATACATGAAAATATTGTAGAAAATTCCAATATTTAAGTAAATCTTTCCATAAAAATAACGTAATTTTCCAATAATGTGTAATATTGTGTGTAATGGATTTCATAAATTTTCAGCCAAACTGAAGCATTGTTTTCACAATTGGAGCTAATTAGTCGTCGTACATACAGTATTGGACAAAACATTTGCAACTTTCTCGATTTTCCATACAAAATGAACAACGGGTGTATTAAAAAACATTTTTTTGTGATTTTTCGAAACCTCGCCTCCCCTCCATGTATGATTTTTTATAAGAAACATTAATTTTTTCTATATGGCAAGATTTTTTTTTTCGAACCCGGCCAATATCCCCACTCTCCCCTCCCCTAAATTCTTACGTAATTAATTATCGAACTCTAAAATGCAATTACAACATCTACATACGACGACTAATTAGCTTCAATTGTGAAAACAATGCTTCAGTTTGACTGAACATTTATGAAATCCATTACACACATTATTCACATTATTGGAAAATTACGTTATTTTTATGAAAAGTTTAACTTAAATATTGGAATTTTCTACAACATTTTCATGTATTGATTGTCATTTTGAATTGCTCAGTTGGGTTTGTTTATTGCAACTTTGCATTTACGGCTATTGCTCTTTTTGATTTTTTGAATGGAAATTTTAGATTTATTGTGGGCGAATTATTATTTATTTATTGCAAATTTTGGCTTTTTTTGTGGAAAATTTATAATTATTTCTTGCTTTTTACGAAGAAAACAGGGACATTTTGAGGTTTTTAAATGTAAAATTCGATATTTTTTAGTGAGATTATTGTCGATTCTACTGCACTTTTGAATCTATTTATTGCTCAAATTTTTTTTATTTATGGAAAATTTTGTTTTTTCTATGCACTTCTTTATTTTTTTATGGAAATTTTTAACTTTTCTGTTGATTTTATCCTTGTTCCTTTACTGGCAAATTTTGCATTTTTTATGGAAATTTTATATTTTTTTATGGGACGATTAATTGTCTGCCGTTTTCGAATGTTTTTCCGCTTTTCTTCAACTTCTTCTTGATTATTGCCCAAAACTTTTCGATCGGACAGATCTTGTGTATTTGGCGGGTTCGCGTCCTTCGGGACAACATTAACGCCCTTCGCTTCGTATCAATCCATTACAGGCTTGGCGTAATGGTACGAAGCGAGTTCCGGCAAACAAAGCGTTGGACCACGGTGAGAGAAGAGGAAGGGCAGCAAAAGCTTCTGCAAGCATTCCTCTCGATAATCTGCCCGTTTATGGAGTCGGTTGTAACGAACGGCTTACAGTACCGTCCGCACTCGCAGAATTTGTCCATCTTTCTCATCCGGAACCTCCATGCGGGACGTACCGACAGAAAACTCGAGGCCGGAGATTTGTTTGGTGTCCGCCTTGATGTATATCTCGTCGTCCATTACTAGACAGCCTGGCTTGACCAGCCACTCAAGGTACAGCTTCCGCGCACGCAATGTGGCCACCGTGTTTTGCTTGTCAGTCCAGCGCCTTCCTGACCTAAAAAAACACGTAACCCAGCCCGCTTCATGGTCTGCTGGACGAACCACTTCGACGAATTCATATTTTTGGTCACCTCTCGGGTGGAAAGGTTCGGGTTATTCTTAAAGTACTGCCTTATATTCCATACCTTCTCTGGAGTTTTCGGCCGCTCCCACGCGCCGCTCGATAGTCTTCGTCTCTTGAAACATCTTCACTGCGCGGGCACGGTCGAATGGTGGATTCCAAGCCTTTTGCCGATCCATCTGTGCGACTGACTAGGATTATCGATAACCGCACCCAAGATTTGCTGGCGAAGCTCTTCATCTTTCGAATTCATCTTGAAAACTACTTGACAGATCGCGATAACATTTTGCACACATAACTAGTCTAAATTAGTCTTACCAAAAAAAAAAAAGCATAAATTTCAACACATTTTCTTCAATTGCCTGTATCTCAAACCCTTCACATGCTGAACATCCTTGCCAAAGACACCAACCTTTTAACTGATAAGGATGTTAAGATACAGACAATTGCAGAAAATTTGTCACTAGCGCAACCTAGCGGATAAATTTTATTCAGACTCTTCGTCGCTAGATATCCCAAGATTTGCTGAATATCTTTGCCGAAGGCAACAACCTTCTAGCTGTAAAGATCCTTGAGGTAGAGAAGATTGTACATTTATTTTTACTAGCGGATGTATTCTCAATCAGACTCATCTCCACCAGATAGTCCTTCATATGCTGAACATCTCTTCCGAAGACCCCAACCTTCGAACTTTCAAAGCTCTTAAGATACAGAAAATTAGTTACTAACGCCACTTAGTGGATAAATTCTCATTCTGGCACTCTACCACCAGATAGCCTTCAATCTGGTGAATAACTTTGCCGAAGACACCAACCTTCTAGATTTTAAGGATCTTGAGATACAGACAAAAATTTGTCACTAGCGACACCTAGCGGAAAAATTCTCAATCAAACGATTCACCGACAGGTACCCCTCGATCTGCTGAACAGCTTTGTCTAAGACACCAACTTTCTAGCTAATAATGATCTTGAGATACAAGTGATTGAATAAAATTTGTCACTAGTGTCATCCAAGCATGGGAAACACTCACTCAGTTTTTGTGTTTCTCTCACTCGCTTCCACGCACAGTCGGGAGCGAGAAAGCCGTTTCTCTAACCAAGCCGAACGTTTCAATTTCCAGTGCCCATTCTGCTTCTTCGGCGGGCGCCAAGCGAAACAAAAAAGGCAACTGATTGAGTCGCTACCGATTCTAAAAGCCGAAGGCAACCGAATGCATACCGAATGATTGTTTACTTTCCGATTCCGTTGGAGTGGCATTCGGATTTGAGTGCTGATGAGTGTTCACTGACTGGCAATCCACACCACGGAATGATTCAGTGAGTGGGAATCCGCTCACTCAGTTCAATGCATTCGGTGAATGGATGCTTAATGCTTTCACTCGAGCCTCGCAGATACAAGTGTATTGGTATTCACTTCTCTTCGTGTTCCTTCCGATTCTTGCTTTTACACAATCGGTTTTGACGCTTTCATGCTACACTCGACCCAGTACGATTCAGCTATCACTGAATGATCGGTAGCAGCAGATTTTTTGCTATTTTTTATCGGTGACGTTCGGGTGAGTGTATGAATTTTCCCATGCTTGGTGTTATCTAGCAGATGAATTCTCAATATTAATTTTCATCACCAGATTGTCCTTGATCTGTTGAATAACTTTGCCGAAGACACCATCCTTCTTACTCATTTGGATGTTAAGATATCCGTTTGAAACCAATTTTGCACCCCCCCCTGTCCTCGCTTTTTCCGTTACCAAGAGAAGGGCGAGATTTCAGGGGGGATGTCTCACCCAAGGATTGTAAGACCAACTAACCGCATTTACTTCGGCCTCACGTAATTCTTCCGTTTGGAGTAAACCACACCGTCGCTTACCTTCCCAAAAATATCCATCAATTGCAACCGAATCGAACAGTCCCTGGATCTTCGCCACACGATTTGCCACGAAAGTCGTCCATGTCGAGGGAATCGCCTTAATCCACTGCAGAACGCAGGTAGAATCTGTTCAGAAGAACACTTCTACATCCATATTGATCGCTTCCAGAACGCTTTCTGGAAGCTGCGCTGTCATCAAGGCTGCCGTTATGACCGATCCAATCAGACCCTGATGGTCAAAGAACGTCGCGATAATCGACAAGATTCTTTGCTTCGTCAATTTCTCTGCCGTGTAAATTTCGGTAATCTTGTGCTGGAATTTCAAGACATCTGCCGTCGGATGCCACACTAGTCCTAGGGTTCACACCGCTTTTCGGGTCATGGCTGGGTCTAGCTGATTTCGCAGCTCCAATGCTGCTTCCTAATTGTCCGCACAACTTAGAACGTCGTCCATGTAGAAGTCCTCCGTTGCAGTCTTCGCTGCTATTGGGTATTCGGCTTACTCATCCAAAGCAAGCTGCTTCAGTGTCCTGGTAGCAAGTAATGGTACGGGTTTAGTACCGTACGTGACCGTCGTCAACTCGTATGTACTTACTTCTTCACTGGGATCCGTGCGCCACAGGATGTTTTGAAGTGATGCGCCTTCTCCACTGAATCCTATTTTCCGGAGCATCTTCTCGACATCCGCAATCACCATGATCTGCCTTGTTCGGCTCCATAGGATTATTGACCGAAGATCATCCTGAATAACCCGTCCCGCTAGTAACGTATGGTTAAGCGACGTCCCTGTTGACGTTTAACACGACACGTCAAACACCACTCAAACCTTCGCGGGGTGCTTCCCTCCTTTACTACTGGATGATGGGTTAAGTAACAATGAATCGTGTTGTGCCTTTCCAAATACGCATCCACGTTGCGCATATGACCTAGCTCTAGCTATTCCTCAATAAACTGGGTGTATTGGTTGCGCAGCGCTGAATCTTTCAGTAATCTACGTTCTAGGCTTTGAAACCATCGTCGGTAAGTAAGCGATATCCCTTGACTCGCCAAGCCTTCCAAAAACGGATTCATCCTTTGGTAGTGTGACTACGTATCGACCGTCCGAACCTCGTCGAACCGATTGAATATACTGTTCTTCACAGCGCACTTCATCCGAAGGATAATTATTGGGCGAATCGATCTCTACGCATGACCAAAATCGGGTCAGTAGCTCCTCCGAACTAATCGCCATATTGCAGGTTATGCGATGGCTATCGGGTACCCATCTAAACACTGACTCGTTCAGAGTGGGTAGACCTTCTCCTAGCAGGACTTCATTTCTGGTATTGCAAAAGGTGATAAAGTGCTGGATTCCTAGCACTAACTCGACAGTCTTGGATATGAAAAAGGCTGGATTTGACAATTTAACGCCGGCCGGAATTTTTCATCCAGTGATGTTAACTTTGGCTATTGGAAGATTCGCTTGCCCGATTCCAAACACCGAAACCTTTGAACGTGGCTGATGAACCCTAAATTGTTGTGGGAAGCGATCCTTCATGAAGTTGCACTCTGATCCAGAATCCAAAAGTGCTCTGGCCAGAACTTGAGTTCCATCCTCACATTCCACTAAAACGATAGCTGTCGCTAGAAGTACCGACGATGTACGGTTGGTGGATACGTTTGACGATACCAGGGTAGTTGTTCCTTGGGGAATCTTTGACCTCCCTCGTGATTAGGTACTGCTGCAGATCGTTCTATCGGAGATCCATTCCTGTTTTCATTGGAAGACAGTCGAAAACTAACCAAAGTATGGTGTTTGCCCTTGCAGTTCTGACACACAAAGCGAGTGGGACAATCCATCGCTCGATGTCCGCGCCTAAAACAGTTCCGGCAGAGAGCGTTTCAGACGATTTCGTAGGTAGGGATCCCAGAACCTTGACTCTACGTTGGAGAAATTTGGTCAGATCCTTGACGCTGTCCTGCTCCTTCGTCGATGAAAATTCCTCCCAGCTCCTCCTTGTGGCTGGGTCTAGGCGAGCGCAGTAGATGTTTATAATCGGCAGGTTGAACTAACTGATACAAGGTTTAAATCGTTCGTTCAAATCCTTCCAGCACCGTTGGTGTCTTTTGTGAAATTTTGGATACAGACTTGGAAATGTTCTGGAGGAAATACTTTAAGATTTCCTTGGAAAAAGAACCAAATGATTGTACACGTTACGGACACGTTTACGTAATAATACTATGTTTTAAACATAAATTAAGGATAATCAAGCTTTAAAGGATGTCATAAATGGTCGTCCATTAAATAGAGGCCTTGGGATCTACGACCATTATAAGAGATTTGATGTTAGTTTTCAAATACTCCAGAGGCCCCTAACCATTCCTGTGAGTAAACAGTGTATTGTATTAATTTGTGTGGATGTCCTAGGTCCTCCAAGATCTATATCGAATATAGGTCTTGGGATCTACAAGCGTAACCAATTATCAACAGATGCTTTTTTGATATGGCACAGGCCCTTATCTATATGCAGCAGAAAATGTGTATTGTTATAAATTGTACCGATATCCTAGGTCCTCCAAAGACTTCATTGAATATAGGCCTTTGAACAAACGTGATCAATGGTCTATATGTAGTTTTTTTTTAATGGCACAGTCTCTTAACCATTCATTGAAGTCATAGGAATATTTTAATGATTTTATTCAATGGAGTCCTTGGAGGACCAAAAACATCCGTATAGTTTTTGGTCCTCCAAGGACTCCATTGAATATAGGTCTTGGGATCTAAGGCCATAATAAGTGATTTTAAGAATGTTTTCAACTACTCCAAAGGCTCCTAACCATTCCTGTGGGTAAACGGTGTATTGTATTATTTTATTCGTTTTGGTAGCCATGTTGATTTTGCAGATTTTTATTTGAAAGTGATAAAAATCAGTCATTTTAAGTAATATTGATTCATAAAAGTATCACTACTTGCGCTTACATACAGGAAGTATGCTGATACTTTTTCAGCAATGTCAGAGCAAAATTAAGTGATTTTCTTTAATTCGCAATCGTGAGACGGATTGACCACAATCGTCGATGCCCAGTACAAATTTCAATGACGACCTACTTCGCCTTAATATAAGCAAATGGATCAATGTACTGATCTGTACTGATTTTCATGACTTTACTTCAATAAAGAAGTAAATTTGCGTAAAAACAGACTTCGTTAATTGATGTTTTGGTGAACTAAATTTAAAAATGGCGTCAGAAATCGATTTTCGTCAACAATTTTCTCCAAACGTAGGTCGCCATCTTGGATTTCAAAATGGCGTCTGACGTCGATTTTCGTCATCCCCTCGTTGTGCCCGTTCCGAAAATACCCATGATGCGTGAGTTTCCAACGACTTTTCCAAACCAGAGGACGAAATCTTGAATTCCAAAATGGCGTCGGACATCGATTTTCGTCATCCCCTCGTCGTGCCTATTCCGAAAATATTTATATTACATGGGTTTTTCCCAACCGGAGGTCAATAATTTCCCACATAATTGTCTAAACTCAATTTACACACTGCGTAAAAAAGTGACGTAGCTTGAGTTTACTTCGTAAAAAAGTGACTTAAATTGAGGTAGCGTAAAAAAAAGACCTCGTAAATTGAGGTTTTAGTGTAGTACGCTTGTTTTTCATGTTTTTCGCAACGATACCTTCGAGCAATGTGAAAAAATTGAACAGTTTAAGGTGAAGATGAATCGAAGCTAACCAGACAACTGTTTGTGCTGAAAATTAAACTTACTGGTCACTGGCTTGTGGTGAGCAATCGTCTTGTGCTCTTGAAATCTTGAGGTTTGGCTGCACCTTAAAGCAAAAATTACTTCAATGATTAATTGTGATATAGTCATTTTTGCAATTTCTCATCGTAATCTAAGACAAGACTTGTCAGGTCAAAGTACAAAAATGAAACCAATTGCCTGTCAAAAAAGACCACTTCTCATTGGTCGTTTTGGCAAAGGCCTACTTTCACATCGTTGAGTTGGATTGCAACAGGGCACTTTGTTGTTAGCCTGGCCGTGTTGCTAGTTTATAAATAAGAGTTTTTATTAGAAGTTAGGAAATTTTTCATGAAATATTTTTGTTTCAATTCCATTTGTATTCAATCTTAAGTTTCTCGCATGTGCTCTTACAATGCTAAAACAATTCAAAATAATAACTGAAAGCAATATAATGGAAATTTTGTCAATTTTCTCTAAGAAATATCGCTCGTTTTGTATATAAACCTGATCTCTGACTAAGCAAACATCCTCTGTTGCATTACATGAATGAAGCGTGCAAGAAACGACAAAATTGTGAGTCTTGATATTTGAATTTGTTCACAAGGTTCGTTTAAAATGAAACTGGGAGCACTGGCTAGTGTACCGTCAAGGTTATCGACTGGAAAACAACGGGGCAGTCTTAGTTGAGCTGTCACGTCCTGTCCTAGATCGTAGTAGGCTGTTTTCCACCACGATAAACTGTCATGAAACGGCTTACTTTCCTGCACTGAGTTATGCAGTATGGTTGTAGTCGTTACGAATCTAAAACCAGAGCTGTAATGCTCATTACGCAACTGGTTTGAGTTGGGCAATGGAGAACATTTTTTTCAGAAATTGTAAAATAATGGTGAATGCATTTCGATACAATTTTTGATACTCTCAAGTGGTCTTCTACGAAATTGCAAAAAAATTACGACTCGTGCTGTAAAAACCATCATTCTGAAACTTGTTCCGTAAACTACTATTATGCAACACCTGAAGAATCGAGTTTTGTAACGAGTTACATACAACGTTTTTTGTTGTTACGAAACTCGCCGTTTCAGTTGGATTATTTATAGTAGCACCAACATATTTCAAGAGCATCCATGTGGGTATCCTTGCGTAGTATCGTCACAGTATTTTTTCATAACGTAGGCTGCGATCTAGGCTGCAATATATTGCAGTATTATGACTTTCACAATTCTTGACATTTGTTTCGATACTGTACTGATTAAAACGCTATGTCTATTCAAGGACATACCAGTTACAAGCATTTTTCAATAATATGAATATGTTTGGAAGTCAAGCTATTTTGACTCTATGAAAAGAAGGCCATTTTTTTCACACTAAAACCAAAATGCCGATCTCAGCTGTGCAAATCTTTGAAAGTTTGTATGCTGTTATCTCAGCAAAAGTGACGTTTGATGTCTTGAATTTTTGCACACATATCAATTAAAATTCAGTTACTGACCGCTTGGTTGTGCGGATCTCGGCAAAAGAATGAAAATTAGCCGAGCTCAACTGACTGGTGACAAGTAATGGAATAACAACAATGATTTTGAGCATACTAAGTTGAAACGGGAGATAAAATTTTACTTGGAATACGATGTAAGCTGTTGAAGACTTCTGGAATATACTTAAAGTTACATATAATTTCGACCATCTAGAGCACTGTTACCCAACTTCAAAAACTAGCTTTTGCTGAAAAGTGTTCTTGTTGTAGGTCCCCGGTTCCACAGTTTGAAATCATGGGCCAAATGCATTGACTATGAAACTCATTTTTCGATTAGTTGTGAAAGTGCTCATGCAACAGCCATTCTATAAGCAGTGTTTTTTTTCATAAATGAGATGTGAAACCAAAAAAAAAAACTTATCATTCCGTCAATCATCCTTATATTTTCATATTATTTATTAAACTTAATCGATCTAGCTTCAACCACCCTTGAGAAAAAGGAATCTAAAGAGCAGTTCATGAAAAATATATCATTTGCAACAGTGACGCTTCGAACTTGAAACTTCAAAGGTCAATACTCGCTAGCACAGACATTTGTTTCACCTCTCAGCTTATCAACGTTATTACTTGGCAATCGTACATTCAACTGAAAAAGGAATCAAATTGTCCATTTCCCACAGTTCCCCGCCTACATAGTAGTGATATCCTGTGACCGGCACCCACAAACTGTTTCAAACATCACATGAGGCTTATAATTTTCCTTGAAAAAGACACCCATGCTAGGCTCATCGCTCCTTCCTCGAAGAACCTCCACCTGGCTTACCTTCTCAATCCCTATCACCCTCAAGTGTAAGCCCCGCTGTTGTGCCTTTGTGTTCTGTCACACACCGTTAACACTGCAGCAACGCTACCCGACCTTGCTGCCACCTACTTGCTTACCAGCTTGCTCTTACACTTATCCCGATCTGAGGCAGAAGCACGTACGTGGATCACTTGAAACATAAAAATACATATTTGTAGTGCTCGGTTCCCCCAACCCGGCCCCACCACGCCTCATCTTCACAGCGGAAGCGCACCACAACAATGGACTGCTCCACGGAATGGAATCAGGACTACCTACCCAACAACTGCCTGACAGAACCGAACATGTGTGCAACAAAGCGCTTAGTCTTTTTCCTTCGCTCGCATGCCACGTGGTCCCCGACAATGTGCCCGGTTACAAGCTACGGACTACGGAGGGTTCCACTGGTGTTGGTTAGATTCTTGAAAAATCAGCACTTTTATGCAGAAGTATCCAACGGCAGAGGCACTTTCCTCGTTTCTTTCACTTCTTCTGCTAAGTCAGTGGCTTCCAAACTTTTTGAAGTGGCGACCCCTTTTAAAGCGGACCCCCAAAATGAAAGCTTGAAGTCGAAATTTATGGAAGATCTCATTATAAATGGGGACGAACCTGGTGTAGGGGTTAGAACACACGCCTCTCACGCCGAGGACCTGGGATCGAATCTCATCCCCGAGATAGTCACTAAAAATTTCAGTAGTGACGAATTCCTTCGGAAAGGAAGTAAAGCCGTTGGTCCCGAGATGAACTAGCCCAGGGCTAAAAATCTCGTTAATAAAGATAGAAAAAAATCCCATTATAAATTATCCGAAAACCTTGCCAGGCACACCCAAACATAATGTCTGTAGGAGAACAGGAGGAGATTTTATTGAAAATTCAGCCAGGACCTCTTCATAAAACCTTGTCAGTTATCCATCAAGAAAATCTCATTGATAATCCTACTGATAGATTCGAAAAAAATCTGCTAATCATTTAGATCAAGACAGTAAAGAATTACGAATTCCCTCGATTCCGCCAAAAGTTCGTAGAGAAAACATTCGGGTCCGCGAACCGCCGATTAGGAAGCCCTGTTCCAAGTGTTAGACTCCTGCCAGGGATTTTTTGCGCAAGGAACAGGATGACCCTTCTGCCGTTCCGGCACACTGGCTGCTGACGCTGATGGTTGTACGGATCGCTGTAATTGTGTGGGTGAACAAATGTGGGACAATAGCCCCGATTCGGGTCCTTCGCCCTCTCCCTGTCTCCGGTTACCTTGTACCGTTTGTTGATCGGAAAGAAAGCATCGGGAAAAGGTTTTGCCATTTGCTATTATTTGAATGGGTTCCGTCGTCGTCGTATTCGTCGTTAGGATAGTGGCCATTGTGTTTGCTCCCTTGTCGGAAGGGAGTGTGTGACTTTGTGTGCATGTGGAGGAGGTGGAAACAGCGTCAAGTGAGGACGAACAAGGGAGGTTCCGGCCTTTTGCATTTGTTTTCCGGGAATAGGTCATTGTGAAGGTGTGTTTCGAAGGGTGTAGGGTAGGCAGAGAGGGAGGAGGATAAGAAAAGACGACGATGATGATTATGGTAATCATCGTTGACATTATCGTCTTCAAATGTCGAATAATATACAGGACAAAGAAGTTAATGTCGGGTTCACAATCGTTACATTCAATTATCGAAAGGTCTTTCGTTTGAATAAATATCGATTCTAAAGGTGGGCGGTTTTCGACTCGATAGTCGTGAACTAAGATTTCCTGATGGTGAATCCATGATAGATAGATATATTTCCATATTGTCACTTTCTTCAGAAATTGTGTTTTCAAAAATCTATTGAACTTTATCGAAGACATCATACACTAAATGTTATAGAACTAAGCTAATTTATCTGATATTTATTCGAGCTAAGTGATCAGGCACCATTACGCCTACCTCTATCCCTATCTGCAACCATGTACTTCATTTTGTTAGAACTAATGGTCAGGCATATCCTCGCTGGCTCCCTTTCAGAACCATAAAGGCCTCCTCCATTGATCTGCTATCGATTCCAATGAGGACGATTTCATCCACAAAGCCAAGGAGCATATGATAATGACGTTTTTCTACACGCCACATCTCCAAATAGCAGTTTCGAGTTCAATTTTGAACAGTAACTTCGAAAGTGCGTCTCCCTGTTTCTATAAATCTAACGTAAAAAAACGAAGTTTACGCAATCCGAGCACTTGATTTCGAATTATCCAGCGTTTCATGTATCAGTCTTATAAGTTTCGCTGGAAAACCATATTCAGACATTATCTGCCACATCTTATTTCGATTCTACCCCATTACCCCGAATCCCATTACCCCGAGTGCCACTAACCCGAACGCCATTACCCCGAATTCCAAAACCCCGAACGACCCATCACCCCGAATGACATTACCCCGAATTTCAAAATCATGGAGAAATGTCATCAATATTATCATGGCAAGATAATTGTGAATTCGGGGAAATAGCATTCGGGGTGATGGAATTCGGGGTAATGGCACATTCGGAGTAATGGAATTCGAGGTGATGGGATTCGGGGTAATGGGGTAGAATCCTTATTTCTTTTCACTGAAACGTACGCCGAACCGTATGCGTTCTTTTCTGTAGATTAGGCGTATAAGACTAACCAACCTGCTGATGAGCATTTTTTCATCCTCCCATATCTTCAAAAGTACTCGGTGGTTCGAGTGGTAAACCCGATCACTTTCATGCTCCAGATGCTCGACCAGTATCTCGTTCTTTAGTGCTTTAACTCACTGTTGGCCTTTGAACCTCCGCTAGCCTTTTGTTCACATTTATTACCCGAACGACGTTCTTTGACCGACGTTACAATAATTGATGAAAGCAATAATACCCTATACAAGTAAATTATCAGCTATTTTTCGAATCTTACCTGAAAGCATTCAAACCTACGGTTTAGTTAAGTGAGCTAAGGAGGCTACAAATAGAATTTCAAATGGAACCCTTTATCAGAGTTTTACCTAACCTTGTTATTCTCTTTTTAATTTCAGGTAAGTGGCAACGAAAGATATTATATGGAAACTATTGGATACAAATGAGTGAGTAGAGCTGCATAAATTATATAAAATTGAAGAATACCAGGTTTAAAGTTATGTATTTTACAAATCTAAAGTAAGAACTACCATCCATGACAATCTTACAGCTTGTTCATCCTATATTTATAAAAGAAACAAGGTACCGTAATTTCGGGTGAAATTGATCACTTTTCACCGTTTTCCATGCCTGTTTTTCATGATGTTGCCAATTCCATACAACTTTATGCAGAAAAACAAGTACGACGGTGAGCCTCATTGGCTTATATACTCAAATTTTCATACAGTTGTGATTTTAGTGCTAAAAATCGTCTCTAAAATAAAAAAACAAGGTACTCCGTTTCGGGGTGAAATTGATCACCTGTCAAAACAATTATTGTTAGTTTTGAAAACAACTTTACTTATTTAATTTGGGCCTCCTGAATCCAAATATGGTTACCAAATTCTTAACAATGCAACATATATGGAAATAATAAACAATTAATTTTCAACAATACCGTAGAAAACGCCTAAATGTAGGCAATTTCCGAAGGAATCTTCTGATATCTATGAAAAAATCAATTATTACAACAAAATGAACAAATTGGTACGAATTTGGCTAATAGAATTCGTTTTGGGGATATATTTCAAGCATCCTTACATATTTTCAGGTTGACACCATGTCCAAATCCTTGTTTAAAACTATAAGTTTATTGGTGTCTGCCAATACCACACAGAACAAGAATCTGGAATTTTCTATTATTTTCATAGAAATAAACATTCCTTAACACAAAAAACTTCACAACATGCAATTCGACAATAGTTTAGACAAACAACGTTCATTTAAATAGGTTGCATTGATTTCTGTGCTCTATAAGAGGGAAATAAAATCGTGTGACACAGTGATCAATTTCACCCGAATTTACGGTACAGCAAAACATCTTTTTACGCCCCTAACTGAGCGTAAGAAAGAATTCGAAGCGATGAAAAGCTTCTCGTTTGTTCTCAAGGAGTTTTGCGAAGAGGTGGGGTTTATCCGTATATCTTATCAAGGGTATCGAAAGGGATGACGAAAAACATAGTTTTATGCCATTTTGGAATCCAAGATGTCGACTTCCGGTTTATGGAAATCACTTGAAGCCCATGTAATATAGGATTTTTTTAAACGGGACAGATCAGTAGATGCCGTAAATCGATGTCAAACGTCCTTTTGGATTACAAGATGGCAACTTCCGGTTTATTTAAGTCGGTTTATGGACAAATATTTACGAGATGGAATGCCTTCAACTCACCGACCCCGTACTAAAAATACCCACATTGCATGGGTGTGAAGTGATTTTCACAAACTGGAAGTCGCATTCTTGGATTACAAAATGGCGTCATATATCAATTTCCAGCTTCTACTTACTCATCGGTCCCGTTCCAAAAATACCCATATTGCATGAGTTTTAAGTGATTTTACGTATTTATGACAAAGGTCGAAAGGACAAAAGGTCGAACATGATTTGATCGGTGGGAAATTTTTCCTTCTTTGAAAACAGGATTTCTAGCTTTTCCCCCTTACTTTTTGTTCTTAGACCTTTTGTCTTTTCGACCTTTTGTCTTTTCGACCTTTTGTCTTTTCGACCTTTTGTCTTTTCGACCTTTTGTATTTTGACCTTTGTCATAAATACGTAAAATCACTTAAAACCCGTGCAATATGGGTATTTTTAGAACGGGACCGATGAGTAAGTAAAAGCTGGAAATTGATATATGACGCCATTTTGTAATCCAAGAATGCGACTTCCAGTTTGTGAAAATCACTTCAAACCCATGCAATATGGGTATTTTTAGTACGAGATCGGTGAGCAGAAGGCATTCCATCTCGTATCTATACATTTATCATGGGTTTCAAGTAATTTTCACAAACCTGCAGTCGTCATCTTGGATTCCAAAATGACGTCGGACATCGATTTCCGTCGTCAACTGATCGATCCCTTTCCAAAAAAAAAAACACCTTCAAGCTTCTAGCTTCCATCTTCTAGCTTCTAACTTCTAGCTTTCAGCTTCTAGCTTCTATCTTCTTTCTTCTATATTCTAGACTAGTGGTCCTGGCAACCCGACGGAAGAAACAAGATTATAACAGAATGTGTTCCCCTGATATGAATATTTTATATCACCAGTTGACAGTTATAAGTTAAAATAACAAAAATTCTAACAAAATTTGCACCAAATTAAACTAAAATATAACAATAGCGCGATTCAAATTTTAAAAATGTTAGAAAATCCAATCTCCCATATGCTCCTTACCTGAGACGAGATTCGCGAAGACGGTCTTCTTTTTCTGTGATTGCTGAGTTTTTTTTCTTATTCAACTTTGTGTTTGTATCAATTATGCGCAAGCCGTTCAAACCCTCACATGAACCTCTCAGCAAAAAATGATTGAGTTTGCATCACATCGAATCATAAATAGCCGGTTGAGTGAAATTTCATGCCAGCAAACGTAGTAGACATTAGAAATAATTAATCTACTGCTTAGATTTATCAGCAACTTTGGAAAAAAACTGCTCCGCTGACTGAGGTTTTAAGTAACAGTTTACTTTGAACACAATACTTTTCACTTTTTCAGCCATAAAAACGGTGGGCTGCATTTGACGTTTCGTGAGAGGGGAATCTGGGCTGCATATGACGTTGATATTTTTCCTCTTCACGAGTCTCTCTCAGCTCCTTACCATCCTTACCACAAAAATAGTGTTCTGTGAAATTTTCAGCTTTCTAATGTACTTAGAAAGTGATCATCCCATATTGAAAACTCATTCTTTAAACCTTAATGAAGGTTGTTGCTGAAGAAACAAATCCCTTTTGAGCTAATTTTGTTTGTGATTTTTGTACATGTTTGCAGGGCTATAATCTCAAATAAATAGCAAACAAACTCATGAATATCTCTTCTGCTATCCGTCGGATTGAACTTCTCTCTTCAGCAAATTTTTCTATTATGGTTAAAAGAATGAGTTTTTACTATGGGATAATAAGTTTGTACTTACATTACAGTACTAGCGTGTTTGGAACATATCTCAAAATTCCTCCATATAATCCTACATTGTCTTTGGGCCACCTTTAAATCACCATCTAGAAAGCTGAAAGTTTCACAGAACACTATTTTTATGGTAAGGATGGTAAGGAACATATGGGAGATTGGATTCTGAAACATTTTTAAATTTTGAACCGCCCTAATATAACAAACCCTGTTACAATCATATCAAAATTATTACATAATGTGTTATAAGGATGTTAGAAAATAGCAAACTATGTTACTGTTTATGACATCGGAAGTTATTTGCAACAAACTTATGAATGCGATGTCAAAAATATAACAAATGTTGTTATAAATGTGTTACTAAAAATATAACAAGTTGAGAACAAAGCCATCTTGATAACAAAATTTTATCAACTTCTGTTGTCCGTTCACTCTCGTTTTTTAGACTTTCCCGACGAAAATCCTGGGATTTTTATACACATAAACACGTCGGAAGCCGTGACAAAAAAAACTTGAGAAAGACTCATTTAGATCCGCTGACCCGTTCATAAGTCATTTTTTTATTTGTTTGACATACAAACACCATTCCATTTTTATTTATGAGCGGTTCCATTTGAATTCGAATGTCGGTTTACTTTTGTAGTTTTTGATTTGGCTGAAATTTGGCATATGCTTTCTTTTTACCCAAAAATGCCTATTTGCATAATCGGTTCGCCATTTTTACCCTAGCGTTACTTTTGAGAAGGGCCTAAGAAAAAAAGCCTTAACAATTTTCAAAAAATTAGAACTTAGAAACTATTTGTCTGATCGGTTTGGTGTCTTCCGCAATGTTTTAGGTTATTGTTGGAACTTTTTGGAAAAAAATATACACTGTAAAAAAATGTTGTAATTTATTTTTTATTTCGAAAATAAAGCTTAAAAATCCATTTTATCAAAAATCGTTTTTTATATTTTTATTTTTTTTTTTTATTTTAAAGTAGACACAAAATGGAGTCTTTTGCATAAGTAAGAAATTTACAAAAGGAGAAAGTAACAAATCCACTATTGAGCAAGAACTTACAGCAATACATTGGCCTATCTCTCACTTTAGACCCTATCTCTATGGTCGCAAATTCACAGTAAAAACAGACCATAACCCTCTCGTACATCTTTTTTCCATGAAGGATCCCGCGTCTAAATTAACTAGAATGCGATTAGATTTAGAGGAATTCAATTTTGAAATCGAATACGTCAAAGGAAGAGTAAACGTATGGCCCGACGCTCTTTCACGTATAGATATTGATTCTGAAATTCTTAAAAATATGTCTATTCTTCCAATGCAGACCAGATCCAAAACTCGAAATATGACGACAGAAGCTAAAGTTAACAAGCCAAATGCAGAGAAGATTGATCAACTTCACGCGTATGACTCGATTAACAATATCGACGCTTTCAATTTACCTAAACTAAGCGAATAATTAATTATAAATATTAAATCCAAAAACCTGAAAGGAATTATTGCTCAAGGGCAAATATTCCAACAAAAGGGAATGGTTAATATAAATGAATGCATGAACCTACTCAACGAAATGGCCAAAACTACGAACATGAAAAAACTCGCGATCAGTGTAATGGATCCGATTTTTAATTATATTTCCCGGGAACAATTTAAACAATCATGCAATGAGAATTTAAGTGACGTCACGATTATTATATATACACCAGCCATGTTGATACAAGACGAGAATGAAATAAATAAATTGATAAAAGAAAACCACGATACCCCTTCGGGAGGACACGTAGGTATTAACAAACTACTTCTTAAACTTAGACGTAAATATTACTGGAAAAACATGAAAAACAGCATTTCTAAATATGTGAAAAACTGCATTTCGTGTAAACTAAATAAACATTCAATCAAAACGCAAGAAAACTTTGAAAAAACAACAAAACCCTTTGAATTAGTTTCAATCGATACCGTAGGACCACTTACTAGGTCAATTAAAGGAAATCGTTACGCATTAACCTTACAATGCGATCTAACGAAATATATAGTTACCGTACCAATAGTAGATAAACAAGCAAGTACACTAGCTAAGGCTTTAGTGGAACACTTTATTTTAATTTATGGTTGTCCACGAGCAATCAAATCCGACATGGGTACCGAATATAAAAATGAAGTATTCCAACAAATTTACAATATTCTCGAAATAAACCAGAAATTTTCCACAGCGTACCATCCAGAAACCATAGGAGCTCTCGAAAGAAGTCATCGTTGTTTAAATGAATATCTCAGGCAATTCATCAATGAACAACATGATGACTGGGACTCTTGGTTACCATATTTTACATTCTTTTATAACACAACACCACACACTGAACATTCTTTCACACCATTTGAACTTATCTTTGGCACTCAAGTAAATTATCCAACAAAATTTAAAAATAATACCACAATCGATCCAATCTACAATTTTGAAGCCTATTACAAAGAATTACAATTTAAATTACATACAGCAGTGCTAAAAGCAAAACTATTACTAGAAAAATCCAAAGAAAAAAGAATTTCGAAACAAATACAGAATTCAAACCCAATTGAAATTCAAACAGGAAGCAAAGTTTGGCTTAAGAAAGAAAACCGACGAAAACTAGATCCAGTTTATACAGGACCGTTTACTATCATCGAAATAAATCACCCAAATGTTACAATCAAAAATCAAATGTCAAACGAAACTCAAACAGTACATAAAAACAGAATTATTATCTAAACTAAATCTTAAATTTATCCTTAACTCATTTATTTTCATACAAATTAATCCATGTTTATAAAATTCTATATATTTTTTAATTTTTTTTGTCTATAAAAACCATTATTTTTGTAAAACAATGTTATCTTAAGAAGTGTTTATTTTAAGACACCCGAGCCTAATCTCAAAAAAAAAAAAATGAAAAATAAGAAACGAAAAAATAAGTGTAAAAAGAGATAGGTCAAAAGTCTAACCTCGAGTTAGACGTGAGAAATTCGGCATTTAATATTAAATAGATTAATAACCAAAATTTTGTTAAACTTACCTAAAAATTGTAAGAGACTACTGGAGAAAGACATTAACTGAATAATTACACTTCATTTCATTATGTTACATTATTCTCCTAAAGGGGGAAGGTGTCGTGGGTTGAGAACCACTGATCACCGAAACCCACAATCATAAACAAACTCAAAGGCCATCCGCCTGAAACCGACCAATGCACTCGAAAAGTGCAAGATATTGAAATTACAACCATATGCGACAACCGCACCTCAAGTGCCAGAATTATTTCCATTCCTTTTTCCCTCCTCCGCGAGAGCCCTACACGGACGGGCAAACGAAATCGAAAGGTTTCAAATTGCATCGCCCTGGCCGGACCACCGAGATACGAATTGCCGAAATAGCAAGATGCACATTTTTGGGCACGGACCACCTAGGCATACAAAATGCCACATTTGCAAAGATGAATGATTTTAAGTATGGACTCCAGTTGTCTCATTCTCACCAATAGAAAATAGATTAAGCAGTTAAACATTGTAAGCTTTTGTAACAATATATAAACCCAGAAACGACGAAATAATAAACAGATTCTTACGAACCAGAAACTGGGAAAGGAGTCTCGACTTTTATTGAGTCCTTACTGGTGATAGCTCTCGAGCTCACCATAGTTTGGATACTCTACAAAGAAAAGACCTTCTCCAATATTTCTAAATACCGTAGGATGCCACATGGGTCAAGGTGGAGAAATCATGGACAAAAAAAAGTTATGATTTAAAAAAAAAAAGTTTGATTTTCAATATGGTCTAAATAAACTTTTTGAATGTTTTTCGACCCGATTTTATGAAATTACGCAAAATTTGCAACAAAAAAGGAATACGATAAAATTTTGCTAATTGCTACCGTTTCCGAGATACAGCGATTTTAAAATTAAATTTACTGAAAATTCAATACTTTTGGTTGTTTTCGGATGTTTTTCGAGTCCTTGCTAGAAACATTCAAGTCGTTGATTCTATTGAAGTTGCCATTGCCTGTATTGAAGTTGCTGATGCTGATGCTTCTATAGTTTCCTCTTCCATGCAAACATCTTCCTCTTCACTACTTGATAAGTCATCACTGCTTGATAATGCTGTTCTTTTGGCCAATTGTTGACGACACGAATCGCAAATTTTAAATTGTTTATTAAGCTGATATTACTTTCCGTGAGATTTCGGTAACTTTTTGAACACATTTTTGAAAACACATTTACCTTTGTTGATGGTGTTCATTTTATACTTCATTGTTCTAAGCTATCTTTTACTTTTCACTTGAATCACTTGCTTGTTTATCACTTTGTGTCTTTGCTGCATCAGCTCTTTTTTACACCAACATGGGTACTTGAATCAACTATTAGGTACGTTTCTGTCCGACCACAAAAATATATCAACGTGCTGTACTTTAAGAAAAGGTAGGGGAAGACGGGGTAAGAGCACCCGCCGGGGCATGAAAATGGCGATTTTCTTAAAAGTTCTCCAAGCAATTCCCATAAACACAAGTTTTTTGACATTCCGAACCATCTAGGAAGATATTTACATTAAATTTTTCATAACAAATATCAAAAACAAAGTTTCTGCTCGTCGAAATTGAATTTGATCTAAATTTAACAGATGCTCACTTAAGCATTTCGGAAGGGATTTTATTGTAAAATCATAACAAATTACCCGTCTATGCATAAACAGATGTTGTGAAAATTGCGCAAGCGAGATAAAACCGACCACTGTTTGTGGACCGCCACCCCTAATTAATATCAAATAAAATGTCTAAACCATTTTAAAAATTGTATCTACATTTTACATTAATGTTCAAGTAAAATGAAATCAATATTGTTATAAATACAAGCGAAATCTGCAAAATTGTCCAAGATATGGGTCGGCACCCGGCAAGGTGAAAATAAGTATATATCTAAGTTTTTTGAATTAATTAACCCTGAAAATGTTTCAATATCCCCGTTAATCAATGTAGAATTCATAAAACATTATACTTTTCAGAATCATAGGGAACAGATACATTTTTTCGCAATGTTGTATACGAAGATCGTGGTGGTCGCTTTTACCCCGTGGGTGGGCGGTTTTACCCCGTCGCTAAAAATAATCGTGATAAGACATCCCTTTTTCAAGCGTCAAGAAATATTTTTTTTTTTACAAATACAACACCTGTGATATTTTTTGGTCGTGCTTAAAGCCTTACAAAACGACATGCTGCGTCGAAAAAGGATTTATTAATTCTTGATTTTGACATATGAATTAAATTGCTTAGGCGAGCGGTCTTACCCCCTATATTTGTGTGAGACAACTGAGCACGTTACTCCTCTACTCATAATGCTTTTGTTTTCGAATGGAAATATTTCATTATCTTAAATCGATATAAATGCATTTCACGTATTGATTGCTTTATATTCGTTATTTTGTTATTTTTTAACTTTTTACATTTTGTTCCATATTTTCTTGATAATTACATATCAAAATATCACAATTTTGAATGTTGAAGTTGTGTTTCGTTAAAAAAATAAATAAATTCTTTTTACAGAGCACATTTTTTATTTCGCCTCATACCATGGAAAATTACCAAATCAATATTTTTTCAAACATTTAAGTCAAAAATTATCTGCTCTTACAGACAATTAACAAATTACTAGGCTTATGAGCCTCGAAAAACATTCGAAAATGACCGAAAATTGGAAATTATATCATAATTTTGTATTAAAATCGCTGCATCTTTAAACGGTAAAAGTTAGCCTGATTTTCCTGTAAACCTTTTTTGTTTATATTTTGCGTACTTTCATAAAATCGATTTGAAAAACATTTAAAAAGTTTATTATGACCATTTTCAAAAAATCATAACTTTTTTGTCCATGATTTTCCATTTTGACCCACTGTTGAAAAGACTTCATTTTTTGTCTACTTTAACATATAAAAAAATTAAAAAAAATCATAAAAACAATTTTTGAGAAAATTGATTTTTAAGCTTTATTTTGAAATATAAAAAATTACAACATTTATTTTACAGTGCATATTTTTTTCCAGATAATCCCAACAATAATCTAAAACTTTGCGGAAGACACCAAACTGATGGGACAAACCGTTTCTAAGTTCTAATTTTTGAAAATTATTAAGGATTTTTTTTTCTTAGGCACTTTTCAAAAGTAAGGCTAGAGTCAAAATGGTGAACCGATGATGCAAAAAGGCATTTTTGGGTGTAAAGAAAGCATGTGCAAAATTTCATCCAAATCAAAATACATAAAAATGAAATTTGGGAAAAAAGTCGTCATTTTCTGTGGAACCGCTCTTATATAGATTTTAGCTTCTATAGATAGCTTCTATAGATTCTACCTTCAAGCTTCTAGCTTCTATAGATTCTACCTTCAAACTTCTAGCTTCCATCTTCTATCTTCTAGCTTCTAGCTTCTAGCTTCTAGCTTTTAGCTTCTAGCTTCTAGCTTCTTTACTTGTTTTTAATTATGAATCGTGGTTTACGGCTAACCAGCCAAGTGGAAGTTTTAACAACTACCGAATAGCTAAACATTACATATATACTTTGCAATTGGATTAAATGGACAAATTGATGTGAAGTTTTGCGAAAAAGTTACACGCCTTCTCAGTGAGAATCGAACTCACGACTCCCTGATCTCTAGTTAGGACGCGTTATCCCTACGCCATGAGAGGACTCATGGACGCAGAAGTTAACCTGAATTCGATTTCAGCACAGTTGCTGGCTAGCGTGGTTTGCTATTTCAATACCTAAAAAATAATGCGCTCTCGGGCTAGGCATTGGATATAAATTGAAAGCGTTGTGTTTGGATGGGCATCTAATTCTTCCGAAAGAGGTGCTTTTTGCGAAAAAGGACCACGTGATTATTGGGCTGAAATTGAATTCAGGTTAACTTCTGCGTCCATGAGTCCTCTCGTGTAACTTTTTCGCAAAACTTCACATCAATTTGTCCATTTGTTCCAATTGCAAAGTATATGTAATGTTTAGCTTTTCGGTAGTTCTTCTAGCTTCTATATTCTATCTTCTATCTTTTATATTTTAGATTCTATCTTTTAGCTTCTAGCTTCGATCTTTTATATTCTAGATTCTAGCTTCTAGCTCTGAATGTTTTCGTTCCAGCTTCTAGCTTTTATCTTCTATCTTCTATCTTCTTAACTATGAACTGTACGGTCGGTCATACGGTGATACACTGAAACAAGAGAGTTTCACAGTTCAGGTAAAGAATAAAGTGAAAAAGGACACAAGAAGACAAACAAACATTTTGCATTATAGCATTCTAGTTTTTCATTGATCACAACTCTGATTTTTTTGTGATGGGATCCATTTGGAAAATTGTTTGAAGCTATTTCCATATCTACATCAAATGCATCAATCCGCAGTGAAATACCATTAGCGGGAAAGAACATCATAAACATACTGCACAAAAAAAAACCACGTATGTAGCTGCTCTTTTCATCCGTCCGGTTCATGTTTCTAATCTTTTGACAACTCCGGAGTAGCTCCCACCTTTTCACCCACAGCTAGATTCGCTGCCTCCGTGTCAGACTGCTGTGTAAAATCTGTTTAGCCTCGAAAAGCCCGGGACTGACATCGGTCCGATCCAGGATGTCATTCAATATTTATATGAATATTGAAAGCAACCTGCAGTGCCGTCCGAGGCAAACCCGAGACGAGGCGGCCATCCGGACGACGCCAGAGAATCGCACCTAACCAAAGAGCAGCCAGGGTTAAAGGAGCTCCGGGGTGGTCGTTGGGGCCATGACCGTGTGTGTGTTGGCTCAGATTTTTGACCATGCTCAATAATATCATCACACACTGACTACACTGGCAGCAACAACATCAACGTCTGCCATCATCGTCATCATTTTTCATCGGACATGGACAGACCGCCAGCAGACTATCCATCATATTTCTGCGCTGCAGCCGAATGCCGACACCGACAACGACGACGGATCTGTGTGAAGGGATGTACAGTATCATCCGGCGGTCGCCTTTGCCACCACCTCGTCGTCATAGGTTTGCCAACTAGCAACGGTTCGACCAACCGACCGACCATCACCCAGAACTGAAGTGGCTAGTGTAGTATCAATTTTATTCATTAAAAGTATGTTCGGTCGGCACCCACAAAACCAGGACCATGCTCCCGTCAGGATGGTGGGCGACCAGGAACCGATCAGAGGCGTTCTCAGGACATTTATTTGATCATATCGACAAAAAGTCTCTTCAGTTAGATTTTATGTCAAAATTTGTGAGAGTTTTTCAAACAAACCTTAAGATTTTTTTTTGTTTTTTTGCGACCCTTATAAAAAGCCGGGAAAAATGAAGCTTAAAATTTTGTTTTCAAATAATCTAACGACACACCAGGTAGATTCCACTTGGGTTCAGATTGAGTACCACTTCTAGTACTGCATGTGCTTCCTTGGTACAGCAAAAGGCACCCAAGTTTGACAGACCGCAGTACACTTTTCGCGACATTCTAGATTTTGCTCTATTTCCTTATGTGCCATAAAATTTTGGGCAATTGCAAGGGACATGAAGATCTTTATTTCGTCTTTGGATACACCATTTTGTAGTTTCCCACCGTGTATTGTCCGCAGCACTTTACGCTCGAAAATACCGAAGGCTTTCCGGTCTGCCTTTTTTAACGTCCACGATTCGTACACATAGAGGAAGAATCGACGTTTTATGCAATGTGAATTTTGTTTCCGTTTGCAAGTTGTTGGACCTGAGATGCTTACGTAGTCCGTAAAAGGCCCTATTCACAGCGGCAACACGTCTTTTCACCAACACCTCTAGGCCTACCTCTAGCTCTACCTGAAACCATGCACTTCGCTTTGGTAGAATCAATGGCCTATTCTCGCTGTCTCTCTCTTCAGAAGCACAACGGCCTTTTCTACAAACCTGCGATCGATTTCTATAAGGTAGATATCGTCCGCGAAGGTGAGGATCATATGAGACTGTGTTATGATAAAACATGTTCAGGTATTATCTGCCACAGCCCATTTCGTTTAACTGAATCGTATGCCGCCCTGAAATCCATTAGCAGATAGAGGGTGCAAGTTACACTCCCGGAATTTATGTAAGATCACCTGGCCATCACGGAAACCAGCCTGCTTTTAAAGAGGCATCGCTCAGGATGCGCGACAGTATTTTGTACGTTCAAATCTGCAGAGTCATCCCTTTGTTGTCAGCACACTCCAGTCTGTGCCCTTTCTTTTAGATTGGGCGTATGAGACCATTCAACCAGTTGGTGACCATTTCATCGTCCTTCCATACCTTCAGAAGCAATCGGAAGATCGACTGGTAAATCTGCTCACCTTTATGTTTGAGAAGCTCCACCAGGTTCTTGCCCTTCCTAGCAGCCTTATAGTTCTTTAGCTTGCTGATAGCCTTTTCAGCCTCTCCTATGGTCGTTGGGTCCACAGCTTGATCGTAATCAACAATGATTTTTCTGCTTCTCGCCACATTTCCATTTTCACCGTTCACCAACTGCTGAAAGTGCTCCTTTCACCTGGCAGCCACCGCCGTTTTATCTGTCAGTAAATTCCCTTCTCGATCATTGCACCTGGCTGGAACTGGTAAGATATTGTGCCGCGCGCAATTGACCGTTGTATGAAATCTCCGCTTATCGTTCCAGTTCATGCTATCTAGTGCTTCAGCTACTACACTTTCTTCATGGCTCTAGCTGTCCTGTACCGCTCTCTGTTCCGTCAGGTACCAGCCACAAGCATACGGTTTCTGGCGACATTTTTAACGTTTGTCACTCTCTGGCACTCTTCATCGAACCAGTCGTTTCGTCGTTGACCAGTGTCAATCACTTGATGCGCCGTTGTCGTCATAGTATCGTGGATTGGATACCACAGGCTGTTGACATCTCCAGAAACGTTGATTCTTCTTAACCAATTTAATTCGTTAAACCATATGATTCTATTAAGGCGCCGTTCACAAATAACGTAACGCTCTAAGGGGAGGTTGAAAATGGCAAATTGTAGCGCTACGTAAGAAATGGATGCTTCATTACTGGGGTGATATATTTAAAATCTTACAAAGAATCCCATATTGGATAATCTAATAAGTTTTTTAAGGCGGTGACCCATGTTGCATAAAGACGTTTCGCATAAGGACGTTTGGCATAAAGCAGAAGGCATATGATTCTCATTATGTCATATGTCCATTATGCCAAACGTCCTAATGCGAAACGTCCCACCTCCTTTTTTGAAGGCGTTGCAACGAAGCAACATTATTTTTGTACCTGGCAACACTGCTCAAATAAGTTGAACGAGACATATCTCAATATCCTTAAGATATTTGAGAAATTATCGGTTTTGAATTCTGAAGAAATGGAGTTTTGTTTCATGTTGGATATAAAAATATACTGTTAGCTGGCAGCACTGTTAATGTAGTGTCAAGCATAATATCTCAAACCAAATGATAGAAAAAAATCAGAATGTTATGATCTCCGCTTACATCAACTTCAACTTCACGAATGAGAAGTACAATAGTGTTCGATGGGGTCAAAAAAAGGGGATGTCGAAAGGGTCATTCTTTTTTCCTCAAATCCCTTCAAAATCTATCATGTGTTCTTAGACATCCATAGCCCCATGCCTATCAGCTTGCGCGTTTCGAGAGAGGGCCGTCCATAAACAACGTGGCCTTGTAGAGGGAGGAGGTGTTCTTCTAGAGATTTATCTACCAACTCTCCCGAAAATTCTTCCAGCAATTTTTCAATAGATGCTTTGAAGTATTTCACCAGAATTTGCTCCAGGAAATCCTTGAGAATATCCTCCAGATATGTTTCCACTAGTCCTTCAACCGAGTTCGGCTATTGTTACTCTAGGAGTTCTTCCGTAGATTTCTACAGATTTCTTCCGAGGAAATCGGCACGGGTTTATTCCAAAGTCTTTGAAAAAAAGTTTAAGGGTTTTTTATAAACTGCAATAATGCCTCCTCCTGTCCATATGGATTTCTTCAAAATAAGAAACTAACACAAGTTTTTTCAGAGGTTACTCTATAATTTTCTTTGGTTCTCCGACATTACCCGGAAAACCATTACCCGGAATGCAATTTACCGGACGACCATTACCCGGAAAACCATTTACCGGAATGAACCATTTACCGGAAAACCATTACCCGGAAGGACCATTTACCGGAAAATTATATCTCCATTTCTCGACTTTATTCATTACCGTCCTTTTAACCGTTTTACGGTCATTCAGGTCAGTATGTTGACTTGAAAATATTTAAAATGACCTAACGATATGGTTCTTATTTCAAAATACATAAGCACCGGAGAGATATCTTCATACTTGATCATGTCAATATGCACCATCTTCATATATTTGCATTTCATAAATGATTCACCCTTCTTTTGAAAATAAGCTGTTCTTTCAACTTATCTTTTCAGCTTGTAACTTTACGTTTACTATTCGACCGTCGATTCTCAAAGTGTCCAAATGTTAATAATTAAGCAATGATTAGAATTTTTAATACTTTTCGCCGAGTATCAATTCGCTAAACGTCAATCAACCGATTGTAAATCCCCCGTATATCCCTTTTTCTAGAATGACCCATTTCGGGTCATCTGATATTCACCCTTCTTTATTTGGTTGGCGGTTCTTTCGAGTTACACCGATCTCGACATTTTTGGCAAAATGTGATTAGTCGAAAATGACCAAATATCTTATTATTTTGATTGCTTATTTTACTTTATTGTTTATTACACTGGCAATGAATTCGGGGTACAGACATTCAGGGTTATGACATTCGGAGAAAAATAGCACAATCAATCAAATTCAAAGGAAAAGTACTGCCCATAACTGTATATTTGTAACATTTGACAAAAGTAGGCATTGAGAAAATGGAATACTAAGTGTGTATTATATGGTAGTATGGGAGGAAACTAAAATTTCTAAAAATTACCAGGAACTCAAAAATGCTTATTTGAGGCTGATATTTTGTACAACCCATATCGCATATTAAGTGAATTGTCAGGAAATAATTCTGAGAGAATTTGCATTACTATCGAATTACGAGGCTTATTTATAATCCCAATGTGACTGTTATGCGGTTATAATTACCAATGTGACAAAACAACTTGGTATTTTTTTTTTTGAATTTTCTAGAACAATCTCACAGATTTTAGTAAGTTGATCAAAAGTATTTATCATTTGATGACTCTTCATGAAGTATTCTGTGGTATTAACTCCATTTTGTCAAAATTGTCGAATGTGACTGTTTTGCAGTTATGGGCAGAGTAGATCTCTTGAGGTTACAAAGATGGACGTTCCAATGGCAAATAGTGTCCCTACTCTCAATCACCAAGGTACTCTTAGTTTTGGTCGTGATTTTTTTAGCTTTCCTCAGACCATATAGCTGACATGAGAATTGAATTGTTGTATGTTGCTTCCCTCGCAAGATAAGTGGTTTTTTATATATTAATACAATATTAAAATTGGATTTTGATCTGTTTTAACGTAAGGGAATAGGAAATCCATCATAACTCCAAACATTTTTGAATGCTGAGATGTTCCATTTACTCAATTGCAACTTACCTTATTTGTAACGCCTTTTTCGATTTCGATTTATAATGATGGTACCTTCCAAGTGGTCTCGGACATAAAAGAAAATTAATAATTCTTTTCATTCTTTCTATTCTTGCCTGTAATGTTTAGTTTCATGGCCTAAATTTGAAGACATAGTTTTCCGATCTATATCAGGCGATTCTTTTCTAATTAGGTCGCCAATAAAATTACATGTTATATCAAATTTTGGTATCATGATAGTTTAAGGCTTACGTTGCGGCAAAGTGAAGTTATTCAGAAAGATCAAGCTGAGGTTGGTAGAATTGAATACCAACGGTTCAAAATTATTTCTGGTTGACAAATTTGACAATGCTTCAGAGCTAGAGTACTAACATACTTGTCAAACTATGAACGAATGCAAAAATGGTCGGTTGACATAGGCTCTCAGCTATTAACTGCAAAAATGCTCCTAGAACAGCTGAGAAGCAGGTTTTGTCCCAGTTGAGTCGTAACGCCGGCAAGAAGAATAACATACTTGGTCCATAGCTGTTTGGAGATGTCTTTTGAAATAGTGTTTATGGAAACCGAGGGAGTCGAGAATGTCCATGGTTAGCGTGAAAAGGTCGTCGAAAATGGAAGATTTGGCTTTCGGGGTAATGGTGCATTCCGGTAAATGGTACATTCCGGTAAATGGTTTTTCCGGGTAATGGTACATTCCGGTAAATGGTCTTCCGGTAAATTGCATTCCGGGTAATGGTATTCCGGGTAATGGTATAGAATCATTTTCTTTTGAAAAAACTCCTGGATTATTTTTCAGAAAAATTGACTTGCTTTTCCCCTGGAGACATTCCTGGAAGAATACCTAAAAAAATTGTCAAGACTAACATGGGGAAATCTGAAATAATTACTGAAGTAATTTATGTAGACATTTTAGATAGAGCAATTGCTGAATGTATTTTTAGAGAAATCCTCAGTTGAAATCTTATATAAATCCTGAAATACTATTTCGAAGTAAACTCCTAATTATTTCTGGAGAAGTTATTGATTCGATTTAAGAAGGTATTTTCACCGGAAATCTTGGAGAATGTCTCAGGAAAATCGGTGCATGAATCACTGGATAAAATCATGGAGCAATTAGGACTTTCTTGAAAAATTTTCACAGAATTTGTGGGGGATTTCAGATGATTTCTGAAATAATCTTTGGAGAAATAAATTTCTATAGATCTCCTTGAGACAAGCCTGACTGGATTCTTGAGGAATCCTAAACAAAATTCTTGCAGCATAGGAAAATTGGTGGAGAAATTTATTCACTAAATGTTTTTTTTTTGGGTAGAGATCTCTAAACTCCTATTTTTATGGCACTCAGTCGCTAACAGCCCTGTAAAGACGAAAAGTTTTTTTAGTCTTGTGGTAACGACTGGCGATTTTTCTGGTGACCCTATTTTGGAAATGGTCACGCTAATAAAAAGAATCCAAAAACACGTATGTCCTTATTTCGAATAAAAAAAAAATAGTAAATTTTCACGGAATTCGGTGACCTACTAGATCGTTTTTTCATAGAATGGCTGCATAGCAACCTGGTTTGTACGCCAAACCATCCGAAAAAATACTCTGCAACCTGGTATTTTTTTCGGATAAGTTGGTGTATGTGGTCATGTCAATCCGTTTTCTCTCTCATAGTTCAAATATTTCAGAACAAATAAGCGCTGTGTGCATGTCCAATAGGGTGCGGCTTATTTTTCAAAAGTTCTCAAAACCAAAAATTCGTGTGCTCTACTGAATTCAAATCACTTTAAAAGAGAAACCTCAAAATCTGAGCCAAAAGTATTAAAATTTAGAGGTGGCGCAAGCGTGTTGAAGGTGAATTCTCAAGATATAAAAAAAGACCTGCAGTTAAGTAAACATAACTTTGTTATTTTTCAACCGATTCAAAAAATTTTAACACCTTTTTCTTTTAAATTTAATTTATAAAAATTTTGTAGAATATTGAATTTGTCTAAAATCAAAACTTGTCTTAGTTAAAAATACTTTTATCCAAATTTGTCCTCATTTTGCTAAAAAAATCATTTTTGTTTGACCATAACTTCATCAAAACTCAATCGATTTAAAATCTTTTTGCATACTTTTGAAGCAAATTTATTTGTTTTTAAACTGTACATACAACATTTTTTTCTAAAAAATATTTTTGACTTAGGTATTCAACAGAAACCATCCAAAAACATGATTTTTCAATGAAAAAATCAAATTTCTTTGGATTATTTAAGTTTTTTTTTGCCGAAAATAGCATTTTTTTTATATAAAACTTAAATATGTAAAGCATCTTGCCATAATTACAAGTTGAATAGTGTATAAATTTTTAAACCTATGCAAACATAATTTTGTTTCAAAATTATTTAAAAATTATTGCAAAGTCCTTCTCAAAGGTTTAACAAATGAGAAAAATCAGTTTCAGCTTAAGAGACAATATTTAACGGCCAAAGATTTGACAAAACTGGCATTTTTTGTTAAAAAATAATGTTTTTGTGCAGTTTTTGCTCGATAACTTGGTCAAGACATTTTTTTAGTGAAATGTGATATATGAAAGGTTTGAAAACAATTATATTAACTTTAAAAGCATGTAAAAATATTTGGAATCGGTTAAGTAGTTATGAAGTTATGGTCAAACAAAGTTGAAATTTTTAGTAAAATGAGGAAAAATTTGGAATAAATTACTTCTAACTAAAACTTGTTTTGATTTAAGACAAATTTGGTGTGCAACAAAGTTTTTACAAATTTAATTTTGAAGGTATTGATGTTAAAAGTTTTAAAATCTGTTGAAAAATAACAAAGTTATGTGTACTTCACTGAAGGTCATTTTTAATAACATGAAAATTCAACTTCAAGACGCTTGCACCACCTCTAAATGTTAATATTTTTGGCTCAGATTTTAAGGTTTCTCTTTTAATGTGATTTGAATTCAGTAGAGCACACGAATTTTTGGTTTTGAGAACTTTTGAAAAATAACCCGCACCCTATTGTCCAACCAGTGCATTATTAGGCTTTACCATAGTTGGCGTAAGCGCCAATTTAACCAAAATGCATTTTTTTCTCATTATTATGCATACTTTGATGCGCGCTTACATCAACTATGCAAATATGGGCAATGTAGCCATCCATTATTTCTAATATTAAATTCCAAGGAAGTTCTAGACACCTGCTTGTAATTTGCTGAAAATGAAAATTCCCTATCTTGCACCTGACTTGATATGATTACACTTTTAACGACTCTTACGGGCAGTTTTGCCAACTACTATAATGATATTTCACCAAAAACCCTGTATGGCATCTTATTTCGTTTGGCATTCCCCTAACATTCAAAATTATTTAAAAATTGTTGCAAAGTCCTTCTCAAAGGTTTAAAAATGAGATTAAACCAGTTTAAGCTTCAGAGATAATATTTAACTGGCAAAAATTTGAAAAAAAACTGGAATTTTTCGTTAAAAAATCATGTTTTCGTACAGTTTTTGCTGAATAACTTGGTCAAGACATTTTTTTAGTAAAATGTGTTGTATTAACAGTTTGAAAACAATTAAAATAGCTTCGAAAACATGTAAAAACATTTGGAATCGGTTGAAATTTTGGTAAATATAGTTAGATGATTAAAAAATTACGTAGACATCCTAACTGTCGAACTACTTAAAGGCTTATTTTCAGTTATGACGAAAATATTACATTGTGTATACTAAAATTATATGAAAAAAGAATAAGGGTTTTTGTCGACACTTGTAGCGAGAAACCATCCATAGTTTGTTAGAAAATTACAAAACCTAACTTATTTTTTATTCTCCATTGATTTAACTTATTGAGCTCTTTTTCGCCAGCTTGGGCATCACCAGAGCGAATTCAAATTTGACAGTTGTTCTTTTTAGTACATTGTCCGTATTCCTATCTGCCTTATCGATTAAATCATTTGTGGATCTGATCCGACGTTACCTGTGATGTTGCTTTTCCAGAGAGAGTCCAGAGAGAAGTCCATTATTCCTTGCCGTTGGTCGATCGTCATGTTATCCAGGTACATTAGAGCATGTTCGCTCAGAAGAGGGTCAGTTGTCAGTCCGCTTTCAGACGGCCATGGTGTTGAACGGTTGGAGCTCGTGTAGTTTTCAAACGGACTGACGAGAAGTTTGTTGGTGGGGGGCTGGGAATTAAACCCATGAAAATCCGCTTATGAAGCGAACGTGTAGCCAACTACGCCACGTTGCCCTCTAACCTAACGTTGTCACGATGTGTTATTATAAACATGAAACGAGCTCACCAAGTGGTGATCCATCCTCGACTGAACAGTCTTAACTTTTCGCACTAGCACAACGCGAATCAAACATGATTGATCTCGATTCAATCGATCACCCCACAGGAACCCCATGCAACGGAATCGGAAGACCAGACACTTCTCACTAATGAAACAGTGTTGCCAAGTTACGATAAAATATTTGCCAATCATGACAGCTACAAGTTTTCTTACAACTTTTCACCACATCAACCGTCCAATTTCATAACGTATGTTAGTTTATTGATTATTCATTGAAACAGTAAATAATTTTAAATTTGGGCTGTGAAAACTGGTCGTAAAATGAGGTTGAGGTGAGATCAACCCTTGGTAATCACCTCAATTCACACCCCCTAGAGCCTACCATTGCAAACGCCGCTGTATATTTTGCCGAAACTTTTTTCTGCACGCTCCGATGCAGCGCCATCCATCACTTCGAATCGATGTACAAAACCTCGAACCAGAAAACCAGAAATTCCCCGGACCGATTTGGAGTTTTTAGGTTCGACATTCATTTCGCATATTTTTCCATGGGCTGGCTGGCCAGTGGCCATGGCCGATGGTCTATCGCAACGCCATTCGGCCATTCGGGAGCGGAGCGAAATCAATTTAATATTGAAAAATGCAGCTCGCCCTCTCCAGGACGATATTCACTTTGACCGGTCGGCCGGAATGACCAACTACTGGGGCAGGAATCTAGAAAGGTTGGACCGTGACGGTTAGAGTTGCCAAGTTTTTTTAATCCAAAATGAGTACATTTTCAAAATTGTTCAAAAAAGTACAAAAGAGTACGTCAATCCTATTTAAAAACAAATCTTAAGGTATTATGCTTTGATCTTTTGAAACGAATGAATTTTATTCAAAAAAGTACAAAAGAGTACGTCAATCCTATTTTAAAACAAATCTTGAGGTATTATGCTTTGATCTTTTGAAACGAATGAATTTTATTATTGACGAAAAACATGTTTTTCTTACCATTTCCAGATTTTTACTAAGCAAACAATCTTCAATCAAATTTGTAATCATTTGTTATACCGAAAAATGTATAATTTTTCCAAGATATTAGAAAAAAGTTTCCATCTTTGAAAATTTGCAAGAGCAAAAGAGAGTTCAAGAATTCTTAAAAAAAGAGTACAGATGGTAACCCTAATCACGGTGCTGGGCAAAACATCGTCCAACCGGCAGATAGTGAAGTGACCCACCTCTGTCTACCTTTGGCTCGTACCTACATAACATGAGCTACGGGATGGCAATCTTGTCCGAAAGGCCCCGCAAGCAGGGCCGAACATGATTGATGGGTCCATTTTATGGGATGTTATCATAACACTGACGGGTCCCTGGCGCTTCCGCCATTCCGAATTCCCACTCCTTGTGCATAGGACTTCGGGATAAAAAATGGACACACCCGGCATCCGATGCCGGGTATGCTGTATCTTTTGCGGGGGTGGTCTTTAATCATTGGCAGGCTTTTGCTTTCGCCTGGAAATGGATCTTTTCAAACGGAGTGCCTACTCCCAGCCCATTAGAATGGTATCAGTTTAAGAGGGGGTAAATAATGATTCGGCATCGTTTCGGAAATGCTTCTCCGTAGTTGAGTGATACTCGAAGGCTGTGAATGATTATTGAAATGTGTCGATGACAGATATAGGATGGAGTTTGCTTAAGATGAAGCTGGTTTTGGATGGTCGGACGTGAATAAAATTTTTGAAGGATAATTTTATGAAATGATACCTTTGACAGCTGTTTGTAGCAGCAACTTATCAGGAAAATTATCTCTTACAATTTTTAAATATTTTAAATGATCATTTCTTGTTTGACAACAAATAATATTTGTCTCATGTATTGTTATGTTATATTAGCATTTTTGTAGAGGAATTTTACGTATTTTTGGCTCAAGCATCAAGTTGATTTGAATTTGCAACAGATTTTTAGTTTTTTAGTTAGAAATACTGTTAAGTTTTCCAATATTAAGTGAAACACCCGAGGTGTAATGAATGCAAAGCAAGCCACTACACTGCGATAGATGAGTGCACCGACAGTCTCCCCCGAACGGCAAACCGAAGCAGTAAATTTCAAACGACCAGATCTGCTTCCTTTCTCCCCAATGGCCCGGACAGAACCTACATCTAATAAATTTTCTTCAACAAAGAGCTGCTAATACGATAGAAAATCTTAATTGCCTGCCAGGTGCGTTTGCAAGAATTAGAACTACAACCAGGGTCATAAAATAAACGCTTCAGTTCATCAGAAGCACACCGACGAAGCCCCTAGATCTGGAAGAACCGTCCATCCAAAGGACCTTCCGACCGACCCGGTAAGAGTAATTCAAATCCTTAGCTTTCACTGACAAGGATATGCACAACGATGCGAAAAGTGGTAGACCCAAGTTCCCCGGATACCGGTTTCACTTGAAACGACGACGACCCGATGCTCCTAAGAAAATACCGCCCGTGTCAGTCTCCTCGGCGCTGAACTCGTAGGGGAAAGTTGTTCAAAATGAACTCTTAGGGTATAATGGCCCAGTTAACCGGGTAGGAAACATTTCAACCAGTCTTCCCCTACACACTTACCATCAAAGGCATTCGCCTGTGAACCACTTCAAATCTTCACCGGAGTGTGCCAAATGACCCAAAACAGAAAACCCTCACCCAAACACACACTCACGTAAGAGGTGTTCTCGTTTCGGGACATTTATGATGGTCGTCTGTCTAATGAGCTGGGACCCCCGAAAAACCGTCGTCTAACGAACGATCCGGATTTGCGTCTCGCCTCGGAGGACTGGAAAGCCTCGCGCATCAAGTAATTTAAATTTGTTCACATTTCGCAACCAGAGCGCAACAACTACTAACGAGCAGCGCGCTGCTTCAGCTCTCTGGATGACGACGACGACGACAACTGACTCGAAGCTTTTCTAAGCAGCAGCACGATGACGACGATGGGTGGGTACAAGGGGGTAAACAGCGCCACAGATAATAGTAATGATATGGGAAAACTTAACGAACCAAAAGCAAATGTGTGCGTGAGTGTGTATGTGTGTGAACCACACAAGAGGCAGCCGGTGCACAAACGGATACCTAAACACGTTCTTTGGTTGGCTTACACGAAGACGAGTGGTAAAAGTGGCACTGCAAGAACAATATGATGATGAAATGATATAAGAGAGTACAATATTAGTAAATTAGCTTTTGATATTGGAAATTTTATTTAAGCTGGTTTGTAAACATTTTCAATGTCCTAAAATTTTGAAATTTAAGCTGAATTTTACCAAATTTCAGAATATGACCCTGTGTCTAATTTTCTTACAGCTTATTTTAAACTGGTTTTTGTTTTGTATTGATATTTTTCATATTATGTTTGAAAATCCATTTCAGTTTATAAATAAATTTTCCTCCTATACAAATGCACTTAACAAGAGGAAAATTTGGATACTTATAAGCGGTTTCTTCACCACCGCTTAGGCCTTAAACCTGGTTTAATCGTATGGGTAAACGTGGTTTACGGCTTAAGCGAAGGTGAAGAAATCGGCCCTTAGTCTTTTTGTTTTAATTTTCCTTGAATTGTGTATATCTTGTCAATATTAAATTTGTGAACATTGAGTTTTCTGATTTATATTTCAGATCGAATAGTTTCTGTAATTTGTTTGAATTTTGTCTTAGCTCATTTTCAATTTGTGTACGTTCCAGATACAATTTAAATTTACGTTTCCTAAAATGTGTCTAAATTTTGTTAATTACTCGTCTCAATTTCGTCATGACCTCCCTGTCATAAAAAAGCCATATCTACGAAGACAAAAATGTTTGTGCCTAAAGCTTCAGTTTTAGATACATGGTGTCTCCAGGAATGTTTCTCCATATTTTTAGACATTTTTTTCTGTGATGTGAAACTAAGGTGGTCCACATGGTCCACGAGATCAGAATACAAACCGCAGCAAATAATATTCCTACTACAATAAATAATACTTCGCTTGCTGTTATTGATCTAATTTCAATAAATGTATGCTCAGTTTTCAATTACTTTACATACAGTTATTTTGGTTGTTCTAACAAATATCTCATTTCTCGCTTTCTTTGCCAAACACATTTATGATAACTCTGCCAAACACATTTATGACAACTCTGCAACAGATGGAACAGTAGTTTCGGCAAAATGTTGTGCAATCAAAAGTTCTAAGTTTTTGTGAGAAATTATCGTATAAAAAGTTATCAAGAAAAAAATGATTTTTCAGGTCCAACCTAACTCATAAATCGTGAACTATAAGAGATAGAAATTTGGGTTTTTCGACAAAGTTGCTCCAAATTGGTTGTTCTAAAACATTGCAGAAAATTGTATAGGCCTGCAAAAAGTTCGTTGTCTGATATCGTAAACCATGTGTGCCACCCTAATGTCATATCACCTGGTTTGTTCACGTAATGCAAAATATTGTTGAAATTGATCAAAATCCAATCTATTTGATCTCATATCTAACGGTGCTCACCAGACCGTAATTATCAGCAAAAAAACATCAAATCTGTACCCACCAGTTGTTTTCTATGGCTAAGCTGCACGTTTGGGCCCGTTTTGAAGTTACGCTCTTTTGAATCCATTTTGCATATCCAGAAATTCAAGGGAAATTAAAAAAAAACTTTAACGCTGAAGATTTTTATATATGCTTTTTTAAGTTATTTAAAACCTTGGTTGTTTTTTTTTTTAAAGCACTCTGTGCTCGTGGCCACTATTGTTCCGGAATCAGCTGATCTGTAGCTTCTTTACCGATACAAATCTATTTTAAACTTATCTATATTTACATCAAGGCTTATTCATTAGAGTACAATGAATAAGCCTTGATGTAAATATAGATAAGTTTAAAATAGATTTGTATCGGTAGCCAGGAGAGCTGAACCCGCCTTGATTTACATCTACTGTCACTCTCTCCTACTCTTTTACTCTCACACCGAGCAGGTAGGAGAGAGCTCTGCTGTTAGTGAGACTAGCTGCCTGCGAAGAGGGTCAGTTTGTCTCAGTCACCATCTGATACTGACGGAGGATGGATGTGCTCCTCAAAGCACGGTTCTCCGTGAGGCGTCTTCTGGTGGCTGGACAGGTTTTTGTGGAGGGGCTGGGAATCGAATCCATGACCTTCCGCTTATGAAGCGAAAGCGTAACCTCAAGGCTACAGACCCCCCTAAAACCTTGGTTGGAATGAATAAGAAGATTAACATAAATTTGAATAATTGCATTTTTTCGTGTAACTATCAAATGCATTATTTTTCACAAGACAAATTAGGAATTGTTACACCGTAAATAATTCTTTGATGCAGTGAATAACAAACAACAATTACACGTTACATTTTTTAATTTTTTTTATTGGTTTTTACATGTTTAAGTGCTTTAAAATGTTACGGAACCCATTTTATATTAGTACTATCCATGAAATAATTTTGATTATATAATAATGTGAGCAGCTAATAGAACTTAAGCATTCACTTTGATTTTAATTTACTCCAAACAATACTTTTGAAACTTTAGCTTAAAATTGTGTACATATATTCGTTCTTACTTTCCAAATCATTCTTTCCAATTCAATTTGTTTGATCGAGTATAACTCTGATCAACAGTTCTATCTAAATCAGTGAACGAAAACTGAAATTCGCTTATGAATTGCAGGAAATCTTCGTTATTACGGTCCCATATTCTGTCCACCAAATTCAAGTTCGGTTGTGTGTTCAAAGTATCGAACCGGTAAACGCAAAGAAAAGAAATCGTACCACAGGAGCTACATAACTTTATCCAGGTTATACAATCAGTTCTCAGTGTGTTACCTAAATTTGAAGTTGAAAATCTTTTTCGGATTATGGGTTCTGAAATTTTAAGACCAAAAGAACATAAATAAAATAAACTCTGCAAGCCTTATTTTCAATTTCAGCTCTGCTCTATTAATGTAAAAAAAATGGCAAAGCTCTTTACTTTTCACTAGTTTATTTAATTTGAACTGCTACTTTGAATGCCCACAACATTTTTTGTTTCAATTTCAAACACAACTTTAACTGAACTTTTAATGGTAACAAAGTTTGATTTTACGGATATTAGACAATGTACTCGTTCGAAATTTAAAAATCGGAAAAGAAAGACTGAACACAGTACAAAGATTAGCTACCCACGTGTGATTTCTAAAAAATGAAAGTAACCATGAATTTCATGTACAATTTGTTAAAACGTGAGTATATGGATACATGCAATCGGCTCCGTAATGCATTAAAGCACTTAAGCCTATGAAAAATCAACATTTCGGAAAAACTTCAACGGTTGGTCTTTGACAACATTTGAGCGTGACTATCGGAATTAAATTAATGAAAACTATGGTTCTTAAAAGTAACATCACAAAAAGGGTGATTATTTGATCCAAAACTTCGCTCGAAAGTTACAAATAACTAAACAAATCAACCTTAAACCAAGTTTGGATGGCATATTTCATCTGATAAGAAAACTCCATCTAAATATCTTTAATTTCTTTGTATTTCTCGACATATACCAGCAAAAAAGCGTCACTTTAAAACGGGCCCCAGATTTTTTGTGCCAAATTTAACCAAGCCTTAATCATAAAAAAACAAAGCAATTAAAGAGCTAAGATTCAATTTTTTGTATACTCAGGTTAAATTTTGATTGGAGGATATATTGTTTTATTTGAAATGTATAGTCATATGTATGGTTTAACCTAATTATTTTCAAGTTTTATCACCATTCTCGTTTGATTCATTCCAGTTTCATATCTTTTTTCGTCGTCATTTAATCTGAACACAGCATGAATATAGTGTTGAATAGTGCTTTTATCCCAAAACCTAGTTTTCCTAACGAAACATTTATTGAATGATGTCTGTATGTGGTTCATTTTATCTATTTTTTTTTCTTAATAAAGTTAGGTACTGATTATTCCTAGTTGTATATTTTTTAATATGTAAAATGTTTCTTTTTTCAACTTGCTCTAAACATTTTTCGCGTTTGATTTTTTTGTTGTTGTTGCTGCGCCTTTAATTATTCATTTGGAAAACTTGATCCACTTTTTTAATTACTTACTGGATTATTTTATAAATAATATCTTATTTTGAGGGGACGGACCTGGTGTAGTGGTTAGAACACACGCCTCTCACGCCGAGGACCTTGGATCGAATTCCATCCCCGAGATAGTCACCAAAAAATTTCAGTGACGACTTCCTTCGGAAGGGAAGTAAATCCGTTGGTCCCGAGATGAACTAGCCCAGGGCTAAAAATCTCGTTAATAAAGATAAAAAAAAAAATCTTATTTCGAGAAACTTGATCGATTTTTATTTATATTTTGTGGAGTCGTACACAGCACAACTTAATTGTAAATTTGAGTCTGTTTCAAGATGGATCGTGTCAAACTCCGTGTTAATTTGTGGTGTATAAAAACATTGTTTGAAATTGATCGATTCTCTCTCCTAACATGTTCAATATTACAGTGTTACCTCCATGAAGCCATATTTAAGAGACCATAACTCATTGGAATATCGAGTATTGACACAGCAATATTTTAGAAGTATTTTTCAAGAAACAATAAAAGTAATCCAGAAATTCGTATTAACACATGGTTCTTTGAGTTGATTTCATGTCATGGAACGAGTCATTGAGTTTTAATTGTATTTTTTCATTTTTTTTTTCAAATATTGATTTGTATTATTTTTTTAATTGTATCTCCATTGTGAACCAGTTCATCCCACTTTTGTTTAAATAGTATCTATATTGCATCGAGACTATTTGTATATTTTAGTTATTATCTTGTTGCTTTTTTTTATTTTGTCAGTTTTTTTTTGTTATTGTTTCTTCATATCGTGGGTGAATGTTGTCAAAATTTTGTTCATATTTATTATAAACTGTTCAAACTTTGTTTGAATTTCTCTAATTTTTCCATGATTCTTTCCTATTTGTTTCAATTTTTGTTTAAATTTTATTTAATCAGTCTTGTCTTAATATAGTTTTCATATTTTCTATTGTTTTTCGCTATTGTGTCATAATTTTGTCCAATTATTGTTAAAAATATTTTTGTATTACATATAAAACTTTTTATATTTTGTTTTTACGTTGTATTTATTTTTTTAGAATTTGTCTTAGTTTTTTGAAGTTTAGTATAAAATTTGGGCGCCATACTATATGAATTCTGTCTATTTCGTGAAATTTGTCTCATTATAGTCCTTCTCTTCCCAAAATTTTATCTGTATGTTGCTCGTATCATCCCAATTTAGTGTTAGCTTTGAAACAATTTCTGTTTAAATTTTCTCAATTTTGCATCTTACTGTTGTTTCAGTTTTGTTTTATTTTTAACACAACATTGATTATTTTTTGTAAATTTTTCTTATAGTTTGTTCAATTTTGTTCTCTTTATCTAGTTTTTTTTCCTGATTTTGTTCTAATTCTGCTCAAATTTCATCTTTATTACAGTTTCGTTTTATTTTTTGTAAATTTGGTTTATTGTTTGTTAATGTTTTGACTAAACATTGCCTAAATTCTATCAAAATCAAATCTCAAGTAAATCCATGATTTAACCCGAAAACTATCCCATTTGTTACTTGATTTTGTTAATTTGTAAGTTAAATTTTGTTTCTGTATTTTATTTAGATCGTAGAATTTTATTTCAAGTGAACTTTGTATTTTAAAAATTGGGGTCAAATCTGAACTCTGTTTTGTTTTATCAATTTTTTTCTTGATTTTGTTATAATTCTGTTCAATTTTAACATTAATGTTGTTACAGTTTCTTTTTATCTTGTATGTTTTTTTTTTTTAAATTTTAATCATCGTTTGTTCATATTTTGCCTGAACATTGTCTAGATTTTATAGAATTTAAATCTAAAGTTGATCTCAAATACTGATTTTAAACAAATTTTATCTCATTTGTTAATTTAATTTGTAAAATTGTTAGGTTAGTTTTCTGGATTCAATTGACAAATCGATTAGCTTTATCCCATGATATCTGTTTATTTTAAATATTGTGTTCAAATTTCAACTTTCTTTTGTCTTATCAAAGTTTTTCTTGATTTTATTTTAATTCTGCCCTGATTTACTGTAAACTTTTATCAATTGCTGCCTGAACTTTGTCCTAATTTTGTTTTGATTTGATCCAAATTTTGTATACATTAAGGGAGCCGGTTTCTTTTTTTGGCACTTTTGATTCGTTAGGGCAGTGTGTTTCTCATAGTTTGCCACGTATTGAAGCGTTGTATTGGAGTGCTTCTTATTGCAAAGTTTCAGACAATTCGGTTGAGAAAACTTTCCATTGCAAAACTGAATCATGAAAGTGCCCAAGCAGTTCATACCTCTAGTATCGGTTAGTTTTCTCTTGAAGTATTAGTTATGTTCAAATGTAGAATATAAACAATTCAGTAAAAATAGTTTTTATCAATTTTGTTTTAATTTCGTTTCTTTCCTTCATCGTTTTAAATTGTGCCATATTTGTGTCTTAATTTCATCTTTTTTTTCCTTAATTTAACTTCGAAAAATGTATAAGCCATTCCATGATAGTGGGTCACCGAATTCCGTGAAAATATGCTATTTTGTTTCATATCCGAAAAAAGCATACACGTTTTTTTTTATGAGGGTGACCATTTCTTAATTAAGGTGACCAAAAATCTCAATTTTCAATTTTCTTGGACGAAACTAATGCTAAAGATTTTGACTTTTAAAGAAAAATAAAAAAATTCACAAAAGTTGATATTTTACATAAAAACAAAAACAAAAAATAATCCGTTTTTTGTGTTTTGAAGGCCTCGAGACAAAAAGAGCTATTGCTGTTCTCTTTTTTTCTTAAAAGAAAATTTAACGTTTACTGTCAAATTTTCAGATATGTATGTTTTTTAGTTTTTGATATATAATTTTTGAAAACCAAAAAATCAGTCATTTTTGATAGGCACACACTGTAGGTCTCAGCACATTAGATTTTTTATCTTTTAAAATCAAAACTTTTGAACAGTTCAACCGATTTCCAATTCTTTTTTTGGGGAACAATAGCTTAAAATTTCAACTTTTTAGAAAAATAATAAAAATATAGGAGTATAATAAAAAAAATTGTCAAAGTTTGTATTTATTGTGTCATTGTGTCTTTATTTTAGCTTAGTTTTATATAAATTCGTTTTAAATGTTCTTTATTTGGTTAAGATCTTATTTTTTACTTTAATTACGTTAACTTATTTTTATTTATTTCAGTCTTAAATTTTTATCAAGGGTTTGTCAACGTTCAATCCTTATTTTGCAACTGTAATCCACATTTTGTACAAATTTAGTCTGCTTTTTTCCGAATTTTCTCTCATTTTTGTCTGAAAATAAGGCTGATACAAATATTAATTTTCTTTTATGTCCGAGACCACTTGGAAGGTACGAGGGGGGGGGGGGGATTAACATATATAAGGAACAAAAAAATTAAAATTAAAAAAAAATATTTTTTCTAATTTATATTTTTAACGATAGTTATTAGACTTTTTCCAATCGTCATCTGGATCATTATTTTACATGGTTTTTACTCTAAAAATTTAAAAAAAAACTTAACTGATGTCGAAAAAATGATGATTCTTTTTTTTCTCCCCTTCAAAATTTTCGGATTTTTAAGGGGGGGGGTGACATAAAAGAATATTAATATTTGTTTCAGTCTAATATGCTTCAAAATTAAAAAAAAAAAAAAACATTCGAATCTCCCTATCTCGATTTTTTGCATCTCAATATCTCTCCCTATGTCGATGATTTTTTCGGTCCCTTCACTTTGCATACATTTTCTCTCTCCATATCTCGATATCCTCCTTATTTCGATACCTCGATGTGATTTTCGTTCCCGATTTTCGATATGACCATTTTTAAAGGTTACTAGACTAGATTTTAGAGATTCAAAACAATTTGCAAAGACGAAATGACGTTTGTTTGTTTTTAATTTTTCTGGTAACTGAGTGATTTTCATTCTAGTAAACATTAACAATTTGTTCTATGTATCGATCTCTCCCTATCTCAATGGTCCCTTCGAGATATGTATGTTCTTTGTCCAAGTTTTGTTTTGATTTTTTTGAAACTTGTCTAGATTTTGTTTTTATTTTTACTTATTTTGTTTAAATGTTATCTGACTTCGTATTTTTTTTGTCCTAAATTGTTGCCTACTTTTTTAAATTTTAGTCACATAATTCATGTTTTAATGAAATTCTTGTCAAAATTAATTTGTTTTGTTTCAAATTCAGTCTAAATTTTACAGTATAATTTATTTTTCCGTTTAAAATTTGTTAGTATCTTGTCTTATTATTGTCTTAAATTTGTACACATACTTATCTCAAGTAAAATGCTGATCGGACAGAAATGGTGATTTTGTCATTTGTTCATTGATTTTGTCAACCAGTTGGTTCATTTTTATTTTATTTGGTTAAGATTTCATCAATTAATTTTATCTGTTGAATCTAATTAATCTGCTTGAATTTTATCAATTTTATTCTTGATTTTGTTTTAATTCAATTTTTATTTTTCGTTAATTTTATTTTTATTTGTAGTCTTATGTTTGTCTTGATTTTGTTCAAGTTTTATCTATTCATGGAGTCGGGTCTTATTATTTACACTTCTGATTCACTACGGCAGTGTTTTTTATCAGCTTATTATTGGTCACAAAAACGTTTTAAAACGTTTTCAATTGCATAGTTCCAGACAGTTCAGCTGAGAAAACTTCCCGATGTCAAAGCCAATCATGGAAGTGCTCAAACAGTTCTTTAGCCAAGAAACATTTTTTGTCTGTATTGTGTTTAAAAGAAGTATTTGTAAAATTCTATAGAAAAAAGATTTGTTAATTTCGTTTATTTTAATCTTAATCGTTGAAACATTTTATCATAGTTTTGTTTGTATTTTGTCCTTACTTTTTCTCATATATTCCTCAATTTCTTCCATAATCTGTTTTTGGAATAAATTTAGATAAAAAAATGGCTGAATGTTAAAAAAAAATCCAAATAATGTCTCTATGTTATCTTAGTTTGATTTAGATTCGTCATGATATTTTCACTTTTTGTTTTATTCTCGCTTAAGATTTTGCTAATTTATTTTGTTTGCCTGTTCTTTTCCTGAATTTATTTTTGTCTCTTTCTCCAAATTCTACCTATTTTTAAACAAATTCTGTTTAAGTTTTGTTTTGATTTTTTTTTAAGTTGTGTAGGTTTTGTCTTGATTTTCATCTTATTTTGTTTAAATGTTGTTCGACTTTTGTCTAGTTTTTGTCTTAACTTTGTACATTTTTATTTTTACTTTTTGCCACCCAATTCACGTTTTTGTCAAAATTATGACTATTTTTCGAAATATTACAATGTTGACAATAATTACAATCCAAATTCCCTCGGTGCATTCCGCACCAACCAGACAGCAAATCCTCGCCATTCTAGTCTCCAACTGCTAGCTACTGCGGTGGTGGCGTGTGGCTCTCTTTTCAAAGCAAGCGCAAAACCGACAACACTGAACAAAGGTAGATTGCACTAACAATCCTTTCCACGGCTGACTCGTCCCCTCTACCTATGCTGGTTGTTGTTGTTGGTTGAAATCCCAACACGAACCCAAAAGTATCAGTTTCCACCCTTCCTTTCTGGACCAAGAATGCCGACAAGCTGGCAACAGCATCCGACGAAAACTTTGCACAAGAAAACTTCACTACTTACGGTGGCTACAACAAGACACTACACGCCGGCCCCCGGCAGCAGCAGTATCTGCACACACAACAATCTAATTAAAATGTAGTTTATACGTTCCTTGGGTGAGTCCTTTGCTGCTGGATCCCCGAGTCACCGTTACGGTAAGTGCGCCCTTTCCTCTTCGATTTCCTTCCTTCCTTTCGAGAACAAATGAAAAGCAGTTCCGCCTCGTAGTTCTGCTTCTGTGTGCCGGCGGATGGCTGCTTCCGGCCAAAAGGGGGAGTGCTGTAAATTGAACACATTATCCGTAATTGTATTAATAATCGTGACAGGTTAAAAGCACTTGAGATTAATTCCGCCTGAAGGGAGCCTGCCTGAGGGTGGTGGTGGTGGTGCCGATGGCGATGACACTATTGGAATTCCTTGAGCTAGGAAGCGAAGGGACCAATGGAATTGTCTAAGTGTGGTCCATTCTTGAAAGTTAATGGAATGATTCGATGAGAGACGTGATGGGGCTTTGTACTTGGGACTAATGAGGGCAAGTGAAAAATTCTATTTTATTTTAATTCGTGTGAGATGGAGGATGAGATCTTTTCTTAAGTTGTCGCTCAATTATTTTTTCAAGAACAAAAAAGGCGATTACATTGGCATTCGGCTCGCCATCATTCGAACCGAAGTCACTGTCTTCATAGATATGTATTTTCCCTTCTTGTTCAGGTTAATCTTAATAAAATTGTTATCTGCAGAGCAAATTTATCCTTCCTTAAGGCAATTGATGACGATCAATGAAGGAGAGGAGATAATCATCTTGAGAATTCAGAGGATCGTGTACGTGACTTATGAAAACCTTAAACAAATATTGTTGTAAACCAAAACAAAATGAAAAAAATAATATCTCGAATCTGCTGTAAGATAATTTATTTTATCTCAGAGAATCAGAGAATCGGAGAAACAGAAAATCAGAGAATCAGAGAATCAGAGAATCAGAGAATCATAGAATCAGAGAATCAGAGAATCAAAGAATCAGAGAATCAGAGAATCAGAGAATCAGAGAATCAGAGAATCAGAGAATCAGAGAATCAGAGAATCAGAGAATCAGAGAATCAAAGAATCAGAGAATCAGAGAATCAGAGAATCAGAGAATCAGAGAATCAGAGAATCAGAGAATCAGAGAATCAGAGAATCAGAGAATCAGAGAATCAGAGAATCAGAGAATCAGAGAATCAGAGAATCAGAGAATCAGAGAATCAGAGAATCAGAGAATCAGAGAATCAGAGAATCAGAGAATCAGAGAATCAGAAAATCAGAGAATTAGAGAATGAGATGAGATGAGATGAACGCTACTGTCACGTTTGAATATTTCAAACAAAATTCCTCAAGTCCTACTTCTAATCAGAACACTTCTAAAAACAAAATCCTAACCAGAGAACGAACTCATTCTGAAGTGCACACCATGGAATTAGAAGACCTCTCCACAGCAGCATCATCCACTTGAGCACGAGACGACACAACTTTGAGATGGTGCCCTTAGTCTCTCGTCCGTCCAGCAGGCACGACTTCCGGCTGATGATGATAATCGGTGAACGTGGCTCTATGTGTGCCTTTCCACACTATGCTTACACAGGAAAAAAAAAACAGGATTACAAGATAGGGCGAGATGGAAAGCCCATGATACGGCAATCAAACAGAACGAACGAGAGAACGATTCATTGGATCGGAAAGCACGGTGCTTTCTGAGCGCCGAAATCGTGATAGAAAATGTGTTGCGCCCAAAAGTTTAGTTCCAGTGATGTTTTAAGATTTTTAAAGAAGGTATCATTTGCGGCAAAATTATAGATAATTACCCTTTTTAAAAATACAAAACATAAGTTAGCTCTATCCATTGAATCTTAAGAGCTTTTGGTCATGTTTTTATTAATGATTCCTTAAACCGTTTTGTTTTGATATATTAGTTTGTTTCCTTGTGTTCTACAAATTTATTTGATTTTAATAAAATGCATTTTTAGTAGACATTATATATACACCTCTGAAATCAACTTTTCCGACTCAAGACATTTTCGATCACGAATTGAGGGCTCATGAAGCACTGTGTAATAGGGAAAAATAAGCGAAAAAAGACGAGAATCGTGTTCAACCGGGCAAATAGCCATTTCTGTAGATCGTTCTTGTCGTCGATTTCCTTCTTCTCCTGCCTGGTGGAGGCTGGCGAGGGTCCTCCCGATATAGACCTCGGTGACGACTGACACTACACATACATCAGCGATAGTTTTGAAGTCCCGTTCTTTTCTTCCGGACACTGCACAAAACTGCACTACCCCAATGGAGAGGCATTACACGATTGCGGAACGCTGGAGGGAGATCTGTTTCTGGCGCTTAGTGGCAATATAATCTTTCACTTGACAGTCTGTGGCTCGACTGGACTGGCTCGTTGTCGATGAGCGGGCGAGCGGCATTCAAGGGCGCTCGGAAAACTGTTGGATGACTTTCTACCCTTCGCTAGTGATTCTACTAGTTGTGTCCAGGGCTCTGGTCAGGGCTCTTGACGTGTGGTCGGCTGGGTTTTGGGGTGGTCCCCTCTTGGTTATGGTGACACCTTCGATCACATCGCAGCTGCCGAGAGCTGCTCGAACAGGGGGAACAATCCTTAGTGGCACTCGTTGTTGGGCTTTCGAGTGTGGGCGGATTGTTTTGGTCTGGCAAGTTTGAGTGGTTGCCCGATAGGACTGTGGATGGATGGGATTGAGAAACTTTTTCCAGGATTGGATTTCATTGCATTCGAGTTTGGTGTTTTAATAATCATTATACATGCTCAGATTATTGGTCTAAATTTTTATTTTGAACATAGAAAGGGAACACATTCAGTTTGATTATGACACATGCACTTCGTTGGCGATGTTTCATTTACAATACTTTTCAACAATGAAATCCAGATAAAAGACCGTTTTTGTGAACAATAAATATCTTCAAAAGGTGCTCAAAATTTGTGTACATTGATAATAACCACAGCAAATGATTATAAATACTATACAGAGAAGTTTCATAGATTATATCAGAAAAAAGGCGATGTCCGGCACATACTTTCCAAAACAATAATTAAAAATTTCTAGAGATATCTTTTTGACAATTTCTAAGAAAATAATTGGCAGAATTCATGTCTGTATAAATTCATGATTTGTGAAAGTATTGCTGAGAAGGCTTATTGAAGATCCGAGAAAATGCCTGAAATATTTCTTACAAATTCCATGCAAATTTCTTACAAATCTGGTCGAATCCTTTCTTACAAATCTGATCGAATCCTGAACAGGATTCTGGTCGAATTCTAAACAGGATTCTGGTCGAATTCTGGTCGAATCCTGAACAGGTTTCTGGTCGAATCCTGAACAGGATTCTGGTCGAATCCTGAACAAGATTCTGGTCGAATCCTGAACAGGATTCTGTTCGAATCCTGAACAGGATTCTGGTCGAATCCTGAACAGGATTCTGGTCGAATCCTGAACAGGATTCTGTTCGAATCCTGAACAGGATTCTGGTCGAATCCTGAACAGGATTCTGGTCGAATCCTGAACAGGATTCTGGTCGAATCCTGAACAGGATTCTGGTCGAATCCTGAACAGGATTCTGGTCGAATCCTGAACAGGATTCTGGTCGAATCCTGAACAGGATTCTGGTCGAATCCTGAACAGGATTCTGGTCGAATCCTGAACAGGATTCTGGTCGAATCCTGAACAGGATTCTGGTCGAATCCTGAACAGGTTTCTGGTCGAATCCTGAACAGGGTTCTGGTCGAATCCTGAACAGGGTTCTGGTCGAATCCTGAACAGGGTTCTGGTCGAATCCTGAAAAGGATTCTGGTCGAATCCTGAACAGGATTCTGGTCGAATCCTGAACAGGATTCTGGTCGAATCCTGAACAGGATTCTGGTCGAATCCTGAACAGGATTCTAGTCGAATCTTGAACAGGATTCTGGTTGAACCCTGAACAGGATTCTGGTCGAATCCTGAACAGGATTCTGGTTGAATCCTGAACAGGATTCATGCCGAATCCTGAACAGGATTCATGCCGAATCCTGAACAGGATTCTGGTCGAATCCTGAACAGGATTCTGGTCGAATCCTGAACAGGAATCTGGTCGAATCCAGAACAGGATTCTGGTCGAATCCAGAACAGGATTCTAGTCGAATCCTTAACAGAATTCTAGTCGAATCCTGAACAGGATTCTGTTCGAATCCTGAACAGGATTCTGGTCGAATCCTGAACAGGATTCTGTTCGAATCCTGAGCAGGATTCTGGTCGAATCCTGAACAGGATTTTAGTCGAATCCTGAATAGGAACAGGAACCTTGGACAGGATCTTGAATGAACCCTGGACAGGATTCTGAATGATTTCTGTACGTGAATCTGAATAAATCCTAAATACGATTATAATTGAATCCTGATCAGGATTCTCATGGAATTCTGAGCTGGGTTCTGATGGAATCTGAATCTGAATACTAAGCAGATTTCGAATAGAATCCTGAGCGCAGGAGCAGGATGCTGATGGAATCCTGGACAGCAATCAGATAAAATTATGAGCAGAAGGAGTCTGAAGTTTGTTCGTTTTATAAATTAGGAACACTCCTTTGGGCATAGTTCCATTTGTACGAGAGTCATTTTATCAATATCAGAATTGAATCGCTGACATGAGTATGCTTATTGTTGTGTACTTGTTAGTGAAGACTTTTCAGCAGTTTTCTGTGGAAACTTTTGTGAGGACTTCTGTGGAGACTTATTTGGAGACCAGTGAAGAGACCTATGTTATTTAACCTGTGTTGAGAAGGATTTTAAAGATAGTGCTATGGAAACCACTTTAAGAAACAGAGCGAGAATATATTCAAAGACATCTGAGATTCTGTGGAGACTAATGCCAGGACTACTGTAGAGATATTCGTAGATTCAAATTCAAATTCAAATTATTTATTAAGCATAACTATTGCAATATTTAGTGACACTGCACTTTTCAGACTTCGATGAACTCAAAGCTCCTCTAAAAAAAATCTCAAAAGTGCCGCGAGTGCTGTTGTTGTTGATGTTATAACAATTCTGACATACTAATTGATATAATTCTTCTACTTCTACTTCTACTTCTACCTAGATGATCAAATACATACTTTTTTCAAATTCTTCTTAAATGTTGTAATAAATTTACATTTTTGTTAGCTAGGCAAATTGTTATAAATGCAAGGTCCAATCGACAAAAAACTTCTTCTACCTATCTCAGACGAGGCAACTACACGGTCTAAATTCCGGGTAATTCAAAATTGTGATGCATATCATGGATACAAATAATTCTTCGGTTTAAAATTGAGGTTTGATATTCATGTAAAGCGCCGATTGGAACTATACTGTGATTAAAGGAATCGTATAGATTAATCGTAGCATGTATAAATGGAAGGCGTTATATGGCTTTTAGGCATCTGTTTTGTTGCCCCTATAATGCTTTTGGCAGATTGACACCTACAGGGGCCCGAACGCATGATGCATATTGGTAACGACTATTTATAAAAGCATTATATATTTTTAATAAAACGTGTCTAGAAAGAAAGAAGGATAGTTTCCTAAGCATGCCACAAATCGCTGCACAAGTTTGGACTAGATGTTTGATGTGAGTTTTCCATGACAAGTTACAATCGAGAATGGTATCTAAATGTTGGAAACATTCAACTTTCTCAATCTCCTCGTTCTTAAACATGATCCCTGTTTGTTCCGAGAGAATATTGCGTGGTCCTCTTATTATAATAAATTTAGTTTTCGTAACATTTAGTGATAGCAAATGGTTTCCTAGGTATTCACTTACAACAATAAAATCCTCTCTCATTTTACTTACAATTTTTTGATGAGTCCGTCCAGTATATGAGAGAACTGTATCATCAGCAAATAGTCTAGGAACACAGTTAAGCCGTAATTTACACAGATCGTTAACATAAATGAGCAACTACAGCTGTCCGAGGTTGCTTCCTTGGGGTACCCCGATTTCAATACTAAGTTCACTACTCCGACATCCATTAACAATGACAGCTTGTTTCCTATTCTGCAGGTAACTCCTTAGCAAGTTGTTAGGAAGACCCTGAACTCCACACGCCTCAAGTTTTTCCAGAAGAAATCCGTGGTCGATAGTATCAAAAGCCTTTGACAAATCCAGGAACAAACAACCAACAATGTTCTTATGACGATCAGTAGTATCTGACAGCTCATCTACTAGTTCAAGCACCAAAAATTCGAAAAGACGTCGGGTGAGCAGTTGTTCGAAAACCTTGTTAAGTGTCGGTAACACGGATATTGGCCGATAATTATTAACAAGTTTCCGGTCCCCAGTTTTGAATACTGGATAGACAATCGCTTCATTAAGGCAATCGGGGTACATTCCAGTAATAGCTGAATCATTGAAGGCATTGGCTATGATTGTCGATAAAACCGTGCAATGGTGCTTTAGAGCAGTTTTAGAGCGTATCCTGTCGCTTTTGAACTATCCATGTAAGAGATGACATTGGAAACTTCTTGCGATGTTGCAGGAGTTAAGAAGAATGTATTTAGAACCTCTTTGGTAGTTTGGTGAGCGTTAATGTTGTTTGTTGATGATAAATGTTCAGCTTCAATCGAGGCAATTGCAGCTTCCGTCAATATGCAGCATGATTACACTTAGTTGGCAGTTGGTACCCAGTAGACCGTTGATGCGATTCCAAAGTACTTTGGGATTGCTGGCATTAAAAAATTGACCATGTTTTTTGGCTTTCCGCTTTGATGCCACAAGCTTTCTATTGGTTAATCCTAGAACTTCGGCGAGATGATAATTCGTACGGTTTCTCTTCCATCTCTTCAGCGCAGTATTCCTGGCATGGCAAAGGCCTCTCATGTCATAATTGAACCATGGACAGTTTAACGTGCCTACATATGGTAGTCGTATTCGCATTCCGGAGCTCAACATACTTATCTGCAATTTTTACCAGTCTTTCCCAATCGTAGATTGTCAGGAACTAATTTCTATCGACCACTTCATACTCAATGATAGACTTCGTCAATGTTCGCATACGGTTACTGGCAACAAATGTTTTCAAAGATGATAGAAAATAGTTGTGGTCGCTAAGTTCACAGCTGATGGCGTAATTAGTCATTCTACTGATGTCATCAATTCGTGCAATAGAATGATCCAAGATATTGTCACTCTCAGGTCGTGTAAAGTTAGTGTTTGTAACTATCATGCCGTATGGTTGTGGAAGGCCCATGTATTCTTCCTTGTCTCATCTGTCGTGGTTGATTGCCACATTAAAATGAAGATGAATCGAAGCCAAACCTCAAATTTTCAAGAGCACAAAACTAGAGGACCAAACATCCGTTTAAGCTGAAAATTTAATCGATTGGTCACTGGCTGGTGGTGACCAATCGATTAAGTTTTCAGCTCAAACGGCTGATCGGTTCTTCAGATTTGTGCTCTTTAAAATTTGAGATTTTGCTTCCATCCATCTTCACTTTAATGCCACCAAAGATAAATATTGGTTAAGAAATGTTCGACGAAAACAAAATTTCTTCCAGGAGGTCTCGAACAAAATCAAAAACATGAAGGACGATAGAGAGCGGTTCCACGCCGTTTCGCAAACCCGATTATTTTCGTATTTTTGAATCGCTTGAAAATTTGCATACAGATGCTTTATGACCAAAAATGCCATTATGCACTTTCAGACTGCCATTTTGAACCTCGCCTTATTTTTGAGAAGGGCGTATCGGAAAACGCATAGCAAATCTTTAAAAAACTGTAACTCGAAAACGGTTTGTCCGATCGATTTGAGATCTTCTACAAAGTTGTAGGTATTGCTTAGAACTATATGGAGAAAAATATGCACGGTAAAAAAAAGTTACGGATTATTTTTTATTTCAAAAATAAAATTTTAAAATCAATTTTCTCCAGAAACGCAGTTTTGATTTTTTTTTATTTTTGGATATGTTTTAGGGGACAACTTATGTGATTTATTGCACAATGTTTCAAAATGGAAGAATTATGGACAAAAAAGTTATGATTTTTAAAAAAAATTACAGATTTTGAAAAAAAATCGAAATAGAGGAAAACAATATTTTTTTATGTGATTATTTGAAAGTACAGAAAAATTGCAATCGAAAAGTACTGAAGTAATTTTTTTCTAGGTTGCATCAATTTCGAGATATACTCATATTTATATAAAATTTTCAAATAAAAAAAGAAAAATAGGCCCTTTTCAAGCATATTTCGTGTTTCTCCATTCCAGAAAAAAAATATTTTGATTGAGTGAATCGTAGCTGAATTGTTTATTGTTTGATCAAAACCTATATACTAAAGTATTTAAAAAAATATGCACGCTAAAAAAAATATAAACGAAATTTTCATATGAAAATTTAAAGTTCATTCTTCTTAAAAACCGCAAAATTGATGTGTTTAATTTTTGGATATGTTTTGCAGCATATTGTTCGTAATTTCTTGCACAATGCCTCAAAACGGAAAATGTTTGGATAAAAAATAAATTATTTAAAAAAATAAATAAAACGAATTTATGTAAAACGATATTTTTGGTGCGTTTTTTTGAGTACAGAAAAATAACTATATATTTTTAAATATGAAAAATTTCAATCGAAAAATACTCAAGTAAAATTTAGCTGAGATGCATCACTTCCGAGATATACACGGTAAATCTAAACGTGGCATTAAAAATGTGATTTTATCACAACGGTGTACCTTTGGTCCCCAGGGCTAAGCCCGGCTAATGGGTAAAACCCTCTCAGCGCGGCAAGATCATACAACCATGGAAAAGGAGTTTTTTTTTGTTTTTTTGCTTTTCTATTTTATTTTTTTTGCTTTTCTTTTGTTTTTATATATATATACTGCAATTTTATTTCTAAATTATATCAACTACTTTCTAGTTATCGTCACAGCTCGAAAATTGTCTAACTTCAATTTGTGTTTCAGAGATAAGGATAAACGAGTGAAATTTCTGAGTGCCTTGAACTGTTTTTGCACTTGAAAATAGTTGGTTAAGTTCTTGTGCAATGATATCATATTCCTCAGTAGTTGAACAACAAAAGAAGATTTGTGTAAGCTGCTCTTCTTTCCGATTTTGAGCCCAATCATATAGTTCCTTAGCATTTTTTATCGGATGTTAACGTTCTTTGTCAAGACTGGCTCTGGTAGCCATACGTTTTAGTGTCCCTCCTATGGCATCGCATGGCCCTTTTCCATGTTATGTTGCAAAAAAATGCCATTCAACCTCTATATCATATTTGATTTTAAATTGCCAAAGAGTTGAAAAGTTCTTCCTATTTTTATACTGTGATGCAGCTCCGTCAGACATAAAATATATCTTGTTGACAGTTCATTTGTGATCCAATCGCAAAAAATCTATTATTTTAGATATGAATAAGTTGACAGATACAGAATCGTGGCGCAAATCTTTTGAAATTACAACAAAACTTAAATGAATGACTTTGCCATCTTGACGATAATAAATTACAAACGGATGCAAATTAGCTTGTTGAGCATTCCAATGATGGCTTTGAACTTCATCTTGAAGAATAAATGTGTAGTTTTCCGAAAAATCACAAATTACCACAAATTCACCTTCTATCAAATTGTTTTTTGTGTTATTTAAAAATGTAGCTTGCTCTCAGACAACCAGAAATCGCATGAAAGTTTACGTTATAACTCGTTTATTCATACTAATTACATCAAACTCGCAAAACACCGTGGATAAACTCGTCAGATTGATGAGTTTCCTCGCATAAAACATTTTTTTCTGAGTTCATTTGTACATTTTGCTTCGTCGCGTACAATCGTACAAAGTAAGTCGAATCAATCCGTAGCAGCTGTCAAATCAACATTTGTTATCATAAGTTTAGTCGCATAAGATCATAGGTTAGTTCGGTAAAATATTTACACACTCGCATTGTATGTTATTATTTATCACATAATATATGCACGCATATCGCCTCCACTTTTGTATGTAGAAGGCCTTTTCGCGACATCTTATAAGTGAAATGTTGCACATATAAAGCCTCCAGGTCATTTCGTTGTACGTATATTTTGGTTGTCTGGGCTCTTTTTTGATGAAATCATTAGGTATAAGTTTCTCCAATTTACGAGCAAAATATGATACAAATTCATCAGGCTGCTTTAAAAAAGTATCAATATCACACCTGTCGGTTGTGACCCACTGTTCAAATTGTAATTCGTCAATGCCATTCTCTTCGATTTCTGATAACAAGCTTCGTTCAAAGGTAGTAGAATCTGAACATTTTTCACAACAACGTAAGGTGCAATCCACTGTTTTTGTTTCACATAATAAACTATCAATAAAAAAAATTAAATCATGCAGTAAATTATATTTCTTTAAACTATGGATTATCAAATTAACATTTTTGTGAATAGAACATACGCACACATTATGTGTTCTAGAGCCAGTTAAAAATTTACAATTCTTCGGTCTAAATTTTGCAAAAGATGAAAATCCTATTTGAACACCACTATGTATCGATTAAACGACTCTCTTAACCTTTTTTGAATTGCGAATCAGTCGTATTGACCGAGGTCATTGACGGTACAGTTACCAAAGACTCCTGATTTGGAACATTCATTTCAGTATCAGAAGTATCATGTTCATCACTGCTCGATGAGTCATCGCTACTAGATAGTTGAGTACAATTAGACAGTTTTAAACGACAAGAATCACAAATTTTAAGCTTACTATTTAATTTATTCTGTTCAGCAAATCCCAACAAAACCAATTTCCGAATATTATCTTCCGTAAGATTTCGACAATGTTTATAACAATTTTGTTTGAACACTTTAATACATCTTGAACTGATATAACTCATTGCGAAAAAATGATATTTGTACAGCTTCACGCACAACAAAAATAAATACCTTTGTAAAACGCCTCCACAATATAATGCTCTATCTTCTTTCATAGCACGTCAATTTCACAGGCAAATAAACGTCACCTACAATCACTGAACAATCACTGTTGATACAACACTCATGCTCTCACGGTTTCAGACTTACCTATAGGTACTTCACACCACGAAGTCTTTGTACCGCATTTTTTTCAATGATGATTGCTACAGTGATAAAACTTGACAACATAGCGCATTATGTTTGTATCCATGAAGTACGTTTAAAAAAAAGCATCGTTTTTCTTTTATTCATTTACCATGTATGGGTATGGGAAAAACGTGTTTGTTCATCATACCTACTAACACAGGCAAAAGTGATGAAAACCCTTGTGGAGCCAGTTTAGTAGAATGCCTGTATATATACAAAAAGATGAGAAGTACTGTTCCTTTAAATTCTACTATTGTATCCTTCGACAGATACGCGTATTTCAACCTCAAGCAGTCTTCAGTGTTGTGTACTTGACTTGACTTGGTTTGTGTTGATGAAATCAAAATAAAATTTTCCGGAATGGTGAAACACGAAATATGTTTGAAAAGGGCCTATTTTACTTTTTTTATTTGAAAATTTTATATAAGTATGAGTATATCTCGAAATTGATGCAACCTAGAAAAATTTTACATAGGTACACTTCCAATGCATTTTCTGTACTATCAAATAAACACATAAAAATATTGTTTTCCTTTATTTCGATTTTTTTCAAAATTTGTAATTTTTTTAAAAATTATAACTTTTTTGTCCATAATTCTTCCATTATGAAACATTGTGCAATAAATCACATAATTTGTCCCCTAAAACATGTCCAAAAATAATAAAAATCATAGATGCATTTTCATAGAAAATCGATTTTAATTTTTTTTATTAAAAAAATCTGTCATTATTTTTTACCGTGCATATTTTTTTCCAAATAGTCCTAAACATTACCTACAACAACCGCAAAATATATCCAAAAATTAAACACATCAATGTTGCGGTTTTTAAGAACTATTAGCTTCAAATTTTCATTTGAAAATATCGTTTATATTTACTACCGTGCACTCTTTTTTCAATACTAAAGCATAAATGTTTTGATCAAACGATACACGATTTAGCTACGATCAGTGCTGGAAAAGTTCGCATCACGAAGCAGCTCACGAGTGTATACCAACGCATAACAAACATCACAGACTCGGGAACTGGCTAAGTGTGAGTAAATCCGCACCCGTCTGCTCGGGAGAACATGTCAAAAGAAAAAGCAACAAACTCGGGAGCGTTTACTCGCGAGTAACCGAGCAAGGTGTGATTTATTATGGTTTTGACAGACAAATTCATTGTATAACCATCATATCGACAGCAAACTACTAGTTAGTAGTCAAAAGCCCTTGAAAACCATAAATCTCGGAGGGGAAGCAGCATTTTTCCCAAAAGCACAATATGACTCTGAACAGTTCCGAACAGGTTCGCGAATCACTTTTAGCTTCAGTTACTCGGGAGCCGACAGATGCGAGTAAACCAGCGCTCTGACGCTCGGGAGCGTTTGGTTTTGTTTATGTTCCAGTTCAGAAGAAATGTTCGTCACTTTCCATCATTGGCTACGATTTGCTCAATCAAAATATTTTTTTTTCTGGAATGGAGAAACACGAAATATGCTTGAAAAGGGCCTATTTTTCTTTTTTTATTTGAAAATTTTATATAAATATGGGTATATTTCGAAGTTGATGCAACCTAGAAAAAAATTACTTCAGTACTTTTCGATTGCAATTTTTCTGTACTTTCAAATAATCACATAAAAAAATATTGTTTTCCTCTATTTCGATTTTTTCTCAAAATCTGTAATTTTTTATAAAATCATAACATTTTTGTTCATAATTCTTCCATTTTGAAACATTGTGCAATAAATCACATAAGTTGTCCCCTAAAACATATCTAAAAATAAAAAAAAAATCGAAACTGCGTTTCTGGAGAAAATCGATTTTAAAATTTTGTTTTTAAAATAAAAAATAATCCGTAACTTTTTTTTACCGTGTATATTTTTCTCCATATAGTCCTAAGCAATATCTACAACTTTGTAGAAGATCTTAAATCGATCGAACAAACCGTTTTACGAGTTACAGTTTTTAAAAGATTTGCTATGCATTTTCCGATACGCCCTTCTCAAAAATAAGGCGAGGTTCAAAATGGCGGTCTGAAAGTGCATAATGGCATTTTTGGTCATAAAGAATCAGTATGCAAATTTTCAAGCGATTCAAAAAATACAAAAATAATCGGGTTTGCGAAACGGCGTGAAACCGCTTACGTGTCTTACTCTATATACCGTGAACAGAACAAAAGGAAATGTCCATTTGTATCTGCAGGTTGATGTGGTGAAAACCATCTATAGTTGAGATGCTTATGATATCGTAACCAATGCCGTTCCTTACCAAAACAGCCAAGCCTCCAGCAGATTGAGAACAACTAGAGTGTATAGAGGAGAATCCATCCAATTTGTAGAAACTCGACCTGTCTTATTTGATGCACGTTTCGCAAATTATCAGGATATCCACAATCCATTATTCATACCACGAATATTGATCTGCAGCATTAAATTGGTGGCTCGATAAAAATATTACTTTCCTTTAAAATGTCATATCGTACATTTTCACAACTGTTTACATTGCTGATTTGAAGTGAGCTTAGTACTCGAGTCCTGATGACGATGGGCTTTGAAGACTTGATGAACCTTACTAGGATGTCGCCAGCAGTACACATAGGAGAAGCCTATGGCATGTTGGGAATGTTTTAGTTCATGCAAAAGTTAAATTTTCAGTGGAGACAATTCATTCCTTACAGAGAAAACTTGATCAGTTCTGCTGTGGCAACGTGTAATAGACCCAACACGTAGTCTGCCGTATTCAATTTTAGCTTAAACAAATTTTCGTTTAGCATCAACGTTGTTGAACACCGCTCGAATTGGAGGAGTCTCGCGATGACAATTTGTAACAGCCAGTCTCTCACTGTGTTTGACTTCTTTCATGTCGATGTGAGGTGAAACAACAAAGAAGATTTTCTCAATCAATTTTGAAGTTTCTTCGTGTAGAACTCTGGGAATTCCAGTAACTATGGCGTTACATGCAACTGACTCTCGACTGAAGTCGTCCAACAGTTTTTCCTGTCGATGTGCAATGCAACTGTGTGATTCGAGTTGGCTTTCAAGTAGAGCAACAGATTTCCTAAGATCGACATTATTTAGTTTCAGCAAGCGAACTTCTTTACACATTTTCGCGAAGTGATCAAGAATAGTATGAAATGTTGGCTTGAAGATATCTGGTCTGTAAATTAAACAAGTTCCTTTTTCAGTGTGGCTAATATCACATTAGGTGTAGTAACATTACCACAGCTCATCTTATACTTTGAGGCAACACTGGATTGAATCAATGGCATCTAGCAGTTTTAGTGAACGCTTTCACAAACAGATGGCGCTGAACATTTGTTTTTTTTTTTTGAGCGACGTGGCCTCTAGTGTGAGTAACAATTTGACAACAATTTATTGTATGTGTCTTGCTCGCCTTGGCTGCTATGAAGATGTTGGTATATAGAATCGAGCGATCGTTTATGGCAGCGGACGTAGCGTCAGAGGAGGTGTGGGGTGGTAGAAATGAAACACAGCGTAGCAAATCAGCTTTATTGATCCAACGTTACATGGACCATTCGTAGATCGATCAGAGAGAAGTATTGTTGGTAAAGTATCGGCACAAAAGCCCTCATATGTTTTTCGGACAGTAGCAGGTTAGATTGAAGCAGCATGAGCAATAATTTTCGGCAGCGGAAGTGGCGGCAGAGTTAACAGTGGTGGCGTTTTGTGGCTGTCGAGAAGTGGATGGCGGGAGAAGAACGTTTATTTCCGGATGAGCAACAACAGCAGCAGATGGCGAATGCAATGATCGTTGAGGTGCAGCAGTGAATCGTACTATTTGTTCGTATATCTCATCCAGTTGTACGAAATTAGATTACAAAACTGCAAGATGCGGTGCAGAGGTACACGATTTTCCCGAATATTTAGCACTTATTCGTGGTATAAATAATTAACTATTTAATAATATTGAGGAGCGCAATAATTTGACTGTCTCACTTAGCACAACAAATACAGATTCATCTATTGCGACTTGCGATCTATGTTTGAACTCCCATTTTCATTGGGTATATTTTTTTTTCGAGAATCCTATGTGCATTCTCTATCATTATGTTGATCTATGAAAAAACTTTAAAAGTGAATCTTCGGAAGGCTCATGTGATGTTTATTGCGGAGACTCCGGCTGCGGAGATTTAGGTAATTTGTAAAAAAAATTGTAAGTACTTATTCGTCGAACCTGTTCCAGAAAATAAGTTATCCCAGAAAGTATGGGCACGACTTCACCATACTGCCATTTCAAAACTAATGAAGATCAAAATCTGATTTTTACACATTTGATTACTGTACTCAACAAAAGTTGATTGCGATTTTTTAAATGAATAATTTGATTATTAATGTGTTGACTACGTTACAATTCTGTCAAGCATCTCTTATCAGTCTTGCACAAATCACGTTATTTTTGAGCGACTTTGTTTTACAAAATTTATTCTATGTCAGAAAGTGCGTATAAAAATAAATCTGAACAAATGTGTACATCAACGACGATATGATAATTTACCGAGCTATCACTTATTCAAATTTAGATTTTAAACTTAAGCATGTAATATTTGTATTGGAAATAAAAATTCGATTAACCTTTCTTAAATCTGAAATATATTATTTTTATTACTTTTTAAAATACCTGAAAAGGTATAACTTCATGATTTTGTCTTGTATGGATAGAAAAATACGAGATTTTCCGAAATTTACCATTTCTTCAAGTGTTCTCTAACAAAACCAAATGAAATTTCAAACAAAAATTTATGTAAAACAACCTTGATACAATGTACTTGAACTCACCATGGCGAAAGATTTATTATTTATTTTACCAGTTATTTTTCAACAAAAACGAATTGTAGGGTCTGTGCTGACCAGATAAGAATTGATTTTCTAAAATCAAAATTTTCAATGTAAACGATTATTGAATCAAACCAATTTATCGCAGACGCTGGTTGAAATAGTCTATAGAAAAATACTAATATATAAAAATTTTTGATTGTTTGGAAAAGTACTTCTTCTTCTTCTTCTTTTCTGGCGTTACGTCCGCACTGGGACAGAGCCTGCTTCTCAGCTTAGTGTTCTTATGAGCACTTCCACAGTTATTAACTGAGAGCTTACTATGCCAATCACCATTTTTGCATGCGTATATCGTGTGGCAGGTACGAAGATACTCTATGCCCTGGGAAGTCGAGAAAATTTCCAACCCGAAAAGATCCTCGACCGGTGGGATTCGAACCCACGACCCTCAGCTTGGTCTTGCTGAATAGCTGCGCGTTTACCGCCACGGCTATCTGGGCCCTAGTACTATGATTTTCATTATCAAAGTCGTGTCCATGCTTTCTGAGACACCCAATATGAACATCAAAAGTACTTCAAAATTACTTGACATACCATTAAATGGTAATATTAGCCATATAAATATAAGTCTACTGTTTAGCATTATGGTGAATAAATGAATGATGGAAGCAAAGTACCATTCAGGTATGCCAATACCACAAGTAGCTCTTTGCTGAGACCTTTGGCTCTTACCTGAAAGAGAAAAAAGAGATAATATCATAAATAATAGTATCGTCCCTTGGTGGTCAAGCTCCAAGCGATTGTCCGACTTTTCCCCGAAAACCATTTCCCCGAATGCAATTTCCTCGAATGACGTTTCCCCGAATGAGCTATCTCCCCGAAAATTATTTTCCCGAATGTACCATTTCCCCGAAAAAAACGTAATGTAATTCTGAAAGCTATTCATGATCCTGCTGCCAAAAAGTATTTAACATGCTAGTTGATGTAAGAGTAGATGAAAAATGATTAGTTTGATATAATATCCATGTGTTTAAAATAGCAGATGTTCAAAATAAATTGCCACGGGCATTGGACTCAACACAACTTCTTTTGTGATAACCTGATGAAAAAAGCGAGCACATGATAGACAGTTTCATTGGAAGCGGTATCTTTGGAGTATCGGTATTTGGCTTATGGACATTTGACCGAATGAAAAATCGGCTTAGTTTTGTCTTCTAAGAATAATAGGCTGTTATTTATATTTATACTGTTCCAATATTTAGTGGCACTTAGCTGATAATAATTCAATTTAAATTTTCCTTTCTTTTAATAATAAGCTGTTCTTTCGTTTCGCACGATTACGCAGAGATGCCATATTAGGCCAAACTTATGCCATATATCTGCTAGGTTAAACGTAATTGCATTATACTTAGTGACAGTAGCTACAGTGAGTTCATTTACTACACAGTTGAGCCTCGAGTCTTCCTTTTAAATATATTTAAAAGACAACATGTTTCTTTATTGGTTTACTGACAATCAATATAAGTTTACCAAACAGTAATAGCATATCATTACTAGAAAAAAATCTGAATATAGTTTCAAAAGTTCTGTTAATTTTTATTGATATATTTATGTATAAAGAACATCATTCTAATATAAGAAGGAAAAATTTCTGATGAAATCAGTACTGCCGTGAATCGCAAATCAGTCCCACCTGCATTTTCGTCAAAATTGAGTTGAGTTCAGTTATCAACATATCTTCCAATGCTCTTTCAGCTGCACTAATGAGATAATATAATTTGTTCTGTAAAATTAGGAAAAAAAAAAATACCAAACTGGATTGTCCCATATCAGTCCCACTACAGATATTTGCACCGTATAACACAAAAAGAACCGCGTTTTGATCATTTCTTTATTTTTTTTCAGAAAGATATCGTAGTGAAAAGCAAATTGTGAAAGTTTCCTCTGGAATTTATTGAATCATTGTATGGAAAACGAGTTTGGAAATTTCACAATCCATTTTCTCAATACCTACTTTTTACAGATGGTACTGGCTTGTGATTCACGGCAGAGTATCAGTTGCAATAATACAGCAAAGCTTCAAAGAACTGCTAACGATGATAAGAAGGCGACACTAGCTTTTAAATTATCAACTATTTTTATGTCACGATTATTAGACCATTAATATAAGGAATTATTTATAAAATCAAAAAAAAACAAACCTTTTTACGTTATAAATTGTAGTTCAAAGAAAGTTAACCATCTGCTTTCGTTTTAAGAAACAGAAACTACTAACGTGGAAGTAATGACCGAACGATAGCTTGAACCCGGTGTGCTGAACTGTCAGATGCGTCTCAAATCAACTTTGTGACTCATTTATTATTTCTAAGTTTTCATGCAGTCTTCAATGCATCTCATTTGTGTCACGTCTTTGAATCCTGCAAAATGTTGCAACCAGTCAAACTTTATTTCATAATTCTGCCGTTGCCAGTTCAGCCCGATGTTATTCAGATGTATACCCGATTCGGGAACGTCGAGAAATGTGTTACTTTTTGTTTTTGAAATTGCAAAAACAGAATCAGGTGTATTATGTTCAGACAAACGACATAGAGCATCAGCTTTATGCATCTCTTGAATATTCTTTCAAAACCTACCTTCTACATTTTATACATTTTTATTACGATTTTTAGGATAATCAAATTTGAATTCCGAACTTCATATTTTAACATGTTTTTGAAAGCAGACATGCCAGTAAAAACTGTCATCGATTTCCAATCCACATGTCACATATTTCGATTCAAATCATTCATAAGAGAATCATTCGTTCGAACCGATTAGCAAATGTGTTGAATATAGTCTATTACACCGATAATGAAAAAAAATTAATGATAGATGTCTTTGGGAAAAGCTTTCGGGGTAACAGTACATTCAGGGAAATAGTTCATTCTGGGAAATGGTTTTCGGGAGAAAATCCTTCGGGAAAATTAGATTCGGGGAAATGGTTTTCGGGGAAATGTAGGACAATCGCTCCAAGCACGTAAGAAAGAAAGTGTCGTATTCTTTCAAAAATAAATTGATTTTTTTCATGGCGACATCAGCCGTATTTTTTTCTATTTTCAACATCACAAACTTAACACAAACCGTCCGCGTCAAAAACCGTTATTAGACTGAAGACTGAAGATGCGCACCGACGCCGACACCGACCAGTTTACTACGAAGCTCCGTTGAAAACATCCTTTCTCTTTTCCTCCTATATTTGGCTTCGTTCCATTCACCATCAGCCGCAATGATTCAAACGACGTATTTCTGTTCTGCGTCCATTCATCTGAGCCTTACTACCTAGCATTCGTTCGCATTGTCAGCATGCATCTTCGTGTTTATTCGGACGCTTTTCTCGAAGTGAGCTTTCGTTTGGTATATAAATTTACACTGACAGAAATGCACATGCGATGATGATATAGAAGTTTGTTTTAAGCGATGAACTGAATGATGTTGTTTTGGTATTTGTGAGTGTATAAATATTCAATTTACTCTATAATACTACATTCGCTCCCTTGTCTACTCATTTCATGATCAAAAAATATTTGTATCACAATGTATTTTAACATATATTTTTTATTATATGGTTACTATACCCAATGTCATAACAGCACTGTATGAAAACAATGTTTTTCAAAATATAATTTATAATTATTGACTTTCACATCAATTTAATAGATTCACATCAATTTTATATATTTAAATATAAGTTGTACGTCTTGAAAAACTTGCTTCAAATAATTTACTATTATTCATATCTATCTTTTATTTTATCTGAGTATAACATTTGAAATGTACTCATTGTCATTTTTTTTTTGTCAATTTAAATCTATCATTTTTTTTGTGCGGCCGCCATTTTATTTTGGTGATAGTTATTATTCAGATTTTCTAACGATTTTGAAGACATTTATATTTTATGACTGATTTTTGTTTTGCCTTAAATAACGTGACCTCATATAAACAGTGAGCAAAACCTTATCGTAATTGGTATTTCTTTTGTAGACGCTCGGAAAATTGTTCATGAACATACTAATATTATAATATTATGAAAAAAAAACTACTATTTTGAATCAAATAAGCTAAACGTGCTGATCAACGTGTAACATCATCGATTTGCCATAAATGTTAAATATTGGCTATAATACTACAGAAAGTAACCCAGCAGTAATATCGCAAAAGAAAAATCACACCTTCAGACAGGAGATCAAACACTGCCACCGCTGCTTCGGTTTTCAAAAGACTCATCCAAGCATACACGTAGATTGTGGCGAAAGACTTAATCACTCCTTCGTTCCCGGCTTGCCCCCAGCCAACCCGGCCAGATTCTCGTTTCAAGGTTCAACAAAATCTAAAACATTAAAGAGGCGGGAAGGCAGCAAATTGTGTCTTGTGGGCCAGGTTCTTTCTAGGAGCGATTAATTCATCTAGTAGTGGGAGAATTTTCTTTCCAAGATCGGATGCGCATTTGAAATTCATCTGAACCAATGTATCCCAATGATGTATCCCAAGAAAAGTCAACTCATCCCTCCTCGGTATTGCATACTAAGCTCACCTTTACCTCAGTATGTGTTGGAGTTCCTGAGTTGAAAACCCGACCCTCAAGACAAAACCCTCATTATAAAACCCCATAAAAAATTAAAGAAAAAAGCCACCTCACTATCACCATCATCATCATCACCATCGCCGTCTTCGTCGTTTGGAGGATGATCCCCGTTCTTTGGCCCGTTCTCGCCCAGCCGGTAGTTCCGTTCAATCCCGAGAAGAGATGTTAGACGGAGAGACCCGACTCGACTAAACTATCAGAATGTTGAAAATTAGCACGCTTAGATTTCATTGCGTAATCATATGCGATTTAATTTATCATGACAATATTGATTTGATAGCTATGAATCGTCCTAGGATCGGTTGGTTTGATGAAGAGTGTCAAAAAGTGACGGACGAGAATAATAAAAGATAATGATAGAACATGGTTTTCCGACGAAAGTGATTAGACTGATTAGTGCAAACTGCTTCATGACGGGAGATAATTACAACTCAAACTGATTTATTCATCATCCAATTTTGATACGACCAGCTAGTCGGGAAACCTCCTCCAGCTACTGTAACCGAACCGCAACGCACCCCAAACGAACCACGGACCGGATGCGACCCACTTGAGGTTCTTTTCTTTTTCAGCTTCTTCTTTCTTTTTTTTTTGGAGTGTTCCTAAGTAGCAAGGAGCAGCTTCTCCCGGTCGTCGGTTTTCAGGAATGGAAAATAATGATGGTGTTGAGAGACAGCAGCCGGCGGTGAACGGAGAGGGTGAACCACATTGAACTGGACTCTGTGTCTAGGAAAAATATTAACTCCTCATGACCAGAAGCTTGGTTGAAAGTCCCAGGGCCCAGATAGCCGTAGCGGTAAACGCGCAGCTATTCAGCAAGACCAAGCTGAGGGTCGTGGGTTCGAATCCCACGGGTCGAGGATCTTTTCGGGTTGGAAAGTTTCTCGACTTCTCAGGGCATAAAGTATCTTCGTACCTGCCACACGATATACGCATGCAAAAATGGTCATTGGCATAGTAAGCTCTCAGTTAATAACTGTGGAAGTGCTCATAAGAACACTAAGCTGAGAAGCAGGCTCTGTCCCAGTGGGGACGTAACGCCAGAAAGGAAGGAAGGACCAGAAGCTTCTTCACCAGCAACACCGGGTCCAGTGCAGGGATGAGGCCAAGAGCTCGTTAGAAACCAGTGCCCCGGATCTGGTTGGTGGTGGAGAAGCTTGGGGAAGACACATCCTTCTGCTGAAAAGTGACTATTTCTTCATCATCCAAGCGAAGAAAGGGATAATGAAGTCTCTTTCACTTGCCTTAAGTACTCTTCTTTCCGGTGGTTTTGGTTATTTTTTCTCTCGAGAATTATGTGCGTAGAATGGTAAGAAAAGTGGAAAAGGTATACTCATTCGAGCTTAAACCTCAGATTGTCAGGAGCAGTCATGAAGTTTTGCTTGCTGGCTGCTTCTGTCTTCAGAATTGAATTTTCCAAGAAGGGAAAGACATACGAAACTATTCTCTGGTAGAAACAAACTTTGATCTTACTTTTACGAAAGTCTGGTTTCATGTGGAATCGAAGCAATGGAACTGTGGTTTTGTCATTTTTGTGAGTGAGTGAACCTACTGAATTTGATTGGCGTAACTTGAGTTCAGATGTACGAATTTGAAATAAGGATAGCAGGCGTCGGTACTGTTATGTTGTTCAATCTCAATTGATTCTTTTTAAAATATCAAATCTTTCCGTCAAATGTCCATCTGCCCAAATCCCATCATAGAAATGAAAGCCTATTCCTGGACAAGAAAAGAAGCAAACACGTATGAATCCGATCCTTGAGCCAATCTCAGCTGCACAATAGATATCCAAGAGCAACGCAGCGTACCGAATAAAAAAATCGCCCATTGTTCGCCGGCAGTCGACGACCACCCGCCAGAATTCAATTACGCTACTAAGCAAATATTGATCATCGATTTCCGGTCCGAAAATTGAGGCATTTATAATTGAAAGCCTCCGTCTGGCGTCGATGGATGGCGACGGCTGTTGAGATTCTTTCCCAGTTTCCATGCCATCATCTGGAACGTCAGCTTGATTCGGTGGTATGCATGTCGATGCCCATAAACCATACAGCACCATCAGAGAGAGTAGGAATGATACGAGCCTCATATGATGACACATCGGACGAAAGGAACGGAATCCGGAGCAATCCGATTTCGATCACTTGGTCAATATTTGGATTGGAACATCGGCTTCCAAGCTGGTTGGCGATGATGGTGGCAGCAGTGGTGGTCCCGTCTTCTTCAATTCGATGTGTGAATGGTTGTGGGATGAAAATCCATCACTTTGCGTCGAATACGTGTAGATTTTTTATTGCAGAGTCAGAGCTTCGTTTGAGATTGAAGTAGAAAACTTTTATAATTCACAAATAAACTGAAACTTTTCTAGATATACCTTCAAATATTTTTCCTGGACGAAATTCTAATGAAGACAACAAGAGTTTTCCCAAACAATTTTATTGAAATTTGCTTCAAAAAATATTAGAAATTGAAACATATGTTCTGACAGCAACAACTTAACAATATTATTATGCTTTGGATTCGAACAAAATGCTGATCAAGATTCAAGAATAATCCTGCTCAGAATTAGAGAAGAATCTTGCTCAGGATTCAAGAAGAATCCTGCTCAGGATTCGAAAAGAATGCTGATCTGGATCGTGTCCACGATTCGAACAGAATCCTGTCCAGAATTCAAACAGAATCCTGTCCAGAATTCAAACAAAATCCTGTCTAACAGAATCCTGTCCAGGGCTCGAAAAGAATCCTGTCCAGAATTCTAACAGAATCCTGTCAAGGATTGGAACAGAACCTTATCCAGGATTCGAACAGAATACCGCTCAGGATTCGAACAGAATACCGCTCAGGATTCGAACAGAATCCTGTCCAGGTTTCAAACAGAATCCAGTCCAGGATTCAAACAGAATCCTTCCCAGGATTCGAACAGAATCCTTTTCAGTATTCGAACAATGTTCAGGATTCGAACAGAATCCTGTTCAGGATTCGAACAGAATCCTGTTCAGGATTCGAACAGAATCCTGTTCAGGATTCGAACAGAATCCTGTTCAGGATTCGAACAGAATCCTGTTCAGGATTCGAACAGAATCCTGTTCAGGATTCGAACAGAATCCTGTTCAGGATTCGAACAGAATCCTGTTCAGGATTCGAACAGAATCCTGTGCAGGATTCGAACAGAATCCTGTGCAGGATTCGAACAGAATCCTGTGCAGGATTCGAACAGAATCCTGTGCAGGATTCGAACAGAATCCTGTGCAGGATTCGAACAGAATCCTGTGCAGGATTCGAACAGAATCCTGTGCAGGATTCGAACAGAATCCTGTGCAGGATTCGAACAGAATCCTGTGCAGGATTCGAACAGAATCCTGTTCAGGATTCGAACAGAATCCTGTTCAGGATTCGAACATAATCCTGTTCAGGATTCGAACAGAATCCTGTTCAGGATTCGAACAGAATCCTGTGCAGGATTCGAACAGAATCCTGTGCAGGATTCGAACAGAATCCTGTGCAGGATTCGAACAGAATCCTGTGCAGGATTCGAACAGAATCCTGTGCAGGATTCGAACAGAATCCTGTGCAGGATTCGAACAGAATCCTGTGCAGGATTCGAACAGAATCCTGTGCAGGATTCGAACAGAATCCTGTGCAGGATTCGAACAGAATCCTGTGCAGGATTCGAACAGAATCCTGTGCAGGATTCGAACAGAATCCTGTGCAGGATTCGAACAGAATCCTGTGCAGGATTCGAACAGAATCCTGTGCAGGATTCGAACAGAATCCTGTGCAGGATTCGAACAGAATCCTGTGCAGGATTCGAACAGAATCCTGTCCAGGGCTCGAAAAGAATCCTGTCCAGAATTCTAACAGAATCCTGTCAAGGATTCGAACAGAACCTTATCCAGGATTCGAACAGAATACCGCTCAGGATTCGAACAGAATACCGCTCAGGATTCGAACAGAATCCTGTCCAGGTTTCAAACAGAATCCAGTCCAGGATTCAAACAGAATCCTTCCCAGGATTCGAACAGAATCCTTTTCAGTATTCGAACAATGTTCAGGATTCGAACAGAATCCTTTTCAGTATTCGAACAATGTTCAGGATTCGAACAGAATCCTGTTCAGGATTCGAACAGAATCCTGTTCAGGATTCGAACAGAATCCTGTTCAGGATTCGAACAGAATCCTGTTCAGGATTCGAACAGAATCCTGTTCAGGATTCGAACAGAATCCTGTTCAGGATTCGAACAGAATCCTGTGCAGGATTCGAACAGAATCCTGTGCAGGATTCGAACAGAATCCTGTGCAGGATTCGAACAGAATCCTGTGCAGGATTCGAACAGAATCCTGTGCAGGATTCGAACAGAATCCTGTGCAGGATTCGAACAGAATCCTGTTCAGGATTCGAACAGAATCCTGTGCAGGATTCGAACAGAATCCTGTGCAGGATTCGAACAGAATCCTGTGCAGGATTCGAACAGAATCCTGTGCAGGATTCGAACAGAATCCTGTGCAGGATTCGAACAGAATCCTGTGCAGGATTCGAACAGAATCCTGTGCAGGATTCGAACAGAATCCTGTTCAGGATTCGAACAGAATCCTGTTCAGGATTCGAACAGAATCCTGTTCAGGATTCGAACAGAATCCTGTTCAGGATTCGAACAGAATCCTGTTCAGGATTCGAACAGAATCCTGTTCAGGATTCGAACAGAATCCTGTTCAGGATTCGAACAGAATCCTGTTCAGGATTCGAACAGAATCCTGTTCAGGATTCGAACAGAATCCTGTTCAGGATTCGAACAGAATCCTGTTCAGGATTCGAACAGAATCCTGTTCAGGATTCGAACAGAATCCTGTTCAGGATTCGAACAGAATCCTGTTCAGGATTCGAACAGAATCCTGTTCAGGATTCGAACAGAATCCTGTTCAGGATTCGAACAGAATCCTGTTCAGGATTCGAACAGAATCCTGTTCAGGATTCGAACAGAATCCTGTTCAGGATTCGAACAGAATCCTGTTCAGGATTCGAACAGAATCCTGTTCAGGATTCGAACAGAATCCTGTTCAGGATTCGAACAGAATCCTGTTCAGGATTCGAACAGAATCCTGTTCAGGATTCGAACAGAATCCTGTTCAGGATTCGAACAGAATCCTGTTCAGGATTCGAACAGAATCCTGTTCAGGATTCGAACAGAATCCTGTTCAGGATTCGAACAGAATCCTGTTCAGGATTCGAACAGAATCCTGTTCAGGATTCGAACAGAATCCTGTTCAGGATTCGAACAGAATCCTGTTCAGGATTCGAACAGAATCCTGTTCAGGATTCGAACAGAATCCTGTTCAGGATTCGAACAGAATCCTGTTCAGGATTCGAACAGAATCCTGTTCAGGATTCGAACAGAATCCTGTTCAGGATTCGAACAGAATCCTGTTCAGGATTCGAACAGAATCCTGTTCAGGATTCGAACAGAATCCTGTTCAGGATTCGAACAGAATCCTGTTCAGGATTCGAACAGAATCCTGTTCAATATTCGAACAGAATCCTGTTCAGGATTCGAACAGAATCCTGTTCAGGATTCAAACAGATTCTTGTTCTGGATTCGAATAGACTATTCGTGAGTTTTTTTCCTCAACAGAAGCCTGAAACCCAATCAACGATTAGTTCACTCATTTAACCTCCACTTCCCCAGCGATGAACTCAAACTAGTCTTCGAACGGAGGGAAATTGATTTCAAAACTCATTCTACCCGGTGAACCCGTGCGAAGTTAAGCCCAGAAACCCGCCTAGGAAGAAGACACGTCATTCCGCCCGGAGCCGAAGCCCAAATTGCACACTCCGAAGGCGTAACAGTCCGGAAATGAGAAAAGGATGGAAACTAAATCGCATATATCGCAAAGGAAGCCACCATATGCCACCATCCCGTCTCATCCTGCTGGATGGCTGATGATGATGATGATGATGATGATGAAGAAGACGAAGACTTTCGCTCGCCGGAGACTCCCCGTAGAGAGAAAGAAATGAATTGCTTTATTATACGGTGATTAAACGCAGTCATGCAATCAAGTATGATTCCTTTATGGCATATTCGAATGTCAAACTTTGTGTGCAGAACTCTTTCTGTATCGTATCGACTGACACGGACTGGCAGAACCCCGGAGCTGCTCGGGTTCTTGTTTCAACAACGAACGCTTTCCACAGCCAGTTTCGGTTCGGTTCAACTCATCCTGCTGCTGCCGCCGTCTCGCCAATCCAGGTGGGACCACTAGGGGTATGCGATACAAATTTTGTTGATGTAAGGATTGAAAATAATTGAAGGTGGAGCTGATTGGATGCAGAATCGTTTCACGGGATATTTTTAATTGTAACATGGACATGATCAGAATCAAAATCAGCGTTAGTAATCAGTTGGCTACAAAGGTGACTGGAGTCAAGACCAAATAAATCGTTGAAGGGTTTCCGGAAGAGGAAAATCAAGAAAGGCTATCGATGTATTGAATTGATAAATATCCTGAAGAGCACTCATCAAATAAAATTCAGCCATTGGAATTACTTTGCGAATTATTCCATGAGTGATGTTTGGCATTAAATTCACCAATGACAAAAAATTTGATTTATTACGAGTCAATTTTTGCAAGTTGACTTGTTGTTCAGTGTATTGAAATGCAAATGGGCAGCTGTGGAAATATATTAAGCAAGCTGTGTTGCAACAGAAACACCAAAAATGTTGGTTTCTAATGACGAGTTTTTTATGTTTTATACGCCTATGAATGATGATAGCAACTCTTCTACATTATAGTCGATCATTACAAAAAACAAAAAAGTTTGGATCTCTTTTGAGTGTGGATTAAGGTTTGAAATAAGTTTAAGTTTTAACTGTTTTGTGCATACATGACAAATTCCTCTGATTTTTTTCTCAACATAACGAAGCAAATTACTAAATCGTTTGAAATATCACACACCTTTATGACACACGTGGAAGGAAGCTCCTCCTGGGTGGGGGTAAGCTTAAAAATTTCAAATAATTTCTCATTTTCCACACGTAGCTACATATGCTACCAGTGTGTGGAGGTTTTCTGTTCACCTGGAAGGATTCCAATGAAGCTCCACTTTTCGAGCTTGGTTCGTTTCAACGATATACCTAGCCCCCATAGAATGATGCACAAACACGCTCCCGTTCAGTCAGTTAGTGAAGGGGCAAACATCGAAATCTACATATGTGCAAATATTTTCCGAGTGATTTGCTTTCGTCGAGAAGAGTTCAGGCAGGCAGACAGAGAGTGGTAGTCAGTGGTTTGGCAGCAGTGGTAGGTTGAGGATTTTTTCTTCATTTGGAGTTTGAAAATGGGAAACCTGAAGCCGTTTTCATGAAAAAGGCGTGAGGAAGTGGCACCGGCTAGGGAGCTTGGATCAGCGCGAAAAGCCCAAGGGTAAGGGATTCAAATCGCATGCATGGTGTTCATTAACTATAATAAATAATTATTATGTTTTATTTAGTATTTATACAAGTAAAATATAGTCTTGGGTCCTATTTCCATGACAGCTTATGTTACGTTTGGCTATGTCTTTATCAAAAGTTTCATTCCGTTTCCTCAAACCTTGCTCTTTGAATCATAATTATTTGTTTTCGTGATTTTTGAGTATTTTTTCTCTCAAATTTATCTAAATACCCTATAAAACAATACGCAGTTCACTTGTTCGAAAAAAAAAGCTCAATCAATTTCAACAACTGTATTCTAAATCTCTGTAAATCCACTCTTCTATCATGAACTCCCTTTCACAACCCTTTAGCTAAAGGGAAAATTTGATCAATATCTGATAGTCGTTACAGAAGTTTCAGTGAAGAAACATTCCATTTTCCATGGTAATAAGTTTGAAGAGGGCTCAACATCCCTTACTATTACTTTTGAATCACACAAGCATCCTTGAAAATCTATTATGACCCCCATTCGTTTGAGTGACATTTTTTTACTACCCTTATGAGGTCCAGGAAGCTTGTCAAAACGTTCAGGGGGTTTCAGGAGGATATAAACGGATTTTCAGAGTCATTTAATGGAATGGGGTTGGAAGCATATCAGAATCCAGTAGGGGCGTGAATTGCACACGAAGTATACTTTACAACAGTATACTTACATAGTATACTATTAAAATATACTAATTTGGTATACTACTGAAGTATATTACCATATTCACATAGTATACTTACTAAAGTTTACTTACATAGTAAATTTACTATAGTTCCTATATTCACCAAAATGGTTTTGATGAGCGTATTTGATGGATAGCGCCGACAATTTTTGTTGCATAGGATTCAACGAATGTGGTGTGGTTATTGCACCATGGCCAGATTCATTTCATAAGTGCGTGCATGGAAAAATAAGAATTGTGATTGAACACTAAGAAAAAAGTCACCGACTAACTGAAATTTATGTATTAATGACTATTTTCTATTATTCTTCCATTTATTCTGGGATTCTTCTAAGATTATAAGTTCAACCACTTTAAGGTTGTTCAAGAAATTCCCCTGCTCTGGGATTCTTCTGAAAACCCTCCTGAAATTTTTCGGAAAATCTCACTGAGATTCTTCCTGAAATCTCTCATCAATTCTTCTGTAGATTTTTCTGCGATCATCCCAAACATCTCCCAATTTTGTATTATTCCGGAAATGCTTCTGGGATTCCACTTGCAACTTCTTTATGACACTACAGAAAATATTTCAGAGAATCTTCCAAGAATACATGTGAGATTCTTCCACAAAAACCTTCTGGGATCCTTCCAGAAATCTCTCAGCTACCCCTCTTAGTTCTTTCTGAAATCATTCTGAAATTATCATAGTTATCTCTCTGATCGCTCTGTGGTTCTTCCAAAAATCTTCCTTCTCTTGGATTATCTTGGAAATTCCTCTTGGATATTAATGGAAATCCTTCCGGAATTTTTCCTTAAAATTTCACTGGGATTCTGCCGAAAATGTTTCTATGATTGCTTTTCACAGGCATGTGGGTAATCTGGAATCTTTCGGAATACATTTTGATTTTTTTTTTTCAGAAATCTTCGGGGTTTCTTACAAAAATGCCTCAGGGTTTCTTCCTAAAATCCATCCAATACTATTATATTAAATCCTCGATTTTTTCCAGAAATCCATCAGTAATTCTTTCGTGAATGCCCTTGTGACTTTTTAGATATTCCTCTTAGATTTTCTCAGAATCATTCCGATTCTTCTGGATTCTTCTTCAGGAAATTCGTCTGAAACAATAGTAAATAGTAAAATATCTATTCATATACTGCCAGATTATTCCGTTGAAATACTTGGGATTCTTCCGGAAATCCTCATGAAGTATTTCCTGAAATCCTGTTTAAATTCTTCCAGCTAACTTTTGGAGATTTATTTGACAATCTTTTTAATGGAAATGAAGAATTTTCTCATAAATTCTTCCGAAAACTCCTGAGAAACTGTTTGGAAATTCTCCTGGCCTTCTTATAGAAATTCTTCTTCAATTCTTACAGAGATCCTGTTAAAGTTTTTCCAGAATTGTTTTTGGGGTAATTTAGAATATCCATTTGGTATTCTAATATTCAGATACAATCTTTTTGTGATTTTTCTCAATATTTTCTCTTAACTCGATGGAATGCGAATCTTCTCGAAAAACGGATTTTTTTTTATTAATTTTTCATGTTAAAAAACAAGTTTTGTGAAATTTTATATTTTTCCTTAAGCTTTAATTTCATTCAAGAAAATTGAAAATCGGTAAAGCGGTTCAAAAGTTATGATTTAAAAAAAAATAAAAATTTCTGGTCACCCTATATCGGAAATGGTCACCCTAATCAAAAAATCCAAAAACACGTGTATCCTTATTTCGGATAAGGAACAAAATAACAAATTTTCACGGAATTCGGTGACCCACTAGATCGGTTTTTCATGGAATGGCTATATTTGAATAATTCCCGGAAAAAAATCCGGAAGAATCCTTAAAAGATATTATGAAGCCTTCCAGCAGGATTTCCGGGAGAAATACAGGAGTATTCCAGAATAGTTTCCGAAAGAATGCTCGAGAGATACTCGACAGAAAAATCACACGAAGCATTCTTGAAAAATGCACACGAGCATCCTGGAAGAAATTCCAGAAGAATCTTCGAAGAAAACCTAGTGGGAAGTATTCAGAGGATCCTCAGGAAAATCTCGAAAAAAAAGGCTAAAAGGTTTCTCGAAAGGTTCATCCAAAGATATTCGTAAGAATTCCAGCAGTATTTTCGGAAGAGTCCCAGAAGTGTTATAAGGTTTTGACAGGAAAATTACAGAGGCATTTTGAAAGGATTCTAGAAGGATTTTCAAATGTATCATCGAAAGTATTCCAAAAGGATTTCCGAAAACGTCTCGGATGATTTGCGTTAGAATCCAGAGGCATTTTCGTAAGAATCCCAGGAGTATTACCGGAATAATCTTGAAAACATTTTCGGAAGAAATCAGAGTTTGTAGGATTTCCAGATTAATTTCTATTAGTGCCCTATGAAATCTGCTGAAGAATCCTCTAGAAATAAACGATAGAAGTGCATCAGGATTTTCAGTTGAAACTTTCGTAATATTAAAAAAAAAATCTAAGAATTCAATTTCCAGGATATTGAAAGAAATGCCGAGGAAATCACTGAGGGACTTCAGCAAGAATCGCAAAAATATTTTCAGAAGAATCACAGAGGGATGTCTAGAAGAAATCCAGAAGAAATATCGGAAGGGTTCCATAAAATTATTTGGAAGAATCTCAGAACGATATCTTCAAGAGTACTGGTGTTTCCAGAAGAATTTAGAGAGATATCAGAAATAATCCCAAGATTTCCATAACTGAACAACTCACGATCCACCTCGGGATGGATTGGTGAGCAGATCTGGTTGTTGCAGATGAACAACGTATCGTGTAGCGCGACATCGCATCTCAACTCACCAAAAAACGGACAGTTGAAATTTACAACAGCCCTATAGTTTTCCAAACGCTAACATAGTATACTATCTCAATATACTAATTTGGTATACCACCATAGTATACCACCATAGTATACTAGCAAAAAAAATACTACCACAGTATACGTATATAGTAAACTAGCATAGTATATGAACATAGTATAGAATGTAAAAAAATCGCCTTATAAAGATAGTAAATTAAATCCAATATTCATGTTACGACCTGAAATATTTTGAAATCTATTGTAGGAAAAACCCTTTGTAATTCTTTTTTACAGAAACGATTTATGTAGAATCCCTCAGGAACTCCTCCGAATACAATTCTTCAGAAAATGTTTTTTTATTATATTTTTCCGGAAAAAACCCCAGAGGCTCTTATGAAAATGACTCGGGGGTCCAACCGAAAATGTTTCTAAGATCCTTTAAAAAATTCTGTTGGAATACTTCTGGATATTTCCCGAGAATTCTTCAGGCAATGCTTACTAAAATCTTCCGGAATAACTTTTGAGATTCTTCTGACTAGATATCCTTCCAGGATTTTTCCTCTGGAGTTCTGCCGAAAATCCTGCTGAAACTCTTCAAGATGTCTTTCGATGATTCGTCCGAAAATTGTTCCGGAATTTTTCAAAAAAATCCTTGTGGAAAGCTTCCACAAAACCTTCGGAGATTGTTTATGGAAACTCTTCTGTTCTTTCTTCTTTCTGACGTTACGTCCCAACTGGGACAAAGCCTGCTTCTCAGATTAGTGTTCTTATGAGCACTTCCACAGTTTTTAACTGAGAGCTTTCTTTGGCGATTGACCATTTTTGCATGTGTATATAGTGTGGCAGGTACGAAGATACTCTATGCCCTGGGAATCGAGAAAATTTCCTTTACGAAAAGATCCTCGACCAGCGGGATTCGAACCCACGACCCTCAGCATGGTCATGCTGAATAGCTGCGCGTTTACTGCTACGGCTATCTGGGCCCCTAAACTCTTCTGTTATCGTTACGTAATTCTTGTTGTATCATTCTGGAATTATGTTGAAATTGTTCGGAACATTTTTCGAGGATAACTCCGGACAACCCGCTGGGATTTGTCCGGTAATCTCTGAAAGATTCTCGAGAATCTCCTGAGATTCTTCTGGAAACTACGATATGGTCTCTTCTAAAATCTCTTCTGAGATGCTTTTGGACATCCCTTTTGACTGTTTCGTATACTCCCAGAAATTCTTCCGGAAATCTCGTTGCGATACGTCCACAAATTTCTTTATGATTCTTCCGGAAATTAATCGGGAATCGTTCCAGAGACCTTCCTTGAATTCTTCAAGAAATTCCTCAGAGATTCTTCTGGAAATATTTCTGGGATTCTTCTAGAGAAACCTCGGGTATTCTTCCGAAAACCGTTCTGGGATGTTTCTGAATATCATTTTAAGGATTCGTCATCTGGGATTGTTTCAGAAATTCATTTATATTCTGGATTTTTCCCGGTTAAACTAGCTGGAAATCTTCCAGAAAACCATTCTGGAAGAATTCTTGAAGATATCTGGAAAAATTGCTGTAAAATTGTCGGGAGAATTCAGAAGATATATCTGGCAGAATCCCAAAACGTTTGCCGGTGAAATCCAAAAACAATTTCAGTAAATATTCCCCCACAAATTGTTAGAAGAGACCCAGGAAAAACCCGGAAGAATCTCAGAAGGATATATGGGAGAATATATGAGGAATTTCTTTAAGAATCCTAGAGGGCTTTCTGGAAGATTTCCTAAGGTATTCCTGTTAGTAGATAAGAAATCCTGAAATCTCTCCGATGAACTTCTGAAGAAGATGTCAGCAATGATTTAAGCTAGATATCTGGAAAAACTAAAAGGGGCTTTTTGGAAAAGTACCAGAACGATTTCCGTTTTCCAATTCTAGGGGCATTTTTGGGAAAACTTCAGAGAGATACTGAAAAATTCTAAAAGGATTTCCGTAAGTATTCCAAACAAATTGCCAGAAAAATTTCAGGAAGATTGCCGAAAGAATCTCAAAGAATGAATAGTATATTTTGAATAATTATATTTTTAGAGAGATTTCTGGGAGAATTTGAATGGGGTCACCAAAAGAGTACGAATGACATTTGCCGAAGTTTTACAGAAAGATTTCTGGAAATTTATTAAATTATGATATAATAATTTCAGAAAGATTTCAGAAGGATTTCTGAAAGAATTTTCTTCTTCTTTCTGGCGTTACGTCCTCACTGGGACAAAGCCTGCTTCTCAGCTTAGTGTTCTTATGAGCTTAGAGTGTTTATGAGCACTTTCACAGTTATTAACTGAGAGCTTACTATGCAATGACCATTTTTGCATGTGTATATCGTGTGGCAGGTACGAAGATACTCTATGCCCTGGGAAGTCAAGAAAATTTCCAACCCGAAAAGATCCTCGACCGGTGGGATTCGAACCCACGACCCTCAGCTTAGTCTTGCTGAATAGCTGCGCGTTTACCACTACGGCTATCTGGGAATCTTCGAAGGTTTTTCGGAAAAATCATTAATATATCTAGAAAAATCTCAGAAATGATAAATGAGAATACCAGAAAGAATAACGAACGGATCCTTGAAACATTTTTGGCAGAAATGCAGAAAATAACTATTGGATAATCCTGGAAGGATTTCCACAATAAATTAAAAAAGATTTCCGAAAGAGTTCCAGGGAGATTTACAAAAAATCAGAAAGATATCTGGAAAATATCAGAGGGATAGCAAAAATTATTCCCAAAATAATGCCAGAGATCCCACTCTGGAAGAATCTCTGAGGTATTTCCGGAAGAATCCCAGATGGATTTGTTGAATAAGCCCAGATGAATTTTACGAAGTATATCATGAGGATTTTCAGAAAATACCAGTGATAAGCATCTTTATTCACAGAAATTCCAAGATGAAAGCCCAGTAGGTGTTCCGAACGGAACAACTCCAGATGAATTTCTGGAAGAACGACAGAAGGATTTCCAGAATAATTTCAGCCGTATTACCTTAAGGATTTCAAAAGGACCACCGAAAAAATATATGAGGGATTCACGGGAGAATTTCAAGGAATCTCAAGAGAATCTCAGTGAGATTGAGAGGGATGTTTGATAGAAACTCAGAGCAAATGCTAAAAAAATCTTTTCCTGATGAACTCCTTAGAGATCTCCGGAAGAATCCCTGAAGAATTTTTGAAGAAACTTAGAGTGATTCAAGTCACAATCCCAGAGGAATTTCCTCTGAGATACTGTTAATGTTCAGAAGGACATCCAGAGGGTTCCCAGGACGAATATCGGTAAAATCACAGAGATATTTTCAGAAAATTCTCTGTGGTTACAGAGGTAATTTCAAAATAATACCAGATTTTTTTTGTAAAATCATAGAGTTATTCTGCGAATATTCCAAGGAATATTTCCACGAGATTTCCACATGTATTTCTAGAAGAATTCAAAAGTAATTTTCAAAAGCTTTTCTGCGCTGCAACTCAAAATGTGAATATTATGTACTCATGTACGGACCCATGAACATTGTATGAACAAAATACACATTCTCAAAGGAAATATCCTTAGAAGGTTAAAATTAAGCGGTAAGTAAGTCTTTTTAACAAATTAAGATAATAAGATCAAAATATAACTAAATGTTAATTAAAAATTTAAAACGGTTGGGGAAATTAACACATGGCATCTAATTTTGAGAAATTTCGAAGGAAGATCAAATCCAAAATAGAAAATTGTTTCATCAACATTATTCTGAAATTTATTACTGTTGTCATTTAAATTCTTCATATAGGACTCATTTCGCCGTGTTTCCCAAACTTCGCGAATTTACGCTGTCCCTTGAAATGGGAAATACCTGCGTAAGATACAGCAGACAGACTTGCGTATTTCAAAAAGTGTTTTGTTTTTATTCGGCATAATGTTTTTTTTTTTTGCCCAACCATAACTCTCAATCGATTTTCCCTAATTTTAAAATACATTTCCGTGCACGCCCTCGAGAAATTAATCTGGCCATGGTGCAACAACCGCAAAACATTCGATTTATCCTATGCAACAAAAATTGTCGGCGTGATCCATCAAATTGACTCACCAAACCCATTTTGGTGAATATAACAACATACCTGATGTTTACTCCAGTAACCCTCCAGTGAACTCTTTTTCTATACTTTCTACATATACTACTGCAACTTTCAACCTAAAATACTCGCTCAACTAGTATACTAACTTAGTATACTATCATAGTATACTACTTAGTATATAGTTATAGTATACTAACTTAGAATACTGTTTTAGTATACTATATTAGTATACAGTGATGGTATACTAATATAGTATACTGTTATGGTATACCAAGTTAGTATATTAAGATAGTATACTAAGTTAGTATACTGTGATAGTATATTATGTTAGTATACTGCAAAAGTATACTATATTAGTATTTTATATAAGTATACTATATTAGTATACTGCATTAGTATACTAAGTTAGTATACTGCATTAGTATACTAAGTTAGTATACTTAGTTGGTATGCTATATAAGTATAATATGTACTAAAATAGTAATACATACTTATCAATACACAAACCAAGCTGTTTTTCTGTGATTTTTACGGCAATGGTGGGAATACTGAAGCTATTCGTTACATGTATCTTGAAAATATCTATTATTTCTCATTCCCATGCGATTCAGCTTTAGTTGTCATTTTGAAACACATTCCTCTATTTATTAGCTGAACTTCTGCTAGGCTCGAGTTTGGGGTGGACGGAGAGTGGGCGAGGCACAGGAAATGAGTTTGACTGACTTTGCATAAAAGTGTGCTGCAGCTTCATTCCTCACGTCATACTGGCAAGGATTGGCATCTTCCCCACAACTACTATGGTGATGTCAGTCATGTTGTGGCGACGACCTAGAAAACGTTGCACCTTGAATGCCTACAAAAAGTTTGGCATTCTAGGACGAATGTTCAATAAACGAACGAAACACCAAATATTTTGTAAGAAAATGCAAGAATTTTGAATTAACTTGAAATTTGTTTGAAGGTTTAACATCCAATCAACAAACCTTCTGCATGGCAGCTGCCACTGATGCTTATTTTTAGAGGCTGAAATGCAACCTAGAGCGCCTTCAAATTAAGCATTGACTTGTGTGCAGCTATGCCACACAAATTGGAACGAACACCACAGAAATCCATCCCGACAACTCTCCCTCCGATCACACCATCATCGGCCCACTCAAATCGGGCCAATATTAATAGTTTCCAAAACCATAACCCTGCTTTGGAAAGCGAACTGGAATTTGAATTGTGAATATGCGCGCACATTCGAATCGAACATGCCATCCGGTTGAACGCGCTTTTGAATCCTCATCAACTTTGAGAAAAATGCCGGCTGCAGGGATCGTAGCTACCCGAGCAGAAGAGAACCAGAAATCTGGTGTTCCATACCAGATAATTTTCCATATTTATCACCTGAATATGGTATGGAAGAGTTCTGCCCAAAAGGTGAAATATTTCAAATAATATCTCATGCGTATTCTACAAACACTGTCCTTGATCTAGTATTGCAATAGCTAAATAATACATGATGAATTTTGTTAGAAATGTGAAATTTTTGTATGAGCTATTCAATACCTCGAGCAGCCAATGAGTTATTTTTAATAGGGTCCAACAATTTTCAGTGATATCATGTAAAAACTATAGGTTCCTGAAGCCTTGTCTTAACTCTTTTACCAAACGCTTTAGTTTGTGTAAGAAATACACGGTTACTCAATTTTCATAATGTTTTGTATAGGTTTAAGACAAAAAACATTATTTTTCGTTTTTTTAACACCTGCCACACCTCTAGGATTTTAACTCAGATTTAAGGTGAATTATGTTTTCCGTGTACGTTCCAAAATGACCATTCGGAAGTTTTTAATTAATAACACGATAGAGTATGTTCATACGACTACTTTGGTAATTTTTCCTTATCAAATAATATCCAATTCGTAATTGATCTCTAATTTCAAAGAGTGCGTTCAAATTTGCATTTCGAAACTTGAAGTTAGCCCTATCTGACTTTTCGGAAGATACACAGAAAACCTAATCCACCCAAATCTGAGTTGAAAGCTGAGAGTATGAAATTAACTAAAAAAAACTAAAAAGTTCGTTTTTTATATAATTCTATACAAAACATTTTGAAAATAGGATAAACGTGTATTTCTTAAGACAATATCTAAATAACTAAATAATACCTTATTATAGTACACTACCAAAATATGCTACGCATAGATAAGTGCAAGTAATTCATTCCAGCTCGGGTCCCATCCCATAATCCAGTCGAGCTTGAAGCCACCACCGTCGTGTGCTCGCATAGCAACAACACCAAATGGTAGACGGGTGTTACTTTTTCACCCGGGATCACACGCCTTGCTAACCTGGACATTGTACCCCGGTTTCTGCCCCGACCTAGGGGGAGCTCTTTGAAGGGTGGACTTTCAAACTACAAACGACAGCCGTTTCCGGTTCTGGCTGGAGGTTTGGCAGGTGGATGGGATGGATGGTGTGCACCTGCTGTGGAGCACAGCCGAAGCCGGAAAAGAGACCGAGAACTTTGAGCTGCTGGGAAAGGATACGGTGGAGTATGTGCGGATCATCGGTGGATCCCAGGATGAACTATGATAGTTTGGAAGGGATAGGGTTACCAGTTGATAAGTTTGTTGTAAATAGGATTCATTCAGAATCATATATAACATTGGTTCAGAGTCCTAAACAGGATTCTCTCAGAATTATGAATAGGATTCGTTCAGAATCCTGAACAAGATTTGGTCAGAATCTTGAACAGGATTCGTTCAAAATCTTAAACAGGATTCGTTCAGAATACTGAACAAGGTTCGTTCAAATTTTGAAAAGAGCTCATTCAGAATCCTGAAAAGAATTCGTTCAAAATCCTGACCAGGATTCGGTTAGAATCCTCACCAGGATTTGGTCAGAATTCTAACAGGATTTGGTCAGAATCCTGACCAGGATTCGTTCAGAACTCGGTCAGAATCCTGATCAGGATTCGGTTTGTATCCTGTCCAGGATTCGGTTAGAATCTTGACCAGGATTCAGTTAGAATCCTGACCAGGGTTTGGTCAGAATCCTGAACAGGATTTGGTCAGAACCCTCACCAAGATTTGTTCTGAATCCTGACCAGGATTCGGTTTGAATCCAAACCAGGATTTTGCCAGAATTTTCACCAGGATTTGGTCAGAATTCTGACCAGGATTTGCTTAGAATCTTCACCAGGATTTGGTCAGAATCCTGACCAGGATTTGGTCAGAGTCCTGACCAGGATTTGGTCAGAATCCAGACTAGGATTTGGTCATAATCCAGACTAGGATTCGTTCAGAATCCTGACCATGATTCGTTAAGAATTCGGTCAGAATCCTGACTAGGATTCGGTTTGTATCCTGACCAGAATTTGGTTAGAATCTTGACCAGGATTCGGTTAGAATCCTCACCAGGATTTGGTCAGAATTCTAACAGGATTTGGTCAGAATCCTGACCAGGATTCGTTCAGAACTCGGTCAGAATCCTGATCAGGATTCGGTTTGTATCCTGTCCAGGATTCGGTTAGAATCTTGACCAGGATTCGGTTAGAATCCTGACCAGGATTTGGTCAGAATCTCGACTTGAATTCGTTCAGAATCCTGATTAGGATTTGTTCAGAATCTGGTAACCCTATCGCCATCACCGGAAGCAGTACGCGCCGAAAGTGAATTCCGTTCGTTCGTACAACTGGAAGTCCTCGCTTTGACGACACCGCCCGGTCGGTCGCTTCGAACTTTTCCGTCCCATCTCCCGGTGACTATGCGGAGGATATGAGGAAAATCCCATACATAATATATGATCCCCGACATTCGTGGTGGTGGTGGTACCGATGCCGCCATCGAATCCTGTCGAAGTCCTCGTCGTCATCATCGGATCGATTTGTGGGGGCTAGGGAGGCAAGAAGGGTTTCGTGGCCCGGATGTCGGAAGGCGAGGGCCGTCGGTTGGAGCCATAATACCTACTATATTATTCAATCAATTTTGAGGTTATATCATACTATTTGATACGCTATAGATTGAAATTAAATTTGACTTTTGCATAATATTTTCCAGGCTCACAACTGAAGCTGAGGAGGGGGGATGGGGATGGCCTTCTCCCGGGTTTTTGGTGGTTCGGTGACTGAGTTTCACGTCAGGTTGATTCCGAAGTTCCTGTGCACACGATCGATGCTGCGGTCGATGTCTGTGTTTTATTCGGATGAATGCCAAAGAGCATCAGCATCCGAAACTGTTTCTTTTCTATTATTCAGGCGGGAGTTGAGCAAGTTCGAATCCCGGTATCTCTCGGGGATGGCACTCGATTTTGACCAACGCACAGAGAACCAGTTATTTTGAAAGCATGCAAAACAAAATTTCAAAACATGTGTTTAAGATGAGATACAAATTTTTTAAATCAATATTTTGAATAAAATTTGTACAAAATTTGAATGAAGTTTGAACAAAGCTTAGAAAAAAATGAGTACAATTTGAATAACTATTGAACAAAATTTGGAAAATTCTAGAACAAAATTTGAACGATAAATTTGGTAGCGCAAAATGAGAATTTGAAAAACAATTGAACAAAATTTCAAAAATTCCCGAACAAAATTTGAAGAAAAAATTGTGTTGCACAAAATTTAAACAAAAAATGTTTAACAATTTTTTTTTGTTCAAAATTTGTTCTATATTTTTTTTGCTCAAATTTTGTGCAACAATATTTTTTCTTCAAATTTTATTCAGGAATTTTGTAATTGTTTCTCAAATTTCACTTAATTTTTTTTTTACTTTTTTCACCCTTTCAAACATAATTCACAGCACTTCTCGCGAATAAAAAAAAAAATTAACAGAATTCTTCATTTTGCACCATACAATTTTAAATCTGAACCACTGTGCGGGGCACGTTTGCATCAGCTCGGTTCGATTATTTTGATATCGATATATTTTGAGGCTACCGACGTTATTCCGGGTCCGTGTGGGAGCCGACTTTTTTCCCCCGCCTTTGATAGGCCAATTTGATTGCGTCGTGCCTTCGGAGAGGCTTTTGGGAAGCGGATTATTGGACCTGGATTGTGGTGGCTTCGTTCGATTTCGATGACCGAATGGCTCCAGCACGGCCAGATGCTTCAGGTTCAGATCTATGGCTTTCGCAGAAGGGTTATGATGGGAGTTATCTATCGAACACAGAGGATTTAATCTGGCAGAGGACATTGGGCTGAATGAGAATGATGATGGGGATTCGTTGGGTTCCTTGGGGGGCGTTGATGCTGAGGAATGTTAATATAGGAAGGATTTTCGGGACTCTCGTCGGTATTTGACCGCAAACGAAATGCTACTTGTTCGTGATGAAAAGCTTATGATTTCTAATCAGTAGATATAGATTATTGATTGCGAAGGTAGCAAAGCTGACACAATCGGTATTCTCGTGTATAAAAATATCCATTTTTTTATCTAATTTGTTTTTTGAAACACAGATGGTTACAAAAATGATAGCTGCCACAGTTTTATGATTAATTGCAAATCATGAATAGTGTTTAAACAAGTTACCATTAAAAACCTTTCAGAGATATAACAAAAAATTAAAAAAAACATCTGTACAGAAAAATCTGGATAAAAAAATTGTGATAAAAAATAATTGAACATAAAAAAAAGTCAACAGATATATTTGTACAAAATATGTGAAGAAATGAATTTGATAGACAAACGAACACAAAGTTTGAACAAAAAAAACTTGATAAAATTTTGGTAAAAAAAATAACATGATTAAAACAAAATTTGAACAAAATTTGAACAAAATTTGAACAAAATTTGAACATAATTTGAACAAAATTTGAAAAAAATTTGAACAAAATTTGAACAAAATTTGAACAAAATTTGAACAAAATTTTAACAAAATTTTAACAAAAATTGAACAAAATTTGAACAAAATTTGAACAAAATTTGAACAAAATTTGAACAAAATTTGAACAAAATTTGAACAAAATTTTAACAAGAATTGAACAAAATTTGAACAAAATTTGAACAAAATTTGAACAAAATTTTAACAAAAATTGAACAAAATTTGAACAAAATTTGAACAAAATTTGAACAAAATTTGAACAAAATTTGAACAAAATTTTAACAAAATTTGAGCAAAATTTGAGCAAAATTTGAGCAAAATTTGAACAAAATTTGAACAAAATTTGAACAAAATTTGAACAAAATTTGAACAAAATTTGAACAAAATTTGAACAAAATTTGAACAAAATTTGAACAAAATTTTAACAAAAATTGAACAAAATTTGAACAAAATTTGAACAAAATTTTAACAAAAATTGAACAAAATTTGAACAAAATTTGAACAAAATTTGAACAAAATTTGAACAAAATTTTAACAAAATTTGAGCAAAATTTGAGCAAAATTTGAGCAAAATTTGAACAAAATTTGAACAAAATTTGAAAAAACTTGAACAAAATTTCAACAAAAAATTGAACAAAATTTCAAAAACAAAATGAACAAAAATTTGAACAAAGTTTGAACAAAATTTGACAACAAATTTGAACGAAATTTGAACAAAATTTGAACAAAATTTTAACAAGAATTGAACAAAATTTGAACAAAATTTTAACAAAATTTGAGCAAAATTTGAACAAAATTTGAACAAAATTTGAACAAAATTTGAACAAAATTTGAACAAAATTTGAACAAAATTTTAACAAAAATTGAACAAAATTTGAACAAAATTTGAACAAAATTTGAACAAAATTTGAACAAAATTTGAACAAAATTTGAACAAAATTTTAACAAGAATTGAACAAAATTTGAACAAAATTTTAACAAAATTTGAGCAAAATTTGAACAAAATTTGAACAAAATTTGAACAAAATTTTAACAAAAATTGAACAAAATTTGAACAAAATTTGAACAAAATTTTAACAAAAATTGAACAAAATTTGAACAAAATTTGAACAAAATTTGAACAAAATTTGAACAAAATTTGAACAAAATTTTAACAAAATTTGAGCAAAATTTGAGCAAAATTTGAGCAAAATTTGAACAAAATTTGAACAAAATTTGAAAAAACTTGAACAAAATTTCAACAAAAAATTGAACAAAATTTCAAAAACAAAATGAACAAAAATTTGAACAAAGTTTGAACAAAATTTGACAACAAATTTGAACGAAATTTGAACAAAATTTGAACAAAATTCGAACAAAATTTGAACGAAATTTGAACAAAATTTGAACAAAATTTCAACAAAACTTGAACAAAATTTGAACAAAATTTCAACAAAATTTTAACAAAATTTGATTAAAATTTGAACAAAATGTGAACATATTATATTTTCACGACGCTGACCAATGTTGCAGTGTTCAGGGATAAAAATGTGGGTTATAAAGCAAATTCCGGCCGTGATCCCTCCCGCTCTTCTCGAACGGAGCATCTGACTGGGATGGGTGCCTGTGGTGCAATGATGATTATTTTTATTAGTTTTACGATTATGACTTATTCATAATTTTATCGTTTTCCACTCGTGTTGGGTGTTGTTTCCCACACAAATGCAAACGTCGAGCGGAAGAGGCTTTAAGTATTATGCCATGTAGGGGTATGCTTTCTCTGTGCAGTGAACGAGGACTATGAGCACCACCAAAATCTATAAATATGTGGGAACGAATGTGAAGAGAAGTGCACGGGGGTGGAAGAGCTCTCAAACATTCCACCAGACTCGACTATCCTCCTGCTAGCAAGCCACAGCTCTAGAATTAACTGTTTTTATTAAAAACAACGTGATATCACAAAACCCAACAGAGCCGACAAGAATGGAGTTTTCATTCGAGGAGGGGAGCTGTTTGGCAAAATATGTATTTTGTCTTTGCATCACATAGGACTTTGGTGAAGCTTGACGATGATGGCCGACGAGATGATGTGAGTGTGCGATGACAAACAGGCAGACTGTGATGAATATTCAACAGCTCGTAAGTAGTGGGATCATCAATCTCACACTTTTGTGTGTACTGTGCAAGCAAAGTTTGAAGCTAGAGTGCTTAACTATTCGGGGAGAGGTGGTTTGTCGATGATAACGAATTCTATCAATTTGATGAAAATTCAAATGATTGTGTAGTTTGTAGATAACTTATGGGAAACACATTTTTGGATTGAAAATTGTAGAATCTTCTTCAAAATAAAAAAAAAACTTATTGGAAAACCAAAATTTTTTGAAATTTACTTTTCAAATTTTTTTATCTTATACTAACTATTTCTCATCTTCTCTTTTCAGGTAAGTCACATTTAGTCATGAAGGAGGTTTTTCGTAAGTTGCAATTACCAATATATAATTTAAAATTTGGAGAGCTCTCACTAGAACTTAAACATCGAAAATTTTCAATTTTTTTGTTTAAAAAAAGTAAAGTTTGAATGAAAAACAATCTTTTTTGTTAATCAGTCAAAGGTCAACCGATGGCCTTTGAAACTGATAAGAGTATATTTGCTCTTGTGTCACCATTAAATTGCGCATCCTGCAGATCAGCTTCATGCGAACTGCTCAGTTGAGCGAGTCTAAGAGGATTTCCGCTGCAGCATCAAAGCTCCAACTTCATCGGATCGAACCCAAAGACAGCATCTCGCTCAACTTCGCATTCGCACCCTCTCCCTTCCACACTGCATATAATTAATCCGACATTTGTCACTTCCGCTGAAGGGTCGGCCTCTCTCTTCCCATTTCAACATCGTTCTGACAGGGTGGTACCGATCCACAGTCACAACATTTGCAACCCCTGACGGTGCTTCTGACTCGCGGTGACGAAACCGACCAATCCAGTGCCAATCGTGTGATCCACCGAACTGTGAAGGGTTCAATTTCAAAAGGCTCATGGTGAAATGTCATTTTTTCGCCATCACCGAAAACGAATCAATTGGTTAAGTAGGGGAGGTGACCATATTTATCCGCGCTGTGCGTTTTCGAGCATTTCCAACTGCACCACGGTTGATCCGGCGAATGGCGATGCAATGTCAGTGTGGTCAGCTGGTGAATGACATCTGGCAGATATCAACCGATAACGAGAGAGAGCCGAGTTGAACCCTTTGACGGAAAGGGACGGTGAAATACTGTTTGCAAGTTTGTCTGTAGAAAGGCGTTGTAATGATTTTGAAATTTTTCTGATTCTCTGATTCTCTGATTCTCTGATTCTCTGATTCTCTGATTCTCTGATTCTCTGATTCTCTGATTCTCTGATTCTCTGATTCTCTGATTCTCTGATTCTCTGATTCTCTGATTCTCTGATTCTCTGATTCTCTGATTCTCTGATTCTCTAATTCTCTGATTCTTTCTTATTGTGACACACAGCAAATTTAATCATTTCAAAACGTAGTCACCAGATGTCAGTGCATCACACTGATCTGCAGATTGGATTAGCTGCTCTTGACACATTCGAGTTGCGATAATGGGATTTAATTTATGGTCGCCATTTGTGCTCTCCAGGGATGACTGAACCTGAAGGATGAAACGTAAAGTTCAAGGGATGGAAGGCATGCATTTTATTGCAAAAACACATTCGAAAGGTTGGGAAACATGGCCCCGGCAAAAGTATCCTGAACTTCATCGATCAATCGCGGTCGGTGGTTGAGCCCTTCGGACGTGAACAATGGACCTTTCTGTGCGAGTTTGGCAACTGGAATGAGGTTGGGTTCGATGGGGGCTTTGTCGGGTCAGTGATTCCGATCGGTGAGGGATTAACACGGTAAATGCACATTTAGAGGGTGAACAACAACTACTAGCAGGATTAGTGAGGGAACGAAGAGTTCTCGGTTTTTGTAACAGATATTTCCACTGTGAGTTCATGCGTTTTGTGCGGCTTGGTGGTTGTTTTACGTAAAATCGGTAATTGATTAGCCTGACAGATGGTTGACAGTGGCTGTACGTTGCGACGTGCGGTATTGCGTTATCATCTGGGCTGCCACTGATTTACTCGTGGTCTGTCCAGATTATATTGACATGTTTGGTAGGAACGATAGGGTAATTAATTATTGGATGTAAAAATATTGATGATTGGGTTGAAACAGCCGTCATCTATCAACGTAACGAGAATGAAATTATTTTTATGAATCATGTTTTGATTTCAATTATTTTTTTTTTGTAAACGTATCCTAGTCAACATGTTGGTTGGTATAATTTATAATATTCATTTTAATATTCACTCGTATCCATCATAAAAATATATAATTAACTGTTAACAAGTAATTACCGACGACCATAATCAGCTATTGCGTTGTTGAAGAAAGGAGACGAGAGATAAAAACTAATATCAAAAATTTTGTTCGAATTTTTTTTAAAGTTTTTTTCAAGTTTTGTTCAAATTCTGTTCAAATTTTAAATTTAAAGTTCAACTTTGTTTGACCATAACTTCATGAATACTCAACCGATTCCAAATCTTTTTACATGCTTTTGAAGCTTATTCAATTGTTTTTAAATCTTTCATACATCACATTTCACTAAAGTAATGCCATGACCGAGTTATTCTGCCAAACCGCACAGAAACATGATTTTTTAACGAAAAATGCTAGTTTTTTTTTCCAATTCTTGAAAGTTGAATATTATCTCTTAAGTTGAAACTGGTTTTTCTCATTTGCTAGACCTTTGAGAAGGACTTTACAACAATTTTTAAATAATTTTGAAACAAAAATATGATTGCATATGTTAGAAAATAAATGCACTATTGAACTCGTAATTAAGGCAAGATGCTTCATAAATTTGTTTTTTTTTATAAATAATGTAATTTCCGTCGAAAAAACTTAAACTTAAATCCAAAGGAAATTTGTTTTTTTTTATAAAAAATTTACGTTTTTGTTTAATAACTAGGTCAAAACCATTTTTAGATTTTTTTTTGCATGTGCAGGTTGAAAACAAATAAGTTTGATTCGAAAGCATGTAAAAAGATATGATTTATTGGCAAAATGATGAAAAATTTGTATAAAAGTATTTATAACTAAGACTAGTTTTGATTTTAGACCAATTTAATGTTTTACAAAGTTTTCATAAATTTAATTTTGTGGATAATGGTGCTAAAAGTTTCAAAATTGGTGTTAAAATTACAAAGTAATGTTAACTTCACTTTATAACTTTTATAACTTGAAAATCAATTAAATTTTGTTCAACTTTTGTTCAAAATGCGTTCAAATTTTGTTCAAAATGAGGTCAAATTTTGCTCAATTTTTTTTTTTAATTTCGTTCGAATTTTGTGCAAATTTTGTTCTTATTTTGTTCTTATTCTGTTCAAATTTTGTTCAAATTTTGCTCAAATTTCAATCAAATTTTGCTCAAATTTTCTTCAAATTTTGTTCGCTCAAATTTTGTTCAAGATTCGTTTAATTTTTTTTTTCAATTTTTGTTCTAGTTTTGTTCAAATTTTGTTCAAAGTTTATTAAAATTTTGTTCAAATTTTGCTCAAATTTTGTTCAAATATTTTTCAAATTTGATTCAAATTTAGTTCAAATTTTGTTCAAATTCTGGTCAAATTTTGTTTGAATTTTGCTCAAATTTTGTTCAAATTTTGTTTGAATTTCGTTCAAATTTTGTCCAAATGCGTTTTTATTTTGTTCAATTTGTTTTTTTTTTTCAAATTTTGTTCCAGATTTTGTTCAAATTTATTCAAATTTGTTTATAGACCAGTCACTGCTGTATCAGAACTTAATTCATCGTTATCAATCTCTCATCAACTGCATCACCTCAGACGACCCTCCCCAAAAACCGCAATCCTAATTATCATCGCTTTGGCATCGCAAAGCACACACAGTCTGAAGTTCGACCCGCCGTCGATGCAAGAAGATTGCTCCACGATCATGCATCGCAAACCGCTCGTGCTGATGATTAGAAAATGATACGATTATAAGATCATCGTTAATTTGCGTTGCATAATGCAATGATAATTATATTAGGGTGGATATCCGCCCGACTCGAGTCGAAGACAACGCCATCCACCGCTTTGCCACACGTTCGCTGAATTCACTTGAACCACTTCCTGACGCCCGCCCACCCACAGCACCACCAATCGCCCATCTAGGAGCTCGGCGGCAAAAAGGATAATATTATGATTACGTGCCGAAGTGCTTCACCACCGCAGCCACAATCGCACCTCAACAGGGTCAGCGAGATGGAATCAATCCCCCTGATTGGATTGTACGTAGGTATGTGGGAGAGGATGTTCGTGCTGTTCATGCACCTCATGCAAGCCAAAGCCCTCGACGGAATAAACGAGATGTGATTCCTTTGCACTTGGATTGGTGGTTTTTTCCTTTCCTTGGAACCATCGCCGTCTCTGGCAGAACAACGCCGGGCTGAAGGGTTTTCCGATTATGATGAGTGTATTAGAAGAAGGAGCCACTTCTGGGGATAGTCGCACCTGCACGAAAGGCGAACTACATACGAATCAAGCCATGAGCAAGCAAGCGGATGGACGGACGCAACAACAGGAGCACTAATGGATTATCGGTTAAGGAGATTTCTGCTGCTAAGCAGCTGCTCGATGTAAGAGACCCACACTTGCACACACACATGTGAGCGAGGTCCCTCTCCGGGGATCCAAGGGGAGTTGTTTACTGGGAAACCCAGGGCGAACAAGAAGCTAGATGAACATATGAACCGTTCGGACGGTCGATTGTCAGAAGAAGATGGAACAAAGCTCTCGGATTGATTTTCCTTTCCAAATGAGAATTGAATTTTGATGCTTGATTAAATATTTAGCATCGGTTGCCGGTATCCGGAAATATGACTCTTGGGACGTGTCCGTGTGTTTGCTGGGTTACAACAAGGGTACGGTTGTCTGACGAACAGTATGCTAGGGTGTTCCCTACTCTTTGAGCTTCCAGTTGAACTAGACCTGAATGGGAAATGCTGTGAACACCCTACGAATAACCTTCACCTATGGTCCGAAGAAATGCGTCCATCCTGGCTTGGGTTATATTCACCTTCACAGAGGCTTGCATAGTTTATAACAACAGTGAGAGTTTCAGCTTTACCAGCCTGAGAGGAAATTTACCTACTTTGCATACCGTTCATCAACCAAAAGGCCTTTTGCTGCCGGTGATGTACGACTTTCCGTTAAGGGTATGCGAGATGAGATTTTTCGTGTTGGTACGAGACGAATCAATGCACGGAATCTCTGGCATTATTAAAACCCCTCTACCGGCAGTTTCATTTTTTATCGCAAAATAAATATTCAAATCGATATAACTTTTTTGAGAAACTCCGTAAAAAATAACAGGGTTCCCAAATTGAGTTTATGAGTTCGTAAATCATTCCCAAGGATTTCCAAAGACAAACAAGGAGAAATAACTTATAAAAATTTCACAAGTTCCCAACGATTTCAGAGCTTCCAGAGCAGGGTTTCTCAACCGGTGGTCCATGGACCCCTAGGGGGCTTTAAAGACTTCTCAGGATGCTCATAAAAAAAACACATGGGGTTCCCGTCCCCGCAGTATTTCTACACAATTCCCTACAGGTTTCGCACAAAGTTCCCCCCTCAGGAATACTAATACTGTTTTCCATATAACTATAAAATGGCATATAACAGGCCATTGGCAAGAATACCAGCATTCTTTTAAGAATTCCAGTGTTAACTTTTTGCTCACTATTTTCGATGTATTTTTACAACATTTATACAGTCTTTCAACATAACTCCCACAGTGTATCCTTGGGTTCCCATTTGACAATTCCCACTGGAATGTAAGAATCCACACTACACAAGAATCCCAAAACCCTGTAATCCAAGGATCCTCACTGAAATTTAAGGATTCGTACTAGAATTCAAGGATCCACATTGGAAACTCAAGCTCCTCACTGGTATTCAAATATCTACACTGAAATGCTAGAATCCACTGAATCCAGCATTACATTAGAAACCGAAGACCCATGTACCAATCCCGCGGTTCACACTAAAATCTCAAGATCCACACTGGATTATCAAGGCACTGAAATCCCAAGGTCCCCAGTGAAATCTCAGGTTTCACATTTGAATTACACGTCCCACACTACAATCCTAGGATCTAAACTGGAATACCAGGATTCGCATTGGAATTCCAATATCCACAATGGAATATCAAGATCCACGCTGACACACTAGGAACCAGGCTGAAACACCAGGATCTACATTGCAATCGCAGGACTCACACTGAATTCCAAATATTCACACTGAAACCCTAGGATCCACATTGCAATCTCAGAATCCACAACTACACGTTGCACACTACAATCTCAGGATCCACACTGGAATCCCAGGATTCTGCACTGGAAACTCTGGATCCACATTGGCTTCCTAGGATTTATTCTGAAATCTCATAATTCACTTTGGAATCCCGGAATTCACACTGACTTCCGGCACAGGATCCATTATATAATTGTTCAAGAAACTCTGATTTACAAACCACGCTTATTGTGGTATAAGAGGAGCGTGGTGATGGCGAAAAGAGCTGCTGACAAAACAAACCTATCATTAGATACCACACAAATATTTTGTCTTAAAAATGAACTGTATTGAAAAATGTAATCGATCTTAAAATAGATCACTGGGCTTTCGAGGCATCTGATCGCAAAATCACGTGATCAAGTGATCTCAAGATCACTGGGTGTTAATGGGTAAATGAGATTTTGTAAAGATATTCAGATAGCAGTGATCCTTGAGAAAACCACGAAGATTGTTAACTAGATTTTTGAGGAGTTATTGGTAATATTTTAGGAGCTTTTTTCTGGTTGCTATAAAGCCCAATAGAAAAGTTATTTAGAATATTCAAAGAATCTGGCAAAGGTTAAATCCTAACATACTTTCGAAAAATATATTTTCGAGAACTTCGCGGATACTGTTGCAATGTTCGGTATACACGAAGAATTTTTCAAATCCAGTAAAAAATCGACATATCTTTGATACATTTTCATCTTATACGTATCCCCTAAACATATGTTTAAAAAAATTTCTGGAAATATTTTTTGTTGAAATCTTCTCAGCTAACAGATTTATTGTAGGATTTTGTAAGATCTTTCAGAAGTTTCTATTGGATTCTTACAAAGTAACTCCTGCAGTAAAAGTCGAATGATCTTGGAAGAGTTCTTTCATTATCTGTGGTGGATTACAGTAAGTTTGTCAAGAACATCTTTTGATTCTTGAATAATCTTTGGAAGTGATCATTAACTTTTGTTTTGAGATCATTAACATTAGGGGCCCGCAGAAAGTTTGTAAAGCTTTGAAAGGGGTCGCAGCTTCAAAAAGGTTGAGAACCAGTGTTCCAGAGAATTAAAACGGGTTTTCATAGTAAAATATAAGATTGCAAAGCTTTTTAAGGGATTCCTAAAAGGTGGCTACCAAACAATCGCTAGGCATTGCAAAGTGTTCCCAAAGTCAACCAAAGAGTTCACCGAGGCACCCACGGTTTCGCAAGAGGTTCTTAGATATTCTCAGGTATTCCTGAGGGCTTCCCAGGCTCCTCTGCACAAAGCTATTTCGAGTGAAATTGTTAATATTTCACTGTTTTCCATGTTTGTTTTTATAATGTTGTCAACGAAAAACTACTGAATGCAGGAAAATAAATACTCGACTCATTGTCTCATGAACCAAAATTTTCAGTTCATGTGATTTTAGAGCTGTAAACCATCAACAAAATAAAAATTCAGGGAGTCTCATTTCTGGGTGAAACTGATCACTTACCAATCGATTATTGTTAGATGTAAAAACAACTCAACTTACTTAATTTGAGTTTCCTGAATACAAATATGCTTGCTTAATTCCTAACAATGCTGTATTTATGGATATAATAAATAATCTATATAAATAAAAATGGAGTGGTGTTTGTATGTCACGAAATGGCTTGAGAACGATCCAATGGATTGCCGCAAGATTTTCACTGTTGCACTCCTCAAGGGATGCGACGTGTTCGTGCGAAGAAAAAATGTAGGAAAGTCGCCGGATTTATCGGGAAAACGGGAGAAGACTAAGGTGTAATTTGTATGGGGGATTTCTTGACGTTTTCCAACAGCCTACTTGATGGCAAAATGAAGGTTGCCGGGACCACTAGTTAATAATAAATGAGTTTCCTCGCATAAAACGCTATTTTACGATTTCATATGTACATTTCGTTTCGTTCCGTATACTCGTACAAAATAATTCGGATCAATCCGTAGCAGCTGTCAAATAAATTTTGATATCATAAATTAAGTCGCATAAGAGTAAAGATTAGTTCGCAATAAAATCTACACACTCGCATTGAATGTTATGTGTCATCATATAAAGAATCTATGACATTTGGTCGAATGACATTTAGTCGAATGACATTTAGTCGAATGACGTTTGGTCGAATGACGTTTGGTCGAAAGTACATTTGGTCGAATAGACATTTCGTCGAATGGACATTTGGTCGAAAAGAATTTGATTGCTTTAAGAAATATATGACATTTGGTCGAAAGGACATTTAGTCGAATAGGGATTTTTCAGATTATTTTAAAGAGGGACATATTGACGTAAATTCACAGACATTTTGTCATTGAAAAGGGGACATGTTGGCGGATATTGATACTGGAGGTTATAAACGCTAAAAAAAAACATTATAATATGCAAGAAATCTGCATTGGTACTGGTAATAGCAGTACTGCTGAAAAAAACTTCAAGCTTTCTATATGCGACGAGCGATATTTCAGGATTTAGTTAATCACCCAGACTCATCCACAGTATCGATTGAGCCCTTGCGTTGTTGCGTTGATGTCATATTTCTTATTACGGTTGATTCTGCAGATCGGATGAATCGTGACAAAATGATCTCAAATGTTAGCAAGTCAACTTTGAACAGCCATGTTGATTCTTTTGATCTCACATGATACATTATAAATATAATTCTCTAGTCGGATTAGTTTCGATTTAATCAATTGCGAATCGAAGTCATTGACACTACCTACTAAGCTAAATATTTTCCCAAGAAATGTAATTTAGTTGGAAGTCACATTCACATAACAAGTTCGCCATGAGTAGGAAACCGTATCCTATAGGCGGAAGTTTTGATGCACTTCATCAAAAACTTTTATTAAAAGCCACTCACAATGGCCCTTTTATTTTACGTTTTAAAGTGCATTACATGTAGACAATGCATAGTTGTTCTATGTTCAACTGTATCAGGTCTGCTCTCCACACTTCAAATTCTTACCCACAGTCGTATGCTGTAAAACTTGATACTTGATAAAAATTCCGAGCACTCAAACAAGAAGTTGCCGTTGGATGAAGATCAGCAGTTATTTATAAAGAAAATGTCATTTTGAAAGAATAATGAATTCAACAATATTTAATATTCCAATAACTGAGCTAAATTGTGTTTTTCAAAGAATGATGATATTTTGAAAGAATAATAAATTCCATAAATTATATTCCCAACTTTAAGCAAAAAATGGACACGATTACCTTTGAACATCTTTTCGTCTTCCAATTCAAAAATTACTGAGGAATAAGTGCATTTACATGAAAAATTTATCCTTTGTAGACACTAGCACACATACTGATTACCTTATAGAGTGTAGATGACAATCATCATGTAATCAGATTCGTCATTGACTTCTGATGAAGAGTATGTTTGCTCAAAATAAACGAAAGATTATCCATGGTGCAAAAAATCTGGTTCGATTTTTTAACTGTTGAATAATACTATTTTTCGACCAAATTCGACCAAATGTCCATTCGACCAAATGTCCCTTCGACCAAATGTACTTTCGACCAAATGCCATTCGACCAAACGTCATTCGACCAAATGTCTTTCGACGAAATGTCCTAAAGCCCATATAAAATATACACGTATATCGCCTCCACTTTTGTACGTATAAGGTCTTTGCACGACATCTTATACGTGAAACGTTGCACATATAAGCATCTGGTGCATTCTGGTAGTCTGGGCCGTATACTCGAAAATCAGGAGCACGTTAGGGCAAACCGACCTGAAAGTGGGTACCAAAACACGAAGTATCAAAATCGATGAGAGGAAGAGCCGAATGTATGCAGGATGACAGTCGTGTCAGTCCTCTGATAATTTCAACAAGTCAAGCAAAATGGTACGAGTTTCTATGAGTTTTCATATCCCATAGAATGTCTGTCGATAGCACACCGAACACAATTATGATATTTTACATCAAATGGACTTTTTTAGCACAAAAAAACTTCACAACTCACAATTTGACAGTAGTGAGCTTGAGCTGGAGCTTGAGCTTGATTGGCCGCCCGTGGTTGCTACTCCAGTATCGCCAGATCAGCTGCACTTACACTAGAAACCAACCAGATGACTGCTTGGGATTAACAGACACCCTCAGTGCATAAGTGCTGGTGATCTTCAATTTTTAGGCAACAATGGTGCCTGCCTCGTCAGAATGCAGACCAATGAAGGGAAGGGGAAGGAATTGATGATGCATTCAACTAGCTCCCACGGTTGACCGTATATACCACTGCGTCAACGCCAGTTCATGCGAGAAGGGTGAAAGGGTGGGGTATTTTTTATGGCAGAGAGGTTTTGCTGGTTTGGTTAGCAGACTGCCTATGTATCAGGCGTAAAGAAAGGCTTTAATGATGAAAGAAAAACGAAACGTATTTCTGTCCGTCTCGGGTTCTAGCAAATGCTATGAACTGTGACAGATACATCAACTGTGGCATATTAAGAGTGCTAGATAGAAGCAAGTGAAAGATACAACTACAAAGTTCGGGGAAAGGGACGGGCCTGGGATTGAACCCATGACCTTCTGCTTATGAAGCAGAAACGGTAGCCATTAGACCACCAACCCCGTCACAACTCACAATTTGACAGTAGTTACGACAAACAACGTGGTTTTACTAAAGGGTTGCATTAATAAAAACTGGAAAGCGCAAAAATTGGTCAATTTCAAATTAATTTGTTTCTATTTAAAATGCATTGAAAAAAAATGATGAGTTTTCAATTCAATTCAAGTTTTCAAAATGACGTCTTGATATTTGTTCAATAACACCATGTTTAATACTTAAAGAGCAAGGTTCTATAATTATTTTTGCTGAATAATCGCTTTTAGGTTTCGACCTAAGTCATTTAAGTGAGATGAGTTAAGGGGATACGGGAGACCGTGTTATTTTTCCTATTTTTCGTCTCACTCTAACAATAATCATCAAAAACTTTGTGGAAGCAAATCTCGAGTTTTAGTGAACCGATGAAGCTGAAAATTTATCGGGTTATGCACTACATATATAGAATCATAGTGTTACATTTTTGCATCGATATATGGAGTGGTTCTTGGGATTTGCTCATTGAAATGGATAGGGTGATTATGATGACGTCCCGTGCGGCCTTAAGTGGAGATATAAATCTTAAAAATCTTGATACAGTCATCTCTCCCTTACTCGATATTCGGTATCTCGATATCGAGTTAGAGAACCATAGTAAAAGTTGGTTTTCATGGCTACTTCGATGGTCCCTTGGATCGCATATGTACTGGTTTTGTGTTCTGTAGCTCGATATCTCCCTAACTCGATGGTCCCTTCAATATCGAGTTATGGAGAGTTAACTGTATTTTTAACTCTTTCATTACGCTGTCAGGAATGTTCAAGATACTTTACAAGTACACTATCAATGACACTGGTATTGAATACGTTTTTAATCGATATCTATGATAAATAAAATTAAAATTTGCTCATCGCTGATATAAAACATTAATTCGAAAAGAAATTCAAAATTCTAGAAATATTCACTAAGCCGAAAAGTATGTTTCCTCTAAGAATCCTTTCATGCATTCTTCTATGAAACTTACCTTTATAGTTATTTTACATTTGGCATATAAATGCAGCAGCGACCATTTGCGACTAGATTGGTGGTAACCGCCTTAGTGTCATATGTCCTGTTTACCAAAACATAACCTTAGTAACAACAAAAGGTAACTGTCAAGTAATCTAATTTTGAGTTTTTAATGTAAAATCATAGTAGGCTGCCCAACAATACACGAAGAAAGGCTTGATGACACATTAGTATTCTATTATCCTAAACTTTTTCTACGTACGAACACATTGGAACCCTGGGCGAATACACAAGTGAAAGAATTGTTAAAATCAGTTGAACCGTTCTCAAGCCATTTCGTGACATTCAAACATCACTCCATTTTTATTTGTGTAGATTTACCGATTTTCGTCTTTATGGAGTGTTCGATCCGCTGAATCTGTTGCATGCTCCTTGTGGGCGAGCGACGGAATCCGGATCCATTGTGTCCGGTTCGCGTTGCGCGAAAAAAAAAACGAAATTCGCCGGTGAAAAACAAAACGCGTCAGTAGAGTTTGATACGTTAAACCTGTTGTATGCTCCTGTCGAACGAGCAACGAAATCAGTATCGTGTCTGGTTTGGATAGTGCGGTCATTCGTGTATATGCTCACATTTTCATTTCGAATTATATATTTATCGAATCCTTTCCCATATCCAAACTCCCAGTGTTTTCTTGTGGAAGTGCAGAGGACTCCTCGGCTTCTGTAAAGCAAGTAACACGTCAACATTTCCCTCCCATTCCCAAAGTGACCTGCATTCGGACGCAGCCGGCGCCGGTATTGTTTATTATAATAATAAGAGCACCAGTATTTACACATTGAGGATGATACTGATCCCGAGTAGCGTCTGTTGGTTCCCTGTGTAAGTACAGCTGTTCTTGCAATAACGGAGTAGCAACTGCGGGCGGTCAATCATGCTCATGCTCATGCTCATTTACCGATTTTCGTCTTTATGACCGCTTTCCTATGAAGCTGGAACCACTGTGTAGTGTGTCAAAATTTTGATTGTTCGGTAAGAGAATCTGACTTTATCGTACGAAACGTATGTGAAGGCGTATTTCAAGCAGCTTCCGGTACCGGAGTTTTATAGCTCATAAAGAAAAGGGAAGGTGGCCGAAATTTTCAAAACCATTAAAATATCGAAATTTCCGAAACAATAGCTCGTCTGGAATGCCATATGCACGTGTGGTCTAAAATGTGACATTTTCATCACTATGGGAACCGACAATCAAGAAAGCGGCTGCTACCATTCCTGAATTACAGACCTGTGTTGTTCTGGCCAGACTTGGCGAGCTGCCACTATGAGAAAAAAGTAATCGAGTGGTACGTTGCAAACAACGTGATTTTGGTACCTTAAGATCACATCCCTCCCAACAGTCCAGAACTCCGCCCTATCGAACCTAATTCAGATAGAATTTCAAAAAGACTAGTAAATTCATGGAAAACGAGCATCAGTTTATATCATACTGGCGTTCAGCGGCAAAAAAGGTCGATGAGACCACTGTGCAAAATTGCTAGGGCAATGATTGTCCCAATCATGTTATATGGTTTGGATCTCTGGAGCAGAGGGGACTCGCCAGTCCTCAAAATCCTAACTTCTCAGTATAATGAGGCCTACAGGATTTGCTCAGGCGCGTTTAATTCTTCGCCGTGTTGGTTTCACTGCTGGTGTAGTGCTGAAAGTTGCCATTGCTCCTCGTGGTGACTGGCGACCTGGCGACCTGGCGACCAAGACCTTACGGGCCCTTGAAAGGGGTATCCCTTTTGATAGAGGCCCTTGGTTCAAAGGGCCTCTACCTGGTGGCACAGGCTAACGGATACTGACTTACCCACTTTGTGCACGAGGCCTCGATTAGGGCAAAGGGCCTGGGAAGGTCGACTGGAGTGTGAAGGAGCGGTGCAGTGCCAAAGCCAATCCTAATGTAGCCATGGCTGCATATGGTGAAGTTGCGACCCAGTATAGCGCGAGACTCTTCCTCTTCGTTGGTTCTTGACGAGGTAGGTTATGGTGTGTCTGGAAGTGCCATAAACCATTGCGGCCAATGTGGAATTTTCTCAGCTGAGGCCTTCGCCCTGTTGCAGGCTTGTAAGCTCGCTAACGGGGTTCATACTGTCGTCTTCTCTGATTTCGCAAGCTGTCTCCCCGCCAGATTGGTCATCCGTGATTGATAGAAGTACAGCGGCTCACGAACGTAACCTCTGGGTCTGGGTACAGGGTCACGCGGGTATCCCAGGCAATGAGACTGCTACTAAACTAGCGAACCACGGTCGTCGTGATCAACAGTAGGTACCTAACGTGCCATATTGAGAATTGTCTCGAAGCGTATGGAGCGCCGAGTGGTTTTATAACCTAGAGGCCTTCCTGCACAGAATCAAGAACACAACAGTGGCACAAGAGTGGCGAGATAATCATAATCCTCGAGATCAGAAACTTCTGACTCGGCGGAGGATCGGACATACTCGACTCACTCATGGGCCACGGTTAAGGGGCGATACTCCGTATTACCAGTCGTGCGACCAGAGGTTAGACGTTGACCATGTATTGGAGGAGGGATCAATTCGGGGCAGAATCAATTCGTGTTTGAATCAGTACGAGAAGTGCTATTCAATGATCGCAGCACAGAAACGTCGGTGCTCAAGCCCGTTAGAGTTCTCGGTTACTATGCCGCTATTTGAGAGCGGTTCTAGAGGGTCGATGCTGCGGCTCGTGAGATGCCGTACTTGACATGGTTATTTAGGTGGTAGTACCTTGCTTGAAGGTTGGCTCTTCAAGCTAGTGGTACGATTAGAGGTTAGGTTAGAGGTTGGTGTATCGAGCCGGCGTGCTCGATAGAGTATTGTGAGCTTTAATACTTAATTTTGGAGCACCTTCAATAACGAGGTCGTTAGTTGGGTCGATGTTATGGTACGTGAGATGCTATACCTGACAAGGTATTGTACACAGCAATGCCTGGGAGTTTGGCTCTCCGAGCATATGAAGTTCAACTTGAATGAAAATGACAATTGTATTATGTCATAAGTTCAAAGCTCGACGGGATATTCCGTTGGTAGAAGACCACCGACTTGTTTATCTTGTTGGTCCTTTGGAAGTGGAAACCCAACTTGCCAATCCAGAAGACTATAGAAATCATGATACATACCACATACCCTTCCTTTCGGCACATGGGATCGAATTGATGAACTTCCTTCATCACTGCCGTTCAGAGACCCGTCGGCCAAAAACCAAGTGTTTCACCTCAAGCATCCACATCGCACATTTCCGATCCAGATTCCCATTTGCACAACCAACCGTTTCGTATTGGCCATTTGCGTACTTGTAGTCTCCCCATTCCGATGAAGTGCAATTTTATTGAACCCGATTTGTGTCAACTTCGGCCATTTGGCAATTTGGCAAATGCCCTCCCCGGCCCAAAAAATGACATTCTCGGATTCCCAGGGAACACATACATACGCACATGCACACGCATACGCAAAAGCCGTAAAGAGCCCGAACAAAGAGGGAGAAGCCAAAATTCAATTGTTGCTTTTATTGAATTCAATCATTTTACTTTTATGGTCCGAAAGAGCACCCACCCTGGGAACCCCAGGGCAGCAAAATGTTTCGTTCATATAGAGTTGCATTTTATTTTTTGTTTCGTCTTCTGCCATGGAGTCGAAGATGCTGGCAGAAGGGACATTGTACCGACCGAGAGCTCCACATACACACACATATAACACGAACAGACGACACAGTGCCCCGACCGAATATCCCCCATGGTTTTATGGGAGTTTTATTGCAGGGTGGTAAAAATTGCTTCACCGTGTGTGACTGATTTCATTTGTATGCGGTCAAATTGTGCATTGGACGGTTTGTTGGCTGTCGATCGTTTCGGTTTCTTCCACTGAATCGTTCCTTGGTGGGAGCTGCTGGGGCTCATGTGTCTTGTGAATGTGGGTGACGACGTCGAAGCTTTTGATCTAATAAGCTTCAGAGATTTTAAGGAGATGTCGTTGTTCCATTGGCTTTATATCTTGCATCTTGATGAACGCAGACTTAAGGCAATTTACTCAAAGCTGACTGTGGGAAACTGTAAAATGTTATTAATTTTTGTACTTCAAGTATAATCGAACGGAATCTTATGTAATTGCATTGTGAGTTTGTCGAGAGCTGTTGTACCATTTGATTCCTCACAAGTCAGCAACAACGATTCCCATCGAATGAAGCGATAAATCGTCTGAATTTATTTGACTTTTCCCTTCCTATCCACAATACCCCTCTAAATCAACCCAAAGAAAGCTTACCCGCAATCGCAATCGCACCCATCGAGTGTGTCTCATCTTTGAGGGCTTGACATATTGCTTGCTTGGTACCTACCTTCAGTACTACTAGCTTAGCGACCTCCTCCGATCGAACGACTTCGATTGGCTTTGTGGTGGCCCAGGTTATTTATGAGTCTCCTTCACTCTCAGTCAGTTGGCTAAGCCCAGTCAGTGAAGGTTCCCGGGTTCGCCTTCCAATACCTATGCTTCCCATCGTCATCATCAACCTCATCATCGTCGTCGTCGGCCAAGTCGGAGATTAGTGGTAGGATTTCCGGCTGCCCCCTCCCTTTTTGCTTTGTGAGGAACCCGGGGCTAATTTATCAATTTATATATTAGCTTCGACTGGATGCCAAAGACACTTCCCGAGCAGAAAAATACCAGATACTTTTCATTACTTACCATCAGATTAAGGTATAAGAGCATAAGAGGTAAAATACCTACCTCAGATCATATTTCATGCATGAATCAGGTTTTGTAATACCACAATAATAATGAATTTTCATAAATTTAAAGCACAAATCCTCAAACAGTTTTCAATAACGGTCCAATACTTCAATGACTATTCTTCTCTTTTTGGCATAACGTCCTCACTGGGACAGAGCCTGCATTTTCAGCTTAGTGTTCTAGTGAACACTTCCACAGTTATTAACTGAAAGCTTTCATTGCTAAAGTTGTCATTTTCGCATTCGTATATCGTGTGGCAAGAACGATGATACTTTATGCCCAGGGAAGTCAAGGAAATTTTAATTACGAAAAGATCCTGGACCGACCGGAAATCAAAAATAGTCAACTTCAGCATGGCTTTGCTTCCGCGGACTCTAACCACTCAGCTAAGGAAGGCCCCTTAGAAAGGTATATTACATATATATGGTATGTACGAGTCATCCGTTCCTGCTCGGGTTACCTCTACACCGCGCCGCCGCTGAAAGTCATTTGTCACCAAACCAATCGACATTGGCCCTGGATTGCGTGTTGACTGATTGCGGGAATCGAACTAGGGATGGTGGAACATATTAATATTCATTTGGGCGGTACACGGTTGTGGGTGTAATTTATCTACCGCCCCTCAGCAGGTGGGGTGGAAATTCGGGAGGAAGATTCATGGTTCGGAAAAATACACATGTTGTCGGTTGTGTCGGTAGGGAAGATTGCATGACTGGCGGCTATTGAAACAATTGGTGACCTTGAAGGAAGTGGATTGATGAGCATATAAGTAAGTGCATGATTTGTAGACTGGTGGCTTGTTTTGCTTTTCTCCTACTCAAATTTCAACTCAATAAAGTGTGTGTCTTATCAAAAAATGTAATTTAAACTAAATTTAAACGAAATTTGAAGAAAATTTGAACGCAATTTAAACATATATTAATGAACAAATATTATATACATTAAAAAATTTAACAAAACTTAAACTAAATTTGAACAAAATCTGAATAATATTCGAACAAAATTTAAATAAAAATCGAACAAAATTTGAATAAAAATTGAACAAAATTTGAACACAAATTTAAAAAAATTTGAACAAAATTTTGATCAATATTTGAAAAAAAAAAAATTGAACAAAATTTGATCAAAATGTGGACAAAATTTGAACAGAATTTGGAAAATGATTCGACAAAATTTAAAAAAAAATTGAACAGAAGTACAAACTATTTATTTGTTTTAACAAAATATAAAAATAAATCAATTTTATTGTTTTTTTTAACAAAATTTTAACAATATCTCAAATAAAATCATTAACCAAATTTAAGCAATAATTGGAAAAAAATTGAACAAAATTTGAACGAAATTTGAACAAAATTTGAACATAATTTGGACAAAATTTTAACAAAATTTTAACAAAATTTGAACAAAATTTGAACAAAATTTGAACAAAATTTGAACAAAATTTGAACAAAATTTGAAAAAAAATTTGAACAAAATTTGAACAAAATTTGAACAAAATTTGAACAAAATTTGAACAAAATTTGAACAAAATTTGAACAAAATTTGAACAAAATTTGAACAAAATTTGAACAAAATTTGAACAAAATTTGAACAAAATAAGGAAAAAAAAATGAACAAAATTTGAACACAGTTTGGACAAAATTTGAACAAAATGTGAACCAAAGTTGAACTCAATTTGAATCAAATTTGAACAACATTTGAAAAAAAAATTTGAAATGAATTTGAACAAAGTTTGAACAAAATTTTAATTAAATTTGAGCAAAATTTGAACAATATTTGAATCTTATTTGGTTCAATTTTTAATAAAATTTGAACCAAATTTGAACAAATGAAAACCAAAGTTGAACCCAATTTGAATAAAATTTAAACCAAATTTTAATATAAATTAAAATAAGTTTGATCAAAATGTGAATAAAAATTGAACAAAGTTTGAACCAAATTTGAAAAAAAATTCAAATCTAATTTGAACAAAATTTTAATTGAAGTGAAACTTGACTTTAATCAAATTTAAAAAGCATAATTTGAACAAAATTCGAAATAAAAAATGAAAAAAATTTGATAAAAATATGATTAAAATTTTATCAAAACTTCAACAAAATTTAAAAAAAAAATGATTTGAACAAAACTTGAACGAAATTTGAACAAGATTTAAACAAAATTCAAACAAAATTTGAACAAAATTTGAGCAGCATTTGAATAAAATTTGAATAAAATTTGACAAATTTTTTGGAACAGTTTTCAAGATTTGAAAGCTTTGCAAAAATATCTGCTTAATACGATCAATTACTTACTAATCATTAAATTTCTAAATAACTTTCAATCTTGACTCTTTCATGCGATTTTTTGGGTTAGCTATAATCAGAAGCGTTTTGCAAATCGAATGTTCAACCGGAATGCTATAATCTCTTCTATATACAAAAGCGAGAGCATTGTGCCTACAGCTTTTTTTGGGAATCCATCGGTCGTCGTGGTTTTGTCTTACTGTGTGGGATTCCATTGTTTTAGGAAGAGAAGGCAAGGTACACAGACGAAGCAAATTCAACCTCTCCACAGCTTCAGGGTTTTTTGTTGGTGTATTTTGGTGAAGCGATGGAACACTCCGTTCAACTCAGACGAGAAGATTATGAATTCAAATAATGCTACTTTTTACAAGGTGGATACGCTTAAGCGCTTTGAGGAGTGCTAGGAACAACACCAGCATTAAATCGATCTCGGGCTCTGGGAAGTCAGAGGAAACTGGGTGGTATAATTGTTCCTGGATTTTTTATGTGATTTGTTAATATTTCTTATGATTTAAATATTTCTATCATTTCTTTGAACAATTGTGAATGGTTGTTCTTCACTTGGCGTTGTTAAAAATAAAGATGAGCCCAGGACTAAACTAATTAGAACATTATGAAATTGTAAAAAATATTACATTATAATCATAAAAATTAAAACTTAAATTCTGATTCTTTTATCTTTGAAGCTTTATCATGGTTTTGTAACGGTTTTATGTTTGCTTAAGAAATTTTTTTTTTCAAAACCACAGTTAAACCAACAAATTAACATCAGGGAGCATTTTGGAAGAAAATTTAAACTCCTTTTAGTCTTCCATATATCTGCAGTCTGCCAAAAGTGGCAACGTATTCTCACTTGTTCAGAATCACTCTAAAACTATGGAATGCTCGTAGTTTTCCATTCACCACCTTTTTGTTATGTATTGTTGAAATTTAGACGTGGCGTTAGCGACTTGAAGGTGAATGTAGTTATTATAAATAAAACCTACTTTTTTTATACAAAATTTTTGGCGTAATTTTCTTGAAAATTAGAGTAATGAAAATTTTGTAGAATACTATACAGCCATTCCATAAAAAACCGATCTAGTGGGACACCGAATTCCGTGAAAATTTGATGTTTTGATCCATATCCGAAATAAGGATACACGTGTTTTTGGATTTTATGATTAGGGTGATCATTTCCGAAATTGAGTGACCAGAAAAATCGCAATTTTTCTTAAAAAACCATAACTTTTGAACTGCTTGACTGATTTTAGATTTTTTGGACGAAATGAAAGCTAAAGTTTTCAAGAAAAATATAAAATTTCACAAAAATTGTTTTTACACGAAAAAAAAAATATTTTCCGTTTTACGTCTCGGGACATAAGGGGCTATTGCTGCTCTAATTTTTTCTTCAAAGTTCAGAATGTTTTACGTTCACTGTCCAATTTTCAGCGATGTATGTTTTTTAATTTTTGGGATATATTTTTTTTAATAAAAAAAAACAATTTTTGTGAAATTTTATATTTGTTTTTAAAAGTCAAAATCTATAGCTTTCGTTTCGTCCAAGAAAATTGAAAATCGGTCAAGCGGTTTGAAAGTTATATATATTTTTTAAATTGTAATTTTATGGCTTTCTCAGTCTTATAAATTAATCTTCGGGCTGTCGCGCTGTTGTACTTTGTACAACAGTTGTGATTTATATGCTATCAGTTTACAACAACAATATCTATCGACGCCAAACCAAAATGTATTCCTCATGAATCTTCTTAAGAACAATACTGGACTGTTTTTTCACAGTATGAACCTTTATAATGCGGTAAAATCAACTAATATACATAGAAGTCGCATAATAATGAACGCACTATGAACGGTTCGAGAAGACCACAGTTTGAAATCGGTATATCTCTAAATCTACATAATTTAGAAATTTGGGGACTTCAGTAAAGTTGTTCTGGAGGTGAAGCACTATCTTATGGTACCTCATTTAATTCGAAATTTGACCACTAGGTGGCACTAGTGGGTATGGAACTTTTACTTTTGTTTTATAGATATTGCAGGATCTCGACCGTTTAGAAGAATTGCGTCTTTGGCAAAGTTGTTCAGTTAATTAAGGACTATCATTGTTCGAGCTAGTTGATTCAAAATTTGTCCACAAGGTGGCGCTAGTGTGTGTAAAATATTTTCTTTATAGATGTCTCAGTAGCCTGCCCACTAAGAAAGATAGCGTCTTTAGCAAAGTAGCTCAGTAGCTCAAGGAATATCATTATCTGAGCCACGAAATAGAATATTTTGTCAACAGGCGGCGCTAATGAGCATGGAACATTTGATTTGCGGGTACTGCAGGATCCTGACTTTTCAGATAGATAGCATCTTTGGAAAAGGTGTTTAAAAGCTCAGGAACTATCATTATATTATCAAATCTCAAACTTCAAGGATCAAACAAAGAGAGCATTTGAGCTACTGACCAACTCTGACGAAGACGCCACCTGTCTAAGTGATCAGGCTTCTGAGATATTTGCAAAACAAATGTTTTATGTTCACTAGCGCTGCCTGGTGGCAAAGTTTTGAATCAACTAGCTCGAACGATAATTGTCCTTAGATCACCAAACAACTTTACCGAAGACGCCATCTTTCCAAGTGGTCAAGATCCTGAGATCAGCAAAACAAAAGTTTTCTGCTCACTAGCATAAATTTCTTGGCTAAAATAATGATAGCCCTTAAGCTATTGAATCAAAATCAAAAAATCCAAAAACACGTATATTCTTATTTCGGATAAGGAACAAAAAGCAAATTTTCATGGAATTCGGTGACCCACTTGATCGGTTTTTAAGATAGATGTCTTAAATCAGAACTAGTCTTAGTTAAAAGTAATTCTCTCCTCTGTTTTCCTCGTTTTACAAAAAAAAATCATCTAGACCGTAGCTTTATGAATACTCAACCGATCCCAAATTTATTACCATGATTTCGAAGCTCATTCAGTTGTTTTCAAACGGTGTACAAAACACTTTGGTTTTAACTAAGTTATTTAACAAAAATGGCACCAAGTTTTTAAATATTTTGCCGGTTAAACCTCATCACTTAAACTGAAACTGTTTTTTCCCATATGTTTAACATTTCAGAAGGTTTGTTCAACAATTTTTAATTAATTTTGTGACAAAATTTCTTTTGAAATTTAAGCTTACTTTAACTCGTATATATATAACAAAATTTATAAACTTAAGTTTAATGGTTAACACTCCGTTTGAAAGCATATAAATAAGCTTAAAAAGCATGTAAAAATAATTGGAATCTTTTGAGTATTCATACATGATATTTTTAGTAAAATCTGGAAAAATTTGAAAAAAAAAACTACTTGTAATCAAGACCAAGTTTTGATTTTAGAAAAATGTAATGCAAAATATCCATGAATTTTTTGCTCAGAAATAACGAAGTAATGTTGAATACAATGAAGGTCGTATGTTATAATTTGAAAATACGCCATCAAGACTCTTGCGCTACCTCTAAAGCTAAAGATGTTTAGCTCAAATTTTCTCGGGGATACGACGGTGATGCTTACTTTCTAGGTTATGGCTTTCAGCCAGTGTCTGCATATTTCAATATACAGTCAACAACGCCGATCCTCAGTAGGCTCCGTCATCGTTGAATTCTTCTTTGTGTGAATGTTTGTTTGACAATACATGCACGAATCTGGTAGAACGTGCATTCAGTTTTTCAATTACTTTTGCTACACTAATTCTCATCCACTACTGACATTCAAATTCAGTTTCACTAGTGAAAAAAATCATTTCCGTCAGAATACCCCACAAAACATCCGCAAATTGCAAAAGTTGTATTTTTTTATTAAAAGACAATCATGATTCATCAACTGGAGGCATCACATTGCCGTTTTCTTACACCAGTAATATAAAATTCATTTGTAATTTGTTATATTCAATTTTCAATTTCAGTGCCTCTAGGTGAAACTGAATTTTGAAATGACACCAACAGTGGGTGAAACTGAATGTGTGCGTGTGTTGCACCCACTCTCTTTCTCGTCGCATTCGCACTCGAAGTCAGATTGGCTTCTTGATAGCGGAGTTTGTTTTTGTTCGTTTTCGCACTGATCGGGTATCATTCGGCTGAATTTTTACGACACTGCTTTCAGCCTCTTATGCTCAACAAAAAATCAGTTTTTGAGCATAACAGACTAAAAGCCAAAACCTAGAACGTTTGGCTCAAAGTTAGAGGTTTTTTATGTAATTTGAATTTAGAAGAGCATTGAAAATTAGATCGTAAATTATGCGCTTAAAGTAACCAAGACGCTAAACCATTTATGTGCATGATTTTTGCCATAATTGTTTGTGTATAATCGTGTAAACAGGGCATTCTTATGTGCAACTCTACTTTCAAGATGCAAGAAACCTTGCAATATTGGCGAATGTTGGATGCAAGATAGTGAAACCTTACAAATGCACTCAATATTGCAATCATTTTTGAATGCGTTAACATTCAAGGCAGATAACAATATTTATCGTTGAACATTCCTGATTGTCACGTGAAAAATCGTGACAATCAGAAAAGTTTGCTAGTCGTGTAAATTTCATTTTTTTTTTGGTGAGTGGTAAAAATAATACATTAACTTTGAAATTAGTGCTAAACTATTTCATACAATTAGAGTCAAAGATAGATATGCGTATTTCAACCTCAACGATAAGGCCCGAATAGCACTCATGTTATAATCGAGGCAGAATAACTCTTATATGTCCAGATCTAGTAATATAAGAGGTATTCTGCCTTGCCAATATTGCATGTTTTCTTGTATCTTGAAGGCGAAATTGCAAATGAAAGAGTCATTTCATGTGCATTGTTAATGATTTATTTTTCAGCGTAAAATCCTGTAAACCGAGCGGTTTCGCTTGCAACATTTTTAAGAGACGACATTTTGCTTTCAATATTTTGGATTTTGTTAAGAGGGAAACTTCAACAAACAAAACGGTTTCCATATTTGTTAAGGAATATTAAAGGCTCAACCGCGTTTATCGCTTTACGGGGTCAGAATTCATTTTTTTAGTATTTCTTTACATACATACATCGATTTTTTTTAAACTTATTTGGATTCTATTATTTAAGTATACATAACGTTTATATTGAGAAAGTTCCCATTAATTTGAAAACTTTAAATTCCAAGAAACCGTTTTGGTTTTATTTTAGTTCCAAAAATCAATTTTTAATCAGTCATAAAACTATGATAAAACCTTCAATGTCACTTGGGATAACTTGCCATTGAAAAGTGATACAATCCATCCGAAAAACCTCTTCAGAAATCATTTTCAAACGACATAACCTTCCCCCCGAACACCACCTGCCGTAAGAAAGCTCATCCCCACGCAGAATCACTTAATCTTCTCAACTTCCGTAAATGAATAGCCCCAGGCAGCAGCAGCAGTAAATCGCGTTCTTTTTCGCTTTAGCAGAATTGAGCTCGTATTTCTTCCGGCGGTGGCTTGGCTTGGATGCATGGCAGCACCGAACCCCGACGACATGTAATAATGATAATGACTGCACATATATTTATGTCATCGCAAGCGGGGAGCGCCTTCGTCGGAGTTTGGGACTGTTTACTTATCACTTGAGCTTTGTCTTCCGGGGAAGCAGCAACCGGCCGTTGTCGTCGTTGTCTTTGGCGTTGTCGTGCAGCCGAGTGGAAATATTTCAAAGGAAAACTCTTTTGTGGGTGCTCTTCGGTGCGCTCAAGATGATTGCATTCCTTTCTGGGAGAGATGTTGGTACGTGAGTGTGTGGCAAAGGTTTCTAGCTGTTTTTGTGACCATGAAGAATGATGTTGAAATCTTGTTTGGAAGAGCAATTTTCATTGAAGATTGCCTAAACATTTCAAGCATAAGCGGACATCATACCATAGGTAATGTGTTCTACGCTAGCGAGGTCCAATAAGAGCCCACACGTCAGGTTTAAAGTCGGTTTATGGAAAAAACTTCGAGAGGATAACTGGTCGAAAGACTTTCTCCACGTTTTGTCTTTCGACCTTTTGTCATAGCTCTGAAGTCAAAATCCCACTGCGAATAAAAAAAGAAAGGAAAGAGCTCACCACAAGTGAATGCGATCCAACTTCAAGTGATGCAACTAAAAGAACACTGAAGATTGAGATGAATATGTCCTTCTTCAAGCCTGTCAACTGATGGAGGTGAAACAAAAAGCTCTTAAATTTCCACACAGGAAATTACATCCCCTCAGAAAAGAACGATGCAATCCGTTGAGTGCTCATCACCAAGTCACTCGCATGATGCAATCGAGAAGATTGCATTCACTCACTCACCGAATCCGTCGGAACATCTTCTCGTCCACTCAAAATGATCTCGGGTGACCTTCACCGAAGAAGCAAAAAAAAATCCCCAAGAAAGCGGGACGCGTGCTGGCCATCAATTTCACTCTCCGTTACAACTCAATTTGTAAGTCATAAAATTTGCAGCACATCAATTTCAGCTTTCTCTTCCTGGTCCTGGTGACCAGGGCTGGTGCGGGAGGCTTCCTAGTCGGTCCGTCGGTCGCTTGGTCTGTCCGAGAGCACGTGGTTCGGGCCGATCGTAAAAATTTTGATTGATTTGATCCTTCGGTACATGGCTGGAGTTGAGTTCGACAGGCAGCACGCGTGCTCTTTTTGCTACAAAAAAAAAAGACGATTCAGATTGTGCCTAGGTCCCGACCAAAATCTTATAACAATATTGTAACACATTTTTTTTTCAACAGCAATCAAAAATAACCGCAGTGAGTATAGTTATGTCATCTTGATGGCTTTTTTCCTAATTTGCTATATTTTTGTAGCAGATTTATAACATTATTTGTAAAAAAAATTGTCATCTTATTTGTAAGTTTGCTGTACAAAAAATCTGAAACTATGAACAGTAACATTATTAGCATTAATTTTGTAATTTTATAACATCCTTGAAATACATTGTGCAAGAATTTCGTTTAATAGTAGGATTTGTAACATTTTTTGTTCTATTTGTTGCAAATTTTCAACAAAATTTTAAAATCGATCGAAATTTGTACAAAATTAGAAACAAGATTTGTACAAAATGTGAACAAAATTTGTACGAAACTTGAACAAAATTTGAAAAAAAAAATTGTAAGAAATTTGACCAAATTTTAACAAAATTCAACATTTAATTTCAATTACTAAAAGAAAATGTTTGAAAAAAAAACTAATTATAAAGAACAATTCAGTGAAACACATGCTTTTACTATCTTGTTTCTTCTGTCTGGTCGGGATATGGCTCCGAAAGGAACAGCTTCCCTTCTGGAATGAGCGTTTCATGATTGTCCTGACACTGACAGCTCCTGGTCCTAGAGAACCTTTAAGTTGAGAAATTTATTATGCAGAACGCGTCTATTAGGGGTTGGATTTTTTTTCTTCTTTCTCTCTCTCGATGATGGTTCGGTCATCTGGCGAAGGGATTTGCTCCTGTAACTTTCCCGCTCAAATGTTTGTTTAAAATGAGTGATTGCGGGTTCAGATCGGTCGATGGGTGTAGCAAGCGGAAGGGAAACAAAATAGTCACTTAAGGAATATAAAACTGCGATGGCTGTGGGGACTGTCTGTGACAGAGATGATGAAGACGGAAGGGTCAACATATTGATTGGGGGCAACTTTGATGTTTGTTCGGAACATACGTTTATTGGAACAGGTATAGGTTTTGAAGCGACGCACATGGAAAAGTAGGTTCCTCGAAAAGAATTTTAAACATCATAAAGTTATATCGCAAATTTCCTCATAATATTTTGTTTAATTTCCTTTATTTTTGTTATTCAAATTCTGCAACATATTTTTCATGTTCTGTTCAAATTTTGGTCAATTTTTGTCATTTTTTTTTTAAATTTTCGGTCAAATTTTGTTCAAATTTTGTTCAAAGTTTGTACAAATTTTGTGTTATTTTATCAATTTTTTTTATTTTTTTTTTTTATTTTTTTTTAATTTTGTTCTAATCACGTTCTGATTTTGTTCAAATTTCAAGTTTTGTTCAAAATCTGTTCAAATTTTGTTCAAAACTTGTTTAAATTTTTTTCAAATTTCGTACAAATTTTGTGTTATTCTTTAACTTCTTTTCAATTTTTTTCCTTTTATTAATTTTTTTTAAATTTTGTTAAAATTTTGTTCAAATTACGTTCTAACTTTGTTCAAATTTTGTTCAAATTTTGGTCAAATTTTGTTCAAATTTTTTTCAAAGTTTGTACAAATTTTGTGTTATTTTTTAACTTCTAAAGCCTCAAATGAAAATTGTTCAAAAAAATGAAACCCTTAGGCATGTTGAAATTATAACCTTCAATATACACGATTCTACCCCAAAACACTGAATTCCATTTCTCCGAATGCCATCTCCCCGAATGCTATTTCCCCGAATTTACAAATATGTTGACATGATATTGATGACCATTCTTCAGTTTTGTTGTAGTTTTATAAGAAAAACAATTTTGAGTTTAAAGCAACTACAAAACCATGGTAAAACCTTAAATGGTGCATAAATCGAAAGCTGTGCTGTAGAATGTCAAGTTTGACGTGTCCATTCCAATAAAACACCTAAAATTCTAAGAATCATTAAATCTCCCTCTGATTTAACGTACTCAGGGATCGATTTAACACTGGTGTTGTTCCAAGAACACCCCGAAGCATTTTTGCAACACTACCTTATAAAAAGTAGGTAGCCGAGTTTGAATTCATAATCTTCTCATCTTATTTGAAGGAAGAATTTCTGCTATTCATAGCAATACACCGACGAAAAAAAACCCCTGAAGCTGTTGAGAGGTTGAATTTGCTTCGTTTGTGTATCTTTCTGTCTTCCCTCCTCGATTTGTGAAACAACGGAAACCCACACAGTTCGACAAAACCAAGAGGACCGCCAGATAGCTGGGCAACTGTAGGCTATGGTATCGTTCTTGTCTACGAAAGAAATTATTTCAATGGATGCGTTCAGGTTTGATTGTGAAAAGCTTCTGGTTCTTGGACCTATTATTCGATCACTCGAAATAACTGAGCTCAAAATAATGACCAACGAAATCAAAATTGAAGAATTTGACCCAAAGATCCAACAAGCCCAGAGGAGATTTATTCAAGTTCTGTATAAATACTATTGAATGATTTCGATTGACAGCACTTCGATGTTTTGTCGCTATGCACTTTCTGTTCAAAAATTCAAAAATTGAGAGGTTAATTTTTTTGCAAACTTTGAAGAAAAATAAAATAGGGTAATTCGCCAATTGTTGAACGATCAGGATGCTGATTGTTGAACACACCATAAGAAATACACGGACTGTTCAACAGTTAATTGTGTTTGAATAATATTCATATATAATTTGACACTTGTTAATTTTTGTTCTATGCTGTAAAAAATTTATCCACATTTAGTTCAAGCTTTTATTTTGTAAAATTTTGTCCAAATGTTGGTTTAAATTTTGTTCAAATTATGCGCAAATTGCATTTAAAACTTTTGAAATTTGTTCAAATTTCGTTGACAATTTGTTAATTTTTTTTCTAAATCTTGTTGAAATGTCGTACAGGATATTGTTCAAGGTTTTGTTAAAATTTTGTTTGATTTTTGTTCAAATTTTGTTCAAGCTTTGTTCAAATTTGGTTCAAATTTCGTCCAAATTTTGTTCAAATTTTGTTCAAATTTTGTACAAAATTTTTTTCAAATTGAGTTCAAATTTTGTTCAAATTTAGTTGAATTTTTTTTAAATTTTGTCATTAATTTTTAATAATTTCAAATTTTGTTCAAATTTTGGTCAAATCTTGTTCAAATTTTGTTTAAATTTTGTTCAAATTCTGTACAAATTTCGTTCAAATTTTGTTCAAATTTTGTTCTTTGTTCAAATTTTGTTCAAATCTTGTTCAAATCTTGTTCAAATTTTGTTGAAATTTTATTCAAATTTTGTTCAATTTTTGTTCAAATTAGGTTAAAATTTTGTTCAAATTTTGTTAAAATGTTGCTTAAATTAAGTTAAGATTGTGTTCAAATACACTGACACTAACATATAAATTTGGTTTTTGTATTGTTGTAGCCCAACTTTTCGTTCAATGAAAAAAATACCTAGGAGCACTAAAATAGAAAACCGCAGGCAACAGGATCTGGAATCGTTGGTTGTTATTGATTCGAATCTCGGTGCGATGTTCGGATGACACTAACTGCTCCTTCCAAGAGCCCCTCCAAGATGGGAAATAAATTTATTGTTTTATTTGTATACATTTATAAACAGCATAATACCTCCGGATGAATTGGAAGTTGCTTCTGTTCCCCACAGAGAGGCTGTTGCTCCACTGATCGGATGCTAGAAATTCGCCACCGTCAGCATATGTGGGATTGTTTTTACGACTGTCATCAGGAAACATTTCGGCAGCAACAGTTTTAACGCGCTCTTTTTTCGGAAGAATAAATCCCAGCTCGCTGCCAACTTCCATCCTGATGACAAAGCAGGAAACTGTGCTCTCGCAAATGGGAAACTTTGCCGCAGGGCTTTTATGTCGGCACGAATCAGCCGGGTCGGAGGCAGTTTATAATATTTATTTCATTAGAAGATTCTTCTGCTTATTCTTTGTCAGATTTCAGCTCCCCCATCCAGGACTTCTCTTCGATAAGCTACAGCAGGAGGAATGGAAAGAAACTGTGAGCCATTGTGTGGCGTGTTGGAAGGATTCACATTCATCCGAAGGATGGAAAGATGGTGATGGTGGATGGTGGTGGAGGACGTGGTTGTTGTGTCAGTTGGAAAGGAAATGAGATGTCAGAGCTGGTGGCATTCTCGAAACGAATTTCTTTCTATTGGTATCGGATTGTTTTCTGTATCACATCTGGCAGCAAAAATGACATGCGGTGTCTGTTTTTTTCTTCCACAAACAAGATTGCGTAAACAATCGAACGGAGTTCTGGAGAGGGTGGAACTTTCCACTAGATCAACTTGCTTTGTGTTTGCTTTCGAAGAAATTTTAATTCTATATCATTGAGACAATATTCAACTGAGAAAAGATTCACAAGAATAAACTCTGGTTTAAGTTGCGATTCAGATTTTCATCATAAATTTCTTGAAAAGATGTTCAAGATTTTTCTCCAGAAAATGCTCAACAGATTTTTTTAAAATGTCTTCGAAGAAGATATCTCCTAAGAATCATATACGGTGTGAATTTTTAGAACGATGCCCTAAATAATTCTTTTCAGCATTCTTCCAGAAAAATTTGCAATTATTTTTATTTTTGTTTTGTTTTCGAAACTATAAACCGTTAAGGAATTTCTCCGAGAATTTGTTTAGAACATTTTCGAATGTTGTTCCGCAATTTTTATTAGAAATCTTAAAAATCAATTCTCCCAGAATTTGCACAATTCTTTCTTTTAACATTCATTTAGGCATTTACACACAGTTTCTTACTGAAAGAATCTGTAGTATAGTCTTTGGAAAGATTCATTTGAGCATCACTCAACGACGATTCTCACTGTTCCGTTAACCTTGTGGTCGTCGCGCGATGTGTTACCGTCAGAACTACCACGTTGATTCTGTGCAGGTTTGATAATACTCCTCGACATCACCAGAGTTCGGTAGCATGCTCTAGAGCAGCGTGCTGTCTGTGAGAGAGCCGAAAAGTACTGAACAGAGAGGCAACGCCAAATGAGCGGGGAAAATACGACACAAAACACATCTGAGGAGAGTTCCATCAAAAAAGAGTGCCATCACAAGTCCATGAGGCCTGTTTTGTTCGGACGGGTCACTCAAAATTTCTTTTTCAGTGTGAGTAGGGGTGAGCATAGAAGCAAGATGGCAGATTTGGTTAAGAAAGCTCTCAGTTAAATTCTGTGGAAATGCTCATTATCCCAGTGAGGACGTTATGTCAAGCAGAAGAAGAAGAATAAGAAGAAGAATCTCACAGTAAACCTCTGAAAAAAATCCTTGTTAGATAACCTGAAAGGATTCTTGAAAAAATCCTCAAGAAATGTTTAGAGGAATCTTGGAAGAATTGTAAAACTCACTGAATCCCGGAAGAAATCACTTCATGAATTCCATAAGGAAAGCTAGGAAGAAGTTCAGGAGGAAACAATGGAGAGTAATCGCTGGAGTTAGTTATATTTTTCCTGGAGAAATCCCTGAAAGGATACCTCGAAGCATTCTTTAAAATACTTCAAGAAATATCATGAAAGTCCTTATATTCATGAAAATTTTTACAAAGGAACATCATTAAGAGAAGTTGGTACCGCTTCTGCTTCATAAGCAAAAGGTCATGAGTTTAATCTCAGGCCCGCCCCTTTCCTCGTGTTTTGCAGTTGTATCTTTCCCTTGTTTCAATCTTTCCACTTTTTTTTCTTCTTTACTTTATTTGGTTAGCCCTTCGTCCACATTGGGCACCACTGGGCTGAATCACTTTATGACAATGTACAATTGTATTGTATAAGCCTAAGATCTATTTATATTTGTTTGTGTACTCTTGTTCGTCATCTCATCTCGAGATGCGGAGAGTGGAACTGTTGTATGCAGCAGCTGATGTTATTGTGGTTGCCTACCTATCGGGCGGCGTTCTCTCTCTATTTTCCGAGCCATAGTCCATTGCTCGATGCCTGGTTTGTTTGCCGTTTATTTCGAATTCTGTGCAGAAACGCCTGCGAAGAGTGTCAATTTGCCTCAATTGCTCTCCGGCCATAGTGGAGGATAGATGTGGGGGCTCCATTATCGCTCCATATTGTAAATCATTGAGCAATTGGGCCGTTTTTTTGCTTGGGGGGTTGGGAATCGAACCCATGACCATCCGCTTATCAAAGCAAACGCGTAGCCAACTACGCCACGGACATTCTCGATATCTTTCCACTCTTAATCTATCCCAGTTGATGCATTCGTTCATAGCGTTTGCTAAAATCAGAGACGGACAAAAAAACATTTTTCTATCATTATAGCACGCCTTTCCTTACGCCTGATACATAGGCAGCCTACTAACCAAATAGCAAGCCTCTCTGCAATACAATTATACGAGCCCTACAACTTCCCGCACTATGGGAGCCAGTTTAATGCATCACCAATTCTTCCCCTTTCCACTCATTCGTTTGCATTCTGATGTAGCAGGCGTCATTGCTGCCTAAAAATAGAAGATCACCACTACTTAAACTGGAGAAGCAACCACGAGCGACCAATCAAGCTCAAGCTCAAGCTCATATTACTAGACATATGCCAGAAGGAATCATTGGGAGATTGATAGCATAGTTTATGGAGAAATCTTTGGAAGAGTATCTCAAGTAATTTCTGAAATGCCGGTGGGACCCTTAGCAGACTTCTTTTTTTAATAGAGAAGTTTCCTAAAAGAGTTGTGAGAAACCTCAGGAAATGCTTCTCTAAAGGTATGCTTTGAGCATTTTTTGCAAAAGTTTCTTTGGAATTTTAAAAGAAGAGCTGCTAGAATTCGACGAAGAAATTACAGATGAAAATCTAGAGTTAAATGTGGAGTAAAAACCTGAAGAAATTGAAAATAAAGTCTTGAACAAATCGCAGAGGAAATTCTTTGAGAAAAAAAGCTATACCTTTCTTGGATGAACTTCTAGAGTATATCTTAATAAAATTTCAGTGAGCACATTTCTGGAGTATTCTATTAAAAATCTCTGGAGGACTCATTTGACGAGGCTCTAGAGACATTAAAATCCAATGAATTTGGATCTGTTATGCCAAACGGCACTTGAGCCTTATCATTAAATAAAAAGACAAAAAAGCTGTTTAAAAAACCGCAACTCTGAGCCAATTTTCAAGAAATGTCCACCCTCCCGGATTTTTTGGAGGACCACAAAATTGCCACTCAAGACCAAAGGACAGCGACGACATTGATGCGATTCTGAAACCACGCATGCAAACTGTTTGGAACAAATCGCAGGTCTGTTGGTCAATTGACAGCATGTTTTCATTTTTACGGATGTTCCGGATCTATAGGACGACCAGGAAATGGCCATTCGAGATCATGCCGAGGAAACTAAAGTATACTAATTTAAAGCTCATCATTGCAAGCCGTTTAAAAAAAAATCGCAGCTCTCTAGGCCAATTTTCAGGATCCTAATCTTCTGGAGAGCCAAGAAATGGCCATTTGAGATCATGCGCAGAAACGAAGGTATACTTATCTGAAGCTCATCACTGTAAGTCGTTTGAAGAAAAATAAATAGGATATGTCCACTTCCAGGGTTGTTCCGTCCTTAACCGCAATCGGTTGCACCACGATATCACAATATTACCCGAGGATACATAATTTTCGTTTTTTGTTAAATTAGAGTTTAACCTTTACGGTACTGGGCGCCGACATACAAATTTCACAATTTTGTATGTTCGCCATCATTTGATCTATTTTGATGAGATTTTCAGGAAAAATCACAAATGAGTTGAATTTTTGATTCTTGCTTTGAAAATTTCGAATTCAATGATGATTCCGGATTGAGGTCCCAAATTTTTAGGGGACCCCTTTTATTGAAAAATAAAAGTTGTGGAGAAAATGCAAGAAGCTTCGTGAAAATATTTCAAAAGTTAATGAATCAATGTGAAAAAATATTTTCATCTGTTCCAGTTTGCAAACTATTGTGGTAATTTAGGAATCTATGACAAAAGGTCGAAAGACATAAGGTCGAAAGGACAAAAGGTCAAAGAACAAAAAAGAAGGGTCAAAAGGTCGAAAATCTTTTTCCAAAGAAGGAAAAAATTCCCATCATGCAATTCGTTTTCGACTCTTTGTCCTTTCGATTTTTTGCATTTCGACCTTTTGTCCTTTCGACCTTTTGTCTTTCGACCTTTTGTCTTTCGACCTTTTGTCCATAAACCGTAATTAAGGGAACGTGGTTACCAGATATTGGTTCCAGTAGGGACCCTGAGCCGTCACTTCCAGAATATAATGCACTGATACCATTCAACGGCTCAAAATTCAAGATTTTTCACCCACATGTGATTAAATGTGGTGTCATGAATTATTATGTGGTTTTGGCCATTTTTTGAAACTCAGTATCAGGATTCAATAGGATTTCAAAAGGCTGATTTTGGATCCTCTGCTGCTGTTGTCGTATTTGTGTGCAATAGTCTCCAATCTGATACAAGTAAAAAAAAAAATAAAAAATATTAAATTATGACAAACAGATCAATTTGCAATGAATTTTAAAAAATTTTGGTAAGTTTTTTTTTATTTCCTGATCTCAAGGAGTTTGCACTTTTGTCCGAAACCGTCACCGAATTCAAAATTTTTAAATGCATTCATCAAAAACATAACTCATTTGAGATTTTTTCTGAACTTCTCATCTATATCGTTAGAAGATATAGAATTTTGAAACATCGATGTCGATGTTAACCGGTAAAGGCCTGAGTGAAAGAAAAACAACTACAACTCTCACTGTTCAGCGAATACATCACGGATTTCAATCATTTTATGTTAGTATACTCGTGCACATGTCTAGTTACGAAAAGTGACCAGAGGATCTCGGGAATGTTTCTGTGGCCGGAGTTATTCCGGTGGGACACTGGGTCAGGTCGGATGGAAAGAGTGCTGTGCGTTTTGTGCCCCTGGAGGTAGGCAAAATTCAAGTCACAGTTAATATCCGGATTCGGCTATAATGTGGCCACTATGTCAAGGAATTTTAAGAAAATCGCATCAGGGTATACCTCTTGAGAAACAATTTAGGCAGCATCCATTTATTACGTAACGCTGAAATTGCAAACACCGCTAGCGCATGACGGCTCACCATAGTAGCATGTCCGAGAGAACTTGAAACTATTAAGAACCAAAGCTACAGGTCCAAAGCCCTGATAAAGGTGGATGGTTGTGATAGCTATGACCGTGGTCATCATGTAAAGAACAAACGGACATTGCTGTATCGTGTCAGCACCGAGGAGGCAGCCCCTCTAGCACGATGTAGGTAGCGCAACCCTGGTTAGGTGGCCTATCGAAGACTCTTCACCAACCAAGGAAGGCAAAAGAAGAGCAAACGGATTGATTTTACGGCAACAGACGGAATGTCAGCGTGAACGTAGCAGTTATCCAGGAAATACGCTGGCCAAGAACCGGAAAACCCCATCGCCAACACTTCCTTCAAGTACCACATCTACTACAGCGGTGACGACAGAGCAGAACGTGGAGTTGGCTTCATAGTGATTGCGAAGCAGATGAAGCGAATTATTCGGTGGAAACCGATAAGCGACCGAATCTGTGTGTTGAGAATGAAGGGCAAGCTCTTCAATTACAGCCTGATCAGCATATATGCGCCAACGAACGATAAGCCCGATGACATGAAGGATGAGTTCTATGAGAGCCTGGATAAGGCCTACGGAGAGTGCCCAAAACAAGACGTCAAGATAGTCATCGGCGACGCAAATGCGCAGATCGGGAAAGAAGATTTCTTCCGACCCGTCATTGGAACGGTAAGCCTTCATTCCGTTACCAATGATAATGGCCTGTGGCTAGTAACCTTCGCTGCTGCTAGAGGGATGGCAATCAGCAGTACATACTTCGCGCGAAAGAATATCCGCAAACACACCTGGCGACACCCGAGTGGCGATGCTTGCTCCCAAATAGACCACGTGCTGGTTGATGTGCGACATTTCTCAAATGTCATGGATGTCAGGACCTTCCGAGGCCCTAATATCGACTCAGATCATTATCTCGTTGTAGCTAAAATTCGGGCGCGGTTATCCAGCGTCACGAATTCCACGACGAACAGAACGCTGCGCTTTAATATTCAACGCTTGTCGACTTATGGGGTAGCTGCGCAATACCGTCAGCAACTAGACGAGCAGTTGGGAAGAATCAACGTTGCTGGAGACGTCCACAGCCTGTGGGACCCTATGCAACGGTCAATGGTGTGCGGCACAATACCGTACAAGTGCCCGCCATGTGCAATGATCGAGAAGGGAATTTGCTGACCGTTAAAACGGCGGTGCCTGCCAGGTGGAAGGAGCACTTTCAGCAATTGTTGAACGGTGGAAATGGAAATGTAGCGAGGAACAGGATGAATATAGATGACGACGATCAAGCTGTGGACCCACCGACCATAGGAGAGGTTAAAAAGTCTATCAGCGAGCTGAAGAACTGTAAGGCTGCTGGGAGAAACGAGATCCCGGTCGAGCTTATCAAGCACGGAAGCGAGCAGCTTTACCAGTCGATCAACCGGGTACTTCTGAAGGTATGGGAGGACGAAGAATTGCTCGCCGGCTGGTTGGATGGCCTCATCCGCCCTGTCTACAAGAAAGGGCACAGACTGGAGTGAGCCAATTACAGAGGAATTACCCTGTTGAATTCGGCGTACAAAATTCTGTCGCGCATCCTGTTTAACAGACTGCGATCGCTCGAGGAGTCCTTCGTCGGCGAATACCAAGCTGGTTTTCGTGAGGGCCGTTCGACAACGGACCAGATTTTTAGCTTGCGAATGATCCTAGACAAATTCCGGGAGTATAACTTGCAGACTCACCATCTGTTTATTGATTTCAAGGCGGCTACGCTGGATGGTTCGAAATCAAGTGTTCGGATCGCAGACGAGGTGTCAACCTCGTTCGTGACGGTAGACGGATTGAAGCAAGGAGACGCACTTTCGAATTTACTGTTCAACATTGCACTGGAAGGTGCTATTAGAAGATCTGGCTTGCAGAGAAATGGCACTATTATCACAAGGTCGCACATGCTCCTTGGCTTTGCGGACGATATAGACCTAATTAGAATTGATCGCAGGTCAGTGGAAGAGGCCTTTGTGCCTCTGAAGAGGGAGACAGCGAGGATAGGCCTGACTATTAATTCTACCAAAACGAAGTACATGGTTGCAGGTAGAGATAGAGTCATGCATGATGGTGTAGGTGCTGAGGTAGTTTTTGATGGGGATGTGTTTGAAGTTGTTGAAGAATTTGTTTACCTTGGAACACTTATGACATGTGACAACGACGTTTCCCGCGAAGTGAAAGACGGTTTGCGGCTGCGAATAGGGCCTTTTATGGACTATGTAACCAGCTCAGGTCCCGCAGCTTACAAACGGAAACAAAATTCTCCCTGTATAAAACATTGATTCTTCCGGTGGCTCTCTACGGGCACGAAGCGTGGACGTTGAAAGAGTCAGACCGGAAAGCTCTCGGTGTTTTTGAGCGTAAAGTGCTGCGGACAATACTCGGTGGGAAACTTGAAAATGGTGTGTGGCGCAGACGCATGAATCACGAGTTGTATCAAGTGTACAAAGATACGAATATTATCAATCGTGTAAAATACGCCAGACTTCAGTGGGCTGGTCACTTAGTGCGAGTGTCGGAAGAAAGAATTGCGAAAATAATATTCAGCAGGGAACCAGGTAGAGGTCGGTGGCTTCGGAGAAGACCACGAATACGCTGGCTGTACGCAGTGGAAGAGGACCTGGCGACCCTAAACGTTCGGGGCAACTAAAGAAGTTTCGCCCAAGACCGACGAAGATGGAGCTCTACAATACTTCCGGCAATGGCGTGACGCTACGCTGTAGCCATCAAGGTATCAAGGTAAGGAAATTGGAAATTTTCGACCTCCACTCCCCGTCCGTAACGCTTTTTGTATGGAAAATTTCAAATTTTTGTATGAGCCATAACGCTTGAGCCTACCCCCTCCCCCTAGAGCGTTACGTTATTTGTGGACAGCGCCTTATTCGGATAACGATGAGTCTTGAGGCTTTTCATTGATCCTACAAATGACTATTTTCGGATCTCCGGGAAGCCTCTCATTTACGATAAAATGTCCAATTTGTGTATGAACATCTGTGTCATGCTTATGGGAACGCATTTTGCTGAACTATTATTGATGGACGTTTCGCGTAATGGACATTTGGCATAATGACAATTATATGCCTTCTTAAAAATGCTACCTGTTTGTCCACTTGCGCCAGAAGCCTTTGGATTGCATGTGCTGAAAACCGCATCTAAATGAGTTGAAATGAACATCCACAATAATAATTTGAAAAAAAAAATCGTGATCCGGTCGGATATGGGTTAACAAGAAATCCTTAGGGAAGTTCTAGAGTTTAAGTATGATTTCATAGAAGAGAAGTATGTCTTGAGCAACGTGGGGAAGAAATCTTTAGTGATATTAAAACTGTGATAAGTATTCACCTAAAAGTATTGCTGAAGTAATTTTATCAAAAAAGTAACATGAAACAATTTATGAATCTGAGGAATAATCCATAGAGAAACTACATTCACCGTCCTTGGAAGCATTTGAGCTTAAATCTCTGGAGAATGTATCGGAGGACTTTTTCCAAGAACTCGCGGAATGATCCCTGATTGATATTAATAATCTTAATGAAAATACTTGTGATAACCCCTGGAAAAATATATCAATGTATTTCAGCAATAAGATGAGTTAATCCTGGATCAATTTCGAGAATGATTTCAGTTTGGAGCAATTCTCGCTAAAACCAGGCCGCCATCGGAACCCATCTTTAGAATTCAAATTTTATGTCACTGATCGCTATTTTTCTATAAAACTTAAGGGTGGTCCTTTTGGTTTTCTCAAATTGGGGGACCCCTCGCACGCCAGCTAGCTAAACAGTTTGCGAAAAAGCCCATTTTTTGATAAATCTTGGGTATTTCTTGAAGTGATATGTCTCATATTTCGCTTAGAACACATAGCAAACTTAGTGGCATAGTATAGAGAAAGAACATAGTTTTCATTTGCATTTAAAAAAAAATTTGGCGCCTCTAAATTCGACATGTTGAGTGCTATCAAGATGAAAAATTCATTCAACTGCTTAAAATCAAGATGGCGTCAAAATCCAAGATGGCCGCCAGATTTTATCACTCAAAATAATACTTTTATTCTTCACTCGACTCATAAAACCCCTACAATTGAAAACTTGTTTCTTTGTTGTACAAAAAATGACGTTTGCATTGATTGCACTCGCCATATACGTCAAAATCGTAGAACACGATTTAGAAAATCGTTCATTTCATAGGGTAAATACCATTGCTCACCTAGTTTCTGTAGCCTATCTTACGCAATTTTTCCTCAGCTTTCTAATAGTGATCTCAGAATTAAAAACGAGATCTCAAAATTCAAAATGACGGCCAAGTTCAAAATGGCCGCCAATTTTTTGTTAATTTTAAATGAAAGCTATATCCTTTCTCTATATGATGCCACTAAGTTTGCTATGTGTGCCAAGGGAAATATGAGACATATCATGTGAAGAAATACACAAGATTCATCAAAACATGGGCATTTTCACAAAGTGTTTACAAAGGTGGCGTACGAGGGGTCCATCTATTGGAGAAAACCGAAAGGACCACCCATAAGTTTTATCGAAAACTAGTGATCAGTGAAATAAAATTGGAATTCTACGATGGATGCCGATGGCGGCCTGGTTTCAGCGAGAATTGCTCTTGGAATCTTTAAAGAAAATGTTTATGGATACTTTAGAAGAATTCCTAGAGTATTTTGTTCCTAAGCCTAGAAATAACGTTTGCGGCTACAAATCAAAGCCATTCTTAATTAGCCTGGGTTTGATCGGAAGCCGATCGGTCCAGGATCTTTTCGTAATAGCTACATGATATACGTATGCGAAAATGGCAACTTTGGCAAAGAAAACTCTCTTTTGAATAAGCTCTGCCCCAGTGAGGACGTACTTCGAAGAAGAAGAAGAAGAAACATATAGTACCGTGACCGCAATTATCAAACTGGCAAGCAAAAACCAAACTGAATCAACCACCGAAATGAACCTCTCAATCATCGTAAACGACCAACTCTAGCCCCTTTTGTCCGTGGAATTCCATCGAAAATAAACCACCTCCCACATGAATCCTGACAGTCACATTATCTCCAACAAGCATGTGTATTCCAAAGGACCCAGCAAACACATTTCCGACGACGACGACGACTACGATGCTGGTTGCTAGTGTTCTGCTGCTTGGTGCTGCGTAAAAGTCCATATGTTTATGACAACGATGACGACCCACCACCAACCATTTCACAGCACAGCTCAGAAACGATGCTCCCGCCGCTGCTGCTGCTGCTGGCTGCTTTCAATGAACAACGAACAACGACATCAACGACGACAAGGATTAGTGCCTTTTAAAGCAAGTGTTACAAATCGCTTCCAACTAGCGAGCTGCTGGCTGGCTGGTCCAACAAGGACGACGATGGATAAAGGACGACGAGGACGGCATGCAGTGGAAAGCAAATATGGGGTGCGAGGTTTTCATAAATTTCCCGCTCACTTTTTGGTTGTTTATCGTGTCATTCCGTTCTGCTCCGGAGGGGGGACACACTAATGCTACAAGAGGATACCGAGCTAGACTGGTTCCGGCGCGAGGTTGTGCACTGAGGTGGCCCATTGACTTGTAAATATCTTAAATTAAATTTTGAAATTTGGTCATTTGGACATCTAGGAGCTACTGTGGAAGTTTGAGTTAAATCCGTCAACTTTCAGAGAACCAAGCGAGCTTGAAGTTTGAATGAAGGAAATCGAGTTTTTCTTTGCATATATTTGGTCGATTTTCTCCATACGAACTTCAAGTTCGTGTTCAAGTGGACGGATTACGATAAAACCTTCACAGCTGCTTCTGGGGGTACAAATGAACAAATTTGGGAAATGTTACATGATGTTTTTTTGTGGTTTAATCATTATGAGCCACCCTATTTTGCACTGTTCCGCTTGATGGTCCCCAGAGTTGGAAGGCGCAAATTTTTCATTTCTATTTATTTTCCCCCTGATGAGAACCGGGGGACTTCCCCTAGATAGATGGAACGAGTCGATCGACTCAAACTAAGCGGAAGTGTGAAGCTCAAGCTGTGCCTAAATTACACAGCTTTTTGCTCCACTGATTAGAGCTGGGGAGGCCAATTTGAGCGTCGCCAGATGTGTGGAAGAGTGGTCCAAGCAGCAACAGCAGCAGCAGTAGCAGCGATGTAAATCGATTTCCCCCATGAAATATGAGCAGGAAATCTAATTAGGAAGAACGATTTTGGCGTGGTTCCGGTCGGAAACTGTCCCTCGACTAACATCTCTCGGATTAGTGCGAACATGTCCCGGAGGACACAATTCATCTACTTGCAGGGACACAGATCAGCTTCTGGCAAAGTTCTCCTCCAATGGCACGACTTTTGACTCCGATGAGCAGGCAGCTGGATGAGCTTCGGGTTGTTGCTTTTTTTCTTCCTCGAACAGAGATATGGGCCGAAACTGACCCTAATTTCATAAAAAAGAGGAGTTCGTCCGGTGTGCTAAACGTGGCCTCAAAATGGATGTAATTAACGAAAATTGATATCTACCGGCCGGCCCGGGGCAGGAAGGATGGTTAACCAACCATCCTGTCGGCCTAACGAATCCGGTCCTTGGTGAAAAAAGGAAACAAGTGTATTACTGGTCAGGGGCGGAGGTTGCGATGGGATCCACTGCGGTCAGGAATAAACTGAACTGCAAGGTGAAATTATCACAGTGCATAATTCATTATAAAAGCTTATGCCTGTTATGCCTGTCATGAATTAATGGATAAATATTTAAAAAATCTGTCCGAATCCTGGTCACGATTCTGTCCGAATCCTGGTCAGGATTTTGTCCGAATTCTGGTCAGGATTCTGTCCGAATCCTGGTCAGGATTCTGTCCGAATTCTGGTCAGGATTCTTTCCAAATTTTTGTCAGGATTCTATCCAAATCCTGGTCACGTTTCTACCCAAATGCCAGAATTCTGGTTATTAAAAGCAGGAATTCTGGTTAGGAATCTGTCCAAATCCTGGTCAAGATTCTTTCCAAATCCTGGTCAGGGTTCTGTCCGAATCTTGATCAGGTTTCTGTCCAAATGCTGATCAGGATTCTGTTCGCATCCTGGTCACGATTCTGTCCGAATCCTGGTCAGGTTTCTGTCCGAATCCTGGTCAAGATTCTGTCTGAATCCTAATCAGGATTCTGTCCAAATCCTGGTAAGGATTCTGTCTAAATCCTGGTCAGGTTTCTGTTCGAATGCTGGTCAGGATTCTATCCAAATCCTGGTGAGGATTCTGTCTGAATCACGGTCAAGTTTCATTCCAATCTTGGTCAGGATTCTTTCCAAATCCTGGTCAGGTTTCTTTCCAAATCCTGGTAAGGTTCCTGTCCGAATGCTGATCAGGATTCTGTCCAAATCCTGGTCAGGATTCTATCCAAATCTCGGTCAGGATTTTCTCCAAATCCTGGTCGGGGTTTTGTCCAAACCTTGGTCAGGTTTCTGTCCGAATGCTGGTCAGGATTCTGTCAAAACTAGAGTGTCCATCCCGGGACATCCCGGGACAAAAAATCCCGGGATTTGATAAATTTCGGGATTTCCCGTTTCCCGGGATATACGATCTGCCGTCCCGGGAATCCCGGGATTCCCGAAATGAATGCAAAATTCATTGAATGCCACTAGGTCTAAATACAAAACAATGATATTTTTCTTCAGACTCAAGCTTTATTACATAAAAGGGCTGATTCCCATATTTCATACCGCTGAAAATGATCATTTTGGACACCCACTCACCCCCATGTAATGCTTTTTGTATGAATATTCTTCAATTTTTGTATGAGCCGTAACATTGTAAGGACACCCACCCACCCCCTTCAGCGTTATGAAATTTGTTAATGGGCCCAAATAGCTCTGCAAAGTTTGTCATTGATAACGTCGGATAACAACTGCAGCAGAGAAATTCGAAGACGTATCATTGCCGGAAGTCGTGCTTACTACGGACTCCACAAGACCTTGCGGTCTGGTAAACTTCACTTCCGTACTAAGTGTACCATGTACAAGACGCTAATAAGACCGGTAGTCCTCTACGGGCATGAGACGTGGACAATGCTCGAAGAGGATCTGCAAGCGCTAGGAGTTTTTGAACGACGTGTGCTTAGGACGATCTTCGGCGGAGTATGTGAGAACAGCGTATGGAGGAGAAGAATGAACCACGAGCTTGCGCAACTCTACGGTGAACCCAGTATCCAGAAAGTCGCCAAAGCTGGAAGGGTACGATGGGCGGGACACGTTGTGAGAATGCCGGACAACAATCCCGCAAAAATGGTGTTCACCTCAAATCCGGCCGGTACAAGACGAAGAGGAGCGCAACGAGCTAGGTGGTTTGACCAAGTGGAGCAGGATCTTGGAAGTGTGGGGCGATCGAGAAATTGGAGGATAGCAGCCATGGACCGAGTTAGTTGGCGTAACATTGTGGCGCAGGTCATGTCTTGAAGGACGTAGCGCCAGCAAAAGTAAAAGTAAGTAAGCTCTGCAAAGTTTAGATTACTTTCTGAATATATGAAGCAAGTTGTTTTAATTTTATGACTTAGATGCTTATCACACATTCATTTCTCGCGTTCAGTATCATAAGGGCGGAACTGTAGTGATTGATTTTTCTTTATCGATTTTATCTTCCGCTAATTTCGTGGCCGGGCGACTGTTTCCGACTGCTATTTTTGACTCAGTAGAAAGTTCTCATCATTTTTCATCGTGTGCATCGTGTTTCGAAAATCGATTGAATTTCATGTAATAATGCAAAGAGAAAATTGACGAAGAGAAATTGATCACTGCAGATATGCGAGATTTATATAATAGAGAATTTGAAAAAAATTCCCAGCAATCTCGTTTTAGTCAAGGTATTTTTTTTTGTTTAGTTACCTGATGAAGTTATATATGAATTACAATATGATACAGTTAACCATTTATCTTTAAAAATTACTTTCTCCTCATATTTTATTGTTGGAATGTTGTATAGTTGAAATTATACTTGAATTTCAACTAAAAATACTGGTTTTATGGAAAATCTGAGAAATCCCGGGATCCCGGGATTTCCCGGGATAGGCATCCATTTTTGTCCCGAATCCCGGGACAAGCAAAACGGTCGGGAAATGGACACTCTAGTCAAAACCTTGGTCAGGTTTCTGTCCGAATCCTGGTCAGGATTCAGTCCGATTGCTGGTTAGGATTCTGTCTGAATCCAGATCCGAATCCTGATCAGGATTCTGTCCGAATCCTGGTCAAGTTTCTATCCGAATGCTGATTAGGATTCTGTCCGAATCCTGGTCAGGATTCTGTCCAAATCCTGGTCAGGATTCTTTCCAAATCCTGGTCAGAGTTCTGTCCAAACCTTGGTCAGGTTTCTGTCAGAATGCTGTTCAGGATTCTTAACGAATCCTGGTCAGGATTCTGTCCAAATCCTGGTCAGGATTCTGTCCAAATCCTGGTCAGGATTCAGTCAGAATCCTGGTCAGGATTCTGTCCGAATCCTGGTCAGGATTCTGTCCGAATCCTGGTCAGGGTTCAGTCCGAATGCTGATCAGGATTCTGTCCGAATCCAGGTCCAAATTCTGGTCAGGATTCTGTCCGAATCCTGCTCAACTTTCTATCCGAATGCTGATCAGGATTCTGTCCGAATGCTGGTCAGGATTCTGTCCAAATCCCGGTCAGGATTCTTTCCAAATCCTGGTCAGGGTTTTGTCCAAACCTTGGTCAGGTTTCTGTTCGAATACTGGTCAGGATTCTTAACGAATCCTGGTCAGGATTCAGTACGAATCCTGATTAGGTTTCTGTCCGAATCCAGGTCCGAATTCTGATCAAGATTCTGTCCAAATCCTAGTCAAGATTCTGTCCAAATCTTGGTCAGGATTTTGTCCAAATCTTGGCTAGGATTCGGTCCAAATCCTGGTAAGGATTCTGTCAAAATCCTGGTAAGGATTCTGTCCAAATCCTGGTTAGGGTTCTGTCCAAATCCTAGTCAGGATTCTTAACGAATCCTGGTCAGGATTCAATCAGCATCCTGGTTAGGATTCTGTCCGAATCCAGGTCCGAATCCTGGTCAGGTTTCTGTCCGAATGCTGGTCAGGATTCTATCCAAATCCTGGTTTGATTTTGTCTGAATCACGGTCAAGGTTCATCCGAATCCTGGTCAGGATTCTTTCCAAATCCTGGTCAGGGTTCTTTCCAAATCCTGGTTAGGTTTCTGTCCGAATGCTGATCAAGATTCTGTCCGAATGCTGATCAGGATTCTGTCCAAATCCTGGTCAGGATTCTGTCCGAATCCTGGTAAGGATTCTGTCCGAATCCTGGTCAAGATTCTGTCCGTATCCTGGTCAGGATTCTGTCCAAATCCTGGTCAGAATTCTGTCCGAATCCTGGTCAGGATTCTGTCCGAATCCTGGTCAGGATTCTGTCCGAATCCTGGTCAGGATTCTGTCCGAATCCTGGTCAGGATTCTGTCCGAATCCTGGTCAGGATTCTGTCCGAATCCTGGTCAGGATTCTGTCCGAATCCTGGTTAGGATTCTGTCCGAATCCTGGTCAGGATTCTGTCCGAATCCTGGTCAGGATTCTGTCCGAATCCTGGTCAGGATTCTGTCCGAATCCTGGTCAGGATTCTGTCCGAATCCTGGTCAGGATTCTGTCCGAATCCTGGTCAGGATTCTGTCCGAATCCTGGTCAGGATTCTGTCCGAATCCTGGTCAGGATTCTGTCCGAATCCTGGTCAGGATTCTGTCCGAATCCTGGTCAGGATTCTGTCCGAATCCTGGTCAGGATTCTGTCCGAATCCTGGTAAGGATTCTGTCAAAATCCTGGTAAGGATTCTGTCCAAATCCTGGGTTAGAATTCTGCCCGAATCCTAGTCAGGATTCTTAACGAATCCTGGTCAGGATTCAGTTCGAATCCTGGTTAGGGTTCTGTTCGAATCTTGGTCAGATTCTAGTATTCTAGGATTCTGTCCGAGTCTTGGTCAGGATTCTGTCCGAATCTTGGTCAAGATTTTGTCCGAATCCTGGTCAGATTCTAGGATTCTAGGATTCTGTCCAAATCCTGGTCAGTATTCTGTCCGAATCTTGGTCAAGATTTTGCCCGAATCTTGGTCAGGATATTGTACGAACCCTGGTCAGAATTTCGTTCGAATCCTGTTCAGGATTCTAGTCTGATCCTATTTAGTATTCTGTAGAAGTCCTCTGTTCGAATCCTTTTTAGGATTCTATTCAAATCCTGTTCAAGATAAAGTTCAGCATTTCATCCAACTCTTTTTTTCATGATTATATTCGTATCGTCTTAATGATTTCATCTGTATCCTGTTTCTAGTACAAAATAATATTGTATCTAGGAGTCTGTAAAAAAAGGATTTCTTCCGATTCAATTCTATTGATTTTTACATTTTTTTATTACGCAACCCAAAAAAAATCACGTTGCTGTACCCCCACTTTTTCACCTTCGACCGACGCCCCTGACGACGTCATAACTCTACCTTGATCGGTCTTCCTCGGAAAAGGACCAACAACCTCGAGTGAGCCGCAGAAGACGCAACAGCAGCAGAGCCAAAATAAATTTCTATTACAGGTGAGGAAAACTCGTCCGAAAAAGGGAAAAGTTATAATTAATTCAGCCACTTTCCGGGTACTCCTGCGCCCCCTCTGGCCAATAATACTTGTTTCTTGTTCAAGAAGGTACGAGGAAATGGAGGGGAGGCACTGCGGATATTCCTAGAGAACACAGCAGGTAAGATCCTTAGCTGTATTCTTTCACTTTTTATTCCTTGTGGTAGCAACATTGACTCATTTCTGGCTCATTTTCGGCCTCCGAGGACGTCAAGGGTGTTTTATGAGGTTCGTTCGGTGTTTGCTTTCTCCTTTTGGCCCATCAATACCAAAGAAAAAGGGGGAGGAAGGGATCGACCTCGAAAAAAAGAATTCCCTATTATGTCGAAGAAAAATGTCCGAATTATTCAATCTAATTGCTACTTCGTCCAGACGTTCTTTGGTTACGCAGGAGCTAGGCATTTGACTGACGAAGGATTTGGGCTGAACCAGCGGACGATTGAGTTAGAGGGAAGTTGATAAAAGAGTCGACCCAACCATGTGCTCACGAAACAAAAGGCGTAAGGTTTACTTAATTAATGGGAGAAAACTTTAATTTCTGCTCATGGGCTACTTCTGACTTTTTTTTCCGTCGTAAATGAAATCTTCCCTCATAAAACGGATGGTAAGTGGTTTTAATTTCCTCCTCGGAATATTTTTTCTTCTCTTACGTTTGCTTGGTTTGCATTTTTTTCCTTCTTTTCGAGAATTGCTGGCAGCTGTCCATAATCCACTTTGGTCCGGATCTTGCGGTGTTGACCTGAGAAGCGTCTCACTCAACGAGATCCTTCGAGGAAGATGAAGAAAAAAAAAATGGGAAACCCCCAGCGCCAAGTGCGTGAAATTAAAAGCCAAACGATCCATATCAAGAGCTGCTTCCCTTGGCAGTCGGACTGCGAACCGAACCGAAGACCTCGCTGGAAGAAAGCTAAATATTTAAAGAAAACAATTTCCACTGAATCCGCCGTCGCCCTCTCGGTCGGAATTATCGAAGCCAGTCCGGGTCAGAGCAAATCGGTGTGGAAGTCTGCTCGTGGCGATTCCGAAATTCATTAAAATTTTAACACACTCATTTGCCACGGCTGGCTGCTAGAAGATGATGACGGCGATGATGGTGCCCTACGGAAATGTGGTTGGCGATGGTGGTTTGAAGAGATTTCTGCAAAACGGTTTTTCGGTATCTGGCGAGTGTGGATTCAGTGCCCTGGCTTAATTCAATTGGATTTGGTTGAGATTTCTCTCGGATGGAAATTTTGTCAAGTACGAGCTTCTACTTACGGCTTGCAGTCAAAGGAGATTCATTTTTTGCCAATGATGTCATTCGCTTACCTGTGTGTAGTTTACTATTAAAAGGAGATTTTTTGATGATATATGAAATCACTCTCATCGAGTTCCATACGGATGTTTTTCGACCATCAGGTTGGGTGCCAATTAGATTTTTCACGAGTAACTCATCGAATATGTGTCTACGTTGTTTGTGTATTCACCCTACGGAACGTACAACGAATTCTAAGATTCGCTATCGATCAAGTTTGGTCACCACAGATACATACAATTCATCATTAGTACGGACTAGCTTGAACAAGTATTGCAACACTCAGCTTAAGGTTCCTTCATCCAAAAATGTTTGGCATGACCTCACCGTACAGTAAGACAGTCAGTTAAGTTCGTAATTTTGTCGCTATGTAGTGCTAGTGAGCACATAAAATTGAACATTATCAACCAGCTCTATCTTATGATCCTCATTAGATAAAAAGAAGTGTTTGAATTGGAAAATGGCCTCTACGTAATGCTAGTGACCATGGACAGATTAGCGGTGTCCAGTCATAAGACTGAACTACGTTGGGCCTTAGTGCATTAGGCCAAAGTATGTTAGTCCGAATGGAATGGGTTATTAGACCAAATGGCCATTAGGCCCAAATCTCCAAAACTTAATTAGATCAGTTTTTACGATGATCTGATTGTAATTTTTTTCATACATCTATATTTTTTATATAATGTTCCATAAATTCGTCCATTTCATCCCAGCAGAGATATTGTGTACAATGCAGCTAAGTGCAAAGAGCAAAGAACAAGCGTAAGCATTTTAGCTCACCATTATTTTTTTCATAGGAGATTCTTCGTTTTCTGGTTGATATTTATTTGAAAGGCTTTAGATATAAAGGGTTTCTACCAATAAAAGTCATTATATTTATCATCATTCGGCCCAATGACTTTTATTTTTTCAACATGCCTGCTCTCTTAATTTTTGGTGTCATAGTGCTAAACATAAATTTTATTTACTCTTACATTCGTTAGTATTTTTCGCTCTATAGTATATTTGCTATTTTTTGAAGCTCAAAGTTATTCTTTGAACTTCAGGCTTCTTACAATCTCATGATTTTGTTTTCTTACAAACTTTCAATGTTCTTTCGAGTAATGTTGATTCGTCAAATAGTTTTCTAGATCAAAGTAGCTATCATGTTATTGGATTTTTTCCTACAATCGAGTCTGCCAAAGTTATTCAGAAAGCCATTCACAACGACAAGAAAATTAGTTTAAATCATGCTAAGTTCATATTTAGTACTCGTTATAAATCATGGTTCTGTAACTACAGAAAGAGTAAGCAAGCATGGGAAAATTCACTCACTCACCCGAACGCCACCGATAAAAAATAGCAAAAAATCTGCTGCTACCGAACATTCAGTGAAAGCTGAATCGTATACTAGGTGGAGTGTAGCATGAAAGCGTTAAAACCGATTGTGTAAAAGCAAGAATCGGAAGGAACACGAAGAGAAGTGAATACCTGCGAGGCACGAGTGAAAGCACTAAGCATCCATTCGCGGAATCCTTTAAGCTGAGTAAGCGGATTCCCACTCACTGAATCAATCCGTGGTGTGGATTGCCAGTCAGTGAACACTCATCAGCACTCAAATCCGAATGCCACTCCATTGGAATCAGAATGTAAACAATCATTCGGTATGCATTCGGTTGCCTTCGGCTTTTAGAATCGGTAGCGACTCAATCAGTTCGCTTGGCGCTCGCCGAAGAAGCAGAATAGGCACTGGAAATTGAAACGGTCGGCTTGGTTAGAGAAACGGCATTCTCGCTCCCGATTGTGCGTGGAAGCGAGTGACGGAAACACCAAAACTGAGTGAGTGTTTCCCATGCTTGAGTGTGAGTCTCCGACAAAGTTATCCAGTAGGCGTGCGAAAGACAGTTTTGTTTTCTTTATTCTGTCGCTAAGTAGCCTGAGTGACCATTTAAAATTGGGTATTTTCAACTAGTATTATATTGTAATCCTTTGAGGGGCAGTCTATAAAGCATATGTTCATTTCTTTTCGGATTCATCCCCCTCCTTTCTTCATTAATGGCGACGTGGTTTATGAAAGGCTCTAAAGTGGCATGGTGTTTGTTAACATGCAAACAGAAATGGTGCTACTCAGCCAGTATTTGGCAACTTATGCACGCCAAACATTCTACTATCAGCCGAACTTTTGAACTTATTGACGTTATATAAATTGAGGCTTCTATATCTTAACTTATTTTTACAACATTTTCAGAACAGTTACCGGAAATATCATCTAGTTAATGTAATTCGGAAGTTTAGAGACCGTTCCGTGGCCATGACTAAAGTTAATTTGGGTAACAGAATTTTTCTCATATATGATAACTTGCTATTCGAATGATAACACTTCATTTTAAAGTTACTCTTTTCTGAACAATTTCCAAATCAAATAATTTATATCTGATTCCCTTCATATCCAAGAGATTCAATTGTGGTTTTGTTCATATTCAAGGGACAAGATCTAATTCAATTGAATGCAAGTAAAGTCCAATTCACTTTAAATGTGAGAGATTCATTTGATTCAAGTGATCATGAACTGATTCACTTCATTCAATTTTAAAATTATCCAGGCTTCATTCTCTACATATTCAGGGGTTATTAATTTATAGTGAAATGTTTTATTTTTTTATTCGCGTATGGTTCACCTCATATTGGAATGTTTGATTCTCCTTTTTTCTAGTTGTTCTGGTCTAATTTTCTCCATGTCTAAGAATTCAACACTGAATCGCTTCAAGTGGTTCAGCTTTGATTTTCTTTAAATGACTTTGACAAATTGATATACATCCGTTTCCTCGGCATGATCTCGGATGGTTTTCCGGATGGTTTTGGTTTTCCGGAAGATCCGTAACATCCGTAAAATTGGACATAGATGTGTAAGCTAGTACACCATCATTGGCTTGGTATAATCTTTAATGGCAATGTCTTGGACCTCCGAAAGATCCGGAACATCCGTAAAAGTGGACATATCTGAAAATTAACCTAAAACAGCTGGATTTTTTTTTTTGCAAACGACTTACAGTGATGAGCTTTCGATTAGTTTACCTTCGTATCTTCAGCATGATCTCGAATGGTAATTACTTAATCCTTTGGAAGACCCGGAACATCCGGAGAAGTGGACGTTTTCAGGAATTGACCTTGTAAGAAGCATTTTTTTCGAACGACTTACAATGATGAGCTTCAATTTAGTATACCACCGTTAACTTGGTATAATCTCGAGTGAGTATTTCTTGGTTCTCTGGAATATCCGTAACAAAGGAACATGTGCTGACAATAGACCAAGAGAGCTGCGATTTCTTCCAAACGATTTGCATGCATAATTTCAGAATCGCATCAATGTCGTCGCTGTCGTCTGGTCTTGAATGGCAGTTTTGTGAGTGATTGTGCTCTGCATAACTTATTTTTCAAGTATTTCAGGTTTGATTCACCTTCGATTTACACAATTCAATGCAGGTCAGTTTCAATTCTTTTGAATCATTTCATTTTCTTATAGTTTAGAACGGATTCACTCGAGTTTCAAGTTATTCATGTTTGATCTATTTAATATTCAATCGATTCATACCTGATTCACTTTAGCTTCAAGTGATTCAAATCTTTAATACTTTATATGCAAACATTTCAGATCTACTTTATTTCATATTATCATGTTCTTGAACAAATGTAGTAAATATGCCTAACTGCCCAACCAAATCTTCAAAACTATCTCCGTAGACTCCTGGAAGCAATACCTGATCCAGTCCTGCATGGCGAAGACACTCGAACGAATTGTCAACCGTCGTTCAATCACGAAGCTGGAGTCGAACGGACGACTTCACAAGCGTCAGCACGCTTTTCGTGTGGGACACGGTACCTCCAGCGAAGTATGAGCTGGAGAGGTCGATACCGAACACCGACGAGCCAGGGCAGATGATGAACCTTCTGCAAAGCTTCCTCTTGAAGCGAACGTTTCAGGTGTCGTTGCGGGTTACACGTCCAGTGAACACAAGCTGGAAAATGGTGTGCCGCAGGGATCAGTGTTATCCGTAACGCTGTTCCTGGTGGCGATGCAGCCCCATTTTTGGAGTACTGCCGTAAGGAGTGAACTAGCTCCTGTACGCCGACGACATCCTCCTTGTCGTAAAAAGGGCTAAAAGTGAAGGATTACACCGAAAACTGCAGACCACCATGAAGGCAGTTTGTAAATGGGCGAAAAGTGTTGGGTTCACAATGTGTGCAGCAAAGTCGCATATTTTCTACTGCAACCCGAACGCGCGTCGGGAACTAGCGAGGAATGTTGTCGTTGACGAAGTCTCCATCCCGAAAATCAACCGGTTGAAGGTTCTGGGTAGCACTCTGGATCATACGTTGAAATTCAAGCTCCATTGCAAGATTGCGAAGGAAGCATGCGAGTCACGTCTACGAATACTCCAGATGATTGGAGCCAAATTACCCCGAGGCAATCCATTACAAAATAGCTATACAGCGCCTTTAGGACCCTCAATGGTACGCAATGAGAGACACGAAGTTGAGGGAGATCAAACACGATACGCAGAAGTGGTAAGACTGCGGAAGTGCTCCCGCCGTAACTAATGTGCGACACCTTATTCTGCACTGCAGGAGTACGAACTTGAAACACCATCAAATCTTTAAGCCTGACAGAAGTATTAGATAGCAGTAATTAAAATAACGAAAAGTTGTTGAAAAATTTACACGATACAAGATTGTATGCGAAACTATGATCGCAATGAATTGCAAAAAGTGAAATAGTAAAGTTTAATTTTTCTTCCTGGCACAAATATTCCTTTCTGGTGTAAAGTGTCACTAATAAACATAAAAAGTCCTGCTATCTGGTGATATGGATGCCCACCATCCAGTATGGGGTTGACAACGCTTCGATAATCGAGGTACCTCACTACTGCATGTCTTCGAAGAACACGATCACATTGTTCTCAACAATGGATCAAACACCCTTTTCAAAGAAAACTCCACAACGGCTATTGGCATGGCTGCGGTTTGCCGGTCCTGTATCAACCAGTTTAAATGGAATGTTGACTTCGACCGTCATGGTAGTGATCATTGCCTATTGACATTAGTAGGGGAACATGGTCGAAGACGCACTGATGGGGTAAAATGGCTCCCCTCATTAAATCCTTCCTAGAACGTTTCAATTTGTTTTTATATTATATTATGATTATTATTATATGTTATTATATGTTTACCCAAGAGTTGCCGCCACGACCCTTCGACATAAACTCATAGATTTTTCCTTACTTTTCCGAAATATTATGGTTTTCCGATGATTTTATTAGGGAATAAGCGTTTCCATGCCGCAGAGAAAACTGATGGAGAAACTTGGTTGCAAACTACTAGTTCTTTTGGTCATTTTAAACCAATCCCGTATATCAACCAACTTTTCTACACGACTTAAACCCGTTAATACACGCAAACTCCGGAAATGTTTTCATGATGGTAGCCAGCAAATATTGTAAAGTTACTGTTAGGACTTCGAATGGCGTTAGAAGAAAACGACACAACTCCTTAAAGTGGCATTTTGGACTATTTGATCCTAATACAGAAACTCGCGACCCTTCCAAATACCGACCGATTGTTCTAACCTGCTGCACGTGCAAGGTGATGGAATGGATGATTAACCGGAGGCTGCGACAATTTTCGGAGTCCCAAGACATGTTGGATCATCGGCAACACGCCTTCCGAGCTAGTCATGGAGCAAGCGCTACTTCGCCCAACTAGGTGGCGTCTTACACACAGCGCAGTCGGACGGCTAACACACCGAAATTGTCTCATTGGAGCTGTCTAAGGCCTTCAATTGATCTTGGATCCCTCTAGCACTGCGTCAGTTTGTTGAATGAAAACTATCGGGTCACATTCTGCGGATTGTTCAAAATTTCCTGTCTGAGTGATCTTTCCGAGTCGTTGTTGGAGACTACCTATCAGACTCCTTGCCCAAAGTGCCACTGCATTATCCGACCGACCAGCAACTGTCCTACGGAATCAGCTAGTGCTGTATCCACATTGCAGTCAGAAAGGCCTTCGCACCCCTGGATTCAGCGCACGATCACCGATGGTTGATCCGACACCACCTTTGCATGGATCCCCGGATATTGTGGTATACCCGGCAACACAGCTGCCAATCAGTCCTACCCCGCTACGAAGATAATGTACCCTTTAATTATGTAAAAAGCTGGTTAACAAAGCTATTTAGGAGTATATTGAGCTAATTGTTGAACCTTGAACACTCACTAGCGCCATCTTTCGGCAAAATTATAAATCAATTCAAGTTTCAAGATGATGCAAACTGTATCTAACTGAGTGTTGAAATGCTTTTTCAAGTGACTTCGTACTTATAACTAGTAGTATTAAGTTTAAGATTAGTTTGAACTTAATACTGGCACCCAAAAGCATATACTGACCTTGGGTTCACTTCAAAAGAAACAACACTACCACTTGTAATCTATTGCTAGTTTCCACCGTTTCAAAGATTGCTTCCCCGCTGAATTTCTCCATCTCAATTCCCCCATTTTTCCCCCGTTTGACCGTCACAAACCTATGTCTCATTAAACGGACCACGTTTTGTATCAAATTCGTTCCACTTGAGTCCCACTTTTCGACATACATCGCCCCTTCTCCTGTGTTCTTGTTTCGCCCTGAAGGGTCCTCTGGCAACGCTCGACTTGTAGTTCCCGGTGTCAAATCTCACGTTTTCCCTCCCCCCTAAGTCCGTCCAGCAATCGTCCATCATGTAGCCATCCAGCCATCCAGTCAGTCACATACCTCTGCTAAACAACTGACACGGAGAGCTCTTTGTGGGCTGCCTCCGAGAGCTGAGCTGACGTCCTTCACAATGTAACAATATTGTTAAAATGCTTTGCTTCCCACCACCACCCGGATCAGCATTCGGACCGTTCTTGACCATCAACTACAAAAGACTCTTCTCGTTCTCCCTGTTTGCCAGGGAGGTGACACAACGGCCGGAAACCATGGAACGCGGGGCTCAACTACACAGCAAAACATAATTTGCAATATGGCGTCATTTAAGCTGCACATTAGTAAAAGTTTGACTTTGACCGGGGCTTGAACCCTGATCTACGCGAGTAATGGTCGTGCCTGATACCTCTCGACCATCTCATCATTCTTAGGGAAGTGAGCTAAATTTGTTACAAGTTTAGTGTTGCTACTCGAAATGGGTTTCTTGACATTTTTGACTATGACTTAAACTTTCATGTTGGTTATACTTTGATTGGAATGTGCCAATATCTCAAACAGTAGACGATGTACGATATTTTTTGTACACGACATTCGATTCAGAAACCCAACATTGAGATTATTGCGAAATTTTGGTGCTACAGTCAGAAAAATGTTTCGAAGTGTTTATAATTTTTTTTTCGCTGTGTACACTAGCGACTGGCTGGTCCTTACAATGCAATATAACCATCCGTTCTGTTGGCAGCCGTAAAAATTTTGCTTTCATTTGTTGGCGCACCAGTCGGTGCGAATCGTGGGATGATTGCGATTAGGGTTACCAGCCGCAACCGACCAACCATCCAATGTGCCTGCAATGCAATGACAGAGAGTTCAAGTGTGTGTGTGTGCACTGCACAGTGGTCCAGGAATCAGTTTTACGCGGAAAGATGCTTTTTGAGCTTTACAATGAAACATTAGACAAAAAGGGTCTTCTACAAAGTTGTTTGTATTAGTTAAGCCCTTTGTTTGGTGTTATTGAAAATTAGGGTGGACCACATTTTCATAGAAATTGTGTAACTAACTTTCTTATTTGTAGAAATTATATTATACATGCTTCAGCAAAGTTATAGACCATTCAATTTCAAGCAACTTTGCCAAAAAAAGTTTTTTTGTATCTTTTAAATTGACCGATTTAGAGCTTTTTTTCTACAGTGACATAGGGTGGTCCGCATAAAACTGGTTTTCTGGCTCTAGAGTTTTCAATTCAAATTTCTCATCAAAGTAGTCTATGGAACACTTTTGGAGCTTTGAAAAATGCGTAATTTGGTGGGTGAAGAAACTCGCTATCTCCTTCCGTTTAGGAGTTATTGTTGTTTTTCTCTCAAAAACATGCCTACTTTGATTGTGATTATCTCTGATTGGGGCAAACATAAAAAATATCTTTTGACGGCATTCAAAAGACAAAATAAAATTGTATATTATATCAAAAAATTACAGATGTGTTATTTTTGTAACTCTAATAAAATGTCTTGAAAAACAAAGGATTTTAAGCAGAAAAACTTTAATAACTTTTGAACTAAAATAGATATCATAAATATTTTTGCATGAAAATTTGCGTTTTGTTAAGTTCTTAAAGTCGTTCATAGACCGCTTTGACGAGAAATCTGAAATAAGAAAGATAGGGCTCTAAAACTATTTTGAAGATTTTCATAGTATGTATTTCTTTATTATTTTGCATTTTAAGCATGAAAATGAAATTTTAGACAAAAATGATCTTCTACAAAATTGTTTCAAAAGATGTAAGCTTTCATACTGTGTCATTTGAAACTAGGGTGGTCCACAATATCACACATATCATATAATCAACTTTTTTATTTGCAAAAATACTGGTATATGCTCTTAGGCAAAGCGGTAGAACTTGAATTTTGATCAACTTTGCCAAAAAAAGTTTTTCTGTAGCTAAAAATTTGACAAATCTAGAGCATTTTTTCCTAATCATCACAGGGTGGTCCAACAAAAATAAGTTTTTTAACTCTAGTTTTTTTAATATTATTTTCTCGTCAAAGTCGTCTATGAACGACTTTTAGAGAACTTAACAAAACGCAAATTTTCGTGCAAAAAGATTGTTGATATCTATTTTAGTTCCAAAGTTATTAAAGTTTTTGTGATAAAAAATATTCGACTTTCAAGACGTTTTATTAGAGTTACAAAAATAACACATCTGTAATTTTTTGGTATAATATACAATTTTATTTTGTCTTTCGAACGCCGTCAAAAGATATTTTTTATGTTTGCCCCAATCAGAGATATTCACAATCAAAGTAGGCATGTTTTTGAGAGAAAAACAACAATAACTCCTAAACGGAAGGAGATAGCGAGTTTCTTCTCCCACCAAATTACGCATTTTTCAAAGCTCTGAAAGTGTTTCATAGACTACTTTGATGAGAAATTTGAATGGAAAACTCTAGAGCCAGAAAACCAGTTTTGTGCGGACCACCCTATGTCACTGTAGAAAAAAAGCTCTAAATCGGTCAATTTAAGAGATACAAAAAAACTTTTTTTGGCAAAGTTGCTTGAAATTGAATGGTCTATAACTTTGCTGAAGCATGTATAATATAATTTCTACAAATAAGAAAGTTAGTTACACAATGTGTATGAAAGTGTGGTCCACCCTAATTTTCAATAACACCAAACAAAGGGCTTAACTAATACAAACAACTTTGTAGAAGACCGTTTTTGTCTAATGTTTCATTCTAAAGCTCAAAATGCATCTTTCCGCGTAAAACTGATTTCTGGACCATAGTGCACTGAGACGAGCATAAATTTTGAGCCCTTTTCATCCTTTCGCAACTGAGCGAGGATTGCGAGAAATGGGTCGTTGGCTTTCATCTTTCGCCGCCGTGTTGGTGCAGGAGCGTGCGAGAACGGGATCATGCCCACAAACCACCTCTTATTTCCTCCGTATTCTGATGTTCCCGTGTGGGATCGCATGAAGCAACATAGTATAGGATTATAGCGGTGAAGCTGTGGAGCGGTGAGTGAGTATTTAAAAAAAGGCATTTTTAACGATGTAGGGTCGATGTACCAATAGCCGCATAGCTAAGAACAAATATTCGTATAAAATCGAAAAATAAAGCCTGCGGAATTATTTTTAGATCATCTGAAAGCTTTTTATCTTGGGTTTGTGTAAAAATTATGAAACATACGAAAACTCATGTTTTTGTATTTATTATCGCTTGTGCCACTATAGGAACACATGTGCCTATAGTAGCACTATTCCTAATTTCTGTTCCTATAGTAGCACTAGCCTCACGGAATAGGCAAAATACAAATCAAAACCGTATTTTTACAAAACTTTTATATTTTTCCTTTGAAGTGTGGATCAAAAGCGTTCGATTGATGTAAAAAAGTTTCTAATTTATCAACTATTTTGTTTAATAACAAAATAGTTTCTCTTAGTAGTGCTACTATAGGAACAATAGGTTAACTATAGGTGCAAGGGAACTAAAATTTTAAGCAAAACTATTTATTTCGATCATTTTTTGAACAAAATCGAGCTGTGTTTCAATGGTACTTAGATAAATAGCTACTGATCTTCATGTCAAAAATTATTTTGCTACGATTACCAGCGAAACGGCCGTAAAAAGCCACTAGTGCCACTATTGGGGACCGTCCACTAAGGGAACACCGACCCTAATTAAAATTGAAACGTTGCCTCACACTCTGTGACATTTTCAGGAGGAATTGAATTCATACCTGATACTTGATTTTTGATATTTTGCCACATTATACATGACAAAATGACCTATTCAGAACAATGCTAAGATTTCAATTTTAAAAATCTGTAGATTTTTTGTTTAAATTTTGTTCAAATTTTGCATTTTTTTTTTTCAAATTTTGTTCAAATTTTTGTTTATATTTTTATCAAAACTTGTTCTTAATTTGTTCAAATTTTGTTAAAATTTTGTTCAAATTTCGTTCAAATTTTGTTCAAATTTCTCTTCAATTTTTATTCATATTTTGTTCAAGTCTTCTTCAAACTTTGTTCAAATTTAGTAACAAGTTAACAAGTTTTGTACAAATTTTTGTTCAAATATTTATCAAAATTTGTTCAAATTTTGTTCTTATTTTGTTCTTATTTTTGTTCAAATTTTGTTCAAATTTTGTTCAAATTTTGTTCAAATTTTGTTCAAATTTTGTTCTAATTTTTGTTCAAATTTTGATCAAATTTTGTTCAAATTTTATTAAAAACTAGTGGTCCCGGCAAACTTTGTCTTGCCATCAAGTAGGCTGTTGAAAAACGTCGTGAAACGACCCGTACAAAATTAGAGTTTCTTTTACTTTCGCTTTTTCCGACTTTTCAGTTCAAAACCCGGTGCTTTTTATAGACATAAACACGTCGGAACACTTTGGGATCATAACTATGTAAGAATTTTCAAAATTCGATAGCCCATTCTCATGCCATTTCGTGACATACAAACACCACTAAATTTTTATTTATATAGATTAATTCAAATTTTGTTCAAATTTCGTTCAAATTTGTTTAAAATTTTGTTCCTATTTTATTTTGAAATTCTGTTTAAAGTTTGTTTGATTTTTTTTTTAATTTTCTCCAAACTAAGATCATTTTTTATGTTTTATTCAAGTTTTGTTTAAATTTTTCATTTAAAATTTGTTCATATTTTGCCCAAACTTTGTTCATATTTTGCCCAAACTTTGTTCAAATTTTGTTCAAATTTTGTTCAAATTTTGTTCAAATTTTGTTCAAATTTTGTTCAAATTTTGTTCAAATTTTGTTCAAATTTTGTTCAAATTTTGTTCAAATTTTGTTCAAATTTTGTTCAAATTTTGTTCAAATTTTGTTCAAATTTTGTTCAAATTTTGTTCAAATTTTGTTCAAATTTTGTTCAAATTTTGTTCAAATTTTGTTCAAATTTTGTTCAAATTTTGTTCAAATTTTGTTCAAATTTTGTTCAAATTTTGTTCAAATTTTGTTCAAATTTTGTTCAAATTTTGTTCAAATTTTGTTCAAATACTGTTCAAAGTTCATGGTTCAATTTTTTTTCAAATTTTGTTCAAGTTACTTTATTTTGAAAAATTTGTTTGGAATTTATTCAAATTTTGTTTAGTTGATCATCCCTCAAACTTTTCCTAGACTCTTGGGATAAAATAAGATATCTTTCATTTCTCTGCACACAGGACTGTATCAAAGCAAGAGATTCACACTCACCTTTTCCGTGTCTTTTTGTTTTGTGTGATCGAATCGGATACCACACCCAGCAGTGAATGTTAAAAGAAAAACCTGGCGAAAAAAATCCAACCTTTCAGTAACTTTTCTCACCTGAACGAGCTGTCGAGCAGTTTTCAGTGCTTCACGCAATAGTGGAAAGCATAGTTGGCGAGAAATGGGAAGAAGGAGATAGTATATGGCTGCATAGTTTTCGCTTTCTTGAACTACGAAGGCGAAGCAATACTTATGCAAATGGTTTACAATGTTGCCTTTGCCGTCTGAATGTAAGTTCAGAGAGTGTGCTCTTGGGACATAGAGTACGTGCACGTTGCTTTGATATCTCTTTTTACTTCTGTGGAAAAATGTGAAAAGTTGGAAAACTTCACGATTGAGGGGCTCCACAATATCATTTATGAGCTGGATTTGATCCAGGTATATATAACGGATAGCTGGATTCGTCATCTATTTTCTGTGATATAAGAAATATAATTGGATTTTATTTTCTAAAATGATCGTACTGAAATGACAGATATTTTTTTATATAGAAATACGAGCAAAATGCAGTTCAGACCATTGCAAATGAGGCTAAATATTTCACTATTCAAAATAGAAATTTGAATTAAAAAATATGAATCTATTGATTGTTGGACATTTTAGTGGCAAATTCGCCATGGGTGAAAATCCATTCTAATAAATATAATAATAACGAAAATAATAAATTCTAAACGACGAGTCATCTAAAACTATTTTGATAGGTTTAATTTTGAATGATATGTATTCGTAATAATAATGTCTTTAGCACCACTTTTGCAGAAAACAAAAATATATATACTTTTTTTCATGCTTTCTATGACGTAATGGTTGACAGCAAATTACAACGATCATTCTAGTGCAATTCGATAACAACTTCCCTCAAACAAGATCCATTCATAACTTATCTGAGAATACCTAAAAAATAGATGTATATTCAATTTTGAACACGTTCCATAATAAACTCACTGTATCAACTCAAAAAGATCTTTGACTCCTTATTTTATTTTCACCCATTGAAACTCATCCTACAATAGCAGGTGAAAATCACTCCCTTAAGCCCATCGAGATAAACCCCATTCCACATATCCTGTCTGAACGAAAAATAGAAGTAGAGCTTCTCGAAAAAATCCCTTGCAGCACAAGGATAACAAACATATTTTTCATTCGCACGATGGGAAAAGGGCTCTGGATCGTCTTCGCTGCCACAATCGAAAGCGGATGACGCCGCCGAAGGATAATATTTTTCTTCGGCAAAGTGGCATTAAAGAGCTCTATATTATAATTTTATATCGGGGGCGGAAAATTATGCACGTATGCGCACGGAAGCGGGGAACCCAACGGGCCTATAATGTGGGGTAAATGGAGGAGAGAGGTAAGGGTATCAATTTGCCAACGGGACATGCCCCGATTTTATTGGGAGAATTCATTGGCACTTGAGCTGGAGAAAGGATCGATATCATCGGGGCAGCTTGGCAAATGTCCTTTGAAAACAGTTAAAATATTGAAAACCATCTAAGAAGCTAAAATTATATTTTTCAATCTTCGTGATACGTTTTTAATTTTGTTGAATTTTTTGTTTAAATCATGTTGAAATTTTGTTGACATTTTGTTAAAATTTTGTTTTGTTCGTGTTAACATTTTTTTCAAATTTTGTTCAAAATTTGTTAAAAGCTTGTACATTTTTTTAAATTTAATTCATTTATTTTTTAATTTTGTACAAAATTTGTAAAGGTTTTGCTGACAAATTTTGTTGAAATTTGTTTCAAGTTTTGTCACCTTTTTTTGAATTTCAAGAGATATAGATGTTTTTCAAAGGAAGCGAATTTTCCAAAATATGTTATCACAATTTGAAAAGCATCGTTTACATTTCTTCAAAATACATCCACACAAGCAGCGATGAAGCTGTTTCTAATCAAGCAAAGGCATTTTTTATCTTGGCATCTAATTCAATTTAGGCCACCTGAGATCATTACCCTCTTCAAAATCAATTCAACTCATTTGGGTGAATTCAATTTAACCTTTAAAAACGAATCAACCTCCTTCTGCAAGCCGAGGGCCAACGTTCAAGCCCAAGACTTCCGAATTGAAATTAAAAGGGATAATAACGTGGCAGCCAGCAGTTGGACAAATAAAACCGACGATTAATAAACCTAAATCTGGCCAAAAGGACGTTGAGGAACGAGAGAGAGAGCGAGAAAAAAAGCCTGCCAAGAACACAACAAGTCCGAGAGAAAAAAAAAAATAATCCTCTGCCAAGAGACCCGGAGGATACGATCGGTCAGCAGCAAGACGTCCGATGTGGAAGGAAAGAGCTACAAGAATTAGGTAAATAAATAATCATAAAAATGGTGCATGCCAACAGCAGAAGCAGTCCTGGCACGGAAACGATAAAGACGAGAAGGCTCTTCGTTTCCAGCGCCGGAGGGTTGGGGAATCTTAATGTTTTATCGTTACTTCTTCGTGAATCGAGAGAGGTGTTGGAGTTGATTCATATATTTGCGGAGGGACAACACGCATTCACTTGAAAGTGACAAATTGATTAAACTTTTGATATATACAGAATTTTTAACATTTAAATAAAAATTTAACAATTTGAATTAAATTTACGAAAGCAGTTGATCGAGATCTTTATTTTTTTTAAATGAACAAAATTAAGCTAAATAAATTATAATTTGAAGAAAAAATGAAAAAAAATATATGAAAAAAAAAACAGAATCTGAACAAAATTTGAACAAAATTTGAACAAAATTTGAACAAAATTTGAACAAAATTTGAACAAAATTTGAACAAAATTTGAACAAAATTTGAACAAAATTTGAACAAAATTTGAACAAAATTTGAACAAAATTTGAACAAAATTTGAACAAAACAAAATTTGAACAAAATTTGAACAAAATTTGAACAAAATTTGAACAAAACAAAATTTGAACAAAATTTGAACAAAATTTGAACAAAATTTGAACAAAATTTGAACAAAATTTGAACAAAATTTGAACAAAATTTGAACAAAATTTGAACAAAATTTGAACAAAATTTGAACAAAATTTGAACAAAATTTGAACAAAACTCGAACTAAATTTGAACACAATTTGAACAAAATTTGATCAAAATTTGAACAAAATTTGAACAAAATTTGAACAAAATTTGAACAAAATTTGAACAAAATTTGAACAAAATTTGAACAAAATTTGAACAAAATTTGAACAAAATTTGAACAAAATTTGAACAAAATTTGAACAAAATTTGAACAAAATTTGAACAAAATTTGAACAAAATTTGAACAAAATTTGAACAAATTTTGAACAAAATTTGAACAAAATTTGAACAAAATTTGAACAAAATTTGAACAAAATTTGAACAAAATTTGAACAAAATTTGAACAAAATTTGAACAAAACAAAATTTGATCAAAATTTGAACAAAATTTGAACAAAATTTGAACAAAACTTGAACAAAATGTGAACAAAAACTATCAGAAATTTCTTAACCTAATTTTGAAAAGTTTTTAATTAGATTTAAACAAAATTTGTACAAAATTTGAAGAAAATTAGTTCAAAATTTGAATTAAATTTGAATAAAACGTAAGAAAAATCTGAACAAAATATGAAAACTTATTTTGATAAGATTTTAACAAAAGTGGCACGAAATTTCGAGCAAATTTTGTATAAATTTAAAAACAAATTGGAAAAAAATTGAAGATTTCAGTTAAAAAAAACTAAGTATTCTTTGAACAAAGCTTAAAGCAAATTTTAAGAATTTAAAAAAAAGTTTGATCAACATTTGAACAAAATTTGTGTAAAAATATGAGAAAAATATTAACAAAATTTGAAAAAAAAAATAATTGAACAAAATTTGATTAACATTTTTAGATTTCCCTCAAAATCCTAAGAGGTTTTTCCTCAAAATTCTGAGTGAAATTCTTTCGTTATCCTGAAAAGATTTCCTTCGAAATCCAGGAAGGATTTCCCTCGAATTCCTGACGAGATTTTTTCGAAATCCTCAGAAGATTTCCCTCCGATTTCCCTTCGAAATCTTGAAAGTATTTTCCTTTAAATTTTAAAAAGATTTTCGTTGAAATCCTGAGAGGATTTCCCTTGCAATCCTTAGAGAATTTCCTTCGAAATCCTTAGTAGATTTTCCTCGAAATCCTAAGAGGTTTTCTTTCAATATTCTGAGAGTATTTCCCTCGAAATCCTGAGAGGATTTCTCTCGAAATCCTTAGAGGATTTCCCTCGAAATCCTTAGGGGATTTCCCTCGAAATCCTTAGAGGATTTCCCTCGAAATCCTTAGAGGATTTTCCTCGAAATCCTTAGAGGATTTTCCTCGAAATCCTTAGAGGATTTCTTTCGAAATCCTTTGAGGATTTCCCTCAAAATCCTGAGAGGATTTCCCTCGAAATCCTGAGAGGATTTTCCTCGAAATCCTGAGAGAATTTCCCTCAAAATCTTGAGAGGGTTTCCCTCGAAATCCTGATAGGATTTTCCTAGAACTTCTTTAAGGATTTCTGTTGAAATCCTCAGAGAATTTCCCTCGAAATCCTCAGAGGATTTCCCTCGAAATCCTGATAGAATTTCCGTCAAAATCCGGATAGGATTTACATCGAAATCTTTAAAGGATTTCCGTCAAAATCCTGAGAGAATTTCCCTTGAAATTCTGAGAGGATTTCCTTCGTAATTCTGAAAGGATTTTTCTCGAAATCCTCGAAATACTGATAAGATTTATCTCGAAATCCATTTCCGTCGAAATGCTGAGAGGATTTCTCTCGAAATCCTGAGAAGATTTCTCTCGAAATCCTGAGAAGATTTCTCTCGAAATCCTGAGAGGATTTCTCTCGAAATCCTGAGAGGATTTCTCTCGAAATCCTGAGAGGATTTCTCTCGAAATCCTGAGAGGATTTCTCTCGAAATCCTGAGAGGATTTCTCTCGAAATCCTGAGAGGATTTCTCTCGAAATCCTGAGAGGATTTCTCTCGAAATCCTGAGAGTATTTCTCTCGAAATCCTGAGAGGATTTCTCTCGAAATCCTGAGAGGATTTCTCTCGAAATCCTGAGAGGATTTCTCTAGAAATCCTGAGAGGATTTCTCTCGAAATCCTGAGAGGATTTCTCTCGAAATCCTGAGAGGATTTCTCTCGAAATCCTGAGAGGATTTCTCTCGAAATCCTGAGAGGATTTCTCTCGAAATCCTGAGAGGATTTCTCTCGAAATCCTGAGAGGATTTCTCTCGAAATCCTGAGAGGATTTCTCTCGAAATCCTGAGAGAATTTCTCTCGAAATCCTGAGAGGATTTCTCTCGAAATCCTGAGAGGATTTCTCTCGAAATCCTGAGAGGATTTCCCTCGAAATCCTGAGAGGATTTCCCTTGAAATCCTGAGAGCATTTCCCTTGAAATCCTGAGAGGATTTCCCTCGAAATCCTGAGAGGATTTCCCTCGATATCCTGAGAGGATTTCCCTCGAAATCCTGAGGGGTTTTCCCTCGAAATCCTGAGAGGATTTCTCTCGAAATACTGAGAGGATTTTTCTCGAAATCCTGAGAAGATTTCTTTCGAAATCTTGAGAGGATTACTCTCAAATTTTTGAGAGGATTTTTCAAGATAATTTGTACACAATTTCCATTGAATTTGAACAAAATATAAGAATAATAAAACAATTATTTTTGGAATTTTTTTACAATTTTATTTTGATGGTTCAAAAGCAGAAAATTTGGAAAAAAATTGTGTAAAATGTGAAAAAATTCAATCAAAAATTTAGCGAAGTCAAAAAAATGAACAATATAGGTACAAGGTAGGTATTTAAGCAACAGTTCAACTTGATGCTAACAAATTTCGAAAAAAAAGAACTTATTTTCAAAAATACGACTGCTATTAGTACAAAAAAAAATAATTTGAAGAAAATACAAAGAAATTTTAACATCACTTGAAGTAAGTTTGAGCCAAATTTGGATAAAATTTTACCCAACCTCAATTAAATTTAGGAAATTGAACAAGATAGTGACGAACATAATTATATAGTTGAATTATTCAAAGATTCGCCCATCTAAATGATAACATTCAACTGTCTTCGGATTGTGATAGGAGGGAAATCGTCTTAAGAGTGCAGGCAGAAAGATTTTTTGGCCTAGGGCTTTGATTATATTGTTTCCACTCCACTCCTCAAGGATGGGGAATGAAGGAACGCATTTTATCATTTTTTTTCTCTCTTGCAACCAAGACAGTAGCCCAGCCGTGTGACTCACTTCAATAATGTTAACTCTTAATAAATTTATGCAACGACTACTTCCGCATCGCACGCCTTCCTGAACTGCGTTGAATTGGCTTGCAATGTTCAGGAATGGTCGTCCTACCGATCCGGAGAAGTGCCCACTTCAGAAGCCCAGTTCCATCGTCCACTTCCAGAATGGCTCCACAATCACGTGATGGCACCAGCGAAATCGGGAAGTATAAGTTTTGCTGAGTTGCGAGCCAGGCGAAAGAAGTCGAGAGGCGAAAAGATTTCCGGAAAACTCGCTCTTGAGCCTGAGTTGCTGCTGACTCGAATTATAATAATGGTGGGTGGATGGTTCGGGGGAAAAAAAACGAGCGAATTCTGGAGCTAAGAGTGTGATAATTACGTGGAAGAAAATAATAAGGATTTATTTGGAGGGACCAAATAGCCGGTGGCTAGATGAGCTCCGTGCAGTTTTACGAGCTCTCGGATTTGGTGCTGGCCCCGGGCAACATGAAGTGGCTTTGGTGTGATTTATAATTTTGTGGCCTTATTTGTGGAACTTTAGGGCGATGATAAGCTGGACACGGAATTGGGACTTCCAAATTAAAATTAGATTATCCTTTTTATGTAAATTGAACGAATTCTTGAATTTAACTAACCATTTCAGCACTTCATTGAACATCTGGTTTACTAAGTTTTCTTCTCTTTCTCATTTCAGGTACGTACTACTTATATTCTCATCAAAATTAGTAAGTAAACTCGAATCTTGCCTAGTCAGAAAAGTACACGTAATCAGAAGTAAGGTTACACATCCATTCAAATCTTCTTCCTGGCAAAGCGGTACGGTACATGCACTCAGTAATTCCAGTAACATGCTCACGCAACCTTTTGCCGTAGCTGTTTACTCAGCTTGCCTCTAGGAAACAAACGGCTGAACCGTACTGAAGTCCATATCGAAAAACGCACACAGCGGATTATGTAAAGTCAACATTGAGCATGCTTACCAACTGACGGTTTCTTACCTTTCTGAACAGATGAAAAATACTGGAATCTTCTAAATTTTCTGTAATTTTGAATATGAATTAGAAGTGGATAACAACACATTTTTAACAAATTCCTCAGCTAAGGGTATGCGATATGGATTTTTTCCATGTCGGTACGAAACGAAACGATACGCGGAATATCTTGCGCTGATAATGACGAAACGAAACGAAATTTAAAAATGTTTCGTGTAACTCGATACGAAATCAAATATCTCACGGAATTTTTCGAAACGAAACGAAATTTTTGAATTTGTTTCGCGGAATACACGTTTGAGTTTTTTTTTCTTGTCAAAAGCTGGAAATTTTTCAAATCCTCTATCATATGGAAACCTTAGCGTTGCTCAGCGGAATCCTTACATGTTTTGGTAAGACTTTTTTCTGTTTGTTTGAAATCTTCTTAATAACTTTATAAGGTTTCATTTCAATATATCTGACACTCACACAAGGCAATGAGTGGGTTTAATTTGTTACAACTAAGAAGTGGGTTGAAAAGCACTTACAACCCCAGCAACACACATGTTATAATTGTGTATTATCGACTGATATATAACCAAAATTAGTCATATTTAAGTTGATAATACTAAATTATAACATGTGTGTTGCTCGGGAAACATTTAAACCAATCTCAAATATATTTAAAGGAGCCCAAAATTAATTTGATTTTTAGAAATGCCTTACAATTTTTTTAATCATGTGGATGTGATGTTATGCTAATATATACCATACAACATGGAATAATGATATTCATTTTTTTTGCTGTACTCTACGCTTTGTGGCTTGAATTAATGTGATTGGGGACACAAGTCGATAAGGGATCATGAAAACACTAACTGAGAAGCAGACTCTGTCCGAGTTGGAACATAACGCCAGAAAGAAGAAGAAAAATAAGTAAAACAGAGTAATCACTGAAATATTTGCTTTAGTATTTGCTGGAGTATTGAATTAAATTAAATTTTTTAAAATCCCTCAACACATACCTAAGGAATCAATCAAGATAAATTTAAAAGTAATAAACTCCAAGAAATATTGCGACAGCAACTTAACCAGGATTGCCTGTTGGGGTTAATTTAGAAATTCCTAATAAATTTTCGGGAAAAGCCTTGCATAAACTGTGAATTAATTCTTGGAGGGATCAAATTTGGATGAATGCAAACTTTTAGAGTAAACCTTGTAGAAAATACTGAAGGTATTTTTATTATTTTGTAGAGCAAATACTGGAGAAATGATCCTATTCCAAAATCTGTGAAGGAATTTCAGGACGATTTCTGGAAGAATTAAGGATTGTTGATATTATCTCATTTTCAGATTCTTTGTTTAAAACTGACTACAAAATCACATTTTCACTAAATTTTGAGCCTCCAGGGTATTTTAGAAAATATTTGAAAATTTCGAAAAAAAAGTTTCGAACCTGGACTACATAGCATAGAGGAATCGCATATAAGATTTATAAGTTCACCCATGTTCGTTCAGACAATCCGTCTTTCAATGAGCTAAATTTAATGTTTGGCTTATTTTTTTTTCTCGAGATTTAGATGTGCGAAAATCGAAAAAAAGAATTGTTGCGCTCTTCCACCAAACTTGAATCCGGAACCAATTTTGATGTGCATGCAAATTTTTAACTGATTTGTGATTTTTACTAAAACAAATCATCAAAATCGATCGAAAGATGGCGAAACTAGAGAATTTTGTAATGATATACTATCAATATTCGCATTTTGTTTTTAATTGGGTGTCGTGAGGAAATTTTGTCACGCTATGAGAGGAGAGAGGGAGTTGGTGGTGAGGTACAGCGTGAATAAACGTAGATTCATTTTTCGATAAAAAATAATGCATGCATCTTCCTTGTTTAAGGTGAACATAAATCGAAGGCACACCTCAGAATTTCAAGAGCACAAATCTAACATACCCGACAGCGGTTCAAGCTGAACACTTGATCGATTGGCCATCGAGTAACCAAACGATAGAGTTTTCAGCTTGAATGGACGTCTGGTTCTTTAGATTTGTGCTCTTGAAGTTTTGAGGTGTGGCATTGGATCACCCAAATCAACGCGATTTTTTACGGCAACAGCGACAAACAATCGCTGCGGTTTCGCTGCTACATGTAGAATTTCATGACACAACAACGAAATCGCGGAGAGCCTTTACTCATTGATGCGTGCTATTAGTTTTCTCTTCTATTCTCCCGCTGTTCTTATGCAGAGTTAAAAGTGACGTCATAGCGGGAAAGCAAGAGAGAGAACTAATGCGCACATCAATAATCTGCCCCACCTGAGCAAATCCAGAACATCAGGGACTCACGCTCTGCAGCTTTTTTTGACATTTGTGTACAAACAATTTTTGCGATATATTAACGGATTCGCTCAAAAGGACACGCGATGTTCCCCGGAGGGGACCGTGGTTTTGCTCTCTTCATTCTTATGGAAGATAACATTGCGGTAGTTCATCAAACGCAGTTGTTCTTTTCCTGGGCTATTCGCCGCGAGGAATTTAGGGCAAATGGGCGTTTTTGGAAACTTTACAACGGCAGTGCAGTTAATCATATCCTGCGGACTACTACAGCCATCCCACAGTTATGAATAGCACACAGATATGGATCAAAGTTGGATTAAACGGAGAATATCTCATCAAATAGAGTAGCAATTACGCAGAACCCATTTTACCTACGCGAACTATAAATCTATACAGCATCGCAATCAACAACAACATGCTTAAGGTGATTATAGAACGAAGCCACACCTCAAATTTTCAAGAACACAATACTTGAGAACCAAACAGCGCTCCGCAGTTGAAAATCTATCCCATTGGTCACCACCAGCAAGCAAGCATTTTGATTAATTTTCAAAGCGAACTGTTGTCAGATTTTCTCGTCTTGTGCACTTGAAAATTTGAAGTTTGGCATCGTTTTAAAATCACCTTAAACACATTTGTTCCATTCGTAGGAAATTAAATGTCATACATATGCCTAGAAACGTTGATTCATATTTGTGGGGTATTGAAACCCATACCACAGTTAAGAATCTAATGTCGTTTTCGTTTTTAGGAACTGGGTCGGTGATCAACACATAAACAAACCAACGTCAAGTAAATTGTAGTTCGGTAGAACCTGAATCGGGTTGGGGTTGAAACTGTGATTCGGAACGGGTTGCGCCAGTTCCAACCTAGGTTCAAAAACGAATTCGACATAAGATAAGACGATTCCTAAAGAAACGCCAAAACGTATGCTTTCACTAGCACACCATTCGTTTGCCTCGCAGATAATATGCTGTTATAGTGTTCTGATCCATGATATGAGTCGATTTGATCCATAATACGGACCCATTTTTGACTGTAGCTAGGAGTAGAAGCGAACGCTTTGCTTTTTTTTTGTTCGAAATTAAACTCGAATTTCGCGAAATTCCGTTTTATTCCGTTTGTTTTCAATTTTCCGTGGAAATATTTTAACAATTTGGCGAAACGAAACGAAATAGCAAAATACAACTTTCGCCTGTGCGCATTCCGTGGAATTCCGCGGAATTTCGTTTCGAAGCGTATTTGACGGAATCATTCGGTATTTCGCATATCCTTATCCTCAGCTACTCGATATTCCAACAAGCTAGTGAAACATATCCGTATTTGCAAGGATAATGGTGGTAACCATACGCATTTGAACCATCCCATTCATTGTCTGTCTACCGCTATGACTGCTGTTGCACAAATAACCTACGAGCGCGAATCATTTGCGGGGGTTCGGCGAAAAACGTATCCATACGCCTTACTCGCAGACAACGGTAGAGTCACGTGTCGAATTGGCAGTATCCATCCAGCAAAAACAACGCCACAGTCGTGTACTACAGCCGAGCTGGTTCAAGTCTGCCATGCGTATAGCCAGAGGAAAATTAAAAATGTACGGTGCATGTTGGCAGGAAAATAATGAGCGTTTAGAATTTTAATCATGATGTTAACACAGTGTACTCGCGTGGTTCCTGACACCGCACTACACATGGTGGTTGACGACTAGAAGGGTTCGGAGAAGGTGTCTAATGTGCTGAGATTAGCGATCTTCGACGTGGATTGCCTTCAATTTTGATAATGTGTATGAGTTTCAGGACCCGTGTTTTCGGAATCCATTCGCAATTATTTGATGCAATCCATGATATCAGTGGCACGGGAAGTGGGTAGGACATGTACTTTTGTCACATTGGTAATTATAACCGCATACCAGTCACATTGAGATTATAAATGAGCCTCGTAATGTAAAACCAATGAAATTTCTATTAGTATTATTTTCTGACTATTCACCTAGTATACTACATGAGTTGTACAAAATATCAGCCTCAAATAAGCTCTTTTGAGTTCCTGGAAATTTTTAGAAAATTAAGTTTCCTCCCATACTGCCATAAAATGCACGCTTGGTATTCCATTTACTCAATGCCTACTTTTTTCGAATGTTACAAATATGCAGTTATGGCCAGACTACGTACAAAAACACCTGGGTACAGGTACAGGACAGTCAAAGGATTGTCCCACCCACGATAAAAAAAAAAAAACTTCAGTGCAAAGAAGAAAAACCTACACAAATTCACAGAATGTTTGCCGTTCATCGGTTTGTAACCTAAAATATATGAAGAAATTAGAACAACCTTACTGTTTGAAAAGGAAAGATTTTGGCCTATTTTTGTCAAATGAACTCCCAATAAAACAAATATAATCTAAACTGACACTTATATTGAGCTGTTCGGTAATCCAATCCGCATGGTTATTAAATTAATTAACTCATTACGCGTGGTAAAGATGGACAAATTATGGGTGAAATTATGAAAAAAATCCACGTGCTCGGCTGGGATTTGAACCCAGGACTCTTGTATGCTAGACGAGCGCTTTACCAACTAAGCTACCGAGCCACTTGGTGACCCAATAACTGAGTTGGTTACAAGTTTAGAATTCAAATCCCTACAGACCACGCGGACCCCTTTCATAACCAATATCCATCCATCTCTTGTTCCTACACACGCGGAGCGAGCGAGTGCGATTTATTTAGTGTTGAAACTGTTTGCCTATCGTACCTACATCGCTTCCACAACAACTGTATTGTGGAAGAGTAAAGATGTGGGAAGGCTATCAACGTGTCGTTCTCACTCAAGTGACGACATGACTACTACAGAGAGGCAGTACACTCTAATATAAACTGACACTTATATTGAGCTGTTCGGTAATCCAATCCGCATGGTTATTAAATTAATTAACTCATTACGCGTGGTAAAGATGGACAAATTATGGGTGAAATTATGAAAAAAATCCACGTGCTCGGCTGGGATTTGAACCCAGGACTCTTGTATGCTAGACGAGCGCTTTACCAACTAAGCTACCGAGCCACTTGGTGACCCAATAACTGAGTTGGTTACAAGTTTAGAATTCAAATCCCTACAGACCACGCGGACCCTTTTCATAACCAATATCCATCCATCTCTTGTTCCTACACACGCGGAGCGAGCGAGTGCGATTTATTTAGTGTTGAAACTGTTTGCCTATCGTACCTACATCGCTTCCACAACAACTGTATTGTGGAAGAGTAAAGATGTGGGAAGGCTATCAACGTGTCGTTCTCACTCAAGTGACGACATGACTACTACAGAGAGGCAGTACACTCTAATATAAACTGACACTTATATTGAGCTGTTCGGTAATCCAATCCGCATGGTTATTAAATTAATTAACTCATTACGCGTGGTAAAGATGGACAAATTATGGGTGAAATTATGAAAAAATCCACGTGCTCGGCTGGGATTTGAACCATGCGGATTGGATTACCGAACAGCTCAATATAAGTGTCAGTTTATATTAGAGTGTACTGCCTCTCTGTAGTAGTCATGTCGTCACTTGAGTGAGAACGACACGTTGATAGCCTTCCCACATCTTTACTCTTCCACAATACAGTTGTTGTGGAAGCGATGTAGGTACGATAGGCAAACAGTTTCAACACTAAATAAATCGCACTCGCTCGCTCCGCGTGTGTAGGAACAAGAGATGGATGGATATTGGTTATGAAAGGGGTCCGCGTGGTCTGTAGGGATTTGAATTCTAAACTTGTAACCAACTCAGTTATTGGGTCACCAAGTGGCTCGGTAGCTTAGTTGGTAAAGCGCTCGTCTAGCATACAAGAGTCCTGGGTTCAAATCCCAGCCGAGCACGTGGATTTTTTTCATAATTTCACCCATAATTTGTCCATCTTTACCACGCGTAATGAGTTAATTAATTTAATAACCATGCGGATTGGATTACCGAACAGCTCAATATAAGTGTCAGTTTATATTAGAGTGTACTGCCTCTCTGTAGTAGTCATGTCGTCACTTGAGTGAGAACGACACGTTGATAGCCTTCCCACATCTTTACTCTTCCACAATACAGTTGTTGTGGAAGCGATGTAGGTACGATAGGCAAACAGTTTCAACACTAAATAAATCGCACTCGCTCGCTCCGCGTGTGTAGGAACAAGAGATGGATGGATATTGGTTATGAAAGGGGTCCGCGTGGTCTGTAGGGATTTGAATTCTAAACTTGTAACCAACTCAGTTATTGGGTCACCAAGTGGCTCGGTAGCTTAGTTGGTAAAGCGCTCGTCTAGCATACAAGAGTCCTGGGTTCAAATCCCAGCCGAGCACGTGGATTTTTTTCATAATTTCACCCATAATTTGTCCATCTTTACCACGCGTAATGAGTTAATTAATTTAATAACCATGCGGATTGGATTACCGAACAGCTCAATATAAGTGTCAGTTTATATTAGAGTGTACTGCCTCTCTGTAGTAGTCATGTCGTCACTTGAGTGAGAACGACACGTTGATAGCCTTCCCACATCTTTACTCTTCCACAATACAGTTGTTGTGGAAGCGATGTAGGTACGATAGGCAAACAGTTTCAACACTAAATAAATCGCACTCGCTCGCTCCGCGTGTGTAGGAACAAGAGATGGATGGATATTGGTTATGAAAGGGGTCCGCGTGGTCTGTAGGGATTTGAATTCTAAACTTGTAACCAACTCAGTTATTGGGTCACCAAGTGGCTCGGTAGCTTAGTTGGTAAAGCGCTCGTCTAGCATACAAGAGTCCTGGGTTCAAATCCCAGCCGAGCACGTGGATTTTTTTCATAATTTCACCCATAATTTGTCCATCTTTACCACGCGTAATGAGTTAATTAATTTAAATATAATCTATTTTGTGATTAAAACTCATTTATCACTTGAAAATATGATCAGACTAGACTATTTAAAGCGAAATGAAAATTAAATAAAAAAATCATTTTGAACTTAAAAAAATCGATGTTAGCAAAACTTTATCCTCTAAAATATGCCCAATTTGCAATGTATGGACGACTTTTAGTAAATTTAATTACGAAACTTTTTGCTTAAGGATGATCAAAATCTGAAATGGCCGTTTTTTTTTAAATCGACTTTAAAGTTTTGAATATATTTTTTTTTCAGTGTAGAAAATGTGTTTTTATTTTTTCAATATTTTTTTCTCAAACGTCAGGAAATTTCACGACAGTCCCCTATACAACACTTTTTAGTAGGTCTTGCCGTTTTCGAGTTATACGGGTTTATAAAAAATAAAAAAAAAAACTTTGGGACTTAAAAATTTCGATGTTAGAAAAAAATTTTTCTCTAAAATATGCCCAATTTGCAATGTATGGACGACTTTTAGTAAATTTAATTACGAAACTTTTTGCTTAAGGATGATCAAAATCTGAAGCCGTTTTTTTTTTTAAATCGAATTTAAAGTTTTGAATATTTATTTTTTCAGTGTAGAAAATGTGTTTTTATTTTTTTAATATTTTTTTCTAAAACGTCAGGAAATTTCACGACAGTCCTCCATACAAAACTTTTTTGTAGGTCTTACCGTTTTCAAGTTATACGGGTTTATAAAAAAAGTAAAAAAAAACTTTGACCCTTTCCAAATGTTAGTCTAGATCGATTTTGAAAAAAAAAACAAAGTATGTAAAGTATCTTAGTTTCACATAGTCTTCACACCCAGAAAGTTTCATTGAATTCTGAAGGGGTGCTGCCAATCCCTTTGTCGAGTTGGCGTGAAATCCGTCATTTGTTTAATAAAAACTGGCATATAAAGGATATAAATGTAATAGATATTCAATTTTTTCCAACACGAATGATAGCAAAACTTGATTTGATACAAACAACAGGCTAATCCTGTAGGTAGTAGGTTTTTTTTTACAAAGTCTTGGTCTCTATTTCAATGCAAATTTCTAATAACTTTATATTTTTAATTTTTTTTAGCCAAAATGGTCTCTAAAACCTTGTTTTTCCTCATTCTGCTCGCATTGGATCCTGATGCAAAATTGTACAGGTTCCAAATAAACCTTCAGAAAACATATAGGGTTCAAGAGTCTCTTCAAAAAATTCGTCTCAGAATCCTCGAGGAAAAGCTTCAGGAATCATCATAGTGATTTTATTTGAAATACTTTCTCCTACAGGGTTATGTTAAGAAATTCTTGCAAAGATTTCTCTACCAATTCTTCCATAAACTCTTCCAGCGATTTTTTAAAGGATACTTTAACGAACTTCTCCAAAATTCGCCCCAAAAATCTTGGAAAACTCCAAAGCTACAACTTTCAGTAATTTCCTCATTTCAAATGTATTTTCCAAACTTTCATAGAATTTTCTCCAGATATTTTTCACTAATCCTCAAATCAAATTCTCCAGTTGTTACTCATGGAGATCTTCAAAAAACTTCTACAAAATTTCTTCCGAGGAAATTCACAAAGTTTTATTCCAAAGTGTTTAGAAAAAATAGCTCAAGAGTGTTTTACAAGAAACCCTGCAAGAATTTCTTCAAATGTTCATGTGGATTTCAACAAGAATCCATCTACGTTTTTTCCCAGAAATCCAAAATTCCTTGAGGGGTTCTTCGGACAAATCTATTTTTTCAAGGGATTTTTTCAGCATTTCATCCAAGTATGATTCCTGCAGTTTAACAAAACATTCCTTAAAAAGAATCTCAAAAAATTCCCATGTAATCTTCAAAAGTTTATTCAAGGTCTTTCCAATTTTTTTTCCAATGTTTCTCTAGAAATTTCTTTGGAAATTCTGCGGAACACAATCCCGAGTTTCAATTGATTTTTTGATTATCTTTGCAAATTATCAAGGATTGTTTTTAAACTTCAACAAGAGGGTGACTTTAAAAATTACCCTAGTTTGATTGGAGTCCCCTAGGGTTTTCTTTAGAAATACCTCACGGCATTTCCCTGGAGGCATTCCTGAACGAATTTCGGATTTGCTTTTTACTTAAGACTTATTTGAGAAAATCTCAAAGAAATACTGGAGAAATATCTGTAGAAATCTTAGAAGGAATTGCTGAAGGTATCTTTAGAGCAATCCCTAGTTGAAATCTTATATGAATCTTGATAGACGATTTCAAATAAAATGCCTAAAATTTTCTAGAGAAATTATTTATTGAATTTTAGAGGACGTTTTGGCCGGGAACCTTAAAGTAAGTCCCTGGGAAAAATTTCTCAAATAATTTTTGAAGGAATTAAGATGGTTTCTGAAACAATCTTTGAAAAAAATCCATTCCTGAGGTATTTATTGGAAAAATTCAGGATGAATTTGAAGTATCCTAAAAAAAACTTGAAGTAATTCCTTTGGAAATAATCACTGAATGAACTCCTTTAGAAATTTTCGAAGCAATATCTGAATATTAAGGCAAATACTTGAATAAATTTCTGATGAAATTCCTAGAGAGCCCCTAAATATAGAGCATGAGCATGATTGACCGCTCGCAGTTGCTACTCCGTTAGCAGCAGTACTTACAAAGGGAACCAACAGATGCCACTCAGGATCAGTAACATCTTCAATGTGTAAGTACTGGTGCTCTCATTATTATAGCAAACAATACAGGCGTCGGCTGCGTCCGAATGCAGGTCACTTTGGGAATGGGAGGGAAATGTTGACGTGTTACTTGCTTTACAGAAGCCGAGGAGTCCTCTGCACTTCCACAAGAAAACACTGGGAGTTTGGATATGGGAAAGGATTCGTTTTGGTAAACGATAAAGATATATTTTTAAATGATTACGTGAACATATACACGAATAATCGATACCGATAGTGCGATTACTATGCAAACCGGACACGATTCGAATTCCGTCGCTCACCCACAAAGGAGCATGCAGCAGATTCAACGGATCAAACACTACTTCCTAGAGAGCCCCTAAATATAGATACTTTAAATTTCTATTCAAGGGTTAAAATTGTTCTTTGCTTCACTGTACACAAAAAAATTGCCAAATATTGTCCTACCCATGGTTTCGAACGTGGCCGCGCCTCTGCATGATATTCTTTCGGTTGAGTTTTGTAGATTTCTTCAAATTTTTCCGTTCGAAAACTTAAAGTTTTTCGGTCTATTTTAGGCCCAATAAGTTTGATCGGAAAACCATGTGCTGACATGATTTGCTCTTCTCCGTTCTCTGTTCTGCTCTGTTCTCTGCTCTGCTCTGTTTTCTGCTCTAGTCTCTGGCTCTGCTCTAGTCTCTGGCTCTGGCTCTAGTCTCTGTTCTCTGCTCTGTCATCTCTGTTCTCAGATCTGCTATTTTATCTGATCTGCTTTGTTCTCTGCCCTGCTCTGTTCTCTGCTCTGGTCTGTTCTCTGCTCTGATTTGTTCTCTGCTCTGATTCGTTCTCTGCTCTGATTTGTTCTCTGCTCTTCTTCGTTCTTTGCTCTTCTTCGTTCTCTGCTCTGTTTTGCTCTCTGCTCAGCTCATCTCTGTTCTCTGATCTTCTATTCTGATCTACTTTGTTCTCTGCTCTGGTTGGTTCTCTGCTCTGATTTGTTTTCTGCTCTGCTCTGTTCTCTGCTCTCCTCTGATTTGTTCTCTGCTTTGCTATATTCTCTGCTCTTCTTCGTTCTCTGCTCTGCTCTGATCTCTGCTCTGTTTTCTGCTCCGCTCTGTTCTCTGCTCTGTAATCTCTGTTCTAAGATCTGTTATTTTATATTATCCGCTTTGTTTTTTAATTTGTTGTGTTCTCTGCTCTATTCTGTTCTCAACTCTGGTATGTTCTCTGCTCTGATTCGTTCTCTGCTCTGTTTTGATCTCTGCTCTGTTTTGTTCTCTGCTCTGTTTTGCTCTCTGCTCTGTTCTGCTCTCTATTCTGCTCTATTCTCTGCTCAGCTCATCTCTGTTCTCTGCTCTGTTCTCTGATCTTCTATTCTGATCTGCTCTGTTCTCTGTTCTCTGCTCTGATATGTTTTCTGCTCTGCTATGATCTCTGCTCTACTTCGTTCTCTGCTCTGCTCTATTCTCTGCTCTGATCTCTACTCTGTTTTCTGCTCTGCTCTGTTCTGTGCTCTGTTCTCTGCTCCGCTCATCTCTGTTCTCCGATCTGCTATTTTATCTGATGTGCTTTGTTCTCTGCTCTGCTCTGATCTGCTCTGTTCTCTGCTCTGATATGTACTCTACTCTGATTCGATCTCTGCTCTGATATGTTCTCTGCTCTGTTCTCTGATCTGCTATTTTATCTGATCTGCTTTGTTCTTTCCTCTGCTCTGTTCTCTGCTCTCTGCACTGCTCTGTTCTCTGCTCTGCTCTGTTCTCTGCTCTGCTCTGTTCTCTGATCTACTATTTTATCTTATCCGCGCTGTCCTCTGCTCTACTCTGTTCTCTGCTCTGGTATGTTCTCTTCTATGATATGTTCTCTGCTTTGATTTGTTCTCTGCTCTGCTTTGATCTCTACTCTTCTTTGTTCCCTGCTCTGTTCTGCTCTCTGCTCTGCTCTGCTTTTGACTGTAAAACATGATAGTAAAACATCTGTGTTCAGTTAATGGTTATCCTCGGCTTTAGGGCATTTCGTCGAATGACATTTGGTCGAATGACGTTTGGTCGAATAACATTTGGTCGAAAGTACATTTGGTCAAAGTAACCTTTTAGTCGAATGGACATTTGATCGAATGGCTTTAGATCATTTCGTCAAATGACATTTTGTCGAATAACTTTTAGTTTAACGAAAATTTGGTCGATAGCAATAAACATAATGGTTTACTGAAAGATCATTTGGTAAAACTAATGGCTGCTTTCTGGTTCTGCAAAGTTGGTAAATGAACGCATTTTTTTAAATAATCTGAATTATTAAGCGTTGTTGGATGAAAAATTAATTTCTTGTTTGTGATTTGACGTTATTCCAATATCTAGGATTTGGGTTATTGTTCGAAAAATCCATGACATTTGGTCGGATTACATTTAGTCGAATGACGTTTAGTCGAAAGTACATTTGGTCGAATGAATATTTCGTCGAATGGACATTTGGTCGAAAGTGATTTAATTGCTCTAAGATGCATTTTTTATTTGGTTGAAAGGATTTGTAGTCTAAAATTTAGTCGAAAATAGATTTTTCAGATTATTTTACAGGGTGTCATTTGAAAAATCGATCAGTTTGACTCAAGAATAACTTTTGACAATTATCTATTAATGTTTGCATACAATTTATTTGAACAATTCTAACTCCGAAATTGTTGATTCTAGAGAAAAATGTTCTATGAAGAAATTGTAGTGAACCGTTTGGCCTACAAGTAAAAACCACACAATGAAAAAAATATTTTATGTTTTTAAATTTTTAATTACACGAAAACCCCTTTTTTAATATTTTTAAATTTTCAGCATAAATTTTTGATAGTAAACAGATGTTTGAGACAAAGTTTCATGATTGAGAAGTTTTTGATAAAAAAGTTTTTTTAAGAACAACTTGTGGTTGATTTTTAAAATTTTGTTTTTTTTTTACAAATACGTTCTGATGATACAATAATAATCTTGAAATGATTCTTAACCATAATGATTATATAAATAATTTCACGAGAAGAAGCCTTTTTTTAATTTTATCGAGTTTAATGCAAAAAATATCATTTAAATATTAAAAAAGGCCGTTTTTATTAATTATTCGCAGTTCTCCAACAATAATAATACGTTTTTGAGAGCTAAAGACCATATTTCTTTCCACTTACTTATTTTCTATGATGGAGAATCGCGAATAACTAATGAAAATGGACTATTCTAATATTTAAATGATATTTTTTGCATTAAACTTGATATCATTGGGAAATGACTACTTCTAGAGAAATTATCTATATATGTACTCATTTTGGATCAGAATCATATCAGGATTCGTTTTTTATCATCAGAACGTATTTATTTTGACAAAAAAAAAATCAAAATATTGAAAATCGGCCAAAAGTTGTTCTTAGAAAAACTTTTTTAATAAAAATTTCTCCATCATGGAATTTTGTCCCAATCATGTATTTACTATCAAGATTTTATGGTGAAAATTGAAAAAAAATCTAAAAAAATGGGATTTTTGTGTAATTTAAATTTTAAGTTTTTTTATGACAAAACTTAAAATATTTTTTCAGTTTTTATTTTTTTTTTGCTTATAGCCAAAACGGCTCACTACAACTTCTTCATATAACATTTTTCTCTAAAATCAACAGTTTCGAAATTAGAATTTTTCAAAAAAGTTGCATTCAAAAATCTATAGGCCATTTTCAAAAGTTATTCTTGAGTTAAAATGATCAATTTTCTTATGGAAAACACTTGTTTTACCGTACCAAACACATGTGCAAAATTTAATCCAAATCAAAGACTATCAAACACGACTTTTATTATTATTTTTTTTTTTTTTTGACTCATTCTGGATGGAATTCGTCATTATTCTTTTGAAATGTCATTCATTCGTAATAAAGTACAAGTCGGACTCAATTATCCAGAGACTCGATTATCCGGTGACTTGATTATCGAGGATTCGATTGTCCGGAATTTTAGACTCGATGATCCGGAAAATATTTCTGAATATTCTTGTTGTTCAGTTTTTATGCATAATTTTGAGAAAATTTTGTATTGTAATATACAATATGAATGTTTAAGCAGTTTTGAACGTAGATAAGAAAGGGGGGGGGGGGGGGTATCGAAAAAGGGTTTTTTTTTTGTTTAAACCAGTCAGTTTTTTTTTTTCAAGACCCCAAATGCCCTTAGAAATAATTTCTGGCTATGACACTGCATCATATAAATAAAACAACAAAAAAAGAAAATTTTAAGGTTTTTTTATCGCAGATTTCAATTTTTCTTCTAGTGATTCGATTATCCGGAGTGAAACAAAAATCGATACTCCGGATAATTTAGTCCGACCTGTATTGATTTTAATCTGATGGATCTCGAAATTTTTCTTTGAATTCCATATCTTGCAGTTTACGGTCAAGGGGAAGATTTATGAATGCGGAAATCAGACTTATAACGGCAGCAAAAATGTTTTAAGGGAAAAGTTTACGGTAAAGTGAATGTTGAGTATCGGTAACTCTACTTCCAGCTTGATAACGTTCCTCAAGCAAATATAAAGATTTGCTGACAGTGTTGATAACCTCGGATGAATAACAGATTTTGCGGTAGAAGTTTTAAATAACTTAACATGAAAATTATGATTGTTCTATGTACCGGGTAAAGGAAAACGAGTTGACTGAGGTGGCAAAAGCCGACTTGCTTCCATTTAAGATCAGCTTATCTCGACTCGCAGAACAAGCTTGAATGGAAGGGCGGCATGAAACGCCAAAACGCAGAAGGATGATCAACATGTTGGGAGAGTAGTGTTTATCAAATAAAATAACAAAAGTTTACTAATCGCATATAGATTGTTGGTAAAATGTCTGATACTGTTTTCAATTATTCAATCACTCTGTGACTCGCGACGATAATATCACTAAACGTAAAACTTTGCTTCCAAATTCGATCACATGTCCTTTCCACGAACTGTCAGTTTGACCAAATGTCATAAGCTCTCTGTTGCAATTAAACCTTTTCGACCAGCTGTCCATTCGACGAAATGTCCATTCGACCAAATGTCTTTTGACCAAATGTCATAGGAGACATCGAAAGAATTTTCACTGACGTTTGCTGCTTCACCTCAAAATTATTCTGACTGAAATATGAATGCTTCCATGCGTAATGAAGGAGAAGTTTGACGAGCAGAAAAAAAAACGAAACAAATCCTACTAGACACAAAACCAGCCTTGTATGCATTGTCTGTAGCAAATTCCGAAAAAAAAAAAGAATTGTGGGGGTGTTTATGTTCCATACTTTTGTGGCTAAGTGATCGGGTAGATTGCAATGAATAAACAGCCCGGAGCTTAGAACTGAACTCCCTCTGCACAACTCGGTCTACGTAGTCGTCGTCGTCGTTTGCTGGCTCGAGTCGAAAGTTAGGCCCATCAGAATTCGAAACATGTACGAGGCTCGATCTTGTGTTGGTTTTTGTATGTTTGATTCTTTTTGCGTGATGAGCAGCGATGTGCGTCTGTTTGTGGGGGCGGTGGCAAAAAATGGATACAGGTATCAGGTATCAGAAGGCCGGCTCCAAAGGCACGTTCCCCACCAGTTGGGAGATTTGTGCCATCGCCATATTTGAGCCTATTTCATCATCTACCCGATGGGAGAGGAAAGGGAAGGGAAAGATGGGAGGAAATAGGAGTGGGGTCCCTTGAAGAGGGAAGATCGCATAAGCGAAATGAGAGCATGTAGCTCCATACCACAATGGGTTCGAACAGCGCCCTAAAAAGGGCACTGCAAAACGCATGAGCGTAAAGAGAGCCTATAGCTCATTACCACAGCGGGTTAAGAATAACAGGATGTCCTGAAGATTCAGGCTTCTGTATTCAGTTTCACTTAATAAGTGTTTACCAAGTAATTGGAATCGCATTTGCGCAAAAACTGGACAGTTACATATCAGGTGATACGAAGTTCCATAATCGGAGTCACAACTATCACACACAAATGAGTCAGCACGCTGAATATTTGCCATGTGATAGTTGAGTCGGCAGTGGCCTGTCAACGCTCTGACCAAGGGACTGCAATTCTGCTTTGACAGATTTGTTAAATACTTCGCCACCTTTGGAGATGGCTCAGTAATATACAATTTTGTTTGACGACACGACTCCAAACTATTCCAATATTGCTTGTGCTGAGTTGCCGCCCAAGAGTTTATCTGAAGCTTCACCCAGCACTTCGAAATTGGAATAGCCGGCTCAGGGCCAATGAAGTCATGCGATGCTCCATCGCGAGCTAGCTCATCAGCCAATTCATTTCCAGCGATGGAAGAATGGTCAGGTACCCATACAAGGATTACAGAGTTGACTGAATTCAGTTCCTCAATTTGAGTTCGACATGCGATAACAAGCTTCGACCTTGAGTTGGCCGAGTAATGCGTTCCAGACATTTCAGAAGAAAAGAGGTCAGACTGGTTGGTCTAAAACTCCTCGCTTCCTCATACGACGCACGTCCTCCTTTTGGGATAAACTTTACAGTAATATCACGCCAGGATTTGGGAATGTACCCGGTAGCAAAACTGCTTACAAGTAGCTTTTTCAAAACATGTTTGATAGACTCAAATCCCTTTTGGAGCAGAACAGGATAAATCCCATCCGCTCCTGGAGATTTGAAAGGAGCAAAACTATTAAGTGCCCATTGAATCGATTCAGTAGTTACGATACTGCGAGCCGAGGCCAGAGACTCGTAACTACATGAAAAGACATTTGGTTCATCCGTAGATGCTATGTCCACACATCCGGGGAAGTGTGTATTGAATAAACATTCTAAAACTTCTTCATCGGAAGAAGTAAAGTCACCATTAGGTAAGCGAATTTCGTTCACTTGGAAATCCTTAGATTTTGCAAGAATTTTGTTCAACCGACTGACTTCACTCAAACTGGAAACATTTGTACAAAGGTTTTTCCAGCCGGATCGTTCAGCAGAACGAAGAGCCTTCTTGTAAGCCTTGCGAGCTGACTTGAACGACTCTGATCCAGCTGAACGGCGTCTGTTCCAACTCCTTCTACATTGTTTCCTGAGTCTAGTCAGATCGGAATTCCACCATGGGGTCCCTCTTTACAGACCGCAGAGGACATGCTTCTTCAAAAGCTTCCATAATGTAGGATGTTGTAGTATCAACGGCATCATCCAGATCACTTGGATTTTCAATGGACGGAGAATATCCATGAAATTTGGTCGCAACCAATTCAATGTAGAGTTCCCAGTTTGTTGACCGGGGATTCCTAAAACGCAAAGTCTGCGCAGTTACATTTGAATGTTCAAATAAGATGTAGCGATGATCAGATAATGATTCCTCATCTGATACATGCCAATTCGTCAACTCGTGACTGATTCTATTCGAGCAGAGCGTTATGTCTAACACTTCTTCTCTATTAGAAACCATGAAGGTTGGGCGATTGCCTATGTTAAGTAATCCAAGGTCTGTACTACTTAAGTATTCCATCAGACTGGAGCCTCTCAAATTGATATCTGAGCTGCCCCAGATGATGTGATGAGCATTGGCATCACTGCCCACAATCAGCGGAAGGCCTTTTGTTACGCAGTGTACGACAACTCGTTTGAAGTCATCCGTTGGGGATGGTTCATCATGTGGTAAATATACCGAACAATAGACGTATTTCCTGTTGAGGTCACCAACAGAAACATCGATTGTGACAGCACATACATCTCTGGTAGTTAACTCAGAAATGAGTGTAGCAACGATTGCTTTATTAACGAGCACGCATGCGCGGGGCATGGAGCGCGAGTTTGCCATTTCAAGCTTGCTAAAAGTAGCAAAAACTGGGTCCACAAGGTTACCTAGATAGAAGTTCCCTCTACGAAAGTAGGGTTCTTGAACTTGCGCCACTTGGGCTGCACCATTTTGCATGAGTCTGCAAAGATTGATCGTTGCTGTTCTTTTATGCTGAAGATTGATCTGAGCTAACCTAACCGTAGCCACTACCCAAACTAGGCAGGATTAAGCTTTTTGCAATCTCAGTACGAAAAAGACCAGCAACGAAAAAACCAGATCGGTATCTATTTAAAGTCGCCAAAGGCGAAAGAGCACAGAATACACTGTGTAATACGCATAATGCGAATCCATATAGGTGATAATTTAAATTAAATGTCAACATATTCATAATCCCACCCTTATTAAGCCTCAAGATAGAGACTGAAGAAGGGCAGCCGATTATCTCGGAGAAACACAAGGTCACCTGCACCATTGCTCCGGGTAGCACAGGAAGGACACAATACTGTGGAGGGCGCCCTGGTACCCCACAGGCTCCGTTTGCGGTTAGGTTTTATTTAGACCCCCCTAACCATTCATTCTTAGGCACGGTACGCATCACACCATAAATTAGGGGTCACCTGTGAGGTGGACTTTTACCACCGGAACAGGCAGTCCGTAGTGTTAATTCTTAGCCAGTTGAAACAACCGCTACCGACACTACGCGGCTATCTAGGCTGCTCGGGAAAAGGAGGTTAATATTGATGATTAACTCCTGACGTGCCCAAGCAGCCATCACTCTGTGACTCGCGACGATAATATCACTAAACGTAAAACTTTGCTTCCAAATTCGATCACATGTCCTTTCCACGAACTGTCAGTTTGACCAAATGTCATAAGCTCTCTGTTGCAATTAAACCTTTTCGACCAGCTGTCCATTCGACGAAATGTCCATTCGACCAAATGTCTTTTGACCAAATGTCATAGGAGACATCGAAAGAATTTTCACTGACGTTTGCTGCTTCACCTCAAAATTATTCTGACTGAAATATGAATGCTTCCATGCGTAATGAAGGAGAAGTTTGACGAGCAGAAAAAAAAACGAAACAAATCCTACTAGACACAAAACCAGCCTTGTATGCATTGTCTGTAGCAAATTCCGAAAAAAAAAAGAATTGTGGGGGTGTTTATGTTCCATACTTTTGTGGCTAAGTGATCGGGTAGATTGCAATGAATCTATGACATTTGGTCGAAAGACATTTGGTCGAATGACATATAGTCGAATGACGTTTGGTCGAAAGTACATTTGGTCGAATGGACATTTCGTCGAATGGACATTTGGTCGAAAAGGTTTAGTTGCAACAGAAAGCATATGATATTTGAACGAACCGACATTTCGTGGAAAAGTAAGTGGTCGAATCTTAATCGTATGGAAACAGAGTTTTACGTTTAGTCTGACTATAGTCGAGAGTAGCTAATACAAGAGAGATTGAATAATTGAAAAAGTATCAGCCATTTTACTAACAATCTCTGAACGATTAGCAAAATTTTGATATTCAATTTGATGGACGCTCTCTCAACATATTGATCAACCTCTTGCGTTTTAAATGTTTCATGCTGCTTTTTCGTTCAGGCATGTTCTGCAATACGAGATAAGTTGATCTTAAAAGGAAGCAAGCCATTTTTTGTCTCCTCAGTAAGCTCGTCTTCCTTTACTCGATTCATAGAATCAGCACAATTTTCATTTTTAATAATTCAAAGCTTCTACTGAAAACTATGTTATTCATGCTTGAGGAATTTTATTAAGCTGGAAGTAACAATAAGCCAATTAGCCATAAATGTTTTTCTTAAAGCAACTTTTTCCTGTCGTTTTAATTATGATTTCCGCATTAAAAAATCTTACCCACTTCCGTAAGCGGAAAGACCCGGAATTCAAAGAAAGATCCCAAGCACTCGCTCCGAATTCTTTCATCAGATGAAGATAAACAGTTCATTACAAAGAACGATGACATTTCAAAAGAGTAATAAATAATGCAAGCCTTCACAGCGTTGAGTAATAAAATGAAAACTTGAGCATTTTTTCAAAGAATGATGATAATTTCAAAGAATAATAAATTCACTAGAGCTAAATATTTCAGTCAATGTATAAAACAACTATTTCAGAAAATTTAATTTAGTCAATAGATGTATGGAATTTGAGAATACGACGACATACAATGTCCCATTTTTTATTCAACAACAGGTAATGATTCAGATTACTTTGAATAATACATTATCTCACCAACTTTGCAAAACTTAGAAAACAATAAATAATTTCACCGAGTGATAATAAACTATTTAAAAATAAGCTTTCAACCAAACTTCCGTTCAACCAAACATCATTCCAGCAAAAAAAAGTTCCAAAGCAATTCGACCAAATGTCCATTCGACCAAATGTCCTTTCGACCAAATGTACTTTCGACTAAATGTCATTCGACCAAACGTCATTCGACCAAATGTCATTCGACGAAATGTCCTAAAGCCGATTGCAATGAATAAACAGCCCGGAGCTTAGAACTGAACTCCCTCTGCACAACTCGGTCTACGTAGTCGTCGTCGTCGTTTGCTGGCTCGAGTCGAAAGTTAGGCCCATCAGAATTCGAAACATGTACGAGGCTCGATCTTGTGTTGGTTTTTGTATGTTTGATTCTTTTTGCGTGATGAGCAGCGATGTGCGTCTGTTTGTGGGGGCGGTGGCAAAAAATGGATACAAGAAAAACTTTTCCGCAACGGATTGAGCTGGCGGCGGTTCTGAAAAGGTGCTGCCACTCATCGGTGCTTCAGTTTTGCGTTTGTTGCGGTGCTGTTATCCATTCTGAATGGAATACATTCCTACGCAGAAAAGGGGCTCATCAGTCTGGCTTTAGGACATTTCGTCGAATGACATTTGGTCGAATGACGTTTGGTCGAATGACATTTGGTCGAAAGTACATTTGGTCGAAAGGACATTTAGTCGAAAGGACATTTGGTCGAATGTCTTTAGAAAACTTATTTTCGTCGAATGATTTTTAGTTGAACGGAAGTTTGCATGAAAGCTTATTTTGAAATGGTTTATTGGAAGATCATTTGGTAAAATTGATATATGATTTGCAAAGTTGATAAGATAACGTTTTTTTTTTCTTTTGAATAATCTGAATCATTTACTTTTGTTGAATAAGAAATGGAACATTTGCTGTAGTCTTATTTTCAAATTTGTTACACCTTTTTATTTATAATTTGTAATTTGAATCAAAAATTTCAATGATTACTCGAATGAACTATTTAACAGTTTTTGTCATTAACTGAAATACTGAGCTCTAGTGAATTTATTATTCCTCTAAAATATCATCGTTCTTTTAAAAACTGCTCAACAAGTTATTTTATTACTGAATGATGTGAACATAATATTTTCTTCATTTATTATTCTTTTCAAATATCATCGTTCTTCGTAACGAAGATCAGCTCATCTGGTGGAAGCATTCGGAGAGAGATTTTGGGATCTTTCTTTGCATTCCGGGTCTTGCAGCTCAATGGACGTGGGTAAGATTTTTGAATGCGGAAATCAGAATTAAAACGGCAAGAAAAACTTGCTTTGAAGAAAACTTTTAAGGCGAAGTGAATGTGTCGGTAACTCTACCTATGGTCAATCAGCTTATTGTGACTTCCAGCTTAATAACATTTCCCAAGCAAATATATGGTTTTGCTGACAAAGATGATGACCTCGAGTGAATAACAGAGTTTTCAGTAGAAGATTTGGATTATTGAAAATGAAAAAAAGAGCTGATTCTTTGTACCGGGTAAGGAAAGATCAGTTGACTGAGGTGAAAAAAGTTGGCTTGTTTCCATTTAAGATCAGCTTATCTTGAATCTCAGAACATACCTGGACAAGAAAGCAGCATGAAACATCAAACACGCAAGAGGTAGATTAAAACGTTGGAAGAGCGTCCATCAAACTGAATATCAAAATTTTGCTAATCGCATATAGATCGTTGGTAAAATGGCTGATACATTTTCAATCTCTTATTTAAGCGAAAAAATACTACTCTCGACGGTAGTCAGACTAAACGTAAAACTTTGTTTCCATAGTATTTAGATTCGAGCACAATTCTTTCCATGAAATGTCAGTTCGACCAAATATCATATGCTTTCTGTTGCAACCAAACCTTTTCGACCAAATGGCCATTCGACGAAATGTCCGTTCGACCAAATGTACTTTCGACCAAACGTCATTCGACTAAATGTCATTCGACCAAATGTCTTTCGACCAAATGTCATAGATTCCATCAGTCTTATGTGACGAAGCGAGAGTTTGGGGAGAAAGGAGGACTGGAATGGAAATGAGCTGAAGTTTCATTTGCAGACATGGAACGTGCTGTGGATACCATGCAAAGCCGTAGGAGTCTACAATATCCGATTCAATCCAACCACTGCTCTGAATGCAATGGCCTTGAATGGTTAGAAACAGCTGTATGAGCGTATTTGTTGGGTTTCCGATAACTGTTGAGGTGAACCATCTCGGTAAAACTAAACTAAATCCTTTTCAATATCAGATTATCACAGCGATTGAATATCTAGTTAACTTTGGCAACTATTTGGCTTCCGTTTAACCTATCCTTTTGTTTTAGACCAATTCTTTTCACTTTTCAAACAAGATCTTCTGTTGAGTCGTCCTCAAAACTAAACAGCAATACCGTTTGGCTCGTCACCTCCCCAAGATTTTATGATTATTAGATGAAAATAGCCCTATATCTTGTGTCTAACCGGCCTGCAACAATTAGTCTCGCCATACATAAGCTCACCGCACGGCACCTTCCCAAAACCCCAATGCCTCTCCCTTCAGAAACTGCAAAAAGACACCGTATCTCTCGACCGACGACGAAAACCGCCAGACCTGGACCACAACCAAGGCAACCAGAGACCTAGACAATTCTCATTATGCACCGCCTCATCCCCGCGTTCTTTCATTCCCAAACTCCTCGAAGGGGAATGTCGCTTTTCCTAGGTAGGGACACCACCCGATAGCTCGGAGCCTTCGCCAGAATCTGAACACACTTTCATTTCGTATTCCACGCAAAGCTTGCGGCTGCACACTCGTCCTTCCACGTGAACTGCAGCTCCGGCTGCTGGACCTACAACAGCCAAAGGCTGCCTTGTACGTTGCAAGATCTTCCCCTTTGCCGTGTCGTCCGACCGGACCTATTATAAGTAATTAGGAAATGGTGGAATATGGTTTTGTTCCCATTAAGGCAATGGTCCCAGCTATGTGTGGAGGACAGTCGCCCCCAAGACGTCCGGGGCCAGTCGTCAAATCAATGCCTCGCCCCTCTCCCGACTTTCAAGCCTTGGCGGAAGCGCACGTGAGAGCGAGAGCTTGCGGAAATTCGCTTTTTTCGGTGTGCCAAGCTGCACGTCCCGAATACAAATTGAACTAATTTTTGGTGCTCGCTCGGCTTCCCGAGGCAGAGCGTGGTGTCTTACTGGGGAATGCACACTACTGGCAGCGGCGTAAGGATGCTACTTGCGACTAAGGGGATGCGATATTTCTAATGGTTCTGTCCAAGAGTGTTCGGTACGAAATATCGCGGAATGTCAAGGGATCCAACAAGGTGAAATTTTTTATATGCATTTTCGTTTTTGGCTTAGTATGAGCTGATAATAAATCTTTGATTGTTTAGTGGATTCCCTATAAACAGATGAAACCCGAATTTAGTACTATATCATTCAATTCCACTAGAGTTTGTATCCTTTGACAGATACGCGTAGTGTCTAAATTTATACAAAATGTGTGTCTTGAGAATAGCAGAATGAATATTTCTACTTTTGCTGTTAGTTCAAACCATTGAGCGAATTTATTTGGTGAAAGATTTTTCAAACATTTATCAATGTGTCTACATGGAATAACCACACTCTCATAATATTCATAATCTAAAAAAAAAACTCGTGATAAATACCTAATTTTGTATCACGGTGTCAAAATTCCGATTATTAATGAAGTAACATGTACCGGAGAAAAAGCTTCGTCCATAAATTACGTAGAATTTGGTGACCAATTTTTAACACCGTGGTACAGAAATGAGGGAGGAGCATCATAGCCTATTTTCCCACACCTAATGCATGGTTCGTCACTTAATCGTACACTCTACCATCCAAAATATCCCAGCACCCCACCCCCTCACACTCATAAATGCTACGTCATTTATGGACGGTCTAAAATTGGATTTCTTCAACTATAAGGTTTGTTTTTTGAATAATTTTATGAATAATTTTATGAATAATATTTATTTTACAGAACCCCTCGTTTATTCGTTAAATAAACTATCATATTTTGAGAGACTCTTCATCGTATACTGCTACAACTTTGATCCGATTGGAAGGATAGTAGTGCATGATAAAACCCCTCTAAACATACTCCAAACCTGGGGGACACTATTGCTATTGGAAGTTCTTTGATTGTTTATCGTGCCACCTACCCCCAACGGTAAACAAACGAGAAAAATGGATTTTATCATCGCTCTCTCTTTGGGGCTCTCGTTCACTGCTCCTATTTATCAGATTTGTTACAACTTGCGATACATTGCCGATTATGGACCACCATTATACTGGCCCTTAAACAAAAAAGTTGTAAAATTCAACGGGGCACCCCCTAGATATGTGCCTTAGGATAAGAAAAAAGCTCTCTCAAAATTTCAACTCATTTGGTTGCTCCCCCAGCTGGCGCATTCAATTCAAAGTTCGTATAGAATATTCGTCTCAAATATATTGAAAATTGACCCTATGTCACTGTTTCGTCTCGTACACTAGTCAATCGCGTTCAATTGAGCCCAGAATGACAAATTCACTAGTTGATACGCTAATGGACATAGTTGCCGAAGGTTGTATCTGGATTTAAGCTCATTTTCATTAAGCTTTCAGTTGTTGAAAGTTAGGTTTAGATCATCGCTCTCGTACAATCACACATGTGCATGCACTTTGTGCCGCAGCTCGCCCAGCGTCATAGGTGGCTATGATGCGCTTAGTGGCTACCACCCAGCTAAGTTGAAGGAATACTATGCAATATTGCAAATCTACTTCAGATAGTTTAAACACCAACTTTATCAATTTTAATCATCATACAACCTTCTACAATATTGTTTGCTATAGTATCAAGTAGTGTTTTTGACATTCTGGGTTCAATTGAACGCGATCAACAATTTTCCTGACTCAAACAGGAGATGATGTGCTGTTTCCCATATGTTTGAGCTGAAAATCCCATATTAACTTCAATTCAATTGCGCCAGCTCATGGAACGACCAAATGAGCTGAAGCTTTCAGGAAATCTTCCTCTAATCCTAAAGAATAATCCTGGTGGGTGCCCCGTGGAATTATACAACTTTATTTTTCTCCCATACTAAGGTGGGCCAGTCTAACCACCATAGATGGGACGTCTTTCTTCGCTTGCTTTGATCGTGCTTCAAAATCAAATGAGAGCGAATTCTGCAATGTCTGGTTATAGGCGTCTTCCAGAACCCTAACCCGTCCTCCAAAAAAGCCATGTAGTTTATAGCCAGGCCATACCAAAAAAAACAACATTGAAGGTATATGGGTTTGTTTTCATTTTGATACATTCAGTAGAAAAAGCTAGTTTTGGCATGTGCATTCTTGCCTCATAGTCATTGGCATAGCTTCAAAAATTCGTTTAAAATTTTTGACAAGTATTCTTTAAAAAAAAGTTTGTGTTTCCCCAGGAATTGTTCCTCTACGAAAGGTCAACAAGCATTGAAATAGGAAAGAAATCAAAAAAATTTAATAAGTGATTCTTACAGAATAAGGAACATACAAGCGTACAAAACATACAAGCTTCTTAAATTTTACAGAAATTGTTCAAGAAAATAGAGCTTGGGCTTGATTGGCCGCTCGTGGTACTCCAGTACTGCCAGATCAAATGCACTTACACAAGAACCCAACCGAATGACTGCTTGGGACTAATAGACACCCTCAGTGCATAAGTGTTGCTGATCTTCTTTTTTAGGCAACAATGGCGCCTGCCACGTCTGAAGGCAGACCAATGAGGAAGAGGGAGGAAATTATGTTGCACTTAGTGGGTCCACTGTGGGCCAGTACTGTAGACCGTGGACTCCAACTGCATCTACGCTGCTTAGCAGACTACCTATTTATCAGGCGTAAGGAAAGGCATGCTATAATGATGAAAGAATGGAAGCGTAGGGAAACGGTCACTTGTCCATCTTTGGTTCTAGCGTTGGCTATGAACGAATAGTGTGAGTGTGATGGATTGAGGAGAGTGGAAGATAGAAGCAAGTGAAAGATACAACTACAAAGCACAAGGAAAGGGACGGGCCTGGGATTGAACCCATGATGTTTTGCATATGAAGCAGAAGCAGTAGCCATTAGACCACCAATCCCGTCTTACAGAAATTGTTCTAGAAAATTCATCATTTACTCCTGCAGGGCCTGCAGGGACTCTTCTCCCAATTTCTCCACAAAATACCTGATCTTTTTTTTCAGTTCAAAATTTCCTCTTAAGATATCTTTAAAAGTGTCTCGATTCGAATCAGATATTTTCAATAAATAACTTCAATTACTTCCTTCAAGATCTGTGTGCCGAATGTCGGCGGCGGCAGAGCATGTTTGCACTGGCAGCCGTTTGCATGAATTGGCGTGAAGAAAATTAAACATAAAAAGCTCAAAAAATATTTTTTGTAACCATTTATAAGAAATAACATTTCGCAATTGAAATATATTGAAAACAATACGGCGGTTTAATATGCTGTCCTACATTTGTTGGAAACTGTTGAAGATCCGTTGAGCATCCATGTAAGAACTCTTTCGGAAAAAAATCTCTGGGATGGTACACAAACTATGTCACGCTTAATTTCAACTTCTGCGACCCTCTCTTCGCTCTTTTGTCATGCTTTTTGTATGAATGCTCCGAAAATGTTGTACGGCTTGTCACACTTGACTTGACTCCCCCCTTGGAGCGAGACATAGTTTGTGCATGACCACTTTTCAGATTTTTTTTACAGAAAATCTAAAAAAATACTCTTGCTAAAATAGGTGGCTTTTGTAGGACTTCTCATGAATAATTTCTTTGAAAAATCAAGGAAGAATACAGGAACAAATTTCTGAAGGAATAAGAAAAGTTATTTCTTTGACGAAAAACTGAAAAAAATCAACGTACCCTTGCAGGAATTCTGGCATAAAGTAATACCTAGTAGGAATGTTTCGATGATTCTTGGAAAGTTTCTTCAATAGTACGTGGAAGTTCATCCCTAAAGAAATCCCAGAATCCCTGGGAAACTCTCGGGAACATTTCTGGAAATATTTCTGAAGAAGTCGTGGTATGAACCCGAGAGGCGTACCTAAGAGAAACTTTTGCTTGCATTTCAAAAGAATATTTCGGATTAAGCACTGGAGGAAGGCATACAACAATCTCTGACATAGTCCCCATTGAAATACTATAAGGTATAGTTTTGGAGGAATCTTTGGAGTGATTATTGAATGAATTTTTGGAGAAATTGCAGAAAAAATCACTGGAAAGATGTTTGAAAAAATCTGTAAGAAGAATGTTTAGAAGAGATTACCAGAAAAATTTTTTGTTTCTGCCAAGAAATATTTCAACAAATCCAAACAGAAGTCCTTGTAGGAACTTTTGGAGTAATCCGCAGAGGTCATTTTTTCTTTAAAACTTGCTAAAACTTGTGGAAGAAAAATTCTAAGAGTAATGGAGGAATTTATCCAAGAATTGTTAGAGTGGTTCTATTAGGAAAACTTGCAGAAATACCTGAATAAGCTTTTAACGAAAACCATTTAAAAATAACCCTTGAGGATCTTATTTTTAGCTTCTGGGAAAATACTGGATTGTTTTTATAAGGATCGATGCTCTGGAACCCTCGGAGAAATTTTCGATGAAATTCCTCGAGGAATCCTTTTGGGAGTCCGTTTAGTTCAAAAGGAATTCCTAGTGGATTTTAACTTATGGCGCTCTTCCAAAATACCTGCCTGAATACTACGAGAGTTTTATAAAAAAAAATTTACTTTATGCCCAGGAAAGTTAAGGAAATTTTCATTACGAAAAGATCCTGGACCGACCAGGAATCGAACCCAAGCACCTTCAGCATGGCTTTGCTTTGTAACCGCTGACTCTAACCACTCGGCTAAGAAAGGCCCTGTTTCGTTTTGAATCGACATGAAAATTGCACATCGCATACCCTTAATTCCAATGCCACCCCCTAGTTGCGAGTAGTTGATGAGCACGGCTCCAGTGTACGATGCTGTGTGAATGGATGGAGGGAGGAGCTTTGGTCGAACACAAAAAGCTCGTGTTTATTTTCATTTCCTTCTCGTTGGTGAATTAACACGGAATGTGATAGCGTCGTCGTCGTCGTATTCGGTGTCGAGACTTCTGCCAGTACCATCCGGTGATTGTCCGCTGCTAGGGGTCCACCGGCGAGGAGCAGGACATTATGATGCCAAACAAGCAACACAGCAGAAAGCCGAGACGGAGATTTTTGCTGCTCGGGCGACGTGATTTTTACGATTGTACTCTCTCGGATGAAGGCACTCGGAACGATTACAGCTCGCTGTGCTTGAGGGGCATGGCACGTTGGGCAGGTGTGAGGAGAGGCAAATGAGAATGAGCTCAGCGCCACGGTGTATATTGTGGGAGGCGGGAGCTCAAGCATTAAGAAATTAGGATGCCACGACTTTTGGTGGCAAATCTGGTGGGATGTTTGAACTTGGACGTTTGGTATTGCTTGTGGAGTGGATTCCGGTAGGGAATCCACCTGTTGGATCAAAATTAGTGGCAAAGATATTGATCAAAGATTTGAGGTCTCGTTGAGAATAATATTTTTCTTGCTTTGAAAATTATGTTGTGCAGGATTGTAAATTGTTCGATGATTTGCTTGTCTACAACATATGTACATGTTCACAAGCCTTGGATTTTTTAATATCTTCAAATGTAGTTATAACGGAATCCTGTTCAGAATTCCGGCAGAATCCTGTTGAGGATTTTGACAGTATCCTGATCAAGATTTTGACAAAATCTTGTTCAGGATACCAATGGCAGAAAATTCCTTCAATAAGAAGTATCTAAATTCAATTCAATTGAGGGATTCCACGGAGGCATGCAAGTCGATTCTGATCGACCATTTCAAAAATATCTGAAACTTTGCACAGTTTTTCAGTTTCATCTAAATCGTCATTTTCCGATATCAAATCTTCAAGTTGAGTCACGACTAACTTTTCAAAAGGGTGTATGTAAAAATGGTTCAAAAATATTCAAAAAGCTGCACAGCAAAAACGGTTCGTTCGATTGTTAGACAACTAAAGAAATAAAGTTAGACAACTAAATAAAGATTCCAAAAAAAATACACACAGTAATTTTTTTTTTTTGCATTAAAAAACATTATTTTTGTCACAAAAACTCAAATATCTCAAAACCCTATCGGAATACCAACGTAATTTTTTGAGGGAAAACGGTCCATTATATTAGCTATCTACCATAAGAATTTGGTGATGGTAAGCCAATAAACAAAAAAGTTATGACATTTCAAATATTTCACAAATTTGACACTTAGTGAAATTTTTTTTTTTCATTGTAAATTTTTTTTAGGACCGCAGTTTGTTGCTGAATTTTTTGTTATAAGTACCACATGAGGTTAACAAGTTGTTTTCATGATATTTTATTTAATTATTCATAACTATTATAGCATCTATTAGAAAATTAGACGCGATCCAGTGTTGTGATCTAAAGTCTTGATAGTGTCATATTTTTTATTGTACGTAACTGAAGAAAAATTCTCTCAATAGTGTTGAAACCTTTTGATAAAAGAAACCTATAAGAAATCTAATATTGAAGACAAAAGCTACAAAAAAAGTTTTCTATACAGGTATATGACTAGTTTACCTGCAAGAAGTTTACCTCGTAGAGAACAAGGCGGGTCTATACCCAGGTGATCTAGTATACGTAGAGCAGGTCGGTTTTCTCGGCACTGGTTTTCTCCACAAAGTTAAAATCTGATTACACCTGGGTATAGACCCGCCTTGGTAGAGAATAGACTTTGTTAATCATATTTGGGAGAAAGCGAGTAACTTCAACAACATCAAAAACATGATAGGTACATACCATGAACATAAACGAAAAAGCTAAAAATATACTACCACTATGGTTATAAAAGATTTAATTGTAAAAATTTTCTTCAGTCAAGCAAACGACACCAAACTAGTCAGTAAAAACTTAAAAGTGATTTTGTTTATTAAAATCTAACGAGCAACATGAGTAGTCGCTTTCTCAACTGTTGCAGGCCGTTTGCAGAAAAAAAGTGTTCGAAAGAGCTACGAAATCTCACCGAAAGCACCATAGATAAACTGAAAGCGGCTGGTTATGCTCCAATGTCTACATTGAATACAAATTTACGCATTTGTACGTCCTGCCGTTTAAACGTTGACAAACGGGCAATCTGTACATCATCGGTGGATCAGGTTGCAGGAAGTTCGAAAACAACAACAACTGAGGAATTACTAGATGCACCGACAACAACTGAGGAGTTACCAGAAGTACCAAGTGCAGATAGTCTTGCCACGGTACCATCAGCGACATCTGTTTCAACAAATCAATCAGAAGATGAGTGCATCCAGAAGGTCAACATCGAACGCTTCAACGAAGGGATAGCTGGAATAAAAGTAACTCCGATTAAATGGACGAAGATGGGTTACGTCAATTATCCCGAGAAAAAATACCGTGAAATCAACGAAGCTGTACGAAGAAACCTCTTCAAATTAGGACCTGAGGATGCGGAAAATACAGACTATGATGAGGTAATTATGAATATGAAGGAAAGGTTCTCGAATCTAGCCACGACAAGGAAAGAAAAATTATTGATTTTGTCGATGCTGCCAAGCTCGTGGTCTATTCAAGACGCCATTGATGAGTTCAAAACCAATAGAAATACAGCAAAAGAGGCAAAACAATTCAAAAATAACTGTCTTGCAACCAAAAATGCTAGGTCGAGTACTTCATTAACAGATGAGACAAAAGAAAAAATAATTCAATATTTTGAAGACGATGAAGTAAGTAGAGCTATGCCTGGCCAAAAAGATTATGTATCTGTAAAAAAAGATGGAAAGCGTCAAGCAATCCAAAAACGATTAATGATGACTACTTTGAAAGAAGCGTATACACGCTTCAAGGAAATTAACGAAAATATTACGGTAGGTTTTTCCTCATTTGCAAGCCTTCGTCCAAGGCAATGCAAGCTTCTATCCAATTCAGGAACACATAATGTTTGTGTGTGCACAACACACGAAAATATTAACCTAATCTTACATAGTTTGAAAAGAATCAATTTATCAAAGGATATTAAAATGTTAACTGGTAGTCTTTTGTGTGAAAATACAACATCAAATTGCTATCTACGATCTTGTTCGGATTGTCCAGATTTTTCATCATTGGAAAATACTTTATTCGCTGAGTTTGAAGAATATTATATTGATCAGTTATCATTTGAGCAATGGGTGACCACGGATAGGTGTGACCTAGAAACTATTGTAAAACCTGTAGATGAGTTTGTGTCATTTTTTTGCTTGAAATTAGAAAGTTTAATTCCTCACGACTTTATTAAAACAGAGCAATCCCGCTTTTTAAAAAATACGAAAAATACATTACAAGATGGTGAATTTTTAGTCATTTGTGATTTTTCTGAAAACTATAGCTTTGTATTGCAAGATGAAGTGCAGTCCCATCACTAGAACGTACAACAAGCTACAATTCATCCATTCGTTATTTATTTCAATGGAAGTACGCAAATTGAACATTTTAGTTTTATTGTAATTTCCGAAGATTTAAGACACGACTCAGTATCTGTAAATTTGTTCATTGCCAAAATGATTAACTTTTTACGCGTTGATAAGGATAAAGAAATCAGAAAGATATATTTCATGTCTGATGGAGCAGCATCGCAGTACAAAAACCGTAAGAATTTTTCGAGCCTATGTCAATTTAAATCAAAGTACGGAATTGATGCAGAATGGCATTTCTTTGCTACGTCACATGGCAAAGGACCTTGTGATGCTATTGGAGGAACCATAAAGCGCATAGCCACAAGAGCAAGTTTAGCCAAAGAACGTGAGCATCCAATTAAAACTGCAAAAGAATTATTTGATTGGGCGAATCGCAGAAAAGAAGAAGATTTAACAAAATTATCATTTTGTTTTACTACTACTGAAGAGTACGAATTAACGGCATCAGAGCTCAGCGAGCAATATAATAACGCGAAAACGATTCAAGGAACCCAAAAATTTCACTGTTTCATTCCATTGTCAGAAAATAAAATTAAAGCAAAACTATACTCGAACTGTACTGATAATGATGCAAAAGTGTTCGATATTGTAAAAAAATTGAATAACAATAAATAAATAAATAAGTATTAATAAAATGTTTTCATGATCTCATAACGCATACCCAAATCCAAAACTTTTAAAGTTTATATATAACATTTAGAAACTCATCGATCATACTCTAAAAAAAAATATCCTGGTAAAAAAAAAATTATTTTCGTGTAATCTGTTAATTCATTTTAATTTATACATATATACATATACATATAATATTTATACATATACATAATATTTATACATATAATATACATAATACTAATGAATACATGAAAACGACTTGTTTAATTCACACAAGGCCCTTAACAATAAAATCAGCAACAAACTGCGGTTCCCGTAATAATTTACACCAAAAAAAAAAAATTTTTTTCTACTAAATGTGAAAATTGTGACATGTTTGAAATGTCATAACTTTTTTGTTTATTGGTTTACCATCACCAAATTTTTATGGTAGATAGTTAATATAATGGACCGTTTTCCCTCAAAAAATTTGAGATATTTGAGTTTTTGTGTCAAAAATTATGTTTTTTAATGCAAAAAAAAATTTTTTTTTACTGTGTGTATTTTTTTGGAATCTTTATTTAGTTGTCTAACTTTGTTTCTTTAGTTGTCTAACAATCGAACGAACCGTTTTTGCTGTGCAGCTTTTTGAATATTTTTGAACCATTTTCACATACACCCTTTTGAAAAGTTAGTCGTGACTCAACTTGAAGATTTGATATCGGAAAATGACGATTTAGATGAAACTGGGAAACTGTGCAAAGTTTCAGCTCAATAGAAAAAAATGAATTAAAAAATTTATTAAATTTTGGTGCTGTTGCTTGGAATCACTCAATTAATGTTCTGGATTCCAACAGTATTCTTTTCAGGATTCCTGTTTAGGATTTCAATTTCGGGGTTACGTCGGAATCTTGTTCTGACGGTTTGTTTGTTTGCAACGGGTATAATATCACCAGCCCTGGATTCTTTTATATCTTTTAACCTAGCTCCGAAGGAATCCTGTTCAGGACTCCAACAGATACCTGTTCAGGATTTTTACAGAATCCTGTTCAGGATTCCGACGCTGAGTACCATGGAAAGCTTCTTTCAGAAGCTCGAGGTTCACCATCAAAATTCTTGTTTTTGAATTGAAAAATGACAATCTCCAAGCTATCATCCGAAAAAAGTACCGAAAACAAATTCATTTTATCCCATCAGAAAACTTCCCGAAACCGTTGCCAAGAATTATGTCATGCATTGCTCACCAAAGACTGCGAGAGAAGGAGGCAAATCCTAGCAATTCTTCAACCAGAAAACATCCCACTCTGGACATGAAATGCAACATGAATGACGTGATTTGTTTGTTCCATTTCTCAGTGCTCTATACCCCTCTGCCGAGGCGGAAGCTGCATAATAATCATAAATATCAAGTCGGCAAATTCTGTTTCGAACTTTCAAAGCTTACGTGTTATGTCTTATGCCGGGATAAGAGACAACTCTTCCGCCAACTCACTCGCGATTCCCTTCCTGGTTCGCTTCGACAATGTTGGCTCAGACTGAATCAGCGGCGAATTGGTTAGAAGTTTTTCGCCGATGATGGCGACGTCGGATTTCAAATGCCACACTGCCATTTTGAGGGGGGGGGGGGGAAGAAGTCCCGGATTCGAAACAGCGTGCAAAACAACTTTTCTGATGGCTTGTCATGACAAATGTTGGGTAAAAAATAGTTTTCAATTTTTCATTCCGTGAGCCGTAGATTGAGGATTCGCAACTGTGTGGCGCCGTGTCTTCTTGCATCTGAATCCACACCTACCGTTCCGGGTTTTCCGAGATTATTCTGTTTGATTGGGATTCAGAGTGGATGGCTGGCGCGGTGTTTGAATTTTCCCAGGAAAAAGGATTAACCCTTTGTATGAGTTCTGGGGTCTTTCTGGGTCATAGAATAAGAAGCAGAAAAATAAAAATTCATTTAAGTTTCCCGAACTCAATAAATCAACCAATTTGAGCTCAAGCAACAGATAACGTAACAATTTCTTAGCACAGACAGAAGGCCAACAGTCCACTCTTCTTGTAGCCTTAGCGTTGCGTTCCGAGCGAGAGTAGTTTTGCTTCAAGAGCCCACTGGATAAACAATGGCCTCTTGTGTTTGATCGGAGAGCCGTTTTTCCGTGAATCGGTTATCGGAAGCTGGAAAGCACCTCGGCTAAGCTAACCGGATGTGTGTGTGTGAAAAGCCTGGCTGCCACTGATGGCACTTCGAGGTAAAACTTGAAACCCTAAATAAATATCATTAACAGAAACTGTTGTGCTTGCCTGATATCGCTTTTTGCCTCTTCAGCCATTCAAACCAGCAAGCAAGCAAGTAGCAATCCGTCCGTAAAGGCAATGCATGGTAAAACATCGTCGGAGTCGAAGCTTAGGTAAGACAGCAGGATAGCCGACGACGAGGCGTTCGCCAGCCATTCTGTTCCATTTTCGCTTATCAACTCTTGAAAGTTGTTTGTGCAGGATAAGAAAACTCTTCTGCCCCTTCGCTTAGCCCACCACGTGGATTCTAGTTGTAGTGCGGAGATCCTTCAAAGAGTTGGGAGTGGGGCGAAGTGACGGCGGGGGAGCTAAGGCTAATGGATGTACTTATGGGGCCCAAGCAAGCAACAACGGGCCGGGCCAAGTTCCACAAATACGCACATATGCGCAATCGGCGGACGATACTTCCTGTCTTCCGCAGTTCGCCTCCGTCGGTTCAAGCAGCAGGCAGCAAACATCCTAACGACGAGCGGTTAATATATCGCTTGATTGCAGAAATGGGACGTTACGGTGGCGGTGGTGTGTGCAGGGAGGGGCGAAGAATTTGATGGGTAGCTTTGATTAACACTTGAATCAGAATGCTACCGGTGAATGCTAAGGTGCAAAAATCTCATGGAGAACTACCACAGAATTAGTTCAGGCTACTTCTTCTTTTACAGCAAAAGTTGCCTAATGTATGGCCTTTCAAATGTCGTTAGAAGGAAAAAAAAGTATCGCAGGAATCTACAGATTCTATGTTTTTTACTTAAATTCAAAATTACAAGAATTATAAACTTGCAATGTTCAGCAAATATGTGTATATTTACTTCTTCTACAACTGTTCTGAAGACCATATTCACTTAAAATTGAAAACAAAAAAATCAGAACGAAAAACTGATTGTTCGGGTCCACCCTTACTTAAAGCTTTAATAATCAATTAACTTACCTCAAATAGAGAGTAAGATCAAAAGAGTCTTCGACAAAGTTGTCCAAAATAACATTTTCCAAAAAAATTCAGAAACGCATCACATCGAGCAAAAAAGTTTGAAGCAAAATCTAAACTTAAATAAGGGCCATCCTATTTAAATTTTATCCTAGAAGATGCAAAACTTAAATACGAATAACTTCTCTGACGACATTGTAGGTCTAAAATCGACAAGAACACTTTTTTTCCTGCTAAATTGTCAATTTGGACGATTGTGCTCTGGAAATATATCTGCGGAATGCATTGGCAGTATTGAAGTAATTCTTGGAGAATTGTTGAGCTTCTTTGTAAATTTCTTCAATATTTTTTGGATAAGGCGTGGAACATGAAAAAAAAAAATGTGGAGTCTTTGTTACATATACTTGAAGATATAATTAAAGATTGAGAAAGCATTGGAGAAAATGTTGATTGACTTCCTGCATTTATCACTACTGGAAGTATCCTTGCCGGAACACTTTTTTGGGAAATTACTAGAGGAATCCCAGGATAGATACTTCAACAGAGCGCTGGAAGAATTCCAGAAGAAATCACTGGTAGGATTTGTTAAGAAATATCCAAGAAGTATCCTTGAAAAAAGTCAAACCCACAATCGAGACGCAATAACAAAACCAAGAGGAATTATTTCAGCCATTATTTCTCCTACAAACATTCCTGAATCCTGTTCAGGATTCCGACAAAATCCTGTTCGGAATTCCAAAAAAATCCTATTCAGATATCCTGCAGATTTTTGTTCAGAATTCAAATAAAATCCTAAACAGAATCCTGTTCAAGATTTCAACAGAATCCTGTGCGGGATTCTGAAAGAATCCTGCTCAGGATTCCGACAACATCCTGTTCAGAAATCCGACAGAATCTTGTTCAGGATTACTAAGAAATCCTAGTCCGGATTCCAACTGTTCAGAATTCCAACACATCTCTGTTCAGGATTTCAACAGAATCCTGTTCAAGAACCCGACAGATTCCTGTTTTGATCTGTGACAGAATCTTGTTCAGGATTTCAACAAAATCCTGTTCGGGATTTCGACAAAATCCTGCTCAAGATTCCAACGGAATCCAGTTCAGAATTTCAACAGATTCCAATTCAGGATTATGATTGCATCCTGATCAGCATTCCGACAGGATCATATTCAGAATTCTGACAGAATCCTGCTCAGGATTCTGACAGAATTCTGTTTAGGATTCCGACAGAATTCTGCTCAGGATTCTGAATGAATCCGTTCAACATTGTGACAGGATTCTTTTCAGGATTCCGACGGAATCCTGTTCAGGATTGCGACAGAATCCTTTTCAGGATTCTTAATCCTATTAAGGATTCCGACATAATCCTGTTCTGGATTCCGACACAATCCTATTCAGGATTCCAACAAAATCCTGTTAAGGAATCTGACAAAATCCGACAGAATCCAACAGAATCCTGTTCAAGCTTCTCACAGAATCCTGTTTAGGATTCCGACGAAATCTTATTAAGGATTCCGACAGGATTTTGTTCAGGATTCCGAAAAAATTCTAGTCCGGATTCCAACAGCATTCTGTTCAGGATTCCAACAGAATCCTGTTCAAGAACCCCTGTTTTGAACTATGACAGAATCTTGTTCAGGATTTCAACAAAATCCTTTTCGGCATTCCGACAGAATCCTGATCAAGATTCCAACAGAATCCAATTAAGAATTTCAAAAGAATACAGTTCAGGATTATGATGGCATCCTGATCAGCATTTCGACAGGATCCCGTTCAGGTTTTCGACAGAATCCTGTTCAGGATTCCAACAGAAACCTTTTCAGGATTCCTAATCCTGTGCTGGATTCCAACAAAATCCTGTTCTGGATTCCAACAAAATCCTGTTCAGAATTCCAACAGAATCCTGTTTAGGAATCTGACAGAATCCGACAGAATCCCTTTTTAGGATTTTGACAGAATCCTGGCCAGGATTCTGACATAATTCTGGTCTGGATTCCGACAGAATCAAATTCAAGATTTCGAAAAACATCCTTTTCCAGATTCAACAGAATCCTGTTCAGAATTCCGACAGAATCCTGTACAAGATTCCGACAGATTCCTGTTCAGGCTTCTAGCAGAATCCTGAGCAGGATTCGGACAATTTCCAACAAGTTCAGGATTCCAACAGAATCCAGTTCAAGATTCCAACAGAATCCAATTTAGGATTATGTCAGCATCCTGTTCAGCATTCCGATAGAATCCTGTTCAGAATTTCGACAGCGTCCTGTTCAGGGTTTCGACATAATCCTGTTCTAGATTCCGACATAATCATATTCAAGATTCTGACAGAATCCTGTTCTGAATTCCGACAGAATCCTGCTTGGAATTCCGACAGAATCCTGCTCTGGATTCCGACAGAATCTTATTCAAGATTTCAACAGAATCCTGTTCCGACAGATTCCTGCATAGGATTCCGACAGAATCCTGTTCAGGATTCCGACAGGACTCCGATGGAATCCTATTCAGGATTCCAACAGAATCCTGTTTAGTATTCCGACAGAGTCCTGCTCAGGATTCCGACGGAATTCTGACAGAATCTTGTTCAAGACATAATCCCTCTCAGGATTCAGTTAAAATCCAGTTTAGGATTCCGACAGAATCCTGTTCAGGATTTCCACAGAATCCTGTTCATGATTCCTTTAGAATCCTATTAAGAATCCCAACAGAATCCTACTCAGGATTCGGACCGAATCCTGCTCAGGATTCCGATAAAATTCAGCTCAGGATTTCGTCAGAATTCTGTTTAGGATTCCGACAGAATTTTGCTCAGAATCCCAACAGAATTCTGCTCAGGATTCCGAAAGCAACCTGCGCATGATTTCGACAGAATCCTGCTTAGGATTCCGAACGAACTCTGCTCAGGATTCCGACAGAATCCTGCTCAGGATCCCGACAAAAACCTGTTCAGGATTCCGACAGAATCCTGTTCAAGATTTCGAAAGAATCCTGTTCATGATTCTGTTAGAAACCTACTCAGAATTCCAACAGAACCTGCTCAGGATTCCGACATAATCTAGTTCAAGATTCCGAGAGAATTGAGTTCAGGATTCAGATTTAATCCTGTAAAGGATTCAGATTGAATGCTTCTAGATTCCAATTGACTCCTGTTCAGGATTCCGACAGAATCCAGTTCAAGATTTCGAAAGAATCCTGTTCATGATTCCGACAGAATCCTATTCAGAATTCTAACAGAATCTTATTAAGGATTCCGACAGGATCCTGATCAGGATTCCGACAGAATCCTTTTCAGGACTCTGGCAGAATCCTGTTCAGGATTCCGATAAAATCCAATTCAGAAGTCCGACAGAAGCCTGTTCAGGATCTCGACAGAGTCGTGTTCATGATTTCGAGCAGAATTCTGTTCAGGATTCCGAAAAAATGCTGTTCAGGATTCCGAAAAATGCTATTCAGTACTCCGAACAGAATCCTTTTCAGAATTCCGAACAGAATCTTTTTAGGATTCCGATCAGCCTGTCCAGGATTACCCGTAACGCGGGTAGATCACCTTTTCGAGGTGCGTTACGGGGTAAGATCTACCATATTGTACTCTTGTTGTATTTGTTCTTGTGAATACTTATAAGTTACAGTCGGAAGAGTATAAGAGAGTAACAAGTCACTAAGACCCACCTATTTGTCCTAGATGATGAGGAGGTCGAAGTGGAAAAATGGCTCAATCAGCATCTGAGGTTGGTTTCAACTCATGAGACAAGCACTTTCCGAGTTCAAGAGTTTATCTGTCGATATCTTGGAGGGAAACGATTCCGAATCAGTGGAGTAGCAGACCTCCTAAATTCTAAAATAAGCTTCTTGTTTCAAGGAATCTAAATGTCTCATGCGATGAAACCTGTTCACAGATTCAAAAAACGACTTTGTAGCTTATAAGTAGAAGCAATAATTTGACACGCTAGAGTACCGATGCATGGTCAAAATCAGTATCATTCAACCAGCTTAGTGGCCGAATCTGATTAAGGGGCGCGCTTTTGAGAATTTAATGGTGACAAACTGTTTCCTCCAAAAGGTATAAATAGCGGTATCTTTTTCTAAAGAAGCTCTATGCAAAATGGTAAAGAATAAGTAATGGAGTAGAACGACATGCACTAAACAAAGGACACGGGTATACCACAAAAGATCAAAGAAAACTGGTCGCAGTGGTTCATCCCGAACAGAAACAGAACAAGAAAGAATCCTGTTCAGGATTCCGACAGAATCCTGCTCAGGATACCAACAGAATCCTGCTCAGGGTTCCAACAGAATTCTGCTCATGATTCCAATAGAATCCTGCTCAGGATTCCTACAGAATCCTGCTCAGGATTCCTACAGAATCCTGCTCAGGAGTCCTACAGAATCCTGCTCAGGATTCCTACAGAATCCTGCTCAGGATTCCTACAGAATCCTGCTCAGGATACCAACAGAATCCTGCTCAGGATTCCTACAGAATCCTGCTCAGGATTCCTACAGAATCCTGCTCAGGATTCCTACAGAATCCCGCTCAGGATACCAACAGAATCCTGCTCAGGGTTCCAACAGAATTCTGCTCAGGATTCCAATAGAATCCTGCTCAGGATTCCAATAGAATCCTGCTCAGGATTCCTACAGAATCCTGCTCAGGATTCCTACAGCTTAGCTCAGGATTCCTACAGAATCCTGCTCAGGATTCCTACAGAATCCTGCTCAGGATACCAACAGAATCCTGCTCAGGTTTCCTACAGAATCCTGCTCAGGATTCCAACAGAATCCTGCTCAGGATTCCTACAGAATCTTGCTCAGGTTTCCAACAGAATCCTGCTCAGGATTCCTACAGAATCCTGCTCAGGATTCCTACAGAATCCTGCTCAGGATTCCTACAGAATCTTGCTCAGGTTTCCAACAGAATCCTGCTCAGGATTCCTACAGAATCCTGCTCAGGATTCCTACAGAATCCTGCTCAGGATTCCTACAGAATCCTGCTCAGGATTCCTACAGAATCCTGCTCAGGATTCCTACAGAATCCTGCTCAGGATTCCTACAGAATCCTGCTCAGGATTCCTACAGAATCCTGCTCAGGATACCAACAGAATCCTGCTCAAGATTCCAACAGAATTCTGCTCAGGATTCCAATAGAATCCTGCTCAGGATTTAAACAGAATCCTGCTCAAGATTCCAATAGAATCCAGTTCGACAGAATCCTGCTCAGGATTCCGACAGAATCCTGTTCATGATTCCGAGAGAACCTTGTTGAGGACTCCGATAGAATTCTCTTCAGGATTCCGACAGACTCCTGTTCAGGATTCCGACAGAACCCTGTTCAGGATTCCGACAGAATCCTGTTCAGGATACCGACAGAATCCTGTTCATGATTCCGAGAGAACCTTGTTGAGGACTCCGATAGAATTCTGTTCAGGATTCCGACAGAATCCTGTTCAGGATTCCGATTGAATCCTGTTCAGGATTACGACAGAATCTTGCTCACGATTCCGATAGAATCCTGTTGAGGATTCCAACAGAATCCAGTTCAGGATTCCAGCAGAATCCAGTTCAGAGTTCTGACAGAATCCTTTTCAGGGTTCCAACAGGATCTTGTTCAGGATTCCGACAAAATCCTGTTCTGAATTTCGACAGAATCCTGCTCAGGATTACAAAGGAATCCTGTATAGAATTCCGACAGAATCCTGTACAGGAATATGACATAATCTTGTTCAGGATTTCGACAGAAACCTGTTATAGATGCCGACAGAATCCTGCTCAGGATTCCTACAGAATCCTGCTCAGGATTCCGACAGAATCCTGCTCAGGATTCCTACAGAATCCTGCTCAGGATTCCTACAGAATCCTGCTCAGGATTCCAACAGAATCCTGTTCAGGATTCCAAAAGAATTCTGCTCAGGATTCCAATAGAATCCTGCTCAGGATTTAAACAGAATCCTGCTCAGGATTCCAATAGAATCCAGTTCGACAGAATTCTGCTCAGGATTCCGACAGAATCCTGTTCATGATTCCGAGAGAACCTTGTTGAGGACTCCGATAGAATTCTGTTCAGGATTCCGACAAAATCCTGTTCAGGATTCCGACTGAATCCTGTTCAGGATTACGACAGAATCTTGCTCACGATTCCGATAGAATCCTGTTGAGGATTCCAACAGAATCCAGTTCAGAATTCTGACAGAATCCTTCTCAGGGTTTTTACAGTATTTTGTTCAGGATTCCGACGAAATCCTGTTCTGAATTTTGAAAGAATCCTCCTCAGGGTTCTGACAGAATCTTGTTCAGGATTCAAATAGAATCCAGTTTAGGATTCTAATAGAACCCTGTACAGAATTCTGGCTAAAACCTGTTCCTGTCAGAATCCTGTTCACGATTCCGAATCCTAGCCAGCATACCAACACAATTCTGTTCAGGATTCCGAAAGAATCCTTATCAGGATTTCGACAGAATCCTGCTCAGGATTTCGACAGAATCCTGCTCAAGATTTCGACAGAATCCTGTTCAGGATTCCGACAGAATCCTGTTCAGGATTCCGACAGAATCCTGTTCAGGATTCCGACAGAATCCTGTTCAGGATTCCGACAGAATCCTGTTCAGGATTCCGACAGAATCCTGTTCAGGATTCCGACAGAATCCTGTTCAGGATTCCGACAGAATCCTGTTCAGGATTCCGACAGAATCCTGTTCAGGATTCCGACAGAATCCTGTTCAGGATTCCGACAGAATACTGTTCAGGATTCCGACAGAATCCTGTTCAGAATTCCGACAGAATCCTGCTCAGGTTTGCGCCAGATTCCAGTTCAGGATTCCAAAGGAATCCGGTTTAGAATTCCGACAAAATCCTGTACAGGAATCTGACAGATTCCTGTTCAAGATTCCGATAGGATCCTGTTCAGGATTCACACAGAATCTTGTTTAGGATTTCGACAGAATCCTGTTATAGATGCCAACAGAATCCTTCTGCAGATTCCTACAGAATCCTGCTGCAGATTCCTACAGAATCCTGCTGCAGATTCCTACAGAATCCTGCTCAGGATTCCTACAGTATCCTGTTTTGAATTCCGACAGATTCTTGCTCAGGTTTCCGACAGTATCATGCTCAGGATTCCGACAGAATCCTGTTCATGATTCCGAGAGAACCTTGTTGAGGACTCCGATAGAATTCTGTTCAGGATTCCGACAAAATCCTGTTCAGGATTCCGACTGAATCCTGTTCAGGATTACGACAGAATCTTGCTCACGATTCCGATAGAATCCTGTTGAGGATTCCAACAGAATCCAGTTCAGAATTCTGACAGAATCCTTCTCAGGGTTTTTACAGTATTTTGTTCAGGATTCCGACGAAATCCTGTTCTGAATTTTGAAAGAATCCTCCTCAGGGTTCTGACAGAATCTTGTTCAGGATTCAAATAGAATCCAGTTTAGGATTCTAATAGAACCCTGTACAGAATTCTGGCTAAAACCTGTTCCTGTCAGAATCCTGTTCACGATTCCGAATCCTAGCCAGCATACCAACAGAATTCTGTTCAGGATTCCGAAAGAATCCTTATCAGGATTTCGACAGAATCCTGCTCAGGATTTCGACAGAATCCTGTTCAGGATTTCGACAGAATCCTGTTCAGGATTCCGACAGAATACTGTTCAGGATTCCGACAGAATCCTGTTCAGAATTCCGACAGAATCCTGCTCAGGTTTGCGCCAGATTCCAGTTCAGGATTCCAAAGGAATCCGGTTTAGAATTCCGACAGAATCCTGTACAGGAATCTGACAGATTCCTGTTCAAGATTCCGATAGGATCCTGTTCAGGATTCCAACAGAATCTTGTTTAGGATTTCGACAGAATCCTGTTATAGATGCCAACAGAATCCTTCTGCAGATTCCTACAGAATCCTGCTGCAGATTCCTACCGAATCCTGCTGCAGATTCCTGCAGAATCCTGCTCAGGATTCCTACAGTATCCTGTTTTGAATTCCGACAGATTCTTGCTCAGGTTTCCGACAGTATCCTGCTCAGGATTCCGACAGAATTCTGCTCAGGATTCCGATAGAATCATGTTCAGGATTCCGAAAGAATCCTATTGAGGATTCCGACAGAATCCTATTGAGGATTCCGACAGAATCTTGTTCAAGATTCCTATAAGATTCTAATTGAATCCTGTTCAGGATTCCGACAGAATCCTGTTCAGGACTCCGATAGACCTCTGATCAGGATTTCGACAGAACCATGTTCAGGATTCTGACAGAATCCTGTCCAGAATTCCGACAGAATCCTGTTGAGGATTCCGACAGAATCCTGTTTAAGACTCCTACAAAATTCTTTTCAGAATTACGACAGAATCCAGTTTAAAATTCCGATAGAATCAATTTAAGGATTTCAACAGAATCAAGTTTAGGATTCCAACAAAATTCTGTTCAAGATTCTGACAAAACCCTGTATAAGATTCCGACAAAATTCATTTCAGAATTCCGGCAGAATGCTGTTCAGAAATCCGACAGAATAAACATGTTAAGGATTCTGACAGAATCTTTTTCAGGATTCCGACAGAATCCTGTTCAGGATTTCGACAAAATTCTGTTCAAGATTCCGACTGAATCCTGTATAGGATGCCGACAAAATCCTGCTCAGAATTTCGGCAGGATCTTGTTCAGATATCATTTTCGTTAGAATCTTTCTCAGAATTCCAATAGAATCTTGTTCAGGATGTCGATAGAATTCTGTTTTTAAGATTCCGATACAATCCTTTTTATGATTCCAAAAGAATCCTGTTCAGGGCTCCGATTGAATCCTTTTAAGGAATACGACAGAAACCTGTTCAAAATTCCGATAGAATTCTGTTGAGGATTTTGACAGGACCTGTTGAGGATTCCGACAGAATCCTGTTCAGGATTCCGACAGAATCCTGTTCAGGATTCCGATAGAATCCTGTTCAGGATTCCGACAGAATTCTGTTCAGGATTTCGACAAAATTCTGTTCAAGATTCCGATTGAATCCTGTATAGAATGCCGACAAAATCCTGCTCAGAATTTAGGCAGGATCTTGTTCAGATATCTTTTTTGTTAGAATCTTTCTCAGAATTCCAATAGAATCTTGTTCAGGATGTCGATAGAATTCTGTTTTTAAGATTCCGATATAATCCTTTTTAGGATTCCAAAAGAATCCTGTTCAGGGCTCCGATTGAATCCTTTTAAGGATTACGACAGAAACCTGTTCAAGATTCCGATAGAATTCTGTTGAGGATTTTGACAGGACCTGTTGAGGGTTCCGACAGAATCCTGTTCAGGATTCCGACAGAATCCTGTTCAAGATTCCGATAGAATTCTGTTGAGGATTTTTACAGAACCTGTTCAGGATTCCGTCAGAATAGCAAGAAGGATCCCTTCCCAAAGCACACCACTGAACTGCACCAAAACAGCCACCTTAACATAAGGGCCCATGATGGTACAGTAAGAGTCTCGTGTTTAACTGCTCGTTAGAATGTTTGTACATCGCCGTAGTAGCATCAGCATCACCATCACCATCCCCATCAGCAGCAGCAACACCAGCACCGAAGCCCATTCCGGCTCAGATCCTCACTTAAGCTAATGCGTAGACCGATGTTTTGGAGACGAAGCAAGGGCGGACACACGTGCACACACATCCGCCATACAAGATGCAAATATTTATTGAAATTATCGATTGAAGCTGGTCAACAAAATATAGCAGCAGCAGAAGGACCAAGGAAAGTGAGTCAGTGTGCGTAGGAGGTAAGAAGCTGAGAACAAGCTCGGCGTGTAACAGAACACCCGATGGCCTATCACTTATCTGGCGCACCCCACTTCTACTCCGTCTTCACCTATCGTCCGAGGAAAAAACATAAGAGCAAGGTTGGACCCTCCACACATCACCATATTTATGTTGGTGAGATTGTTCGCAAACGCTGGCTGGCATCATCCATTCCGGTGGCCGAACCCTTCGCAAAAGGTCGTAATCGAAAAGTTTTGCTTAGCCTAGCTGGATTATTCACTGATCTGGGGAGACTTGGGAGGGAGGAGTTGGGCCGAGTGCGGGGAGGGGGTTCCAGATCATAAAACATTCTTACTATGCAGCTGTCTTGTCCTTCCCTTGGTGGTGATGGTGGTGGTTGTCCCTTTTATCGGTTCGGTGATACGACGACGAAGGCAAGTAAACTCGCAAATCTTCGAACCAATGTTCTTCGATGCAGAGTGGCGCCGGACAAAACATCCGAAATCAATGTTCTTAAAATTAAGTTAACTTTCGGATTGGGTTTAGCGGTTCGGGGTTATCAAAACGAATAATTCATTATTTTCAGCATGCTTTCAGCATTCTTCAGTATTTTCAAAAAATTTGGAGTACTGTAGACATTTTGTCAAACCTTTCGATGAAGACGCTCCACTGTGCGATGTGGGTGGCTCGGTGGGAGCCAAAGGATTCCAATGTCAGCTTGCTACTCAACAAAACGGACAGAATGTTTGTATTCATTTGTGGCATGACATACCAATATTGCGTCAGAACTATCGGAATATCATGCTCATTTACACTTTTATGTTCGCCCTTTGGAGAAGTTCATTGGCATTCACTAAAGCAAAAAAAAAACTGCAAATCAATCGAAAACAAAACAACCCCTTCATCTATCATCGAGTAAACCACTCTCTCTCAGAATGATCCCCGGCAATTGATAACTGGTCGTAAAACTGACGACAACAAATGCCTAGGTCTCTGCCTAGGTCGACTCCGATATCGGACCGGGGGGGGGGGGCAGGCCAATAAGAAAGGAAACAAACGATACCCCATTTACAATCGGAGAACAGCTTTTAGCATAATTTTTATCTTTCGCACTATCGTAAACTTTGCTCGATTTCCCATGAATCCCTGTCTGTTTGTTAACCCTCGGTGCTTAGGTTTCGTCAAAGGCGAGGTTGGGTTGGATCGACTGAATTGCTTTCTACTCGATGGGTTGTGGGACTGCTGTTTTAGCTATTGCCTAGGTAGAACAGGATCCTTTTTTTTTTGTTTCGGCTCTCCATTGGGATCCGCAAAGGCCCGAATGGAAGGAACCGGAGAAAATTGTCCAATTGGGGATAATTTTCTCGGAATCAATAACTAGTTTGATTCCGACGGAAGAAGAATGGTTATGAGGGTGATTCATAAAGTTTGGAATACTGAAGTTACAGTCGAAGCTCGTTATAACAACAACTTTTAAGTGACAAAAGCTCTCTATAGCGACATTTTTCGGTCCCTTGAAAAATATTTCAATGTTATAACTATTGTCTATAACGACTTTTCTCTATTCCGACGGTCCCTTGCGATGTCGTTATAACAAGCTTCGACTGCAGTTAGCTGCTTTTCATGTCCAAGTTTATTCTAGCTGACGATTTGATAAATCTTCGAAATTTTTTTTCGAATTCTTCCAAAAAGGTGTTTGGTATTCTTAAAAAAAGTATTCGGATCGAAATCCTGAAACTAATTTTTTATAGTGACCAGGATACTGGAAAGGATTTGGTCTAAAACCTTCACAGGATGATTCAGTCGAAACTTTTGCTGAATGAAAATTGCTTCTAGTATCCTGAGAAGTATTCTTCCTGATTCCTTAAGAGCATTCTTTCTGAATCTTGTACAGAGTTCAGTGAGATACCTGGTAAGGATTTTGTAATGAACCTGAACAGGATTTGATTTACTCAATCTGAATCATAAACGGTGTTCAATCATAATCCTGAATAAAATTCAGTTTCAATATTGATAAAATACTTAACAGTGTTTAGTCAAAATACTGAAAAGGATTCAATAAGAATCGTAATCAAGATTTTATTTGAATTTTGTACAGAATTTAGTCTACATCTTGAACAATATTCTATCAGAAGCTTGAACAGGATTTTGCTAAAACCCAGAAAAGGATTCTGTTAGAATGCAGAAAAGGATGCTATTAGAACCTTGAAAAGAATACTGTTTAAAATGTTGCCAAAATCTCATCAGGTTTCGATGTGAATTCTGAACAGGATAAGTTCTGAATCCTCAAAAGAGTTCTGTTCGGAATTCCTTTTTGACCCAATAACATATTTCATTTGTCAAAAAATAAGTTATGTTTTTTTCGAACCTCTCTTGTAATCGTATACGTAATTTAGACAAAACAGATAATAACAAAACAACTTATAAGTTTTAATATAATTTGGCCCAACTAAACCAATTAACTCCCAGTGATCTATTATGAGAATTATTATAACAAGTTTTTTTTTCAAACAATATGGCTGGATGGTATCTTCGGTAAAGTTGTGAATAAGCATTAGGCCAGTCTAATGACCGGATTTTGCATGCATAAGCATAAACTGTTTCATTGTTTTCAGCTGTTTTGTTTAGCAGCTCTTGTCGGCATCACCACGCTCGTCTTATGTTACAATATAGCCATTCCATGAAAAACCGATCTAGTGGGTCACCGAATTCCGTGAAAATTTGCTATTTTGTTCCTTATCCGAAATAAGGTTAGAGTAAAGTTGGGCAAAAGTTCGAGTGGGGCAAGAGTTTCTTTTTAAGATTTCTAGCTCAAATCAAATCAAAACTTAGAAATGTCATGGTGGTTCGAATGCTATTCAAGTAAGAGACTTTCACTCCAAATATCATAAAAATCGATTGAGATTTGGAGAAGTTATGGCAATTTGTTGTTTTTAGACGTAAATATTGTAATATTTGGTCAAACTTTCGATGCATGGAACCAAATGATGATAAAATATTTTTCAATATTTTATGTAAGGGCATTTCTAGGCCTATCATAAGGATACTTTGACGTGTATTAGTTTTTCCATAAATAGTTGGAATCAATTTTTGGCCGATAGCGGGGCAAAAGTTCGAATCTGCGGGGCAAAAGTTCGACCCATGTATAAACCCACGAATTTTTTTTCAAATTTCCTGAAATCTACATATTATCTTCAAATTTAACAAAATTTGCCTGATCGTGCAAAAAATGTCACAAAAATTTTACATTTTCACTTAGTTTTGCGAAAAACTGCTATTTTTTGGGTGTATTACAATTAACCCTGTTTTGGGCATTTTTTGATGGAAATTTAGTGTGTATTTTTCGGCAAACATAAGTTTACGGCTGGTATAAAGTATGCCTGGGGTTTAAGACAATCAATTTTGGAACTGTTATAACTAAAAATAAGTAAATATTCTGACACAAGTTTGTTCAGCAAAGTTATAGCCAATATGTTGAAGGTTCGCTGTATGGTATTTGTTTTGTTTCGTCTGCTATTATTTTCCTGGAAACTTTGATTATACCACTAAGGTCGAACTTTTGCCCCACCTTACTGTACACGTATTTTTGGATTTTTTGATTAGGGTGACCATTTCCAAAATAGGGTGACCAGAAAAATCGCGATTTTGCAAAATTTTTATTTTTAAAAAAATTATAACTTTCGAACCGTTTGACCGATTTTCAATCTTTTTGGACAAAATGAAGGCTAGAGATTTTGACTTTTCAGGAAAAATATAAAATTTCACAAAAATTGTGGTTTTACATGGAAAAACTCAATAGTTTCCGTTTTTTCGTGTTTTGAAGGCCTCGGGACCAAAGGGGCTATTGCTGTTCTCATTTTTTCTTGAAAGTTCAGAAAATTTTACGTTTGCTGTCAAATTTTCAGCGATGTATGTTTTTTAGTTTTTGAGATATATTTTTTTGAAAATAAAAAATCAGTCATTTTTCATCGGCACACACTGTAGATTTCAGCACTTAAAATTTTTAATGTTTAAAAAAAATCATAACTTTTGAACAGCTCAACCGATTTCCAATCTTTTTTATGGAATGAAAGCTTAAGATTTCAACTTTTCAGAAAAAATAGAAAAAAAATAGAAAACTTTGAAAAGTTATTTGTTTTTCCATTAAAATTTTTATATTTTTTCACGTTAAAACATATTTATATCAGATTTTTCAATTTTGTCTGAAAAGTTGAAATTAATTTGAAAGTTTAATCATTCCATAAAAAAAGATTGGAAATCGGTTAAGCTGTTCAAAAGTTATGATTTTTTTTTTTAAATAAAATATCTAATGCGCTGTGACCTCCAGTGTGTGCCGATGAAAAATGACTGAATTTTTATTTTCAAAAAAATATATCTCAAAAACTAAAAAAACATACATCGCTGAGAATTTGACAGTAGACGTAAAATTTTCTGAACTTTCAAGAAAAAATGAGAACAGCAATAGCCCCTTTGGTCCCGAGGCCTTCAAAACACAAAAAACGGAAACTATTGAGTTTTTTTTTTGTGTAAAAAACACACTCTTTGTGAAATTTTATATTTTTCCTGAAAAGTCAAAATCTTTAGCCTTCATTTCGTCCAAAAAGATTGAAAATCGGTCAATTATAATTTTTTAAAAAATAAAAATTTTGCAAAATCGCGATTTTTATGGTCACCCTATTTCGGAAATGGTCACCCTAATCAAAAAATCCAAAAATACGTGTATCCTTATTTCGGATAAGGAACAAAATAGCAAGTTTTCACGGAATTCGGTGACCCACTAGATCGGTTTTTCATGGAATGGCTGAATAAGTGTGGTTTTCATATCATATATTTCTGAATGATTGTAGAAAGAATCCTGGAAGCCAGTGAGGATTCCGCGTTTGCAATGTGAATTCTTATGTTTTAGAATGGATTTTGGCATTCCAGGGTGGATGCTGATATGTATTTCGGTGTGAATCCTTTGTTTTCAGTGTGGAACCTGGGGTTGTAGTGTGGATCAAAGAACTTCGGTGTCACTCCTGGGATTCCAGGGAAGATCCCAAAATTCCAGTGTGGTCTTAAATGTGGATCCTGGTATTTATTTGTGAATAATTTGATTTCAGTATGAATTCTAGCCTAAAATCTCCAGGATTGTTGTAATGTGTCGTAGCATATAAGAGTGAATTTTCTTATTTTAGCGTGGCTCTTGGAATTGAAAGGCAGATCGAAGGATTTCAGTGTAAAGCTCCAATGAAAATTCTAATGTTTCAGAATGGATTTTTTGATTTCAGTGTGGATCTTGGGATATCAGTGTGGATTCTGGTGTTTAAGTGTAGATCTCTCCACACTGGGGAATCCTGGGATATCAGAGTAGATCGTAAGATTTCAGAGTGGACCCTGGGACTATGTGGATGTGGATTCGGTATTCCAGGTTGGATCCTTGGATCACAGTGTTAATAATTAGTTTCCAATATGGATTCAAGTATTTCAAAATGGATCTTTAGATTCCGGTGTTGATTCTGGAATTCCAGTATGAATGATAGGTTTCTAGTGTGGATACTAAGATTTCAGTATTTCAGTATGAATCCCATGAAGCTTCCGTTGATTCTGGGATTCGAGTGTGAAAGCTGAGTTTTCAGTGTGAATTTTTAGGTTACTCTAGTGTGGATCCTAGGACTACAGTATGTATCCTGGAACTCCAGTGTGGATCCTGGGTTCAATGTGGATTCCAATGATTCTAATGTGGATTCTGAGATTCCAGTGTGGATTCTGGAAATCCAGCGTTGATGCTATTATTTCGGTGTGGATCTTGGGATTGAAGTGTGGATCCTGGGATGTGAGTGTGAATTTTGGTATTTTAGTGTGGATATTGGGAATCCGAAATGGATTCTGGGATTCCAGTGTGGATGCTGGATGTTCGATGTGGATCCGAGGAATGCAAATGTGGATCCTGGTGTTTCAATCTTGATCCTAGTTTGGATCCTGGAATCGTAACGTGGGTCGTGGGAATCCAGTGTTGAACCATTCCAGTGAATAACTTAAGATTCCCGTGTGAAACCTGAGATTTCAGTGAGGATTATGAGATTTCAGGTTCTTAGAATTCTAGTGTGGATCTTGCGATTTCAGTACGGATCCTGGGATTTGAACATGGATCCTTGGTTTCCAAGGTATATCCTGGTATTCCATTGTAAATCCTACGATTCCGGTGTGAATTCTAGGTTTCCAGTGTAGATTCTTGAATTACAGTTTGGGTCCTGGATTTCCACTGTGTATCCTAGGATTTTAGTGTCAATTTTGGGATTTTGAGTGTCCAGTGTGGATTTCTTTTGCGTAATTTGAGATCCCTGTGTGGATCATAGGATTCTGGTATTCCAGTATGGGTGTTGGTATTCCAATGAAGATTCTGGCATTCCGGAGGGAATTATTGAATGATTATCCTGGGGTTCCTGTTAGAATCCTAGGTTTTCAATTACCGTTTTGTCCCAAATTCCGAACAGACTCATATTCCGAACATGACGACGATTTGGTTGAAATGTTTCGCTGAAATATATCATCAAATTACAAGGAAATAGCAGCCAATTGCAATTCAATTTAAACGTTTCCAATCTATTTAATACCTCGGGAGTTGTGACGATTCTCTTCTTCGAGACCAGTAGAACTAGCTCAGATTAATTTATTTGTGAAATTTTTTATTCGAATGTGATTTATTTGTGCTGTTCGGAATATGAATCAAGGTGTTGTTCTATACTTTTACGAAAAAACAATATTAAACAAGTTTAAATGAACAATTTTATCAGCAAACCCAACAGTTAACAGTTGGACTTCGTGAGGAAATTCAAAATTTCCCACATATCAGCTAATTTATGCCTATCAGATGCATTTGAAGCCACTGTTGGGCTTAAGTGTTCGGAATATGAGTCTAAACGGTACAATACTGTGAGAATCCTATGAGAGTTGTATTGAAATAGTCTGCAAATGTGGCGGAGATACTGCGGGAATAGTGACCAGATAGTTTGAAAATACATTGGAAATCTTTCAGGAATCCTGGAATATTTGTATATGTCCTCTGGAAATTATGAAGTTCGAAGAAAATCCTGTAAGAGTTATAAGACAAACAATTATAGTTCGTGAAACAATCATGTGGAAATTATTTGGAACTCATGAAAGAATCATATAAGAACCATGTGAGAACTCTCTGGGAACTTTGTGCGAAACCATAAGGTATTCGGTGAGAGTTGTGTATAAATACTACGGGAATTGCGAGAATCTTATGGGAATTCCGTATGGATATAGAAACTATGAGCATCTTGAAGAAATTCCAATAGAAATTCAGTGGGAATCCTGTGGATATCCTTTGAGGAATCCTGTTGGATTCGTATTGGAATTCTATGGTAAACCATCAATAATTATATGGAAATACCTTGGGAATCCTTTTATTGTTATGTGCCCAGAAACCATTTAATACTAACGAGTCTGGACACCTGGAGTAGAATAAAAAAAAGGAAAATACGACTACTATGGCTATGTATGTGTGAGTATGCATGTTTGTATTTGGAAACGAGTTTGTGTTGTTCATGTACAGTATTGAACAGAACATTTGCAACTTTTTCGGTTCTCTATACAAAACGAACAATTTGGGTAAGCTAAATTTCAGTTATTAATGAACCAATTAGAATTAAATTTTCACTGAACATCAGACATGACTTGAAGTTTAACAAATATTTTTGAATATTTTTTCCAATCATGAGTTTAAAAGTATAATAACAATTTAACTAAAGCGAATTTTTCGACGTAAAATTCAAAACTCTTTATCTTAAAATCTTATTGCCCAAAACACAAAGTCTCTTCAGCAAACTTGTTCGTTTCGTCAAAATCCACAACTTTGCTAAACATCCCATCAAATTATTCCTTCAACTTGTTCAGTTTTTTTTAGTCTTCATTAACGAGATTTTCAGCCCTGCGCTAGTTCAACGGCTTTAGTTCTCTTCCGAAGGAAGTCGCTACTATAACTCTTACGTCATAAGTGTCTATCTTGGGGATTGGATTCGATCCCAGGTCCTCGGCGTAAGAGGCGTGTGTTTCGTTTAGTTATGTTAAATATAAAAAATCGCAAAAAAAAATAAACTCATGATAGGAAAAATCATTCAAAAATATGTGTTGTCTCCCAGTGTCTGCCATCCCCAACTTGACCTGCATTCGGATGCAGCCGGCGCCGTTATTGTTTGCTATAATAATGAGAGCACCTGTACTTACACATTGAGGATGCTACTGATCCCGAGTAGTGTCTGTTGGTTCCCAGTACAGCTGTTCTTGCAATAACGGAGTAGCTTCTGCGGGCGGTCAATCATGCTCATGCGCTATCTGAGGATTCTGTAGAATATTGCACTAGATAATGCCAAAACCCTATTTAGAATTCTTACGGAATGTCGAACAGAGTTCCGTGGGGAATTCGAACATATGCTAACTGAATTTTCAATATGATGCTATTGGAATCCTACACAAATTTTGTTCGAAAGCTTAAACAGGATTCGTTCGGATTCTTAAAAATAATTAGTTTGTAATCCTGGATTAGTTGCGTTCTTAAATCTTAAAAGAATGCTATCAATGACTATAAATAGAATCTTTTTTGAGTATCTACAGCTTTCTGTTTGGTATCCTGGCGAATTTTGTCGACTAGTGTTCGATCCTTTGGCCGTGTCACTTGCTCCTGCGAGGGCGGGTGATGTGATCAGGATCAATCATGTTGCGCGTTGCTCGCATGGCACGATAGGATAGAACAGTGTCGCGGATCGCGTTAGTAGTCTTTGATCTTTTGATCGTATCGCTTGCTTTTGCGAGGGAGAGCGATAAACACTTGTTCGGCGTACAATGCATTTATCGAATTATATCGCGAATCCGGTAGGGTGTGAATATAACATGGATCGCATCACCAACCAAACGCTCTAACCCCATATCCTATCCATGATAACTGTGGAGGTGCAGAAGATTCTTCGGTCTCTTGTAACAATAATTGTCTGACTAACATTCCTTCCCTTCCCCGTTGACCGTATGGACGTGGCCGGCGTCGTTATTGACTTCTAAAATTTGAGCTCCCGATTTGTGCACAATGAGTAATGGTCAGCTGATCCCGAGCCCCATTCATTGAATCTTTGTGCAACTTCGATTGCTCTGGTCAATCACTGAGTAACAACTACGAATCGTACGATCATCTATGCTCATGATCATGGTATCCTGATGACGAACTCTGTCGAAACCTCAATTTACGAAGTCTTTTGTTACATTTATTCAATTTACGTATCTTTTTTTTCCACGAAATTCTTAAATTGAGTAAATACGATTCAATGGGAAGTTAAGAACTGGAATGATACCTTTCGTGTAAATCATGTGATTTGTTTTTAACTTTTGCCTTGTAGCTAAGGTTCACAAGCGTGACCTATGAAGCTTCGATAATCTTTTCATATGTATAGAAGTGCAGAGCAATGATTGTACTACTGTCATTTTCCCGAATGACATTACCCAAATTCCAGTTCCCCGAATGCAATTTTCCCGAATGACCTGTTTGTTCGAAAAGCGATGCAGCTCAATAAGAAAAAAAAAATCTCCAGTGACAGGGTGATGAACTAGAAATAACGATAAGTAATGAAAGAATATCTGGCCGTCGTCGCTCAAATGCATATTGCCAAAAAGGCTGAGAACGATGAAACTCGTAAAAAAACGCCGATCAAATAAACAAGGGTGCACATAAGATGACCGGATCATTCAGCATCTGGAAATGTATAGAGTAATGACAATTATGAGAGTTAAAAACATTTCGGGGAAACGGGATATTTGGGGAAGTGGCATTCGGGGAACTGGCGTTCGAGGAAGCGACATTCGGAGTACCTATTTTCGGGGAAAAATATCACAACCACTGAAGTGCAGAGCAATATGTTGCTTAAGTCGTGTTTTTAAGAGATGTTCTGAGCCATACAAGACCTTCCTGGTATATAGTGACGAGTTTTGATGCAGTGCGTGCTCTTAGTTACTCAATGAAGTAATCTGAATTATGTCATGAAATTTAAATAGAGCGCAACGGAAAAAAATGTGATTCTGAACAATCTGGGTCATCAAAGAGGTAAATGAAATGTAGGTCGTTAAATCTACGAGCATAATGTGTTACATATATTTTTTTTTAGAATTTAGTACATACCTACTCAGAATAATTTGAAGAATTCAACTTCGATTTTTCGTGAATACTTCACAAGTTCTAATTCACCCAAGAATTTCCGGGAAGGTATACCATAAGATCTACAAGCTCTACCAGCATAATAACTTATAGTTAGATAAGCAGGACACGTCTAGTAGACTCATATTCAGCCATTCCATGAACAACCGATCTTAGTGGGTCACCGAATTCCGTGAAATTTCGCTATTTTTTTCCTTATCCGAGATTAGGGTTCACGTGTTTTTTGGATGTTTTTTTAACCTTCCTGTCGTCGCGCGGTTTGCCACCGTCAGAGCCACCACGCTGCTGTTGTGAATGAAAAGCGAGGTTTTTTCAACGGTTCTGTACAAAATACAACAGCGCGGCGACGTTAAAGAATCAAAACTTTTGAACCACTTGACCAACTTTCAATTTTCTTGGACAAAATGAAAGCTAAAGATTTTGTAGATGAAAAAACCGAATTTGGTACTATACCATTTAATTCCACTAGAGTTTGTATCCTTTGACAGATACGCGTATTTCGACCTCAACTGTAAGGCCGTCTTCAGTGCCGTGTACTTCGAGTCGAGTCTAGTACACGACACTGAAGACTGCCTTACAGTTGAGTTCGAAATACGCGTATCTGTCAAAGGATACAAACTCTAGTGGAGTTAAATGGTATAGTACTAAATTCGGTTTTTTCATCGAATTATATGTATTCTACCAAACAGCTCGAATATTTATTATAAAGATTTAGACTTTTCAAAAAAAAAATTCACAGATTTTTACTGTCAAATTTTGAGCAGACGTTTACCGTCAAATTTTTAGCGATATATGTTTTTTTTTATTTTTTGAGATATATATCTATAAAATAAAAAATCAGTCATTTTTCATCGGCAGACACTGCACAGTGGTCCAGGAATCAGTTTTACGCGGAAAGATGCATTTTGAGCTTTAGAATGAAACATTAGACAAAAACGGTCTTCTACAAAGTTGTTTGTATAAGTTAAGCCCTTTGTTTGGTGTTATTGAAAATTAGGGTGGACCACATTTTCATAGAAATTGTGTAACTAACTTTCTTATTTGTAGAAATTATATTATACATGTTTCAGCAAAGTTATAGACCGTTCAATTTCAAGCAACTTTGCCAAAAAAAGTTTTTTTTTGTATCTCTTAAATTGACCGATTTAGAGCTTTTTTCCTGCAGTGACATAGGGTGGTCCGAACAAAACTGGTTTTCTGGCTCTAGAGTTTTCAATTCAAATTCCTCATCAAAGTAGTCTATGAGACACTTTTAGAGCTTTAAAAAATGCGTAATTTGGTGAGTGAAGAAACTCGCTATCTCCTTTCATTTAGGAGTTATTGTTGTTTTTCTCTCAAAAACATGCCTACTTTGATTATGAATATTTCTGATTGGGGCAAACATAAAAAATATCTTTTGACGGCATTCAAAAGACAAAATAAAATTGTATATTATGTCAAAAAATGACAGATGTGTTATTTTTGTAACTCGAATAAAAAGCCTTGAAAAACAAAGGATTTTAAACAGAAAAACTTTAATAACTTTTGAACTAAAATAGATATCAACAATCTTTTTGCAAGAAAATTTGCGTTTTGTTAAGTTCTTAAAGTCGTTCATAAACTGCTTTGACGAGAAATCTGAAATAAGAAAGATAGGGCTCTAAAACTATTTTGAAGATTTTCATGGTATGTATTTCTTTATTATTTTGCATTTTGAGCATGAAAATGAAATTTTAGACAAAAATGATCCTCTACAAAATTGTTTCTAAAAATGTAAGCTTTCATATTGTGTCATTTGAAACTAGGGTGGTCCACAATATCACACATATCATATAATCAACTTTTCTATTTGCAAAAATACTGGTATATGCTCTCAGGCAAAGCGGTAGAACTTGAAATTTTGATCAACTTTGCCAAAAAAAGTTTTTCTGTAGCTCAAAATTTGACCAATCTAGAGCATTTTTTCCTTATTATCGCAGGGTGGTCCATCAAAAATCAGTTTTTCAACTCTAGTTTTTTTTAATATTATTTTCTCGTCAAAGTCGTTTATGAACGACTTTTAGAACTTAACAAAACGCAAATTTTTATGCAAAAATATTGTTGATATCTATTTTAGTTCAAAAGTTATTAAAGTTTTTGTGATAAAAAATATTTGACTTTCAAGACGTTTTATTAGAGTTACAAAAATAACACATCTGTCATTTTTTGATATAATATACAATTCTATTTTATCTTTTGAATGCCGTCAAAAGATATTTTTTATGTTTGCCCCAATCAGAAATATTCACAATCAAAGTAGGCATGTTTTTGAGAGAAAATCAACAATAACTCCTAAACGGAAGGAGATAGCGAGTTTCTTCACTCACCAAATTACGCATTTTTTATAGCTTTAAAAGTGTCTCATAGACTACTTTGATGAGAAATTTGAATTGAAAACTCTAGAGCCAGAAAACCAGTTTTGTTCGGACCACCCTATGTCACCGTAGGAAAAAAGCTCTAAATCAGTCAATTTAAGAGATACAAAAAAACTTTTTTGTCAAAGTTGCTTGAAATTGAATGGTCTATAACTTTGCTGAAGCATGTATAATATAATTTCTACAAATAAGAAAATTAGTTACACAATTTCTATGAAAATGTGGTCCACCCTAATTTTCAATAACACCAAACAAAGGGCTTGACTTATACAACAACTTTGTAGAAGACCGTTCTTGTCTAATGTTTCATTCTAAAGCTCAAAATGCATCTTTCCGCGTAAAACTGATTCCTGGACCATAGTGCACTGTAGGTTTCAGCGGTCTAGATTTTTTATTAAAAAAAATCCTAACTTTTGAACACCTCAACCGATTTCCAATCTTTTTTATGATATGAAAGCTTAAGATTTCTATTTTTCAGAATACAAATATAAAACTATGAAAAAAATTTGTTTTGCATGAAAAAATATAAAAATTTCCGAACTAAACTTGAATTTTTTATACCTTTTAATGTAAAATTATTTTTTAAAACACGAAAAAACGGAAGTTTTTGATTTTATATTTTTCTTGAAAAGTCAAAATATTTATCTTTCATACCGCCCTAGAAATTTGAAAATCGGTCAAGCGGTTCAAAAGTTATAATTTTTTACAAATTAAAAATTTTGCAAATTCTTGATTTTTTTGGTCACCCTATTTTGGAAATGGTCACCCTATTTTGGAAATGGTCACCCTAATAAAAAATTCAAAAACACGTGTATCCTTTTTTCGGATAAGGAACAAAATAGTAAATTTTAACGGAATTCAGTGACCCACTAGATTGGTTTTTCATGGAATGGCTGTTTTATTATCTGAATAACAGCATATTTTGCTGAATAATAAAGATTTCTTCTGAATAATGCTTTATTCAAATCTCATTTTGCAAAATGTTTGTTTGGTCGTCGTGTATTTAGTTGTATTTAAGGCATTAGCGTAACTTGAAATCAAATCTAGAGGGGGCTTGAGAAATTCGATAAAAAAATCCCTTAAGCAAAGTGAAAACTTAACATCAGAGTTCATATTTTCTAGGGGTGGCTTGAACATTTCTAGGGAGGGCTGAGACCCCCCTAGCCCCCCCGTTTTTACGCCAATGATTTAAGGTCAAAAATCTGTCCCATTATTAACAATAATCTGTATAAAACTTCTAGTTCTCAAGGCCTGTAGAGCGTGGAGTCCTTGTAGGCTCAAAAACATCGTTTTGAACCAAAACAAAACTCCGTTGATATATGCTAATGGTTGAGGGTCTGGGTCATAACTGAAGACTATAAATAAACCGCTTGTTACACTTGTAGATCCTAAGGCCTAAATTCGATGGAGGCTTTGGAGGGCCAAAAGCATTTATTTAGATCAATGTTACACTCCCGTTTAGCTATATGAAAGGTTATGAGCCTCAAAATCCTGTACAGGTATCGTTTTGGTATCCTTATCTGGATTCGCTTTGAAATCCTAAAATTAATTTGCTTCGAAATCCAGAATAAGAGTCCCTTAGGAATCCTGAAAAGATACGCTTGGAAATTATGGGAAAGTTTAACTTCGGAATCCTCTAAGGATTCGTTTCGCAATTCTGAAAAGAATTCGCTTTGGATTCCTTGAAAGGGTTCGCTTTGGAATCTTGAGAATTATTCGTATCTATATCGTAAAAAAATAGATTTTAAACAGGAAACGCTTGGGAATCCTCAATAAGACTTTTTTTTAACATGAATTTTTCAGGAAATGCTTCAAAATTCTAAAGAAAAGTCGTTCAGCATCCTGATAAGAATTGGTTAGGAATGTTCAACATCATTGAATCGGAATTGAATCAATTTCTGTCCGAATCCTTGGCAATTCCGAACATGATTCATTATGGATTCTGAACATGATTCTGTCTGTATCTTGAGCCTGAATGAGGTTCGTTTAGAATGATTGAAAAAATTTGACTAAGCACTTGATAAGAATTATTTCAAAATCTTTTAAAGGATTCGTTTTGATTTCTTCACAGGATTCTACTGGAATATTTACTGGATTCTCTCGGAATCCATAAAAAATATGCTATCAAAGGCCTTTACTGAATTCGGCCGGGTATCTTTAAAAGGAACCACAATTTCTTCGAAATGCGTATCCTTATTGAATCTACATCGTTTTGGTTTACAATTTTCCATTACAAAATTGGCTACGCAGGCAGTTTTCCAGACAGCTTTGCCTTCATGTAATGTATAGATAAAGTCCGTCCTAATACATGGAGCGATAAATCTTCACTTTACTCGTAATTTGCCACGCATTTTATCTTCACTTCCCGATCTTGTTCTACATGGTGAACTCGCGAAATCACAGGTGTAAAATTACACGCCTCGGGAACGTACGCTTCTAAAGGCTCGTTGCTTCCCTCTACTGCCACCACTAATTTACTGCCTGTTAACCTGATTTCTTGCCTCGCTGTCGCACCTGCAATTGAATTTGCATAAAATTTTGCCCCCTTCCCCCGTTTCGCGAAGCTTTCCATCGTGCCATCAAGTTGTATTAAATTGAAATTTTCATGGCACCGTCGTCGTCGTTGGCCGTCGTTTGTCGTCAAGCCCTCTGGACTTTGAAGGCCCAGCGCACTCTCAACAACGCTACACCAGAGCACACTTGTGTGACATCAAAAGAACAGTAACTTTTTGTAACGATCTGCTCCTCCTCCGCCTCCTGCTCTTCATGGGTTTCCGGAGTAATCTCCTCTTGTAGCTCACACATGGGATCTGGAAGCAACTCCTCACCCGGAAAAACCGAGGCAACTGCAATACACAGCGAACCCAATGGGTGCGCGCTCATGACCACAGTGGCCCGAAGCTGGCCAAAAGTTGAACGAAATTCACTTGCATTTTTCCTTGCTATTTTCTAGAATCAATTCAACAAAATTTTAGATCACTTGGTGTATGTGTATAGTATGTGACCGCAGAAATGGAATCTGAGAAGCTCTTTGAATTTTCCACATTTCGTGGAAACTGTTCCATCGCTATTTTTGTACTAAATCTCAACCAAATCTTTCTCGACCAATCTCCAGAATAAGACATATTTCTTATTTTGAATCGTAATCGGTATGCCGAACATTTAATTCAAAATCCTGAGTAACTTGATTTTCAATTGGACTAGTGAGTCTAACATTGAAACTGTGCACGCTTTAAAAGCGCATAGGAAGTTTTTGAGCTTTTCCGCAATTAATTATAAATATTAATCCTCTTTCAATGCTGGAATGGGCTTCTAAGACCTTCTGATTTTTTTTTTTAATTTTTAAAAAGGTTAAGAGCCAGAGTGTAATGAAGAAACTGTATTCTCAAAACTCTTGTATTTTGTTCAGAGAAAAACGATTTTCATTTTTCAGATCCTGCCATATAATTTTCATTTCACAATCGCGAGCACTTTGAATTACTCTCTAAAAACGCGTTAAGCAGTTATATTTGGTAAATTAATTAAGATTTCTGACCATTTTACGTAAGATTCGTACTTTTGTCCAACATTTGTATTAAATAGAAGCCACTGTGCGTCAGTCCGCTCCCAGCAAATAACGACCTCAGCCGGAGTTCAGATCGCACACACAGGAAGGACATCCACCGTGGTGTCGAAGGATGAGATTTGAAGAAAACCAACAACCGACCGACCGACGGACGGCCCAACCAAGCAACGAATACGCCCCCCAACCACGGGAAAAACACTGTGTACATTGTTTCCGAGGGAAAATTACCGTCATTAACATGCAAATTGAATTGTCACTCACTCACTCACTCACTCACTTGCTTTGCCGGGCTCGCTCAACTGCCACGAGAAGTAGTAGGTAGGTACCTAGAGGTGTGAGCTCGCGCCTCGCGTTGGAGACTATCATGCGCGCCCCGTTGCACCGAAGGAAGCTGCTCGTGGGACGCACCGCCACTTAATCATAGGCTCATTTTTACAGCGCGGGGGACCGGAGGCAGAAGCCCTGAGTATGGGTGATCCAGGAGAAAGTGCCTTGTGTGGAAATTTGGTGCTTATTTTCCCAGAGTTATTTCGCTTTTTTCGGCAACAAAGCAGCTCGAGAATGATTCGCTTTGATGTTGGTCCTGAATGGGAGGAATTACACGTGCGAATTGAGTTTCGGTAAATCGGATGATGGGATGGAAATGGGAATGAATCAAGGTGGTTCAAACGAAAATCACTGTTCAGAACTGTTCTCGTTTCTGGCAGAACTTTATTGGGTTTTCGGATGATATTCAGGATTTAAAATAGAATAATGTTTGGAATTTTAAATATATTTTGTCCAGGATTCCGACATAATCCTGTTCAGAATTCCGACAGAATCCTGTTCAGGATTGGAACAGACTCCTTCACAGGATTGCGACAGAATCCTGCTCAGGATTCCAACAGAATCCTGCTCAGGATTCCAACAGAATCCTGCTCAGGATTCCAACAGAATCCTGTTCAGGATTCCGATAGAATCCTGTTCAGAATTCCGATAGAATCCTGCTCAGGATTCCGACAGAATCCTGCTCAAGATTCCGACAGAATCCTGCTCAGGATTCCGACAGAATCCTGCTTAGATTCCGAAAGAATCGTGCTCAGAATTGCGACATAATCCTGCTCAGGATTCCGAGAGAATGCTTCTCGCGATTCCGAAAGAATCTTGCTCAGGATTCCGGCAAAATCCTGCTCAGTATTCCGGCAAAATTATGCTCAGGATTCCGACAGAATCCTGCTCAGGATTCCGACAGAATCCTGCTCAGAATTCCGACAGAATCCTGCTCAGAATTCCGACAGAATCCTGCTCAGGATTCCGACAGAATCCTGCTCAGGATTCCAACAGAATCCTGCTCAGGATTCCAACAGAATCCTGCTCAGGATTCCAACAGAATCCTGCTTAGATTCCGAAAGAATCGTGCTCAGAATTGCGACAGAATCCTGTTCAGGATTCCGACACAATCATGCTCAGGATTCCGACAGAATCCTGCTCAGGATTCCGAGAGAATGCTTCTCGTGATTCCGAGAGAATCTTGCTCAGGATTCCGGCAAAATCCTGCTCAGGATTCCGGCAAAATCCTGCTCAGGATTCCGGCAAAATCCTGCTCAGGATTCCGACAGAATCCTGCTCAGGATTCCGAGAGAATGCTTCTCGTGATTCCGAGAGAATCTTGCTCAGGATTCCGGCAAAATCCTGCTCAGGATTCCGGCAAAATCCTGCTCAGGATTCCGACAGAATCCTGCTCAGGATTCCGACAGAATCCTGCTCAGGATTCCGAGAGAATGCCATTCATGATTCCGAGAGAATCCTGCTCAGAATTTAAATCAAATCCTGCTCAGGATTCCTACAGAATCATGCTCAGGAATCGGACAGAATCATGATTGAGATTCCGACATAATTCTATCCAGGATACCGACAAATTATCCTCAGGATTCCGATAGAATCGTGCTCAGGATTCTCACCGAATCCTGCTTAGGATTCCTACATGGTCTTGTTCTGGATTCCGACAGCATCCTGTTTATGATTCAGACAAAATCTTGTTAAAGATTCCAACAGAACGCTGTCCAGGATTCGGACAGGACCTTATCCAGAGTACCGACAGTTTCCTTCACAGGATTTCAACTGAATTCTGTACAGAATTTTGAAAAAATCCTTTTCTGGGTTTTGGCAGAATCCTTTTCTTGCTAAAAATCCTGACGGTTCAGAAAAATTATATCAAAGATTCAAACAAAAACTTATTTTATACATTTTGTACTTCTTATTCTTGAGTTTAATAGTAAATAACTGTTATGTTTCCAAAATATCTAATTCTATCTTTTCTCTTTTCTTACAGGTATGTACTCATCACTTCTTCCTATAGACTCGTAAGTAAAATCATGACTTAGCTCACAAGCCCGTCTCGAAACTAACGACAGAATCGACAAAGCAGTTGAAAAATTGATTCTCACGCTGTTTAATATCGATTTTCACTGCTTTGCTGGTATCAAAGCAATATAAAAACTCCCTTCGAAGGGGTGGCCCTTTTAAGGCGAGAAAACATGTTGACCGTCGAGATTGGACGAAAGGAAACATCTGTCCGTACAGCTCAAACACCCTCTCGGAAGCAGAGCGGGTGGCGATGAAAAGTTCGAATTTTTTGTGTCGAAAATCAGCACAAGATTAATGGGAAAATGAGCAGATTGCTTTTCGATTTCTGTCGGCAATATGTCTGCTCGGGGGATACCAATCCGATAAAATATGTTGATCGATTTGAAAGTTCGCTGGCGAAAAGGCTGATGATTTAGACACTGTTTTTTGTTGGGGCTAATGACGTCTCGTCTCGGAATTTATTACCATCATAAATTGAGCCTTTTTCCACTCATTATGCGAACTTTGTGTATTATACTGTCATTATTTTCGAAGGAATCCCTTCAAGAGCAGAAATCACGTTGCAAAGCCATCATTTTCCCGAGATGAATTAAGGATATGGCAACAATCACATTTCTTGGACACACTCTTCAAATTACTTTCATCTCATAAAGGAAATGTCACACAGTTCTCTCCCAAGACTCATTCACACTATGTCAAAAGAAAACTTTTCTCCCCTTGGAACGCCCTGTCATCAACGACGGGCAAAGAAAAAAACACCAGCCGAGCCGTGGAATCACGGGGCCTTCGGTTCTTAACCTTTTCAGCTGACAAAAGCAATGGTCGCGTCGTCGAGAGGTGGGTTTCCCTTACATTAATGCCCAGTGACGGAAAATGAGGGTAGGGAGGTGGGGGGAAGACACGGTTCACTCAACGACATGAAGAGCAATGGCAACCGGTAGAAGCCGTGCAAAGCACTCTCATAACTCAAGTTAAGGTTCGTGCTTTTTAAGCGAAAATGTGGTTCTTTCCGAGAACGGGGCTTCTTCTGCGAAAGGGCACAGGAAGTACCAGAAACGGAGACACGTTCCTGGCTCATTTGGGGTGGAAGTGGAGCGGGACATTGTGATAAGTGGAGTGCGTACGAGGGGTGCTTGGATGCTATGATTATGGTCTGGAGAATTTTTCAGAATCTTTCTTAAAACTGATGACATTCTTTTATCATGCTTTCAAAATGTTCACTCAGAAGCTTCGAAGAGCTTCACTCAGAAGCATGGAAGAGCTTCACTCAGAAGCTTCGAAGAGTTTCACTCAGAAGCTTCGAAGAGCTGCACTCAGAAGCTTCGAAGAGCTTCACTCAAAAGCTTCGAAGAGCTTTACTCAGAACCTTCCAAGAACTTCATTAAGAAGTTTCTCAAAGCTTCACTAAGAATCTTTGAAGAGCTTCTATACGAAGCTTCGAAGAGCTTTACTTAGAAACTTCATGGAGCTTCACTGGGAAGCTACGTGGAGCTTCACTCAGAAGCTTTGTGGAGCTTCTCTCAAAAGCTTCGAAGAGGTTTTTTCAGAAGCTTCGAAGATTTTCTCTTAAAAGCTTCGAAAAGCTTTACTCAGAAGCTTCGAGGAGCTTCACTCAGAAGCTTCGAGGAGCTTAACTCAGAAGTATCAATGAGCTTCTCTCAGAAGCTTAGTGGAGCTTCACTGAATGTTTCGCAAAGCTTCTCTCAGAAGCCGTAAATAGCTTTTCTCGAAAGCTTCAAAGTGCAGAAGCTTAGAAGAACTTTTCTCAGAAGCATCGAAAAGCTTCTCGCAGAAGCTTCGAAGAGCTTTTCTCAGAAGCTTCGAAGAGCTTCACTCAGAAGCTTCGAAGAGTTTCACTCAGAAGCTTCGAAGAGCTTCACTCAGAAGCTTCGAAGAGCTTCACTTAAAAGTTTCGAAGTGCTTCACTCAGAAGCTTCGAAGAGCTTCACTCAGAAGCTTCGAAAAGCTTCACTCAAAAGCTTCACTCAGAAGCTTCGAAAAGCTTCTCACAGAAGCTTCGAAGAGCTTTTCTCAGAAGCTTCGAAGAGCTTCACTCAGAAGCTTCGAAGAGCTTCACTCAGAAGCTTCGAAGAGCTTCACTCAGAAGCTTCGAAGAGCTTCACTCAGAAGCTTCGAAGAGCTTCACTCAAAAGCTTTGAAAAGCTTCACTCAGAACTTCCAAGAGTTTCACTTATAAGCTTCGAATAGCTTCAGTCAAAATCTTTGAAGAGCTTTACTCAAAAGCTTCGAAAAGCTTCACTCAGAAGCTTCAAATAGCTGCACTCAGATGCTTCGAAGAGCTGCACTCAGATGCTTTGAAGAGCTTCACTCAGAAGCTTCGAAAAGCTTCACTCAGAAGATTCGAAGAGATTCATTCAGAAGCTTCGAAGAGCTTCTTTAATAAGCTTAGAAGAGCTTCACTCAGAAGCTTCAAAGAGCTTCACTCAGAAGCTTCGAAGAGCTTCACTCAGAAGCTTCGAAGAGCTTCACTTAGAAGCTACGAAGAACTCCACTTAGAAGTGTTGAAAAGCTAATCTCAGAAGCTTCCAATAGCTTCTTCAGAGGATTCAAAGAGCTTCACTCAGAAGCTTTGAAGAGCTTCCCTCAGAAGCTTCGAAGAGCCTGAATGAAGCTCTTCATTCGAAGCGAAGAGCTTCACTTAGAAGCTTCAAAGAGCTTCACACAGAAGCTTCTGAGAGCTTCACTTTGAATCTTTGAAAAGCTTCACGAAGAATCTCTGAAGAGATTCACTCAAAAGCTTCGAAGAGCTTCACTCAGAAGCTTCAAAGAGCTTCACTCAGAAGCTTCGAAGAGCTTCACTTAAAAGCTTCAATCCATAGGAACCATTAAAAGCTTCAAAGAGCTTCACTCAGAAGGATTCAAGGATTCAAGGATTCAAGGATTCAAGGATTCAAGGATTCAAGGATTCAAGGATTCAAGGATTCAAGGATTCAAGGATTCAAGGATTCAAGGATTCAAGGATTCAAGGATTCAAGGATTCAAGGATTCAAGGATTCAAGGAATCAGGCAATCAGGCAATCAGGCAATCAGAGAATCAGAGAATCAGAGAATCAGAGAATCAGAGAATCAGAGAATCAGAGAATCAGAGAATCAGAGAATCAGAGAATCAGAGAATCAGAGAATCATAGAATCATAGAATCAGAGAATCAGAGAATCAGAGAATCAGAGAATCAGAGAATCAGAGAATCAGAGAATCAGAGAATCAGAGAATCAGAGAATCAGAGAATCAGAGAATCAGAGAATCAGAGAATCAGAGAATCAGAGAATCAGAGAATCAGAGAATCAGAGAATCAGAGAAGAGAATCAGAGAATCAGAGAATCAGAGAATCAGAGAATCAGAGAAGAATCAGAGAATCAGAGGATCTTATTTCAGGATTTTGTCGGATACTTTCAACCATTTGATAAACCCCTCGTAGCGAAATTCTTCTCCTTCCGATTCTGCTACTATCTCATCACTTCCCCCGATTCGTTTAACTGCATTACAAGAGAACGAAAATGATATCATAACTCTGACACTCACGGTACTCTCCTGAACCGCTTCTTTACGTATCTTCCGGCCCCATTGCGCTTCGTATCGCATCACTCAGGCACGCAAGGAGGATCGGAATTTTCCCACAAACCAGGCTCTGGCTCCGGCTCGCAGCCTGACACTAGTCGCTTCTCTTTCCCGAACATATATTTCCCACACGTAATGATATTACACATAAATAATCATATTATCATAAACGTGGTTATATACGATTTTCGGCAGCACTTTGCTAAAGATTTCCTCCTCCTGCTTCTCTCTGAATCAACGAACCGCCAAACGCACCCCTTCCCTCCTCAAGAAAAATCCCATACATAACATTTTTATATCGCTCTATGTTTAGAATACGATTTAGATAAAGCAGTCTGGCAGCAACAACAACCAGAGCCCCTTACCCACATCTGGGAGAACCGAGCAGCTCAACCTCATATTTTGCGAACCAAACTCATTGTCACGTTCTTTCCCTGAGTAAACCTCGAAGCACCCTCCCCGCGATCGCTTGGGACAGGTGTATTGGGTGCTTTTCCCACAGTTAGTTCCAAGACGAAGCGACATGTCGCCAGCGTTGACATCCATGCTTGCACGGCCACGGTGCTCCCCAAATTATTATTATCGGAAAAAATGTCGATCATATCAATCAATTTCTATACTAAAACTGCATATCTGAGTAAAATGTAAAGATATTACTGAAACTTATTTGAAAACTGGATCCAAACTCAAAAGAGATCCAAACCTCTTTCTTCATCGAAATGATCTGCTGGATGAAGCATGTGGTAGAGTTGCGGTCATCATTTAATGGCATACAGAACAACATTTTTTTGTCATTTGAAACAAGCATTTTTGCATGTTTGGATGTTTCTGTTAGAACATAGCTCGGTAAATATTCTTTCATAGCTGCCTTTTTTTTTTGTTTCAATGCACTGGACAGCAAGAAAATTTGCTTCAAACTGACTTTTATTTGAAATCCTGAAGTAGACTTGTTGTCCCGATGAGATGGGTTCCAATAAATTGGTCAGATGAAATTAAGTATCTAGGGCTTATGCTAGATAAAAATTTAACTTTCAAAAATCACAATGAGGGCATTCAAGTCAAATGTAATAGATATATAAAATATTATGTTTGAAATGATACCGAAAGAATTGAAAACAAAAAATCTTGTAACCAAGGTTTAATGAAGTATTTTATATAATAGCGATTAATGAAGAATCTTTGGAATTTGTGAACTTATGCCATCAATAGCACGTCTTTTTAAAATGGGTCTTATATATATTTTTTTCTTTTATCCTGACTTTTAGTTTCGATATAGAAATCAACTTGTGAAGACAAAATGTTATGCTGATTTTTTCTGATAATAACAGTCTGGGGAGCATCGTGGCATGGTCCTGGTCCTCGTCGTCCTTGCGCGCGCTATCGATGGCAACATAAATTCACTTTTGCTCCCACCTACGCTTGCTGTCTCTCTCTCCCTCACATACATTACAGCAACTCGATCTACCTGCGCCTGGTGCTAACTGCCACGAGATGAGACACGTTCTCGGCTCTGTCACATATTTATGTCATCGGGAAATGCTTGTCGACCCGCTCCACTTACTTCCCGCTTCCCCTTTCCAACAACTTCCAACTCTTCTGCTTCAAAATTCGGTGAGAAGAGAGTAAGAGTTATTATCTTTATTAGTTTATGGCATCTATAAGTGCTTTTTTGGTAGTGCGTCCTCTGTGTGTGTCCTCGCCGGGTGCTGAAGAGTCCGGCGTGGTGCGGAAGGACAACCGTTCGGATCGCACACGTGTAAATCGTGTTGGGTAAAGTGCCATCCAGAGCGAACGAACGAACGAACGATGGAGCTGCAGGTGAAATCGTTCAAATCGTGCTACGTTCGAGTGCATTTCGGTAAGTGTGGTGGGAAAAGCGAGTCAGATGTGCTGCACCACTTATGGTTTGAGGGCCGGCCCGGTGAACAGCTTATGTCGTTACTGCATAAATCAAGCAAATGGTTTGTTGGTTAAGATGAAATTTACGGGTCGGTTGATAATAGAATTCGCTTGCTGGAGTGGTTATGGGTGGAAATTGATTGTAGGAGTGAAACTTTGACTCAGTTGGATTATTATTGACAATGGTGGGACAATTAATGGTCGAGTTTTCGAATGGAAGTCGATTTGGTAAATGCATTCAGATCGATCTGTCTTCGGACGATACTTCCCAACAATTACAGTTCCAGGTTTTCAGAGGATTTTCAGAAAAAGCTCCTCTCAAAAGCTTATCTTAAATGCTCCAAAAAGTTTGTCACGAAATCTTCAACACCCTTCTCCCAAACGTTACGAAACATAGTCTTCGTCGGAAGATGAAGCATAGATTTTCTCTGTTACTTCAAAATCATTATCTTAGAGACTTCAATATTTTCAAGGAGCTGCAACTAATCTTTCTGAAGGTCCAACAGTGTTTCTCACAAGCTCAAAAAATTCTTAAACAGAGGATTAATTCATATTTCTCTAAGAAGCTTGAAAAGCTTATACCAGAAGTTTTAAGAAGCTTTTTTCAGAAGTTACAAAATCCTTCAACCAGATGATTTGCTGTTGGAATGCTTCTAAAAATTTATATATTCAAAGAACTTAAATAACTTTCTGTACAAAACTTGTAACGTCTAAGGCGTTTGAAATGCTTCTTGAAGGTTCTTTCAAAAACTTCAAAACATTTCAAAAATGTTCCAAAACAGTGTTCGCAGAATTTTCAAAGAGATACTCTCAGAAGCATCAGAGAGCTTCTCTCAGTAGCTTGAAAGATCATTTCTCACATGTTTTGAAGAGCACCTCCCAGAAGCTTTTTTAAACACCTCTATTTAGATTCAAGCAGAGATTAGAAGTCTCTTGGGATAGCCTTTTTGAAAAGCTCTGAAGACCTATTTTTACAAACTTCAAGTAGACTTCCTTAAATACTGTTTTTTTTATACTTCAAAGAGTTTATCTTATATTGTTTATGTTCCTAGGAGCTGGGTTGATGATAAAAATGAAAACCATTCTCTGATGTTTTCTCAGGCTTAAAAAACTTCTTCCATAAGCTCCAAGAAATTTCTCTCAAAAGCTTTATTCAGCTTCCCTAATAAGTAACGAAGAGCTTGTCTAAGATCTTCAAAATAGCTTCCCTCAAAGGCTTTATCACGGCTCTCTTAAGCTTCAAACAGTTTCCCTTATAAGCTCCACAGATATACAGAGTAAATCTAATATGCTTGAAGAAGACAGACAGGAGACACGAAGAAGCTTTTATTACAAGTTTCTAACAGCTTTTATTGAAAGCTTCTGAGTGCTTTTATTGTAAGTTTCAGAAAGCTTTTATTTAAAGTTTCCGAAAGCTTCTGGAAACTTCGAACACAAGCTTCTAAAGCATTAATAAAAACTTTCTTAAAGATTCTTTGAAAAGCCTAGACTTTACTAATAATGAAAAATAGAACCTTCTGAATGCTTCGCTTAAAAACTTCTCTCAAGGGAACATCTTAAATGAGATTATCTCAAACGCTTCAATAATTGTCTTTGAAAATTTTTATAAAGTTTGTTCAGGAAAGTTTCTTAAAGCTTAATTTTGAATACATTGGAGGTAAAATAGATTTTCTCAGAGGCTTCTATCAACATCAAATTTCTCTGAGTAGGTGATGAAAGCATTTATTTTTGAAGCGTCAAGCAGCGTCTGTCAGACTTTTCAAAAAGCTACTCACTGAAACTTCAAATCAGTTGGCGGAGACGAAGACGGAGACGGAGACGGAGACGGAGACGGAGACGGAGACGGAGACGGAGACGGAGACGGAGACGGAGACGGAGACGGAGACGGAGACGGAGACGGAGACGGAGACGGAGACGGAGACGGAGACGGAGACGGAGACGGAGACGGAGACGGAGACGGAGACGGAGACGGAGACGGAGACGGAGACGGAGACGGAGACGTCCGCCGAAATCTATTCATCGAAAATCTGAGAAACTTCCTCTCTATATCTTGAAAGGAATTCTCTCCAACTCTAGAGAAGAATTTTCACGAAATCCTGAGAAAATTTCCCTTGAAATTCGGAGAGGATTACCCTTGAAATCCTAAGAAGATTTTCTTGAGAGGATTTCCGTCGAAATCCTGAGATAATTGCCATCGAAATCCTGAGAGGATTTTCCCACTAAATTCTAGGAGGATCCCTCTCAAAATGTTGTCAGGATTCTCTTCGAAATCCTGATATATATTCCCTTGAAATTCTTTGAGGAAAACTTTTCGAATCCTACGAGAATTTCCCAAGAAATCCTGAGATAATTTTCCTTGAAATCCTTAGAGGAATATCCTCTAGAAATCTTAAAACTATTTTTCTCGAAATCCTGAGAGGATTTCCCTCAAAATCCTGAGAGGTTTCCCTCGAAATCCTGAGAAAATTTCCCTGAGAGGATTTCAACAGATATCCTGAAAAGAATTCCTGAAAAGATTTCCCTCGAAATGCTGGAAGAATTCCTCTCCAAATATTATCAGGATTTTCCTCGAAGTCCTGAGGTGATTTCCCCTGATATATTGAAATCCTGAAAGGATTTCTTCAACAAAACTGAAAGGATCTTAATTCAAATCCTGAGAGGATGTCCATCGAAAATCTGAGAAATTTCCTCTCGAAATCTTGATATGAATTCTCTCCAACTCTTGAGAGGATTTTTCTCGAAATCCTGAGAGAATTTCCCATGAAATTCTGAGAGGATTTCCCTCGAAATCCGGAGAGAATTACCCTTGAAATCCTGAGAGATTTTTCCTGAAAATATTTCCATTGAAATCCCAAGATAATTGCTATCGAAGTCCTGAGAGGATTTTCCTTGAAATCCTGAGGGGATTTTCCTTGAAATCCCGAGAGGATTTCCCTCTAAATTCTGGAAGGATGCCTCTCGAAATGTTGTCAGATTCTCCTCGAAATCCTGAGTTAATTTTCCTTGAAATCTAAAAGGATTTCCCTTGAAATTCTAACAGGATTTCCCTCCAAATTCTAAGAGGATTTCCTTCGAAATCCTGAGAGGATTTTCCTCGATATCCTGAGAGGATTTCCTTCGAAATTCTGAGTGGATTTTTCTCGAAATCCTGAGAGGATTTCCCTCGAAATGCTGAAAGGATTTCCCTCAAAATCCTAAGAGGATTTCATTCGAAATCGTGAGAGGATTTCCCTCGAAATCCTAAGAGGATTTCCCTCGAAATCCTGAGAGGATTTCCCTCGAAATCCTGAGAGGATTTCCCTCGAAATCCTGAGAGGATTTCCCTCGAAATCCTGAGAGGATTTCCCTCGAAATCCTGAGAGGATTTCCCTCGAAATCCTGAGAGGATTTCCCTCGAAATCCTGAGAGGATTTCCCTCGAAATCCTGAGAGGATTTCCCTCGAAATCCTGAGAGGATTTCCCTCGAAATCCTGAGAGGATTTCCCTCAAAATCCTGAGAGGATTTCCCTCGAAATCCTGAGAGGATTTCCCTCGAAATCCTGAGAGGATTTCCCTCGAAATCCTGAGAGGATTTCCCTCGAAATCCTGAGAGGATTTCCCTCGAAATCCTGAGAGGATTTCCCTCGAAATCCTGAGAGGATTTCCCTAAAAATCCTAACAGTATTTCGTTCGAAATCATGAGAGGATTTTTCTCGAAATCCTGAGAGGATTTTCTTCGAAATTCTGAGAGGATTACCCACAAAATCCTGAGAAGATTTTCCTCGAAATCCTGAGAGGATTTCCTTCGAAATCCTGAGAGAATTTCCATCGGAATCCTGAGAGGATTTGCTTCGAAATCCTGAGAGGATTTCCCTCGAAACCCTGAGAGGATTCCCCTCGAAATCCTGAGAAGATTGCCTTCGAAATTCTCAGAGGGTATCTCTTGAAATCCTGACTGATCCCTTGAAATACTGAAAGGATTTCTCACGAAATCCAGAGAGGATTTCACTTGAAATCTCAAGAGGATTTCCGTGAGAGGATTTCCCTCTAAATCCTGAAAGCGTTTAACATCGAAATCCTGAGAAGATTTTCCTAGAAATCCTGCGAGGATTTTCTTTGAAATCCTGGGAGGATTTCTCTCGAAATTCTGGGAGGATTCCCCTCGAAATGTTGTGAGGATTTTCCTCGAAATCCTGCGATAATTTCCCTTGAAATCCTGAGAGAATAACCCTTAAAATCCTGAGAGGATTTCCGTCGGAATCTGAGATAATTTTCAAAGAAATCCTGATAGGTTTTTCTTTAATATCCTGAGAGAATTTCCTACGGAATCCTGGAAGGACTCCTCTCGAAATGTCCTGAACGGATTTCCCTGGAAAGGATTTCCCTCGAAATCCTGAAAAGATTTCGCTTGAAATCCTGAGAGGATTGACCTCGAAATTCTGAGAGGATTAACCTCGAAATTCTGAGAGAATTTCCTTCGAAATCCTTAGAGGATATGCCTCGAAATCCTGAGAGGACATTCCTTTAAATCCTGAGAGAATTTCCCTAGATATCCTGAGAGGATTTCCCTCGAAATCCTGAAAGGATTTCCCCCGAAATCCTGACAGGATTTCCCCGAAATCCTTAGAATATTTCACTCAAAATCCTCGAAATCCAGAGAGGATTTTCCTCGACATCCTGAGAGGATTTCCCTCAAAACCCTGAAAGGGTTTCCCTCAAAATCCTGAGAGGATTTCCGTCGAAATTCTGAGAGGATTTACTTTCATATCCTTCAATAATTTCCATCGAAATCTTGGAAGAATTTCCCTCGAAATCCTGAGATAATATCCTTTGAAATCTTGAGAGGATTTCCCTCGAATTTCTGGAAGGATTTTCCTCAAAATAGTGATAGAGTTTCCCTCGAAATCATAAGAGTATTTCTTTCGAGATCCTTTAAAGATTTCCCTGAGAGGATTCCCTTGAAATTTTGAGAGGATTTGCCTCGAAATCTTTAGAGGATTTGCCTCGGAATTCTGCAAGGATTATCATCGAAAAACTCGATATCCGAAAGGGTGTTTTCGTCGACATCCTGAGATTATTGTCTTTGAAAGGTTTGTAGTATCAGACTTAGATGAAGGCTAGACTAAGTCGAAAATTAGTAATGTTTTTTCAATGCCAAGTCGTTCATAAGTGAAGTATGTGTTTCAATGCAGAGTTATTCGAGAGCCAATCACATTTTTATGTATCTAGATATCGCAATGTAACTCATCGATATAAATCTAGGGATGAAAATCAGCGATTGTTCATATCCGCTAATGATAAATGAGAATCTCATCAGGCAGTACTATTGCTATAGTATAAAACCAATCAGAGAGATTGTGAAGGCCTCTTTCACCTATTGCTCTTCGAGAGATCAACAACCATTGTCAGAAAGTTGGTAGAATAAATAAGTTTAGCCAACAACGCGTGTTATACTCCCAGTTTACGAAGTCCCCGGATACAACACACATATGAGAGGTTACTGAATCAAGAGGGATTGGAAGTCTGCTCTATTTATTTGTAGGAAATTAAAGTTATTCGATTGTAAAAGCAAGCGACAATTCCAACAAACTCAAAAGCTAGTCAATAACGAATATTATGAGCTAGATTGAGTCGATTGTGAATTTCAATGCTAAGTTGAGAATAAGACGATCTGAAATCACCATCCCTAAATATTTAACTGCTCCTGAAAACAAATCTGTATTTCCATAAGAAACAACTTTTGTTTCAATTCCAAGCAGCATTCATTTTTTTCGCTTTCTCCTCCAATACCAAGCATGCCAAATAGCAAAGAAAATCCGAAACAAACAGCAAAAGTTCATTTTTGTGTTGCTAATTAAAAAATAAGTACGAAACAGTGCAATAAGCTACACAACACCGAGAAAAAAAACTCCCAGGCAGGCCTTCTTCTGTTCTTTTCACACTTTCCTCTCATCCGCCGGATCCAATAGCAGCAGAAACGAAACTCCAGCAGCAATTCCGACGGGGTGTGTAATCACTTGAAAATGAAAAACTTTTCAATAAACTTTCCTTGTCATTACATTTAAATGGTAAATTACAGTCGTCTTCTTTTTTATCGACCGTCAGGAAAAAAACTGGAAGGAAAGATCCATTTTTTTCGCGTTCTCGGAAGCCAAAGTGGCAACATTGCAGTGTACATTTTTTCACAACAATCCATTCGCGCGCGGTGGGGAGGCAGAAAAGGGGGAGCGGAGGAGTTTCCGTTTTGCAGATATACTTTTAATGAGAGGTGAAACACGACGAATAAATTACTGTCGTCGGGCCGAAAGAATGGGCAGCGACTTTTGGGGACGGCCAAATTTCGTTAATTGGTTCACAAAACAAACAAAAGTAGGTCCGTCCGTTCGCCTCCTTCCCCTAGCACAAGGGTTCTTCGAAGAAAAAAAAACAGAGAGAAATATTTCTGTGAAATTTTGAGAATGAAAAAGGTACAACTTTTGCCACCGCCACTCGGGAAAGAATTCGAAAGCGCATTTCCATAGAACAGCGATTCGGAAAGTAGTTGGGGTGGCCCAAATATTCTCACTGTTCATTAAGCTTTGTATTCGAGCTGTGCGCTGGGCTGACTGACCAATGACTCAAACGGAGGAATGCCACGAATGATGGAAGTTTTTGGCTTGGCGAGAGTGTTTGTAGGAGAGGGTGTGCTTTGCGGTAAGAGGTTTGGTAAAGGAAGCAACGAAGGAGAGTTACATTGAAACAAGTTAATTAGTTTGGTGCGACAGAATATTCTGGAGAACAGCTCGAAACGGCATTCTTCAAGTGTTCATGATCCTTCGCTTTCAAGAAGTTTAAACAAATTTAGATACAGTGTAATTCAAAGTAAGAATAAACAATATTTTTATTTATATTACAGCGTGGAAACTAAAAGCAACATTCAATTCACATTAACATTTAAAAAAAATCTTGAAAATATAGCCCTTCCCCTTCTCTCGATATTCTTAAAGGAGGATTTCCCTCGAAATCCTGAGAGTATTTCCCTCGAAACCTTGAGACGATTTCCCTCAAAACCCTGAGAGGATTTCCCTCGAAGTCCTGAGAGGATTTCCCTTGAAATCCTGAGAGGATTTCCCTTGAAATCCTGAGAGGGTTTCCCTCGAAATCCTGAGAGAATTTCCCTCGAAATCCTGAGAGGATTTCCCTCAAAATCCTGAGAGGATTTCCTTTGAAATACTGAGAGGATTTCCCTCGATATCCTGAAAGCATTTTCCTCGAAATCCTGAGAGGATTTCCCTCGTAATCCTGAGAAGATTCCTTGCGAAATTTTGAGAGGATTTTCCTCGAAATCCAGAGAAGATTTTCCTCGGATTCCTGAGTTTTTTTTTCCTCTTAATTCTTAAAAGATTTCCCTCAAAATCCTGGGAGGATTCCCCTCGAAATCCTGAGAGGAATTTCCTCTCAAACCTGAAAGGATTTCCCTCGAAATCCTGAGAGATTTTCTTAAGAAAAGAAATCCTGAGAGAATTTCCCTAGAAATCCTGAGAAGATTTCCCTCGGAATCCGGAGAGGATATCCCTTAAAATCAAGAAAGGACTTTCCTTGAAATCCGGAGAGTATTTTCCTCCAAATCCGGAGATGATTTCCCTCGAAATCCGGAGAAAATTTCTCTCGAAATTCGGAGAGGATTTCCCTCGAAATTCGGAGAGGATTTTCCTTGAAATCCGGAGAAGATTTACTTCAAAATCCTAAAAAGATTTTCCTCAAAATCCTGAGAGGATTTCACTCGAAATCATGAGAGCATTTCCCTCGAAATCCTGAGAGGATTCTCTTCCAAATCCTGAGAGGATTTCCCTCAAAACCCTGAGACGATTTTCCTCGAAATCATGAAAGGTTTTCCCTCGAAATCCTGAGAGAATTTCCCTCGAAATCCTGAGAGGATTTCCCTCGAAATCCGGAGAGGATATCCCTTGAAATCCGGAGAGGATTTTTCTTGAAATCCGGAGAGGATTTTCCTCGAAATCCGGAGATGATTTCCCTCGATATCGGGAGAAAATTTCTCTCAAAATCCGGAGAGGATTTCCATCGAAATTCGGAGAGGATTTTCCTTGAAATTCGGAGAGGATTTTCCTTGAAATTCGGAGAGGATTTTCCTTGAAATCCGGAGAAGATTTACTTCAAAATCCTAAAAAGATTTTCCTCAAAATCCTGAGAGGATTTCACTCAAAACCCTGAGACGATTTTCCTCGAAATCATGAGAGGTTTTCCCTCGAAATCCTGAGAGGATTTCCCTCGAAATCCTGAGAGGATTTCCCTCGAAATCCTGGATTCGTTTCGAAATCCTGAGAGGATTTCCTTCGAAATCCTGAGAGGATTTCCCTCGAAATCCTGAGAGGATTTCCCTCGAAATCCTGAGAGGATTTCCCTCGAAATCTTGAGAGGATTTCCTTAAAAATCCTGAGAGGATTTTCCTCGAAATCCGGAAAGGATATTCTTTGAAATCTGGAGAGGATTTTCCTTGAAGTCCGGATAGGATTTTCCTCGAAATCCGGAGATGATTTCTCTCGAAATCCGGAGAGGATTTCCATCGAAATTCGGAGAGGATTTTCCTTGAAATTCGGAGAGGATTTTCCTTGAAATCAGGAGAAGATTTACTTCAAAATCCTAAACAGATTTGCCTCAAAATCCAGAGAGGATTTCACTCGAAATCATGAGAGGATTTTCCTCGAAATCCTGAGAGGATTCTCCTCCAAATCCTGAGAGGATTTCCCTCAAAACCATGAGACGATTTTCCTCAAAATCCTGAGAGGATTTCACTCGAAATCATGAGTGGATTTCCCTCGAAATCCTGAGAGGTTTCTCCTCCAAATCCTTAGAGGATTTCCCTCAAAACCCTGAGACAATTTTCCTCGAAACCATGAGAGGTTTTCCCTCAAAATCTTGAGAGACTTCCCTCGAAATCCTGAGAGGATTTCTCTCGAAATCCTGAGAGGATTTCCCTCGAAATCTTGAGAGGATTCTCCTCCAAATCCTGAGAGGATTTCCTTCAAAACCCTGAGACGATTTTCCTCAAAATCCTGAGAGGATTTCCCTCGAAATTCTGAGAGGATTTCCCTCGAAATCCTGAGAGGATTCTCCTCCAAATCCTGAGAGGATTTCCCTCGAAACCCTGAGACGATTTTTCTCGAAATCATGAGAGGTTTTTTCTCGAAATCCTGAGAGGATTTTCTCCAAAATCCTGAGAATGCTTTCAAATCCTGAAAAGATTTCACTCCAAATCCTGAGAGGATGTCCCTCAAAGTCCTGAGAGGATTTCCTTCAAAATCCTGAGAGGATTTCCCTCGAAATCCTGATAGGATTTTTTCTCGTAATCCTGAGAGGATTTCCTTCATAACCCTGAGAGGATTTCTTTAGAAATCCAGGGATAATTTCTCTCGAAATCCTGAGAGGATTTCCCTAAAAATTCTTAGTAGGTTACCCTCAAGATCTTGAGAATATTTTCTTTGAAACTCTGTGAGGATTTTACACGACATTCCGAAATCATTTCCCTCAAAATCCTGAAGGATTTTCTTCGGAGTCCTGATGATATTCCCTCGAAATTCTTTTAGAAGTCCACCAAAATCTTGTACAGTTTTCCACCGAAATTCTGAGAGGATTTTCATCAAAATCCTAAGAGGATTTATACCAAATTTCTGGGAGAATTCCGACATTTCCATTGAAAAGTCTGACAGGATTCCATTCAAACTTTAGAGAGTATATTTCCTCATTACTTTGAAGGATTTTTCTCTAAATCATTTGATCCAAATGACGTTCTAGTGGTTTCTCGATAACGTCCTCTACAAATCCACATTATCTTTTCTTCCCTTTCTCTTCAATTCCGCAAATTACCCTCCGATACAACAGAAGCTACTTTCCCAAAAGCCCAACTTCCCGCCAACATTGAACTTTACTACTCTTTATTCCGTCTATCGATATCGCCAACACTCATCCCATTTGAAGCTGACGAATCTCCTCATTCTATGGACTTCTGACCGGAAGATTGTAAACATTTTTTATCTCCAAATTGCGTATTGACCACACCAATTCTGCCCCAGAGTTGCCATTTGGCTGCAATTCCGGCAAACTTCTTTTGAATATTCCACCACAAATACTGAGAGAGGAACTTGGGGGAGAATGGTTCGTCCACAGTTAAGTTTTATTCCCGGCTCGAGATGGACCTCCTTAGTGCCCAAATACGATACGCTTTTAACCAAGTCAGTTTCCTTATCGAAAAGCTCTTTTACTTTGCCTGATGTCTGAAAGTCAGGGCTGCAATAGTAGCAGAAGAACAAAGTGCTTTCGGGCAGCAATTTTCCGTTATTATGCTTTCCCTTTGGTTCATTTTGCTTGCCTTTTGAGCTCAAGAGGATGTGGTTTCGTCTCCAGCTCCAGCAGTAAGGAAGAAAAGTCAGGCAGTCGTTAACATAAAAGTAAACTGTTTGCTTTTCATTGCAAGGGCTGCTGATAAGTCGATTTTTTTGGCCGGAGAGAGACGCGCAGTAGTTTTCCCAAGTTTTGGTCTTTTCGGGGGTTGTTCTTGAATCGAAAGAAATTGACTTGTTCGGGAATCGGAAGAGGGAGCCGGAAGGGACGGTACTCTATCAAAAAAAGGAGGCAACTTCGACCTGATTTGGTTCTTTTTATGAAGGCACGAAACCGGTAGCCAATCGCTATTAAAGTTTAAAGTACTTCCCCATGGCAATGACGACTGGCTTTTCCAGCTCGGGGGGAAGTACATCTGTCACACTCGGGACCAGCTCCTGCCTAGGCTTCCAGTCCAACAGACAAGGAAACGCTTTCGTTTGCTTGCCACGTGAAAATGGATTATGCGTGTACGCTGGGAGTGATTTTAGATTATATTGAGTTCTTCTAATGCAGACGGAGCGTGACAGGCCCCAAATGGAGCTGGCATTGGTTTCATTTTGTGAGACACACACATGGTATGTTCAAATGTGCACACTAGCATAGCCAGGAATTATCTTGAGGGTGGAGGGTTGAATAATTTCAGTCATTTTGTCACAAAATAACAATATATTCAACGTATTCCGCAACTTTTTGTGTGAGTATTTTAAACTTCTTTATGAGTTATTCCTCTCACGTTCTGAAAATATATTTTAAACAGCTTTTTGGAGGATTTTTTCATAAATCGGTCAAGATTTCCTCAGGATTTTATTTGAAAATTCTTGTATAGATTTCTCCAGAATCACATGAACGATACCTGAGAATCTCCTGAGATTAAAATTGTCTAGATACTTCATCGAAGGTCTTGATTTTAAAATCATATTGAGTTGCCCATGAACTCCATCCAAGATTTCTTCATGACTTTTTCAGAATAACACACTTCTAAGAATGCTTCTTCAGGAATACCTCAACAGATACTTTAAAGCATTTCCAGTTGAATTTCTTCATGAATTACACTCTACGTACTATCTCAGTTTATCAAGATTTTTTTTCAAAACTGATTCAATACCGTTTGTAAGACTGCTTCAAAATATATGGTGGAATATTACTTCTGATAATTTTTTCTAATGATGTAATGAATTGATCACCGGATTCCATTTCTAAGGATTCTTTTAGGAGATTTGCAATGAAATACATCCAAAGAGAAATCTCCCAGATCACTATTTTTTTTATCTATATATAGCTTCAAAAAGTCCTCCAAAATATTAAAATTAACCTCCTCCGAAGCTTCTCTGGAGATATTTTCAAGCAAACGTCTGGATATTCAATTGGGAGTTTATTTCTGAAATTTGAATTTTCTTGAAAACCCGTTGAATTTTTTTGCAGTAGCTATTCATTGAATCCAAAAAGAAATATTTCTTTTGTAGGATTTCACAAAAAGGCGTTGCGATATTTTCTAGGAAAACTGTTGAATTAGTTCATAATCTACAGTGGTCACACTATTTAAGATTACACGCTATTATGGGTCATTACCATTTGAATTACATATGAAATAGAATGGCATAAAAATGTGAGGTGTGCAGTTACTGCATTGATTGCTAAAAAAATATTGGTTTATTTTCTAAAAAAACAATGATAGGTCATTTGGCATAAAGTCGTTTGGCAATCGAAAAAAAATGGCAAATGAATTCAAATATATTGAAGGTGACATTAATTTCAACACTTCTCTTGAATTTCACAGTCAATTTTGGAATAAATTTGTACAAATAGGTACCTTATCTGACAATCCTATCCTCTTGAATAAGCTCAGGAATACCATGGCTCATTAAGTAGGTGGTGTGATTACCGACAATGAGGAAAATATTGCAATTAGTATTTTGTCATCTGACCATAGATCATCCTTCTTTTAAAAATCAATTATTCTCTTAGGCAACATAGGGTAGCAAATACTGACACTGAATACTCATCACGAATTTACCCTTATTTTAATCATGAGATGTTTTCAGAATTCCGATGAAAAATAATTATACGCGTTGAAGCTGTTCATTTGAGTAACAATAAATTTTACCTTCTTTTGACCATAGGCTGTTCCTTTGATTACACCGTTATCATAATTTTTGCAATGGAAGCTGTTAATGTTACAACTTAATTAAAAGAAACTGATTTCTGCTGCTATTCCCATGATTCTCAATAGCATATTTACTGTTAAGAGTTTTATAATGTTGCAATAATTGTTGGTGTCAAGGCTCTTACTATTTAAATGATAAATTTTGCTTTCTCCCAAACACAGACTGTTCTTTGGAGTAATAGTGTTATAAGATAATTAGTGGCGCGGAAAGTAGGTAGGACAGGTAGGACGCACAAAAACACCTGGGTAGGACAGTCAAAGGGTCAACATGATCAACATAAACAAAAAAACACAAGAAAGAACAATTGAGGATATCTGTAGTGAACGTCCTTTGACACCAACTTCTGTAACCGTTAAAAAAACTTATGGAGCAATCCTTTATGCCTTTTGTGAATCTACGGCTATCCCTCTATATATTCTGGGATAATTTGGCTTGAACATTCATGGAAGCAGTTTTTGAAAATTTTCTGGGACATCCATAGTGAATTTTCAGAAGCTTCTTGAAGAATTATTTTAACTTGCGATCACTCTTAATATTGTCTATGAAAGCATTGCTGGATTTCTTGACGACTTTCATAATAAGTGCCTGATTCTTAGTTAATTCCCAAAATTTATTTGATCAAATTTCTACTCACATTTGGTATCATCATTCATGAAAATATTAGGAGCAGATTATGACGATTTTAATTGATTTTTTTTGCGGAATTGATGAAGAAATTCTAGATGGAGTTTCTGCGCGATTAATAATTTTTTAAGCATCTTCAGATTCTCCTGAAAACTTGTGCCAAAATAAAAACCACACAAATTCTCATTTTTTTCACTGCTTGTCCATTTTTTATTCAGAAATATATGAGATCTAGAAATAGAAATAGAGATTTGAAAACAACTTCATTGGTTATGAAGGCAAGCTTGGTTTGGTCTATTCATGTCAAATTTGTTCAATAAACTGATTTAAAAATGATATGAAGGATATTCATGTTTTTTAACCTTTCAGTCGTCGCGCGGTCTGCCACCATCAGAACCACCACGCTGCTGTTGTGAACGAAAAGCGAGCTTTTTTCAGCAGTGTTGTACAAAATACAACAGCGCGACGACTGAAGTGTTAATATGAATGATAACAAAAGTCGCTGAAGATCCTAAAGACGGGACTGGTAGTAGGTTACTTTCTAGAGGCTTGGTCTCTATTTTATTGTTATCTTTCATAAATTGAAGTTCTCTAAAGTATTTTTTTTAACCAAATTGTCTCTCAAGCCTTTTATTCCCTTATTCTTTTTGCATTGAATCCTGATGCAAAATTTTACAAGCTAGAAAGTAACCTACAGATACTATAATGGGTTCAACAGGCTCTTCATGAATTTCGACTCAGAATCCCCGAAGAAAAGCTTCAGGGATTATCATATAAATCTTATTTAGAATATTTTCAGTATCTTCTGCAGGGATCTCTCCCAAAATCTTCTAGTAATTTTTCAAAGCATGCCTAGACGAATTTCTTCAGAATCCAGGAAACCCTTGAGAACTCCAAATCTACTACCGCCAGTAATTTTCTCAAGTATTGTTTTCATTTTGTTTGTACCAAAAGTATCCTAGAATTTCCGCTTGATATTTTTTCACCAATCTTTCAAACGAATTCTTTAGTTGTTACTCTAGGAGATCTTCCAAAGATTTCTACAGAATTGGTTATTTTAGAGTGCTCGAAAAATAGCTTGAGTGTTTTAAGAAATCCTGCGAGAAGTAAACCTACTTCAAGAGTTCATCCACGTTTCCTCCCAGAAATGCAAAATTCCTTGAGGGGTCCTTCGAACAAAACTACTTATTTTCTAGCATTTTCCCAGCGTTTCTTCCAAGTATTACTACTGCAGTTTTATTGAACATTTCTTAAGAACTTTCTCAAAAAATCCTATGCAATCTTCAAAAACTTATTTAAGTTTCCAGACCAGTTTTACTACAGTAAATTTTTGAATAATTCCTTCAAACATACCTACACACATTTCTATAGATATTTATCCAATGGTTTTCGAGAAATTTCTTCAAAAAATCCTACGGAATGTTGCCTTGGCAAATTATTTAGGTAATCTTCTTTAACTTCCCCAAGAGCCCAGGTGTTCCTTAAGAGTCCAGAGATCCTTTTTCATGTAGAGTGTATTTCAAACTTACACTAGTCTTATCATATGTTAATCTAAATTATTTTTAAAAATATCTCACGAATTATTTTTTTGTTATGTCCCTTCATACATTCATGGAAAACTGCTGGATCAAAACTTTCAAACCTTACTTCAGAATATCCCAGAGAATTACTGGAGGAATTTTTAGAGACAACTTTAAATGAAATCGCTAGAAATTTTGAGAAAAGATATTGGCTGAATTTTAGAAGACGTATTGCAGGATGCCGCAGAAAAATCGATGGATAAATCACTGGATAAAATCTTAGAGGAGTAAGGGCATTCTTGAAAAATAATCTAAGAATTTTTGGAGGAATTCAAATGGAGAAATTCCATTTCCGTGGTTCTCTTTGAGAAAATCCCGGTGAATACTCAAACAAAATTCAACAAAAAAAACCCTAGGAAAATTTGTGAAGAAATTCCTTGAGGAATTATCACTAAATGAAGTCCTTTCGTAATATCTCAATATTTTGACAAATACCTGAATCAATTTCTTTTGCAATTCCTAGAGAAAATCATGGAAAAACACATATAGTAATACAAGTCGTAATGCTGTAGCGGGCCCCCCGGCTAGGTCACTGGTTTTTTTTCGGAATATTGATCACTCTGTATTCTTCTAACAATTTTATTTATTACTAAAAGGTCGTCACAATTCACTAGCTTTCCACCCTTAGAATCGTTCTTAAGGAATCGATTGAGACACTTTCACTTTACCCTCGATTCTGATAGCGTATGTGGGTGGTTCCACCAATTTCCCGAAATATACTTTATCCACCTATACTTTATCCACCTTATATCACTACCAAACACTCTCGACCCGAATTGGCCCGCTCGTCAATTTGGCAGAAAATGCCCACTGAACTTTTAACGAAAATGTCGAAAACGAACGGCACACCTCGTCCGAACTGGGGGACCGTCAGAACTGCACGCGTCGTACATCGTCAGAACTGCAACGCGTCGTCCACACCCGGACCCCTCCGGTCAGAACTGCAACCCCCGCCGCCAGCGATCGGGGCGTTTTATCGCGCTCCCGCGGGGAACTCAATCTCCCAATCTGAAAATAAAGAGAGAAAGAGAAAAACCAGAACGAGCGTTGCTCTGGCTCAGTTAGTACAGCCATATGACCGAGACCTTGTTGGGGCGTTCAGTCAGCGCTGTCGGGTGACACACAAACAAAAACAAAAAACATTCTCCGGCATTGGAGCACGTTAACGAGCAACAAGCAGTAAGGTAAGTCTTCTGCTTACATCGCTTGTTTTCTAGTTAACAGTGAAAACCCACATCTGATGAAATCCACCAACTTGCGTGGAACATCATCGAAAAAATAAAAGGGTTCTTTCCTAGATCAATGGTGATCATTGATCTTTTGAATTATTCGATACGGGGAGGGGAATGCTTCTTTCGGTCGGCAGGACCGCTACATCCGCCCCCCCTTAAATTAAGTTTTTATTTGTGAAGCAAAGAAAAACTTGCAGTAGGCATTTGGCTAGCGTAAAGAGTATCCCTAGGACTATTCTACATTCTAAGACAAAGATTGTTTTTCCCTTTGCAAATGCGTTCTAATCTAATCTATTCCTTACTTCTTTCCCTGCTCTAAGATGATTCACCTACCTCCTTGCCGCTTGAGTCTGTCAGAATGCCGCTTCGTGTCTGTGTTCCAATAGGAATTCCCTCGAACGAAACTGGATTTCGAGCCCCGAACGAGTTATTTGTAGGGTTGTCCATTGAACGAAATCTCCCAATCAACCGGCAAGACCAAAAACCGGAGTATCTTCCAAATAGTAACTAACATCTTTTCATTGCACGTAACCTTCTATCCAAAGTCGTTTCCATGTGTTGAGTAACCTTAGCCACCAATCACCATTCCGATTCCATCGAACCACTCTCAGAGATTCGTCGAGTGTTCCTCTTCCATGTCACCGTTCAACTTCATGAAGTTTGTCGGATTTCAGCTGGCACATGTCATATAGTACTCTTGCGATCAGCCTGGAGCTCTTCGATCCTCTTGGCAATTGCAATCTTGGCTTCTCCGATGTTCGCTCTGGCACCAGTGGCCTTGATGATGTCCAGCTTCTGATCCTAAGGAGACACCTCAATGTGGACATCGTAGGTATTCATCAGCTCCTTGACATCACTACCCTAGTACTCTTGCGAGGCATTCCAGATGCCTAATGACTACTCTCTTGGCACAGCTCAGAATATTCTTCCCATTCCAAATGCATATCTCACTACCAAAAACAAAGACTAGGACTGCGGTCTAACATGGCAATTTAAGCAGCAACAGCCCAGCATTTCTCTTCGGCGCCAAACCAACACCTCCAAACGTGTAAACCTTGTTCGTCTTGATCGGACAACCCCCAACGGCTCGTCCTTGTCGGCATGACTAGCATCACAGACTACCTCATGATCCTCCTGACCCTATTCTGTCCCTACGAAACTTCCGTCTCCTATATCAATTAAGTCAATTAGTCAAATAAATAGTAAAAAGATTTTTTTTTTCTTTCTAAAGTATAGTTTTTTGTTTGCTAAGAGTAAAAAGTATGGATTAAATACGAACTATATATTTCTTTTATTTTATTTTTTTTAATGGCATTTATTTTTTTTTTTGAAATACTTTTTTTTTCGAACATTTCTTATTTTTTTTATGAATATTTGTTTTTTTTCGAATGTTTTTTTTTTCGAACATTTCTTATTTTTTTTTCGAATATTTGTTTTTTTTCGAAAATGTATTTTTTTGCCTTTTTTCTTAATAGATTTAACATATGCAATATTAGTTAAATATCTCAAATATCAATGGACACTCTTGATTAGCCTTATGCCTTCGGCAAATTATGTGACAAACCAAAAATCCAAAACAAATGAACACAATTGAACCAACTTCAGAAAATCATCTGTGTCAGCCAAAAACAAATTGAATTTCATATCCCATCAAATGTGGATTTCTCTATATAGATAATTTTTTTCCTACGCTGCCGGAGAAAGTTGTCATATTGTTGCAGGGATGCAAGACAATAATCTATCCCTCTTGCATATCTGCGAAATCTTAAAGGAAAAAAAAAAATAAAATTAACTCACCGAGCCTCTAGGTACCTCACTCTTTTTCCTCCGCTTGTTGTGGCGAGTCCTCGGCTGCCGGCATTGCTCCACCCCTCTCCCTTTTGAGGTTGTAGGTTGGACCTGTAAGTATACTCCATTTTCCCTTGATTAGCCTGCGTAAAAACATGTTGTAAATAACATTCCATTTTATTTTTATAGAGGATATGGGCTCCTCTAGTGTTCCGTCTGGGGGAACGAGCAAAGTGGACTGTAACACTTTTCCGGGAGGACGGCCGAAGCTAGAGGGTAAGGATCCCTCGCTGGACGCTTCGTCTTGTAGCCGATACACTTTACGGCTCTTTCGGGAGGACACTTCTTCGGAACTAGGACTGGGTTACTGGGAAATGATCTAAAACACTGGGTTTTACACTTAACTACTCTTTAATTAACTAAATTAACACGTGAGTTGGAACTTTCTTCTAAACACGTTGGTTGCTGTCGACACTTTCTCGAAGACTGTACTTTTTCACACTTCCTTCCTCTGCACAGAGCCTTGCGTGGCGTGATCGTGCATGAAGGTGGGGCGTGGAAGAAAAGTCTCCACACGCGCGGGATAGAAATGGAAGGAAAAGGATTGCAAATATGTTCACGCATCACATGACTCCTTCCGTACACGGAACATTCACCGCCACGTTGAAATGTCTATTTCAAAACTTGAGATTGGCCGAAGTAGGCCTTGTTGTCTTCTATCGGCAGGACTGACAATTTGTTGATCGGGCGGCGAAACGTTGACTTGTCGCTGTAGACATCTACGGCTCGTATCAAGCCATCTACTCCAGGAAAGGTCTTGGTTACGACACCCAGCTTCCATTGCAGAGGGGGCAAATTCCGGTTGTGCACCAGAACAATCATTCCAGGACTAACATTTGATTTGAGTTTCTGGTTCTTTTTTCTAGACTGCAAGCTACTCAGGTATTCGCGGGACCAAGCCTTCCAGAAATGCTCTCGGAGCATTTGCAGGTGCTGCCACTTATCCAATCGGTTGGCTTGGATGTCTTCATACGACGGCTCTGGTATTGCGGTGAGAGGACGCCCGATAAGGTAATGGGCAGGCGTAATCACTTCTGGACTGTCCGACCTTGACGATGTCACGAATAGCGGACGGGAATTCAGGATCGCTTCGATTTCTGCCAGGACAGTCACATACTGCTCGAAATTCAGGGATGCATTTCCAATGATCCTCTTCAGATGACTCTTCATACTCTTGACTGCCGCTTCCCATATACAGTGGGATTCCGTTTTTGGCATGCTCCGTTTTTGGCATGCTCCGATTTTGGCACCCCCCGATTTTGGCAACAAAATGGATCCGTTTTTGGCAACATTTTTCAATACCATTAAAATTTGTAAATTTTTGTAAATATTATCGTGTGTGTTGCTTTAGGCACTTGAATAGCATGTCAACTCCACACCGATAATATTCCAGATCTCCATTTTCGTCGATGTTTCTCCAAATCTCACCAACTACTAAGGACTCGCGTACGCGCTTTTTTACTTCAGAATGGTCATTGGTCATACATAGGCAACGTTTCATGAGACCAATAATCTGCACCAGTATCTCAACTTAAGACCATTCTTTTTTCATATGCATTCATATTGAGTGACCAGCCCACTTGAGTCTGCCAGTACACAGTTCGAACGAAACGTGTAAATTTCTGAGACATATAATGCACATAATCGGAGCGTGGTATAAAATGGACATTTACATGGTATGTCATGTAAACTTCAATTATATGTCATGTAATCCGGCAGGATTCTATGTGATTACGTGACATATAACACAAATTTACATGTTTCAAGACTTAAATTTACATGACGTCGTGTTTACATCGCATAAATAAAGCAAAAGCAGTTTTCTCATTTTAAAACAATAAATTGATGAAAATAAGAACATACAGTTTTTTTATTTGGCAAATAAAAGAACTGTGTGTTTTTATTTTCTTCAATTTGTCTATTTAAAAAGAGAAAACTGCTTTTTCAGTTTTGACTTTTGCACCATTTTTACTTGGGCCTTAAAGCTACGTTCTCTCTTTTCTATAGACTCTATAAGGCGTTAGATTTGTTAAGAGACGATCCAGAATTCTGTACAAGATTTTTAATCAAGGATACGGGTCTCAACATCATCAAAATGTTCCTTACGAGCTGAGTCTATGAGTTTCCTATCTATACCCTGGAGAATCCTTAAGGGATTCTTCGTATCTGCATATTCCATGTGGACACTGAGAGCTTCTTGAGGGATCGTTAGAGTGTATAACTGGTTATGGAGGATTATGTCCAAAATCTGGTAATTTCTAATAAACTCTAGAGCGTCTTGTAAATTTTAAGCGGGATAATGTGAATTTCGAGCAGTATTTTTAATATTTTCGGCGAAAGCTCGAGGATTTTGAAAAGGTTTCCAGAGGAATTTGAGGTGTGCTAGTGGTAGCCTAATAATAATAAACTTTTAATTTTTCTCATCGGAGACTTGAGAATTCACGGCAACATCGCAGCGGAATTCCAAGATGTTAACTCATAGCAAAATCCTTAGCAAGATCCTGAGAACTCTATGCGAGATCCTACGAATGCTTGGCAAGATGCTTCAGAGCTCAAGCGTTTTTTCTGTAGATTTCTTATGAGAACCTGAAGATTCCTATAAGGTTCTTGAGGTTTCATAACAGGATCCTGTAAATTTCAGTTGATTTCATAAGGCAGGTGTAAAACATATATCAAGCTGAATTAAACATTATTTCAATTAAAAATTTAATTCTACACAATTACAAGACATTTATGCATCTTCTCATGTTTATGTTTGCCCTTTTGATACAGTCAACCATTCATTACAAAATGCTTTACTTTATCAGAAACATAAATTGAAGGAGCAATTCTAAACTTACCGAATTTTTCAGATTTTTTGCTAAAGTCCAAAAGTTAAACTGATTTTAAATGTTCATTTAATTAGAAAAAAAGGTCATGCCGTTTTGCGCTTTTGATTTGCAAATACGTCTTCAAAAGAAAACATTTTTGTTTTCGTTTTCTCTCAAAGTATTAAGAAAATGTCCAGTTCTTCAATAAAAGTCACTTATGCGATTATTGGTTTTACAAGGCCCTCTTATACAAAAATTATGCATAAAGCTTCTAAAAAATAATTGAAGACGTTGAGGCGTAAAAACGCGACCAGAAAATCATTTGCCAGATTTAATATTACGGAGCTATAGATTCATAGCATAGTATAACCCTTCGGAAAATGCTTCGAAGTGAACCTTTTCGAAGTCTCAACGCCTTATGATTCCATAAAAATTATGTATTAATATTGTAATGATGCTTTCAAAACCATTAGTTGAAAAATAAAATTTGAAATATGGGTTCCGATTTTGGCACGGTTCCGTTTTTGGCAACTGAAAATTTCAACTTTGTTGCCAAAAACGGAATCCCACTGTACCACCAAATTCGGGGGCATCCGCCGGAATAAATTGCCATTCAATTCCCTTGGACACGCAGAACGACTCGATTTGGTGGGTATCTTGCTCCTGTTTGAACGCCTGGTAGAGTTGATTCAGCTCATGATGTGCACCACGAAAATTGGTGCCGTTGTCGGAATGCAGCTGATGCACAATTCCACGCCGACTCACGAACCTCTGTAGCGCAGCGATGAAGGCACTGGTAGTCATGTCTGACACCAGCTCTAGATGCACGGCTCGAGTAACCATACATACAAAAACCGCTACATATCCCTTGACTGTGGTCACCTTACGCAAGCCCTGCTTGATATGAAACGGTCCAGCGTAATCTACGCCAGTGACGGAAAAAGGGGGCGCATGTGTCACGCGACAGGACGGCAGATTTCCCATATACTGGCTTGTATCGATGGGCTTGACCTTGAAACACTTCACGCAAGATCTGGTCACTCCACGAACAGTCGCAGCAGCATTGATTAACCAGAATTCTCTTCGGATCACATGAACCAAACCAGTTGGTCCCAGATGCAGATGCTCCTCATGTAGGGCACGAATCAGCATTCGCACAATCGTACTTTTACACGGCAGGATGATCGGATGCTTTTCACCATATGGTAGCTTGGAATGCTCTAAACGTCCTCCGACTCTAAGCACCCCATTTACAAGGATCGGTCCCAACGAACCAAGCTTTCGACACTGTTCACCCGATTCGACTCGAGCAATCTCATCGCTGAGCTCTTCTCGTTGTATCACTTTCACAATAATGTTCATTGCAAGACGAAGTTCAGCCACGGTAGGGATAGGCTTATTCACACGTGAAGCTGAATCCTTCTTCTTGCAGTTGTTGGCGAAACGCAACACCAGCGCAATTACACGTTGTAACTTTCTGTACGAACTGTACTTCGAAAACACTTCTAACTGTTCTTCTTCAATTACAGGTAACACTGTTGGAGCAACACGTAGCTCCGGAATGTCTTCAATAATCTCTTCTGGTGGCTTATTTTCAATGTTCACTTTTTTCAAAAAGTCTGGTCCATGCCACCATAACTCATTTTTCACTAATTCGATGGGCATTTGCCCACGCGACACTATATCAGCCGGGTTGGACTCCGACCGGACGTACATCCACTCGAAATCTTCTGTTTCTTCTCGGATTGCAGCAACACGATTGCGCACGAACACTTGAAGCTGGTCAGGAGATTTGCGCAACCAAGCCAGAACAATCTGACTGTCCGACCAGAGCACCACACGATGAAACGACATTTGGATTGACTGCAGAACCTTATTCACCAAACGCGCAAGCAGGAGTGCCGCGCACAATTCCAGCCGTGGAATCGTCACTGCCTTCAAAGGGGCTACTTTGGATTTGCTGCAGAGTAATTGTAGTTGCGCCGACTCGTTGAATATGCTTCGAATGAACACACACGCTCCATAGGCTGACATCGAAGCGTCAGCAAAACCATGAAGCTCGTTGCATTCAGCATCATCAATCAGCACACGCCTTGGAATGTGCACCTGGTTCGTTGCTTCAAGGGATTTCTTCAGCTGCATCCATTGTTGGCTTATTTCGTCCTCGACAGGCTCATCCCAGCCCACCTTGCTACGCCACAACTGTTGCAATAGTAACTTGGCGAGAACAATTATGGGCGACAAGAATCCAAGTGGGTCATACAGCTTGGCAATTTCGGACAATATCGTTCGCTTGGTATTGGCTTTGGATTCGGAGTTCAAATTTGGAGATTTGATCGAGAACAGAAAATCATCGCTGTGAGGATCCCACAAAATACCAAGCACTTTGATGACGGTGTTGATACCTTGCTCTTCGAGGACCTTGGGAGTTTCACGATCACCTACTGGAATGCGTTCCAGCAACTGCTCGGAATTGGAACACCACTTATGGATCGGGAAACCAGCGCTGGCCAGCAAATCCTTAACTTGCTGTTGTCGTTCAATTGCTGCACTCAACGTATCGTCGCCAGACAACACATCGTCAACGTAAAAGTCTTCCCTCACAGTTGACGCTCCCAGGGGACATTTCTCTTTGCCATCTTCAGCCAACTGAACCAGGCAGCGAGTTGCAAGAAAGGGTGCACTCGCTGTGCCGTATGTAACGGTAGTTAGCTGATATACTTTCAACGGTTGTTCGGGACTCTCTCTCCAAAAAAATCGTTGGAGTGGCTGATGCATCTCAGTAACCATGATTTGGCGATACATTTTGCTTATATCAGCCGTGAAAGCATATTTGTGCTTGCGGAATCGCAGGACAATATCGAGAATATCGGATTGGACAGTACCACCTACCTTAAGGACATCGTTGAGGGAAAGGCTGTTCTGCGATGGCTTTGCAGAAGCATCGAACACTACTCGACACTTCGTCGAGGAACTATCTGGACGGATGACAGCGTGGTGCGGTAGATAGCACTTTTGGACGTTGGGAGAATCTTTGCATTCACTTACTTGCTTGCAGTGGCCGAGCTGTTCATACTCCCTGATGAATTGCACGTACTGCTCACGGAGACACGGATTTCGAACGAGGCGTTGTTCGAGGAGGTGGAATCTCTTTAAAGCGACCGACCTGCAGTCACTCAGCTGGGAGGCGTTTTCTTTCAAAGGAAGTTGCACAACGAATCGCCCTTCGTCGCTGCGTTCATGTGTGTAGCGGAAATGCTTCTCACACTCTACTTCTTCGGATGTCACAGGATCTTGATCAGCTACTTCTTCTACGCTCCAAAAACGTTGCAGAGCTTCGTACACGTTTTCGACGGTGATCGTGTGGGAATACGATGGACCTTGATGGAACACTTCTTCTAGCTCTCCCGTGAATACCCAACCAAGATGAGTATCACGCAGCTCTGGTAGATGCTCTGCCAACTGGTACTGACCGGACTTGATAATCTTGAAGAAGAGTTCATTGCCAATCAGCATGTCAATCTCTTGAGGCACATTGAAGTCTGGATCCGCCAATCGGACACATCGATGTTGGTACTCGGAATTCTACCAGTCACTGCTGGGGTGATAACACACTCTACCGTGGCACGGTAATCACTATAACGGGATCGGAACTTAACGATGGCTTTCTCCATACTGGTTGTCGTACGATTGTTGACGCCGGAAATCTTCACATTTGCAGATGAAATTTTTGCTCCGATGGCTTCGGCCATCTTCTTCGTTATGAGGTTCACCTGGGACCCGCAGTCTAGCAGGACTCGACAACAGTGAGGCTTACCTTGGGAATCGTAAACGTGCACCACTGCTGTTAAAAGGAGGACGGTTTTCTTGGTTGGAGTTGCTTGGATGGAACACGATGACGTCACGCTGTGTGAGCCTTGCGATGTGGGTGCACTGGATGTGCTTGCTTGAACTTCTTTCACAGCTGGTCTCGGTGTGGACTCCGATGAAGCTGTCGGCTCATGCATCTTGCTTTCAGGCTGTTGGGACTTGAATCTTGTATCGTCGTGAAGCTGAGTATGATGACGTTGGCGGCACTTCAAGCACTTTCTATCGGATGGACAATCCTTCAGCCGATGACCCTTCCTCAAGCAATTGAAGCACATGCCTAAGGAACGTGCTTTCTCGACTCGCTCAGGTACGCTCATGTTTTTCAGCTGCTCACACTGGAAGTTCTTGTGGAATTCGCCGCAGAAGTCGCATTCTTCACTTGAAGCACTGCCGCAGCTATTAGCGGTTAGGATTTTCGGATTGAATCTCGGACTTGACTTCGACTGGTCTGCGGCTTTCACGTTCGATCTTTCGGCACGAGGAGGAGGGACTTGAGCTGATGTTTCGCAATTCTCCAGGATGTTACACTGCTGCTTTAGGAACTTCATCATGTCGTCGTATTTCGGAAGCGTTCCTCGAACGATGGTTGCTTCCCACTGCTTCCTGGTAGAGGCATCCAAGGCTGATGCAAGCAAATGCACCACGATCAGTTCCGACACGCCTAGGAGGTCCTGCTTCAGATAACGTAGGCTTTCGATATGCCCGGAACAATCGTCTAATAACTGGCGCAATTCACGATAGGACTCCTTCGTCATCTTCTTCAAGGATAGCAGGCCGCGGATGTGGGTGTTGATGATGACACGGGGATTTTCGAATCGCTCTGTGAGAATGTTCCACGCCTGAGCGTAGTTGTTCTCGTTCATTGTTCGGGCATCGAGGATTCCTGCTGCTGCTCCGACGAGAGCCTTGTCCAAGTGATACAATTTGATGGCATCAGTATCATTGGACCTGTCCATAATGTCTATGAACATCGCCTTGAATTTTGGCCAATTCTCGTATCGGCCATCGAACGTTGGTATCGGTGCTTTTAGCGGCTGCTGCTGGACGATCACTTGGGGCTTGATGTCAGGTGTTTCCTTTTTCGTTGCATCCATCAGCATCTCTTCGATGTACGTCGACACTTCGTGGTAATCTTTCTCGAATCTGGTGTACGCTTGATCGTGGTCATCCATTGCATCATCCGGCAGGATCTCAGCAAGTTGGTTGTGGAAATCGTTAAACTCACTGTAGATGGCATCCACGTTTCTAGCATACACCTTCAGCTTCGGTACGGACACGTCGGCATCGTCGTCGATCAGAATTCCTCCGATCCGCTTTATTTTATCGGCTGCCTTGGAACGCTGACGGCTCAGGACACCAATCTTCCGGATCAGCGATTCCTTTGCGCAGGCCAAACGATTCTGATTTTCTCTTTCTTCTTCACTTGTGTCGCCGTGCTGCACTCCCGAACGTGTCTTTTTAGGGCTATGCACGAGAGACATTTTGGAACACTTCCGGTTTCGTCAACTTCACTTTTTCAGAGTCTGTCTCTCTTTTCACCAGTAACTCAGTCCAAGGAGGATCACACACACTAAATCACTACCGGATCACGGATCCGGCTCGAAGGACCAATGTTCCGTCTGGGGGAACGAGCAAAGTGGACTGTAACACTTTTCCGGGAGGACGGCCGAAGCTAGAGGGTAAGGATCCCTCGCTGGACGCTTCGTCTTGTAGCCGATACACTTTACGGCTCTTTCGGGAGGACACTTCTTCGGAACTAGGACTGGGTTACTGGGAAATGATCTAAAACACTGGGTTTTACACTTAACTACTCTTTAATTAACTAAATTAACACGTGAGTTGGAACTTTCTTCTAAACACGTTGGTTGCTGTCGACACTTTCTCGAAGACTGTACTTTTTCACACTTCCTTCCTCTGCACAGAGCCTTGCGTGGCGTGATCGTGCATGAAGGTGGGGCGTGGAAGAAAAGTCTCCACACGCGCGGGATAGAAATGGAAGGAAAAGGATTGCAAATATGTTCACGCATCACATGACTCCTTCCGTACACGGAACATCTAGGTTCTCTTAAAATTTCATTATTTCATAGAGGTTTTGGATTTCCTCTTTCGTCAAAATTTTTAGACATTTTCTTTGTCTCTATTATGTGTTTAAAATTTCTCATAATTTATTTTAAATTTGCAGAGGGCTTTTTGTAAACCCTCTCTTAATTCTCTTAAGTTTTCATATTTCCATCATATTGATCCTCTACTATTACATTAATATCCAGAGTATGTATTTCAGGACCCCAACCAGTTTCATATTCTTTCCCCTTTTGGATCTTTTTATCAATGTCATTATTCCTGCTATTCCCATTTGTATTGTTTTTCATTGCGAAGAGTCTTTTTCCTCTTCGATACTTTATTATTCTTTGAAGGGTGTCTTTTCCTCTTCATATGTATATTCTCTTTATAAGCTTTCTATTCCCATTTATATTTTCCATATTTCCCACTTTTCCAGAGGGTAACGACCCTTACAGAATAGTTTCCTATTCTGGTTTTTCCAGCCCTTCGGTACGTTCAAAACTGAGTTTGACGGACGCATTCTTGTTATAATTAGCTGTAGGCACGTCACTTCTCTGGTTGATGTCCCACGCCCCTAATTTTTCATTTTCAAGGTTCAACTGTTATTCCTTTGTTCAAATTTATCTTTAGTATATAAGGTTTTTTTTTCTCATTTTACCACTTTACTCGGAGTGGTGTTATTTTCATTGTCTCTTTGTTTTCAGGTTTTCTTGACATTGGCGATATTGTTTGTGTTATATTTTCTATCGCTACTTCTTTTTCTGGTGTTGGATCCATATAGGTTTCTCCCATTTCTTGTACTAATGAGCGGGGTGGCACTGGTGGCAGAGCCCTTACTTCGTCCAGAATAATATTTCCCTGGGGTTCTAGAGCGGGATTGCAAAAAAATTATGTATCTTTCCCATTGTCCTCTGGATATCTATACTTTAGAACGAGGTTTTCCAAAACAAGCAAAGTTTGCGTTCGATTCTTTCTGAGCCTTCTGAACCTAGAGAAAATAATATGTACAAAAGATTTACACGGCCGACCGACGCACAAGTCGATTGGCGGCCCAAGTAACATTTTTAGTTTTTTCATTTACTACAAGCTGTTGATACCACCATATCGTTAAAACTCATTTTAGAGCTTATTAGCCTTAATAAGCCTTTGATAAAATTCCGTTAAGCCCGAAAAGGCCCACATTACAGGAGGTTGTAAAGACTATACCTTAAAACCGTTTCTAAACTTCTTAGTTTTGTATCGTATGAATACATCTACCCTTGTAGTATGCTATAAAACATTCTTAATACAATAGCTCATATCCTAGCGGTATTAAATCTTTTACGATATCCTAATATATATCGGAATAAAACCAATGTTAAGAGCTTATGATTGAACAAACATCAACCAATAATTTGTTTATAAACCATAACCTTTTTTGATTTTGAAATCATCATGATGTCTGCCGACTCATAATAATCAATTAAAATAAACATTTTTTTTATTTGCGTGGCAGAAAATTTTCTTACGATCGCGTGAAATTCCTGCCAATAAAAATTTACTGGTGCAATGAATTTAAAAGTGGGTTTTACCGAAAAGAATGTTTGGCACTTTGCAATGCTTTATTAAATCTGTTAGGAATGAATACATCTCTAATATAACCTCCATAAATAACATCTAAGATCAAAAAGCACTGAAATTGTTACTTGAGGAGGGAAATTTGACTGCCCCATCTTTCCATTGGCGTAAAAACCCGCATAAACTGGAACCGTACTGGCACCATTCGCCAAACTATCCATAACAACTAAAAACAATATCTAACCAGTTTCCTATACCATCCAAATTAACAATAAACCAACAGTACCGCAAACGATTTTCACAGTTTGGTAAATTGTAAATGGGCAAATAACAGTGTGGGGAATGGGCGGTTAAGTTATGTAACCATTCAAAAATGACGATTTTCTCGAACAAAATTTGTCGTGGATAGTTTGTCGAAAGGTGGGTATACCATCCATTTTTTGCCAAATTCACTGTTAGACAAACAGTTCAAATACAGTTAAACCATATTTATCCATTAGAACGAATAATGTATGTGTAATTATCAGCTTTTGGTGCTTTATGGTATTTTAACCGTATATCGAACCGTTCCGTTGTATTTATACAATAAAAGAAAATGCAATAAAATGTTCCATTATAAGCAATGAAACAAGAACACTCGTGTTTAGAATTTTATTATGTATCAATTCAATCTTAATTACTTTACACACTTTCGCTTGAATTGGATTCATCATGTCATGTCATAATATACACAAACGGACACATTTTTTCATCCGGCAGCTTGGCCACGTCTTCGTACCTGTAAAGCTGGGGTTAGTTATGCAGGCGATATCCGAATGAGACGAGTGTATCAAGTTCCGGACATCCTCTCCAGGTCCACAGCTTACCTGACTCCCTTTACTATCAGGCAGCAGCCACCGAGACTATGAGAACGGGTTCAGTTTGCCTGCTTGTTTATTTCGGGTTGTGTCCGGTGTTCTCAACGTTCCCGTTGCTTGGTGGAAGCGACTAGAACTGCAATTTCAAATGCCTTGCATCACAAGTAAGCTGAAAAAAATAGTAGCACATTACATGCCGCTGGACGGGATGAGTTCAGAAAATGATTACTTACCATCGATTTTGAATCCGGTGCTCGATTAGATGTATATTTTGATAAAAATGAATCAGCAGCAGCAGAAAATGTTGTTTTTGTTGATTTTTTTTAAGACAATGCGCGATGAAAAACACGCCAAAAATATTCTACACAGTGAAAATAAATGTGCCAAACATATTGATCATATTTTGTTTTTTTTTTTTTGCTAACCTATTCTATTAAAACTATAGAAATCACCAAAAGATTGTTCAAATTTTTATCAAATTGTCTGGAAACGACAAAAATAATTTTATAATTATGGGGAACGTATAAAGCTAAGGCTATAGCAGTGTAATTTTTTTAGGGTGATGAAATTGAAAATAGCTCACAAACATATCAGTCCAATGAACTGTTTGCCAAACTGTAAAGTAATTGTTATATATTGTAAAATGTTTATGTATATAGGTGGGTTGCACAAACATCGCAAAATCATCATTCATAAGAGTTTTCGATCCAAATTGTTCAACCATTTTTGAATCCTTTAATAGATTATCACTATTTCGTATGAAGTACTCATAACATTTTTTACTGTCCAAAGCTTTCGATTTCATTTTGTTCTACATAAAAGAGATTGTTTGCGAAACATTAACCGTAACAGAAACAGGAAACTTGCTGTTTGAAATGTATGGCCAATTGTATTTTTCTATGCGGGAATGCACTCGTTTTCTGTGCTGCTTTTCCAACACTTGTGTGAGAGATTTGCGTGTTTGTTCTTTACTTTCTGTTTGCTTTAAATATATTTGATTGGTTTTGAGATCGTTCCTTATGCAAATTTATGAACTTCAACTGTTCCATCATTATCGGTTGGCTTTAATGCAGTAATTATAAGGGTGTATACATTGTTTTGAGTTTCTAAAAACCTGTACTTTTCGCGAATCTTAACTTGATTTGCAGCTAAAACAAAAAGAAAACATGATAATAAATAGTCGCTACAGCTTAATAAAAGAACATTGGAGAAGAAAAGTAACAGAAAACTTAAAATTTTCGCTACTATTAAAGATTTTATCACTATCTGCTAAATATGTGGCCCTTTTTTTCTTTATTTGTGTTTGTGAGTGTTTCAGCTTTAATGTATATATGTATTCATTAGATGGGAATTCCTCCATATTTTGTTTAAATTATTTACATTCAAGATTCGTTGTTGCAATATCATCAAATTTCAGTTCTGAAATCATTGCTTCACCTAACTTTAAAGAATTTGAGCAGGTGTGGGTTAAATCAAATATTGGTAAAGAAACTCATATTTTTGTATCAGTTCACTTTCCCCCAGATCAGGCTTGTAAGTCAACATACGAGAGTTTTTTCCTGATAGCAGAAGAAATCATAAATCAACTTCCTCACGAAAACAAGGTGCATATTTATGGCGATTTCAATCAACGTAATGCAGATTTCATTCCTGATTTTGAAAACGAGAGTATTCTACTCCCTGTTGTTGGCGATAATGAAACTTTGCAATTTATTTTTGACAAAACTGCATCCTTTGGCCTTAATCAAATAAATCACGTAAAAATTTTTTTATTGACAAATATGCATGAAGATTTCTGTGTAAGTGAGTCAATTTCACCATTATGGAAAAATGCATCATTTCACACGGCAATAGAATATTCTATGTTTATGCATATTTATCATACTCCTCACGAATATGTGTATGTGAATATTTTCGATTATAGTAGAGCCAATTATACTAATATTAGACTGAAATTAGATAACGCAAATTGGCAATTTGTTTTGAGAAATCAAAAAAATATTGAATCGAGTATACTCAACAAATTTATAGTATATAAACACATAGATATTAAGAACACAATGTAATTTAGAATGGTCTGCAAAATGTTTGACATCAAATAAATAAATAAGTAAGTTAAAGTTTACCGAATATGCCCTACAATCGCGCTTAGACTCGAGATAGGTAGAAGTAAATGCAATTTGGAAAAAACTCATCCCTCATGCAACTAAAACAGAAAAGTAGAAGGGTTTGTTCAATTCCGTTCGATAATCCTAATGTAAAGATATGTTATCCCTCTCTTAAAAGTTACACTAGTGGCTTCAAATCTACGCTATTTCATTCACTTTATAATCATCGATATTATTTTTAAAACTTGTTTCAACAGTCTTCTTATATTGAAAGTTCAAAAGAAGGAAAAAAATACTTATCCTTATCGGCTCAATATGTACAATGGAACAGAAAACCAAGGTTTAAAATATATAAACATTTGTTTACAACTGAGGAAATTGGATCGCAGTCAGAGATTTTTTTTTTTAAAGAGTTTAGAGCTTAACTTATGAAAATAAGAAAATAGTACACACTCACCGCGGATTCGTCCTTATCATCACGATCCTCATCCTCTTCTTCCTGTTGCTGCTGGTCATCAATCGACTGTTTGGAATGCGTCGACTTGGCATCGTCCTGTTCATTATCACTTGCACCGGACGCAGCTGCCTCAACTGCTGGAAATACTTACCGGATTCTCCCCCAACACTTTTATTTCTTCTCGATTCTTATCACACCAGTCTAAAAATGTCCAGTCTGAAAATGTTGGCGGCCGGCGTTTTGAAGAAACGCTTTACCGCTGTCACCACTTGTAGCGGGCCCCCCGGCTAGGTCACTGGTTTTTTTCGGAATATTGATCACTCTGTATTCTTCTAACAATTTTATTTATTACTAAAAGGTCGTCACAATTCACTAGCTTTCCACCCTTAGAATCGTTCTTAAGGAATCGATTGAGACACTTTCACTTTACCCTCGATTCTGATAGCGTATGTGGGTGGTTCCACCAATTTCCCGAAATATACTTTATCCACCTATACTTTATCCACCTTATATCACTACCAAACACTCTCGACCCGAATTGGCCCGCTCGTCAATTTGGCAGAAAATGCCCACTGAACTTTTAACGAAAATGTCGAAAACGAACGGCACACCTCGTCCGAACTGGGGGACCGTCAGAACTGCACGCGTCGTACATCGTCAGAACTGCAACGCGTCGTCCACACCCGGACCCCTCCGGTCAGAACTGCAACCCCCGCCGCCAGCGATCGGGGCGTTTTATCGCGCTCCCGCGGGGAACTCAATCTCCCAATCTGAAAATAAAGAGAGAAAGAGAAAAACCAGAACGAGCGTTGCTCTGGCTCAGTTAGTACAGCCATATGACCGAGACCTTGTTGGGGCGTTCAGTCAGCGCTGTCGGGTGACACACAAACAAAAACAAAAAACATTCTCCGGCATTGGAGCACGTTAACGAGCAACAAGCAGTAAGGTAAGTCTTCTGCTTACATCGCTTGTTTTCTAGTTAACAGTGAAAACCCACATCTGATGAAATCCACCAACTTGCGTGGAACATCATCGAAAAAATAAAAGGGTTCTTTCCTAGATCAATGGTGATCATTGATCTTTTGAATTATTCGATACGGGGAGGGGAATGCTTCTTTCGGTCGGCAGGACCGCTACAATGCCACGAGGATTTTTTAAATAGAGGCTTAATATCTTAGATGCTCTGATGTTATGAAGAGTCAAACTTTTATCTCCTGACTCCTATCAGGGTTCGTTTTGCTCCCTTGGTTATTTTTTGGTCTTATTCTGGCCACATCTTGGTTTCGTTTAGGTTTTTTTTTCTAGTCTCCACTTTCTGGCAAGAGGTCATTTGGCATAAAGTCGTTTGGCATAAAGCCGTTTGGCATAAAGTCGTTTGGCATTATAGTCATTGGGCATAAAGTCGTTTGGTATAATGGCCGTTTGGCATAATGGCCGTTTGGCATAATGGCCGTTTGGCATAATGGCCGTTTGGCATAATGGCCGTTTGGCATAATGGCCGTTTGGCATAATGGCCGTTTGGCATAATGGCCGTTTGGCATAATGGCCGTTTGGCATAATGGCCGTTTGGCATAATGGTCGTTTGGCATAATGAGTCTGAAATTGAGAATTTCTCAATTTTTCGTTTCTACGTTGCTAATGAATTGATGGCATCAGGCTTGTTTTGCAATCAATTGATACAAAATGACACTTTATTCAACAATCATTCGCTCTTGAATAAATTTAAACGTATTATGCAAATTATTGCCAATAGTATTTTATTATTTATCCCGAAATTACCCTTATTTCAAATATTAATTCCTCTTTTGAGTTTCGCTATTGGAACAAATTTTTGCACTGAAGATTTTTATATATATATTAAGCACAAATTCACCCTTCTTTTAATCGTTCTATTTTTTTCTAAATATGATGAAATCATAATTATAGATATGAAAGCTGATGATTTAAAATTACAATAAATTTCTCCTTCTTTTATGTATAGGCTGTTCTTTGGAGCTATATTTTTTAAGTATTTTTGCTTCCAACTGACAAAAAGGCGACAATTGATAACATTGATCTGCTCAAATTATCAGCGAAACCAGAAATCGATTACTGCAGTTACTTTGATGGGTTGTGCTACTTCTCCCCGAATGTCGGTTCCTCGAATGTCGTTTCCCCGAATATTCCGTTTCCCCTACTAGCTTACTTCCCCGAAAAGTTTTTAGCACTCATAATTGTCGTAACTTTATACTTTTCAGGGTGGTGAACGAACTGACCATCTAAAATGCACCCTTCTCAATTTAAATGGCAGTTCTTTCGAGGTTTACCGTCCTCCGCATTTTTGCCAACACGTGTATAGCCGAGAATGATAGATTACTTCCTTCTTTTAACTGTTTGACTGTTGACGTTCCTTCTCGTCATCACTTTTTGGGGAAACCAGTCATTCGGGAAAATGGCATTCGGCGGAAAGTAGCAAAATCACTTCGATGATTCTGAATGCACTTTTTTATATCTATTTTCGTTTTAATATGCCGCAATAATTTTTGGCATCCATTCTTCTATTGGTTTAATTGTAAATTTTGCCTTCTTTTAAAAATAAGCTGTTCTTTATATTTATACTGTTTTAAATTTTATTATTTTGAGAAGCTAAATTTTAACCTTTTTATGTATTTTGCTGTTTTATCAATTCTGGCTGAATGATAATTACCTGGTAGAATGATAATTACCTTAGAACCTGCAAATATTCAACAGTATATTTTTTGGGGCAAACGCGTGAATTCCTTTCAATATATGCTGGAAAAATATAATTTCTATCACAAATTTTCCCTTCTCTCGATAATAGACGGTGTTTTTTATGTACACTTCCAAAATTAGAATTGATATTGAACCTTTGAAAAGTTTTGCCACAAATATTTTCTTTTAAAGATGGTTGTTTATTTGAGCTATTATGTGAAAAGATTTTTTTTTGCATTGGAGCCTTAAACATTTTAGACGAAAAATAATTTGCTCTCGTATATTGGCTATTTTTGCATTAAGTCGCATTGATAAATCCTTAGATTAGCTTTTGATATTTTGCAAAAAAAAAATCCATTATTTTATCAAGAAATTTTCATCGAGTGTTACGTCCAAACTGGGACAGAGCTTGATCTGCAGCGAAATATTCTATGAGCGTTCCCTTGATGAATAACTGCGAACTTTCTTTGCCAATTCACTATTTCCAAATATGTATACCGCAACATGGGGCCCAGATAGCCGTAGCGGTAAACGCGCAGCTATTCAGCAAGACCAAGCTGAGGGTCGTGGGTTCGAATCCCACCGGTCGAGGATCTTTTCGGGTTGGAAATTTTCTCGACTTCCCAGGGCATAGAGTATCATCGTACCTGCCACACGATATTACGCATGCAAAAATGGTCATTGGCATGGTAAGCTCTCAGTTAATAACTGTGGAAGTGCTCATAAGAACACTAAGCTGAGAAGCAGGCTCTGTCCCAGTAGGGACGTAACGCCAGAAAGAAGAAGAAGTATACCGCAACAAGCTCAAAGATATTCTATGTTCTGAGATGTAGAGACCAGTCAAGAGTTTTATTTAGTAGTGCTCTCTAATGTCACAACAATTTTTGAAGTTTTAAGCTTGGGAAATCTCTTGTTTAAATAGAACCTACCAATTTTTGGCTCGGTGGTGTTGATCTCGGTAAACGCTTCAAAAATACCGATATTTATTCTAAGTCAATCATTATGCCAAACGACCTTATGCCAAACGACTTTATGCCAAACGGGGTACAATCATCTAATTTTATATTTTTAAGGTACTCAGCCGCTACCAGCCCTGTAAAGACGAAAAGCTTACTTAGTCCTGTGGTGATGAAAATAAGAGTGTTAGAACCAAAGGAGTGTCAGTGATAAAATCCGACTTCTGATAAAATATACATTGAAGATTTTCAGCATAGTTTTCAATCTACAAAAATTGTATGGGAGTAAAAAAAAACAAGCCAATCTTATGAGAATTAAGTTATTTTTTCTGTTAAAAAAACAACAAAATACATTCCTCATTAAACTTTAAATATTTCTTGATGAACTTTTCAAGAACTCCTGAGGAGAACTTAAAAGTGAAAACCCAAGCTTAATCATTTGAAAAAACCACCTACAGAAATCTCTTTATAAACAGCTTCCTTAAAAGATTGAATAATTACGGTATTTTCCAGGAGTTGTTTCTGTCTAGGAAAATACATGAAAAGTACTGCATGTAAATTTACTTAAGGATCCCAGTAATATTTTATGGTGAATTTCATGCCTATGAAAATGCTAACAGCTGTCTTCACGAAAAATCCTAAATAAAAAGATTCATATTCCTCAAGAAACTTCGTTTATCCTGAAAGAAGTTCTAACATGTTCTCAAAATTTCTGAATGATTTTTCTTTAGTGATTCTTTAGTGAATCTCTCTGAGACTTTTTCGAATACCAATCAAAGCTTATTCCAGAAATATCTCTTGATTTTTTTTTCTGATTAATTGAGATTCTCCCGGAAATCCATCTGAAACTATGATAAAAAATCAATTTTTTACTGACAGAAACTTCGGTTTAAATTCTTGGTATTTTTTGGTAAATTTCTCCTGGCACTCCTCCATATCTTTGTTTTTTTCAATTCTTAGGAGAACCCTGCTCTATTTTTTTCTCGGAAATCTTCCGGAGATAATTTTGAATATCTGTTAGGAATTTCTAAGCAAATAGCTCTAAGATTCTTGAGAAAACAACTTTTGAAATTCTTTCATAAATCTTTCTGAAGTTCTGCCGGACATCGCCCAGGAATTATTCCGGAAAATTTTCAGGAATTCTTACGCATGCGTATCTTAGTGCATCATCCATAAAAAACTCCAGGAAAGTCTTCCAGGTACTCTTCTGAAAGAACTGGGATTTTTTGTATATCAATGTGGGAAAAATTCCAAAATCCAAGTGAAATTCTTCGTTAAATCCACATGGGGTTCTTCCAGATTTCACCGTAAATCCTTAAGTTATTCTTCCAGAAATTACCCTGAAATTGTTCCAAAAACTTCTCTGTGATTCATTTGCAAATCATCCTGGGGTTCTTTCGGAAATTCTTCAGTTATCCTTAAAAAAAAGCTCACAAAATATTAAGAAGAGTCCTAGAATTGCTTTCCGGATAATCACAATTGTATTTCTGGAAGAACACCAGAACGCTTAACGTTCGAATATCCGGAAGAACTCGAGTGGTATTTTCGAATGAGTCACAGAAAGTTTATAGGAAGAATCCCAGCAGGATATCTTGAAAAATTCCAGTAAAAAATCCTTAAGGATCTTCGAAAGATATATCGAAGCCTGCCAGCAGGATTGCCGAAACAAATCTATGGGTATTCCTGAAGAATTTCCAGAAGAAATCCAGGGAGATTCGAGAATGATGACTGTGAGATTTCCCAAAAACTTCTGGAGAAATGACCAGAAGCATTCTTGAAGAATTCTGGAAGAACTTTTGCAAGAATCCTTGAAAAACCAAATCCAGTTGGTGTAGTAATCTATTAGATCCTCAGAAAGATTTCCGAAATGAATCCAGCAGGTTTTTCGAAAGATGCATTGAAGGAAAAATACTGAAGCAGTTTTAGGAGAATTCCAACAGGATTTTCAGAACAATCCTAAAAATATATTCGAACAGAATTGCGAAAGCATTTCCTAAAGCATCTAAGATGGTTATCGGAAGAAACCCAGAGACTTTCGTGAGAATCCCCGGAGTATTTCAGGCATAATTATGGAAAAATTTCAGCAGAATCAAAGTTATTTCCGGACGAATTCCAGAAGAATGTCCTTAGATATTTGTGTAATACCCGGAAGAATTGCATCAAGATTTTCGGTACAAACTTCCTTACTATTTCCGAAAGAAATTTAAAGGATTTCGAAGAATTTAATTTCCAGTATTTCAAAAGAAATCCCAAGGAGATAGACGCATAAATCAAACGAAGATTTCTGCAAGAATTCCAAAAAGAAGTCAAGAAGAACTCCAGAAGTATACCGGAAGGGTACCTTAGAATATTTTGAAAGGATCCCAGAGTTATATCTGGAAGTATTCTGGGATTTCCAGAAGAAATTAAAGAGAAATCAGAAATAAACTAATGAATTTCAGATCAATCCCAGAAGGGTTTAGGAAGAATTCAAGAAGAATTTATGGATGAATGTCAGGGGAATCTGAAAAAGAATTCCGGAGTAGTTCCTGGACGATTAAGTAAGAATTTTTTCTTACAATATTCATAAAAACATTATGATTCGAATTAATGTATTGTGTAGCATTCAATTTCATTGTAAAGACCACTCTTTGACATTACTCCGAATGCCATTACCCACAAAGCCATCACTCCAAATGGGTCATTACCCCATTATCCAGAATGCATAACATTTTGAGACTAATTCTGATTAGAAGGTAGGAAGATGATTGTAAGTTCCTTATGAGCATTAAACAACCTTGACTTAAACAATTTATTGTCAAATATTAGAAGTTGAAAAAAGATCAAGGTTTAGCTAAAACATCTCACATACCGTAAAACGGGGTAACTTTGATAGTTTTTTCGAAGAAAACTTGAATATTTATGCATGCTGTTTCAAAGAATTATAATTTATATTTTTAAAACAAGTACTGACATCCTACCTATCGATTGCTGTTGATAGATTGTCAAAAGATTTAATTTGAATGGATATATAATTTTTCACATAATCGAAAGTTGGTTTTCTGTTTTGGGGTAACTTTGATAATGGAGTATGCATCGAACAAAATTGAATGAATTACGAACATTTGTAGGGCATTGCATACCTGTAGGCGTTTAACGTTATATGGAAATTTCTGACTTAGATTACAAAAATGGTCCCAGTTTGTGAAACTGATATTCGCTAAGAGATTTGAGACCGTATTCAAGTTCTATGATAACCAGGCTGCCAAATATAAGTGGCCAACTATTCAAAAGTACATCAAATAGTGATCGTACAACAGATTGTTTGTAAGCGTTTCAAAAATGCTAAAATTATGTCAATTTTTAATATTCGTGTTAAAAGCCTCAAATGGTCTCGATTCAAATGAAAACAGCTCTTATATGGAGTGTCATACTAATGTTCTTCTGTTTTGCATTCGTTTTGCTTAACCGATTTACAGAAATTATGATATTTCGTTTAGTATGTGGTGGGTTACGCACTATCAAAGTTACCCGCATTATCAAAGATACCCCGTTTTACGGTACTAAGTTTCGTTTCGCTTTGCCGTTAAATCTCTGTGAGATTCACAAAGATACAATGCAATGCTTTGAAGAACAGCCTAATACTTCTCACAATTTTACATTTCAATTTGTCCAAATTGGCTTTTTTGTCTACGACCTACAGGTTTTTTTTTTCAAAACACCGTCGACTGGTTCATGCCGTAACAGACATGACAACCCTAGTTGCGTATTGGTAACTTGCTTTTTTAATGACAACTTGAAAGAACAGCCTATTGGCATATTGCTTATTAAATACTTGCAGCTTTGATGTGGATAATCACTGTAGCAACGTGATACTATGGCTCAACATTTGTCCATAAGAAATGAAAATATTTGTTAAAAATAAAAACACAAAATTGAATATTGATCCCAAACAGCGGAGAATGCGCAGCTGTTTAGCAAGAGCATATTGAGAGTGATGAGTTGACTTCCCTAGGCATAGAGGCACAAATATTGAACATTGACCACCAGCATTGATAAGAAAAGTTCTCTGTAAAAGAGCTTACTGAGCTGGTAAACAGGCCCACACCCCGTGACACAATACGCCTATACGACTGACGCCGCTAACCGCAAGGCCACGAAGCCCATTTAACCAATGTAAATTCTCCCAATAATTGAACGACAACTCTTATTACATTGAGCCCCCCCCCCCCCCAATATCATCCCTCTCAGGAGGATTTTGATACCCTATAAATGATAACTGATAAATCATTCAAAACTTCGAATAATTCTTAGACAGTCATTCAAAAACTCCATGTTTTTAAAATATCAATCAAACTATTAAACACTTCGGTAGTAGATGAGTAACAGCTGTAAAAAACTGTCATGTCTTAAAAATCTTGCCCTATTCTTTGGTGGGTCTAATTGATACGCTGGATTGCTAAAATCAAGAAAAAAAAATGCTAAAGTATGTCTTGGAGGAATTAACGAAAATAAGTAAACGTATGGTGGAATGTTCACCTGCCACATGAAAATAGATTATGCGTGTACGCTTGGACTGATTTAAGATTGAATTCTCTTCTGACGTGGACGAATCGTGACAGACCCCAGATGGTTTCATTTTGTCAGACACGCACACGTTTTATTCATATGTTCAAAGAAATGGATAGCTAGATGAGTGACGGCCGACTCTCGAGAGATTCTCCGTATGAAAATGAAGCCGTCAGCTGAGAATAATTGGACTTTGGCTTCGCTTCAAGAACGACAGAGAAATCAAAACGCCTCTTCGGATTTGCTTCCACCTTAATGATCCGACAGCAAAAACCGTCCTACCCATCGCTCGAAACCTCTTTAATCGAACGACCCACATCGAAGCGATTCCATTTCCGGCCCAATTCCGTCACCCGAGGTTGAACTCAATATCCAACCCCGTCATCACAACGTCACATCATTATGTAAAGTGTGCTAAACACCGATTCGTCGCGAGCTCACACAGCCAGCAATCGAGGCCATCGACGACAAACGACGAGCGTAGGTTGGCGCTGCCACAATGACACACACTCTCACACTCACACCCGGAGTGCGCTGGATGGTTTAGCTTCCGAACCGAACTAACCGCCGGCGATGATGACTTTCCACACTGTTGTAATAAACGCCTGCCCACCTTCCTTAACATACAATCTAAAAGTGGAGGTGAACTCCCACATCGGGAAAGCGTTCTAAAACTATTGTTCTGACGATGGTCGCAGGAACCTAACCCGGAAGACGAAGGCAGCCAAGCAGCAAGCAGCAGCAGAAGCAGTAATGACGACGGTGTTTTAATGAATTTTAAAACGATGACTGAGGAATATTTCAATATAGATAATGAACACGGAGCCGAACAAGCACGGCACGCGTCATTATCGTATGGAGAGAGGGCACTCCAGGAAAGCTACGGAGGTTGAACATGGTAATGTGATAACGATGAGAGGTTTGCAGGTGTTCCCAACCCAAAACAAAATTTATAGTTATCTTCTTGTCTTCTTGTCTTCTTGTCTTCTTGTCTTCTTGTCTTCTTGTCTTCTTGTCTTCTTGTCTTCTTGTCTTCTTGTCTTCTTGTCTTCTTGTCTTCTTGTCTTCTTGTCTTCTTGTCTTCTTGTCTTCCCAGTTATCCCCCCAGGATTTTTAAGAGAAATCTCTCAATGAAAATAATCTTAAGATTTGAAACGAATTTCTTTCAGGATTTGAGAAGAAATGCTCTCATGACTTAATAGATTTCAAGGAAATTTTTTCAGGATTTCAAGACAAATCCTTTCAGGATTTCGAGAGAAATCCTCTCATGATTTCAAGAGAAATCCTTTCAAGATTTCAATGGAAATTTTCATAGGATTTCGAGAGAAATCTGGATGTCGAGAGAAATCCTCTCAGAATTCGAGAGGATTTCAGGATTCGAGAAGGAGTTTCAGGATACTAACAGAAATTCTCACAGGATTTCAAGGAAAAGCCTTTCAGGATCTCAGGAGGATTTCAGGAAAAATGCTCTCAGGATTTGATAGAAATCCTTCCAGAATTTGATAAAAATCCTTCCAGAATTTGAATGAAATCCTTCCAGAATTTCAGAGAAATTTTTTCAGTATTTAGAGACAAATCCTCTCAAGGTTTCGATAGAAATCCACTCCGGATTTTGAAACAGATCATCTTAAGATTTCAAAGGAGATTTTCTCAGGATTCCGAGAGCAATCTTCTAAGGGTGTCGTGAGACATCCTCTCTAAATTCAAAAGGATTTCAAGAGAAGTCCTTTCAGGATACTAACAGAAATCCTCAAAAAAATTCAAGAGAAAGCCATCTAAAATCTCAAAAGAAATCCTCTAAGGATTTGACGGAAAGTGCTCTCAGGACTTGATTGCCAGGATTTCAGAGAAATTTTCTCAGAATTTCGAGACAAATCCTTTCAGGGGTGCGAAAGAAATCCTCACAGGATGTGGAAGAAAGTTCTCTAAGGATTTCGAGAGAAATACTCTCAGGATTTCGAAAAAATCCTCTCAGGATATCGAGAGAAATCCTCTCAAGATTTCGAGACACATCCTCTAAAGATTTCAAGGGAAATTTTCTCAGGATTTCGAGAGAAATCTTCTCTGGGTGTCAAGAAAATCCTCTCAAAATTCAGGATACTAACAGAAATCCTCACAGGATTTCAAGACAAAACCTTTAAAATCTCAAGAGAAATCCTTTCAGGATTAGAGAAATGCTCTCAGGACAGAAATGCTCTCAGGACTTGATAGAAATCCTTCGAGGATTTCAGAGAAATTTTCTCAGGATTCCGAGAGAAATCCATTCAGGATGTTGAGAGAAATCCTCTCATGATTTCGAGAGAAATCCTCTCAGCATTTCGAGAGAAATCCTCTCAGGATTTCGAGAGAAATCCTCTCAGGAGTTAGAGAAAAATCCTCTCAGGATTTTGAGACAAACCCTCTCAAGATTTCAAGGGAAATTTACTCAGGATTTCAAGGAAAATCTTCACAGGGTGTCGAGAGAAATCCTTTCAGAATTCGAGAGGATTTCAAGTGAAATCCTCTCAGGATACTAACAGAAATCCTCACAGGATTTCAAGAGAAAGCCTTTCAAAATCTCTAGAGAAATCCTCTCATGATTTGAGAAATGCTCTCAGGATTTGATAGAAATCCTTCGAGGATATCAGAGAAATTTTCTCAGGATTTGGGGAGAAATCCATTCAGGGTTTCGAGAGAAATCCTCTCTGGATTTCAAGAGATACCATCTCTGAATTCCGAAAGAAATCCTCTCTGGATTTCAAGAGAAATTCTTTCAAGATTGCAAGGGAAATTTTCTAAGCATTTCAAGAGAAAACTTCTCAGAGTTCCGAGAGAAATCCTCTCATCATTTCGGAAGCAATCTTCTTAGGATTTAGAGAGAAACTCTCAAAGAAATTCTAGGAAATGCTCCCGGACATTTCATTTTAAAAGGAACAAAACCTACCTAGGCTTTAAAATAAATAGTTTCAAAATTATTAAATTTGTTTGTCCAACTTTGTACACTAAATGTAACAAATTTCGGCTAAAATTGTGCTTAAAATTCTGCAAAATTGTACAAAATTCTACAAAATTATATAAAATTGTGCTGAATTTTACAAAAATGTACAAAATTGTACAACATTTAACAAAATTGTTCAAAATTGTTTAAAATTGGAGTAAATAGAACAAAACTTTTTTCAATATTGTTTTAAACTGTACAAAATTGTAAAAAATTATACAAAATTGTACAAAATAATACAAAATTGTACAAAGTTGTACAAAATTGTACGAATAGGACAAAATATTGTAAAATTGTACAAAATTTCATAAAGTTGTACAAAAATCAATTAAAATTCGCTATTTGAGAACTTTTGTCATCATCGCCAACTCTTTATTGAAGGAAGCTTCTCTAGCTTCTGAAAGAAAGCTTTTTGAAGGAAGCTTCTTAAGCTTCTGGAAGGAAACTTCTCAATTTTCTGTGAGTAAGCTTCCCAAGCTTTTGTGTGGAAGCTTCCTAGCTTCTGTTAGAAAGCGTCACAATCTCCTGGAATGAAGCTTCCCAAGTTCCTGGAACGAAGCTTCCCAAGCTTCTGGAAGGAAATTTCCTATGCTTCTGGAATGTAGCTCCACAATAGGGTGCGGTTTATTTTCCAAAGGTTCTCAAAACCAAAAATTCGTGTGCTCTACTGAATTCAAACCACATTAACAGAGGAACCTCAAAATCTGAGCCAAAAATATTAACATTTAGAGGTGGCGCAAGCGTCTTGAAGGTGAATTTTCAGGTTGTAAAAAATGACTTTCAGTGAAGTAAACATAACTTTGATATTTTTCTACCGATTTTAAAACTTTTAGCATCAATACCTTCAAAATTAAATTTATGAATTCCTTGTAGAACATCAAGTTTTTCTAAAATCAAAACAAGTTTTAGTTAAAAGTAATTTATTCCAAATTTTTCCTCATTTCACTAAAAAATTTAACTTTGCTTGACCATAACTTCACAATAACTAAACCAATTTCAAATCTTTTGACATGCTTTTGAAGCTATTACAATTGTTTTTAAACCTTTCACACATCACATTTAACTAAAATATATGTCTTGACCAAGTTATTCAGCAAAAACTGCACAAAAACATGATTTTTTAACGAAAAATGCCAGTATTTTCAAATTTTTGCCAGTTATACATTATCTCTAAAGCTGCAACTGGGTTTTCTCATTTCTTAAATATTTGAGAAGGATTTTTCAACAATTTTTAAATAATTTTGAAACAAAATCATGCTTGCATATGTTAAAAAATACAAATTAAGGCAAAATGCATTATAAGTTTAAGATTTATAGAAAAAAAGCAATTTCCGGTGAAAAATCTTAAATAATCTTAAGAAATTTGATTTTTTCATTAGAAAACAAGTTTTTGAAAAGTTTCTGTTGAATATTTTTTTTGAAAAAAATGGGTTGTATGAACTATTTGAAAACAATTAAACTTGCTTCAAAAACATGTAAAAAGATTTAGAATCGATTGAGCATAAAAGAAGTTATGGTCAACCAAAGTTTAAACTTTTAGTAAAATGAAGACAAATTTGGATAAAAGTATTTTAAACTAAGACTAGTTTTGATTTAAGACAAATTTGATGTTCTACAAAGTTATGTTTACGTCACTGAAGGTCATTTTTTACAACCTGAAAATTCACCTTCAAGACGCTTGCGCCACCTCTAAATGTTAATAGTATTGTCTCAGATTTTGAGGTTTCTCTGTTAATGTGATTTGAATTCAGTCGAGCATACGAATTATTGGTTTTGAGAACTTTTGAAAAATAAGCCGCACCCTACTACACAAGCTTCTGGAAGAAAGCTTCTGGAAGAAAGCTTCTGGAAGGAAGAAGCTTTTAATTCTGTAAGGAGGTTTTCCGAGCTTCTGGAAAAAAGTTTCCCAAGCTTCTGGACAAAAGCTTCCCAAGCTTCTGAGATGAAATTTCAACAGCTTCTTGCAAAAAGATTCTCAAGCTTTTGGAATAAAGCTTCTCACGCTTACTTTAAGGAAGGAAGATTTCCAAACTTTAGGAATGAAGCTTCTCAGGCTTGTGTAATGAAGCTTCCTAAGCTTCTGACAGGAAGCTTCCAGAGCTTATGTGAGGAAGCTTCCCAAACCTCTGGAAGAAAACTTTCTAAGTTTCTGGAACGAAACCTTGTAAGCTTTTATAGGAAGCTTCACAAGCTTCAGGAAGAGAACTTCAAAAGTTTCTGCAAGAAAGCTTCACAAGCTTCTAGAAGAAAGCTTCGGTGAGGATGCTTTCCAAGCTTCTAGAACAAAGTTTCCCAAGCATCTGGAAGGTTGTAATCCCAAGCTTCTGGAAGGAAATTTTCCTAAGCATCTGAAAGGATGCTTCCCAAGCTTCTGGAAGGATTCTTCTCAAACTTCAGGAAGAAAACTTCCCCAGTTTCTTGAAGGAAGCTTCTCAAGCTTCTGTGAGTAAGATTCCCAAGCTTTTGTGAAAGAGCTCCCAAGCTTCTGTTACGAAGCATCCCAAGTTCCTGGAACGAAGCTTACCAAGTTCTTGCAAGAAAGCATCCCAAGCTTCTTGAAGGAAATTTCCTGTATTTTTAGAATAAAGCTTCTGGAAGGGAGTTTGAAAAGCTTATGGAAAGAAGTTTGAAAAGCTTTTGTAAGGAAGCTTCCCAAACTTCTGGAAGGAAATATTGCCAGCTTCTTAAAAAAGGATTCTCCAGGTTTTGGAAGAGAGCTTCTCAAACTGTTGAAAATTGTAGAAAATTGTAGAAAATTGTAAAAAATTGTAGAAAATTGTAGAAAATTGTAGAAAATTGTAGAAAATTGTAGAAAATTGTAGAAAATTGTAGAAAATTGTAGAAAATTGCAGAAAATTGTAGAAAATTGTTGAAAATTGTAGAAAATGGTAGAAAATGGTAGAAAATTATACAAAATTGTAGAAAATTGTAGAAAATTCTAGAAAATTGTAGAAAATTGTAGAAAATTGTAGAAAATTGTAGAAAATTGTAGAAAATTGTAGAAAATTGTAGAAAATTGTAGAAAATTGTAGAAAATTGTAGAAAATTGTAGAAAATTGTAGAAAATTGTAGAAAATTGTAGAAAATTGTAGAAAATTGTAGAAAATTGTAGAAATTTAGAAAATTGTAGAAAATTGTAGAAAATTGTAGAAAATTTTAGAAAATTGTAGAAAATTGTAGAAAATTGTAGAAAATTGCAGAAAATTGTACAAAATTGTACAAATTGCACAATATTGCACAAAATTGAACAAAATTGTACAAAATTGTACAAAATTGTACAAAATTGTACAAAATTGTACAAAATTGTACAAAATTGTACAAAATTGTACAAAATTGTACAAAATTGTACAAAATTGTACAAAATTGTACAAAATTGTACAAAATTGTACAAAATTGTACAAAAGTGTACAAAATTGTACAAAATTGTACAAAATTGTACAAAATTGTACAAAATTGTACAAAATTGTACAAAATTGTACAAAATTGTACAAAATTGCACAAAATTGTACAAAATTGTACAAAATTGTACAAAATTGTACAAAATTGTACAAAATTGTACAAAATTGTATAAAATTGCACAAAATTATGTAAAATTGTACAAAATTGCAAAATGTTGGTCAAATATCAATAAAAATTCGCGATTGGAGAACCCCTGCCTCCATCGCGAAGTGTATAGTTTCCAGTGCGAGCGATTTTTGATTATCATCCATACCGCGCCGTAGACGAACGCCAACCACACACCGCACCGTACCAATAGGGCAGAAGTCGGTTAGCTGAATACGTCCTACCTGCTTTCTGGCTGATATATGGGCGATAGACTTGCTGGTGTGGTTACGTCCTTCGCGTTGCAGGATAATGGATCCCTTCTCTGCGCCCACATATGAGGAACCCGATAATGAATGAACGGATGAGGGATAACGAAAACTGGCGAACTTATATGTCAGAAGGAGAGTGGAGACGAGAAGGGTTATCAAATTTGTTGCCGTTGATGAGGATGTAGGTCATGAACTTTAAGAAACTCTTCCATCAAAATTCAGCATTGATAAAAATTATGAGGAATTGCTTCAGTCAGAAATCTGGCAACACTTCCACTTGTGCAACTGGAGTGAGTTCAGCGTTGCCTTGTTAGCCCTGTTACTGTCATCCAGTCGGAGTGATGCCTGCCACCGAGTTGAGCCCATGTCCCTTGTCTGAGGCCAACCAAACCAAGCCCTGTATGGGTGGGTGGGCGCCGTCGCATCTGAATGCAATTTCGCCCTCAGCACCAGCAGCAGCAGCAGCTCGGACATGTGGGTGAAATTGTGTGTATGCTTTTCTGGACGATATCCCCCGGGCAATGTAATTAAAGCGATAGTTTAGTATTATTATTGTGTTCATTGTTCGTCGGACACAATCGGTTCAACGCAGTAGATACTGGTGCTGGTGGGGTTGAAGATAATGGGGGGAGGCAATCAGGGTTTTGTCGTTGGCAGGGGTGGCCACCCATCCGACAACAACCGACGCGTGTACCATCATCGATGACAGGTTGATGGAGTGTTTCTTACCTCGTTGGTGACACCATTCGAACCGATCACAGTGGCGGGCAATAATTCAAAAGCCGAACAAAATCTAAATTTTTTTTCCAAAACTGCTGAAAATTTGATAATTTATCATTTTTTCTTATGCTGATTATAATTTTGGTTTCCTTCAACTTTAAGAAATTCTCGAAAAATCAATTTTCTTTCAATTAAGTTGAAAATTTGATTTTTCCCGAATTTCCGCCACTGTGCGATGGGTGCAATGGAGCGAGGAATCTTGAAGCCGGAAGGTGTAAGGAACGAGAGACACCGAGAGAGGTCGCTTTCTTGGTAGGTATTTGAACCAATACACAGACAACAAACGGGAAATTGCCCGACAGAGGAATCAATCTTTCATGCCATGAGCTCGGAACAACTTGAAACACAACTCCTGTGCGGGAGTGGCGAGGAATTCTCCAAGCAGGAAAGAGACAAACCCAAGAACTAATGGACATGCGAAATTGGTTTTCCATTCTGGTTCGAAACAATATATACAGTCGGAGAGAGAGATTCATATCGGGTTGTCTGCTGGAGGGATGACTGTGTGGCTGTGTGTGAGCTGTGTATTGATGTTGAAATTGAAAATTTTCCACCTGGAATGCTTTCCGAAGATTGCTAATGAGATTTCTTCTTGTGTTCTGTTTTGTCTCGTTACAGGTAAGCTCACTCGAACAAAAGCACTGACCGAGGAACTGTCGTCGCCTTTGATGTTTGTGTCGGGAGGGGGACATTTAGGAGAGTCATTAAGTGGGACTGCATGCTTCCAACCGTGAGTGAGCAATCAAGATGGCATCTAAGTGCATTTTCCCTGAAATCAACATCCGAAAATCAAACTTAGTTTCGGTTTGATCTTAATGCAAACATTGCATTTTCATCGAACCACAATTGCACAATTCTGTTGACAATTAATTAATTTCCTATTAAAAAAAACGCGGTCTTCATGACTATGGATCCTTTAGAAAATATGTTATTTATTCTACTAAAAAGACTACTATGGACCAAATATTAATAGCAGTTGAAAAGACTATGGAATGAAAAAAATCCTTTATCTCAACATCCAGATATTGAAAAGTAGCTTTCCAAGCTTCTGAAAGGAAGCTTTTCAAGCTTCTGAAAGGGAGATTTCCGAGCTTCTGAGAGGAAACTTCCCAAACTTCTGAAACATAGAAAGGCTTCTAAAAAAAGCTTTCCAAGCTTCTGAATGAAAGCTTGCCAAGCTTCTGAAAAGAAGCTTTCCAAGCTTCTGAAACGAAGGTTCCCAAGCTTCTGAAAGGAAGCTTCCCAAGCTCCTGAAACGAAGCTTTCCAAACTTCTTAGAGGAAGCTTTTCAGGCTTCTGAAACGAAGCTTTCCAAGCTCTTGAAAGGAAGCTTTCCAAGCTTCTGAAAGGAGGCGTTCCAAGCTTCTGAAAGAAAGCCCACAAAGCTTTTAATATAATGTAGATTGAAATTACAAGAATTACTTTGGAATGATCTTTAAACCTAAGAATATAGCCAATATTCCCAAAATTATTTCTATTTAATTCTTAGATGTAACCCATTCCCATATTTGTATCAAAAGGTATCTGCGTCAAATTCGAAAGCCCTCCAAAACTCAAAAGAGAATTTCATAATCGTCACAAGTCGGGTGAAATTTGCCTAAATTTACATCCGCACCGCAACTCTAAGGCTGGCCACTGCCGCACCGAAAAAAAAACCGAAACATTCCCAACATCATTAAGTGATTCCAGCAGAAATGTTGCGGCTGATGGTTTCCGTAAAAAAAAACTAAACGAAAAAAAAAATACTCAAATGGATGGATAAATCCACCTCTTCACTTCCGTTGTTGGAGTCCGCGCGCTCTGATGTCTGCTCCCGTGTGTTCGAGTACCGGAGGATGTCTGAGTTCTGCAAGCGGATGTACAAATGTTTTCGGTTTCCCCATCGACGTCGCCCTCCTCAGCGGCCTCGATGAAATGGCTCATCATATTTTTTGATGTTTCATCAAAGAGCCTAACGTCGTCGTCGTCGTCGTCGTCATAGTCATCGTCCTGGCCATGGGGATGGGACGAAAAAAAGAGTGCTTTTTTCCCTGGCTTGAACACAGCGCGAGAGCAAGGTTTCTGCAATTTGTATAATTTTATTTCAATTGCACCGGTGGGGGGTTTTTTGGTGCGGAACCGTAGCGAGCCCACCGGATGCTGCAGAACCATGGGCGTAGTCAGAGGGTCAATGCGGTTCTCTGATTGATGGAAACAATCAAAATCAATTTGTTTCTACAAAAAAAAAAAATGAATATTCTAACTCTGACAACGTTAAATGTTGAATAAAATAATTGTATCTACACTTTTTGAAGAATCCTACATAAAAATAGCATTCAGCCAAAGATCTTTCAAAGTCATTAACAGATGAAGTAAGGAATCTGTCTGAGATGTGTTATGCAGCTCGAAGTATCTAGACAAAAAAATACTAGCTATCTTAAAAATTTTATAAGAAGTGTTTCAAAAGATCCATCAAGAAATAATTTTGGAGACGCCTTGACAAATTTCTCCATGAATTCCTTTAGTGATTCCTTAAAATATTTCTCGTTATATTTTTTTCAGTATTGTTACTGGAATAACTCTAGAGATTCTTCCAGTATTTTTTTATGAAAAACATCTATTTTCTTCAACGAGCACTCAAGAATAGCTCAAGATGTTTCCTTAGAAATCTCTTCAAGAATGGTCTCAGATTTTCATCCATGATTTTTTCTTAAAACGTAAATGACAAAATTTGAATTTCGCAAACAATTTTTTTGACTTCTCTAAATCAACGCATCTTTAAGGGTTTTTTGAGAAATCAACAATTTTATTATAACTGGTTGTGATTAACCTTATTTATTATAAAAACTATCAAAATTTTGATCATTTTCAAACCACAGCATTACGCAAAATATCAAAATTTCTATTGTGACCTACAGACGATTGTACAGTATTGACGAACTGCAATCCTTGGGAATAATTTACAAACTGTTTATGTTCAATTGAAACTTTTGTGCTATAGATCTGAGCAGCTTCCCTTAAAATTTACTCAGAAATAAATTAGGAATTTTCTGAAAACATATTTCATATAATTCCTCGTAAAATTGTTTTATTTTCTTTGTATATTTTCAGTAATCTTTTAAACTATTTTTCAGAAATTGCTACTCATAGTTTTCCTAGCATTCTGTTTTGAATTATTGAAAGGGTTTTCAGAGATATCTCTAGATATCTTATAGAGTTTTCTTCAACATCAGTACATAGTTAACACTTTCATTAAGATATTCTCAGAATATAAGTGCAAGATCTTTTGTAGTTCCATAGATACAGTATGTCAAAGTTGAATTCCACTTTCTAATAAAAGCTCAAATAATCCTTCAATTGAGTCTTCTCCTAATAACGGCTCTATAGAATTCGTCACTGACTCTTACTACAATTTCAAAAATTTTCAAAGGTTCCCCCGAAAAATGATGCAGGAGCTTAAGGCTCAAGAATCCATCATTCAATCATCATCAATCATTAAAAATGAAACACCAGTTTTTTTTTGTTTAAATTTCAAGGAATTCTCATGAACATTTATCATCGCGTTTTAGATAGCAAGTGCAATGCAATGATAGATTATCTCGAACATTGCTTCAATTTTGGACAAAAAACTGGGTTTGAAAATTTGTAAAATGATGATGGTTATTTTCCTCTTAACAAAACTAAAGATAATCCTGTGAGTACTTTTTTTTGTATTTTAACCGGGAATAATAACAAATTCCGATCAGTGGATTTCAACAAAATTGTGTCAGAATTATGTCAAGTTTTGTTACAAATAACAAATTTTGTTTCACTTTTGATAGATGCACTTTGAGTTGATAGATAAACTTAGAACATGATTAAAACAAAACTTGTTATAATAACAAACGCTGTTCCAAATTCATTTCTATTTAAAACATAAGTATAACACAGTTTGTTATAAAAAAGTGAGAGCATTTTCTCATACATCTGCATTTTTATTCATGTAAAGAAAGTAACAAATTTCGTATTAATTCAGATATAGTGAATAACATGTTATATTTTTGTTTGACTTGGAGCATGATGAGTTACATTCATTAATTATAACAAAATTTGTATCAATTTAGTTTGGTGTTCTTCTACATATTCGGTCAAAATTTTGTTTATTTTAACTACTAATCAGCCAGTATTATAACATATGTTGTTAGAAACGAAATGCGGTAACTGCATTATATTTGTTCCAGCTCTGTTTAATCCACCGGTCGGGATATATTTGAAAGTATTACATTATTTCAATAAATCAATCCAGCAATTTTCCTAGGAATTGCTTAATTTTTGACTGACAATAGGAGTTAGTCAACAACAACCTGAAGAATATATTAGATTTTCCTTCAAGTGCTACAAATGGTATTAATTCAAGAACACATCTGAAAACATATTTAAGAATTGCTCTAGGGAAGCCTTCAAAATATTACTTTCTAGATTCTACAAATAGTTACAATGAATATTCGTAGAAGAATCCTGGATAGTGAGAAATTCTCGGATGCCTTAAAACTTCTGAGAAAGTCCTTAAAACTATCCCTCGTTTATTGAAACATCACAGGAAAAATACCTGGAGTAATATGTTTAGAAACATTTTGGTCTTTTCCTGATGATTTGGAAGTTTCGAAATTTATCAACAAAATGTTATGTTGTTTCTTAAAAAAAGGTGATGAAATTCCAATTTCACCCATTTTTCTTTAAGTTATAAATATTAGAATTTTGGCAACATTTTGTTTGTCTCAATCATTTTGCCTATTCCACGAATATCACCCTGTATCACCAAAATGATCCCAGGAGGAGTTCTTGAGGGATTTGACGAGGAAAATATGAAGAAATAAAGAATAAGTTTTTAACATTCTATACGTGAATTTTTCACGTATCCGAATATTTCTTTGTTTGTGGAGGCATGATGTATGGAAATATGAAGGGGCCGGAAAAATCATAGAGTTATACAGTATATCGGGATATGGAATATACACTAGTTTTCGACCTTCAAGAATTATATATGCCAATTTTCGAATTCTCACAAAAAGTAGGACAAAATTTTATTATCGTAAATTGGTGCTTCTCCCTTATTAGAAAAATTCCTTGAGAAATTCTAATTACTGAAATTTAACTGAAAATAATCCAACTACTTAAAGCAATATCTCTGAATTAATGTTATGTTATTTTTTTCTGTGCGAAATTACAGTATGGCGCATAAAAAATGCGGAAATTGTTTCAAGGTGAACTTGGCATGCACAAGCGTTTTATTGCGTTCGTGAGTGGATTTAATTTCTGATTTCTGTATTACTGGCATAACTTTGCTGTATAGTACTATTTTACTAACCTAAATAATGCATTAAAGCAAAAAAGTCTGATGATTATGCTTTCTAAAAGAAGGAAAAAGTGTTTGTCCGTCGTATACTTTGGTAATAAACTAAACAACTTCGAAAATCACACTTAATCGTTTGAAATATTAGTATGTTTGGTAAAATAGGATGGAGGAGTTCTTGGGCAACGTGTCTTCCATGGCCATAATAATAAAAAAATGACAAATTACACCGTCTTTAGCACATAGGTTGCACAGACTGAACGATCACTAACATTAGGCAACGGACAACACGAAACACTTAGTAGCACAGCCCAGAATTTTTCGTTTGACGAAAAGTTTTCACCGACTGGAGCCGCTAACCGCAAGGCCACGAAGCCCACAACATAAGATATTTTGCCAGAGTCATGATTTTGTCAGCATTTGCATCTCAGGCAGCGTCCTTTTATTACGTAACGCTATAATTGAAATTTTTTTACCCCCTCCCCCCCCTTCGTAAAGCTTTTTGTATGGAAATTTTTAACTTTTTGTATGGGCCCTAACGCTTGAGCCTACGCCTCCTCTCCCTAGAGCGTTACGTAATTTGTGGATGCCACCTTATAAGTTTGATGTGTCTTTATTTATTTTTTTTCTTTTAGATTAATCTGTATAAATAAAAATGGAATTGTGTTTGAATGTTACGTAATGGCTTGAGAACGGGTCATCGGATTTGCATCATCCTTCAACACTTGCATTCGTCTAGGATGTGTTCGAGCGTACCGTCGATGGGGGTGACAATGGGTCTAGGGGGTGAGATTGGGTCAAAACGGAAAAATATGTTTTGTGAAATATTTCAGCTAATAACGCTGATATTACTAAAATTAATAATTCATATGTTAGGGAACATATTATTACACATAATTCATAACAATATACATTTTTAGAAAAAGTAGTTTTTGTTTACTACATCAATAAACTTGCATGTTGAAACTAGATAAAATTTACAACATTAAATTTCTCCTGTACAAAGTATCACGCATGTATCCTAGCCTCTATCGTTGTATTAGTAGAATGTTGAAAGTCTTTTCATTACACATCACAGGTATTTTCAGGAATCTGTTTGATTTTCCCACAAAAAAATCATTTTTTTCTGTACGATGTCTAAAACATTGAAAATGGGGGTGAGATTGGGTCAAGCAAGAACGATAGTAAATGAAATTCCAAGTCCACTTTTTTGACATTTTACGGTGCCGGGTGTTCTCTTTTTTCATTAAGATGTGTTTATTCTTTCTAAATACAGCATCTCTGAAACATCAAACCAGTCTACTTAAGTATTCCGTGCATTAAATAACAATACAACGCATTTTGACAACTTCTCAAACCAGCAACTGTGTTTCGTGCGCAGCAACATCGTAAATTTTTATCAAAAGGGTGTTTTTTTTCTAAATTTGATTATTTATTAGTGCTTTCATATTATAGAAACATCACGCGGAAGTACAAATGAGTTGGATCGCTGAAATACTGGGATTATGACGTCAACTTCTGCCTGAAATTTATTGATCGTGGAATGGCGCACCGAAATTTAACTATTTGCGAAGGTTTAAAATAATCACTGTTTCAGTACACCTTTGGGGAAACTGAATGGGCTTTATAGCAATGGGGATGAGACTTTGAAGACAATTTGAGGGAAAAACCAAGAAAATTTATGTAAACTTGACGATAAATGTTGGGTTTACATATTTTTTCTCATAGCTCTTCAATGTTCAGTATAATCTTTCTTTTAAGTGGGTTTATCATACTTGTGAAACACCTTAGATATCTTTGTGTCTTGTTTGCATCGTTTTTTGTCAATATTTTTCAGTTGTGAATGGTTTTGAAATCATATTCTTAAAAACAAGTTATTTCAATTACAGTGACCCAATGTCACCCCCTGTATGGGGTGAGATTGGGTCATTTTTCATTCACTTGTGGTGCCGCTGTGAATAAATATTTGTCTTTAATTTTTTGAACAGTTGTTTATGTACCATCAAAGTACATTCACACCAAATTTGAAGTTTATTGGAGTTAAATTGCGATAGTTATTCAAAAAATAAATCGCACATATCCCTTTTTGACCCATTGTCACCCCCAACGACGGTAGACAAAGTTTGGGAAAGTATCCGGAATAGTGCATGGCATTTGTCAACAGCCTACTTGATGGTTAGACGAAGTTTACCGGGATCACTAGTAAAAAATTAAAACAGAGGTCTAGAAGAATTTTTCGAGAAAGAAGTTTCTATCTTCAATTACAGACAACTAGAAGAGTACAAGCTCATATTTTTTTTTTAAGCAAAACAAAGCCGTTTGACACACTTACATTAACTTCTCTACTAGCTTATTTTTTTATCCTGAAAAATATATTCATATCGTGATATGTTAACAAAAATTTTCGCAAGTTCTCAAAAAACTCTTCTAGATTAAGAACCTGTTTTGATATTGATCATTGGTCATCTGGATCCGGAAATATTACAAAATTCCTTGGAGGAATGACGCGTAACCTAACCCACGTAAATTTCTCAGGCTACCGAATTTTTATCGTATTAGGATGTTCACTCCTCGGAACAATGCATTAATGAAAATATTCTGTGGAAAAAAAATCAATTTGGTGCAGCCATCTTTGAGCAATCAGCATTAATGTTCATGGTACCACGGTGGCCAAATAAAGATCTTGATAACTTCAAGAAGCATCATATCGCAATTTTCAGATATCTCTAAGAATATTTGCCGCTTTGTATGATTTTTTCAGAGAAGCTCCATATTACCTGGAATATCCTCAAAATCAGTTCACCAATGATTAATATCGACATGAATTCTTAAATTAGAAGAGATTTTTGTGAAAAAATATGGTGCATAACCATGGAGAAACAAAAAAGTTATCGCGGTTAGTATATTTTTGTTTGCGGTGAAAAATTAAGCTGTTGGTAGAGGGGTTAACATCCAATCACGGCTCTTCAGAATTAGCCGTTTATTTTAAAATATGCTGAAGTCTCCAACGCTCCAGGTATAAACCTCTTTTATAATTTGACATGGGCAATTGTTCGAGACAAGGCTTGTTAATAATTTCACATCTTCGTTAAGGTTTAAAAAGTTTTCATCACAAAGATATTGAATTAAATGACTGCAAGATAAAATTTTAAGTTATGCTTTTAATTCCTCTACAGTAAGAAGAGATTAACATTTAAAAATAATGCCTTAAACGAAAAACAAAATCTAAACAGATTAAATAATATAAATAATAAATACCGTTTTTGTTTCAATTCTTTTTTCCATATAAAAATTACCATACAACATGATATGACGATTTTCGCATTTTTTTCATTTACTGTAGGCTGACACAAATATTCGTTTTCATTAATGTCTTGAAAAACGTCGTAAATTTCGAAGGGCAGAAAAAAAATCCAATATTTCATTAACCTCTGTAAGGTATTTGAAGTTTTTATACTAAAAAAAAAACAGATAAAATGAAGATTCAGAGGACTATTGAAATAAGTGCAAAGACTTACATCAAGAATAATAACTCAAAAATATACAGTGTTTTTTCTTATTTATTTTGTGTACCTTCCAAGTGGTCTCGGATATAGAAGAAAATAAAAATTTGTGTGATTTTTCAAAAGAAAACTTCAAAAAGCCATTTAAGCTCGAAGCCATTTCTTAAAAAATGCTAGAGGATTATTACTACCGAAATGTCTTGTACAGTGTTGGTGGTAGGTCATTTGGCATAAAGTCGTTTGGCATAAAGCCGTTTGGCATAAAGTCGTTTGGCATAATGGTAATTTGGCATAATGGTCGTTTGGCATAATGGGTCTGAAATCAAGCATTTCTTAAGATGACATTCGCTTTTTCGTTTCTATTGAATCTTTATGATGACATCAGGCTTGTTTTGAAATCAATTGATACTTTATTCAACAATCATATGCTCTTGAATAAACTAAAGCATATTAGGAAAGTAATAACCAATGATATTCTGTTATATAACCAGAAATTACCCTTCTTTCCAATATTAATTCTTCTTTTGAGTTTCGCTATTGGAATAAATTTTTGCACAGAAGATTTCGATATATTTAGCACAAATTTACCCTTCTTTCAAACGTTCTATGTTTTTTTTTTATCTAAATATGATGAAACCATAATTATGGGTTTAAAAACTGTTGATTTAAAATTTCAATAAATTTCACCTTCTTTCATACATAGGCTGTTTTTTTGAGCATTATTTTTTAAATATTTTATTGTTTCCATTTGACCAATGGGTGGCATTCGATAACATTGATCTTCTCAAAATTTTAGCACTCATAATTGTCGTAACTTTATACATTTCAGGGTGGTGAACGAACTGGCCATCAAACATGCACCCTTTTTTATTTAATTGGCGGTTCTTTCGAGTTTTACTGTCCTCATTATTTTTTCCAACATGAGTATAGCCGAGAATGACAGAATACCTCCTTCTTTTGATTGGTTACCGTTCTTTCTCGTTCACTATCCAGCCACTGAAGACTGTTATAGCACATATTTAAATTATTCGGGGAAACCGGTCATTCGGGGAAATGGCATTCGAGGAAAAGGGAAATTCGAGGAACTGGAATTCGGGGAACCGACATTCAGAGAAAGATTCGGAGAAAAGTAGTACAATTATAATTATATATATTAGTATAATTCTGTACGCAATTTTTGATGTCTTTTCGTTTTATTATGCCGCAATAATTTTTGGCGCCCAAACTTCTATTGGTTCAATCATTAATTTTGCTTTCTTTTAAAATTAGGCTGTTTTTTATATTTATACTGTTTTAAATTTAATTATTTATGTTAACCATTTTTATATTTTTCTGTTTTATCAATTCTTGCAAGACGTGCTGCTTCTTCTTCTTCTCCTTTCTGGTATTACGTTCCAACTGGGACAAAGCCTGCTTCTCAGACTAGTGTTCTTATGAGCACTTCCACAGTTATTAACTGAGAGCTTACTATGCCAATGACCATTTTTGCATGCGTATATCGTGTGGCAGTTACGAAGATACTCTATGCCCTGGGAATCGAGAAAATTTCCATCACGAAAAAGATCCTCAACCAGCGGGATTCAAACCAACGACCCTCAGCATGGTCATGCTGAATAGCTGCGCGTTTACCGCTACGGCTTTCTGGGCCCCCACGTGCTGCTATAATGATAATAACTTCAGAACCTGCCAATATTCAACTTATATTTTGCAAACGCATGATCTCCTTTCAAGATATGCTGGAAAAAATATTTTCTTAATCACAAATTTTCCCTTCTTTCGATAAAAGATGGTATTTTTGATGTACACTTCCTACATTTAAATTTATATTGAATCGTTGAAAAGTTTAGCTTCAAACATTTCCTTTTAAAAATGTGATGTTCATTTGAGTTATGCTGGGAGAAGATTTTCTTTGCGTTAGAGCCTTAAACATTTCAAACGCTAAATAATTTGCTCTCGTATATAGCCTATTTTTACATTATGCTGCAGTAACAGATTATTGGATTAGAGCTTTTAATATTTTGCAAATAAAATTTTCTCTTCTTTTATCAAGTAATTTTCATCAAGTCTTTCGTCCAAACTGGGCAGAGCTTGATCTGCAGCGAAATATTCAATGAGCGTTGCCTTTATCAATAACTTCGAACTTTCTTTGCCAATTTAATATTTTAAAATATATATACATCTGGGATGAAGAGAAAATTATTATTCCGAATAGATCTACCACCAGACTCTTCACGAGTTTTATTTAGTAATGCACTCTAATTTCACAACAATTTTTGACATTCATAGCTTGAAAAATCTCTGAAGGATGGTGTTCGTTGAGAATCTACCTAATTGTTTTTGCTATGGGTTCGGTGATGTTGATCTCGGAAAAGCTAAAAAAATGCCGATATTTATTCTAAGTCAATCTTAATGCCAAACAACCATTATGCCAAACAACCTTTATGCCAAACGACTTTATGCCAAACTGCTTTATGCCAAACGGCCTTATGCCAAACGATTTTATGCCAAACGGGGTACAATCTACAGTGTTGTCGTAAATGATCCGAGCTATCCGCTCGATTCGTTATTCCATTATTTAAATTTTTATAAAATCTTGTTTTCCTAAATTACACAATAGGAAAACCAACTACTGAGCAATAAAAATCGACAATGAAAACCGAATTTAGTACTATAGTATATTCCACAAGAATTTGTTTCCTTTAACAGATACTCGTATTTCGTCCTCGACTGTTAGGACGTCTTCAATGTCATGTACCAGAGCCAAGTCTGAAGACGGTCTTACAATTGAGAACGAAATACGCGTTCCATTATCGGCAATGTATCGCAAGTTTTATAAGTAAGAGCAGCGAACGAGAGCCCCAAAGGGAGAGCAATGGTAAAAACCATTTGTCTAGCTTGTTTTTCATTGGGGATAGGTGTTTATTTTACTGGCACGATCTTCATTAATTTTACTGGATTAAATCCCTCATTTACTAGCAGGTATTCCACTAATCAGCTCGAATATTTATTGTAAATTGAATGCATAAAATCATGACTCGTGCATCCGTTTATGATCGATAAAATAAAATAATGCTAGTGTGAGACTGAAACCAACCATCCTCCGATTAAGATTCACGTACTCAACCACACAACCACTTCGTTCTGTTGAATTATTATGAGTCAATCTATATTAATGTGTTGAAGCAAAGCGCACTGCTTGATGCTGTTACTCTGGATGTTACGTTCATGAAGACTCATGATTATGACTCCTGGAATCATGATTTGTTGTCCCTAGGGTAGATGTACCAATAGTGGAGGTACTAAGCACGATTGAACTTCATTTAACCGTCTAAATTCAAGACGCGCAATTAATGTACATGTTACTGTTGTAACGGGAAGTAACGACCATTGACTTAATGAGAAAAATGATTCCATCGCAGTAACCCACGGCATGTCAGAGAAAAATAATACCTCCACTTTTGGTACACTGTTCCTTTAGTTGTGGTATATTTTTAATTTGTGTTCCTATAGTTGCATTTTTTTTTTTTTTTTTTGTTTAGAGAGACTTTACCCAGAAGGGGCATTCGTCTCTATATAGTTGCAATATCCGTTGTTTTTTTATGGGATCCTCCACTATAGGAACCCTTTATCACAACTATTGGTACAACTAAGAAAAGTGTTAGCAATTTTAGTGATATTTCATAAGTTTTAAAGCAATTTGAACGCTGTTTTTAACTATTTCGTGTATCAACAAGCCAATACGTCGATTGGCAGTGCCGGTTCTGTGGCCAATGTAATGAAATCAGTGAAAACGGCACTACCGCAACTATAGGAACACCCTAAGGGAACAATTACCCTACACACTTAGATTTTTTTTCAGGAGCTCGCACAACCGTGCGATTCTCGATTTCCAGATTTTAACCGAGACTCAGCTAACAAATTTTCCGGTTGCTTAGCAACCAGCACGATTTACTGATACTCGGCTTTTATTTCCTAAGATCCCAGGAATTTTTTTCCGACTGTTGTGCTGTGCGTATCTCGGTTAAATTAAGCCGAGATTCGGCATTCTGAATTGAGTGTGTAATCAATACAATTTCATGATCGTGATTTGGGAACCATGTTGTTTCATGCAACGCGCAAAATTGGTAAATCAACGTTTGAAGTCGCAATCCTGGCTACACCCATGCAGCTTTGCTGAGCCGCAGCAATGCCAACCAGCAGCAGAAGGGATTGTTGAATGGCGGATGGATGGGATGATGGATTGTAGCATCCGCACATTTGCCGGTGCACAGAGCGGACAGACCGCCAAGCAGCCATTGGGACCCCAAGTGGAAAGTGGATGGCATTTTGCGATGTATCTCTGCTCTTCGGTGGTCCGGGGATGAGACGAACCCGCATTTGAGCTTATTTAGTGCACGGAAGGGAAGAATGATGTTTGAAGAACCGAGTCGAGCGCCCTTCGTTTGATGATATGTGCTTCATAATATTGTATTCAGCAGGAAATGTGGATTTTTTATCCCCCGTTCTGACCTCACTTGAACTGGATGCTGGCTGCTGCGGTATGTTTCGGTCGGAACAACAGCTGATACACGTGTACGCTGCAGCGCAGATTGGATTTCCGGAATTAATTTTTCCGTTGGTCTGCCTTTTTCCGGTGGACAATAAGTGCTCTCATGCGGTGTATACGAAAATTGCACAACAAAATGGGATTTTCCACAAGGCACCGCAAAGTTCAACTTCAAACTATAACCGCTGTGTTGCATAGAGAGGTAACGAATTTCCTTCCGCCCACTGGACGGCGTAATAAAGATATCCCGCAGCCGAAAATTGAATGAAAATTTAATAAATTTAATTCAATCGTTACAAATAAGCTTCTGGCTACGTAGCCTCGTGGAAATTTATTCATTCATGGGTATAAATTTCGTGCCTTCGTGGCATTTCCCTCAAGTAGTCAGCCACTCGAAAACGAGAATCGGAGCATTTTCTAAGACGCCCGATTCCTTCTGTTCTTTTATTTAGATTTCAACCCCCTCCGGGGTGCTTTCCGCCGAGCTGAATTCCAGTTGGTTTTCCGACAGCTCCAGTTCATGTAGGCAGCGAAGAACCTCGACCGGCGTTGAGATATTCAATATCAGAGCACGGTATTGGATTGCCGCAGCACCGTAGCAGTCTTCGTCGTCGACCTCGTCATCGTCATCAGTTTTTTCGGTCGATGTCCTCGTTTGAAGTCTCGAGTGGCTGACTGACTGGAGGAGCAGCACATCATGGCAAGTACAATTGGATGACTCAATTACATGAATCGGTGACGTTGTAGTACGGCAATCGTCCGCCTCCGGTTCGACATGTGTTCATGCGGTCGCTACAAAGTGGTTGCAATTTTTCTGCTGGATGGTTTCATCTTATTAGGGCTTGGGTATGGAACGAGTAAGCGATCTTAAATTGGATTGAAACTATTTTGAGGCATAGGAATGGTGGATGGTTCGTGTAAGGCATGTTGATCTTGTTTTCATGGAATTGGAATATTGTACTAGATTTTGTGATACGCAATGCAATCAAAAAATTTATTGATGCCTCACAATGATCATAAACAGCTTCTGTAAATATCCAAGAAATAAAATCAAATCTTAAAAAATAAATTGTTCTACACACAGAAAGCTAAATGCGTCTTGGTTCCAACCAGTGCCACATGAAAAGATTAAATTCTGCACACCAATCAAACTTCTCGAATCTATCGCACGTTTGATCTCTGTAAATATCAGATCAGATCTTCCAAGCAGCAATTATTATGTTAGTTTGTTTTAACCATCATAAATTAAACGCAAATTACCTTATTCAACTCAACGAGCACCTTCTTCCCAAGAAAGTCACTACTCAGCTATTGTGTAATTTGGAAAACTTTCAAATGCCACGCCATCCTGGTCGTCAAATGTGTCCCATCCCACGTCCCAAAACTCGTAAATTTCCCTACTAGTGGCCCCCATCGGCCAAAGGTTTACCCCTTGAAACATTTATAAAATGTGACATTCTGCGCTCACCTCACCTCCAACGACGCAGAAAAGATGTGGAGAACACTTTCTGGAACAGGGCGGGCACCCAAGACATAAAACTTGCCCGTTTGTTATGTTTAATGAAAAATTAAAGACAAAGTCGTGTGGAGGAGCCGTTTGTTGCGCTTCCATCCAAAAGAAACGTGGGAAGGGGAGAATGGATTGTCCTGTTCTTCTCTGCTGGTGAAGCTGAAGCACTTCCAACATACACGCGACCGAGTAAACAGCTTAAACCTGAAGCACCCGGGCCGCGTAATTAAACAGCGCAGTCACTCTTCTCCCAAGATCCGAATACAACATAAAAGTCGAAATGGGCGACTCCGGGAATGGGTGCTTGATGTTCATAAAAACTAAATTAAACATAAAATATGTTAATTTCATATGAGATTCTGATGCTGTCTTGTCTTGCGAATGGGAGTTTTTCTGGCTTCCGTCCCCCAAAAGCACGTCACTCATCTTGGAGCGCAGGGAAGGGCCGAGTTCCAAACACAAATAATAAAAATCGTTGATGGGAGAGCAGTAAAGAGCCATGTTTAGCAGACTCATTTATGGGACTAGAAGTCGTGGAAGCGCGTAACGGCATGGAATCCTTTCAGGATTGTACGACACCGAACCCCCACCACCTGATCCTTGGCAGGATCGCGTACTTAAGAGGGGCGCGAGGGAAATAATTACGATGATAATGTTTATCATCGTTTTTATTTTTATTCGCTCAAAGTTTCATGTACTTGAGAGCGCTCTTTGCCTATGGAAAACATCATGTTTTTCGGATGTTCATTTGTCGTGTCGTCGAGGGCTCGTGGACCCGAAATTTGACGGGGCATTGCCCAGGGGCGTGTCCAGATTTTGCTTGAAGGGGACGGCCTTAAAAATTCAATCACGATTTTCACGCAAAAAGATCGTTATATCCGAACTCTCACCCTTTTTACACGTTAAACTATGAAGAATATTTACATTTGTTTTTATTTAACAATGAGTATATAGGAGTACAAATCGCGTCTGGTTTAAATTTGTTTAATAAATAACAAGTGCATATAACGGGTTTGAAAATTCCATTGGAAAAAAGTATGAAATTTTATAAATTGACGCTTATATTGAGCTGTTAGGTAATCCAATCCGCATGGTTATTAAATTAATTAACTCATTACGCGTGGTAACGATGAACAAATTATGGGTGAAATTATGAAAAAAATCCACGTGCTCGGCTGGCATTCCAGCCAAGCACATGGATTTTTTTCATCATTTCACCCATAATTTGTCCATCTTTACCACGTGTAATGAGTTAATTAATTTATGAAATTTTGATTGATCGGGAAGTTTACCGTGGCCAGTTAATCCCGACTAATGGATTACAACAAAATTGTAGCAAAAGTATATCAAAATTTGTAACAAATAACAAGTTTTGTTTCATTTTTGTTACAAACACTTTGTGTTGATGGAAGAAATTATAACATAATCAAAACAAAATCAGTTAGATCAACAAAGGCTGTTTCAAATTTGTTTCAATTCAAAACATAATTATAACACCATTTGTTATACTTTTGCTATAATTCATTATTTTTGTTATTTTCACTAATACTCATCCAAAATAATAACATATTATGTTAGAAACAACGCGCTAACTGAGTAGCAAAATCTGTTACACCTCTGTTGTAATCTACTGGTCGGGATGGTATATACACTCCCGTGCATAAGTTTGGGTTCACCCCCTAAAAAACATACAAAAGTGTTCAGTTCATATCCCTGGGATTACACGTTCAATTGAAACTCTGTTAGCTGCATTCAAAAGGCAAAGAGTTATTATTACTTCGTATGTAGTTTTCCAAAAACATTTTTTTGAAATTTTTATACTAAATTTTTGCTCAAAGTTGTGACATTTAAAAAAAACACTGTAAATACATAGTTAATTTCCTCAGCATTGGATCAACCAAAATTTTAAAACAAGGTGTCATTAGAATCGTAATCTTATATTCTTTGAAGGGCGCTCACGAATTTTTTGCGGAAAAAATTGAAAACTATTCAAAATCAATGAAACAGTCATTCAAGTCCTCGTGTAAAAGTTTGGGATCACCCCTCAGTATGGTGTATCGTGCAAAAGTTTGGGTGCACCTGAACATACTTAAAACACGAAAAATCTGTGAAATCTCAAACCAAGCATGTACGCGCGATTATTTGCGTTTGAAAAAGCTATGAATTATTAAAATCGGTTGAAAAATGGCAAAGATATTGACAAAAATTATTTGCGTGCGGCTCAGGTGAACCCAAACTTTTGCACGATGACTTGAATGACTGTTTCATTGATTTTGAATAATTTTCAAATTTTTCCGTAAAAAAATTCGTGAGCGCCCTTCAAAGAATATAAGATTACGATTCTAATGACACCTTGTTTTAAAATTTTGGTCGATCCAATGCTGAGGAAATTAATTATGTGTTTTCAGTGTGTTTTTTTTTTAATGTCACAACTTTCAGCAAAAATTTGGTAAACAAATTTAAAAACAATGTTTTTGGAAAAATATGAACAACTCTTTGCCTTTCGAATGCAGCTAGAGAATTTCAATAGGACGTGTAATTCCAGAGATATGGACTGATTACATTTGTATGTTTTCTAGGGGGTGATGCACGGGAGTGTAAGTAGATATATAAGTATATTTCATCTTAAAATTCGCTAAAATAAATTCCCCCTAGTTTTTCTTTTTTTTTTGCCAAGTAAAACGCTCGATATTCCTCCATCAAACAGTTTTTCGTAGTGTTCCACCAAGGAATCCGTCAGAAATTCCACCAAAAAATATTTTCGGAACTCTTGAGATATTTCTTTTTTTTTTTTTGGTTTTTCGTCATATGATTTAAAGTCTTCAAGTGGTTCTTCCACGTATTCTATAAGTGGCTAAAGACAACGTGTTCCTATAAGAAGTCCACACGTTAAGTGTTATACCATTCAAAAAATATTCTGTAGTGACAAAAAAAAGTTTTAAATATTGTATGTGTTTTGGAATGCTATTTTAACGTTAACAAGCGTTTTATCGACACTTATAGTTGCAAATCATTCACATTTACTTGAATAAATGAATAAAAGTGACTTCTATTGTAGTCATAAAAATGTGTTTCATAATATAACATACATTTAAAATAAAAGCATGAAACGAACTCACCAAATTGATCAATCATCCTTGATTAAGCAGCCATAAGCTACTTCATCGACATGAAAACGAAATCGCTTACTTGGGCCTTTAAAGAGCACTGCCCAGTAAACAAAACGCGTTAAACGAGAAAAAAATCACTGGTTATTCGAAAAACGAACTCACTTGCCTTCAAAAAGTGCTCTTCACTCTTCATTGTTTAACAAGACAAAGATTTTTCAAGAATTCATTTCGAAAATCGTACATTTATTTGAGATATCCTCATGATATTTATTCAGGTGTGACACGTTATAATTTTTGAAGGATTTTATCATAAATTTCCACTGAATCTCATCAAAGACTAGTCCATAAATATTTTCCCTGAGGAATTTCTCTCTTATTTAGTAAATGCATCCAAAAGTATATTCAAATATTGTTTCTGTCTGTGAGAAAAACGTTAGTTAAGCGTTTTCTCCAGAAAATTCTAGCCTATTTTCTAGAACTATGTCACCACCAACAATTTCTTTAAAGTTATATGAGAATTTCTTCGCTGATTTTGGTCTACTCAGAAGCAGGCATGGTAAAAATTTTGGAATGTTGTCAAGCGGATTATGGCATTGAATAGCATGTATTACCGAATTGGTCACGTTGACAAACATTTTTCTATGATATTTTCTTCGGGGCAGTTAGATATTAGATATGTTATATTATTGTCTAATTCATATCTATTCATGACAATTAACAGCGCTTCATTTCCATGCAGAGGTTTAGACACAAATTGTCCCAAGAATTCCTGGAAAATTCATTAAGGAATTTCTATAAAAATCCCTTTCAGAAAGGATCCTAGAATTTCTTCAGGATTTGTCCAGGATTTCTTTCAAAGAATATTCCTAGCAGAAGTTTGTGGAATCCGAGATTATTTTTTTAATTTCCATTGGGCTTTACAGGTATTATACTATGAATGTTAGTATCTTTGTGAAGTAAAAGATGACATTTAAGGACAACTCTGATACAAATTCTCATGTATCCTTGAAATAGAGTGCCTGAACTTTTGGAGGAATCCAGAAAAAAAAGGAATATCAGAGTACTTCTAAGGAAAAACACAAATTAATTCCTCGATAGGTCAACAAGAGATTATTTGGATAAAATTTACCGTAATTTGTAGAGCAAATCCATTTTTATCACTTGCAGTGCCCTGTTTAAATTCTTGTATTATTTTCCAAAGAAAATTTTGGAAATTTACGAACTCTTTGTAAAAAATGTTCAATTAAAAAAAACACCTTACTGGAGTTCTGCTGAGTATTCCTAAATTTTTGTATAAATATCTGATAGTATGACAGATAATTTCCTGGAAAAATTTCTCCTGGGATCACTATAAACCATTTTTTCGTGTAATATCTGAATTTGTTTTTAGTATAACCAAAGAAGGAATGCTTGTAAGGCATGGAACACATATTACGTAACGCTGTAATTCAAGGTATTTGACCAAATTCCCCATCACATTATGTAACAAAAAAAAAAACAAACGTTTCTCCCTATTGTAACATAAAGTATTTTATTTCAAAACACGTCTTTCGCATCCTCCTTTCAATTTTTGACTAAAATTAACACTTCTACGAAAGACTCCAATTATTGTTTTGTAACCTGAGAATTGAACCAATTTATTAAACAATTCAGACAAGTTTTGGCAATTTTCAATTTGACTTTTTGATATCCTTTCCAAGACCAACTAAGATTTATGGTATCACGGTAATAAAATTGGAAAAAATAAATTTTTCTCTGCCCTAACTGTTCAAAACGTTAACCCTCTAATACCCAACCCCGCCTTTAGACGGGGTACACTTTGGAATTTTGTGTATTTTTTCGTAAGTCGGAAATCAAAATGGTTTTATTTCAGGCTTAAACCTTGACTCATTACACGCATTTAAGAAAAGTTTTTTATGATTTTTGAAACTTTTTTGTATTTTTGAAAATTGTTTGAAAAATTGTATTCTTGTATAACCTTCAAATTCCTGGGGTTTATTTAACGTGTAATATAAAAAATCGGACCTTTTATATTTTTCTACTATAAACCTACAACAGAAAAAGAGCTTGGTGGTATTTAAAGAATTCCAAACCTGTTTTCCGTTAATTACACGGAAAACAAAAATATTTGCAGAAAAATATTTAAAATTTATTTTTCTTAAAAATACCGTAAAAGCTTGAATTTTTATTATTGCCAAAAATCAGTAACTATTAGAGGCTTCAAGAAAAAAATGAAAAAGAATAGGTATGTTCAAAAAAAAATTATAAAAATCAAAAACCAAAATTCATAAATTTGCAAATAAAAATAAATCATTGCCCAAAACGTGTTTAGAACGATTTTAGATAACTTAAAATGATATTTAGATCAAAAATAAAGATTTGGGTATTAGAGGGGTAATAAATATTACCTTGAATATTACACATTTATAGATTTTCTTCATATTCCTCAGATTCCAATTATTATTCAGATTTAAATCGAATACACGCGGAAAATTCTTGGACGATTGACATAACTTTTCCGATAATTGATTTAACATGCCTGGATACAATTGTTACAAGCATATTATCGGTGCTTCTAAACTGACGGTATGCTTGGCCCAATCGCTTTTGCTTTTGTTTCTGTCTTCCATCGCATGAATATTTCAATTATATTATTGTTGAATTAGCTTTCCGCACATTATTACCTTGAAACGTTATGAGCTGTAGCGCAAAAAACCGCTGTTTACCAACTAGCGAAGTTGGAGTAGATGTAAGTTAATACGCTCTCACTATCAAGATAGCGGTTTGTATTCCTGTTCCCAAATATTTTTTTTTTTCATTTTGTCACATTTTTGCAATGTCGATAAAGAAGATTCATGCCAGGTTTAACAACACAACATCAACAATAATACCTTTGTCATGATTGTATATTAATATTGAGTCAATCATATCTATGGTTGATTCAATTATTTTGTGTAGTTGAACCAATCATACCAAAAAGTTAAGCCAACCATAGATATTGTTGAATCAATTTTAATGTATGGTTGACTAAAATTCAATGTAAAATATGATTGATCTACCAGCAAATATGATTGACTGGACAATTCTTTTTTCTCCGTGTAGATCGACGTTTTGTCAGATATTCGCATTGTTTTTCGTTGCCATGTTTTGCCCCTCCGACTTTTTTTTTTCTATTCGACGTTTTGGCATTCGACATTTTGTCCTTTCGTCGTTTTGTCCTTTCGACGTTTTGGTATTCGACATTTTGTCTTTCGACGTTTTGTCCTTTCGTCGTTTTGTCCATTCGACGTTTTGGCATTCGACATTTTGTCTTACGACGTTTTGTCCTTTCGTCGTTTTGCCCTTTCGACGTTTTGTCCATTCGACGTTTTGGCATTCGACATTTTGTCTTTCGACGTTTTGTCACCCAACCGACGTCTACACACTACCGCCATCTGTTGGTCCGTCGGCCAAACACACCAATTTTAGCTTTGGAAATACATGTCCTCATGACTATGGTTTTGATCTTAACTTGTTCTAAGTGTTACGACTGTTTGTCTGTGCCAAAACTATCATAAAGCCGGGTTTTTTCGAGTTGTTTTCTCGTATCATATGTTTCTTCAAATAATTTAGTAACTTTCCGTTTTTCAAAAAGTAAGTAGATGAAAAACCAAATTTAGTACTGAACCATTTAATTCCACTATAGTTTGTATTTTGTGACAGATAGGGGGAGATCCCCCAGTACCGGACAGCACCCAATACCGGACAAAAAAGAAACATTGAGAAATCATGGTCCAATACAGATGGTGTATTAGTAGAAAAGGAAGCTATTAAGGAGACTAAAGTTTGTGTAGAATAACACATCCGTTAAATATGCATGCCCTTTTCAAAAAGTTTAAAAGTTTGAAAATCCTAACAAATTTGACGTATCGCCTTAATTTCAAGCCTATTTAGTAATTATTTTGAACATGAAAAAATGCTTTGAATTATGCAAGCATGTTCGAACATAATCCTAATTTGATAGTATGAATTTATTTTGTACCATAATTGAACTAAATATGGACAAATTACAGTTTTGGTTAAGCACCTCCTGTCCCTCAGTTTCGGACAGCTTGATTTGTTATATGATATCTTTGTAATTATTGCATCAGTGTCTCAAAATACTTTCATTTTTCATGGGTTCCGTCGATCGTGGTATCAAACATGCAATAAAATTAAGAAGAATGAACATTCAGAACAACATCGTAAAATGTGATATTTTTCATCATATACCGTCGTGCGGGGTGACATTGGTCCATAAGGGTGACTTTGGGCCAATATTTTTACAGCAAGCTAATGCCAGAATAATGAAGATAATGTGTCAAGTTGCAAGAATACGTTATGAATAGCCAATAGATGGTCATAGATTAGTTATTTGGTGCTCCTACTAATCATGAGATGTATCGAAAGAGGCGGTCAAAGTCACCCCCTAGGCCCAATGTCACCCCGCACGGCGGTATGAAAGAGGTTTTTGATAGGCATCTTGCAAACTAATAAAAACTCAAATTATTCTTGTAAATGTTGCCAATGCATTGAATTGGCAAATATATACTATTCCTAAAGTAAACACATTTTATGATGTTCAAATTTACAGAATTTGAGGCATTTTCAGATCGTGTCCGGTATAGGGGGCCACCTTTCAAGATCGATCAATTCGGTACTAAAATACATCATCAAAATGCAATGCCAAAATTCATATTTATATTTTCAAATTTATTTTTGTAAACTATAAAAATGACAATATTTATCATAAATGGGTAATACGAGCACAAAAAACTAATATTTTTTAAATTATGAATTTATTGGATTAAGTGTCCGGTACTGGGGGATCTCCCCCTACACGAATTTTGAAATCAACTGTAAGGCCATCTTCATTGTCGTGTACTAGATTCGACTTTCATCGAGTCAAGAAGGAAAGTCGATTTTAAAGAAAATAGCATCTTCAAATTTTGGATTTTTCTTAATAATGTTGTTAGTGACAATATATGATTACTCCCCTGTCCCTTAAAACTACGCCAATGGACATTACGCCGGGGCGATGGGCCGTTGTCCTTTACCTGATCCGATCCGGATTTGTTCGGCGGTTGGGTACAATTGGAGGAAGAGGGTTTATAAGGATCTCCAGGCGGTGATAAAGTTGGCGCGCGCGTTCTTGTTCACTGTTTCGCGCTTAAGTACAACCTCGAAATGAGGATAATAAGAGGTGATGTTAAGCGCGGGCGTTGCTCGTTATACCGAGAACCTTTGCGCGCCGTTACTACACACAGCGAAGTGCCATCATCGTGTAGTCGTTGCCGAGGAGTATGTCTCATCCACGGTGGATGGAATGTTGCTACTTTCTGTCGTGGCGTGCAGTGGCATCATCACAAAGCAGGGTCGTTAGCATTAAAAATTAAAAACGAATTTCTTTTGTTGGTCGTCGGTGGATTAAGTCGACAGAGGATGCAGATGATGGGGAACATGGATGTGGCGGGTGGTGTCACTAAAGAAAACAAATTTATGGCCGTGCGCGATGATGTCGTTTGTGAAGGAGTTTAGAAGTTTTTGAAGGCTTCTTTTCTTATTCATGAAAAGTTTGCTTAGTAGCTGAATAATACCCCTTTAATGGTGATCCGAGGCACGTTTATATAATCGGATGTCGTAAACGGGCAATGATTAAGAACTGACTAGAACGCAAATTGCCCAAGATCGGAGAACACAAAATTCACAGTAAAATATGAAAGTGCTTCTTCTTTTTTTTAAATTTCGTCCTCACCAGGACAGAGCCTGCCCCTCAGCTAAGTGTTCTTATGAGCACTTTCACAGTTATTGACTGAGAGCTTTCTTTGCCAAAGTTGCCATTTTTGCATTCGTATATCGTGTGGCACTGCACTGCGGCAGGTACGAATCGGGACCAACCGGGAATTGAACCCAGAACTTCAGCATGGCTTTGCTTTGTAGCCTCGGACTCTAACCACTCAGCCAAGGAAGCCCCATTCGCGTATTCCAACTATTCACCACATTGCCCAGTCCTTCTCACAAAGCTCAAAATATTTACTTCAATCTAAAGCCTCAAACAAAAATATTGACTTTAAGGCTTGCGGTGACAGAAATAAATAAAAACATAAAAGAATTATCTCCAACGAAAATATTTTCCCTCAACCAAATTCGCAAATTCAACAAATCGTTATTTTCGGGAGAAAAATCCCATCGTTTCATCCACTGCTGGGCTCCCTCAGGAACATCGCTCCAAAAAATGAAAAAAAAAAATACGAAGAGAAAGAGACAACCACTTGGCCCCACTGAACCAGGCCAATCTATCGATATTAATTTTTATTTCTGTCCTTCCACTCGACAACCGCCACAGCACTACACAGCACAGTTCGCGTTTTTCCTCGTGTTTCCGCGAAAACCTTCACAGCTCGCATTAATCTGGAAATTAAAATTTGCACAATACAAAACCGATTGTTGTCGCACGGGCTGCTGGTCATCGTTGCCACCAGTCCCGAGGAGAAAAACATGGTAAACGAATACCATATTATGGTTTTAGATGTAAACACCAACATATCATCATCAGTGCCGTAGCGTGCGGTTGGCCAGGTTGGCACCCGCCAAGGGCGCCAGGCCTCAGGGGGCGCCAAAATGCGTGTTGCACCTGGGACATATTTTGGAGATACATAAAGTAATAGCGTTTCTGCAGTTACAGTATCTAGATAATCAATCATATAAATAACCAGGGGAGGACTAATGTTGCGTTACAGATAAAGTTGCGTCATTCGTCCTTTATAACTTATTACAATCACTATACGTCCTCCACAATTTCTCCGCTGTCGTTCAATGGATTCAGGCGAAATACTGTATTCAACGAGTTTATTTTATGTTCCAGTCGTCTATGAAAAATCAGCTTCAGTCCATTAAAACCGCTGGGAAATTGCGGTGGGAAGAAAGTGGTTGGCAGCGTCTAATTGGAGACCTGACTGTAGCTCTTACATAAACATGGTAGATTCAAACTATTCCTGGAACGATTTTACGAATAAATTTGTGGATGCATCTCAGAAGATGTTGAATGATTTGTCAGTAGAAAATTCCTGAGATACGGACTTATTAATAAAATTTCATTCAATAATTTCGAAAACAGTTCTCCATAACAATAATAAAACAGCTTATGCACGATGCCTACTTTGAAAATATCTATAAAACATCGACAAAACAAAGATTCTATCAACTGCTAGTTAAAATAGTAAGGTTCCACATGATTGCTGGAAGGATTCTCACACAACTCGGCACATAATTTCCACAAAAAAAAAATTAAATAACCGCTAACCCATATCATAAAGAATAGTAGGTGTGTTCCAGACAGACTTTTAAGCAGGATTCTTTGATATGCGTTTTGGTGTTTTCATAGAACCTCAAGTTAGATTTGCAAAGAATCTTAACGAAGAAATTTGATTTAACCCTGATACCCCTGTTGATCTAAAAAGAATCCCAAAAAGTCTTTTTAATGTTTTCGAATCCAAAAAAGGTAGCTTATTACCCTTTCCCTCTTCATAAGTAAATTTTATATCTCTGTGAATACTGTTAATTGCTTCTTTGTGGACTCCGTAGCCGTGCGGTTAGCGGCGTCAGTCGTTTAGGCGTATTGTGCTACGGAATATGGGTTCGATTCCCGCCCCAGTCGGAGAAAACTTTTCGTCAAACGAAAAGTTCTTCACTGGTCCACTGGTCGTTCGGTGTATCCGTTGTCTAATGTTAGTTATATTCAGTCTGTGCAGCCTATGGCTGAAGACGGTGTAAATTGTTTTTTTTTATTGTCTTTTAAAATGTTTGGCAAATAATCCTTTTTGATAATGCTAAACACATCATCTACATATCTCCATCAACGTTGTGGTAACTAATCTTTGTATTTTAAAATGCTTTCAAAATTGGCCACGGAAATGGATTACGTCTGAATGCACCCTTTGTCTGTTTATAAAAATTACCACGGAAGCTAAAATAGTTCTCTTCCATACAAAGTCGGGTTAATGTGACATAATACCGAACTTTGTTTTTCCAAATTGACTCATTACGTTGTTTCAATACCCATTCTTCCAAAAGGTTTATGGCTTCTTTAACCGGCAACTTTAACATCCAAAGAAACCATAATTTTATCATCTTGAATGTACCCAGAAACCTGAAGTTAGCTTGCAAACTCCTGAGTATTGTTAACTGAGTGGCTTCCAGAAGGTTTAGGCATGGATTGGAATTCCTTAACCAGCCACTCTGCAAGTTTATGTGTAGGAGACCCTTCTGCTGATACAAATTTTTGGATTTCATTGCCAGGTTTATGATTTTTTGGCAAGCCTTTAATTCTTGGTAGAACTGAATTAGAAACTTTGAGGTGGCTTGTTTTATCTCCAAGAAGCGCCTTAAATTCTTTTAAAGTTTTTTCTACATGCCTCAGAGTTGTGGGAAATGGGTCGACTCTAAAATGCCTATTGGTTATTTTTTCCTTCAATTTGATTATCATAATCATCTTCATCCAAAATAACCACTGCATTGTCCTTGTCCGCTTTTACATAGTATACTGCTTTCTCCTGAAGCTCTCTTAAAACTTTTTCCTCTACACTATTCTGACCTTTTTATCAGAAGTTGTTTCCTTTTAATAACTCAATGTTTTAGGATTTCTTTAGCTTATCGTGTATTTTTTTTAAATTCCAATGAACAGTATTTACAGGAAACGCTCTAGAATTTTTAATTTTTTTTTTTGATTTTTTTTAGAAATTTATGTAAACCTGCTACAAATGACGAACAAAGGGCGCTTAAATCGTGGTTCGCCAAGGGCGCCATGAGGCCACGCTACGGCTCTGATCATCATCTTCATCAGATCGTCATAGTTATAAATATAAAACAAGTCGAAATATTATAGCTCATACTGCTTCGTGGTTGTTATGGGCTAGCTATTCTCTTCTGATCGGGATATCAGAGGAACCAAGAGCTCTGCACTTAATTTCCGAAACCGACCTCGCCTCTGTGTCACTTCAGTGCAGCAGTGTCGAGTGAATCCCGCTTCTGCTCCAGCACACCCCCGCACACTCAATCGACCAGAGGGATTGAATTACGGGGACGTAATTCATCGGTCTGTTTTTAATTAAAATACTTCAATGGCAGTCGATTACCGACAATATAAACAATGGTCCCTCTGATGTCGCCATTGCTTCTGCTGATGATGCCCTGATACCGATCAATTGAACCACGTCCCCGTCTCTACCGGCAGTTGCTGGCTGTCACGACAGGATGGGTGGGAATTGGTCCAAGGGAAGAGATATGGCCAATTGCAGCACCAACAAGCCCCAAAATGCAACTGTTCGGGGCATCTGATGCCTGGGTTTGGCACTGTGGGTCGAATGTTGGTAAATATGTTGGAAAATGGAAAGAGCTCACCACTGGTCACGAATGGAAATTTTACAACTAATGAACATTTCGATTTGAGCTGGTTTCAAATTTTGAAAATGGGAACTATATTGAAGCCGGAAGAAAAGGTCAAAGTACTTTTCAAAGTTTTTTTTTCGGTTTAGGAAAAACATTTAAACAAAGAAAAAAGGTCAAACCCTCGAGTGAAAAAAACGTTGAAAGTCGAACGGCAAAATGTTGAATTATTTTCCAGATTTCTTCTTTAAATATGCTTAATTTTTTTTTGTGGACGGGTTAGGGTTCTGGAGAATGTATATTTTGAATTTCGTACACCGCAATCTTTGTACGAGCTAATACAGAGGTTTGTCAAGTGAGTTAGTTTGAATATGAACGAATTTGTTAAACGAGAAAATTTAGTTTTTTAAACAAGGTTTCGGACTACATTCTGAATAAGTTTCAAGTACTTTCAAAGGAAAACTAAGGTTTCACAAAGCGTATTCACGAGTATTAAAAAAAATCATAAAGGTTTTAATTGGATTCTGAAGAGGATTTCAAGAGGCAGTTATAAGAGAAATCCATAAAAAATGAGAGCAAAAATAAGCAATAAAAAGTCCACAGGCCCAAACAAATTCAGAGTTTTCAGAACTTTTCAAAGGGTGTATTTGTAGCTTTTTGAAGATTACACAAAGTATTTCTATGAACCTAAAAAGGGTTCACAGAAGATCTCTAGAAGTTTTTAGATGTGTTCAGGCATTCTTGACGACGTCTTAGGCGACACCTACAAAGCCTTCAAAGTCAACTTTGAAAAAGCAACCTCGGATAACTCCTTTAGATGTACAAGACAATGCACAGTGCTTCCAAGGACCTAAATTCGTGATCGAAAATGTTTTGCACCAGAAAAGTTGGTTGTAGAGATATGGTGCCTTCAGAGAAGTTGTTCGGGATGTTGAAGCCCTTCTTAAGAAAGAATTATTTTTGTGATGAATCCACCTAGCAGTGAGATAGATTTTCACTTTTTTGCAAATGTGGAGATACAGCAATGGTGTCTTCGGCAAAGATGTAGATAATTTCACTACATGAAAGTTTGCTGAAGACACTTTAGCTCTATCTATTGAATTTTAAGAGATATGGGTCATTTTTTGTGAACGACCCCTTAAAACTAGTTTTTTCGATATATCTCTTTCTGGGTATTTTTTGAGATTTTTCACATGTTCTACAAAGTTGTTTTAATTGATAAAATACGCATTTCTTTAGAAGACACAAAAAATGTATCCCTTATATTTTCGGAGTTGTATGATATTTTATGTTGAAAAATCGACTATTTCACCTTCCTCTAACATTTACAGGGGCAAATTGGGGCAACATTTTTAGCTTGCATATAAAAGAGTTACTTAAGGCGAAGTAGGCCGTCATTGAAATTTGTACGCGTCGTTGATGATTGTTGCTAATTTATCTCACGATTTCAAATCAAAGAAAATCAGTTGGATTTGCACTGACACAGCTGAAAAAGTATCAGTATACTTTATGCATGTTAGCGCGTACAGTGATACTTTTTCAAGTCAATATAAACTATCAAGACTGAGTTTTATCACTTTGAAATGCAAGCTGAAAATTCATCATTGTTGCCAAAACGAATGACGGGCTACTTAGCCTTAATAGCTATCAAATCCATGGTAACTGACACGTGGCACTGCGTTCCTTGCCTACAAAATATGTTCCGTAAAATATTGAAAAATTTAAATTGTGCAGCTTTCTATACCGTTTATTTTTTAAATACGCCATTTTTCAGGGCTGAGTGACAATTTTCAGGTCTTTTACGCAATGATATATTCGGATTGGCTAATGCTGATATTGCCTAAGATAGGATATCTTGATATAAAACGTCATATTTCTCATTTACAGTGAAAACTAGATGTATGAATTCTAAGAGATAGCCTTTATTACGTAACATCAGCTCAGTATAGAACGTAGTATAAAGCACATAGAATAATGTTAGTAATTTATTTGCCTTAAAACGGAAGTCATCCTATTTAAGCTTAAAATAATAATAATAGAAATAATAATAATAATAATAATAAAGGAAAGAATGTTTTCTTTAGTTTTGGTATTTTGCTCTTTTGTATTTACAAGAGAACATAATCTTTATAAATCTATCCATCTTTTCATATAAATAAAACTAAAGTGGCGTGGCATACGAACCGAATGGCTTTCGAACGGACTACCATTTGTTACCATGAACAAGCTAAAATTTCGCTGTTATTTGTATTTTAAGATCTTAGATACTACTTTTTGATAATGTGAAGAAGAAAATTTAAAATAAGACCCTTTTTATATATTTCTGTGCGTTAATACAGTCCACTATCCACATCTCAATATTTTTGCCGATGTAGATTATTTCTTTGATCCTCTCTCTCAACAATTTCCTTCTCCATAAAAAGACTATCTTTTAACTATTATTATTACAAAAGTGTTCATATGATGATATGTAGTCTAAGGCGAATTGATTATTTACATTATCCACTGTGCTTAAAGTGAAACATATCGGAATCTAGAGATGGTCATCTCAATGACCGACTCATGTCATAGCTCTGTCCGCATTCAAAAAGCACTTAACTGAACAAATATTGAATTAACAAGCATTATATTCTTATTTTATGTTTTCTACTAATGCATTGCAATGGTTGAAAGCCAATTTGAATGCTGGATCCTCTTAATAACATCTCAGAACACCTTCAGAACCTCTGAAGAATAACTAAAAACACTTTTGTTACTACTGTTGGTTATTTGGACTTATGGGTCAATTCTATTGAAATTACTATGAAACCATGTTAACCCCCATTCGGAGCCCTTGGAACCTGTTGTAAATTTCTTGGAAACCCCTGGAAACTTCTGTGAATACTATAGGTACTCTAGGGGTAGCTTTTGGTACGATTCGAAAACTTGTTAGGTACCTTAGGTAACCAAAGGAAAACACTTTGGAATCATTGAGAAACCCCTTAGGTCCCCTGGGAATGCATTTCTTCAGAAACCTCCCCCAGGTTTTGGTAGAAACCTCTAGGAACCTCACTATCGAGGTTTGAAAAACGTGTACCCAAGAACCTACAAATGGTTCACAAAGGATCCCAAGGTTACCAAAGAAATTCTTAGATGTTTTCAGAAATAATTTACGGCTTTTGATGCTGCCTAAACAACGCCTTCAAAATCAATTCAATTTGTAGCACATAAGACCTCTAGTATCCCCTTGAGAACATCTGAGCACACCTGGGGATTTGTTGAAAACACTCTTGTTAACACTGTCAGCTATTGGGACTTCTGGGAATATTAAAAACATGTAAACGGACTAAACTTTAAGGAGTCTCTTTTGCCTGGGAAACTCTCACAAACTCTATTGAAATCACTAGGACCCTTGTGAACCCCCATTCGAAACCCTTGAAACCTGTTGTGATCTTCTTGGATACCTCTAGTTTACCCAAGAAGCTCTACCAGGTTTTGCTGGGAACCTCTAGAAACTCCCTGGAGTTTCGGAAACCGTATACCCAAGAACCTACAAAGGGTTCACATGAGATCCCAATGTTACCCAAGATGTTGTTATATGTTCTCGGGCATTTTTGACGACTTCTTAGGTTGCCCCTTCTTTGAAATAGAAACATCGAATAACTCCTTTAGATGTACAATAAGTTTATTGAAAATCAATTTGGAGCAGGGAAACATCTAGTATTCTCTTGAGAACATCCGAAAACACCTTAAGAACTTATGTTACCACTGTCGACTATTGGGACTCCTGGGAAACTCGATAGGTTGGAAACGCAATGAAATTTTAGAAGTTTCTTACCCCCGAAAAATTCTATTGAAATCGCTAGAAACCCCATTCGGAGACTTTGGAAATTTCTCAATACCCCTGGGAACACTAAAGATACCCTAGGGGTAACTATTGATACGAACATAATAATTTGATAGATACTCCTACGCCTCCCATGAAGGTCAACCTCTGGTAACCTTAGCAAAACACAATGAAATCACTGGAAAACACATTGGGGCCCACTGGAAAAGCGTTTTCCCAAGGAACTCTCCCAGGTTCTCCTGGGAACCCCTAGGAATCACTCGGAAATCTTTGGGAATCTTTTGAGGTTTAGAAACCGTGTACCCAAGAACCTACAAAGGGATCACAAAGATAACTCTGGGATACCCAAGAGGTTCTTAGATGTCCTCAGGCATTCTTTTCAACCTCTTATGCTGCCCCTACAAAGCTTTTGAAGGCATTTTTAGAAATAGAAACATCGGATAACTGCTTTAGATATACATACATTTATTGGAAGTCAGTTTGATCTGTGAAAACATTTAGCACTCTTTTCAGAATATATCTGGAAACACCTTAAGAACTCCTGTTACCACTGTCTGCTATTGGGGCTTTCGGGAAACTTGAAAAGTTTGAAATGCAGTAAAATTTTAGGAGTCTCTTACTCCCCTGAGAAATTTTCAAAAGTTCTTTTGAAATCACTAGAAATTCAATTCGAAGCCGTCTGAAATATCGTGTAAATCCCTGGGGACATCTGTAAACACATAAGGTACTCCAGGAGTAGCTATTGATACGACCTGAAAACTTTTTAGGTACTCCTGGGAACCCCTTGGAATTTTGTCCTTCTTTGAAAAAAGATTTTCGACATTTTGTCCCTTATTTTTGTTCTTTCGAACTTTTGTCATTCGACGTTTTGTCATAGATTCAAATCCTGGGAGCATTCCTGGAGGAATACCAGGCGGGATTCTTGGATGAATTTCTGGAGAAACTCCGGAGAATTTCCGGAATAAACTCCTGAGAAATTTCCGCTGGAATTTCCAAAGGAACTTGTAACGGTTACCCGTTGCAGTTTGTAAATAAGTCCATTTGTAAATATTTTCTTATTTAATGTTGTAAATACTTGTCGTTGCCTAACTTCATATAGGAAGCGTTAGAATCTGCGCGAATAGTAATTAATAATTTAAAACTGACAGCATATTAAAATGCGTGCAAATCATACTCTGCGCCTGCACGTAGGCAATCAGTAGCAATTTCAAAACACTTATGCCAGAATATGCTGAAGAGGAGTGGTATCACACCCGTTAAACCTCTCGCGAGAATCAATTGCTTGTCGCGATCGGGCCAAGAAAACCGAAGGTCACGTTCTGCGAAAGACCTTGAGGATTGGGGAGGAGAGCATGAATGTCGCATTTGATGATTACTGGTGGGAGCGAGATACCGAAAAACCGGAAAGGGAATAAGAAAACCGACCCGAACTGTTCGTTAGGAGATGGTAGTTTGTCCGAGGTTTCCTATCTGAGGACTAAAAGATCCTTGATCACTTTATCTGGACAGTCGAACCGAATAGAAAGTGTTTCTCCCGTGTTCCGTAAATCTCTAGAAGTGAGACTTATAGTCAAAAGTACATTGCTCAGTGACCTGATTGTCTTGAATATTGCAGGAAAGAAGTTACTCCCGTGTGCGAAGTAGTGATAGAAGCCGGTGAAGTAATACCTTAGTGCAGAACAGAAAGGTATAGAAGTCGTGCTTGATAGGTTGCGTTGCGCTCTTTAACCCTTTTATTGTATAGCCGTGCGACGGCTCTATTTGCTATCTTTAGAAGCCCGCTTCTCCCAGCTAGCAACGGTGATCGACAGTCCAGCAATCTGCCGGCCCACGCCGTTCTGTGGCCGAAGGGGCCGCGCCGTCAACATCGCGCCCAGCAGCATCGATCGTCTTCAAGTAGCGTTGGACCAAGCACGTGACCAATAATTGGATGGTCCGAAAGTTCCGTTCGCCCTGGTAGGTGAATTATCCACGCTCGACCCTCTTTCGTCGTCCTTCATCCACGCGGTTGAAATTTTGGCAAGCGAGTCAACCCAAGCCGTCGAACAATAGGCTCAAACCACGCCGACCAACAATAGCGGCCGCCGTCGCTGACCACCTCGCCGCCTGCTGACGCAATCAGCGTAGGTACACCCAATAGAATGCAGCAAAAGTGAGTAGAAATCATGTGCACATGTAAAACGTTTGGGGAAATGAAATTCTGTGAGATTTGAGTAGGGGAAAGAGCACGCACGCATAGGAAGGATTAGGCCTAGATAATAGTTTCGAAGTACTAGGAATAAATGTAGCGTTGTAAATATGAACATATGTGTTATGCAAAACCCCCAATAGAAACCCCTAGCTGTGGTGTAATGTTCTCTGGTTGTCGGTTCACTTGAGCAATCTCCTTTTTGCGCGCGTTCGTAGTTCCATTGAGTAATGTGGTTGAATGATGGTAAACTTTCTGGTCGGTGTCGCCATCTCTGGGACGGTGTCGGGACTTCCCATGATGATAAAACTTTAAATGTGGAAAGCTTCGCTTCGCACGTGCAACTAGGGTCGAGTAAGTAATATTCGCTTTGGGTTTATTCGGAATCTAGTAAGTCGGACGCTAGGAAAGTGGAATAGACGGGATTATTCTTCGAACCTTTTTCCAAGGTTCTTCAATGGACCAACTTAGGTGGGTCTCAGACCGGGCAAACTATTAACTTGAGCGGGAGGTCCTCTAACGAGGTGGCGCTTAAGCTTCTCGCTTTACAAGGAATAATCGCGTTAATCCACGGTGGCGGCAATTGAATTCCGGTTGCATTTCGGCCGACCACGAACTCTGTAGTTCGTGCGGCTACAAACTCCGAAGGAGAATCCGAATTTATTAAGGGAAGGAATTCCGAAGAGTTTCGCCGCGGCGCTCCAAAGGAATTCTATGTGGAGCTTCTGAGACTTTTTCAGAAGAACTGCTGAGAAATTCCTGGAGAAAATCCACGGTGCAATTCTTGGTAAAAATCTCCGAAGAAATTTCTGGGAAAATCCCGGATAAATTTCTGAAGATAATTCCCGGAAGTATTGATGGAGGAAATCCCGGAGCAATTTATGGAGAACTTCCCTGGTGGTGCTTCTGGAGAAAATCCTCGAAGCAATGCCTGGATCTTCAAAGAAATTCCTGGATGGAAACTTCGGAAGGAATGCTATTGAAACTTTCCCGAAGAAAATCTCCGGATTCTCTTAAAAATCCTCAAAGAAATTTCTTGAGAAAATGCCTGGAGGAATATCATAATGAAATCCCCGGAGTAATTCCTGGAAGAAATCCAAGGAGGAAATCCTGTTAGACATGTTAGAGGAACCTCGGTATAAATTCTGGAATTGCTTCTGGACATTTCTGTACGATGATTTCATTGAGGATTTCTCAGATGTATACCCGTAGAAATTCGTGGTGAAATCCATGAACGAATTCCTAAAGGATTCCCCGGAGAAATAACCTGATGATTGCGGGAGGTGCCTTTGTATGAATTCCTGGAGGAATCTCTGAAGGAATTGCCGAATGAATTGACGAAGAAATTGCTCGAATAGGAATGAATATTGTTTGATAAAAACAGCAGCGATTGAATATTGTTCCTCTTTTTACTTGCCTGGAATGAGTAGGAACTAAAGAATGACTGTTTCAGCAAGAAACATTCGAACTGGTAAACAAACATGTGTTAAACCAGTTTTGGAACAGCTCAAATCTTGGTTCAAATTCGATCATAAATGGACCACGTAGCTAGCCTGTTTCGAAAAAATAGTCCATAAATCTAGTATAAAATATATTTGGAACATTAGAGTAAGGTGGGCCAAAAGTTCGACCTTAGTGGTATAATCAAAGTTTCCAGGAAAACAATAGCAGTTTAAACAAAACAGATACCATACAGTGAATCTTCAACTTATTGGCTATAATTTTGCTGAATAAACTTGTGTCAAAATATTTACCTATTTTTAGTTATAACAGTTTCAAAATTGATTGTCTTATTCGAACTTTTGCCCCACCGGTGGGGCAAGAGTTCGAATCTAGTGTGGGCAAAACTTCGCTGGCTAAAACACAAAATATCGATCCTTTTATGACAGCCATACTTTACACCAGCCGTAAACTTAAGTTTGACAAAAAATACACACTAAATTTTCATCAAAAAATGGCCGAAAACCGGGTTAATTGTAATATACTCAAAAATAGCAGTATTTCGCAAAACTAAGTGGAAATGTTAAATTTTGGTGACAATTTTCACACGATCAGACAAATTAACTTAATTTGAAGATAATATGTGGATTTCAGGCAATTTGCAATTTTTTCCGTGATTTTATACATGGGTCGAACTTTTGCCCCGCTGATTCGAACTTTTGCCCCACTATGGGCCAAAAATTGTTTTTAAGCATTTATGCAAAAACTAATACACCTCAAAGCAATCTTATAATAGGCCTAGAAACGCCCTTACATAAAATATTGAAAAAGATTGTATCTTCAATTGGTTCCATGCAACGAAAGTTTGACCAAAAATTACAATATTCACGTCGAAAAACAACAAATAGCCATAACTTTTCCAAATCTCAATCGATTTTTATGATATTTGGATTGAAAGTCTCTCACTTGAATTGCATTCGAACCACCATGGCATTTATAAGATTTGTTTTGAATTGAGCTAGAAATCTTAAAAAGAAACTCTTACCCCAATCGAACTTTTGCCCCACTTTACTCTATTTGCAACACCGCGGAGCACCGTTGCAAGCTCTTTTTTTAACTAACCTGTGATTCAGACCAGTTGGCCTAAACGACTGTTGACATTTTTCTGAAATGCTAACAGTTGACACCAGCGGCAAAACATACAAACAACAATCTTTCGAACGTTCAGTTTCTCTCACTGACCGCCAAGCGGCGACACTGATTCTTGTATTCCACTCACTGATCGCGCAACGCTTGGTTCTTAAACTTCCAACACAAGCGCATAAATGAATGGTAGTGGAGAACTGTCAAACCGCATGGAAAATAATTTAAAACGTAAACAACTTGCAATTAGGAAAGTGGATCGAAGTCAATGTCATATATAACAGGTCCGGCTCTTAGTATGTGTTTGCTTGTATTCGTCACGAAAAAGATGTAAACAATACGATCAGCTGATGGTGACGACAAGGCTGCGAAAAAAAATGTTCGCAGCTTTCTCAACGTGACGTCATCTTCGGCTACTTCGTGAACATTGCATTGCACAACTACCACTTAAAAACTGATGTTATTACAAATACTAATTTGATGTTCGCCCGCACCTCTAAATACCGCACATCGGATCGAAGTAGTAGTGATTAAAAATCAATATATGAATGTATTGGTTCTTTGCTTTAGGATATCGTTTTAACCACCACTGAAAAAGCGTCATCTATTGCCATTTCAGTTTGGAATATTGCCCTATTGGAAAGAACTTTCCACCGAATCTCGCTTCAACCCACAGTTCACAGCGAGCCGATTCGCAAAACGGACATTCATTCTTTCCCGGATCTAGACCTGTCCAGGCTGCTGGCTGAGGTGCCAGTAGTGGTTATTTTCACACCAAATATATTTACGCGAAGCTCCGAAATCGATCATCCGGAAAGCGAACAACAGCGCGGGATTTTCGCTGGCATGGCATATATGTAGGCGCCTAGGAATTGGATGCGTTGAACACATACATGGACAGACACACTCGCTCATGATTGTGTGTGTGTGTGTGTGTGTGTGTGTGTTAAGTGTGGGGTATGATGTTAATTTTCCAATGCCCGATAAACGATTGGAAAATGAATAGAGTTAATTGAGCAATTAGTGGAAATTTTGTGAAATGATTAATTCATGCTGAAGTCCATGTTAGGTGGCGAGTAAAGAAGACAGATGGATGTGAGGAAGCGCGGTTGAATTTTGCAGAGCAGGTTGGGTTAATTAAATAGATTGTCCGTTCCATTGTTATCGATGCTCAAGGGGGAAGGAAAAAGTTTGCATTGTTAGGCGTAAGTGAATGTTGTCTGAAACAAGTTCTGCGAGAACTGTAACGAGAACTATTTAGTTGTCAAAAGCTGTTCCGGAGATCTTTTTTGAAAGAAGTGAAATTTTCGATATTATTTTCATATATCGAATTCTATGTTATCAACATGTGATATTGGCTTCGTACAGCTATACGACACTGGAGCCTGACTAGTGAATGGTTTGAAAATGGAATGAAAACTTCATTTCAAGCGTTTGTAAAACGAATTAGTATCAAATTAGTATTATATTTTCCACAAGCATTCAAATGATACTGATTTTCATCATTCAAAGTTCAGTCAATTCCGAATCAAATATTTTAAATGTTCTGAAAAACTTAAGCCCTGGTCCCATCTTCTAAGCTCTGCGATGGCGTTGTTGTTGCTTCTCGGAAGCTACATTTCAAATGCCGTTGGTCTCTCGTTGATGCTGAATCGTCACTTTTCTTCCGCGCTTTCTGTTTCCAGTCCATCTAGACTCCCGGTAGCTACCGGGAAGTGTCCTCTGACAGCTACCGGTAGTGGGGGAATGAATTATCTCGGGAATTTATAAGCATGAAATTGTTTTCTTTAAGTTTTTAATAAATTCTAGACGGCTAAACTGGTGACGGAGCGGTTTCTGTTTTTTTTTCGCTCTGCGAAGCTTTTCCTCCCTGGAAGGGAGGGAAAAGCAATGTGTCTTTCGAACGTAGACGGCAACGATGCTTGGTCTAGGCGAAAAACGAACGTTTTTTCGCGCCGAGAAGCCAACGAGGGCGATGATGATGACGACAACGACGACGACCGTCTCCTGGTGCTATTACTGGCAAAACGGATGACTTTGGCTCGCCGGTTTGACTCGACGGTAGTTGACGACCGCTACCGGGAGAGGGCGTTGTAGTATTTGCTTTAATCATCCCGAACGACGGAAAGTGAGCGTCTCGGATGGCTTTGTTCCGGGAGAAGAAGTGTTTTTTTCAGCGGGAACTTATGTTTAATCCTTGATCCTCGAACGAGTCGAGTTAGTGTTTGAAGTTCAAAGCTCTAGCCTTTTTGTTTTATTTTCCATGCATCAAAGAGAATAGGATTTTCATACGGTTTCAATACTCATATTGAAAGGATCTTGCTCAAATATACATCAAATTTCCAAACATACTGTTTCAACTTATCGTGAGCTTAACTGTCTCATTACCCAAAAAACTTACTACTAGCCCTTATGAACAAATTTCGTCCAACTACAATGAAACATTAGATTAAAACAAGATATACTGTTAAACCCGATGCAGCTCTAGAACTTTTCAAAATTTTCGTAAAGCGTACTATGACCCAGCATTTCAAAAATGCAGAGGTATTTTGAGCTCAACTAAGGGTTCTTTTCTAACAGGAGTGATTCATTTCGCATACGTACGTTTGGCATAATGGATGTACGTCACAATGATGATTATATGCTTTCTTTGAAATGCTATCTGTTCTTGTATGGAATTGCCGCCGAATCGGTAGTGGATCTTAACGTAATGAAATGTCATGAAATTGCTGTTTTAATTGGACCTTGGTGAAATTAGCTTGATGTGTGCCTAGTGCAAGTAACGAGTCCAATTATGAATGCTGGATTTATCATTTGTAAGTGTCTTGTTTGACAGATTTGATGAAAGGCCAAATACATTTAAAATGGATAATCGTTTGAATGATTGCCACTTGACTTGATTGTTACCAATTTGCATTGCATAAACATCTGACATCGATCACATAAGGCTCTATCCGGGAAATAAAATCCCCAATGTAGCCTGAGAGCAATCTCAATTACCAAATCCCTACGCCAAACTCAGTCGCAACTATTCGGAAATTAACCAATCCAATTTCCGGTGTGCTCCCTTTAGCGCAAAGGACGATGACGATTACCTGCCATTTTATGCCAACTGAGCACTAGTGGGAGTAATTAGCTTTAATCCAAATGACCACTTCAAGTTTTCCCCCTGCTCCCCAAACCGTTACCGAACGAGAGCAAAATAAATTGAATAACCCATCAAACTGTCAATTAAAATTTTCCAACCGGACTTCTCAAAGACAAATTGTCCCCCTCGTTCCGACGACGATATGTGCGATGTTGCAATTGCTGTGGATTCATCGTGCCCCCGAATGCAATTGCGGCAACTGAGAACTGCCGCTCTGGTCCGGTTTCCGTTTCCGTTCGTTGCCGTTGTTTGTGGCAGCAAATTGCAATGGATAATAAATTGGCAGAGATAATTATTGGGATAGTTTGCAATGAAACAAATTAGAGACCTGAGCGACGGGCAGAACAAGAGCGGCCCAATTGATTCCGGTTTCACTTAGGGATATTGGAATTCCTAAACAGCTACGCCCCCCGATTGGAGGTGCATAGGGTGATCCCTTCTAGTATTGTCCGCTGAACATTATGATCAAAAACGCTACAGACTTTCCGGTCTGTCTTTTTTCAAAAACCACGTTCTGTGCCTGTAGAAAGATCAATGTTTTATACAAGGCGAATTTTGTTTCTGTTTGCAAGTTGCGGGACCTAAACTGGTTACATAGTCCGTAAAAGGCCCTATTCGCAGCTGAAACACATCTTTCCATCCCAATCAAGCACTACCTCAGTATCTACACCACCAAGCCTACCTCTATATCTACCTGCAACCATGTACTTTGTTTGGGTAGAATTATTTGTCAGGTCTATCCACGCTGTCTCCCTCTTCAGAGCCACGAAGGCCTCCTCCACTGACCTGTGATCGATTCGAATAAGGTCTATATCGTCCGCAAAGCCAAGGAGCATGTGCCACCGGGTGGTGAAAGAGCCGTTTCTCTGCATGCCAGGTCTCCTAATAGTACCCTCGAGTACAATGTTGAACAGTAGATTCGAAAGTGCGTCTCCCTGCTTCAATCCGTCTAACGTCACGAACGAGGTTGAAACCTCGTCTTCGATCCGAACACTTGATTTTGAGCCATCCAGCGTAGCACGTATTAGCCTAATTAGATTCGCCAAAAAACCATTTTCAGACATTATCTGCCAAAGCTCATTTCTTTTCACTGAGTCGTACGCCGCCTTGAAATCAATAAACAGATGGTGAGTCTGCAAGTTATACTTCCGCAATTTGTCTAGGATCATTCGCAAGCTAAACATCTGATCCGTTGTCGAACGGCCTTCACGAAAACCAGCTTGGTTTTCGTCGACAAAGGACTCCTCGAGCGGTCTCAGTCCGTTAAACAGGATGCGCGACAGCATTTTGTACCGTAATTCGGGGTGTAGTTGATCAGTGGGGAGAAGTTGATCATTGCTGTACCCACATGTATAGACTGCTATAAGAGCTATGACCCGATTTCAATTATCACAATTTCTGAGTTGTGGCATTACCTGATAGCTACTCTTGTTTTTCATAAATTCGGTTTGGCATTCAGGGTAATTATTTCATGGAAAAACAGATTTTTTAAGAAATGTTTGATGAACTGTTGAAGGGTTCTTCTCCAAACAATCAACTATTTCCACGACTATAGAAAACTACAATTTTAATAAACTGTTTCATACATTCCAGATATGTTCTGTGTACCCAGTTTTGAATTTGAATTGAGGACACAAATTCTTTTTTTAGAGAAAAAATGATCTTTTTGCAAGAGGGTTGCTAATTTCAAAGAAAATTGCCTACCTTTAGGCGTTTAATGTGGTGTAATCTGTAATCCAAAATTTTCAATTAGAAAATTAACCGATTTATCAATAAGTTGTAAGATTTTTGAGTCTTGATTCAGATTCAGAGATTCCAAATTTAGTGAATAGCATATTTCTTTATTTTAGGAAACCTATCGCAGTAATTGATCAACTTCACCCCGGAATCAAAAACACCACTTTTTGATATCTAAAAAAAGTTTTCGTTATGATGATAATAATTCGTCAAAATTTCGTTTGTATAATTCGTTAAACATTCAACCAGAACAGGTTTTAAAAATATTTGGATGATAATACATGCATCCCGCTATGAATTATAGCACAGAATCGCTTAAAAGTGATCAACTTCCCCCCAGTTTACGGTACGCCGAATTCAGCAGGGTAATTCCTCTGTAATTGGCACACTCCTGTCTGTGCCCTTTCTCGTAGATTGGGCGTATGAGACCATCCGACCATACATTCAGAAAGTACTCGGTGGATCGATTTATGAAGCTGCTCACTTCTTTGCTTGATAAGCTCGCCCGTGATCTCGTCCTTCTCAGCAGCCTCACAGTTTCCAGCTCACTGATAGTCTTTTTAACCTCTCATATGATCGGTGGGTCCAGCACTTGATCGTCATCATCAATGTTTATTCTGTTTCTCACTACATTACCCTTTTCAACGGTTAACATCAGCTGAAAGTGCTCCTACCACCTGGAAACCACCGTGGTTTTACCGATTTAAAAATTCCCTTCCCGTTTGAACGACGTGCACTGGAACGGTATTGTGCCACGCGTCATTGACCGTTGCATAAAATCTTTGCATATCGTTCCGATACATGCTCTCTTGAGCTTTAGCTACCACAATTGTGCTGCCTTTTCATTCAGCGGCGGATTCGTTTTTCCTTGGCTCTCGCTGCTTTGTACCGCTCTATGTTCTGTCGGATACCGTCCACAAGCATACGGATTCTGACGATATTCTTCACGTCTGTCACTCGCTGGCACTCTTCATCGAACCAGTTGTTTCGTTTTCGTCGTTGACCAGTGCCAATCAATTCTCGCTCTAGGGGACGGACCTGGTGTAGTGGTTAGAACACTTGCCTCTCACGCCGAGGACCTGGGATCGAATCCCATCCCCCGACATAGTCACTTATGACGTAAAAAGTTATAGTGACGACTTCCTTCGGAAGGGAAGTAAAGCCGTTGGTCCCGAGATGAACTAGCCTAGGGCTAAAAATCTCGTTAATAAAGTAAAAAAAAAAAAAAAAAAAATTCTCGCTCTGTTGTTGTCACCGCTTCGTGGATACGATCCCACAGGCTGTAGACATCTCCAGAAACGTTGGTTCTTCTCAACTACTCGTCTAGCTGCTAGCGGTACTGTGCAGCGACCTCATCAATCGTTGGATATTGAAGTGCAGAGTTTTGTTAGTTCCAGAACGCTGGATAATCGCGTCCGAGTTTATGTAGAATACTGATAGTACTGGTTTATGGACAAAAGGTCAAAAGGACAAAAGGTCGAAAGACAAAAGGTCGAAAGGATTGTACCTATCAGCCGATGCAGACAAATGGCCAGCCTCTCCGGGCCCATCTTTATGAGTTCAGCTCCGATATCATCCTTACCAGCAGTTTTATTATTCTTGAGCTGGTGAATGGCATCCTTTACCTCCCTCAAAGTGGGGGCTGGTTGGTTTCCATCGTCCGCAGTACTGACGAAGGCATTTCTTCCGTTTTCCCGTCCTTCATTGCCTGTGATCTCAGCGCCATTCAGGTGTTCGTCGAAGTGCTGCTTCCATCTGTCGATCATCTCACGCTCGTCTGTCTAAATGCTTCCATCCTTATCTCTGCACATCTCGGCTCGCGGCACGAAGCCGTTGCAGGGTGCGTTGAGCTTCTGATAGATCTGACGTGTTTTTTGAGACCGGCACAGCTGTTCCATCTCCTCACACTCCGTCTCCTCCAGGCGGCGGTTTTTTCCCCCGTTTGAGGCGGGTCTACTGTTGCCGTTTCCGTCTATAAAGTTTCACGTTCTGCCGGGTCCCTTGCTGCAGCATGACAGACCGCGCTGCATTCTTCTCCTCCAGAATCTGCCTACATTTCTCGTCGAACCAATCGTTCCTTCGACTCCGTCCCACGTACCCGACGTTGCCCTCAGCTGCTCAGGCTGCTTTTACTGTTCTTCAGCAGTCTTCAAGAGGGGCTTCATCCAGCTTACCCTCTTTCGGTAATGCAGCCTCGAGGTGCTGCGCGTACGCAGTTGCGACATTCGGGTTGTATCCGGTTCATTTTGTATTGAAACTCCATAATCTGCTGTTGAGTCTGCATTTCCAGGGTAGAAATTAAATAATTCTTATCGACTAAATCTTTATGTGCCAACGAACAAGTCAAGTCTGGAATCTTGAATTCTCGATTCTGAAACCTCGTAGCTTTACTCACTATGTCTGATTTTCTCATCTCCCGGATAAGTCTCGTATTTGTCATGGCAAACACCGAGTTGGCATCGCTCGTCAATGCCGAAGATCGATAATGGATCCCCTTCTGGACAATCTCTTCGATCCGCTCGCCAGTTACTACATTCCACTTGTAGATAGCTCCATCGTTTCTACCAGACGCTAGGAGAAGATCATCAGCTGACCATGTTGGGCTCAATATGGTTCCGCTGTGCCCTTTGAACGTTTGCACAACTTCAAATGTGAAGATACTGATTGAACTGATGACCTTTCCATGAGCTGCGGCCAATAGGTGACCCCGGTTCGGGAACATCAGCTGAGTGCAATTCGGGTAGTAGAATGCCTTGGTAACGTTAAGCTCATCTAGCTGAATTTGCATCAACCGTAGCAAATCGATGAAACCAATGGAAGCGAAGAACCCCGATGGGTGCAGCGCGATAACTCCAATTTCGATCTGAAAAGTATAACTTGAAGTCAATTAGACAACCTTTTTAACTTACACGCAGTCATAAGAGTTGGTTTCCAGGAACATACTGAAAGGCCAACTATTCCATTGACATGAAGCGGTTCATTCAGATACCGGAACATCAGTTCGCTGACCTTCAGCGTAATTGCTAGTTTTCTCGAAAACGTGAACCGAATTGTGGATGGTACAGAGAAATCCTGTGTTAAACTGAGTCTAACATAGCCAGGCTTCTTCCTTGCTCTTGACTTATCCTCTTTCTCCCCCTTTTAATGATCAACTACAAAAGAGAAGCGATTTTACCCACACACAAACTGAGCGTACTTGATCTGCGGGATGAAGAGCTTAAACGTTTGTCTTTGCTTATTATCATTCCAACAGTGGTAAAGAGTTTGTTTTTACAACCTCAGTGCTTAAAAGAGAAAGAGATTATTTTCTCCCTTTCTCAGTTAGGGGGAGAGCATTTTATCCCATTTCTCAGTTCGGGGAAGAGCACTTCCAGACAGCTCTTCGTTGTCTCTTTGTAGCTCTTTGCCCAAAAGGGCAAAGAGGAAAGCGAAATCATGCTCTTGCGTTGACGGAGAAACCAACCTCAGTTCATCCCAAAAGCAATGATGATGGGTTTGCAGAGCTTCGCAGTAAGCTAGAGCTGTCAAATGGAAGATGTGCGTGTGGATAGAGCCAACGTTTCTCTCCACTCTCTCAGCCACGGATTATTCAACCAACATCGAATGCTGACTCATAATTGTTGTGAGCGTACGAGGTCGCTCCATCTATCAGATCAAGATGAGCGAAATAAAGCCTGAACATAGCACATCGTGATGTTTTTTCTTGGTTGGTACTTGAATCGCTGTCCGAGCTAGACGAGAGTTCACCATTGGTATCGGTCGAGCTTGAGTTTCAACCCTCAAGATTCCACAAAAATCTATTCAGGTTCAGCCGTGCCTTTAGCGAGGGCTTCGACCATTAACCATGCTATCGGCGTTACAAGCAAGTTGTGTCCTTTAATGGTTCCAATCTGTCCGAGACCCTTGTTCATAATTTTAAGCATGTAATAACCGCCGACGGCAACAATTGTTGCATCTCCGGGATTGCACGACAAATAGTTGGCCTGTCCTTATTGACTGGAATTGGATGCCCAGCCAATGATGAGCGATTCGTTCTTGTCTCTCTGCTCTTGGAAGTTTTCAAAAACTACGTAAAGCAATAAAACAGTACATCTCAATGCTAAAAGACGGTACTTTTCAGTACGATTTTTCTTCTATTGATCCCTATACGATCCTTGTTAGGACCCTTGCCTTCGATTTTTCGTTGGTCCTGTTAGTGAAAATCAATACTACGTTCCCGGCCAGTGGATTACAACAGAGTTGTAACAGATTTTGTTATTCAGTTAGCGCGTTTTTTGTAACAAAATATTTTTTAATTTTAACTGATTAGTAGTTAAAATAACAAAATACAGGGTGATTACTATTACCTGTCAGTAAAATAAGTAATCATAGAAAAAAGATGGTTATATGAATTTCAATTACCAGTGCATATCCAGTTTTGTACATCTATAACATTTGTCTTCACTATACATAGATAACAATCTCGGTGGGCCGCTATTCAAGTTTCGGTGAAATGATTCGCACTCACTCATTTCATTTCACCGAAACTTGAATTGTGGCTCTCGGGAAACAAAATTGATCGATTTTGTGTGCAGTACTCAAGCTTAACCATCTGCTTTTCTATCTTAGGAGGATAGAGCATGGTTGTAGTAGTTCGTGGCTTCGTAGTTCGGAAAATGTTATTTTCGGGGAAATGAGTCTGAACAACGCTGATTGTTCGATTGTTCTTTACATGAAGACTACGGTCATAGCCATTACAACCATCCATCTTCATCAGGGGTTTTGACCTGTAGCTTTGGTTCTCAATAGTTTCAAGTTCTTTCGGACATGCTACTATGGTGAACCGTCATGCGCTAGCGGTGTTCTGAGCATGTACCAATTTCAAAATTCTTCAATATGTCACAAATTCTGCTTTTTGGTTTGAAACTATATTTCAGAAACGTATTGCTCTTCATATGCTAAGATTTCAAAGATTAAAAGACTACGCTTGCAGATCAAGAAACTATATTCTAGAGTATTCTGAAGTTTACGGCAGGTATGACCAATAATATGTTATAATATTTCAAACACTTAACATGCCTGAACTAAACTATCATGTGTTTAGAAAAAAAAATATTACAACGAACATTATCATACCAAATTATAATTTCCCATTTGATTTTCTCAACTCAATTTATGCACTTCGTGAAAAAAGCTACGTTAATTCAAATTACATAAAAAATCTTCGAACAATATTTGTTGAACCTTTTTACACATAAAAGCGAATAAAAAGAGCCCAGCAGCATTTTTTTAATTCGCATTTTCTTAAAAAAAAAAAAAGTTCAGGTTGGTGAATAAACATATAGCTTCAACTGAAAATTTATCAAGAATACCTTAAAATAGGTATTTTATAGATTTTGAAAAGTTTTGTAGACAAGAACAACAAAAGAAAAAACTTCGGTCGAATGAACTTCAAATCTAGTGTTGAAAATGTCAAAATATGATATTTTTTCAAAGATGGCCGTTTTTCATAAATAAACTTAAAGCAAACTCTAAACTTTTTTAGGAACTTCACATGTGCTACAGAAATGCTATAAATGAGCACATCGTTCATTTTACGATTTTTTCTGGGACACCCTAATCCGAATGCTTTCGTATTGCAGGGGGTCGAAAGGGATCCGCAACGAGTTGGGATCGAATAATTGATACAATTTTCAATTATAATTTCAATATCATGTGACCGTTCGGTGAGCGAGCGCTCTGGAGTCTTGCTGGACGTCGCAATCGCTGCCGGATATCGGGAAAGTGGAGAAATTTGATTCTCGACGTTGTTGGACGGACGTTGTTGTTGTTGCAGGGGGACGAACCCTGGGTCCAACCTACCGAACGAGACACCAATTCGTGTAATTAAATCCCAATACTCTACGAGGCTGGGCGGCTCATTGGCAAGTTGAAGGGTGCCAAGCCTTCGAACCGTGGACATGGACATGGGCTGCTCACTGCTAATTAAGTCACCTGATGGAGCACATCGAATTGGTAACGTGATATTAAGGCGGACGGGGTGGGTTACAATGGTTGGCAAGATTATATCACTTAATGAACAGAAATGAGGCAATTTTTTGGGGATGTGGAAGGATGTGAATGCGGCGTGGGTTAATCCTTCGTGTAATCTGATTACAATTGACAAAGCAATTGAAAGATTCTGATAGACACTAAATACGATTATCGATTGGCCTGCTGTAAAGCACTAAAAACTATTTTGGATGAATAAAAAATTTAACCAAACGTTTAATCACATGATTGGTGCATTAGAACTGTGTCACATTCCTTGTTCCTTATTTCCATTTAATAACTTCAAAAACCATGTTTACCGTCAAATAACTGAAACGGATTATGTTAATCTTACAAGACTTGTAAAATGCATTCTTTTGCATAGCACAGAGCAAAACTGCACAAAAAACATTAACGGTAGTTTTGTGTCCACATAAATTCATTCCTTTTTTTCATTTAATCGTTATACGTTATAATCCCATCTTTTAGACTTTCCGTCAATGCTTCGGGCTCTCAAAGTAAGTGTAAAAATTCACCCACGCAAAACTGAATGGTCTCCATCCACGGTCAGCATCCGCAGTTGTTTCCACGACCTTCGCAATCTCGGATTTTCATTAGAAAAAGAAAGAAGTTAAGCTCCCGTGGCCGTCGAGTTTGCCAATCGGCTTCAAGGATTTGCAGCGCCTCGACAATTGACGCGCTGGCTGCTGTTTACCATCCGGACCCGTTTTTGACCCAAAGATGCCTCGAGGCTGATGGGACTAACTCACACAAAACCCAGTCCAGTAGTGGACCCCACCGGTTGATGGGCTGGGTGACAAAAATGCTCCGAGTATTCTGCGGTGACGAAAACAACGTCCTGGCTAAAGAAGGCATCTCCTCGAAGTGCGCTTTGCTAGTCAGCAAGAGGGAGTGGCGTTGTTTGTGTACGAGATGGAATGAAGGATGCAGGGCAGGCTCGAGCTTCATCAAATTTTCATACTTTCATTAACAATTTTTAATTACTTTTTCACATCCATCGCGTACTGGGTTCGGTGAAGTGTTGATGGAATCATGGGGGCTGCCTGAAACCGGGGAAGGTGAGATGGGGTTCTCGAATAGAGGAAGGATAACGATGCGGTAAAGTGAAGGACACACGCAATTGAATCGATACCATATGCCAGCGGTTGCGAGAAGCTTTAATTCATCGAAGGGTGGAAAGAGCAAATCATCTGTTGGAGATTTTGAGTTGTAATTTCGAATAAGTCCATCTATTTTGCAATAGACAAAAAGTGACGAAAGGATGTTTGACTGTGATAGCTCAATCCATTTAACTGCCCTGATATATCAATATTAAAGAACACGGTGCTCGAATTACCGTTATTATTAAATAAAATATACCATCCAAACGGTAGTCGGCAGTTGATTTCTGACGTTGTTCTACACCTCTAGGCCAAATTTGAAAAAAAAATCCTTGGTCAGAATTTTGAGTTACGCCCTTTCGAAGTTTTTATGATAGAAATCACATGAAGAATGCCACCTTAGCTTGTTAAAACAAACAGATTAAAATTAAATTTTGTAGTTTATTTTTTTATCTGGTCTTAGATATTGAAAAATACATTTTTGGATGGTACACAAATGATGTCACGCTAAATTTCAACTTTTTCGACCCCCTCCCCCCCCCCTTTGTCACACTTTTTGTATGAGTCTTCCGACATGGCTCGACCCCCTCCCCCCCTTGGAGCGTGACGTAATTTGTGCATGACCCCTCTTCTATTTTTTCTAAACCGGCATTTGAAAAGGGCCAATGCTCTGTTTAGTTATTACTAATCAGTCAATACATGTAAAACGATATAAACCAATCTAACTCCGCGTGGTCTGTAGGGATTTGAATTCTTAACTTGTAACCAACTCAGTTATTGGGTCACCAAGTGGCTCGGTAGCTTAGTTGGTAAAGCGCTCGTCTAGCATACAAGAGTCCTGGGTTCGAATCCCAGCCGAGCAAGTGGATTTTTTTCATAATTTCACCCATAATTTGTCCATCTTTACCACGCGTAATGAGTTAATTAATTTAATAACCATGCGGATTGGATTACCGAACAGCTCAATATAAGCGTCAATTTACCAATCTAACGCCTGATAGTGATTATAGGAAATTTTCCAAAGCATTCACATATGTATGAATAAATTGTTGGACAGGATATGCAGATACGCCCTTTTGAAGTGTATGGGAAGAATATTGCACGGTAAATTCCGTTCCATCTACAGTCAACGGTTAGGTGCATACATAATCATTGCACCTTTGCGGTTATTCATATTTCATTCAATTTTGCAAGTTGCATGAAATTTTCACGTACACATATTGTTTAGACTGATAATATAAAAGGGACAAAGTATAATTATAATACATACAAATCAATATAGCTGAACAATGACTGTATCAAAGTTGATCGAAACACTCGAACTTCACATATCTCTATCTATATAATATACCTGCAATCTATTCAATTCTATTTAATTTTTATGTAGTGTAACATCCTTTTTACACGGCCCGCTAGCTCGCATGAACCTTAAGGAACACTCAGGGTCGGCTCAATTCCTTGCCGTTGAAGAGACGCGGATAAGAGGGAAAACCACAGGAATTAATGTGATGGCACGTTTATTGGGATAATTGCCCTATCGGCCCTAACCACCTAATTCCCTAGCTATAACCACCTATAACCCTACCCTACCAGGTACAGAGTACTCACGTGGTATGGGTGTGTGTGTGTGTGGGTGTAGTCTCGTTGGGGCCCGTACGCTGCACTCCGGTTGGCGGATCGTCGGGCAGTCCGTACTTATGTCCTCCCTCGTGCGACCTTGGATCGGGATATCTCGGAACCAGGGGTCGGTCTCAGGCTTCTGGCTCGGAACCCTCTCCCAAACGGGCTTGCACACATCGCGGACTTTGAGTTGAACTAGTCCGTGTTCGGTACAGCAGGCTTCTTGCTTCGGCTTACACAACCGTCTTCGTGGTGTCGTGTGGCGGCCTTGAAGTGGTAATCCGGAATGGTGACAGAACACCGGGAATACAATACTTCTACAACCGGTTCTACGGTTGAGATTCTTGGTCACTTTTCACTGAAATTAGGTTTTATATAATCCTTTTCGGACACTTCTGATTGGCTTCGCGTTCTCGAACTAAGTGAACGAATGGTTTACAATTCCTGGCTCTGGGACCTTTGACCGCCCATTCGAAGGCGTTCCTTTGAGACTGTATAGGTGTAATCCACCCGGAATCTCCCAAACGGAGAAATTTGGCCAACACTCTTCAGCCTCGTTCACACTGTCAACCAGTGCTGACATTATGTATAGTGTTACCTACTGTATATAATGCCTAGGTGTTTATTCAATTTTAATGTTATGCCATCCATCTATCTAGCTTTTGATAAATGCTAATTTCATCTTGGTTTTTATTTCTTAATTGTAGAATTGCAAAGTTTGCATAGTATTTTACATCTTAAAGTCTAATATTTCCCTACTAGCTATGTTATATTTGTGTGGTTTTACTTCTGAAAGTTTTTCCGTATAATTTACCCTTTAAGGACCCAATGTCAAACAAGCAGTGAACGGAGTAAATCGACTGGTCACAGTAGAGAGATAAACGAGAACGACACAAATCTGATGTTGCAACGCTATTTAAACTTTATTATCAAACTTTGATTACTCGCTTTTCTTGGATAACTGCTTGACTTTTCTTCTGTAGTTTTTGTTGCTGTCTATTCTGCATAAAAAAAAAGGATTTGTTTGATTTGTGTTCTCAGTACTGTTGGTTTTTGGCTGCCCCAAGTTCACCGAATCATCCGGAAGTGACAGGCAGCACATGAATTTAGAGAATCAATCCGGTGAGTTTGTTCCAGTATGATACTTTTTCTTTTGTGAGCCTTCCGGATCGTTTTTGTCCGCGTCGAGAACTTCTGATCGTTTCTTGAACAGAAAATGTTATTTTCGGAGTTTGATAATTATGTTCAGATTGCGCATTCTGTCGGGCGGGTGTTACGCAACTAACAATCGGTTGTGGATGTTTGTTAACCGTTCGATGACCCTGGAAGGATCGATTCTGCTTTTCGTAGAATTTTGAGCAGAAAAACCGACTGTGTTATCCTAGGGTGTTTAGTTCGAACGCGCTTTCTTTCGTTTTTCGATTATCTAAAAATACAGTACCGTAAAATCGGGTGTAATTGATCAGAAGGGTGAAATTGATCATCATATCACACGATTTTATTTATTCGTAATAGAGCACAAATATCAATGTAAGCTGCAGTAAATGAACGTTGTTTGTTGTAACTATTGTCGAATTGTGTGTTGTGAAGTTTTTTGCGTTAAAGAATGTTTATTACTATGAAAATAATGTAAAATTTCAAAATCATGCACCTTGCAGTATTGACAAACACCTATGAACTTCTATTTCTAAGGAAGGATTTGAACATGGTATAAACCTGAAAGTTCGTGAGGATGTATATATATCATATCCCCAAACAAATTTCATCACCAAAACTCGTACCAATAAGCTCATATGGTTGAAATAATTGAATTTTTGTTGGATATCATCGAGTTCCTAAGGAAATTGCATACATTCAGGCGTTTTCTGTGTAATTCTTGAAATTTGACTATTCGTTATTTATATAAATATTGCATTGTTAATAATTTGACAAGCATATTCGGATTCAGGGAGATAAAATTTATCATGTAGAGTTGTTTTGAAAACTAACAATAATGGCATTGACAAGTGATCAATTTCACCCCGAAATGAAATCCCCTAATTTTTTATTTTAGAGATATTTGTTAACACTAAAATGACATTTGTTAGAAAATTTCGGTACATGAGTCGATGAGGTTCACCTTCGTACTTGTTTTCTTGCATTTAGTTGTTTGGCATTGTTAACATTCAAGAAAACAGACTAGAAATACCGTGAAAAATGATCAATTTCACCCGAAATTACGGTACCACCGAGTTTTTTTTTTGGCGTGTTTTTTTACGCGTATCGTTAATTTATACAATTCGATGACCCTGGAGGGATCGGTTTTGCTTTTTACTGGCTATTGAGCAAAAATATTACTGCACAATCGACAATCATTTCGCGAAATACTATTTATACTATAAATAAACTATTGCTCTTTTGTTTGCCGGCATTCAAAAGATTAAATTGAAAACGCTTAAACAACAAATGTTTATGGTCTATCGCCAGCTTTCTAGGCGAATCATGACAATATACCTTCCCCAACCTCCAACTCCGTAGCACTTATGAGGGTGTCGCTGAGTCGGTGGCCTCTCATTAAGTAAGTGCTACATCAACATTTCCTTCCCCTATCCCAAGTTACGGTAAAGATGGGCGTGGCCGGGAATAGTGATATTCATGCTTTTAGTATTCTTGTTTATGATTTGAACAAGGTAAACTACCCTGCCTTGTTCCTGAAAGTAGTCAGGATGAGATTATTAAAAAGAAACATGAATGTTGCTAGTATCCAATCTACGAAGTAAACCGTAACTACGCTAACGCTAACGCTAACGCTGTCTATTCTGCATCGAAAAAAAGATGTCTTTGTCGTCCACAATACTGAAGGGTAGGCGAAAGCTGTCAAAGCGCTTTTCGTCCTTTTCCTAGTCGGATCATATCTGAATATGTACAGTCAAAAGTTAGCTAAGTAATGTAACAGTTTGTGCTATTCATTTTTGAAAAAGGATTATTAGTTGGTCCTGATCCTGACAGTGAATTTGCCTGAAACAGGGTCCCAACATTTTTGATAAAACCTTGTTTTTATTGAATAACACAAAAGAATTACTACTAATACTTTGGCAAATTTTCCTGCTCAAATAACGGCTTTATCATATTTAGACTTATTTTTCAATTGAGTCCAAATTTTAACCTTGACATGACACATTATCATGTTTGGCGTTCACTTAGTCGGCCTAAACGCCATATGGGTTGATCTTTTTAGCACTGGGGTTGTTCTTATTTGTCATTTCGAAAGATTCAAGGAAAATACCCCAAGAATTTGCTTGTTTTTCATTATTATTATTTTTTTTTTGACTAAAACCAAAAAAAAAAAGTTCGAAAATTGTGTACCGTCGATGGGGGTGACAATGGATCTAGGGGGTGAGATTGGGTCAAAACGGAACAATATGATTTATGAAAAATTTCAGCTAATAACGCTGATATTACTATTAATAAATAATAATTGATATGTTAGGGAACATATTATTACACACAATTCATCACAATAAACATTTTTAGAAAAAGTAGATTTTGTTTACTATATTAATAAACTTGTGTGTTAAAACTAGATAAAATTTACGACATTAAATTTATCCTGTACAAAGTATCACGCATGTACTTTAACCTCTACCGTTATATTAGTAAAAGGTTGAAAGTCTTTTCATTACACTTCACACGTATTTTCCGGAATTTATTTGATTTATCCACAAAAAAATCATTTTTTCAGGTACGGTGTTTTAAACATTAAAAATGGGGGTGAGATTGGGTCAAGCAAGAACGATAGTAAATGAAATTGCAAGCTCCCTTTTTGACATATTGCGGTGCCGGGTGTTCTCTTTTTTCATTAGGATGTGTTTATTCTTTCTTAAAACAGCAACTCTGAAGATCAAACAAGTCTACTTGAATATTCCGTGCATTGATCAACAATGCAACGCATTTTGACAACTTCCCAAACCAGCAACTGTGTTTCGTGCGCAGCAACATCGTAAAATTTTATCAAATGGATTTTTTTTTGGAATTTATTTATTTATCAGTGTATTCATAATATAGAAATATCTCACGGAAGTACAAGTGAGTTGGATCGCTGAAATACCGGGATTATGACGTCAACATCTGCCTGAAATGTATTGATCGTGGAATGTCGCACCGAAATTTAACTATTTGCGAAGGTTTAAAATAATCATTGTTTCAGTACACCTTTGAGGAAACTGAATAGGCCTTATGGCAATGGAGATGAGACTTTGAAAACAATTTGAGGAAAAAAACAGGAAGAGTGCTTCGTGAAGCCCAAGCAGGACAGTTCAGTTTTGCGTCGTCCGATAAATTTGGCTCACGGTTTCGCGCATGTTTTCGTCGCCGGAATTTTTTTTTTCCTGTTTCCAAGCGTCTTGCTGGGTAGTGCTTCGTGAAGCCCAAGCAGGACAGTTCAGTTTTGCGTCGTCCGATAAATTTGGCTCACGGTTTCGCGCATGTTTTCGTCGCCGGAATTTTTTTTTTCCTGTTTCCAAGCGTCCTGCTGGGTAGTGCTTCGTGAAGCCCAAGCAGGACAGTTCGGTTTTGCGTCGTCCGATAGATTTGGCTCACGGTTTTGCGCGTGTTTTCGTCGCCGGAGATTTTTTTTTTTCTGTTTTGGAGCGTCTTGCTGGGTAGGTATTTGGAAGGCACAAGCAAGACGGTTTGTTTTCGGGACGCCAAGAAGTTTTGCTGTCAGTATCAGTTTTGTGTTCAGTCGAGGATGGATTACCAACTGGTGAGTTCGTTTCATTCTTGTGATAACACATATTTTCTTGAAAGCGTAACTTTTAAGTAATTTTAAAACAAACTTTGTATGGTTCGTCACTATAAGTGTCGGCATTATGTTTTTTTCTTATACAATTTCAATATACATATATTTGTCTCTTTTATACATTATTAAAAATTATCTTTTGAATTGTTCGACACTGTGAATGTTGACGTATTTTTTAAAACTTCTACCATATCGAGACAAAATGCACAGTAATACTCATATGTAATTTTCAAACAAACTATGTATAGTTCGTCACTACAGGAGTCGGCATTATTCCTGTTTCATATAATTTAAAATATATACATGTAATTTTCAGTTTTCGTCATTAATAAAAACATCTTTTGAATTGTTCGACATTATAGATGTTGACGTATTTTTTAAAGCTTCTACCAAAAACTTCTCGAGACAAAAATACAACACTAGCTTTAAATATGAGTCGTATATTTCCCCCTTGTCCATGGATCGCATCATCGACCAGAGGTGACTCCCAGATCTTTTCCTCCCTCAATAATAAACACCCTTCCCGAGTAGTGTTTGATCCTTCGACCTTGACGCTTGCTCCTGCGGGGGCGGGTGATGAGGGCAGGATCAAACATGTCGCGCGTCGGTCGGGTGAAGTGAAAAGTGGCGTGATCCATTAGTTGTGTTTGATCTATTGATCGCATCGCTTGCTCTTGCGAGGGCGAGCGATGAACACTTGTCCGGCGTACAATGCGATTATCGAATTATTTCGCGAATTCGGTTAAGCGTAATTATATCATGGATCGCATCACCTACCATTGGTGACTCCCAGATCTATACCTTACCCACTAACCCAATATCCTGTCCATGACAACCGTGGAGATGCAGAGGTGATCTCGGTCTCTAGTAACAACGGTAGTTGCACTAACATTCCTTCCCTTCCCCGATGACCGTAAGGACGTGGCCGGCGCCGTTATTGACTTTTAAAATTTGAGCTCTCGATTTGTGCACATTGAAGAATGGTAAGCTTATCCCAAGCCCCATTCATTAATTCCCCATGCAACTTCGATTGTTCTGGTCAATCACGGAGTAGCAACTACGAATTGTACGGTCATCTATGCTTATGCTTATGCTTATGCTTAATTTGAGGAAAAAAACAGGAAATTTATGTAAACTTCACGATAAATGTTGGGTTTACATATTTTTTCTCATAGCTCTTCTATTTTTTGGTATAATCGTTCTTTTAAGTGGGTTTATCATACTTGTGAAACATCTTAGAAATCTTTTCGTCTTGTTTGCATCGTATTTCATTAATATTATTCATCTGTGAGTGGTTTAGCAATCCTGTTCTCAAAAACAAGTTATTTCAATTACAGTGACCCAATGTCACCCCATCTATAGGGTGAGATTGGGTCATTTTTCATTCACTTGTGGTGCTGCTGTGAATAAATATTTGTCTTTAATTTTTTGAACAGTTGTTAATGTACCATCAAAGTACATACATACCAAATTTGAAGTTTATTGGAGTTAAATTGCGATAGTTATTCAGTAAATAAATCGCACATATCCCTTCTTGACCCATTCTCACCCCCAACGACGGTAAATATGTGTTTCTGGCTTAAACTTAAGCGTTTATTACTAAAATTGAGACATGGCCTTAGGACCCAATTGCCGGTCCAAGAAACCAACGTTGTGAATTTTGATTAGTAGTCTGAGAAACCCAGTGCGTAGCATGATATGATCCCTGTTCACAGTCCGTAGGTTCCATTGGCCTAGTGGGATGGTCCTAGGTCCTTCCATCAAGTCCGCAAATCCTGAAAAGAGAAAAAGTAATAAGAAAATGTTAAATTGAATAAGAAACAACTAAAACATAATAGTTTAGATCTAAACTCAGCGATTTATGCGAGGAAACTCATCAATCTTATGATTTTATCCACCGTGTTTTGCGGGTTTGATGTAGTTTGTATTAATAAACCAGTTATTATGTGAACTTTTATGCGACTTCTGGTTGTCTGGGAAGATTCTTCCAGGAATTATTCCGGGATTCCTCCCCGGATATCTCCAGGGATCCTACCAAGAATTCTTGCAAGTGTTCCACAACTCACATATTCCTCAAGAATTTCTTGCAGGAATTCTCCCAGATTTACCACAAGAAAAATCACGACGTGAATTGACGTAATGATTTCTCCAGATTATCCTCAGGGATTCCCCAAAAATTTCTGCAGGGACTCGTTCTGAGCCTCCAACGAATCCTTCGGGCATTCCTCCAAGAGTTCTTCTTGAAATTCCTACGGTAGTTCTCCTATGAATTCCTGCAGGAATTTATTCAGAAATTATCCTTAGAACTACTTCAGGGAAACTTAAGAAAAATTACTACAAAAAATTCTGCAGTAAATGCTCAACTATAATTCCTTTTGGAAAATATCTTCATGAAATCCTCAAGAGATTTCTCCTGTGGTTTCTCCAAGAATTATTCCAGGGATTACTCCAGAAATATCTCTACGGGCGTTTTATTTTCTAGGGATTTCTCTACAAATTCCACCAGCAAAATCTCTACAGTGATTCTTGGTGGGATATCTTCAAGGACTCTTCCAGAAATTCTTGCATAAGCCCTTCAGAGATTCCTACAGAACTTTTTCCTGAGACTCATTCAGAAACTTCTCTGGTAAAATCTCTACAGCGATTCCTGCAGAGGTTGCTTCAGGAATTCAACAAAGGATTACTTCAGTAAATTTCCTCCAGACATTTATCCAGGGATGAGCTGGTAGACAATCAACTGCATATTTTACTGAAAAAGGCTTCTCGTCTCGACTCGTTGAAAAAAGTAAATACTGCGTAGCAAAAAAGCATATTAGATGTTCTAGGGAGTTTTTCAGGAATTTCTCCAAAGATATTCTCAGGAATCCCTCGATAGACTGCAAGAATTTCTCCAGAGATTCTTCCAGGAATTTAAGCGGGGATTCCTCGAGGATATACTCTAGATTTTTTTCTGGAGTTCCAAAGCATTTAGCAGGATCGACCGAAGAATGCTGGTTCGATTCCCGCTTCAGTCTGGAAAACTTTTCGTAAGGAACGAATTGAGTCTGTGAAATTGGGCGTTTTATGCTAGTCCGTTGTCTGGTGTGGTGCTTCTTTCAAAGGACAATTCGTCCACTGGAAAATTTCTCCAGGGATTGCTTCAGGAACTTATCAAGGGTTTTTTTTCAAAAAACTTTTCTAGGAAAGGAGTGTAGAGGAATCTTTAAAGAAATCGCATCAAATATGAGAACATTTTTCCGGACGGACGTGAGATGATCGAAAGATGATAGCAGCACTACGACAAACATGTGAATGGTGCTAAGGGCACAGACATGGAAGCTCAAGGCAGCTGAAGCAATGGATTTGTCGGAATATTGGACAATCGCTTTGAGGGGAATAAATGATGTGGAATTCGCTCAAGAAAAGTATAACATCTGAAAAGGATAATATCGTAGTTAGAAATGGGTTAACTGATCCAATTTTGAGAATGGATCAAAGGTGTGTCTTTCACAAAAGTGAATTCATTCAATGTAAAAAAATCTTGGGACGTAACGCCACAAAGAAGAAGAATCCTTTACTTCTCTCAAACTGATCCAATTTTGAGAGGGTAGTCCCCTAATATATACAATTTTGTGAGGGTACCCTGAGACCCTGAGAGGGCTTGAGTGTAAATAGTTTTTAAAGATTTGCTTGATTAATTAGTGTTTTTTTAATTTTAAATTGAAGATTTTTGAAGTTTTTTCTTAGTCTTAGTTTTATTCTTTTTCTTTCCTTCTTCTTATTATTATTCTTAAAATTTAAATAAATTAATATTTAACTGAATTAGTAAATAAAAGTAACAATCAAAAAGTAACAACTGGCTGCTTCAACGTCTTTCAGTGTCCGTGAAATTTGTACTCCTTTCCTGCTGCCTTCCGTTCTATTTTAGTTACTAGCTGCATGGCGACTCTACTTGAGCTGGAGGCTATCTGAGCTGGAGTCGAACGGACGACTTGACAAGTGTCAGAACGCTTTCCGCGTGGGACGCGGTACCGACACGTACTTCGCCGAGGTGGAGAGGTCGATACCAAACTGTTTGATAGCGCCTTCTGGCGGCACGGTATATTTCGCACCCTAAAATCATGGCGGGTAGTCTCCATCCTGAAAACCAACCGGTTCTAGGTATCACTCTGTATCGTACCATAACGTTCAACGCATTTCAAAACGATGAAGAAAGCATGTGAGTCACATCTATTCGTTCGAGTTCGAGTAAAGTGGGGCAAAAGTTCGAGTGGGGTAAGAGTTTATATTTGAGATTTCTAGCTCAATTCAAAACAAATCTTTTAAATGTCATTGTGGTTCGAATGCTATTCAAGTAAGAGACTTTTACTCCAAATATCATAAAAATCGATTGAGATTTGGAAAAGTTATGGCTATTTGTTGTTTTTCGACGTGAATATTGTAATATTTAGTCAAACTTTCGTTGCATGGAACCCATTGAAGATAAAATCTTTTTCAATATTTTATGTAAGGGCGTTTCTAGGCCTATCATAAGGATGCTTTGAAGTGTATTAGATTTTGCATAAATGCTTGGAAACAATTTTTGGCCCATGGTGGGGCAAAAGTTCGAATCAGCGGGGCAAAAGTTCGACCCATGTATAAAATCACGGAAAAATTTGCAAATTACCTAAAATGCACATATTATCTTCAAATTTAGTTATATTTGTCTGATCGTGTGAAAATTGTCACCAAAATTTTACATTTCCACTTAGTTTTGCGAAAAACTGCTATTTTTGAGTAAATTACAATTAACCCGGTTTTGGGCATTTTTTTGATGAAAATTTAGTGTGTATTTTTCGGCAAACTTAAGTTTACAGCTGGTGTAAAGCATGCCTGTCATAAAAGGATCGATATTTTGGGTTTTAGCCAGCGAACTTTTGCCCCACACTTGATTCGAACTCTTGCCCCACCGGTGGGGCAAAAGTTCGAATAAGACAATCAATTTTGAAACTGTTATAACTAAAAATGGGTAAATATTTTGACACAAGTTTGTTCAGCAAAATTATAGCCAATATGTTGAAGGTTCACTGTATGGTATTTGTTTTGTTTTAACTGCTATTATTTTCCTGGAAGCTTTGATTATACCACTAAGGTCGAACTTTTGCCCCACCTTACTCTACTCCAGATAACAGGGGCCAAACTACCGCGAGGCAATCGGACAAATCTGCTGCAAGCCAAATCGGCGCTGGTAACTGCAAAACTGACATACGACGTCGAATTGGTGAGCCGAGGAGGATCAGCTTCATTACAAATCCTAGCTCCGGCATATAATAAAATGGTCCGGTATGCTTCGGGACCGTTTATCACCAACCGGATAAATTCGGTCATGGCTAAAGCAGGCAGCCTACCGTTTGAACTGCTAGCGGTTCAGTACATAGCCAGGCCAGCCGTCCACATTCTATCGAAGAGCAGCCTCTTCCTTTGATTCGGCGCGATTTGGGTCGCTTGGAAGAACTTTCCAACAAGACAAGATGATCGCTCTTGGAACGGACGGAAACCCTCGATTATATGGGACGTAAAGAGGAGTATTCGAACCGGTGACTTTCCGGAGAAAGACCGCCCAGCCATCCAGGAACTTCTGTCGACTCGCTTCCACAACTCGACCGTCGTCAACACTGATGAGTTAAAGTGCGGAGACACGGTAGGAGTCGCATTCTACAACAATAGCCTTCCCGGGACGTTAAGTCAACTGAAGGTATGCAGCGTTTTTTTCTGCAGAAACGTATGGGATAAAGCAGGCGATTGCTATCCCTAACATCCGGAACGAAATGATTATTCTTACGGATTCGGCAAACTTTAGAGTCAGGATCTTCCAAGCGCCCGTAGATTCAAGAGATCGAGCCCATCGTGCGAAATACAAATGTTCGGTGCTGTTAGATCCCGGAACATGCCGGCATTACCGGCAAAAACGAAGTGGATCGCTTGGCCAACGCAGCAAGACAGTAACCGGCTATTGACAGTGACAGTTGGACACTCCCATTTCCAGCGAAGATACATTGAGAGAAACGAAACAAGCCATGCGGCGCCAATGGGAAAGCCAATGGTTTGAAACAAGAGAGAACAATCTTAGGGAGCTGGAGAACGATACGAAGAGATGATTGCACAATGGCAATGCGGCCGACCAACGTGTGTTAACGAAGCTGAGAATCGGCCACACACGGCTCACGCATACGTTTATCTTGAAGAAGGAATTTCCGCCCACTTACGAGTGTTGCGAACCACAATCGATGTGCAACATCTAATTCTGTACTGCAGATAGGTTTCCAAGTGATCTCACATTGACGTGTTATTTTTTTATAAAAAAATTTCACCCATATTCTTTGAAAAATATTGAAATCTGGTTTGAGGGCTGTTCATAAACTACGTATACAAAGGCATATACAAAGATCCATACAAGTTTTAAAATTTGTGTATGAACGATAGAACCCTAGGGTGGGGGAATCTGTAAATAAGAAAACATGTCGACGTGTTGGAGTTTATTAACAGTCGTTAATATCAAACTGCATTGTATACTGCACATAAGGCTCTCTTCATGATGGTAGAGCTAGTTTTAGTTTACATGGTGGACACTGCACCGTTTTTACAGCACATTATATGTATTATATTATATTATATTCACTGCGGTTCAGATAAAATACGGCTATGAAACCCCTGCATTCGCCCAACTTATAGTCGAGTTTATCGCATTTCGAACCTAAATAGAGAAGCTGAATTCAATGGTTCCTGAAACAGTTATCCCGTGAAAACACAATCATCCATGGTTGCGACTGCTCTTGGGTTAATCATCACCGTATTTATCCAGCACAGAATAGAACAAATCCATCCTGTACGCTCCACCATTCCGTCAGGTGCGAAGAGTATAATTAACTTCCTGGAAAAACTTGTGTGAATATTCTCCCACATATTGCCATCCACCCCTCCCAATCTTTCGAACAAGAAACACTATCAGCGCGTCCCGCCACCATACGTATGCATCACTGTGGGAACACAAGCAGAATGCGAGAAATTGCAATATCCCATTCCGGAGTTAATTCAATACCTGGCATTTGCAGCCTTTTTAATATGAAGAGCAACATCAACCAGGTCGTCGTCGTATCGTCAGTCGTTCTTCGTCGTCGTCCTTGCACCACCTGTACGGGGGACGGAATGATGAACTATAGTGCCAATGCCAAGCACTCGCACATATTAGAGTTGTGTGTTGGTTCGCAGAACAGGAGGAAAAATAGGAAAGAGTTAATTCAATTTGTCTCAGCTTGTGTGTGGGTGGGTGGGTTGGTTGGCGTCGGAGCATAGGAAGGGGGGTGAATGGAAAATTGAAAGTCAGCTTGCATCGCGCCAGGAATGCAGGACTGTGACATGATGAGGTTTCATTTGAAATAGTGCCGTCGTAGGTATTTCTAACTCTTCTCGTGTGGTGGAAATGAGAGACAAAGTTATTTGAAGCTGCGTCATGGAGAGTGATTTTTGTACTGGCAAACGTAGAGAGCTGGTAAATAGTTTGCGTTGCACCTCAGAGACAAAAATTTTACGGTAATTAGCACGTATTACAGCTTGAATTTTTGTTTCGGTTCGCAGGAAGGGGGTCACTGTCATAAAGCATCTCACTTTTGTATTAGAACGGTGATGAATAGCTCTAATCTCATCAATACACAGAGCTGAACAAGAGACATACAAAAGCTGTTCAATTTTCTACCATTTTCCGAAGAACACTGGCAAGGAAAATGGTGATTGACTGGTACCGGCTTTGGAGGACAATGGTATGAAATGATCCCCCCCCCCCTTTCCTCGCTGAGAGATTTTGAGTTCATCCGTGTGAGAAAAATACGTTCAATATTTATAGAAATTTGCCTGACCCTCAAATTTGCGTAACTTTCGTTGTAGAAACTACCAATTCTTATAAAGTTTCTCAAGCGGTTCCATTTTCACAACATGTCTATCTCCAACCATCAACCCCTATACATGTCTAGCAAAATGAGAAATCACCACCCTTTCGCACGTTGAATGTAATGAATGGAAACCCCCCCAAAACGACAACCCAACCCAATGAGCCACACAAACTGCCAAATGTCGAGCCAAGAGGTTACACACTCTGGCTCCAGCCGAGATCCGAGAATTGAACCGACGCCGCCGACGAAGACGACACCTGATGGGAAAAGGTGAAAACAGTATGTGCGTTTGGTGCTTCTGTTTAACGTTGTCGACGGTGTGATGGCAAAGGTGCGACTTTCTTCGAAATGAGTTCGGAATGATTGGCGATGGAGGGACGGGGTAAGGTGAAGAAATGAATGACACATGGCTTCTGAATCCATCTATTCTTGCTGAGGGGCAAGTGGATGGGGGCTAGGGTGAGGCTTGACTGTCGAAATCACTCAAAAAAAAGACTAAAATCACATGGAAATAGAAACCTAAACGTTTGAGCCAAAATATTACGATTTACTAGTGGTGCAAGCGACTTGAAAGTGAAATTTTAAGTTATGAAATACAATCTCTAATTTAAAAAAAAATATTTTCTAATTTTTTTTAAATTTTACTACAAAAATGAACTTTTGTTAACCATAATTTCATGAATACTGCGATTTAAATAGTTTTGCATGATTGAAAACAAATGTTTTTATTTTCCAACAGAAGTTGGAGTATTCTGAGGTTGCTATCTTCTTCTTGGCATTACGTCCTCTCTGAGACAAAGCCTGCTTCTCAGCTTACAGTTCTTGTGAGCACTTCCACAGTTATTACCTGAGAGCTTTCTTTGCCAATGCTGCAATTTTTGCATTCGTATATCGTGTGGCAAGTACGATTATACTCTATGCCCAGGGAAGTCAAGAAAATTTCCATTACAAAAATATCCTGGACCGACCGGGAATCAAACCCAGACACCTTTCAGCATGGCTTTCCTATATAGCCGTGGACTCTAACCACTCGGCCAAGGAAGGCCCTTCTCTCTCTATGTGAGTTGAATTCGGAAAACCATACGAACTCATGATTTTTAGAACTTTCGAAAAACAAGCTGCACCCTAATCGAACCATTTGCCCCTACAAGATGAAGAAGATACGTCACGGAGGAGTCGGCGGCGAGGCCAAGCGTTACACAGAAGCTAAAGTGCTAAATTAGTGGCTTTTTGAGTGGGAGTGCACATCCCATCATCAGTTTCGAGATCGGGTCGGAAATGGAGCGAGCCGAAAAGGGTTAGTCTCGGCGTATTTTCGTCGAAACTGAATAGTGAAATGATATACACGCCATACACGCTGTTTGCCACGTATGGCGGCTTCTGAAGATGAATGTTGAGGGATTTTCAGTTTATTAACGCTGCCATTCTTGAGTGGATTGCCTCCCGGGGTGGAGGTGGTTTCGTTTTTGGAGTTTATTTAACGGAAATTACTCGGGTGGAAGCGCTTTCAGGATGGATAGGTTGTAATCAAACGTCGTGAACACGTGAAAAGTATATGATTTTCATGGGCAACCTGAAAAAAATGTTAAATGTGAAATATACATTTGAATATTTAGCAATGTAACTTACCAATTTTATTTTCTTTCTTTTCAGGTAAGTGATGCTCATCATGTAACGTTTTCATGGAAACATTTGTAAGTCGTAAGGCAACGGTAAGAATCAATGATATAGATTGATAATAAACTGCTAAATGAAGGAAATGTTTATACACGAAGAATTTTGTAATATGTTTCGTAGCCTGTGAAGCAAATCTACAGAGATTGAACTTCGATTTAAGTTTGTCCCAAAATGCTCCCAGAATTTAAACCGGAGTTCATATGTTTGTTTTTTTTTTTTTGTTTGTCAACCCTTCTATCATTATCTTAAATTTTTAACATGACTCATGTTCCGAACACTCGACTTTTATAGTGATTTTTTTCAGAAAATCATCTTAAATCCTGGACAGAACGATCAATTCTTCTATGATTTAAGTCCCCTGCATTTAAAAATTGTGAAAATACCAATTATTACCTTTGAAATCACCATTTATCAGAATATGAGTCCTGTTCGGAATTTAAGTCGCCATTTTTGCTCTATCGACCTTTTGTCCATAAACCATCAACTAATAATTCTCGAAACCTTATTCAAACAGATTCAGGTAAAAAAAAAGTACACAAACTTAATTTATCAATTCTACGTGTTTCGCAGACGAAATTCTACAAGTTTTGCTTTGAACCAACTCGATTTTTCACTTTTAAAACGTTTAATTTCCGGATTTACAAAACGACGAAAGTAAGATTTTCAACTTTCGCAACCTAACCACTACTTTCGCCGCTCCACTATATGGAGAGGCAAAGAAACTTAACCACGAATCAAAACAAAACGTTACCCAAGTCGATTTTACACTGGTAGAAAAACGTTCCAAGTAACTAAATAAAACGGCTTATCATTTTGTCATGAACATTTTGTGGGAAATAATAGGAACTCTCTAGTTTTTGAACGCGAGCTCTTTGTATGCAAAATTTAAGCAATGTACACGGCGAAAAATTGTTAAAATGTGATTAATTTTAAAACAGGTTTAGAAGACAGGTTGTGATTCTCCTGAATTAATTTTCTCAAAACCCTATGGAAGTTACTTTCGTCGATTTGAAAAAGTAAGCGAGAATTGATATTTATAGCCTATATAGGTTTTTCAGTTATTGGATCTTCTTCGAAAGCTTCATAAGCTCTCCAGAATAGAATCCCCAGCAGTTATCTCAAAAGGCACGCACCATAATTTCAAAATTTTGCTTCAAGTTCTCTCAGGTATATTATCAAAACTCCTCTGAGATTTTCTTTTGTAAACTCCTTGAAAATTGCTACATAATTTTCCAAGGACGTTTCAAGAATTTTTTCTATGTTTTTCGATAAAAGCTTTTAAATTTCTACAGAAGTCCTTGAATTCAAAAAATTAGAATTGCTTTCTAATCATATCGTTCTTAGACTCTCAGAACATCTTCAGATACTTTTGAAATTTGTCTAACTTTTTTTTTTTTCATTTTTTTTATTGGTGATGCTATCGAAAAAATTGCAGAAGTAATCTCTTCCTTCATTTGTGACAAAATAACGCCTACAAAATTAGCCAAATCCCTCCACAAAATCTGGAATAGTAAGTAAGGACTTGATACTTGATGGGCTACAATCCGCTACGTTGAATCTACGCCGAATGGATAAATCTTCTCCACTGGGCTCGGTCCTGAGCCAATCGCTTCCAGTCGCCCTGAACGTTAAGTGCCCTTAAGTCCTCTTCAACTGCAAAAAGCCAACGTGTGCGCGGCCTACCACGAAGCCGACGGCCTCGTCCGGGTTCTCTACTGAATATTATTTTTGCTTGTCGTTCTACCGGCATTCGTACCACGTGACCAGCCCAACGCAGCCTGCCGTATTTTATGAGCTTGATAATATCCACTTCTTTATATACTTGGTACAGCTCATGATTCATGCGACGCCGCTAGATGCCATTTTCTTGTTTATCGCCGAGTATTGTTCGCAGCACTTTACGCTCAAAAACTCCAAACGCTTTCCGGTCGACCTCTTTTAACGTCCAGGATTCATGGCCGTATAGAGCAACCAGAAGGATAAGAGTCTTATATAGCGTGTTTTTGTTACGGAGCCCGTAAAAAGCCCTATTCGCAGCTGCAAGACGCCTTTTCACCTCGCGGGTAACATCATTATCGCAAGTCACTAAAGTACCAAGATACACAAATTCTTCCACTACTTCAAATTTTTCACCACCTAGCACCACTTTACTACCAACGTCACGATTGGAACCACGCTGTCTACCAGCGATCATGTACTTAGTTTTGCTGGTGTTGACGGTAAGTCCAATCCTCGCTGTCTCCCTTTGAACAGGCACGAATGCCTCATCTACGGCTCGACGATCAATTCCGATTATATCGATATCGTCCGAAAAACCCAGGAGCATATGCGACCGGGTGACGATGGTACCGCTTCCTTGCACGCCCGCTCTCCTTATAGCTCCTTCGAGATCAATGTTGAACAAAAGGTTCGAAAGCGCATCTCCTTGCTTCAGTCCATCTAAGGTTACGAAGGAGGTTGAAGTCTCATCCGCAACCCGCACACTTGATTTCGATCCATCCAACGTTACACGAATCAGTCTAATAAGTTTCGCCGGAAAACCGTGTTCTACCATTATCTGCCATAACTCATTTCTCTTTACTGAATCGTACGCCGCCTTGAAATCAATGAACAGATGGTGAGTCTGCAAGTTGTATTACCGGAACTTATCAAGGATTTGTCGCAAGGTAAACATTTGATCCATCTTTGATCGGCCCTCACGAAAACCAGCTTGGTATTCGCCGACGAAGGACTCCTCCAGCGGTCTCAATCTGTTGAACAGAACACGCGACATTATTTTGTACGCCGAATTGAGGAGCGTTATTCCTCGATAATTGGCGCACTCCAATCTGTGGCCCTTCTTATACAGAGAGCAGATGAGGCCATCCAGCCAGCTAGCAGGCAATTCTTCTTCCTACCATATTCTTAACAGAGTACGGTGCAGTATTTCGGTCAGGAGCTCGTCTTTTCCAGCAGCCTTACAGTTCTTCAACTCCTTAATCGCTGGAATATCCTTATTACTAAGCAAAAAAGTTTTCAGATCGAGGCTGCGTGATCCTTTATAATTTAAGGTAGCCGTGCTAATCTGCGCTGAAAGCTCTGGAAATACTTATGAAGTTCAAATTTATTTATTTCTAAATAACTTGAAGATTTCTTCCATGCCATCAAAACTGGTCTTGTTTCTCTCAGTAGCATCAAATATGCTAATAATTTATTCAATAGTCACGTTGGAAAATTGTCTGGATTTTTTAGAAGATTTAGCTGATTAGCAATCCAGGAAATCTACCTATCTTGTATAGTGATACCTCGATATAACGTTACCTCTTTAAAGTAACTTGATATAACGTTACTTATTTTGGTTTCCTTTTATTTTTCCAATTTTTATTATAAACTTGATTCATTTACTAAAATGAACATTCTTCAAGATTCAATCACCAACCAACACCAAAGCACAATAATGCAAACGTTTACTATCTCCGAATACAGTGATGAATGTATACCCGACCAGTGGATCACAACACAGTTGCAACAGATTTTGTTTCTCAGTTAGCACGTTTTTTTTAACAAAATGTGGTATAATTTTGGCTGATTAGTCGTTACAATAATACAAATTATAACACAAACTTGAAGCAAAATATGTTATAATTTAAACAAATATGTTACTCATTATGTTTAAAGCAAACAAAAATATGAATAATTTTGTTATTTTTCATAACTCAACTTTAACAAAATTTGTTATTAGCAACAACCCTCAATTTCTATAACAAATTGTATTATAATTATGCTTCTAATTGAAACATGTTCAAAAAACAGCCTTTGCGATTATAACTGATGTTGTTTTAATTATGTTACAATTTCCTCCATCAAAATCGCAATTTGTAACAAATCTTGATATTATTGTGCTACAATTCAGTTTATTCAATATGGTCGGTTATCGAGTGAGCTATAAGCTTAATGTCAAAACCAACATTTTGTCATTGCTGTACATTTCTTTACATCATTCTTCATTATCTTTGTGGCATTTACGCTTCCTCTCGAACGAAGCCTGCTAATTATTTTAGTTTTCTATGAAAACTTCAAGTCTAAACCAACTCTGCATTCAGAAACACTAGCTCAAACTCAGATTAGACGTGTGTCGCCGGGCCACACTTTCACCGCCGATCTTTTCAGCGTTTATTTGATAATATTTTTTTTTTTCTAGAAATGCTGATTTTCCACCAATAAATGGTTCAAATATTTTTCCAGGATTTTCTCCAAAACATGTCCAAGGACTGTTTCTAATGAATTCCGGACTCTAGGAATTTTTTAATTCAAGCATTTTGAATTTCTCCCACGTTTCCTTCTATGGATTCTACTGTGCCTTTGATCAAAAACTTCACCAACTTATTTTTCTGGAAAATAAAAATCAATTTTACTATGAGTTTTTCAAACCATTCGGTCTACGATAGCTCCAAATTCTACCGGAGTTTCAACAGATGTTTCTGTCCAGAGATTCGTAAATTATTCCAGAATTTTTCATGAATTCTTCCAGCGGCTCTTTTGAAGAACAAATAAGTAATAATTCGTGGAATACTGAATATTGAAAATTATACAGATATTCGTCCAAAACATTGAAAAAAATCTTCTCATAATATCTCCAGCAAATTCATTATGAATTTCTGTGCAAGTGTCCGAGCATTTATCGAAGAATTCGCTAGATTTTGGCAACATGACAAACATTTTCATGTAGTCTAAGTCGATATGTAACAAAATCGAACGGTTGATTTTATCAAAACTTTGATCACCTTTAGAATGACCATTAAAGAAAGTTCCTAATGATTTTTTCAGTGAGTTCTCTAAGTTATTCTTGAAGTGTTCGTCTAGAGATTTGTCAGAGATTCCTCTTGATCAAGCTTCCCAGATCTACTAGAGAACTCTCCTAGAATACCGCCGATCATACCAAAAGGTATTGGTTCGGAAACTTTTTCTTGGAAAATCGCTTAACGATAGTTTTGGTTCTTATGAATTGTTTTAAATAATTCTTGGGAAATTTATTCTCAAACTCTTCCAAAAAAAAACAAAGGATTTGTTTTAAGAATTATTCCATGAACTCTTCAAAATCTAACTCTTGAAGTTCTAAAATTACCTGCTAGAAGTGTTCATAAACTGCTCAACACTAACTTTTTTTTATAGAATTCTGAAAATACTCGTCTCTCAATTTCTTTTAAATTTCTTCCGAGTGCTCAAGAGTTCATACAAAGATTTTTCCGGAACACATTTCATTGAGGATTACTTCAGTATAGCCGTTGTAATAAAAAATGAAAATAAAACGTAGAATATGAAAAAAGTGAAACAGGTAAAACTATTGGGAAAAATACATAAGAAAAACGGAAAATATGAATAAAATCAATTTGACTTTATGAGAAAATATAAAAAAAATACATGTTGAATGAAGTTTACAAGAAAAAACATTTTGCTACGATATAACGTAACCTCGATATAACGTAACGAAAATAAATATCGAGTAACGTTGTAATGAGGTATGTATTACTGTACTTTGATGGCTACAGCGTAGCGTCTTGTCATTGCCGGGCGTATAACAGAGCGCCAGTCTTACACGATACCTTTTTCTTCAGTTGCCCCGAACGTTTAGGGTCGCCATGTCCTCTTCCACTGCGTACGGCTAGCGTTTTAATGGTCCTCCACGAAGTTACCTACCCCTACCTGTTTCCCTGCTGAATATTATTTTCGCAATTCTTTCTTCCGACATTCGCACTAAATGACCAGCCCACTGAAGTCTGCCGAAGTGTGTTCCAAAGTTCACAAATTCTTAAACAACTTCGAGCACATCCCCATCAAGCATTATCTCATCACCTACACCACCAAGTCCACCTCTATCTATACCTGCAACCATGTACTTCGGTTTTGGTAGAATCAATGCACAGTGGTCCAAAAAGCAGTTTTATGCAGAAAGATCCATTTTGAGCTTTAGAATGAAACATTAGACGAAAACGGCCTGCTACAAAGTTGTTTGTATTATTAAGGCCATTGTTTAATGTTATTGGAAATTAGGGTGGCCCACATTTTCATATAAATGGTATAACTAACTTTCTTATTTGTAGAAATTATAACATATATGCTTCAGCAAAGTTGTAGATCATTCAATATCAAGCAACTTTGCCGAAAAATGTTTTTTGTAGCTCTTAAATTGATCGATTTAGAGCATTCTTAAATGCGTCATTTGGTGAGCAACGGAATGTACTATCTCTTTCCGTTAGGGAGTTATTGTTATTATACGCCTACTATGATTGTGGATATATCTGATTGGGACATACATAAAAATATCTTTGGATGGCATTTAGAAGACACAATGAAACTGTATGGTATAGCAAATAATTACACTTGTGTTATTTTTGTAACTCTGATAAAATGAATTGAAAAACAAAGAGCTTTTAACAGAAAAATTTCAATCACTTTTAAGCTAAAATAGATATCAACAAAAATGTTGCATGAAAATTTGCGTTTTATCAAATTCTAACAGTAATTCATTGAATGCTTCTACGAGCAATAGATATAAGAAAAACAAAAGTTAAAAAAACATGGACACCCCTACCAACTCGGAATCTACACAGTACTTTTTTTGCACGGAATTTGAAATTTTCACGGCTCTTTTTCTTATTTACACGGATTGCAGCATTAACACGGTTTTTTTTTGCACGGCACGGGGATAGGTGAGCTTGAGCTTTAGCTACCACACTTTCTTCGTGCTACCTTTTTCTATGCGGTGTCTGTCACTCTCTGGCACTCTTCATCGAACCACTCGTTCCGCCTTCGTCGTTTACCAGTACCAATCACATCCCGTGCCGTTGGGGTCACAGCTTCATGAATACGATCCCATAGGCTGTTGACAACTTCGGAAACGTTCTTCTTCTTCTAAGCATTACGTCCTCACTGGGACAGAACCTGCCTCTCAGCTGCCTTTCCCTTAGTTGCTATTTTCGCATTCGTATATCGTGTAACAGGTACAATGATAGTTTATACCCAGGGAAGTCAAGGAAATTTCCATTACGAAGGATCCTGGACCGACCGGGAATCGAACCCAGACAACTTCAGCATGGCTTTGCTTTATCGCCACGGACTCTAACCACTCGGATAGGAAAGTGAAGTCTTTTGGCTATTTTCACCAATATTTACCTGTTCTCAAACAAATTTAACTTCCATCTACGTCATTGGGTATTAGATTTTTCAAATTTATTTAGTATTATCATAAATAACTTTTCATCAATTTTCGCAATTTCATAGAATTCGTAGAATTCTAACTTAGAACGGAATCACCCCTGCTTCCAGTTCCGCCTGGAAATGATGCTTCCTGGCAACTGGCTAATGTACTCAATTGGACCAGCGGAAGGGTCAGTCAGCCGGAATCAGCCGCGACTCGTTGTTTTGCTGATGGCCGCAAATTTTGACGGAACGGACCGGAACGATATGCCCGGCGGGCGGAGACCGCTTGCCTTGCAAAAAGTTTTATTTTCCGGTTCATGACGACCGTCGATGTCCAGGAAAAGCTGGAGATGGCCCAGCTGGGCGGGTGCAGAGAACACCAGGAGATACAACCAACCAACCAATCAACGGGACAAGCCCGAAATATAAACAGATGAATAAATTATCAGAACTGCGCCGCGATGGTGGCCTGCGTCGGATGGCAACTGAGTGGCAGGGATAAAATTTTAGCACTGACCAGTTGGGGTTTGCCCAAAGTTGTGATGGTATTCCGGTCAAGTGCCGGGGAATGTGCCAACCATCATAGGGCCGGATAATGAGATGCGCTGCCGTTTCCGCCCTGTTTTGAGCGAGGGTGGTGGGACAGACAATTTGTGTCACGTTGAGTGACTGAGATGATTAGCGAGGGAATTTACAAACAACAACTTCATTAATTATTAATCGATGGCAATTGGAAGGTGAATTATCAGAATCGTGGTGGGTGGATAGACAGAGCTCAAGATGTGAGCCAGGAAAGCCTTTGATAATATTCTCTTTGGTCGAGGAGAAAAAAGTTGATTCTAATCAGCATATGATTAACCCACTTGAAGATTTCCTCTGAAATTCTGACACTTGAAAACTTATTCTGTTGAATTCAGATGAAACTTTTTTGAGAAATCAAATTGAAACATTTTGATAAGAAATTTTAGTAAAATCTTTTGATAATTTCGAAAATCAACCGAAAGTTGTTCCTAGAAAAAAACTTTTGATCAAAAAAGTCTCCGTTGTAAAACTTTGTCGCAAACATCTGTTTCTCGTCAAGAATCTATGGTAAAAATGAAAAAAGGTGTTTATTTTTTGTAATTTTAAATTGAGATTTTATTGTTGAATGTTTCATGATAAAAAATAATATAAATTTAGTTAATACTTTTTGGTTTGAGATTTTTTTTTACTTATCCTGTTCATTTGGCAGGCTCGGGAAAATTTGGTTTGTAATATATTTGACAAATCCATCTTGTAGGTAAGCCCATAAAAAGTCTCTGATAAAGACCAAGTAATTATATTAAGTAGAGTTTCTGGACTAATCCATTACCAAATGATTGATAACCGACCCAAAGTACCAATTTTCATCGTCTTTTTCACTGCATAACCCCTATAATCACATCGAACACGTATCAGGTGTCGCTAGCAGCAATCCAAATTCGCATTTGACCTTTATCTATCGGGATAAGAATGGCCTTTCAAAAACAGTCATCTGTTATCGGAATTCCCATCAGGACCTGCGTCCCCTCCCTCAACAATTCCTAGCAAACAACAAACGTCTATCTCTTCCACCTGATTTAGCACCGAGATGATTGTTTGAAAGGCGATGGTGGCGGCGCCGCCATTGTCTTTCATTCCGTTTCTCCAAAGAAAAACAAAAAAAAAGCATAGAAAACCGTCATAAATCTCCAGGCACCTCCCCACTAATCTTGCTCTGGGGGCTGCAAGAAAGAGGCCACCGGCACAAAATCCACCGCCGCCGCCGAAAAACAGTTCAATTTAGCATCCTACAACTGCCAAGATAAATCATCGATTATGATTATTATTGCCAATAAATAAATATTCCCTTCCGGTTCGATGGGTGGGGAGGATTCGGGTGGCGAAATCAACGCAATCCTGACCGGTGAATTACAACAAAACTGTATCCCAATCATATCAAAATTCGTTAAAAATAACAAATTCTGTTAAGTTTTCAATGGAATCAATGTGGTCAAAATAATGGAACGAGAAGAGAAAAAAAATGCTACAATTTATTGCAACAATTAGTTTATTTTTGTACAGTTTCAAAATATCAATCTGTTTTAATTTAGTAAAACGTTATATTGCTCATGAAACACAATGGGTTATTATTTTGTTTAAATTATAACTCGGTTTGTTAGAACCCGTTTATTGCAGTGGAAATTTTGTTAAAATTAATGTTGTTTAAACTACTAATCAATTGAAATTATAACAGATTCTGTTAAAAAAAATCAAGCTTGGTAACAAAATCTTCCACAATTTTATTGTAATACTCTGATCGGGATCTGGTGCAGCCATAAAATCCCCTAAAATAATAATCGCGTGCGTTGAGTTTGCCTCCCTCGCGATCCGGTGTTAAATGGCTAAATTAATAATTGTTCGCGTTTCCACCTTGCTTTCGGCGGATGGGGACGGAAAGATCGAAATCGGGAGCGAGCGAACTGCACGCTTCATCGACTGGGTGAATAAATCAATGGAATCGAAACCGAGTGAGCATAAAGTTGCCACTGTTGGTTAATTTTGAATTATTTGTTGAGTGGGAAAAAGTTATTTATGGAGAAAGTCGTTTATAAGAAGAATGAACCTTTAGACCTTCAGGACTTCGAACAGAATCCTGTTCAGGATTCCGAACAAAATACTGTTGAGGATTTCGGTCAGAATTCTGTTCAGGATTTCTTACAGAATCCTATTCAAGATTCCAAACAGAATCCCATATAGGATTCCCAACAGAATCCTGGTTAGGATTCCAGACAGAATCTTGTTCAGAATTCCAACATTGGCGTAGCTAGGATTTATTTCTGGAGGGGGCCTAGGGGGGGCCTAGCAAATACTTGTTTAACAGTAGTAATTTCGGTCGCAACAATAAAGATTCTCACAAATTTCGTAGTTTTAATAGGTTTGTATTGATTTAATGTATTTGTAATTTTGTCTCATTTCACGCTACATCAGTGATAATCGTAAATTTCAATTTGTTTGTAATCCAGTCCAAAATTCTTCAAGAATTCTAGCAAAAAAATAAAAAACTCTCAAGGAATGTCCTTTGTGATTCTTTCACGAACTTTTCAGCTATTCAACTATCTGCTTTGAAGAGATTCCTTTGAGTATTCTTGAATTTATTTTGTGGTTTTCAGTGCTTTCTCCAAGATTTCCTTTACCAGTTTTCACTGAGTTCGTCCTGGTATTCACATGGAAAACCTTTACCAGACTTTCTGATCTCATCTGAAAATTTCTCGAAGAGCCTCTATCAAATTGCTTAATTTTTTTTAGAAGATTCCCGCCAGAGTATGCATTAGAAATTCTTTTAACCATTTCTCCTGGAACGTCCTCTAATTATTTTTACATATAAATTCCAATTGTTAGTTTAAAGCATCTTCCAGTTGTTCATAAATAATTTGTGTAGAATTTTCAGGAATTACTGAGGATTTTTCCAACAAATAGTACAACAAATTCAAGGAGTCTCACCAAAAATGTCTTCAAGATTCCAAGAATTCTCCAGAGATTTCGCCAACATTTTTTCCAACTTTGCTTTTGAAGTTCATCCTAAAGTTTCTCTACAGGATTGTTTGAAAAACAAAACGCAACAAAAATTATATATTATATTTCCTGAAAAAAAAAAAATGTTTCTACCAGGTGTTACTCTAAGAATTCCTTGTAATATTCCAATAGAATTTTATGTGAAATTAAAAAGAATTCAATTGGGAAAATGTTATTCATGATTTCTCAGAGAGGTTCTACGCAGATATTTTTCTCTAAAATCAAGGAGCATCCCGCATAACTTCTAAACTCTCTCTAAAAAAAATCCAACTAGGAAATGTTCAAAGAATTCAAAAATTTCTATAAGGTTTTAGTGGAATACGTTCAACTTTTCTTTCAAAAACGCAGGGCTGGTAGCAAGTCACTTTTTAGTGACTTGGTCACTTTTTTCGACCTGGTTACTAAAAATCACTATTTCCAACAAAAAGTCACTAAAGTCACTTTTTTCAGGAAAATGGTCACTTAGGTCACTTTTTTCGTGATCTGATGATAATGAAGTTCAAGGCTGGGTAAGCTTTTCAAACACATTATTATAAACACAAGTACAGTGTGATTTTGAAATCAAAAGGTCAGGTTTTTTTTTATAAGGCACTCTGTGCTCTTGGCTACTACTGTGCCGGAATCAATTGATATGTATGTACCTTCTTTACCGATACAGATCTATTTTTAACTTATCTATATTTACATCTTCTTTCACTCTCTCCTACTCTTTTACTCTCACACCGAGCAGGTAGGAGAGAGCTCTGCTGTTAGTGAGGCTAGCTGCCTGCGAAGAGGGTCAGTTTGTCTCAGTCACCATCTGATACTGACGGAGGATGGATGTACTTCCCAAAGCACAGTCCTTTGGGAACAGACGGGTTTTTTTTGTGGAAGGGCTGGGAATCTAATCCATGACCTTCCGCTTATGAAGCGAAAGCGTAACCTCAAGGCTACAGACCCCCCTAGGGTCAGGTTTCTTGACTCAAGAAAAATAGGGACTCCCGGCTAACTATATTACTATTGACTCCTTATTATGGGGAAATTCATCCCGAGACTGGTTCATCTCCGCCCTACCGGCTAACTTTTTGGAAGAACTTTAATTCCGTAAACATTTCCATCCGAAAATTTAAGAAATTCTTGGTGAAGATTCTGGCAAAACTTAAAAAGCAACTTTAAAAACTTTAGGATGAATTTTTTGTCCGAAATATTTTAAATGTTGCTAAAAACAAGGACTTATATCTGTTCTGAGTAATCAACGGGTATAGAAGAAATCTTAAACCAGCTTTCTGAAAGAACATCATCAAAACACCTCCGGAAGATAAGCCAGAGACAGCTAGGAATAACAAGAGAAAAAAAAATCAAAGTTTGTCGGACTTTCGTCCACGACTTCAAAAGCAAGTACTAATTTTGATGGAAATCATTTCAGAAATTACATTGGAAGTTCCAACAAATAAACAGTACTTACATTTTCCATCGATTAACCCTTGAGACTGTTTTTTTACACGTCTTTGGTTCGTAGATTAGATAAAACGTGAGGTTACGAGTCGCCCCTGAGTGATATTATTATTTGCAATTTATTGAAATATTTAGTTGAATTATGATTATTTGAAGTACGCGTGGAATCATATTCTAATGCTCGACATTCATCTTGGTTTGTCTGGAGCTCATCAATAATCAATTGTGTTTCGAAGTTATGGATTATTTAGATTAAATGGTTTAATTTTACTAAAATTTAGCATGAGTTTATATTCGTTTGATTTTAAACTTTGAATTCTGTCAGGATTTTTTTTTCAAAATGTTCTGTTATTCATTCACGATTTTCGCCAATATTTTTTTGTCATCCAAAAATATTCCATCGATTTATTCCACACGTTTTGTAAGAAATGCCTCAAGTAATTCGTTTTGCATGTCTGTTTCAAAATCTTGAATGAATTTTGTCAGTAAGTTCCTCATAAATAGGAGTATTGCAAAAAATCAATCACGAGTTTGTTTAAAAGAGTTCATTGTTTGATTTTTGTTTTTTTTTTTCGAATGAAATCAGAAATATAACATAGTAACATACATTGAGCTAATGTTCTCGTCTCGTAAAAAATAATAAGTTAAATCCCAAATGCGCTATGTTTTAGACCATTCATGACAATCAAGTCTTATCTCGGACAGATAACTGTTAAGAAAGATTTGAAACTACTGCAGTTCTCTTCATTCTAAAATGGCCTAGGATTGGTTAATATACACATAGAACGTATTTTCATTTCTAGATATTATTATGACTAATACTTGTAGATTTCAAGTCACTTTTTGGTCACTTTTCTGATAATTTTGGTCACTAAAGTTACTATTATTTTGCTGTCTGACTGCAAAACCAGCCCTGAAAACGCTTCCGCGAAAATTCTCAAGGATTTCCCGAGTACTTTGTTTAGGGATTTCTTAGAGAATATTATTAATGTTTCCCTATGATTCTTCCAACAAATTTACTAGAGTTTCATCTAAGTAGTTCCCACAGATTTTTTCTTCAAACCGCAATAACGATTCTCATGGGATTTTTTTTGAAGTTCATCAGATTTACTAAGATTTTGCTGTTCATCCTTGAACTTTTCAAAAAATTCTACAGAAGCTCCATCATGTTTTCTTTAAGGTTCAAGAAACAACTCCATTTTTTTCGAATGGTATTCTCTTGATTTTCCACAAATAAATATTTAAAATTTATCCACTCTCCATTTTTGGTTCAAAAACTACTCCACGAATATCTCAGTATATTTTAGGGATTGCTTTACAAATTCATCTACGAATCACTCCATACAAGATGTTTAAAGAAACACATACAAAAAAGGTTGGAAAAAACTTTGTTGGCATTTTTTTTTTTTGAATAGTCTAGGTGAATAGTATTTTGAAAAGTAGCGTAAATATAATAAGGAAAAATATACTAAATATCTTTCGTAAAATTCAAGAATTATATTCTATTATTTCTAAGGCTAGTCGACAATTAACCTCAAAGAAAAGCTCAAGTGGTCCTTTTATTACAAAAAATATTGTTCTTTTTTCTTCGTCTATTGTATTATAATGATTGGTGTTAAAATGGACGGAATTTTTACTGAAAGTGTTTGTAACTATAATCTTAGAAAATATTTAGTATCAACTCCGTAGTTTCATAATATTATGGTAAACATATTGATGTGAAATCAATTTTTCCTATCGTTAAAAATCCCAAACAAATCTTATTTTTAAAGGTCTACATCGATTATTTTGTAGTACTGTAGAAGTTTAACGCGAAAATATTGCCGGTATTTTTAAGAACATTACCGAAGATGTATTGTGATCGAATTCGTAATGTAAGATTTTAATGAATTTGAATCTTAGAGGAAACTTTTGCATTACTTTAAAAACCTGTTGAGGAATTCCTGATGGACTTTCAGAATACGTACCATACGTATAAGAATTCAAAAAAAAAAAATCAAAACTCCTATAATTTACCTTTTTTAATATTCTTGAAAATTTAGCTTTTTGGAGTATGGAAAAAAAATGTCCATGAAGTTCTTCAAAGCGTCATGCGAAGGAAGAAGAAACAACAAAATGTTGAAACAGGTACAACAATACAGCAATGAGCAATGGTACAACGAAAAATAAGTTTATTTGTAATCTTTTCTCTAGAGGTAAATTACAGGATAGTTAAAACCTCTCTAATGAATTTACAAATAAAACAATTTTCTAAAAAAGTTACTTTAGAATCTTCATTAGAAATTATTCTTTAGATCTATCCTTCCTTCACTTTTGATTCTCTAGAATACTACCAAAAAGGCTCTAGAAATTCCGCCCTAGTATCGCACAAAAATTTAAACCAAGATTAGACATTCTGCTATTAATTGGTAAAATTATTCAATACAAATTTCTATATGGATATTTTAATAAATCTATTCTCCCTTCCTAGTTATTTTGCTACATGTTTCTCTACAGATTGCTTTACCGCTATGCTAATTTGTTGGTGGGCTTCAATAAATTTGCTCTGAAGATTCGAATGCAAGAGACATTTCAAAAACATTTTTTTCCAATTCTTGATCAGTTCGGGGATATGAAGGAAAATTTCTAGAAAACAATAGAGAAGAATTTTTGACGCAATTTGTGTCTTTTGATGAACTTCGCGGAAGAATTTGTAATAAAAATTTCGGGAAACATATTTAAAGAAATCCGCAAAAGAATTTCAAATAGAACTTTCAGCGAAATATCTTAGTTTTAGATTAGACAGAATCAATGATTTTTTTGGAAAAAATGCGAGGAAAACCTGTTTTTTTGAAAAATTATGTTACATATTTTAAGTAAACATCAGGAGGAATTTGCTTTAAAAGGGTGAACAAGTCCTATAATATTATTTGAACAATTTTTCAAGAGATTTGCAAAAATTATAAATATGTATTGAGGAATATTATATTAAAATTCAATGAAAAATATCGATATGTTTTTTTAATAAAATTGCTACTAATTTGTAGGAAATTAATCAAATAATGTTTGAAATAATAAGACTACTTGGAAAAATATAGTTTTAGCAATTCCAAAACACTACGGTCGATTTTGTTACATTTTTCACACCAGAATAAATTTCTATCATTCATTTGAAGAAAACTTGGCCATGCCGAAATTCCTTGAAAGTTGAGACATATTTTTTGACAAACATTCCCAATGTGTATTGTTTGAGAATTTCCTTTAGCTATTTTTTCTATTTTTTGGGAACTCTCATAAGGGAAATCATCATCACCGGGCACCTCGAGCAGGGTATCCTCCAAAAACATGAGAAATCAGAATGCAGTGAATATACTGTGTTATATTGAACGAGTATTATTTGGATTATTCAAAAAAAATAATCAGGGGGGTTGTGTACAAGACACGACCGCATGGCGTTAACTACGCCAAGTGATTTTCTGCATCTGAATTTTAGTTGATTGTCATAGTTGCAGCCTTCTTTTAGTTCAAACTCCAACATAATATCATAACGGTCGCAACAATATAGATTTTAAATTGCCATTTTTCTCAATATAGTTGTAAGACATAAAATAACATAACTACTAAAGAGATTTTTGACAGTAACAAGGGTGATGAACATTGATTCACTGATCCTACGCCAATGGATTCCAAACAAAATTTCAAACAGAATGCTGTTTAGGATTCCAAACAGATTTCTTTTCAGAATTCCAAACAGAATCCTGTTCAGGATTCCAGACAGAATTCTGTTTAGAATTTAGGACAAAATCCTGTTCAGGATACCAAGCAGAATCCTGTTCAGGGTTCCGAGCAGAATTTTGTTCAGGATTCCGACAGAATCCTTTTCAGAATTCTGAACAGAATCTTGTTCGGAATTCTGAACAGAGTCGTGGAGACTTCTTTGGAGACTTTTGTGAAGACATCTGTGCATACTTTTGTAGAAACAGCTATGGGAATCTCTCTATAGACCTGGAAAACTGCTAATGCTTGTAGATCCTAAGTCCCATATTATATGGAGAGCATCTAGAACAACCGTAAAACCTCCTTGCGTTGCTTAGTGACGTAATCTATTAACGCTCACGTAATTATGAGACTTAAAATATATTTTCCCTAAAAAACATCCAATTTTCCACCGAGATCCCACCATAACTCCGCTATTTTATTACACAAAACTCCATTACCCTCACAAGGACACATCTTTTGACAGCGAGGAAGCAGCGTGACAACACCTTGCCAGGAAACTGAACAATTCCATTCTTTATTTCCTAGCTCGCGAACATCGTTCCAGCAGCTAAATTATTTCGTCGCACCCGAATGCCTTCACCCACTACGTAGACTGCGTCATCAAAAAAATAAAAACGCGCTCGCTGTCTCATTGTTGGTTTGATCCATAAGTCTTCCATTTCGTGATGAAAAATGAAACAAAAGTTCAACAGCCATAAGGTAAAAATGTCACACACACCCACAGAGGGAACCAGCAGAAGTAGAACGATCCGAGAGCATTCAGCGGGAAAAGACCTTTTAGTGTCGACACAGGAAAAAATTATACCCTGTTCGAGAACATAACCTGAAAAGAGGAGCAGCACATGACGAAGGCGAGACGCTGCTTAGATGAATGGAGTCGTTTTTTTCCACACTAGGGTGCGGCTAATTTTTCGAAGCTTCTTTAAACACAAAAGCTCGTGAGCTGTGCTGAATTCAAATTACATGAAGAGTGAAACTTCAAATTTTGAGTCAAAAATTTTAAGACTTAAAAGTGGCGCAAGCGACTTAAGGCATGTTGATCAAATGAACCGACTCTCACAAAAAAAGAACCACGGATCACTCGTTCTTTTGAGTTGTCCGGATCTTTTGAACGGCTCCAATTTGTCCCAGTAAATTTGGGGCAGCTGAATCTAATGCCGTATTCAGAAAGATTCCGGCACATCAAGTAATTTTGTGCTACTTGGTCGTCCAAATTGTATGAAATACTGATTTAATTGATGAAATACGATGATACAATATCATTTTTCATAATTCAAGCCACCGTGTATGCAACGTAGGACTCGAAGTTTTGTATGAGATAGTTTGATGGAATTAACACAATTTGATAACGATTTAACCTGAATAAAAATATTTGTGTTTTTTATATAACCAGATACAATATTTTTCCATGTCATCAAAAAGTACCTTTTCGATCACGAACTTAAATAAGCAAGCTTCATTGATACGTATTATCTAGTAGGTACCAATTACTGATTGCTGTAGTAAATTAAGCACATAAATCATCATACAAGCTGATAAACTTGCATACAAGGATTCTACCCCATTACCCCGAATACCATTTCTCCGAATATCGTTTCGCCGAATTCCATACCCCGAAAGATCCATTACCCCGAATGGCATTACCCCGAATTCCGAAATCACGGGACGAAGTCATTCAAGGTACAGCCAAACCTGTTTTTACGCCCCCTCCAATTACGCTCCAAATTCCTATATACGCTCCTTCTTTTGACGCTCTAAATACCAAAAGAGAGAGAGCGTTACTCTTTTACGCTCCTGCCTGAACGACCCACGAGAACCACTTTACTACCCGTAGGAAATGTAGGAAATCGATGTCTGACGCCATTTTGGAATCCAAGATGGCGACTTCTGCTTTGTGAAAATCACTTTAAACCCATGCAATATGGATATTTTTGGATTCCAAAATGGCGTCAGTCATCAACTTCCGGCATCTACCAATCTGTCCCGTTCCAAAAAACACCCATATGTCATCCCAAGTAGCACTGGTAACAAATGCAATATTTTAGAAAAATAAAACAAATTACATTGCCGTTACATTTCAGATAATTTGTAGCATATCTTATTGATTTTTTTCAATTTTGGTTACTAAACTATTACATTGTAACTTACGCTTTGTTTACATTACATAGGTGATGCATTTTTACTTGCATGTAACTTAACCTAGAGCTGTCAAAATGAATAAGTTACATTGGAATTGAATCTGTGGTTGCAAAGAAACAAATAACACGCTAGGTTACATACATATTGCTAAGTCACATGTGTGTAACAGCATGAAGTTTGTTTACCATTTGTCATAGGGGAAGAGGTGAAAAAATGAACAGGATGGTAAAATGAACACCGAACTTGTTACACATGAACAACAAATTTCAATAATTTTTATTACGCACGGATGATTTAGAGCATATGCAAGAGTGTTTTTGTTGAGATAAATTGAAGTCAGAACCACGTTCAGAAATTAAAACTAATGTAATTTTAGGCACAGAGATGTTTTCAATGAGGTGAATATCGTAATGATATGATGTCGAAGCAGAAACCTTGAGAACTGTTTTCGAAGGGATTATAATCATTCATAGATGTTTTTTTAGGACTGTGATAAAAAAAATAAAAAATGTTTGTTTTGCTCGTGTGTTTTACCAACAACATACAATAAACATTTCCATAATATTTTAACGACGATGAAAGTATGTGAAAATTTAGCTGTCTTAGTCTTAATTCGTATCGCTGCGTTAATTAACATCTCTATTTTTGATGTTGTGCGATAGAACTAGTTATAATTAATAAACAAATTAATAAATGAAGGACAATTTTTGCGAGTAGACATATCGCAGAACATTTAGTTACATTTGTAATGTTCTCTTCACTACTTTTGTGGGGAACGCCAATCTTTGAGCTGATGACACGGAATGACGAGAATTCGTTTAAGGGGTCAGAATCCGTCATCAACTCGATAATTTTCAAAAGCAGTTTTTTCATTCAAAATCATGAATATATTCATGTGCTCACTGTATTTTATTCTCCAACCGGAACACAGTGAACAAATTTTCGAAAGTCAGTTTTGAACAGAAAAATTGCTGTTGAAGTTTCGATGATTACGATGACGAATCCTTGAACGTTAAAGTGTTTGGATTTTCTAGACAATTCGTAATCAAACGTCAACATTTCACCGGAAAATAGCTAGTGTTTGGAGGTGATGTTTACTACAAAATATCGAAATCAACATCTCCAACTTAGTTCTAATACCCTCCGTCCACGAATTATTGTGGCGCGCCGATCGTTGCAAGTTTCTCGTTAAACAGCGAAACCCGTAAATGATTGTGTTTTGTTAAGCTTAACTACGAAAGCAGTCAGTGGCTGTCTTCTTTGTTGAAATTTGTTCTGGGATTCCAACTCCCACAGGGTCCACTTATGCACTGTCATAGTTTGTATTACGTGCAATAAATATGTTAAATTTGTCCTTGAAAAACTTATCGAAGGACCTAAACTTTAATCAACTTGTGGGGGCAAAACCCCCACCCCCCTATTTCATAACACCAAAACAGTTGTTGAATTCAAATTCTACCAAACGTCATGCCACGCTGAAGTAACGCGCAAATTAGAACCTTACAAATGTAAATCTTTCGCATCAGCATGTATCTATTATTGAACAATAACATCAGAACAAACGTCTGTAGGTATGCATTATATATGCAGAATCGATGAAAAGAAATCACTCATGTTAGTTAGGCCCTATTGAAGTGACAGCACAAAAATGCACAAGGGGCTACCATTAACAACGCGGTTATTTTTTCCCAATTGGTCATTGGGAAGAATTTCTCCCTTCCCCCAATAAATGACTACGTGGTTTATGGATGACCGATAAGCACGCATTTTTTTAATTGATTTATTAACCCTAGAAATACTCAAATGGGTGGATGTTGTTTCTAATATTTAATAGAGAACATATTTTTATATCCGATTATAATAAAAAAGTATGTTTTTCATATCTAAATCGCTATTCCATATTACCCTAAGTCCCTAATATTGGCACAAATTGATCAATTTCTAAATTCAATTCGTTGTTTCACCTCAGGACGCAAGATTGCATTACTTCCTAGCGTATTTTAGTGAAAAAATGTTAACAAACTCGCATTTTGTCACCTTTATTCACAGAAGAGAGGATCGATGAAGAGAAATCGATCATGCGACTTGCGCCCTTATTATAGCACACGTTGGAATTTGCCTTCTTTCGAGCTATTTGAGCCATTTGAGCACGTCACAAACCATGTGCTTATTTGGACGGAGCATTTTATTTTCATACTTTTGTAAGGTTCCAGTCAATTGACTTAGGGGATTTTTGCACATTATTTGATGATTTATCGCAAATTCATCATTTTTCCCATTAAAAGCAAGACAATATCGTTTAGGTATTCATTTTAATACCCCTTCCCCTATTGACAGCAGTGTAATTTATTGGCAGTTTCAGTATAGTTACACATCAGTTTCAAAATAACCTAAGATTTCTGGGTAACTAATGTGTAACAAACGAGTAACTTGCTGACAGTGGTTAACACTACATGTCAAAAGTTTTCATATGTATTGTTAATTTTGATATAAGAACTTTATTATTTTTTGACTAGTTATTGTTTTCATAGATATTTTTCCAGTGATTAATTAAAATTGTTGAATTAACAATTTGCAGCCTCTCTAACAGCTTTTTAATAGTTGTCATCATTTTAGATTGGCTGTCCTCAAACTGTTATTCGGAAGTGTATCTGCAGCAAGATGAAATTAAATGGCGATTTATGATAGGCAACCGAGAAAATCCAACTGTGGGACACGTAACAACGTGATTTTGGAATCACAATCTTCACAAACAATTAAATGAAAATCAAAAACACTGCTGATTTGAGTAACAGTGTCAATTTCCATTTTTTGTGTCAGTTATAATGGAATAATATCTCAACAATCCAGGTATCATGTGTTATTCATTATAAAATTATTATCTATTTTATGAGCGCGTCAATTTTGAGCAAGTAAAATGATTGATTTCACCACAAATTCAAATCGGCATGTTAAATCTATTATGTATTTGTGAATAATTACGCGTTCGAAAATCATACATATTACTTTTATTGACATTCAATTCTAAAATGGTTGTTCGGTTTCAAAACTATCAGAAAGTAACAACAACTTCAACGCCGTCTCATTTATTTTGTCGCAGGAAAACCCATGCGTAATCAACAAATTACATAGCAGTCGCTTGTAAACTTCTTATGTAACGAACAAACAAGTTACATAAGGCTCGACTTTTTGCGCTTTTTCGGTTACATAGCAGTATGTTTTCATGTTGCAAATGTATCATATTGTAACTATTGAATATGTGAAGTAGCCGTTGCTGTAAGCTACTTGTAACAATATGTGCTGCTTGGGATGGGTTTGAAGTGATTTTTACACACCAGAAGCCATCACCTTGGAATCCAAAATGGCGTCAGACTATGGTTTACGTCATCCCTATTGATACCCTTGAGAAAAACCACGGATCAAACCCACCTTTTCGCAAGACTTCGAGAGAACAAACGAAAAGCTTTTCTACGCTTCTGATTCTTTTGACGCTTAAAATTCGAACCTACGCTCCCTCCTTTTACGCTCCAAATTCCAACTCACGCTTCCTCTTTCTACGCTCCAATTCTTTTCACCTGGGGGAGCGTTAAAAGAGGGAGCGTAAAAAGAGGTTGGGCTGTTATTGTACTTCCGGGGAAACAGCATTCGGGGTAATGGTATTCGGGGTGATGGGGTAGAATCCCATGCAAGTTGTCAGAAATTGATAATTGAGGCATTTTCAATCTTTAATATCTTAATACCAAGGTGAGTTGTGACATTTTGGAATGTGGCTACACATTCAGTGAGTTCAAATAAAGTAAATATCGGTAAGTTTGTGCTTGAGAAAAAAAAAAAAACATTCCACTGTGTGATTTGTAAGCAAAGGCCATGCAAATATTAACATTTATTCAAAATAGTCATATAAATTTGACCTAGATACTGATCTTTAATGATGCGTTAGCGCAACCATAGCTTGTGGTGAGGTATCTATAGAATATATCAATGCTTTCACATGAATCCCGGAGAAAATGTCTTATGAATAAATGTAGGAGGAATTGAAGGAAGCTATCTAAAAAGAATCTCTGAGAAATCTGTTCAGGAAACATAGAAAAAAAATTCTATCGTGGATTTTTAAAAAATTATGTGATATTTCCGCATGAGTAGAATATGAAACGAAATATATTTTTAGAAATTTTAAGGATACATATCTTTAAAAGTTAAAAAGAAACATAGGGAACTTTCCAGATAAAATCTTGCAGGTAAAAATGCAGTTATTGAAGTAGTTATTGTGTATTTATTGTTAACTTTTAACTTTAATAACTTCAAAAGAAATTCTGAAGAATTATTGAAAAGTGTTTTTGAATGCAGTAAAAGTAGATGCTTCCCATCAGATGTATAGCTAGACAAATTTAAGATTAGTTGATTAGTAGAGTAGTAGAAATATCTCAAGAACATAAAATTTTTAATTATCCCTGGTGTGGTACTCTTACAATTAAAGAAAGGAATTTAAACTTAAATTGTTTCGCACTTACTTGAGATTTGTTCTTCTTCTTTTTTCTGGCATTACGTCCCCACTGGGTCAGAGCCTGCTTCTCAGCTAAGTGTTCTTATGAGCACTTCCACAATTATTAACTGAGAGCTAACTTTGTCAATGACCCTTTTTGCAAACGTGTATATCGTGTGGCAGGTATGAAGATACTCTATGCCCTGGGAAGTCGAGAAAATTTCCAACCCGAAAAGATCCTCGACCGGTGGGATTCGAACCCACGACCCTCAGCTTGGTCTTGCTGAATAGCTGCGCGTTTACCGCAACGGCTATCTGGGCCCCTTGAGATTTGTGTTTCCTTCGAATCGACTTGATGACAAATTACAAATAGAAACACGGTTTGACAGTTCGTTTCCATGCAAAATATTTCAATAGAGCGCTGCATATGACGAGCCTAACCTCACTTATTTGACAGCTGCTGGTCCTGTTGTTTACGTTTCGGACTTAGTCGTTTTCTTCCATCATTTTTTCATCTTCGCATTTCCATTACCAGCATGCTGATGGTGACGATTTTCCACGGTAGGAAGATAGAATAATACGATACGTGGGTATCTGCAGTAGATTTGACCTCTCCTCGCAGCTAACTTTCACGAAATTAAGAATGATTCGAAAAAAGTACTAAGTCCAAACTGTAAACAACAGGACCAGTACCTGTCAAAATTGATTGGTGACGTCACAGTGCAGTGGAGTATAGGAATATGCGAAGTAAAACGAAACGGTGGAAAGTGAAACAGCACAGTACACGGAGAAATATTTTTACTTAATTTTTGAGTTTACTTTACCCAAAATTAAGTATATCGATTATAGTTTCAACCCAAAATCTCTCGGTTTTCTCTTTCTCCCTCATGAATGTTGTCAAAAATAGAGAGAGCTGCATCTACCCAATGGGGGTACTTCGGCCCAATAAGCCAAATTTGGGTAAATGCAACTTCCCTTATGTTTGGGTCGAAAGAACTCAATTTTTGCGTTAACCCTCTAATACCCAAATTTTTATTTTCGATTTAAGTATTATTTTTCGTTATCTAAAATCGTTCTAAACACGTTTTGGGCATTTATTTATTTTTATTCACAATTTTTTAAATTTTGGTTTTTGATTTTTATAATTTTGATTTTTGAACATCCCTAGCTTTTTTCATTTTTTCTTGAAGCCTTTTATAGTTGTTGATTTTTGGCAATAATAAAAATTTAAATTGTTACGGTATTTTTAAAAATATGAAATTTTTAATTTTTTTTCGTAGCGTATTTTATTTTCCGTGTAACTAACGGAAAAACAGGTTTGAAATTATTTTAATACCACCAGGCGCTTCGTTTGTGATAGGTTAATCGTAGAAAAATATAAAAGGTACGGTTTTTATATTACACGTTAAATGAAGCTCAGGCATTTTTAGGTTATATAAGAATGCAATTTTTCAAACAATTTCTAAAAATTCAAAAAAGTTTCAAAAGTCATAAAAAACTTTTCTTATATGCGTGTTATGAGTCAAGGTATAAGCCAAAAATAAAATCATTTTGATTTCCGAGCTACGAAAAAATACACAAAATTCTAAAGTGTACCCCGTCTAAAGGCGGGGTTGGGTATTAGAGGGTTAAATCAACCCAAAATTGAGAATATTTTTGTAATGGAATTGAAGCCAAACTACCTAGTGGGGACCTTGGAAATTTAGCCAAAATTGAGTTATTGGGCTCAACTACGGTATTGCGTTGAAACAACCCAAAATTGAGTTGAACTCCGTCTCCGTCTATAGTCTGTAAGAGATGGATTCTGCAGATCCACACTGCAGGCGCCGAGTAGAGCGGATGGGAAAATTTAACATTGAATGAGTGTTGGTGATATGATGAATAGAGATGGAAGTGAGTGTGTGTTTCAAAGGGATGATTGTTGAATTGAATTCAAGTACATTAGGGTGAGTGAAGCGAGACCATTCGTGTAGATTTGGTAGATGTATGAGTGAGATTCGAGAAATTGCGGTTGGAGGAAATCGATGACGAGAAATAACGTTCATTCTTGTGACGATGTATAGCGCTGAACGGATCTTTGTCCTTTTTCGCGTTTTACTTCAAAATGTCGGATCAGCCGAATTCAAGCGACGGTCAGGAAGGTAAAAGTTACCACACCTCGATGAACTGGCAATATTCTGTTACTTTTCCAAGCAGAATCAATGAACGATTTCTTAAACCAAGTCCAAGAAGATTTTGTTCTAAATAATGAATGGATTTCTTAAAGGATCTCTTGAAAATTATGTTTTTAGTTTTTGCTATAATATCGAGTGATATCTGCAAGAATACTCTGAGTAGATTGTACCCCGTTTGGCATGAAGTCGTATGGCATAAGGTCGTTTGGCATAAAACCGTTTGGCATAAAACCGTTTGGCATAAAGTCGTTTGGCATAATGGTCGTTTGGCATAATGGCCGTTTGGCATAATGATTGACTTGAAATAAATATCGGCAATTTTTAAGCTTTTACCGAGATCAACACCACCGAGCCCACAGCAAAAAATTTTGGTAGGTTCTAAACAAGCGTGGTGTTCGTTCAGAGATTATCCGAGCTAAGAATTTCAAAAATTGTTGTGACATTATAGAGCATTACTTAATAAAACTCGTGACGGGTCTCTACATCTCAGAACATAGAATACCCTTGAGCTTGTTGCGATATACATATTTGAAAACAGTAAATTGGCAAGGAAAGTTCGCAGTTATTCATCAAGGGAACGCTCATAGAATATTTCGCTGCATACAAGCTCTGTCCCAGTTTGGACGTAACACTCGCTGAAAATTAATTGATAAAAGAATGCTTTTTTTTGCAAAATAGCAAAAGCTCTAATCAAAAGATCTATTAATGCGACTTAATGCAAAAATAGCCTTTAAACGAGATAAGATTATTTTTCGTTTAAAATGTTTCAGACTCTAACACAAAAAAAAATCTTTTCACAGCACAGCTTAAATGGACAACACATCTTTAAAAGAAAATATTTGTGGCAAAACTTTTCAACGGTTCAATATAAATTCTAATTTTGGAAGTGTACATCAAAAACACCGTCTATTATCGAGAAAAGGGAAAATTGGTGATTGAAATAATACGTTTTCCAACATATCTCGTAAGGAGATCACGCGTTTGCCCAAAAAAATGTATACATTGAATATTGATAGGTTTTGAAATAATTTTAATTCTAACAACACATCTGGCAAGAATTGATAATAAAAATGGTTCACAATTAGCTTTACTAAATAATAAAATTTATAACAGTATAAACATAAAGAACAGCCTATTTTTAAAAGAAGGCAAAATTTACAATTAAACCAATACAAGAATTGACGCCAAAAATTATTGCGGCAATGACTGGTTCCCCCGAAAGTGGTGACGAGAAATCAAAAGAAGGAAGTATTCTATCATTCTCGTCTATACACATGTTGGCAAAAATGGTGAAGACGGTAAAACTCGAAAGAACCGCCAATTAAATAAAGAAGGGTGCATATTAGATAGGGTGCATATTAGATGGTCAGTTCGTTCACCCCCTGAAATTACATCATATTTAGGAAAAAAATAGAACAATTAATAGAAGGGTAAATTTGTGCTAAATATATAAAAATCTTCAGTGCAAAAATTTGTTCCAATAGCGAAACTCAAAGAAGAATAAATATATGAAAGAAGGGTAATTTCTGGATAAATAATAAAATACTATTGGCAATAACTTTCCCAATATGCTTAAATTTATTCAAGAGCGAATGATTGTTGAATAGAGTGCCATTTTGTATTAATTGACTCCAAAACAAGCCTTGTGTCATCAGAAAGATTCAATAGAAACGTAAAAACGAAAATTGAGAAATTCTTGGTTTCAGACTCATCATGCCAAACAACCATTGTGCCAAACGACTTTATGCCAAATGACCATTATGCCAAACGACTTTATGCCAAACGGCTTTATGTCAAACGACTTTATGCCAAATGACCTACCACCCTCTGAGTAGTCCCAGGAAAAATCTCTGGGAAGCAATAGTTCAGCAATTCCATAATCCAGGACGCATACGACAACTCAGTAGACATCTGCAAAACCCAAGATCATATTTTGCCACGTGATAATAGTGCTACTTTTCTGCCCATCAGCTCTTTCAATGACTACATCATGGGCAGTATTGCACAATACATAAGAATGCACACCAAAATTATAGTTCCTTGATTGATTGGCGTTTGTGGATGTTGAAACTACAGAAATACTGATATTCCCTGGAAAAACTTTTCAGCTAACTTTCTTCTCAAAAATCTCTTGTTTTTTGAGATACACACTAAGAAAGAACTAAAATTACATGTGACGTGAATTTCACGGTAAGCTATATACTTGATTGTTTAAATACGTCCAATATGACTGGAAGTTTTTGTGATCCGAACAATATTCAGATCAATGTTATGGAGAATTACGTTATTTATAACTTTAATTTACTACATGTTCATAAAAGGGAAATCATTTTTTGGATGGCTACTCTAAGTTCAACTTGTCTGACTTCATCTTCTCCTGCCTCTTCAACTTCTTCTTCTTCGTCTTCTTCATCTTCTTCTTCTCCTTCTCCTCCTCCTTTTTTTCTTATTCTTATTATTTTTTGGCGTTGCGTTCTAATTAGAACAGAGCATACTTCTCAAATTAGTGTTCTTATGAGCATTTCCACAGTAATAAACTGAGAGCTTTCTCTGCCTATTAACCATTTTTGCATGTGTATATCGTGTGGCAGGTACGAAGGTATAAAGTATAAGAAGTCGAGAAAATGTCAAAACCGAAAAGATTCTCGACCAGTGGGATCCGAACCAACGATCCTCAGCTTGATCTTTCTGAACAGCTGCAATTTTACCACTACGGCTATCGTGGCCTATAGGAAATGCATTCATCATTTAATTCAGGTATTTGTCCAAAGATTGAAATATCACTTTTCTTCAGGAGTTCATTGCATGATAATTTGCCATAAAATACCTCCAAGAATTTTATGTCTGGATACTTCAAAACTTCCACCTGGAAATGACCTATGAGAAGAATTCAAGAATTCCATATAAAATATTTTGAAAGTTCACCTTTTGTTATACATTATTCTATATGAATCAATTCAATTGCATAGAATGCATGAAAGGGTTATATACATACCAAAGTGGAGGCTATTTGCGTATTTGGCACGACTTTTTCAGACTTTCTGTGACCATAAATACACTGCCTCAAAATTTTGATGAACATAAAAAAAAAGTTTTCAGCAAGCCTCGAACACGCGACCTCTGGATTAGGATTCGGACTCCTTACCAAGTGTTATTTGATAGAGATGTGATTATTTGCCAATATTAATGCATGTTTCATGTACAGCGACACTTGCTTTGTGTTCTTTGAGGCTCATCGTCAGCAGATAACAAGTTTGGGCGGCAATTTTCGCTAAATTATTGCGATTTCATGGATTGATATATGAGCTGTCAGTTTTTACAACTTGACTCGATTCTATGTTGCACTATTTACGACATGTTTTGTTGTCAACATGGATTGTCGTTTATGAATCGTAGTGGAGATTTATATACAACTTGTATTGACATTGATAACGCTTAATTTGGCATCTTGTGCGATTCTGATTCTTGACGTACGAATTTGTGATTATGGATGCACATTGTTATACGATACGTGGTTAACTGGGCATTCAAGAAAGTTTCAAGCAGTGCTGTTAAATGTCAAAATTTTGGAAAAATTTAAATGCTTATAGCTCCCTTGCATGCGAAATATCGCATCAGCAAATATTTGCAACCGATAGTAATTCGGAAAAGGTCACCGGGAAAAACATTTTCCGATGACCTTTTCCACTAGGAGCGATGACACTTGCAATATTCAAATGTCAAAGTCACGTGATATTCATGACATTTAACAGCTCTGGTTTCAAGTCCTCCAAGATTTTTTCAAATGTTTCCTCCATGGATTTCTCTAGGACATCATCCAAGATTACCGCATGGAACATCTTCTAAAATTCAACCAATTACTTTTCCATAGAAGCCTTATGAGCTTTATCAATATTTTCTATGAAATTGTCTATCCGGATTTTTTGAAATTCCAACTTGGAATTTATCAGGGATAACCTCCAGAAATTACTCCAAAGATTCCTTTTTAGTTTTTTTTCAGGAATTCCTCCAGAAATTATTTGATTTTTTCTCAAGGATGTCATGTTAACGTTTTCACGGCATTCTTCCATGAATGTTTCCAGAAAAATGTAGTTTTTCAGAAATTTTATAACAGCCATTCCATGAAAAACCGATCTAGTGGGTCTCCGAATTCCGTGAAAACTTGCTATTTTGTTCCTTATCCGAAATAAGGCTACACGTATTTTTGGATTTTTTTGATTAGGGTGACCATTTCCGAAATAGGGTGACCAGAAAAAAATCCATTTTTTTCTGAAAAGTTGAGACCTTAAGCTTTCATTCCATAAAAAAAGATTGGAAATCGGTTGAGCTGTTCAAAAGTTATGATTTTTTTTTAAATATTACAAATCTAATGCGCTGAGATCTACAGTGTGTGCCGATAAAAAATGACTGATTTTTTATTTTCAAAAATATATATCTCAAAAACATAAAAACATACATCGCTGAAAATTTTACAGTATACGTAAAATTTTCTGAACTTTCAAGAAAAAATGAGAACAGCGATAGCCCTTTTGGTCCCGAGGCCTTCAATTTTTGTGAAATTTTATATTTTTCCTGAAAAGTCAAAATCTTTAGCCTTCATTTCGTCCAAAAAGATTAAAAATCGGTCGAACGGTTCAAAAGTTATAATTTTTTTAAAAATAAAAATTTTGCAAAATCGCGATTTTTCTGGTCACCCTATTTCAGAAATGGTCACCCTAATCAAAAAATCCAAAAATACGTGTAGCCTTATTTTGGATAAGGAACAAAATAGCAAATTTTTACGGAATTCGGAGACCCACTAGATCGGTATTTCATGGAATGGCTGATAAGATATATTTTAGAACAAATCCGTGGGGTATTTTGGTATTTCTAAAATCAATTCTAAAGTAAACTCTAAATAAACTTGTGTAAGTTCAAATGTACCCTTAATAAACGAGAGTCTCTTAGAGAACTTTTAGAATCTTGACGAAGTTTGAGAAGAATTTATCAATTTCGTAGAAAAATTTCTAAGATAATTGAAATAAAAAATCAATCGGACCTTGAAGCAATATGCCTTAGGATTCTCCAAGGGAATGCCTCGAAAAATATCGGGTAGAATTCCTAAAGATTTTTTTTGTTGTCGTGATAGGAGGACTCTACTGAAACATTCAGCAGGTGTGGAACCTTAAAAAAACTTTTGAAGATTCTACGAGAAATTTTTGAAAAACTTTTTGAGAAATGTTTGAATGATCTTCCTGAGTAATTCTTGGATGACGTGCTGAAAAAATCATAGATTTTTTTTACGGGAGCTTAATGATAAATCTTATGTTGAATTTGTGGTGGAATTCCTGGAAAAGTTTACAATGGGTTTCCTCCAATAAACCCTCAAAGAATTTTAGGTATCTAATACTAAACGTGGATACATTTTTGTATGACGCCACATGAACCAGCGGAGTAATTCTAATAGTTTTTCTTGGTGTTTTTTCAATCACTAAACAACATTTTTTTTTCTAAAAATTATTGTATAAACCTTTGCGGATTTTCTTAGAAGAAGTACTAAACAATTTGGTTGAAGGATTATGGAAAACCTATCTGGAGCTTATCCTTTAATAGTCAATGAATGTAAAAATACAAATTATTGCCTGAGAAAATTACTCTTCAAGATTGCAGCATGATGAAGAATTTCCTCTAAGTATCCTTTGAAAAATCGTTGAAAAAAAATAATGGGATAATTGCTAGAGGAAGCTCTAGTCCAGAAGAATTTCTGAAGAGATTTCTCCTGGAGTTGCTGGAAGTATGATGGTCGGGAAATTCACACTCTAATCCCAGTATGCTTGGCTCAAACTTTGAGGCCTTCTTTTTTCTGAATTGAATTAACAAAAATAGCATACAAATATAATCTTCTGAAAAGGTGCACCCTATTACACACGCATCCACCTCCTGCTTGGTACCCAGCAAACGAATGAGGAGGGCAAGCTTTAAACATAAATAATGACGAAAGAAGAAAACACAATTTTCCCATCCCAAACAGCTGCTCCTGCTGTTGGCTGCTGCTTCCATCGCTGCTAGATGATTCGTGTGCACCGACTGACTGACTGAGCGAGGTTCCGGGGAGGGTGCGAAAGACGTGCCGAGCATGTCTAATTACAATCATAAAGCACCTGAGCTGTCAAATTAATCCGCTCAATGAAAACTGGCTGCCTTCTTTGCTTGCTTGCTCGCTTGGGTAACATACCTGGCAGTGGATTCAGAATGACGGTCTATGTGGATGGTGGGGAGAAGCTTTCAAATGAACTGGTACTTCCTCTTCTCCGGTCTGGATTCTGAAGATGTGATATGCCAGGGAAGGTGTGCTACCAGAGACAAATTGACGCTTCTTGATGGTGGCTTTTTTATTGCTGTGGGGTTCTGGCGAACGGAACGGGGAATCAAGTATCGATCGCCAACGGAGCGAAATCGGGTTAAACCTGGGGTTTAATTTTTACGACTCAATTTTGTTGGGAGTGTTGCGATGTTGCTTTGAGTTATCCTCAAAGCTGCGTGCGAAGTGATATTTAACCTGTTCGATTTCGTAGGATCATATATGGCACTTACTCCGAGCAACTTAGCCATCAATTTATACAGGATTGTTTAATAAATTTTGGTTACTTAGGATTCTGTTTGTACTACGAGCAGGATTCTTTTTGAGTCCTGAACAAGATTCTACTCTTGTTACAAAAAGATTGCTGTTCAGAATTTGGTCAGAGAAGAAGGAAATGAGCAGAATATTGTTAAGGATTCCAGATAAGTCCTATTCAGGATTCAAATGACTCAATATGGTTCAAGAATTGTGTTAACTTTTCTGTTCTGAGATAAAAAAAAAGTTCAGGATCTGAAAAGGAACCGGACAGATTTTATTTTAGGTGGGGCAAAAGTTCGAACTTAGTTTAATGGTCAATATTACTATACAAACCAAACCAATTGAAAATAAATAAATACTACACAGAAGACCAACAACATGGCGCCTTCCTTAGCAAAGTAGTTAGAGTCCGCGGCTACAAAGGAAAGTCATGCTGAAGGTGTCTGGGTTCCCAGTCGGACCAAGATCTTTTCGTAATGGAAATTTCCTTGACTTCCCTGGGCATAAAGTATCATCGTTTCTGCTACATGATATACGAATGCGAAAATGGCGACTTTGGCAAAGAAAGCTCTAAGCTAATAACTGTGAAAGTGCTCATCGAATACTAAGCTGAGAAGCAAAGTAATGCCAAAAAGAAGAAGTAGAAGAAGGACCATCATCATATTGGCAACAATTTCGCCAAATAAACTATTATTGGAATACCGTCCAATTTTTGGTTATGAAAGTTTCTAAATTAATTGTTGTAATGAACTTTTGCCCTGTAGAGGATGTGTGACAAAATCCTCTTCTAATTATTCCGACAGACTGTATTTCCTTCTCCGTTACTGCCCCCGTCAGCCAGACCATAAAATCATAAAAAAAACTTTCTTTAAAAACTTCTTTTAATCATGAGAATCACATAAAATTTCGTGTGCTTTGTTTTTGTTCCCATTCCTATTGAGTTAACACCTCACATCATTTGAATGTAGGATCTGGCTTAGTTTCAACGTAAAATAAAGATCCCCCCAAACCAGACACTCGTTTCTATTCCCAACCATAACTTCTAAGCACCGAAGCTCTCAAACCGATTGGAAACCCTCTTCAAAATGCTTCCGCTCGCCAGAGCAGGGCAGGTTCGAGCAAAACAAATTCAAGAACTAATCTTCCCAGCCGTCGATTCCAAAACCGAATCTCCACCATCCCCCGCCAAAAACAGAAATGCCCGCAAAAAAGCACACAACTAGATAAAAACGAAACCGCACCCCACCCACCCAAGGGATCTTTCCACCCCCCCTCCACCGCCGATCACCATTATCGAGGATTGGCGCACCATTTATTTTCCCATCTCTTGGCGGTCGACCAGTCAGCAATACCCTACAGTAGCAGCACCAGCAATAGATAGTATGTAGTGTGGGACGGCTGGAAAAAATCCAGATTCTACCTAACCATCCACCGCCCACCCACGCCCACGCCCTTCACAACTATGGGTAACTGTCTCTCCAGCCAAGCTGCACACAGCCAAGGCGAACACAGAGCACAATCGTTACGCTGCTGCGGGAAAACAGCGGAAATAATAGCGAAAAAGTACTTTTACAAATAAATAAATAAATAGCGAAGAATTATCGAGGAGAAAATAATACACTGCCGGCTGCGCGGTGCTTTGTGTGTTGGTTTCTCCCGCTCGAACAAACGAACGAACGACCAAGCGGGGGAAGCGAAATCGGTTCGATTTGAATTCTATTACACACTCCGGCGTGGGGCGTTGGGGTATCTAAAGGTACCATGGACGTAGCCTCTCCCCTAGTATGTGGAGAAAACTGGAATCAATTGTATTGTTACAAAAGTGTAAATTATGTATGTTCGTTCTTTTTAAATTATCAATTTTGCGGGATTTTTTTTTCAAGAATCATTACAGGAATACTCCAAGAAATTGTTCCAAGATATTTTCTTTTCATCTGGAAATTGTGCTGGGAGCTCTGTGTCAATTCTACGGAGAATTCAAATGAAATTACTACAAAAAAGCAACAAGAATTCTCCTCATATTCCCCTAAAAATTCTGCCGAACGCCTCTATTTTTCATCCAACTTCTCACATCGTCTCAGTTCGCTACGCCACGCCACACACTAGAGGTGGGCAAAAAGAATCGGAGCCGTTCAAAAGATCCAAATCACTCAAAAGAACGAGCGATCCGACGCTCGTTCTTGTGGAGAGTCGGTTCATTAGTTCAGCACGAATCAGACAAAAAGTGACTCTGGAAAAGAACGATCCTTCGTTCGTTTCTCGGCTTTATCATAACGCTTGACACGTGCCTTGCTTTGCGCGCCACGTCACACATGCAAACACAGTTTGCTGCAGCTCTGCACTCTCAGCATAGTCTACAAACAGCTTCTTTGATGCGTCCACTTGCATAGAGGGAGATGAAAGATAGAGAGAAGAAGTGCCCACTTGAATGTTAAAACACATTTTGCTTTTTCCTCGTGCGTCGTGTAGCAGAAATCGGCCAAGTACATTGTGCGTTTCTGGGGAATAATGTACGAAGAATGAGAGATCGAAAGGTACAAAATGTACGACGCATGTTACGTAACAAGGTACGAAACGCTCTTTGTTTCCGTTTGCTTAATTCGGTTCGCTCTTCTTTTGAGAGCTTTTGAACCGTTTGAATAATCCGGCTCAACAAAATGAGTGAGTCGGATCGGATTGGCTCACTAAAATGAGCCGTACACACTCTTAATCATTGTTTGCTTCTCTGTACTTTTCCTATTCACCTAATTCTCAACTGAGGAAATTTTTTTAGGAAAGCATAATTGCAATGGTGCGCTATACAAACTATACGATACATTTAGGGCACTATACGCACAAACTTGAAATTTATGCAACATGAAATTGAACATAACATGAAATGAGTTAAAATCTCGTGATAATAAAAACGAATACGATGTACACGAACTTCTCGCGATTCTTTACTTGAAAATTTGACTTGAAATTCAATGATTCACCTATAATTCTGATTTTTGTTCACATTTCTGCACTCAATAACAAGAAAAATATCGGACGGCGTTCAAAAACACACCAAGTCATCCGAAACCAAATCGTTCATTTTTTTAAGACTTTGCCCTGACGTCTCTGTAATAATAAACTGTTCATTCACTCCTCGTGTCCCAAACTGGCCTATTAATGAGAAACTTTAGTTATTTCACAATCAGAAATGGTGCAAACCGTTATCTGAAACTCAGCCAGAGTCTGTTTGAATGAATGATCATTACTATGTTTTCAAATGAGGGAAGTTCCTATATTGACATACTCCTCTCTCGTTGTACCACTTCTCTCTAACTCCAATGCATATAATATTTCAGGTAAAACATTTGAGAGACAGTTTTACGCAATTCAATAAGATTACAGAAACCCTGAATCGCTATATAACTGCAAACTGCAGCAGCGCGATAAGAAATGTTTTACAAAATCGCACATAACTTTTGCTTAGAAAAAAAAAACATTCACCTCTCATTTTTTTCCGTATACTGTGTAAAACTAGCTCTGCTGTCCAATGATGCAGAAACACTAATGATGATGCAGAAGCACAGCACGAAAATTCAGTTATTACAATAAAATCCATAATGGCGGCCGTATTAAATACGGCCGTCAAAATTTTTTATTATTGCCAAAAAAAATGTAATTATTGCAAATGAAGCTCCTTTGTTTTCTTTTTTCAAATATTGTGATGGGGTTGTTGAAAGAATTATGAGCAAATAATAACCAAAATCGAGGAATTCTCAAAAATTGTTTTAATTTTAACTTTTAAGCGGCGGTCCATCAATTTATTCAACCAAATACAGGATGAGAATAACTCACGCTTAAGAAAAATAAGACAAGAAAATTATTTTGTTGGAGAAACTTATTTTCCTTAAATGTGTGCTGAGCATAATAATCTTCCTTGAGACAAAATTTCACTCAAATAAGAAGAAGCCTTCTTCTATTTGGCATTATCGTCCTCTCTGGGACAAAGCCTGCTTCTCAGCTTAGTGTTCTTTGAGCACTTCTACAGTTGTTAACTGAGAGCTTTCTTTGCCAAAATTGCCATTCTCGCATTCGTATATCGCGTGGCAAGTACGATGATACTCTATGCCCAGGTAAGTCAAGGAAATTTCCATTACGAAAAGATGCTGAACCGCCCGGGAATTGAACCCAGACACCTACAGCATGGCTTTGCTTTGTAGCCGCGGACTTTAACCACTCGGCTAAGGTAGCCATTTTTACAAATTATCTTTTAAATTCAAAAATAATTGATTTTTCAGTATTTTTATTCAAAACTTTTTACGTTTATCTACAAGTCATTCCTACAACACATTTTTTAAGAATTTCTCTTTTTTTCGATAACATTATCTAGGGTAAAATCGGATAAAAATGTTGGGCCTTTTTCAAATGATAGTGCAGATGAAACTGGAGAAACTAAGTATGCAAATTGGCTTATTTAGTCAAGGCATATATATCCAAAAATTTTCATTGAAATCTGAGAGGGTGCTGCCAGCTAGGAATACGTCTTGGCGTGAATTAGGTCTATAACTAAAACTCAGTGATGCATCAAACTTACACGTACACTCTTAGATTATCAGGTGGAAGTTGTGACCCAGATATTCGTTTGACCGAGCTAAAGTTCAGTTTTTCGTGAGTTGCTGTATATTTATAGAATCTTGAACAACTAATTTGAAGTATCTAGTCTTCAAGGTATTCAATACAGTGTTTTGTTCAAAAAGTAGATTTTATTAATTCTATTAGAGATATTTTGAGCAAGATGTGTAAGATGCTATTCAGCCATTCCATGAAAAACCGATCTAGTGGGTCACCGAATTCCGTGAAAATTTGCTATGTTGCTCCTTATCCGAAATAAGGATACAAGTGTTTTTGGATTTTTTATTAGGGTGACCATTTCTAAAATAAGGTGATTAAAATAAATCGTGACTTTTGAAACTTTATTTTTTTTTAATCATAACTTTTGAACCGCCTGACCGATTTCCAATTCTCGTGGACGAAATGAAAGGTAAAGATTTTAACTTTTCAAAAAAAATATATATATAATTTTTACTTAAATTGTGTTTTTATATGAAAAGTTTAAAAATTTCCGTTTTTTCGTGTTCTGTAAACCTCGGGACAAAAGAGGCTATTGCTGTTCTCATTCTTTTTTGAAAGTTCAAAAAATTTTAAGTTTGATGTAAAATTTTCAGCGATGTATGTTTCTTAGTTTTTAAGGTGAAGATAAATCGAAGCCAAACGTCAAATTTTCAAGAGCACGAATCTGGAGAACTGAACATCCGTTCAGGCTGAAAACTTAATCGATTGATCACTAGCTGGTGGTGACCAATTGATTAGGTTTTCAGCTCAAATGGGTGTTCGGTTATCCAGATCCGTGCTCTTGAAAATTTGAAGTTTGGCTTCGATTCATCTTCACCTTAAGGTATTTTTTTTTTTGAAAATTTAAAATCAGTAATTTTTTATCGGCACACACTGTAGGTCTCAGGGCATTACCTACCTTGATGGCTACAGCGTAGCATCACGCCATTGCCGGGCGTATTGTAGAGCTCCATCTTCGTCGGTCTTGGGCGAAACTTCTCCAGTTGCCCCGAACGTTAATGTAGGGTCGCCAGGTCCTCTTCCACTGCGTACATCCAGCGTATTCGTGGTCTTCCCCGAAGCCGCCGACCTAGACCTGGTTCCCTGCTGAATATTATTTTCGCAATTCTTTCTTCCGACATTCGCACTAAGTGACCAGCCCACTGAGGTCTGCCGTATTTAACACGCTTGATTATATTCGCATCTTTGTACACATGATATAACTCGTGATTCATGCGTCTGCGCCACACATCATTTTCGAGTTTCCCACCGAGTATTGTCCGCAGCACTTTACGCTCAAAAACACTGAGAGTTTTCCGGTCTGACTCTTTCAACGTCCACGCTTCGTGTCCGTAGAGAGCCACCGGAAGAGTCAATGTTTTATACAGGGTGAATTTTGTTTCCGTTTGCAAGTTGCGGGACCTGAGCAGCTTACGTAGTCCGTAAAAGGCTCTATTCACAGCGACAATACGTCTTTTCACTTCGCGGGAAACGTCGTTGTCACATGTCACAAGTGTTCCAAGGTAAACAAATTCTTCAACAACTTCAAACACATCCCATCAAACACTACCTCAGCACCTACACCACCATGCCTGACTCTATCTCTACCTGCAACCATGTACTTCGTTTTGGTACAATTAATGGTCAGGCCTATCCTCGCTGTCTCCCTCTTCAGAGGCACGAAGGCCTCTTCCACTGACCTGCGATCAATTCCAATTAGGTCTATATCGTCCGCAAAGTCAAGGAGCATGTGCGACCTTGTGATAATAGTGCCATTTCTCTGCATGCCAGATCTCCTAATAGCACCCTCGAGTGCAATGTTGAACAGTAAATTCGAAAGTGCGTCTCCCTGCTTCAATCCGTCTAACGTCACCATCGAGGTTGACACCTCGTCTGCGACCCGAACACTTAATTTCGAACCATCCAGCGTAGCACGTATCAGCCTAATTAGTTTCGCCGGAAAACCATTTTCAGATATTATCTGCCAAAGCTCATTTCTTTTCACTGAGTCGTACGCTGCCTTGAAATCAATAAACAGATGGTGAGTCTGCACGTTATACTCCCGGAATTTGTCCGTAAGCTAAACATCTGGTCCGTTGTCGAACGGCCCTCACGAAAAACAGCTTGGTATTCGCCGACGAAGTACTCCTCGAGTGGTCTCAGTCTGTTAAACAGGATGTACGCCGAATTCAGCAGGGTAATTCCTCTGTAATTGGCACACTCCAGTCGGTGTCCTTTCTTGTAGATAGGGCGGATGAGGCCATCCAACCAGCCGGTGGGAAATTCTTCGTCCTCCAATACTTTCAGAAGTACTCGGTGGATCGACTGGTAAAGCTGCTTGAGAAGCTCGACCGGGATCTCGTCCTTCCCAGCAGCCTTACAGTTCTTCAGCTAGCTGATAGCCTTTTCAACCTCTCCTATGGTCGGTGGGTCCACAGCTTGATCGACATCATCTATGTTCATCCTGTTCCTTGCTACATTTCCATTTATGTTTCGTTCAACAGATGCTAATAGTACTCCTGCCAGCTGGCAGCCACCGCCGTTTTATGGGTCAGCAAATTCTCTCTCGGTCCTTGCACTGGCGGCACTGGTACGGTATACTGCCGCGCACCATTGACCGTTGCATAGAATCACCGCATATCATTCCAGTTCATGCTTTCTTGAGCTTCAGCTATCACACTTTCTTCGTGCTGCCTTTTCTTTCTGCGGTGGATTCGCTTTTCTTCGGCTCTCGCTGCTCTGTACCGCTCTCTGTTCTGTCGCATACGGCTTCTGGCGACATTCTTCATGTCCGTCACTCTCTGGTACTTTTCTTCGAACCAGTTGTTTCGTCTTCGTCGCTGACCAGTTCCAATCACTTCCCGCGCCGTTGTTTTCACAGCTTCGTGGATAGGGTCCCACAGGCTGTCGACATCTCCAGCAACGTTGATTCTTCCCAACTGCTCGTTTAGCTGCTGGCGATACTGAGCTGCTACCCCATCAGTCGGCAAGCGTTGTATATTGAAACGCAGCGTTCTGTTTGCTCTGGAACTCGTGACGCTGGACAACCGCGCCCGAATTTTAGCTACAACGCGATAGTGATCAGAGTCAATCGGATGGTCCTGAAATGTCGCCCATCAAGCTGCACGTGGTCTATTTGGGAGCAGGCATCAACACTCGGGTGTCGCCAGGTGTGTTTGCGGATATTCTTTCGTGCTTAGCAGGTACTGCTGATTGCCAATCCTCTAGCAGCAGCGAAGGTTACTAGTCGCAGGCCATTATCATTGATAACGGAATGAAGACTTTCCGTTCGCTTCATCTGCTTCCCAATCACTATGAAGCCAACTCCACGCTCTGCTCTGTCGTCACCGCGGTAGTAGATGTGGTACTTGAATGAAGTGTTGGCGATGGGGTCCACTGCTCGGAATTTAGCGTATTTCCTGGATAGCTGCTACGTTCACGCTGACATTCCGCAGTTCACGAGCCAGGAGCTCAACACGCGCGGGTTCATTCAAAGTTCTCACGTTCCAAGATCCAACTTTCCAATCGTTGTCCTTTACTCGTTGCCGGGTCTGTTGCGGTAAAATCAGTCCGTTTCTTCTACTTTTTCCTTTCTTGGTTGGTGAACAGTCTTCGATAGGCCACCTAACCAGGGTTGCGCTACCTACATCGTGCTAGACGGGCTGCCTCCTCGCTGCTGACACGATACAGCATTGTCCGTTCGTTCTTTACATGATGACCACGGTCATAACCATTACAACCATCCACTTTAATCAGGGCTTTGGACCTGTACCTCTGGTTCTCAATAGTTTCAAGTTTTTTCGGACATTAATAGCTAAAAAGTGAAAAAAAGAAAAATCCGCTGTACATTTAATTTTTATAATCGTCTGGTTCAGACATACCGTGTGGTAAGCCGTTATGCCCTAGCGGTGTATAAATTTGTCATATTCCTACTCGAAAAGCTGGTTCGAATGCTGAAAATGTCAATGGCGCTTACGTTGAACATGGGCAGTATGGATGTTACGCTTATGAAGAATCATGATTATGACTCCAAGAGCCATGATGTCTTATTCTGATATCATAACCTAACCAAATTAGGAATTTCATGGCTTGTAAATCATGGTTTAGCAATCACTTTTTTGTTTCGTGTAGTATAATCACGACCAAAACATATTCCGATGGATCAATTTATTGGATTTTGTCTAATATTAGATATTAATTATCCAGAATAACGAATGTCGACCACTGTGGCGTTTCAGTTTTTTTCAGTTTCAAGATTTGAGAATATACATACGAAATTGTGCAAAAAATGTAAAAAATGATTGTTTAGACATAAAAATGTGAATTTACTTCAGAATTCGTTTGCTGCCCACGTTTTATTGAAATCCTTGCTACGCCCATGAGTACCAGCTGGCCGGGGGGGGGGGCGGTAGTGAACCGCGCGCGGGAAGCAAATCCGCACCGCAGAGCTCTTGGAACAACAGAGCTCGGAAGCTTGACTGGGAAAAAATCACTCCCGCTATCAGTCTTGACTGACTTTCAGCTGCGTCGAAGGGAGGTGGTACTGCACTGAAGGATACTGTGCGCTATGGCGCTCTCTCTATGCTATGGTTTACTACTTCGCTGAGCCCGGGGATGGAAGGATTTCGCGAAGAGGGACATTGTTTCCGAGTGAGAGTGTTTGTATAAACAACAGCCACAGACGGGATGGACGACGCCGCGACTGGACCAGAGGACCACACCAAAGGACTCCACCGTGGATTTCCGGCGAATGGCGGAATAGTCGGCAGGATTTGTGTCCACCTCCAACCTGACTGCTGGGGCGACGTTCGCTAGAGCACCACTGGATCCTGACAATGAACGTGGACTCACTCGGTAGATTGCAATAAATTTATGTAGATTTGAATAACAGGGATAAATATATTTTATTTACTCATGGTGGATTCTTTTGTTCGGTGGCGCACTTGTTGTTTCTAAGAGTGCGAGTGTGCTTAGCTGGGAGACAACAGATAACTTCAACTCCATTAAATACACACGTCAAGGCAGCCAGCTGGGGGAAAATCTTCAAATCCTTTTGTGTAAGTTTTAGCCAAGCTCGCGTCCGATCTTGAAGCTCGGCACCAGAGCTAAGTGTAATCCCTGCTGTAGAACTAGTTTACCCTATGTCACTCTGGTGTTCGATCCGTCCGAAGCTTAGAGAGTAAGGAATGGGGTTCTAGATACTGTTTAAATTTCTATAATCCTTTCTCTCGCTGGAATCGAGTGTCCTTCCACCAAAGGCGAGCATTGAATGGATCCGAAATGTTATTGCTCCTTGGCAGACGACGACCACTTTGCTGATCGCGTTCCAAGTGACAATGAAGCTCTGTTGACTGCGGAAAGCTAGATGCAGTGCACCCTCAATGTGTGTTTTGAGCAACTCGCGTGTCAATCGTTTGTTAGGCGCCTGGCGGTGTTTAGTCAGAACATTTCTTGAGGGAGTAGTTAGGGCAGCTGTGCTGAATGGTGGTTGGTTGGTTAGTCAGGAACGGTGAGCGACAGAAGAAAATGGGTCGCGTGCTCGTTGCAATCGTGGACTATGCGTCTACTAAATGCTGAAAGTCATTTGGCAGTTATATCAATCTACAAGCAAAAATTTGAGATATGGTCAAAAGAAGCAGATTTACAAAGAAATCATTTAACTGTGAACATCAAGTTGCTATGTTAGTGCCGTAAACCGGGGGCGTATTAATCAATGTTTCACAACTTTTTGTTATATTCTCCTTAGGAATTGAGATATTGTCAATCTCATTTCGGCTAAACCAGAACTTCGTTGTTCTTTGTCCGTTTTTGCTTTTTATTGAAATAACATTAATTATATCATAAAACTATTTCAGTATTAAAAATTAAAAATGATCCACTGAATTATTCAAAAAATAATATCAACATTTATTGTATATTTGACCATTCAATTGCTACGTTGACTTTGAAATCAGCATACGTCTAAATGAAAGTAATTTCTCTCGATATAAGAACGTTTACCAAGCAAGAAAAACGGTTTAATGATTAAAATATTATGATTGTTTGGCTGTTTGGTTTCAAAAACGAGTTTTGTAGTTCACACTTAAGCTTAAAATACCACTGTCGTAAAAGTTAAGCCGAATGATACTCGATCAGTGCGAAAAAGAACAAAAACAAACTCCGCTAGCACGAAGCCAATCTGACTATGAGAGCGAATGCGACGAGAAAGAGAGTGGGTGCAACACACGCACACATTCAGTTTTACCCACTGTGGGTGCTATTTCAATATTCAAATTCACCTAGCGGTGCTGGAATTGTAAACTGAATATAAAAAAAATTACAAATGAATTTTATATAACTGGTGTAAGAGAACGGCAAAAGAAAATTATTTTTTTTTCACAAGCGAATTACAAACGACATTAAACAAAATAAAGATAACAGAACGTTTTGAGGCTCTTAAAATGACTCGGATCATTATCTAGTTGATGTTTAAATTCGGGTTATCCAGCGTCACGAGTTCGAGATTAAACAAAACGATGCAACTCGAAGCCCAACACTTGTAAACGGATGTACAATTAAAAAAAAAACACACAGTTACAAAATTTCAACATTTCCAGAGATGTCAAAAAGTTATTGTTTGTGTTATCTTGTTAAAAAAAGTAAGAGGTTGTTTCACAGATACAACCGCCAAGTTGACGTTGGATAACGTTAGCTTCTTCTATTTCCTGGCTTGAGACCATCACGAACTTATGAAAGATTTCTACTAATTTAAATCTGATCAATTTTCATACTATTTGTAGCATGTCAATTCTGACCTATTATGGACAGTGCACTATGTGCCAGGGATGCAATCTGGCGGGGCATAGGTGGCGCCACAATCTAACTTTTTACTGTGACGTTCTAGAGACTTGACATGTTCGGCAAAGTTGTTCATTTTGATATAATAAACAACTCTCTCGAAGACGTCAAAATTCCACAGCCTACTGTTTTTGAGTTATTGGCAAAATTAGAGAAAATTAGTGAAAAAAACGATTTTTTTCACCGAATTTGACATTTTTCCTAAGAACTATGTCATATAATATTTTTTGCTGATAAATATATAACAAACGCAAGCTTTGGTGGAAAAAATTCATGGGATAATAATAACAATAATAACAATACTTGTTTTAATTATGAATCGTGGTTTACGGCCAACCAGCCGAGTGGAAGTTTAACAACTACCGAAAAGCTAAACATTACATATAATTTGCAATTGGATTAGATGGACAAATTGATGTGAAGATTTGCGAAAAAGTTACACGTCTTCTCAGTGAGAATCGAACTCACGACTCCCCGATCTCTAGTTGGGGCGCGTTAACCACTACGCCATGAGAGGACTCATGAACGCAGAAGTTAACCTGAATTCGATTTCAGCTCAATAATCACGTGGTCCTCTTTCGCAAAGTGCACCTCTTTCGGAAGAATTAGATGCCCATCCAAACACAACGCTTTCTATATATATCCAATGCCTAGCCCGAGAGCGCATTGTTTTTTAGATATAGGAATAGCACACTACACTAGCCAGCAACTGCGCTGGCTGAGGTTTCTATTGTGTGGGCTTCCAATGGGTCGCGACGTTCTCAAACGACCGGTTACGGAACATGAGTCCGTTGCTCGATAAATACTTGTTTTAATTATGAATCGTGGTTTTACGGCCAACCAGCCGAGTGGAAGTTTAACAACTACCGAAAAGCTAAACATTACATATAATTTGCAATTGGATTAGATGGACAAATTGATGTGAAGATTTGCGAAAAAGTTACACGTCTTCTCAGTGAGAATCGAACTCACGACTCCCCGATCTCTAGTTGGGGCGCGTTAACCACTACGCCATGAGAGGACTCATGAACGCAGAAGTTAACCTGAATTCGATTTCAGCTCAATAATCACGTGGTCCTCTTTCGCAAAGTGCACCTCTTTCGGAAGAATTAGATGCCCATCCAAACACAACGCTTTCTATATATATCCAATGCCTAGCCCGAGAGCGCATTGTTTTTTAGATATAGGAATAGCACACTACACTAGCCAGCAACTGCGCTGGCTGAGGTTTCTATTGTGTGGGCTTCCAATGGGTCGCGACGTTCTCAAACGACCGGTTACGGAACATGAGTCCGTTGCTCGATAAATACTTGTTTTAATTATGAATCGTGGTTTACGGCCAACCAGCCGAGTGGAAGTTTAACAACTACCGAAAAGCTAAACATTACATATAATTTGCAATTGGATTAGATGGACAAATTGATGTGAAGATTTGCGAAAAAGTTACACGTCTTCTCAGTGAGAATCGAACTCACGACTCCCCGATCTCTAGTTGGGGCGCGTTAACCACTACGCCATGAGAGGACTCATGAACGCAGAAGTTAACCTGAATTCGATTTCAGCTCAATAATCACGTGGTCCTCTTTCGCAAAGTGCACCTCTCTCATGGCGTAGTGGTTAACGCGCCCCAACTAGAGATCGGGGAGTCGTGAGTTCGATTCTCACTGAGAAGACGTGTAACTTTTTCGCAAATCTTCACATCAATTTGTCCATCTAATCCAATTGCAAATTATATGTAATGTTTAGCTTTTCGGTAGTTGTTAATAATAACAATAATCGCATTGACAAGTGACATTATTTAAGGGATGATTTTTAGCACTAAAAATACATTTGTTAGAAAATGTTGGTACATGAGCCAGGAGGCTGACCGTCGTACTTGTTTTCCTACATTCAGTTGTTTGGCATTTCCAACATTTGTATATGAAAAATGATCAATTTCGAATTACGGTACATGTAATCTTCAAAACGTCAAAACCTTATAAAAGCAAGAAAAATGGGCTTTTCTATTGAAAATAAGACATGCCTCAATATTTACCAATTTTTCAATAGTTTAGTCATGGAAATCAATAGTTTTCATTATTCGAGTAGATTTGTAGAAAGATTTCCAATCGATTGGTGCAAGAATCTTGAAAATCTATGCGGGCTTTAGTAAGTTATTAAGAGTTAAAATCTAACCACTTTTCGTGACGCGAGCGATTTTTCGTTTTTCGTAATTGTACCCCAGTATGTTGCCGTAAGACGTTAGCCAACGTCAAAAATTTGAGGCTTAATAGCTGTCAATAGGTTATGGAACCTATTCCATCCATTTGCGATGAAAGCGAAATGCGACGAGATAAGTATTAGAAAACGAGGAAGAAAAAACGATTTGTGGCCAATAATCGACTGAAAATAAAGTGGAATAGGACGGCAAGAGTTTGAGGAAAGCGAATTCATCCAAGAATGAGAAGGACACCACGTAGAATTTGTGATAGGAGAAGACATAACTGGAACTCAGGGATAGGATGTGACTAAAATCTCTTTCGGTGCTACACGCGCTGCTACGAGACAGCACCTTAAATCCGAAAGAGACGTGCACGAGTAATTTTTCTGCACTGCACCCTGACTGTGTTGACTCGCAATGTGCTTTGAACTGCGTAGTATCAAATTGTCTCATTCTCACTATTTGCGTTTCGTACACGCGTCAAAAATTCCACTTGAATTGAATTCACTAATGTGCGACTCTCAAAACGCTTAAACAGGATGTACATAATTCATTACCACCTTATGTTTCTGACTTTACCATATATATTAGAATTCACAATCACAACAGTAAATTTTGCGGAGTGCTTATTAAGCTTGTCCGCTTTCAAAGCATACCTCGCTGAATTTTTCCAAGAGTGAGTTTTTATGCTGCACGAAAGAGATTGGAAGAGTAGAGATTGTGCTTTGTCTCGCAAATTGTCTCTTGCAAATTGTTGTATTTTTAATCGCAAAGAACGTAGACGTACGAGTAATTTCAGAGTGACAAGCATGTTTTTTGCACAGTATTGAGTTTTCAGACATCACCTGCTGGAACGGAACAATGTGTAGAAGTTTTAGATAACTATCAAGGGCGATGACTAACAGGTAGAAGCAGGTAAATCAATTTTGAGCAGTTGTTGAACGGTAAATGGAGATGTATCGAAAACCATTGTAAAAATAGAAGGTCAAGCTTTCCGATCGTAGGAGAAGTAAAAAGACACTAAACAAGTCGAATAACTAGAAAACATAATAGAGTTTAAAGGTATAAGCTCGCCTGGCTAGTAATTTTTAGTATTTTATTTTTTCTTTTGCAAAAGTAAAGCGAACTGTTCAAGTTTAATTAGTAGTTTCTTCTTAAACATGCTCTAATAATTCCTTCCACAAATTATAAAGAGTGTGTTGCTGTGTTCTGATCAATGTTTTGTATCCATACTTTGTTGGCATCAGGACGAAACTAAAAGTGTAAATGATTTTAAATATATTTTAGTTTCGACTGTCTGTCGACCCTAACACAGGAGAACTGGTTTCTACTCCAGCGTCCGAAAAAACAACGCGACGAGATGAATTCTCGTCGCAACATTAAGGAAAAAGCGATTTTAGCTGCAAAATACACTATTATGAGCTCTTTTGTGATCATGATATGACAGCCAAACATGTTTTCTTTCGAATAGTAAAATCAGCCAAAAATGTTCATTCTTATGGAGTAAATGAATCATTTTGCAAAGAGTGCTTGCTTGTTCGCATTTTTATTTTTACGTGTGGTAAAACGCGCCTCCTGAGCACGTTAGCCATACTGTGAACGTACGCTCACGATGCATACATCAGGGCGTATGATGTGATGTTATTATTCATTTAAAGTATTACATTCTGATACAAAAAATCGCATTTGAAAGGTTTCAATTTGTACGTAACTGCAGCGTGGCATTACGTTTGCTGGAATATGAATTCAAATGGCTGCTTTGGTGTTATGTAATGGGGTCGGGCGTGTTATTCCACAAGTTGATTTATGCCTAAGTCCTTCAATACGCTATTTAAGGATGGATTTAACATTTTTTCTCATGGAATACAAATAATGGGATCGCACAAGGCGATTCGCGGTGATAGTTGGTTATTTATCAACCTCAAAATTGACCTAGAAAATCACACAAAATTGCAACGTTAAACAGCTAAGTTCTATACAGGTTTTAGAACCCACACTTTACAGTCCTATACTCGAAGCTGCAAATAGTAACCGTCCGGACATGCGGTGTTGTGGCCAACAAGTCAATAGGGTGCATCATGCCGCACCACACCGGTGGCCACAAATACTCACACTCTACTCACCTATACATCTTACCGATGTATACATGCATAGAACATACCTGAAACAAAACAAATAATTAAATGACAATTAATATCAATTAGAAGAGCAATTCTCGCTGAAACCAGGCCGCCATCGGCACCTATTGTTAGAATTCCAATTTTATGTCACTGATCGCTAGTTTTCGATTAAACTTAAGGGTGGCCCTTTTGGTTTTCTCAAATTGGTGGACCTCTCGCACGCCAGCTCGCTAAACAGTTTGTGAAAAGCCTATTTTTTGATTCCCTACTGGAACCTCAGCTAAGCTTTTCAGCTTTCTGATAGTGATCTCAGAATTAAAAACTAGCGGTGCGCTAATGGTGAAAAAAACGATTTTTCTAACAAAATTCAAGATGGCGGCCAAATTCCAAATGGCGGCCATAATTGTTTTAACTTCAAATGAAAGCTATATCCTTTCTCTATACGATGCCACTGAGTTTGCTATGTGTTCCAAGGAAATATGAGACATGTCACGTGAAGAAATACCGAAGATTTATCAAAAAATGGGCTTTTCCGCACACTGTTTAGCTGGCTGGCGTACGAGGGGTCCACTAATTTGAGAAAACCGAAAAAACACCCTTAAGTTTTATCGAAAATTAGCGATCAGTGACATAAAATTGGAATTCTTACAATGGGTGCCGATGGCGGCCTGGTTTCAGCGAGAATTGCTCAGAACATTTACTCACCATCGAGATAATTCCAGATCCAAACATTGAATTTGCATTTTTATTGTTTACCTTTCTTGCATAGTATCATTGTCAGTTCCAAAAGATTCAAACTATCAATTGTATAACAGTTACCTTTCAACACTATTGTATACAACAATACACTTCTGGAAAATTCTATTCAAGTTCAGTAGGGAAGAGCGAAGTATAAATATGACACCATTACATAATACAAATCAGTCTGAAATAAACCGTGAATTCGAAAGTAGGGCTGTGCAAATATCGATATTATCGATAATATCGATTTTATCGGGCCGATATTATCGATACAATATCCGATATCGTATGACCCGATATTTTCCGATATCGATGTAACAATTGCCGGTCCGATAATCAGAACTTTTTTTATTAATTACATCGAAGAAATGAAACGGATTGAATAGAATTCAGATGTCCTCTGGGAATTGCATGTCGCAACTACAAAATTCAAGAAATGGACTAAAGAATGCGAAAGTTATTGTGGAAAATTGTAGATTTAGCTTTTACACCCATCTTTTTGAAATTATCGGGTATCGGCTCAATACCGATAATTTCAAATCCGATATATCGCCGATACCGATATTGAATCAAAATTATATCGCCGATACCGATAAATTCTCATTGTGCACAGCCCTATTCGAAAGTATCTCTATCGTAGTATTATTCCCTACCGGATCGTATCTGCAGGAACATGCGGTTTCAATAAAACCGTCGTAAAGTGCTTGTGTTATTTGTATGAAGAAAGATTACACAAATGTGTAGAGAATAGATGCATGAATATGTTTTGAGTAACTATAGAATGCTAAAACAGTATAATGAGTCGACAGAGAACTCGTGAGAGTAACTTATTTACACCTGGGGGATGCGAACTGAAAATCAACAAGCAGCCAGGCTGCTGTCAAACAAAACCTTTCGTAAAATGATCCAAGCATGCCCAGGAATATTCGGTCATGATTTCGTCACGCTAAAAAATGTTATGCAATTTATATAAAACAAAGACTGCCAACTGTTAAAGAAAAATTTTGCTTGATTCAAATTATGCAGAAGTATTTTACAATTTTTCTTAAATATGTTTTTTTAACACACGGCCAGAGAAACTTCCTGATTAAGTATGTTTTTTTTTTGGAAAAATCGTCAGCATTGATACTTTGATACTTTGTGTGAACCATTTTAAGAGTGCACTTTGGATGTGGTTTCCTGCGAGACAAGCAAAGAAACAACGGTAAGCACTCGCGGAAAATTAAAATATTCTAGTCCGCACCCCCTAGATTTACACTACTGAGTATTTGCTACCCAGAGTGTAAACTAAAAAGGGCTTTTGGAATCGCGAGGGTTTAAGTGCGTACAAGGCCCGTAAAGGGTTTGAATGCGCCAAAAAGCATAAAAATAAATCAGTTTTGAAACGGATTTACGCAAGAACGAACGCATCGAGTTATAAGTAGGTGCGTGTTTATTGTTGCGGGAGTTCGTAGATAGCCCAATTCACGACACTGCATTCCAAGCTTCTACAGGCTGCTACTCCAAAGGTTTTTCGCATACTCGACGATCATCATTGGCATTGGCTAGCTAACTCTTATCGAGTCAGTTGCCACTCGCAGCAGCGCTTCGTTTGGATTCGCTCCTCGAAAATCGGTAGAAGACACATACAGCCAATCGTAATACTTTTGCATCGGATAATCAGCAGATGTTTGGATCAACACCGCGACCTGTTGGTCTTTCAACGCTTTAATCATGTTATTACTGCTAGCAAGCTTCTTCCGAATTACATCGCTTCTTCGAAAATTTCTACTCCTGCTTCAGTTGACCTTCTTACAAATTTTGTTTCATGTTTCAACTCCTTAAAATCTAGCTCCAATTGTTTTTCTTCCAATGCTTCATGCTCCTCTTTTCCTAACTAAGTTAAGAACTATGATTGAATGATACTAGCGATACTACTGCTCATTTTTCACCCTCTCTGTAAACGTTATGCGTGTTGGGAAAACTGTAGTCCAGTGAAATAAGCTTTGTCAAAAAAATGTGATTGAGATTGAAGCTCCAAGCATTTGAGGGCATATCGTATTGAATTCAGAGCTGAAAATCTCGTAAGATAGAATAAAATCAATGTCCACAAAGCTATCCCTGGCAAATGCCGGGGTACTTTTGCTAACAATTTGAGTGCTAAAGACCAAGAAAAACCACGAAATACACAAGGAATCACAAGATTGAAAGTATCGGCTCTTGAACTGGTGAAAAAAAGGTTGAATGAAACGTAAAGAATCGAATAAAGCTTTTCAAAAAAAAAAAAGGTCAAGACTATTCAAGATATTAGCTGATACTCGATTCAACGTTGAAAATCGAAACGTTGGTGATGTCTCCCAGTAGAAGATTAATACGAAGCTTGTTTGGCTTTACATAAAGCCAGGGATGTGCTAAATCACTGTTTGTCTTAACTCCTTGGGCCACACCCTCGGAGCTCCGAAGCTCAGAAATCCATTGTGTTTGTCTTGACATAGTTCCCCACTTCCGAACGAATACTCCTTCCAGCCACCACCACTGTCGAGGGATTTGGTGCGAGACTGGTTTTTATTGGACACAGCCAAAATTGTAAAAAGTTGATAAGAGGCAAAAATTAACTTCGATCTTCGTCTTCTAGCTATGGCAGAAGGCAAGGGAGTGAATTTCCTCCCCCGGTTTTCCGCCGTTCGGTTGGGTGGTGGTATAGTTTGTTTTACCGAGATTTAAATAGGTTGTAAAAGAAATGTGATTTATGGTGGTTTCGAGCTCACAAACACCAGAACTATCGGGTGGAAGATGTTGGGAGTTGATGAGACGAATCTGTTTTTATTGGAGCAGACTGGGATTTCGTTACATGGTTTATGACTTGAAGGCGGCCAGCAAAAGGGCATCCGGGTTTGAACGAAGTGACGATGCTTTTCTCTAGTGATAAATGTGTTTTCTGGGGATGGTGGTAGTTCTTGGATAGCTTTAAAGCTGTTTTTACGATGGGTTCGTTAGGAACGAAGGAAATTTTCATCACGAAATGTAGCAGAAGTTCATTAAGGAATTCCTCTGCCCCAGATCCTAACGATGTTGCTTGAAGCCAGCTCGCACCGAATCGTGCCCTGATGTATTTATTTGCCCTCGTCATCCCGAAAGCGCCCTCAAAACCACAAATTTCTCCACTGATCCACTTTGTTCTGCTGCCTGAACACATTGTTTGTAATCAATAAATCACCGGCAGCCATTCGAACTTCCTTTTCAAATCTCAAAACGAGACCACAAAACTAAGAAATACCGGCTTTGGAATCCCCCGCCGTTGAACTCCTGTCCCCAAGCTGCCACGAAGCATTGCAGTAACGAATGCCACATCATTTGCAGCGCTCGCTTTGAATAAAATCAACAATTAATAAATCATAATGTCAACGCCAGCAACTTGCTTCGGTTCGAGTCCGGGTCCGGGTCTGGGTCTGGCTGACTTGCAACTGAAAGTGGCAACACTAACTATAACAATGCTAATAGCCACAGTACAACAACCGTGCAGTAGTAGTGGAGGAAAAGGTCCCCCGAGTCTGGTCAGCGATGTGTCCCCACAAAAGGCCAGCGAAATTATATGTACATGAAGCAAATTATGGAATATAAATTATTACTGAACTGTAATAAATAATTTACAAGCAATCGTCCTTTCCCCACCATCAGCAATCTGCGAAACGAGAGCAAGTGACAGCGTCTGCCGCTGATGTCCATTTGAGCGCATTTTGTGTGTGACAACCAATTTTCTGGTCCTGTTGGTTCCTCCGCTTCTGCCACGCAGCGCCACGTTGGGAGTCTGGAACGAACCTAGTTTGACACACATTCCCCCTTTTCCTGAACCGTCGTAGTCCTTGTTGAACATCGACCAATATCGGTCTGTTTGCAGGGACAGTTCGGTTCAGTGCAGCAACGTCGACGCTTCCACTGATTTCCATCACAGCTCATGTGCTGCTGCTGCTGCTGTATGTGCATGTGTGGGTGCAGAGGTGTGCACTGTGTCCTCTGTCCAGCCATTAATCGCAGTGGCACCAGCAATTTAACATTAAGGCATGAGAAGAGGGCACATCATAATTCACACATGTAACCTCCGCTCCTCTCCAGCTCCAGCTCCACCGCCACTAAATTATCGAAGAGACAAACATCAGTTGCAAATGCGTTTCATGTGCAATTGCTGCCGCTCATGCTCAACTTGGCCATCGTAGACCAATACTGCCGTTGGATGCAGGGCTGATGTGTTTTGATATGAATCATCTCATTTTTACCTCCCAAATTTGCACATGGATAGAATGATTAAGACGATGTTTCATGGATTGCAAAAAGTTCAAGGCTACGAGCAAAACTGATGAAAGTAATATTTGAAGGACAGAGGCAAACACCGAACCATTTGTCGGTGGACCTTCCTTGCAATTTGATGGCTACAGAGTAGACCTGTTCATATTTGAAAAAATGTCTGGAAATCTACCGGTCAAGCAGTATTCCGAATTATCATGCTAAGAACAATGTGTGGTTAAATTTTCAGCTTATTTGATAAAGATTTCAATATGCTTCAAGTTGAAAATGTGTTTTTGAGCTTATATCAAGGTTTGAAAAATCATAACTAGCATTTGGAAAATCAAAACCACTTGCTATTACCACTACTTGAAAGTTAATTCTATTCTGTTAAAGTTTGTCGAACACGCTAATAAGATCAAATTGAGTTTTAACATTGTTTGATCGAGATTTGTTCTCCGCAGTACCCTGAAATCACAGTTTTTTGAATATATATGGTACAAAAAACACACATTGACATTATATTTTCAGACCATAGTCAACGGGAATAGAACATTGTAAAGCTATGAATTCATTAACCATTAACAGGTTACATGTTACCTAAGGCAATAAATTACAAAAAATGCCCAAAGATCGACCACTGCATCGCAACCTGATGATAGTTAAATCACGCATGACACATGTACCGACGAATGAATGAATTGAACAAGTTAGCATTGCTTTTTCTTTTCGATTGATGATTGTTTTGATCGCATTTCATTGACGATTCAGAACGATTTGAAAACAATCATCATCATCGACTGAGAAAAAGCAGTGCTAACGTGTTCATTTTTTACATTCCACAAAGCTCACGATGGTGCTCTTTGCTCCCCACAGCGGATTCACATATGTGCTTCCTAAGTTACTATTTTTTACAATTTATTTTCGTAAGATAACTTGTAACTTTCAACGGGATTGAGTTATAGATATGTGTAGTCATCATGTTCTGGAAAATAAAAATCCTAAATTTTCATACAGGTATGTTTTTTAGAGAGAACACTTCCTAAAAATAGTGATTTTCAAGAACCTCGAAGCACAAACCTGAACCAAACTATGTTAAAACTTGCTCCAATCATAAAATCATGTTCGACAAAAGTTCGTATAATTGAATCAACTACTGTGTAGAGGTATTTCCAATATTTTTTGGTGTTCCGTTCGGTAGTTATGATTTTTATAGCTTGAAATTATCCTGAAAATACATAATTGATTTGAAGCACACCTAATTTATCTCCAAATTGATTGAAATTTTGACCAGAAGTTCATTTTAACATGAAAAATCTAAATATTGGTTGACTGGTTGATTTCCAGACATTCTTGAAAATATGAATAGGTCTACTACAGAGTAACTGTCTTCCTCTTCAGTAGCATTATTGGTACCTCGCGTATCTGCAGAAATGAAAAAACCCCTTTATGTGTTCTTTAGCCTCTTGCCCAGCAACTCTTATTCCTACCTCTTCGCGGTATTGGCCGAAGTACGAGCAAACTTAGAGAAGTTTGTTAACATCTAAACAGAACACTAAATCAATGATCTCACGCTTCAATACTCCATTCGTGGCCGCATCTCTCCATCCTCGGTTCTGCCCCACGCTCGCCAAATCGATGGGCACTTGATCCACCCATCTAGCTCGCTGCGCTCCACGCCTTCTTGTACCAAACGCATCCAAAGCGAACACCATATTTGCAGGGTTGCTGTCCGGCATTCTTGCAACATGCCCTGCCCATCGTATCCTTCCAGCTTTGGCCACCTTCTGGATACTGGGTTCGCCGTAGAGTTGGGCGAGCTCGTTGTTCATCCTTCGCCGCCACACACCGTTCTCCTGCACACCGCCGAAGATCGTCCTAAGCACCCGACGTTCGAAGACTCCAAGTGCTTGCAGGTTCTCCTCGAGCATCGTTCACGTTCCATGCCTGTAGAGGACTACCGGCCTTATGAGCGATTTGTACATTGTACATTTGATGCGGGTGTAAATCCTTTTTGACCGCAGCTCCTTTTGGATATCATAGAAGGCCCGACTTCCACTGATGATGCGCCTCCGTATTTCACGGCTAACGTTATTGTCAGCCGTCAGCCAGGATCCAAGATAGACGAACTCGTCAACCACCTAGAAACGTATCCCCGTCAATCGTAACACTGCTACCTATGTAAGCCTTGTCGCGCTCGGCCCCACCAGCTAGCATGTACTTTGTCTTGGCCGCATTCACCACCAGTCCAACTTTTACTGCCTCGCGTTTCAGGCGGGTGTACAGGTCTGCCACCTTTTCAAATGTTCGGCCGACGATGTCCATATCATTCGCGAAGCAAACAAATTGACTGGATCTCGTAAAAATCATACCCCGGCTGTTAAGTCCGGCTCTCCGCATAACACCTTCTAGCGCAATATTGAACAACAGGCACGAAAGTCCATCACCTTGTTGTAGTCCCCGGTGGGATCCAAACGAACTGGAGTGTTCGCCTGAAACCTGCACACAATTTTGCATACCTTCCATCGTCGCTCTTATCAGTCTCGTGAACTTCCCGGAAAAGCTGTTCTCGTCCATGATTTCCACGCTCTACGCAGTCGCTTCTATCGTATGCCGCCTTGAAATCGATGAAAAGGTCATGCATTGGGGCCTGGTATTCACGACATTTTTGAAGAATTTTCCGTACAGTACACAGCAAAAAATTCTCAAATTTACATGGCACGTTATTTTGTATGATAATCATGTAAAACGAGTTGCAACTGAACATTCAACGATAATTAATGTAAACTGTCTCATTGCATTCGATAATGCTTGCGCACTTGAGTGAAACTGAAACATTTCATGATCTTCCATCAAACATTCGCCAATGTTGCATGCTTTCTTGCATCTTGAAAGTGAAATTGCAAACAAGAATTCTCGGTTTACATGATTCTACGCTGAATATTCTGTCAAAAATAATGCACATGGATGGATCGACGGCTTGTCATTCCATGTGCATTATTTATGATCGAATTTTCAGCGTGAAAATCATGTAAACCGAGCCGTTTTGCATGCAACATACTTCGAGAGAAGACGTTTCGCGTTCAATATTAAGGATTTTGGTAACAATGTTGTATATAATAGATGTGTTTATAGGTTTTATCATTGAATAATACATGAGAAATGACTTTGCAAGATTGAGGCTAATATTACGTTACATGTAAATCTTAGATTTTTTTGGTGTGTAAAGATCTGGTCCGTTTACGATCGGCTGCCAACAAAGCCGGCTTGATAACTTCCCACGAGCTCGTTTACTACAGGTAACAGATGGCGGAAGATGATCTGACATAGTACTTTGTAGGCAGCATTTAGAATGGTGATCACTCGGAAGTTCTCACAATCTAACTTGTAGATGGGGCATATTACCCATTCCTTCCACTCCTCCGGTAGATGTTCTTGAGCTGGCGAATGGCATCCTTAACCTCCCTCAAAGTGGGGGCTGGTTGGTTTCCATCTTCCGCAGTACAGACGAAGGCATTTCCTCCATTGTCCCGACGCGGCACGAAGCCGTTACGGGATGCGTTGAGCTTCTGATAGATACCGGCATAACTGTTCCATCTTCTCGCCCTCCGTTTCCTCCAGGTGGCGTTTTTTTCTCCCGAAAGAGGCGGGTCTTGTTGCCGTTTCCGTCTATACCATATACCATATACATTTTCGTCGAGTCCGTCCCAAGTACTCGACGTTGCTCTCAGCTGCATTGTTGATGCCTGCCTTCACTGTTCTCCAACAGTCCTCAAGAGGGGCTTCATTCAGCTCACCCTCTTCCGGTAATGCAGCCTCGAGGTGCTGCGCGTTTATCGCTGCAGTATCCGGTTGCTTGAGCCGCTCTAGGTCATACCGGAGTGGCCGTCAGTACCGTACGTTGTTAACGACGGAGAGTTTTGGGCGCAGTTTCACCATCACCAGATAGTGATCGGAGTCGATGTTAGCGCCACGATAGGTCCTGACGTCTATAATGTCGGAGAAGTGCCATCCATCAATCAGAACGTGGTCGATTTGTGATTCTGTCTGCTATGGTGATCTCCAGGTGTATCGGTATGGAAGCCTTTACTGGAAGTAGGTGTTAAGAATGGCCATATTCTTGGAGGCGGCGAAATCAATTAGTCGTAGGCCGCTTTCGTTCGTCAACCGGTGGGCTCTGAACTTTCCAATAGTCGGTCTGATGTCCTCCTTCTTTTTATTGCAATTCTGCTTCAAATCCCTGGATTACACAAGAATTTTCTTCAAAAATATTTCTGAAATGTCTCTTGCCTTCGAAGTTTCAGAGGAAATTTATCGAAAAACCCTTTATTTACAAAATTAGAACAGCGGCAAAGGAACCTGTGAAGAAACATTTAGCAAAATGATTGGGGAGTAGGCAGAAGGATGCGGTTTATTTTTCGAAAGTTCTCAGTATCAAAACCTCGAGTGCCTCAAATGTTGAGCCAAAAATATTTAGATTTAGAGGTGGTGCAAGTGACTTGAAGGTGAATTTTCAAGTTATGAAGTGTGACCTTCGGAGAAGTCTTCATAACTTTGTTATTTTCTAACTGATTTTTAAGCTCTTAAAATAAAATTTATGAAAATATTTTGAACACAAAATTTGTCTTAAATCAAAACTCGTTTTAGTTAAAAATAGTGTTCTCCTAATGTTTCCTCTTTTTGTGAAACAAAATATCTTTGTTTGAGCATATCTTCATTAATACCTATTTCAAATCTTTTACATGTTTCTCTAGCAAATTTGTATTTTCCAAACTGTGGGTACTACAAATCATTAAAAAAAAATGAAATAGTTATGCAATAGAAACTGCTCAAAAACTTGAATTTTAAATGTAAAATACCATATTTTCCAATTAACTGTCACACACCAAAAAAATCTTAGATTTACACGAAACGTAATATTAGCTTCAATCATGCAAAGCTATTTCTCATGTATTATTCAATGATAAACCTATAAACACATCTATTATATACAACATTGTTACCAAAATCCTTAATATTGAACGCGAAACGTCTTCTCTCGAAGAATGTTGCATGCAAAATAAATAATGCACATGGAATGACAAGCCATCGATCCATCCATGTGCATTATTTTTGACAGAATATTCAGCGTAGAAACAAGTAAACCGAGAATTCTTGTTTGCAATTTCTCTTTCAAGATGCAAGAAAGCATGCAACATTGGCGAATGTTGGATGGAAGGTCATGAAATGTTTCAGTTTCACTCAAGTTTGCAAGCATTATCGAATGCAATGAGACAGTTTACATTATTTATCGTTGAATGTTCAGTTGCAGCTCGTTTTACATGATTATCATAAAAAATACGTGCCATGTAAATTTGAGAATTTTTTGCTGTGCAGTTAAACGTTGATGCTTTAGCTGAAACTGTGTTTTCTAATTTATTTAAGCTACTGAAAGGTCTTAGAAGCAATTTTCCATAAACAAGGCTTCGGCTTAACAGTTAAAAACGTAATTTTCGGCAAAAAACAGCAATTTGAAGAAATTTGATGTTTTTTAATGAAAAACATGTTTCTGGGTAGATTTTGTTCAATAACTAAATCAAAATATTTTTTTAATTTAATTTGTTGTATACACAGTTTGGAAACAATTTAATAAGCTTCAAAAGAATATGAAAAGATCTAGAATTGCGTGAGCATTAATGAAGTTATAGTTAAACATTTTTTTTATAAATAGAGAAAAGAGCAAGAGATAACTACTTTCAACTAGGACAAGTTTTAATTTTGGACAAATTTGATAATCTACAAACTTTTCATAAATTTTGAAAGGAATTATGATAAGTACATTAAAATTGGTAAGAAGTTATGAAAACTGCATAACATAAAAAATCACCTTCAAGTCGCTTGCCCCACCTCTAAATCCTAATATTTTTGGCTCAAAATTTGAGCATTACGCTTTCTTGGAAAAACTTCGTACACAAATATTTTCATACTCATATGAGCAAATTTTAAAAATCTTTAGAAAATGCAAACTCAAGGAATTTCAATATATTCTCCAGATGCTTATCCAATTTTACATCGCTTTGTAACTCTTCCAGATCATCGCTTAATAATTCCTGCAGGGGTTTTCTCAAAAGCTCTCTAAGATCCCTTCAAATGTTTTTCGAGAACTTTATTAGGGTCTTGCACAAAAAAAAACTCCAGGGATCTCATTTCCGAGTAGTTTACCCGGCCAACTTTATACTGCCACTCAGTTGGTCGTTTCATTATTCATAATTTTCTCCAAATCTCTACAATATCTATTTCTCTAAAGACTCCCCTAAAGAATTTTTCAAGGAATTTCCTCAAAAGGCTATCTAGGAATTTCCTTAGCAAGAACATTCAATCACAACCGTATTTTCTAAACCAGTTCCAATAGAACTCCAATCAATTACTCCAAGAATTTCTGTAAATAATTCTTCCAGAGACTCCTCCGATGATTCCTCCAGTAATATTTCTAGAGATGCTTCCTGGTACTACTCCATAAATTTGGCAAATCGTCCAAGGATTTATTCCAAGTATTTTCCCAGAAAAATATATACAGAGATTTCCCTGGCATAATCTATGCAGCGATTCTTCCAGAAATTTGTCTGAGCATACTCCAGAGATTTCTCAAAAGATGACTAGAGATGATTCCAAGGATTCCTTCAGCAATTTTCCCGGGTAATCCTTCTTAGATTTCTCCAGTAATTTCTTAAGGAATTTCCCCAGAGATTACACAAGAAAACTCTTTTTGTCATTCCTCCGAAACTTAATTCCGCCAGAGATTTTTCCAGGTATTCCTCCAGAAACTCCGGCAAGAATTTCTCCAGGATTTTTTCCAGAGATTTAACCACAGATTCTTCCAGGAATTTTCTCTAGGGATTCCTCCATAAAATCCTACAGGGATTTTTTTTTTCAGAAGCATCTCTAGGGTTTCCCAGACTCTCCCAACGCCTCGTCGACTCGCTTTTTGTTGAACACACAAAGCGAAGCGCTGACGAGTCGAGGGGTCGCGAAATCCAAGCTTGGGAAACGATGCTCTAGGGATTGCAGCTGAAATATATCTATGAATTTCTCCAAACATGTCCTTTGATGATCCTCTGATTGAATTTGGGTGGGTTTCATGGTTGAATCTCTTCAAGAGGAATTCTTGAAAAGATTATCGAACATATTTTTTTGAGGCTCAGAACAATTATCTAGATAAACTTCTAGGGAATGTGTAAAAATCCTTTGAGTAATTCCTGTAGCGATTTTGCTGAAGCTATCTTAAGGGGAATTCATGAAGTAATTACTTATAGAACTCCAGGAAAAACACTCGGTGAAGTCCCAGGAATTCCTGATAGAATCGCTGGAGCAACTTGTGGCGAATCCCTGAAGAAATCTCCTGAAAAAATCCTGGAGGAATTTCGAGAGGACTACCTGGGGAAACAACTGAAAGTAACCTCAAAGGAATTCCTGAAAGAAGTTCTCCTAGTGTAATCCTGGAGAAATCTTTGGAAAAATTTTTGGAGACATCTCTGCAAGAATCCATGTATATATTTTTTTTTCTGGAGGAGTCTCTAAAGGAATCTCATGAGAAACATCATGAAAAATGCCTGAAAGAATTTTTGGAGGAATCCCTGGACCAATCCCCTAAAAAGTTCATTGAGGAATTCTTGAAGAAATTCCTAGAAGGATCTTATTAAAAATATTACCAAAGGATTCTATTGAGAAATCACCGCAGACTTTCTCGCTGGAACTCTTTAACTCGTTGCGAAACTTCTAGAGGAATCCCTGTAGAGATTTTCCTAGAGGAATTTCTGGAATAATCCTGGTATAATAAATAGTCCTATCTGGCGTATTATTATCATTGTATTGACCACTGTAAAGATTATCTTGGATTAACTTCTGGTTAAATCGCTAGAGGAATCTTAAAACGAGACCCTGGAGAACTCTCTGAATGAGCCTGTGGAGAAATGCTCTTCCAATACCATTGGTGTCATTATCAATCTGACCAAAACTAGTTAATAAATTGGGTTTCTTTCATACTACATAACTTTCAACGCTATGTTACACAAGTTCGACGAACCAACATGTTTGAATGCATGAATATGTTCCTTCAAAATGTTTTCTAATAGTTTATACACGTATTACACGTTTCGCACAAACATTCTTGCAACTTACACAAATGGTCGTGCAATGCACGCATTGTGTAATCAAAGCTTTACCGTCTTAGGGGAATTATTCGTCTTATCTTCTCAGGGTGATTATTCGACTTATCCTCTCAGGGGAATTCCTCGGCTTGGCCTCTCAGGGGAATGCTCTGCCTTACCCTTTCATGGGAATTATTCGACATCTCTGTCAGGAAAATTTATCGGCTTACCATCTCAGATCGATTCGTCAACTTACCCTCAGAAAAAAATCTTCAACTTACTTACAATTCCGCCATTTTTCCTGTTGAATTTTATATTTGAATTTGACTGGAACTTATCTACTGGCTGTACCAATGTCATGTCCGGACGAACACCAAATCACCGATTCATCGGCCAAACCGCAACAGATACCGAGCACGTGAAGAGAAAAGCCAGCTTCTCACACAAAGTGCTTTACAAAACTGACATTTCCTTTTTTTTACCGCCTGTTTTGCTATAATGCTGTTTATCGTTGTTTCCTTTGCTAGATGCCCTGTTTTCTATTTTTCTCTGCATGCCTCTAAATCCCTACAGACAAGTGTCAATTTCTTCTCACGCCGTTGTGGTTACTGCTTCTTGGATAGGGTATCACGGACTGGAGATTCAGGAGTTGTCCTGAACAGTTGATGCTTACCAACTGTTGTGCAGCTACCCCAGCATGTGTGTTTGCGGATATCCGGTACTGCTGATTGCGAACTTGGTACTGCTGATTACCATCCCTCTAGCTGCAGCGCCGCAGGCCATTATCATTGGTAACGGAATGGAGACTTTCCGTTCCAATGACGGGTCGGGAGAAGTCTTCCGATCTGCGCATTTGCATCGCCGATGACTATCTTGACATCTACGTAGAACTCTTCCTCCATGTTATCGGGCTTATCGTTTGTGCGCGCACATATGCTCATCAGGATGTAGTAGAAGAACTTGTCCTTCATTCTCCACACACAGATTCGGTCGCTTTCCGGTTTCTACCGAACAACTTGTTTCATCTGCTTCCAAATCACTATGAAGTCAACTCCACGTTCTGCTCTGTCGCCGACGCTGTAAGAGATGTGGTACTTGAAGGAAGTGTTGGCGATGGAATCCACCGCTCGGAATTCACGTTCTCCAGTTTTCGTCCAGCGTATTTCTTAGATAGCTGCCACGTTCACGCCGACATTCCGACATTCAAAGTTCTCACGTTCAAAGATTCGACTTTCCAATCGTATTTCACTCGCTGCCGGGTCTGCCGGGCCATAAAATGAATCCGTCTGCTCTACTTTTGTCTTTCTTGGTTGGTGAAGAATCTTCGATAGGTCACCTAAACAGGGTTGCACTACCTACACCGTGCTGTCTCCTCAGTGCTGACACGATACAGCGTTGTCTCTGGTGCTGTAGCTCTGGTTCCCAATGATTTCAAGTTCTTTCGGACATGGCTGTAAGAGAAACGAAGCTGAAGATACTGATTGATGGTTAACACACTACATACCCGATCAGTCTTAGTTTTCCAATACGCTTGGAAGGTCTCATTCAGTCTCAGTTTAGGACAAATGAGCTTAAGTTTAGATAGGACACTCAGAATCCAAAGCAGAATCTAAACAGGATTATAAGAAGATTTTAATTATTATTTCAATCAATTAATCAAAAGCGCATTCACGAAGTTCACATATCTCTTGAAGCTATCATTGCTTCGTGTGGTGTGCAAAAGTTCATCTACCTCAATGTTCGCTCATAATACACCGATTACCGAAATCAATGACCTGGAAATCAGTGCCATTTAGGACATATCCACCACCACAAGATTCATCTACGCGAAAGATAACCAAGACGCAGCAGAAAAAAATAGCACACTACTCAGATGTTATTACATCGGCGATATTTATTAACCTTACCCGTACAAGACGAAAACAAGCTAATAAATTATCATGGAACTTTTGCTGTTTCGGTGCCGTGACGCGGTTCTAGAACTGCGAGAAGGAGAGGAGGTTTGGTCACACCCATTGGGTGTTGGGTTTCCGAAACTCGATCGAACCTGTTGTGTTCCGATGGTGGTCTGCCTCAGAAGCATTTGCGACAGTAATACAGATTACACCTTGTAGCCATCGTGAATCTTGGAGTTTTTTCTTCGGGAGGAAATGAAATTAGGATGATTTGATTAGTGTCGGGCTTGTTCCTGGAAGAATACAGCACACATGAACTAATGTTGTGAATCAGAATGTTGTTAGAGGACAGTTGAGGAAAAAATCTGTTCACCATCAAAATCGATTACTTTTATCAAATTACATAACTTTTCAAAAATTTGTAACGAAGTAGTTGATAGAATCTTGTTAGAAATCGACAAATTTCAAGTTACAGCTATTGAAGATTCATAGAACCTAGAAACTGGAACCTTATCTTCCTAAGCCATTGTTGAAGCGATTATGTCACATTTCATCCCTTTTCCGATGATTCCGAACGAACAACCACATTCACAGTATTTCGTAACCAGGAAAAAAAACTGGGACTCTATCAGATACCGCCCATTCGCCGAACCAACGATGTAAACCACTGGCATGTATTTCGATAACCCGTTATCTCCAGCTCAGCCAGAATACAAACGTCAAACGATTCTCGTCGGCATTGGCATACCAGAAACAAAAAAAATAGTCCGATAAAATTTCCCCACAACTATTCGTGCGCTCAAACGAGTTATGTTTTCTACCCGATTGTTGTTGGATCCTGTGGGAATGGATAACGGGGTGGTGGACAAACTGAAGGGCTCTCAACTACGGGCAGCATCGTTCAACATCAAAGGCTTCCAGTGATCTGCACCTCCCAACGAAAGTCCTTCACTGATGCGGTCCGCTCTTGAACCGCACTTGATTCGAGAAAATCAAAACTAGTCGGCTCTTTGGAAGCCAAACAACATAATTTGTACAAAATTTGAACCAAATATTAAAAAAAAATTGAGCAAAATTTTTACAAAATTTGAACAAAATTTCAAATAATTTCGCACAAAGCTTTTAACAAACTTTTATAAAATTTGAAAAAATTGAAAAAAACTGGATAAAATTTGAACAAAATCATAACAAAATTAAAACAAAATTTGAACAAAATTTGAATAAAATTTGAACAAAATTTGAACAAAATTTGAACAAAATTCGAACAAAATTTTGAACAAAATTTTGAACAAAATTTCAAAAAAAAATCGAACAGAGCTAACAAAATTTGAACAAAGTTTGAACAAAATTTGAACAAAATTTGAACAAAATTTGAACAAAATTTGAACAAAATTTGAACAAAATTTGAACAAAATTTGAACAAAATTTGAACAAAATTTGAACAAAATTCGAACAAAATTTTGAACAAAATTTTGAACAAAATTTCAAAAAAAAATCGAACAGAGCTAACAAAATTTGAACAAAATTTGAACAAAATTTGAACAAAATTTGAACAAAATTTGAACAAAATTTGAACAAAATTTGAACAAAATTTGAACAAAATTTGAACAAAATTTGAACAAAATTTGAACAAATTTGAACAAAATTTGAACAAAATTTGAACAAAATTTGAACAAATTTGAACAAAATTTGAACAAAATTGGAACAAAATTTGAACAAAATTTGAACAAAATTTGAACAAAATTTGAACAAAATATGAACAAAATTTGAACAAAATTTGAACAAAATTTGAACAAAATTTGAACAAAATTTGAACAAAATTTGAACAAAATTTGAACAAAATTTGAACAAAATTTGAACAAAATTGGAACAAAATTTGAACAAAATTTGAATAATAAATTGAACAAAATTTGAACTAAATTTGAACAAATTTGATCAAAATTTCAACAAAATTTTTAAAAACTTCAACTAAATCAGAAATCAAACGGATATATTTAACGACGAAATTTGAATTTCCAAAGTACCATTTATACTTTTTCCACACGCTCTAACCTCACCGTGTCTATACTAGCTTCAGCCACCGCTGAAGTATTCTCTTACGGCTGACCACACGCACTCGCAAACCAATCGTCCCAACCAGTCCAGTGTGCGAGTGGCCGTCGTTGTGGGTTGCGAACGGCTTGGCAGAAGGGTTTTTAGTTTTTCGAGTGTGTGGTAACTGTATCCCATCTATCGCAGGCACCGCACTATCCATCTAGTTGGGGTTTCGGAGGAGAAAAAAAGAGTTACTCACATGAACCAACGGTGGCAATCGAATGAGCAACGAAGAGTTGGAATAACTGTTGACCACAGTGATGGGATCGTGTTTCGGTTTGAAGCTGAAATGGAATTTGATAGTTCAGACAAGCTTGTTCAAATAAAAAGTGTAACATTTTCGAAATTTTAAAATTCAAACTATATTTAACCTGAATTCAATGGTTTGTCTTCTGTCTTCTTGTCTTCTTGTCTTCTTGTCTTCTTGTCTTCTTGTCTTCTTGTCTTCTTGTCTTCTTGTCTTCTTGTCTTCTTGTCTTCTTGTCTTCTTGTCTTCTTGTCTTCTTGTCTTCTTGTCTTCTTGTCTTCTTGTCTTCTTGTCTTCTTGTCTTCTTGTCTTCTTGTCTTCTTGTCTTCTTGTCTTCTTGTCTTCTTGTCTTCTTGTCTTCTTGTCTTCTTGTCTTCTTGTCTTCTTGTCTTCTTGTCTTCTTGTCTTCTTGTCTTCTTGTCTTCTTGTCTTCTTGTCTTCTTGTCTTCTTGTCTTCTTGTCTTCTTGTCTTCTTGTCTTCTTGTCTTCTTGTCTTCTTGTCTTCTTGTCTTCTTGTCTTCTTGTCTTCTTGTCTTCTTGTCTTCTTGTCTTCTTGTCTTCTTGTCTTCTTGTCTTCTTGTCTTCTTGTCTTCTTGTCTTCTTGTCTTCTTGTCTTCTTGTCTTCTTGTCTTCTTGTCTTCTTGTCTTCTTGTCTTCTTGTCTTCTTGTCTTCTTGTCTTCTTGTCTTCTCTTCTTCTTGTTTTCTTGTCTTCTTGTCTGTTACTTTCGTTTCCATTTCTCTTAATAATAAACTCATCTTGTTTTCAGACTATTAACCTGTCAGATCAACTTTTGTTCAGAAATTTATTGTTCGCAGTAAACTCGCTCGGTTTACTGGAACCGGCTTAACAACGATTCTCAATTCTAAGCACTTTCCTCAGTATTACTGTCTCGCACACGTCAGTAGTAAAAACTCCATCCGGATGGTGGGATTTGAATTTTTGCCCCTTTTCACATTAAGTGGTAGTACAAATGACGGAGACAGCCTGCAGTTTCCCTACTTTGGCCGATGGGAAAAAAAGAAAATGGGACAAGGCATATAACACTCTTCGTAGAACCGGTTGGACACGTGTGAGAACAGTACTTTGTTCGAGACAGCCAGGTCGAGTTGCTAGTAGTTGCTTCCGGCCATGGTCGAGACCTTCCTTCTCTCGCTACTGTACCCAAAATGAGTAAGTGGCGAAAAGACCTCGTTATATGGCCATGTAGCATGTGCCGTGTGCTGTCAGGTCTATTACGGGTGGAAATTTATTTTCATGAGTGGCTGAGCTGTTCCAACGACGACGACTACGACAACCAGGACAGTGTGTGAGAACACCGACAAGCTGCTGGAAAATGGCTGCCAGCAACGGAGACGTTAAACGAGTGGCATTTGTTCGGAGCATGAATTTTAACACGATTCCATATTTCACTCAGAGTGCCGCTCGGCGAGTTAATCTAGCTCAATCAAAAGACTCTCTGGTAGGAAGAATTCTGGCATGGGTGTTTCCAAGCTGCTACATCGTAGATAAAAAGTCAATAACGCAACTTTCTATCGAACCTTAGCTTTCTTTGTCTCCTGAACGAGGATGAAGAAAAATCAATACTTTTCCGCATGTTCCTGGTTGCATCAGATGCAACTCATCCCTGATCAACAAATATCATTTTTTTATCCCCGTCATCTTCATATTTTCATCATAGTCTAACCTTCAGAACGCTGAAAAAAAAATACATCATCCCCCATGGAAAACTCTCGATCTCTTCTACCAGAGCAGGTTTTAAAAAGGATTTCGCCCGTTATCCTTAGAGTAGTGTGCCAACATGCCATCGAACCCGACCGAACCAATCGCCAGCTTGTTAGAGGTGGACCAATTTTTTTTTTTGCACAATATTTTTCCACTCATGGCTTCTTCGGGTCAGGTCACCACCATCACCACCTGATGTGGTTCAGATTATGAGAAAATTAAAACCACCCGCAACTACTGAAGGAGCATCTGAAAGCATATCGGCATGGTTGGTGTTTTTTCAGGAACTGATCGACGAAATTTGTTGCGTTTATAGATTTCCTTGTTATCGCTACTGTAATGTACTGGATTCAAAATCTTTCGAATATTTAAAATAAGAATTGTGAATTTTTAAGACGAATTGTTTAATTTTCTAATTATTATTTGTAGTTTTCACTCGACCCTACTTGAAATTTGGATCAAAACTCAAAAAAAGAACCAATTTTTTTTTGTTTATCGTAATAATCGCTTTTTTGTCATTTGTCGCTCGTAAAATTCAATTTTTTGTCATTTGAAACCAAAGTTTTCGAATTTATGGGCTTATTGGGATGCATCACATCGATACAAGTTTGACGTAAACGTCTCTTTGAATTTTGATGAATCCTGAATTGTTTTTCGATAGTCTCGTGTAAACAACTTTTTTCGAACTAATTTGTGAAAATATGATAATCAAATCTGACAATTGAATCCCTTTCTCCTGGCTCTGAATCCTTTGTTTTTTTTTAATTTAATAAAACTTTTACTAATCCCTTTTAGAGCATTATTAACAAATTTTCTTGTTTTTCTTCAATTTCAGGTGAGTGCCATACAATGATTGCTGCATGCAACTAAATTTATCGTAGAGTAAAGTAAGTCTTAAGTTTAAGAGAGGTCTCGGAGAATCGCCGACGTACAATCTCTACGGATCAATAATCGAATAATGAACAAAAAACCTTCCTCAGTGAATCCACAAATTTTCCTCAGCTTCGCAAGAATTCCTTCCCAGGGTCCAAACCGCACCAATCGGTCCCAGCTGACCGGCAGAAAGTTGTATTGTTTTTTCTCGCCAAAATGCCCGGCAGCGTTCGCTTCACCGAATTCTACCGGGGCTGGGCGACCGTATCGGGAAAAGAATGTTGTTCGAGAGCTCTGGCGGTATTCGTGCTTATTTTTCAGTGGTTTTTCCTGTGGGTTGCATCAGCAACGGAACGACTCCTTCGCTATTTGTTGTGTACCCTTCTGGAGGGTTGAAGAATCATTTGGAACAATAAATTTCGTGACTGAATCAGTCCAAGTTAATGTAATATTTACTAATAAAATTGTTATTGGATCAAGTTTCTCTAATGGGTCCAATTTTTTTTTTTTTGGATATTTTAAACTGGAATGCTCGTTCTTTTAATTTTCAAACAGCTTATAAAATACATATAGCAGTTATTACTGAAACTTAATTGAAAGAGATCCAAACTTTTTTGTTTTTCGTAATGATTGACTGGACGGTGCATGTGGTGGAGTTGCTGTTATCATTCATTAGTGTATAAAGCATCAACGTTTTTTCGTAATTTGAAACCAAAAACTTTTAAACTTTGGGAGTTTTGTTGAAACACACAGAACTCTAAAAGTTTCAAAAATTTTGAGGAAAAAAGTTAATGTTTTATACACCAATGAATGATGACAGCAACTCCACCACATGCACCATCCAGTCGATCATTACGAAAAACAAAAAAAGTTTGGATCTCTTTCAATCAAGCTTGGTAAATATACTTTCATAGCAGCCTATTTGCCTTTTCAATGCTATGGACAGCAAGTTAATTTGCTCCAAACTAACTTGAAATAAGTGACTCGTAATAAGTCAATTTTTTGTCATTGCTGACTTCAACGCAAAACACCGCTCATAGAATAATTCGCAAAGTAATTCTTTATTGCTAATTTCTGAAAGGATCTTAACAATTTGACAAATAAAAGTATTGCATAACCTTTCAGTTGATGACACTTATCGATCTTTTCTAGCAGTTTTCATTTCAGAACACTGAGAAAATTTTTTCATCTCATTCGATGAATTCTTCACCAATGTTACGCTCCTATTTTTCAAGTTGAGCAGTGATGAGGAAAACTTCTCGGTCATCATGCTGCTGCTGCTTCTACTCCTGATGATGATGACCACCATCGCTTTTTAACAGTTCAGTGGGGTCCAACCTCGAGACCACATCCCCTCCAGGAAGTGTTTTATTATCGTGGCGCTTACCTAGGGAAGAAGCTAATTGTGATTGGTCATCATAACAAATTTTAATGTCTTCTCCGTTCGCTAAGCACCAGGAGTGGCGAGTCTCGTGTGGATCCGGACGTTGAGATTTACTCTAATTTTTTTTTTGCTATCCTCAGATGGGAAATAAAATTATGAGGGTAATAATAATTTCATCATCCATCCATCCGTGGACGTTAAAGCAATTCAATTAGGAGCTGTTTTTTTTATTCGAGTGCAAATAACGGTTTGGCAAATAATGAAGGTGAGTTTACGAGGTTATAAGGCTTCCTTGCGCTGGTTTAACTTTTTTCGAACAAATTGAATTTGAAACGATCTTGGCAAACGACGAACAATCGAATGATGTACGGTTTCGTGCAAAATTACAAAATCAATTCATTGAATTGCTCAAATTTCTTGACCAAGGCTTCAATCATTCCAAAAATCTAAATGACTTTTTCATCAGAGTTCTACCAATCAAGCCAATGGGCAAAACCACACACCATTCTCTGAAATTCGAATCTCCAATTCAAACGAGAGCAAAACGATTTTCCCTTCATTTGAAAAGATCTTACTTGGTACCTGTCACTGTCCTCTTCTCCATCACTATCACCTGTTCATGATACAGATGTCCGGTCTGTTCCCGAGTTCGACAACAACAGGAGACTAAGGACGACTCTCCGAGTCCGGTCGAATTTCCATTAAAATTTAAGTAAACCCACATCAGTTAGCGTCGTCGAAGGTGCTCCCCAGTTGGGGAAAACGAACGAACGAATCCACAGATGATTGGAGAAAACCACAAAAACCTCAATTTCAATAAATGTCAAATGCAGACCGGACTTCTTGGACGACGACGACGACATTCCGGACGAGTTTTCGGGAGTCACGTGTGCTTGGACTGAATTCTCGATTTGATTCACTTTTCTGTTGGGGGTTCAACGTTGGTTGGACAATTAGTTCGTATGAATTTGCAGGGATTGTGATGGAGAAGTTAATTGAACTTTGGAATGTGAAACGATGAAATAGTTTAATTGGATATGAAACGGTTGCTTTATCTCAGTTAGGTGCTCCAATTGTCAACTATTTCTAGGACCTATTCTCAGTCCATCTCAGCTAAAACTTTCTATTTTTTGCTTGAAATCGCAAATTTTGTCTTAATTTCGGCCGATTAGATGAAATTTTGTTCAAATTTTGGTCAAATTCGGTTCAAATTTTGTGCAAATTTAGTTCAAATTTTGTTAATTTTTTGTTCAAATTAAGTTCGAATTTATTCAATTTTTGTTCAAATTTTATTTATTCTTTTTTTTTCAAATTACGCTCAAATTTTTGTTCAAATTGTGTTAAACTTTTGTTCAACTTTTGTCAAAATTTTGTTCAAAATTTTTATTAAAATTTTGTTCAAACTTTTTATTAAAATTTTGTTCAAACTTTTTATTAAAATTTTGTTCAAACTTTTTATTACAATTTTGTTTTAATTTTGTTCAAATTTTTTTCAATTATTTTTTTTATTTTTTTTTATTTATTTTTGTTCAAGTTTTGTTCAATTATTTTTCAATATCCGTTCAAATTTTGTTGAAATTTTGTTCAATTTTTTTTTCAAATCTTGTTCAATTTTTTTTCAAATTTTGTTCAAATTTTGTTTCCAAACAGTGACTTGTGGTTCAAGAGTATAATAACGAACTGAAAGGTTCTACCTGACTAGGGGATAACAACTGAATCATTGGAGTTTGTCACTTTTTAGTACAACATATGTTAAAATTTTGCCTCGTAATTATTTTAATACAATTTGCTACAACAGAAGCAAATTGTATTATAATATCGATTATAATTAAAACATAGAGAATAGTCTTAGTTATTACAACTGATTTTATTTCAATTGTGTTATCAAAACTAACTCAGTGGGCTACAAACAAAAATTCAACAAAATGTGTTGTTTGCAACAATTATTGATATAATTGGGATACAATTATGTTGTAATTCATTATTTTTCTATATTTATTCTACGGTTGTGCTATTCCAATAACGAACATCGTTTCCAGAACGCCAGTTTCCGATATGAACTTTCTCAAAAATCCTGTCGTTTCTCGATTTTTTTCATCAGCGCAATCGGCCATCCTGAAACCAAAGTCCGTCAACGATTTCTGCGCTACAGAATCGTTACCCGTTCTGTGGCGTGGTTGGTTAACGCGCCCAGTCTAGCGTATTGGAAGTCGTGGGATCAACGCCCTTCCAGAACGATTCTTTATTTTTCAAAATTTTACATCGCAATTTGTCAAAATTAATTTTTGTATCTACGAACTTCAGGTTCCTTCAGTATAAAAAGTTCAATTTTTTTTTAAATTTTGTTCAAATTTTGTTAAATTTTTGTCCAAATTTAGTTTCAAATTTTTGTTCAAATATTGTTCAAATTTTATTTAAATTATATTCAAATTTTGATAAAATTTTGTTCAAAGTTTGTTCAACTTCGTTTAGATTTTGTCCAAATTTTTTAAAAATTTTGTTCAAATTTTGTCTAAATCGTGTTCAAATTTTAATCGAATTTTTTGTTATAATTTTGTTCAAAAATTTTGTTCAAATTTTGTTAAAATTTTGTTCAGATTTATGTCCAAATTTTATTCAAAATTGTAAAAATTTTGGTAAATTTTTGTTCAAATGTTGTTTAAATGTTGTTAAAATTTTGTTCAAATTTTGTTCAAGTTTTGTTCAAATTTTGTTCAAATTTTGTTCAAATTTTGTTCAAATTTTGTTCAAATTTTGTTCAAATTTTGTTCAATTCAAATTTTGTTCAAATTTTGTTCAAATTTTGTTCAAATTTTGTTCAAATTTTGTTCAAATTTTGTTCAAATTTTGTTCAAATTTTGTTCATATCTTGTTCATATTTTGTTCAAATTTTGTATAAATTGTATTCCGATTTTGTTCAAATTTTGTTAAAATTTTGTTCAAATTATGTTTAATTTTGTTCAGATTTTGTCCAAATTTTTTTAAAATTTCGTTCAAATTTTGTTTAAAATTTGTTCAAAATTTGTTCAAAATTTGTTCAAAATTTGTTCAATTTTTGTTCAATTTTTGTTCAAATTTTGTTCAAATTTTGTTCGAATTTAGTTAAAATTTTCATTGAAATTTGTACAAATTTCGCTTAAATTTTGTTCAAATCTTGTTTTCGTTTTGTTCAATTTTTTTTCCAAATTTTGTTCAAATTTTGTTCAAATGCCGTTTATTTTTGCTCAAATTGTGTATAAATTCTGTTCAAATTTTGCTTGAATTTTGTTCAAATTTTGTACCAATTTTGTTTAATTTTGTTCAAATTTCATTCAAATTCTGTGCAAATTTTGTTCAAATTTTATTCCAATTTTCGTTCAAATTCTGTTCAATTTTTATCTATTTTTTTTTCAAATAACTTCATATATCTTTTTGAAATTTTTCAAAATTTTTTCAATTTCTGATTAAATTTTATTCAAATTTTATTCAACTTTCATTCAATTTTTGTTCGAATTTCGTTAAAACTTTTTTCATATTTTGTTCAAATTTTATTCAAATTTTACTCAAATAATATTCAAATTATGTTCAGATTTTGTCCAAATTTTTTAAATATTTTTTTTCAAATTATGATCAAATTGTGTTCAAATGTTGTTCAAATTTTTTTCAAATAATGTGCATATCTTGTTCAATTTTTTTTTCAATTGTAATTCATATATTGTTCATATTTTGTTACAATTTTGTTAAAATTTTGTTTAAATTTTGCTCAAATTTTGTTCAAATTTTGTTCGAATTTTGTTAAATTTTTGTTTTAAATTTTGGTAAAAGTTAAACTAAATTTAATTCCAAATTAAATTTGGAACTAATTTTGTTCAATTGTTGTACATGCCAAATCTTCGAAGTATTTTGATTATTTTTTTAAATGTTTTAAAAACTCCTCGCTAGGTTTTCGTTTGGTTTACAAAACTTAGCAGTACTTCTCAAAAAAAAAAATCGGAAAAATCTTTTACGTTGTTTTTTTTTGCATTTAGTTTTAATTTTGTTCAATACTTATTCAAATCGATTTTTGTGCAAATTAAATTCCAATTTCGTTAGTCGTTTTCAAACTTTATGCAAATTTTGTTTAATTTTTGTACGATATACAGTGTACGTTTGTTTTTGGAACGGTTCGATTTTGGCAACAAATTTCTATCAGTGTTTTTTTTAATCGAATCCACAGATATATTCTTATTTTTAAGAGATTCAGCTAATCTCTTCTACATTAATTTTTCAATTTAACTTAATTATTTTTCGGGACCATGGTAATACATGCACAAAAAATCAACCATAGTTCAGTCATCTATCCTGGAAATTTCGGTGTTTCTGGGAGCTCTTTTGAGGCTTATCGTATTCAGAATAGTTTCAATCAACTTTGCCTTACTTACAAGGTTATAGTTAAAATCAAGGCTACCTCGATGGTGCCTTGGATCGCATTTACACTTGTTTTGCAAATCGAATTCAGCAACATAAAATTGTTTGCCGACTGGGCACTATTCATCCATTTTTCTCAATTTGTTAAATTTATATTCAAATTTTGCTCAAATTCGTGATAGAAAATTTCAAAGAATTGTGATTTTCATTGCGTACCAATTTTGATCACTTTCTGACTTCAGTGAGTTTTGTTTTAAATTAAGATGAATAAGGAAGTGAATAAAGTTCGAAGACAGTCTAGAACAAGAAGTCAAGTCAATATTTTTCAATAAATTTATGCTTTTAGAACAGCTATTTTATCCTAAGCTCTAACCATTCCTTACTATTTTTTATGAGTTTTTTTTTCTTTTGTTCATATAGTGTGTTCTGTTTATAAATTCTGTTAGTATATTTTCCAAATGTTGTCCAAAATTTGTTTCACCCTGAACCTTGCCACTTTTTATTATACAGTCAACTCTTCTTGACTCCATGTTTTGTATCTCGATTCCGCGTTAGTGAGCCCTAGTTTAAATTGGTTTTCATGGCTACCTCGATGTTCCCTTGGAGCGATGGTCCCTTCAATATCGAGTTATGGAGAGTTAACTGTAATTGAAGCTCACTTATTCGACGAAAATTCTACAAGGTTTTTATTTTTTAACACTATAGTTGTTTCTATATGACATTTTGAAAGGGAAAAAATAAGCCCAAAATTTTAGTTTAAACTTAGGGATGGAACAAATCCTAAAAACCGTTAAAAACGGTTTTTTGGACTTTGAGGCGAAAAACAGTGAGAAATAGAGTAATCATGTGTTTCTGATTTAAATTTAAGCGTTTGGGGCCAAAATTGGGACATGGCTTTAGAACCCTATTCCTGTACAATTCAATATTGCAAAATATTGCTAGTTAAAGTAAAATAAGTAGCTTTTGATAGTTTTAATCCTTAAACTCGCCACTGTTCTGAATTTGAGACAAAACGATAAGTAGTTTTCTATTCCATTTCACGTTTCTGGCAACCCTACCCGATGCCACGTGGAAACAGCGTATCTCGTGTGATGCGTGCTGCGTTTCACTGAGAAGGAAATCACATAAAAGACGCTTAAATTTTTATCGTTTCCATTTCCCCTCCCTCGGATCCTTGGCTTCCTCTCCGTTGACGTGGGTTGATTGTTACGGCGAAGAAAAAAAATGCAACCCTAGTCCTGGCTGGTTGAAAGACCAGTTGGTCGGTCGTCCGCTCTAGCTGGCTGTTGTTGTGACAGTTTGTGCAAACAGAGCTGTCACGCCACAGATAGGACGCACGGGCAAGCAGCGAGCACTTTAACCAGTGACATCGTGGCTCGGTGACAGTACAGGAAGCGGGGTGGTAAAATGACACTAAGCTGACAGTAAGTGCCTGTCAGTTGCGTTGATCGCGAACTCGTTCGTGCAGTAGTGTTGGTGTAGTAATAGAGTAGTAGGAGGAACCGGTCCATGGCTGGCAAACGAAAATCGGAGAAGAAAGTGCGGCAAAATGGGAAACTCGATTGACGTCGTCGTTGTGGTCGTTGACGACGCGACGGAACCGGAAGCAGAACGAGGCTAGGATGTGTGTTTTATTCGGGAGCTTTTTCACTTCACTTGAAACGATTTTCCCGTATCGCGTTACAGCTGTCACTCAACGGCACATGTGTGGAAGTGTGCGTGTGTGCCATCGACTTAGTCTGAATGGATAAATTTCCGTTAATTGCCGGCCCGTTTCAATCAACTACACATTAAAGGGGATGATTGCTTGGAATGGAAATGTGGCGAAGATGGCTTCTATCAAAGCGGGAGTTTCTCGAAAATCCGCGGTCGCATTTCAAAAAAATACTCATTCATCACCGTCAATCTAGCTTCTGCGGCAGAAATTCTAGTAAACCATCGTGCACCTGGAGGTTGTCATCGGGTAACCGCCAAACTATCCACATTCGCACACATGGTCGTCGTCATCAGCCATTGACATCAGTCACCAGATTGACATTCGAGAACGAATCGACCAATGTCGCCGTGGAATGATTGATCGTTGTATTTCCCCGTTCCCCATGTCGGAATATGAACTGTAATTCGCAATAGGGCGATTAGGGGCATAATGAACATACGGGGCGAAATGGACACCCCCTCAATATCTGAGAATATGCATACTTCATCAAAAGTTCATACACCGCATGAAATCTGTATTGCATTTGAAGGGTTTGACGGTATAAAAGATTATTTTTTGCTTCAATTGTCCTTCAAAATTTGACTTAAAGTTTTTCTCAGTTTCAAATTGACACATAAGCAAGGCCGAGGAAAAATCCAATTTTTGAGCAAGATAACGAACCCAGAATGGTTCTTTTTAGTTATTATGTTTGAGGAAGAGCCCTTTTACATATTGGAACGATTGACAGTCATTAAATATATTGGAATCACTAAATTTCATGCAGGTGTTCATTTCGCCCCGATACCTTTTTACCAGCCTTGTTTTCGACCAAATTTTCTATCTCGCTTTTCTGACATATGATATGATTTTTATCATCATGAATGAATGTAGCACGTCATACTAACATCAAACTTAAAAATAGCGACGGGTAAATTAAATATATTGCCATTTTATGGTCTTAAAACGAACATTTGCTTAACGTGTCCATTATGCCCCTAATTCCCCTACTCACACCCGCAGGCACAACACCACACGTCCAAACGCATACGAACTCCGAATGGAATCGACATCTGACGGAGTAGAATTTGCGGTTTTTTAAACGACGCAGGAGGACTCCGCTGGGATCCTTTTCCCCCTCCGCACGCTCTATCTTGCAAATGACGACGTTGACAACATTGTCAATACGTGAAGGTAACCGGTCACCCGATGATGGTTTGTGTCCCAGCAGGTGACGGATGACCACAGATTGATGTCCCCGTTGTTGCGTTGGGAAGCATTCCACACATGGCAATGGGCTTAATTATACATTCAAATTTGTTACATTCCATTACCGTTCCAGGTGGGTTACCTCGAATGAGAATGACAATCCTTGGCCTCAGAATTTGAAATTTCGAACAGTCAGTGCATTTCTGATGCAGTTCAACACGAATCAATTGATTTTTTGAGTTCAAAATGTTTGGGCCTTAAAAATTTAATTGTGCTTAAAAGTCTATCTCTGTTTTTGCAAACAGATTGAATTGACAATATTTTAATCTTAACAAATAAAAGTTGAACAACAAACACATTCAAACTTTTCAATCAAATAGATTCACCCACCTTTCCATATTGTGATATTATATATGAGTCGTTAAATATCGTAACTATAAGCAAATGAAAGCGTATAAGTAAATTAAATAAAATAAGGCATTCAATACGATTTAATAGTTTTAAATAAAACTATTTTCAATAGTTATCAAACATTTGGATAATTTGTAGTTCGTCACAGAAAAAATGAAAAAATATTGGTTGAAAATGGCGGAGATTAAGTTATCGGAATTAGGTTTTATGAGAAAACGGCTTTTTTTTCGTCAAAATGTTACTTCAATTGGCTGCTGCTGCTGTATTCAAAGTATTTCTTTTACAAACGATTTCTTTAAACTAAACTTTCTTTTCTAAGCGTTCAGGAATCTATCTGGGAGACTCTTCTAAAAATCCATGCAGAAATGTTCAGGTTGTTGAGTCTATTGGGCTGACCGAATATAAACTTCGAGGAAATCCTTCAAAAATTTCGTCGAAAACTCAAGGTCTTCCTTCAGGGTTTCTTTTAATCAATTTTGCAGCAATTCCTCCAGAAGCCCATCTGCTGATTTCTTTTAAAATTTTTTGCAGCTTCTCCTTCAAGTTTGCTTCCAAAAAGTATAGCTGGGATTTTATATATTTTTTTAGGAATCTACCAAACAAATCCGTTAGAAATTTCCTCAATAAATCCTCAAGAGAAAATTCAAGAAAATGATGGGTTCTACAATTAATGGTAGTTACTTCCAGAAGTGACCTCACGGATTGATCCCATAATTAGACAATCATGAACTTTATAAATAATTTCATTGAAGGTTTCTTCCAAGAGATTTAAACAAGAATATTCTTGCAAATTTCCAGAAGGACCTTGTTGCATTTTTCTTTACCGGAAAATTTCATAATGTAAAGAAAAGTTACATATGTAAATCTTTTAGGTATTGTTTCATTTCATTCCTATAATATTATTTAGAGAGTTCTACGAAGTTTTCAAGAGTTTCTTCCTATGCTTTGCGTTGTTGTTTAAATCATTCCTTCTGAATTTTCTCCTAATTTTTTTCCTAGATTTTTTCCCATAATGATTTAGAGCATTTCTCATAATGCTCATAAGCTTGCTACAGAAAAAAATACTCTTTGATTTGATTTTACGAACACCACTACCAGGCCTTTGACCAAAAATAACTGGAAAGATTTTTCTAAGAATGTGACTTTTTTATGAATTCTTTCAGGAACGAATTATTTATTTCCAAAATTCAAATCAAAATCGAAACTCAAGATAATTTCTTTTTAAATTTATTTGGAACAACGAATCTAACATTACAGATCTCGAGTTTTAGAAATTCAGTTGATTTAGTGATTTTTTCATCATATTTCACAGTTAAAGGATTGTCCTACCCACGATTCAACGAAAAAAATAAACAAGATCAGCAGAGAGTTTGAAAAATAAATAAAACTATTTAACAATTGTTCAATACACATAAAATCTAGTGTTAAGAACGATTGAGAATATCTGTAGTGAAAATCCTGGGAAACTGACTGGAAGAAAAAAAAAACAATAGAGCAATCCTCTAAAACATTTCAGAATTAATCAATGAATGTTTTCGTGAAAGTATCTACGGCCAACCCCGTAAATGTTCTAGGACAAATTGCCATGGGCGTTCCTGGAAGTAATTTTTGAGAAGTTTCTGGAACTTCCATAGTGGATCATCAAAAAAAGCTTGAAGAATGAATTAATCTTGCTAAGACCAGTCCGATCGTGTTATGCACAGCACGAGTGTAATGATGCTAGCGATTTCTGAAAGTGCGATCACTCTTGACATAATCTTTCAAAGTATTGCTGAATCTCTTGACGATTTTCAAAGCAATCCCGATAGAACTCCCACATTTAGTTCCTGAAATATGATTTGATAAAATTCCCACTTATATGTGGCATCAGCCATAAACATATTTAGAGCCGATTATGACGATTTTCAGAAAGTTTGTTTGTTTTTGCAGGATTGTTGAAGAAATTGAAGTGAAATATTTGGTGGAGGTTCTGCGCGATGAAACATTTTTCAAGAATCTTCAGTTTCTTTTGAAAACTTTTGCTATTAGCTGGATCATTTCGGTGTAAAGAAAAAAAAAACTACACAAATTGCCAGAATTTCTGCTGTTCATAAATTTGTTATCTAGGAAATCAGAACAGCCTCACTGATTGTAAAGACAAGCAGTCTAATGGATGTTAATATTAAGGATTTTCATATGTTTAAATATGAATGATAAAACAAGTTGAATCAATTGATGATCCTAAAGACAGGGCTGACGATAGCTTTCATTTTAGAAACTTGGTCCCTATTTTAATGCAAGTCTTCAAAAAGTATTTTTTAATAGTTTTAAAAGGGAGGTCTCTCAAGTCTCAATTTCAACTAAAATGGTTCCTGAAGTCCCCTTTTTCTTTATTTTACTTGCATTGAATCCTGCCGATGCAAAATTGCACACGCTTCAGAGGAACTTTCAAGACTATAACGGGTTTATAGGTTCTACTAGAATTTTGTCTCAGATTCCCCGAGGAAAAGCTTCAGGAATTATCATGGTTATTTTATTTAGTTTTTTTTCAGGTTCTCCTACAGCAGTCTCTACAGAAAAATGTCTCTTTAGAAGACAGATTTCTCTACCAATTCTTCCAGAAATTTTTCAAAAGGTGCTTCGAAGAATTTCTTCAAGCAGAAATTGTTCCAGGATATCCTTGAGAACTCCAAAGCTACTACCTCCACTAATTTCTTCAGGTATTACTTTGATTTTTTTTCCAAAACTTTCCTAGAGTTTCCACCAGATGTTTGATCACTAATACTTCAACTGAATTTTCCAGTTCTTACTCTAAGAGATCTTTCTATGATCTTTCAAGAATTTCTCCAGAGGAAATCCTCTAGAGTTTATTTTAGAGTTTGTAAAAAATAAAAACTGAGGGGTTTTTAAGAAACCCTGCAAGAACTTCTCCACCTATTCAAGTGGATTCCATCAAGAATTCATCCACAATTCTTCCTAGAAATCTGAAATTCCTTGAGAGGTTCTTTAAAAAAATCTATTTTTTTTCCAAAAAATTCCAAGTTTTTTCAAACATTTTTTTACAAAGTTTCTCAAAAAATCCAATTTAAAAAAAAAAAGTTTATTTAACTTTTCACACCAACTAATACTACAACTGTTTTCTCAATAATTCCTCCGATCGTCCTACATGAACTTCTATAGGGATTCTATTCAATGTTTTACGAGAAATTCTTTTAGAAAATCCTACGAAATACTGTCCCGTTATTCAATTGATTTTTTTTTTATTATCTTAGCAAATTATCTAGGAAACCTTTTAAAACTTCCTCAAGAGGCCAGGGTTATTTCAGAAATCACTGTTTATTGACTTTGAAACTTCCATTAGTTTTATATAAGGTTACTTCAGGTTGTTATTAAGAAATATCTCACGGATTTATTTTTCAGAAAAATACCTTGGCATTTCCCTAGGAGCATTCCAAGAAAAAAAAATTCAAGACATACTTGAGAAAATCTCAATGAATTACAGGAAGAATTTTTGTAGAAACCTTCTTGGCGGCATTTCTGGAGAAGTTATTGATTGAATTCTAGAAGATGTTTTGATCGGAAACCTTGGAGGATGTCCCAGGGAAATCGATGGATGAATCACTAGATAAAATCCTAGAGGAGTTAGAACCTTCTTGATAAATTTCATATAGAATTTTTGGAGGAACTCTGATAATTCCAGAAACATTTTGTGGAGAAATTCAATTTTTGTGGTTCGCCTTGCGTAAATCCAGGTTGAATTCTTGAGGCTTTAAAAACAAATTCTTAACAAGAAAATTTGTCAAACTCCTTTAAAAAAATTTCTGAAGCAATATCTGAACATATTATGTCATTAAATTTCAGATTAAATTCCTTAAAAAAAATCATTAAAAACACATATAGTAATACGTTGTTCCAAAAAAGTCTAAAAGCTTGAAATGTCTGCTCTGATGAAGAATCAAACTCCTGGCTCCTATTTGGTTTCGTTTTGATTTATTTTTTCCTGTTCGGTCTCTTTTCGTCCTCTTCATGATTCCTTTTAGGTTTCTTTCATCAGACAAGAGGTCTCTGATTTCCTATTTTTAAAGCACTCAGTCGCTACCAGCTATGTAAGGACGGAAAGCTTTCTTAGTATTCTAGAAACGACTGGTATAAAAATAAACCTAGTTCTGAGAAAATCAACTTTCAAGTCTTTTTTATGAAAGTCAAAAAACAACCCTAAGATTTATGTTGTTTTTTTATGTTGCGTGGAAAAATCACCTCAAAATATAGTTAGAGCGCTTGGAATCACTAGAATTTCCTCAACTCAAAACCGACCAAAATGTCACTTGTACCTTGCGTTTCAGCACCTCAGATATAGTAAATTTAAGTTTTCAGTCTAGTATTCCATAAGATAACAGTTTTCCTTAGCTTCATTGTGCACAGTATTTGCCAACATTTGTCCTACCCATGGTTTCGAACGTGGACGTGCCTCTGTTCTGTTGTATTGGTTCGAATGTCACGACGACTATATATTCGAATGTTATATAACGACTAATGAAAAACATCTGAATCGCCAGGGACTTCATTTATTTCGATAATTGTGGAAACTCTCTCTGAAATCCCTCCAAGAGTTCATCCAGATTAGCAGCAGGGGTTTCCTCAAGCATTCTATTCCACCAAACACTTCAAAAACTTTTTTAATCTAATGCATTGAAAAAGTCATAAGATTCCTTCAGAGATGGAAATTTCTCCAATGATTATTCCAGGGATGGCTCCAAGGATTCCTTCAACAATTTACTCAGGTAATCCTTCAGAGATTCCTCAAAAAAATTTTCACAGACTCCTCTAGGGATTCCTCTGAGAAAATATCTACCAGGATCCCTCCTGAGATATCTCCAGCAACCTCTCTAGGAATTTTTTCAGTCCAACCAGGAAATTAAAAAAAAAAATCTTCAAAAAAGGAGTATTTGGAGAAAACCTTTAAGGAATCCTTGGATGAATTCAAGAGGTTATTTTTGAGGTGATTACTGGAGGAATTCATGGGGATATCTCCGCAAGAATTTCTAGAGGAGTTTTAGAAGGAATCCTCGAACAAAAATTGGATATTCAGAGAGCAAATACCATGTTGCGCAATTGTTCGACGTTGGCTCCGCCCATCTTGCATGCAACGACACGACGAGACGACAACCGGACGGAAGAAGAAGATTAAGCAATAACGACCAGCAGAGTATAAAACCAGCGCAGGTAGCGTTGCTCGTATCAGTTTTTTTTCGAATTTCAAAGTGTTAACATCGCAAAGAAATAAAATGTGTAGTTCAGTGAAGTGGCTAGTTTTCTTTCGGCGTCTTCCTTGAGGAGCAGACCACCCGACGAGGCGAGTTTTCCTGTAGTGTTTTCAGTCCACCGGCGATCGAGTTGTTGGCTTCGACGGACTTGTGGAACCCAATCCGCCCTTTTCAGGGCAAAAAGAGTTATTTATTCCCTTCCCCACAAGCTCCCGAAAAGAACACTCGCCCTTTCCCGGTTTCCTGCTTGAGCGGCACCATCTCCTTTCCTGACGTGTCAGGACGTGTTTCGTCATGTTGCAAGAGAGCATGGAAGTCCATCGTGCGTTTCTCGGAGCCTAGTACGGCCCCGACACAAATCATCGAGGAATTTCTGGAGAAATATCTCATGTAAGCCTAGAAGAAGTTGTCCTTATGTAACCTTATTCATTAAGAAATCCGTGGTGATAACTCTGCAAGAATCCATAAAAAGATTTTTCAACAGAAATCCTACGAGTAGTCTCCAGAAGAATTTCAGGAGAAATCTGAAAAAATCGCTGAAAGAATCGATGGAGAATTCCCTGTACCAGCTGCTGCAGGAATTCTCGGAGAAATTCTTGGATGAATCTCATGAAAAATATTGCTGGAGTAATCTATGGAGAAGTCTCTGGATGCGTTACTGCAAGAACTCCTTCTCTCTAGAGATTTTCCCATAGGAATCTTTGGAGTGAACCTTAACGGAATTCCTGGAGGGACTTCTGCTAGAATTCTTGGAATAATTAGAACTCGAGCCCTATCTAACGGGTCTGAAAGAATCTGGTTGTGATTAAAAGTTCTTCCAGGAGGAAACTCCGTCAAAATCGTTAGTGGAATCTCTGGGAAAATCGCTGTATGGATCGCAGTAGAGATTATCTTGGAGCAATTTCCTGTAGGATCTCTAGAGAAATCTTCAAATGAAATCCTGGAGAAATCTCTGGATCAAACTGTGGGAAACTTATTTCTTATTTCTTATTTCTTATTTCTCATCGTAATATGCTGTTTTTCATCACGCATTGTAGGGGGACGGACCAAGTGTAGTGGTTAGAACTCACGCCTCTCACGCCGAGGACCTGGGATCGAATCCCATCCCCGAGATAGTCACAAAAAAAAATCAGTGACGAAAGGAAAGTAAAGCCGTTGGTCCCGAGTTGAACTAGCCCAGGGGTAAAAATCTCGTTACTAAAGATAGAAAAAAAAAATCACGTCAATCTGTCATGAAACGATCTACTTTCCTGCACTGAAGTATGCAGTACGGGAATAGTCATTACACAACTGAAACCAGTGCTGTAATGATTCATTACGTAACTATTTTGAGTTGCGTAATGAATCATTACACAACTATTTTCCAGAAATTGTAAATAATGGTGAGTGCATTCAGATATAATTTCTGATATATTTACACTAAAATAAAACTGTTTGTCTTGAGTTAGTGAACAATCACTAACCAGAAGAAAGAAACCAAGTATGGCAATCTAACAAGACGTTCAAGTTAATTCCTTTACCTGATTCAAAAAACTCTCCCGAAAATAGCAACCTTTTTCTTGAACTATTCAACTTTTATCAGACTTCTCACCGCCCCTAATTTGTCACTGTCGGCTTTTGTGCCCGACATTCAACAGAAGAAGGTTTTAATTATTACCTCAGAGCAGTTATTTAAAACCATACAATTAAACTTAATGAAGCTTTCTTGGTCGATTCTGCTGCTTTTGCTGCACCCACTTACTGTGTGTGCAAGCAGCCCATTCACCGTTCTCCGGGTTGGCCAATTTCCAGTCTGTTATTCTTCCGCAGAATCCCTTTCGGGGTGACCACCGAAAGTGGAAAAAAAAACGAACAATGAACGGAATGACTCGAAAAATATTAACTATGTCCCGGAATTGAGAGGCGACCCACCCCATGGCGCACTTCACTGACACATGCAGTGGGACACGCTTAAGAAATGTTACACAAAATTGAGTGCGGCTCTGAAAAATCGCAGGCGTACTGATTTATTCTTCTTTTCGATCACTGTTTTTGGTTTTCCTGCTCTTGAATGAATGAAAACGGAATTATTATACTGCTTCCAACGTTTCGGCTCGTGGTAGGAGCCTTTCTCAAGGATGTTATATGTGTACCAGTGGTATATATGTAACCTCCCTGAAGAAGTAGTATAATAATTCCACTTTCATTCAATCAAGAAGACCAACAAAATAGGGATCTTTATATCGTTTGTGAAGAAAAGCCTTATTATTTTTCATATCTTTTTGACATACAGGGTTTTCAAAAAAAAAAAAAAAAATTGAAAAATGAATATGGATTTTGCACAGATGCCGCAGAAGACGTAAAAAACTTTCAGAAATGTTGTATTAGTTTAGAAGAGCCCGATTTTGTGCGAGTCTTATTCAATCCTGTGCTACTTGTTTCGAGCGTGCAGCTGAATCGAGTCCCCAAATGAAGAGCGAGAGCGGTGAAAAAAAAATACTTCCACAATTTTTGTGTGACTTTTCGCCTGCACTACCGCTTCAATTAAATTCATTCATTCATTAAACTTTTCTGCGCTTTCGCTGCTGCATTGCACTTTTTGTTCTGCATATCGGAGGTTCTTGCTGGTTGGTGGTGGAATGGAACCGCGGAATCAGGGGAAGCTCTCCCCTCAATTAAGGTGTACATTTTTCAATTCCAGTTCAACCGCAAAGAAGTCGTTTTCGTGTAGTCTTTCGTAGCGAGGAGTACTGCGGAAGAGGTACAAATGCACCTCGTCTTCAAATAATGTGCACTTTTAGTAAAAGTTGTGCTATTTGTCTACAAAACGACGGATTAAAATCTCTATAATAAAAACAAAACAAAATTAGAACGATAATTCAAAACAGTGAAGAAAATTTAAACAAAATTTGAACAAAAATAGAAACAAATGTTAAAGAGAACTTGAACAAAATTTTAACGACATTTTAATAAAATTTATAAAAAATAAATGAGAATTTGTTTTAAGAGAATGAAATAAAAATATATGAAATAAACTGAACAAAATTCGAACAAAATTTCCACAAAATTTGAACAAAATTTGAACACAATTTGAATAAAATTTGAACAAAAATTGAAATAAATGTTAAAGAGAATTTGAACAAAATTTCAACGAAATTTTAACAAAATTTGAACAAAATTAAAAAAAATATGGAAATTTGTTTAAAGAGAATGCAAATAAATACATGAAATAAATTTAAACAAAATTCGAACAAAATTTGAACAAAATTTGAACAAAATTTGAACAAAATTTGAACAAAAATTTGAACAAATTTGAACAAAATTTGAACAAAATTTGAACAAAATTTGAACAAAATTTGAACAAAATTTGAACAAAATTTGAACAAAATTTGAACAAAATTTGAACAAAATTTGAACAAAATTTGAACAAAATTTGAACAAAATTTGAACAAAATTTGAACAAAATTTGAACAAAATTTGAACAAAATTTGAACAAAATTTGAACAAAGTTTGAACAAAATTTGAACAAAATTTGAACAAAATTTGAACAAAATTTGAACAAAATTTGAATAAAATTTGAACAAAATTTGAACAAAATTTTAATAAATTTTGTGCACCATTTGAACAAAATTTGTACAAAATTGAAACGAAATTTGAACAAAATTTGGAAAAAAATTACAAAGCTTGAAGTTGAATTAAATAAAATTTGAAGAAAAGGTATGAAAATAGTTTGTACAAGATTTAGCAAAATGTGTCCAGTATTTGCATAATATTTCAACCAAAATTGGAATACAATTTTCACTAAATATAAAATAAATTTTAACTAGTTTGAAAAAAACATGTACTAACAACATTTGAACTGAAAGTAAACAATACCTGAACAAAATTTGAAATGCACTATTCAGGTCTGGAATTCGTCATAAACCTATTTAGAAATTCTTTTGAATCTCATCAGGGATTCTTCTAGAAACATTCTCTGAATTGCTGATTAACCCTTTAAAAAGTAAGTGAAACATGAAATCTGTTGAACATTCTTGATTTTGGCCTTAATTCCAACACAATCCTGTTCCGGAATCCTATAGGCCTAAATTGTCTCGGCATCATTATTCAAAGCCCCAATATGACGTCCCAAACCAGCAATCAACCATCATCGCACTCATCGATTTCAATCTTCATCCTAACGGCGTCATCAGCGATTCCCCAAAGAAAAACAATTTCCTCCCCAGAGATCAAACCAACTTTGCATCGCTTTCGGATGTATCGATTTGTCCACGTGCCTTTCGTCTTCGCTGTGATGCTGAAAAAAACCCTCCGAAACCTGCGAGGATAAAAGATTTCGAACAAATAAAACATTCTTTGATTCTGGAAGGCACCCGTCTTTCAATATGCAAATTTTCGACTTTGTTCCACCCGTTGCAGCTGCTCCCGGCTCAACTTCTGCGAGTGTAGAAACGTGTAACTGAAAGGTTGGGCAATCGTTCAGGCACAGACAAACTGATGTGTAAGTATCACGATAATGTGCAATAAGACCTGTAGACGAAGCTAGTGAGAAACCTCAAACACCAAAGAAAACGATGCGCGCGCCTCTGGTCGTGAGATATGGAACCTAAGAAATTTGAAATGATCATTCTGCTTTACGTCGATGGAAATTTCGTCAGTGTTACGTTCGTTAAGCTGTGGTTCAGCCTCACTGTGCCACCCAACTGGTTCACGGATTTCTTTACGCGCGAGAAAGGTTGTAATTTTCCCACCAACACCCACCACCCCAAATCCCTTAGCCATAATCCATCCGCAGAACGTCAACGGTAACAATCGGAATCGTAAAAATTTGCCTGATCCTTCGCCAGCCAAAATCAAGACCAGGTTCATCGCGATTTGCCCAAAAGAGCTTCTTCGGAAGAGTCGCTCGTCAGGGGGGAAGGCCGGATTCCGGCAAATAAGTCACGATTCGCTATCAATATATCAATTGGATCAATAATGCAAAAGGAGCTCACTCCCCGATGGTTGTGTCTGTGCCGGAAAGAGAAGGAGTGGTTGGTACCCCTTGGGAGCGAAATCGGAATCATCCGGGCGAGTATCTTCTTCTAGGTGCCAAATTAAAGTTGCAAGAAGGAAATAAATTTTCCATTTCAAACCAGAGGCAACATCCTGCCCCAAGATGGTGAGATTCCCGACTGGCAAGTCATTTCAAAATTGTATCTAAACCGTATCGTAATTGAGATCCTGTTTCATGATTTCATGACTAAACTTGCTACTTTTACCGACATGTAACACTTAATGGTGCAATGATAAAGTGTCGGATTTTGTATCCAGAGGTTCTGTGTTTGAGGCTAGGTAGAATCGGTTATTTTATTTCTTTTTGTGAAAAAGATTTTCTTTCGTGCATAGAATTATGTATAACAAAAGTCAAAAACAACTAAATTGTTTCTTTATATTACAAAACTCATTGTATGAGGCTCATGCGCCATTGGGCACTACGGAGCCAATTCTTTTGTTACAATGATACCTTTTTAATTTAGCAATCAATGTTATCTTGGGGAACCGAAATACTCGCGGTTCGGTCAACCAAATTGTTTATTGGTTAATTCTGTCAGTTCCACCTTGTCGGGTCCTGATGCTGTTGCGAATCGTTTGGAGGTGAAGGTTTTTCTTTCTGTGCGTCCCAGTTGAATAAAGTGATTCTCACTTCTGCTCGATGCCGACGACGACGACGACGACGACATCGAAATCGAACCGACAATCGGATCCAATTTGAATGTGTGCACCATCCATCCATTCATCCGTCCGTCCACGACATCCAACCTACCTTTGGATCAATGCTTCGAGATTTCCTTCCAGTTGAGCCTGTTTAAAAAGGGGAAGGGGATGGATCTGGGAGGGCGGTTAAGATACACACCGGCAGGCAAACGAAACAAATAAATAGGTCCCTCGAGGGCTCATGGCTTTCTTGGAGATGGAACAAACTGACTCGGATTTTCTTGGGAGGAGATTCTTTGTCTTTAGTCGGAACCGGAGCAATTGCATTCCTGCAATGAGAAGTGACGTCCGTCTTGGGAGCAAAACTGACACCGGAAGCAGAAGGCAGGCATGGGAAAATGTCATGGGTGAACGAAATTATAAACATCATTTGCATCCTTATTGCTAGAGCTGCAATTTACACCATCTAGAAACTAGTCTTTTCCAACTCAATCAAAAGAAAATATTTGAAAACCAGTTTTATCGATTCTATACTCAAGAAGAGGATCTATCTCACTGTTTACGATAATAGGCAAAACCAATTTCTTGTGCATTTGCCAAACTGTAGATCAATTGAACAGCCAATTATGGTATAATGGAAAAATGGAACAATGTCCTCCATGAACTTCAAAAGTTTTATTGCAAATAATGTACAAAAAGCAGTCTCATTTGTGTGTACCGAAAGGTGTTTGGTATGAGATAATTTTCCTTCAAAAGAATCATTTTGGGCAATGCAGCTACACAGCTGTGGTTATTTATTTGGGAATCAATAAATGTCACAATATGATTTTCCACCATGTTGCCAGTCACAGACCAACGGTGAAAATCGTGCGCCTAAGATTGGAGAGTTGAAGTTATAGGGTGACCATGAATGAATTCGACACTCTCAACACCTGTACTCCCAACCCCCCCCTCAGAGAGTCGGAAGTGCAACGTTGATCATGCATAGTTTTCGAAGTGATTTCAAAAAAAAATCAGCAAAGAAACCAGACACTGTTAAAGATTGATGTTCATCTTTGGGTTTTTGAAATAGATGCGTCTAACCAAAGTTATTAAGCAAAAAGCACTCCCTATTTTTTTTTAAACGCATTTTGTTTTACAAATTCAACAGTGAAGCAAAATTTAAAGCGATGACACTTAGTTTTTTCGGCATTAATTAAATTGATTCGGGCTGGTGTAGTGGTTAGAACACACGCCTCTCACGCCGAGGACCTGGGATTGAATCCCATCCCCGAGATAGTCACTAAAAAAGTCAGTGACCGCTTCTTTCGGAAGGGAAGTAAAGCCGTTGGTCCCGAGATGAACTAGCCCAGGGCTAAAAATCTCGTTAAAAAAGATAGAAAAAAAATACTTCAGTGTAGTGAACATGTTTGACTAGAAATTGAAATTTTTGGTTACACTCAAAATTTCTTTTAACTACAATATTACGAAAAACCCTATTTTTTGGACCCGTTTGCCTGTACCTCAAAATTCAAAGCGATGACATAAGGTTTTCCCAACATTAGATTGATTGTGAAAATCAAATGAACTTGTTTTAGTAAAAAGATAATTTCCGATAAAATTCAAAATTTATTTGATTCAGAAACCACGCAAAAACGTATATTTTGAGTTTTTTTTCTGTAAATTATAATTGTAGGCTATCGCATGCAGTTTTAAATCAAAACTCAAGGCAATGACATGTAGTTTTTTTCGGCATGAATCATCTTGTAGAAGTCAAGTGAATATTTTTGAGAAAAAATGCAAAAATTTAAATCTACACTCAAACAAAAAATTACTTAAATATAGGGAAAACCTGTATTTTCTGGACCCGTTTGCCTGTAATTCAATATTCAATTTGATAACATTTAGGGGTTTTCGAGGTAAAACTGATTGTGAAAGTCAAGTGAACATCTTTGATTAAAAACTAAACATCCAATTGCACTCAATATTTATTTTACCCAACAACACAAAAACGGCTTTTCCTTAGCTCTAATTTTCGTCTGTAAATAAAAACAAATAGGTAATAACGTGTAGTTTTTCCGTAATGATTTTGCTTGAAGAAGTCAATGGCATATATTTGAGCAGAAAAAGAAAGTTTTGATTGAACATTAAACTTTTGCCTAGAAAACTTCGAATAACGTATTCCCAGAGCTAGATCGTTTGTAAATCAACATTGAAGTGTTGTTTTTTAAATTTTGTTCAAATTTTGTTTGGAAACTTGTTCAAATTTTGTTCAAATTTAGTTCAAATATTGTTTAATTTTTTATCAAATTTTTTCCATGTTTAATTCAAATTTGAATTGAATTAAGTTTTTTTGAACTTTGTTCAAATCTTGTTAAAATTTTGTTCAAATTTTGTTCAAATTTTGTTCAAATTTTGTTCAAATTTTGTTCAAATTTTGTTCAAATTTTGTTCAAATTTTGTTCAAATTTTGTTCAAATTTTGTTCAAATTTTGCTCAATTGTTCAAATTTTGTTCAAATTTTGTTCAAATTTTGTTCAAATTTTGTTCAAATTTTGTTCAAATTTTGTTCAAATTTTGTTCAAATTTTCTCAATTTTGTTCAAATTTGTTCAAATTTGTTCAAATTTTGTTCAAATTTTGTTCAAATTTTGTTCAAATTTTGTTCAAATTTTTGTTCAAATTTTGTTCAAATTTTGTTTTCAAATTTTGTTCAATTTTGTTCAAATTTTGTTCAAATTTGTTCAAATTTTGTTTCAAATTTTGTTCAAATTTTGTTCAAATTTTGTTCAAATTTTGTTCAAATTTTGTTCAAATTTTGTTCAAGTTTTGTTCAAATTTTGTTCAATTTTGTTCAAATTTTGTTTCAAATTTTGTTCAAATTTTGTTCAAATTTGTTCAAATTTTGTTCAAATTTTGTTCAATTTTGTTCAATTTTGTTCAAATTTTGTTCAAAATTTTGTTCAAATTTTGTTCAAATTTTGTTCAAGTTTTGTTCAAATTTGTTCAAATTTTGTTCAATTTTGTTCAAATTTTTGTTCAAATTTGTTCAAATTTTGTTCAAATTTTGTTCAATTTTGTTCAAATTTTTGAATTTCAAATTTTGTTCAAATTTTGTTCAAATTTTGTTCAAATTTTGTTCAAATTTGTTCAAATTTTGTTCAAATTTTGTTCAAATTTTGTTCAAATTTTGTTCAAATTTTGTTCAAATTTTGTTCAAATTTTGTTCAAATTTTGTTCAAATTTTGTTCAAATTTTGTTCAAATTTTGTTCAAATTTTGTTCAAATTTTGTTCAAATTTTGTTCAAATTTTGTTCAAATTTTGTTCAAATTTTGTTCAAATTTTTGTTCAAATTTTGTTCAAATTTTGTTCAAATTTTGTTCAAATTTTGTTCAAATTTTGTTCAAATTTTGTTCAAATTTTGTTCAAATTTTGTTCAAATTTTGTTCAAATTTTGTTCAAATTTTGTTCAAATTTTGTTCAAATTTTGTTCAAATTTTGTTCAAATTTTGTTCAAATTTGTTCAATTTTGTTCAAATTTTGTTCAAATTTTGTTCAAATTTTTTGTTCAAATTTTGTTCAAATTTTTGTTCAAATTTTGTTCAAATTTTGTTCAAATTTTGTTCAAATTTTGTTCAAATTTTGTTCAAATTTTGTTCAAATTTTGTTCAAATTTTGTTCAAATTTTGTTCAAATTTTGTTCAAATTTTTGTTCAAATTTTGTTCAAATTTTGTTCAAATTTTGTTTCAAATTTTGTTCAAATTTTGTTCAAATTTTGTTCAAATTTGTTCAAATTTTGTTCAAATTTTGTTCAACTTTTGTTCAACTTTTGTTCAACTTTTGTTCAATTTTAGTTCAAATTTTGTTTAAATTTTGTTCAAACTCTGTTCAAATTTTGGTCCAATTTTGTTCAAATAATGATAAAATTTTGTTCAAATTTTGATTATTTGTTTTTCGAAATTTGTTCAAATTTTTTTTTTGAAATTTTATTAAAATTTTGTTCAAATTTTGTACAAACTTTGTTCAAATTTCGTTCAAAGTTTGTTCAAATTTTTTCACATATTCAAACTTGTTCAAACTTTGTACAAATTTTGTTTAATATTTTTTCAAATTTTATTCAAATTAATTTCAATTTTCTTTAAATATTCAAACTTGTTCAAACTTGGTTCAAATTTTGTTCATGTTTTGTTCAAATTTTGTTTAAATTTTGTTCAAATTTTGTTCAAATTTTGCTAAAATTTTGTTAAAATTTTGTTCAAGTTCAATTTTTTTCAAATTTTATTCAAGTTATTTTTCAATCTTAATTCAAATTTTGTTCAAATTTTGTACAAATTCACTGTAATTTTTTTTCCAAACATTATCCAATTCTTGTTTAAATTTCGTTTAAATCTTTGTTCTTATTTCGTTTTGTTCAAACTTTGTTCAAATTTTGTTCAAATTTTGTTCAAATTTTGTTCAAATTTTGTTCAAATTTTGTTCAAATTTTGTTCAAATTTTGCTCTATTTTGCTCAAATTTTGTTCAAATTTTGCTCAAATTTTGTTCGAATTTTGTTCATATATTTAAAGTTGTTCAAACTTCGTTCAAATTTAGTTAAATTTTTTATCAAATTTTGTTCAAATTTTTTCCAAGTTTCATTCAAATTTTGTTTAAATTTTGTTATTTTTTTTAATTTTGTTAAAATTACGTTAAAATTTTGTTAAAATTTTGTTCAAATTTTGTTCAAATTTTGTTCAAATTTTGTTCAAATTTTGTTCAAATTCTGTTCAAATTTTGTTCAAATTTTGTTCAAATTTTGTTCAAATTTTGTTCAAATTTTGTTCAAATTTTGTTCAAATTTTGTTCAAATTTTGTTCAAATTTTGTTCAAATTTTGTTCAAATTTTGTTCAAATTTTGTTCAAATTTTGTTCAAATTTTGTTCAAATTTTGTTCAAATTTTGTTCAAATTTTGTTCAAATTTTGTTTCAAATTTTGTTCAAATTTTGTTCAAATTTTGTTCAAATTTTGTTCAAATTTTGTTCAAATTTTGTTCAAATTTTGTTCAAATTTTGTTCAAATTTTGTTCAAATTTTGTTCAAATTTTGTTCAAATTTTGTTCAAATTTTGTTCAAATTTTGTTCAAATTTTGTTCAAATTTTGTTCAAATTTTGTTCAAATTTTGTTCAAATTTTGTTCAAATTTTGTTCAAATTTTTGTTCAAATTTGTTCAAATTTTGTTCAATTTTGTTCAAATTTTCATTGTTCAAATTTTGTTCAAATTTTGTTCAAATTTTGTTCAAATTTTGTTCAAATTTTGTTCAACTTTTGTTCAACTTTTGTTCAACTTTTGTTCAACTTTTGTTCAATTTTAGTTCAAATTTTGTTTAAATTTTGTTCAAACTCTGTTCAAATTTTGGTCCAATTTTATTCAAATAATGATAAAATTTTGTTCAAATTTTGATTATTTGTTTTTCGAAATTTGTTCAAATTTTTTTTTTGAAATTTTATTAAAATTTTGTTCAAATTTTGTACAAACTTTGTTCAAATTTCGTTCAAAGTTTGTTCAAATTTTTTTCACATATTCAAACTTGTTCAAACTTTGTACAAATTTTGTTTAATATTTTTTCAAATTTTATTCAAATTAATTTCAATTTTCTTTAAATATTCAAACTTGTTCAAACTTGGTTCAAATTTTGTTCATGTTTTGTTCAAATTTTGTTTAAATTTTGTTCAAATTTTGTTCAAATTTTGTTAAAATTTTGTTAAAATTTTGTTCAAATTTTGTTCAAATTTTGTTCAAACTCTGTTCAAATTTTGGTCCAATTTTGTTCAAATAATGATAAAATTTTGTTCAAATTTTGATTATTTGTTTTTTCGAAATTTGTTCAAATTTTTTTTTAAATTTTATTAAAATTTTGTTCAAATTTTGTACAAACTTTGTTCAAATTTCATTCAAAGTTTGTTCAAATTTTGTTCACATATTCAAACTTGTTCAAACTTTATACAAATTTTGTTAAATATTTTTTCAAATTTTATTCAAATTAATTTCAATTTTCTTTAAATATTCAAACTTGTTCAAACTTGGTTCAAATTTTGTTCATGTTTTGTTCAAATTTTGTTTAAATTTTGTTCAAATTTTGTTCAAATTTTGTTAAAATTTTGTTCAAATTTTGTTCAAGTTTTGTTCAAGTTTTTTTTTTCAAGTTTAATTCAAATTTAGTTCGCATTTTGGTCAAATTTTTATAAAATTGTGTTAAAATTTGTTCAAATTTTGTTAAAATATTGTTCAAATTTTTGCTCAAATTTTGTTCAAATTTTGTTCAAATTTTGTTCAAATTTTGTTCAAATTTGATTCAAATTTTGTTCTAATTTTGCTCAAATTTTGTTCATATATACAAACTTGTTCAAAATTTGTTCAAATTATGTTCGAATTTTGTTTAATTTTTAATCAAATTATGTTCAAATATTTTCCAAGTTTAATTCAAATTTTGTTTAAACTTTGTTTATTTTGTTCAAATTTTGTTCAAATCTTGTTCAATGTTTGTTCATTTTTTTTTCAAATTTTGTTCAAATTAATTTAAGTTTTGTTCAAATTTTGTTCATATATTCAAACTTGTTCAAACTTTGTTCAAATTTTGTTCAAATTTTGTTCAGATTTTGTTCAAGTTTTGTTCAAATTTTTTTCAAATTTTGTTCAAGTTTTTTCCAAGTTTAATTCGAAGTTTGTTCAAATTATGTTCAAATTTTGTACAAACTTTGTACAAATTTCGTTCAAAGTTTGTTCAAATTTTGTTCAAATATTCAAACTTGTGCAAACTATGTTCAAATTTTGTTTAATATTTTTTCAAATTTTGTTTAAATTAATTTAAATATTGTTAAAATTTTGTTCAAATTGAGTTCAAGTTTTGTTCAAATTGAGTTCAAGTTTTGTTAAAATTTTGTTAAAATATTATTCAAATTTTGTTAAAATTTTTTTTAAGTTCAATTTTTTTTTTCAAATTTTTTTCTAGTTTTTTCCAAGTTAAATTCAAACTTTGTTCAAGTTTTTTCCAAGTTTAATTCAAATTTTGTACAAATTCAAATGCTTCAAAAACACTGTCATTTTTTTCGAATTTTGTTCAAATATTATCCAATTCTTGTTAAAATTTTGTTCTTATTTCGTCTAGTTTTGTTCCATTTTTTTTTTTGCTCGTTTTATTCAAATTTTGCTCAAATTTTGTTCAAATTTTGTTGAAATGTTATTTTTTTTCAAATTGTGTCATATTTTTGTTCAAACTTAATTCAAATTTTGTTCGATTTTTATTTTTAAATTTGGCTCAAATTTGTTCATTACACTGCGGAACACGTTTTTGTCTCAAGCACCAAAATACCGCTATTTACTCAATTAAGGGTTGCTGAATCCATTGCCGTTTTCAAAAATATCATTGCACGTCTAGTTTTTGAGATATTGGCTGTAGAAAATGCAAAAATTGACTATTTTAGCCAACTTGCATGTAAGTTTGCCAGCTTGTAAGGCAATTTATTTGCATAATATGCCACAGAATTCAAACTTTATGTGTATAACAATACTTATCGGCAAGGTTTATAATGCTTTCGATGCGGAAAAGTTGTTTTTTGATGGATTTAAAAAGTATTGTATTTTCCCATATAAGAGAAACGAAGAATTTTGTATGGAGACAGCAAACATGTCGTAAAAATCGGTTTTATCTAAATTTAATTGCGCAATTTCATCCAAATTAAATCCAAAATGAAAGTTCAAGAGCAAAATAGCATGCCTAGTGGATTAAATTACAAAAAAGTTTGATAAATTATACCTTAAATTTTATGTAAATATCAATAAAATCAGTGTTTTATACAACTTTGGCGACCTGTAGCTAAAAATTGTGACGCGCTGCAACATTTCTGAAAATGGCATCAGATTTAGCAAACCCAAATCTACCCGAGACACATAATTTGATCCTTGAGACACGCAAAAATGTCATTTTTGTTACGCTGTGTTATTATTCCAATGATTTCACAATTTTGTTAAAAATATCTTCATATTAAGTTAAAATTTTGTTTAAATTTGGCTTAAATTTAGTTCAAATTTTGCCCAAATTTTGCGGAAATGTTGTTAATTTTATTTTCAAATTGCATTCTAATTTTGTTCAAAATTTAATCAATTTTTGTAATTTTTTTTCAAATAAGGCTTAAAATATTGCTCAAGTTTTGCTCAAATTCTGTTCAAATTGTGTTTAAATTTGACTTAAATTAATCTCAAATTTTGCCCAAATTTTGTTCAAATTTCGTTCAAATTTTTTTCATTTTTTGTTCATATTTTGCTTTAACTTTGTTAAACTGTTGCTCAAATTTTGTTCAAATTTTGTTCAAATGTAATTTCAATTTTGTTCAAACTTTGTAAACAAAATTTGGTCGTATTTTGTTCAAATTTCGTTCAAGTTTTATTCAAATTTATTTAAATTGTTTTTTTTTTTTAATTTAATCAAATTTTTAAAATTTTGTCAAAATTTTGATAAATTCCGTTTAAATTTTGTTTAACTTTTTTTTAAATTCGTTCAAATTTTGTTCAAATTAGGTTCAAATGTTAAATATTTGCTTATTTTCTACAAATTTGATCAAACATTGTTGAAATTGTCCCATTCTGCAAAAGTGTGTCCGCAATGCCCCTTAAGCAACAAAAACGAATTCATATCAATCCTAAGTAATACCCCTTCTTCTGCTCTCACTGGTGTCAAAAGAAAGCTACTGAACGTAAACAATAGAAGTGGGAAACTTTAAATTCGATGTTCGGCTGGGAGGACGAAGAGAAGTTGCACTTTTCGATCCAGTTTGGGCGAGACCGGGGCAATCAGTCTTCTCAACTTGGTGCCAACAGCTGGGCTGATTGTGTGTTTGTGTGGGACGAGACGCCCCTAAACTATATAAAGCGACCTCAAGTCCTGGCCTGGAACTCTGGCGCTCTCAAAGGTTCGATTGGGTGGAATGAAGCTTATTGAATTGTTTTCCTTAGAAAAGTGGAATCGAGGTGGAGAGTGGTTCATGTGTTTTATGTTGGCATCTTACTTCATGCGGGGAGGTGGTCGTAGAAAGTAGTTCGAAACGATACAAGTTTTAATTTCTTTCTCGAACGGAGTAAGTTTCATATACTTGGCAGAAAGGAAATTGAATTTTGTTCACGTTTTTCGAGATACTTCGACGGAGGGTTTTGAATTTTGATTGAAAATTTTGGGTGGTAGGTGATAGATGTCTTTAAATTTAATTCTTGCTAAACTCTACAAGGGTATTTCAAAGGAAAATGCTTTTGTATTAGTTTTTGGAAGTAGTCGTTAAATTTTTTTAACAAAATTTTCACAAAATTTTACCAAAATTTTCACAAAATTTTACCAAAATTTTAACAAAGTTTAAACAAAATATTAAAAAAAAATTCAACAAAATTTTAACAAAACTTTAACAAAATATCAACATGATTTGAACAAAATTTGAACAACAGTTGAACACAATTTTAACAAAATTTGAACACAACTCGAACAGAAATTTGATGAATCAACAGTCACCTTCCGCAAGTCCAATTAATCATGAAATCATCTCACTTACTCAATCGCTCAGAGCATGATCTCTTCCTGGCAGGCAATTCCCAATCCACTTGCCCCATAATCTGTCTTCCGGAGTTATTCTTGGCGCAACAGAAGCAGTCCTTTGTTGAGCATTACTCACTGTTGGACTTTACCGAAAACATCTTCCGCAGCCTATGGGATAGCCTGGAGGCCTCAAACACATCCCACCCTGTCGCGAGTGCTCCTCCGCGAGGAGTTGGCCATTCCAAGATTGCAATCGACAATCAACAAGTTTTGCCATAAATCTTAATCTCAACTCCCGGAGACTGCTATTGGGGCTGACAATGGTGCGTAGCTTTAACCGAGGGAAATGTTGCTCCGTTTTCGTTAAATGAAAACATAAATTTTAACTGCGAATGACAATGGCAGCCAAGCGGGATAAATTGTGGGTGTGTGTGTGTGTGTGCGAGTGTTTGTAGCACTCCGTTCTAGATTCGCAAGTTGGGAGCTCAATGAGCGAATTTGTTGCCGAATTTGTCGGATTTTGGAAGATTGGTGGGAGAGAAGAGGAATAGGATTGGCGGAAATGTCGGAACAGAAGCAGCTGTAACCGGATGAAAGCCATATTTCACACCATCAAGAATTTGCTTGCCAAGCTGCGTCTAATGGGTTTAATTTTTCAATCACTGTTTTGTATGTTACTGAAGCGGAGTGCAAGAGATGTGCTAAGCCGTAGGCAAGTGAAAAACAATTTCGGTATTCGAACGACATCCTGAACAGGATTTTGTTTGAATCCGGAATATGATTTCGATCGAAATTTGAACAGAATTCCGCTTGAATCCTCTTATTTATATAACTGTTGAGTTAGATAATTTCTTGAGGTTTGCAGTTTCGTTTGTGACAATTGAATTCAAAATATTTTTTTCAAGCATCAAACCTTGCCTAAAAGTCCAGTTCAGTGCGGCCCCGTCAACCGCAAACTGCAATCAACTTCCGTCGAGCGTAAGTAATTGAATAGATTAGATTGCTCTCCACTTATCGGAAAGCGATCGTCTTCCGGAAGTTCCTGCTCAACATACGAAGGGAAAATTGCCTCGCAAATGGGAAATTTCGTTCATAGTTTTACGCCACGGCGAGGTCCTCAAAGTGCTTCACAACAGAACAAGAAGAAGAAGCGGGGTAATGGCAGGAAGAACCTTTCCGCCCCCTGGAGGCCTTCTGGAGTGAAAAGCTCATAAGCTCTCGGTCTCTTCCGACCACCACCGCAGCACCGGGTTCGATGCATCCTCGGCGTCCTTTTCCGTTGTAGTCGTCCCGATAGCGATAGCTCAGGAAGAAAGGCGAAAACGCAGCGAACGGATTAAAATATCGTCAGCCGCCCGGAGGTATAATATCGGACCTGTTTCAGAGCTTCAGCTGCTGTTGCCGTTTTCTACTCCCTCTCCGTCAGATTCGGCTCGGTTCATAAAAGGCTGATCTCTTGTGGTCCTCCTCCAGCCCGGCAAAGGTGCGGTAAAGTCAGGTCCAACCTGTGAGTTCGAAAAAAATAAAACCTATTGATAAGTCCGTCCTTGTGTTTGCCGGTTTGTGGATCCCATGGTTTCACTGAGGGGTTATTCATAAATGACGTTGCATTTTTGTGATAATAACTCAAACCCATAGTTGGGTTTACCCAAATATAAACCTTCTTCTTCTTCTACTTGGCGTTTCGTCTTCACTAGGACAGAGCTCAAATCTCAGCTTGTTCGATGAGAACTTCCACAGTTATTAACTGAAAGCTTTCCTTGCCAAAGTTGTCATTTTCGCATTCCTATGTCGTGTGGCACGTACGAAGATACTCTACGCCCAGGGAATCATGTGAGTCTCCCACTGTCAGTTTATGTTCTCACACTTAATGTTCTAGAGTCTTCAAACCAACTCGAATCTTTAATCACTTGATCAATTAAATTCGCCAGAACGTTGATCTTGTCCTATTTAACGTTCATCGGGAACTAAGATAAACATACATCTTTGATACATTTTTACTAATTCAAGATAACCCGAAGCAGTGTGACCATTCAATACTTCTACTTACTTAGTTGATACTTGATGGGCTACAATCCGCTACGTTGAATCTACGCCGAGAAGATAATTTTTCTGCACTGAGCATGGTCCTGATCCGATCGTTTCAAGTTGCCCTTAAGTCCTCTTCAACTACAAAAATCGAACGTGTGCGCGGCCTACCACGAAGCCGACGACCTCGTCTGGGTTCTCTACTAAACATTATTTTAGATTGTCATTCTTTCGGCATTCGTACCAAGTGACCAGCCCAACGCAGCCTGCTGTGTTTTATGAGCTTGACAATATCCACTTCTTTATATACTTGGTACAACTCGTGATTCATGCGAGGCCACCAGAGGCCATTTTTTTATTCACCGCTGAGTGTTGTTTGCAGAACTTTACGCTCAAAAACTTCAAGCGCTTTCTGGTCTACCTCTTTCAACGTCCAGGATTCATGGCCGCTTAGAGCAACCGGAAGAATTAGCGTCTTTGTCGCGAATTTTGTCTTTGTCTGCAGGCTACGCGACTTAAGATGGTTACGGAGGCCGTAATAAGCCCTGTTTGCATTTTTTTCTCTTCTACAGCTCGACGATATATTCCGATTATATCGATATTGTCTGCGAAACTCAGGAACTTATGCGACCGGGTGATGATGGTACCGCTTCTGTGCATGCATGCTCTCTTAATAGCTCCTTCGAGAGAAATGTTTAACAAAAGGTGCTTCAATCCATCTAAAGTTAACAAGGAGATCGAAATCTTATCCGCAACCCGCACACTTGATTTCGATTTATCTAACTTTGCTCGTCTAATCAGTTTCGCCGGAAAACAGTGCTCTATCATTATGTGCCATACCTCATGAACCTCATGAACAGATGAAGCGTCTGCATGTTGTATTCCCAGAGCTTATCATGGATTTGTTGCAAGGTAAACATTTGATCCGTTGTTGAGCGGCCCTTATGAAAACCAGCGTAGTATTCACCGATGAAGGACTCCTCCAGTGTCCTCAATGTGTTGAACAGAACACGCTAAATTGAGGAGCGTTATTTTTCGGTAATTGGCGCACTCCAGTCTGTGTCCCTTCTTATAAAGAGGAGAGATGAGGCCCTCAAGCCAGCTAACAAGCATTTTTTCTTGCTCCCATCCGTAGAGTACTGTGCAGTATTTCGTACAACTGCTCACTACTATGCTTGAATAGTTCGGCCAAGAGTTCGTCTTTTCCAGCAGCTTTACAGTTCTTCAACTCATCGATCGCTATTTTGACCTCATCTAGCGTCGGGGTCTCCACAGCTTGTCCATCGTTGCTGATGGTTAACCTGTTCTCAAACGCGCTCGTGTTCTCTCCGTTCAACAAATGTTCAAGGTGCACTTTCCACCTGGCAGTCACCATGATTATATCTGTCAACAAGTTACTGTTACGGTCATTGTACATGACGGGAGACGGCGCTGTTTTCTTCGTATGCCATTGATAGTTTGGTTAAATCTCCGCATATAATTTTCTTCCATGTTGTTTTGCGCCTCAGTAATGAAATCTTCGTCATACTACTTGTTTTTCTGCGCTGAATTCCGTTCTTGGCTGCTCTCGCTTTCTTGTACCGTTCTGCAGGGTAATAGACACTGACATTTAGTTTCTGGCAACATTTTTCTCATCCGTCACATTCTGAAATTCCTCATCAAAGCAACTCTGCACAGTACCTATCACCTCTCGCGCTGCTGTGCTCATCGCACCGTGGATAGACTCCCACAGATTATTGAGCTTGTCGCTTACGTTGTTTCCCCTTATCCGCTCATCAAGCTTCCAGCGATACTGGACTGGTACACCTTCTGTTGACAAGCGCTGTTGTGTTCGCCAAGGTAGATAACCGCGCACAAATCTTACTGTCAAAGAGAAAGTGATCCGAATCGATGTTGGGATCTCTGAAGGTCTTCACGTTGATGAAACGCCGGCAGTCCTCTAAAACGAGGTCTACTTGGTTGCAGAGTTCGCCATTAGGGTGCACTTTTCTACTAGGGGGAAATCTGCAAACAGACGCCTGAGAAGGTAACTCAGGCAGTGTGGGGATGTCGCACCAACGACGACCCTCCAAAACCAGCCCATGCACTGTACTTGAGCAATTCTTTGTGAATTGCTCAAGACTTGTCTGAACCAAAACCACATGTCTTCTCCGCATGTAGCGAGCATGCGAACTCTTGCAACCATGAAACGGGGGCAATCGAACACGGCATGCTCTGCTGTTTCCTCCACGCCAGCACAATTGGGGCACGCAGGAGATTCTGAGTGCCCGTATCTATGCAGGTACTGCCTATAACAACCATGTTCTGACAGAAACTGCGTCAGGAGGAAGTTCACTTGCCCATGGTTTCTTGTATACCATTCTGACACATTTGGTATAAGCCGATGTGTCCTTTAGTGGAGTGATCCCATTCCTGCTGCCAACCTCTAAGCGTTGCCTCTTTACACGCGTCGCGGACTCCTCTGGTACCTCTTTGGTTGAAGCATTGAACATCTTCCTTAATGAAGAGCCCGATCTTCGTATCTTGTAGACAGATGGGTCTATACGCCGACGGGTCTCTTGGTGGTTTTGCAGCCTTTGGTAGTATCACCAATTTCAAGATGCCTTGATCAATACAGCATTGCATCGTGATTCTGAACATGTCCGGATCCGCGTTCACTGCCGCTTTAAAGGCAACATTTCACGACTTCTACCAGCTCTTCGTTCGTCACTCTCGCCACTTCTTCTACTTCATCTGTCGTATGCGGCGCTGGGGACCATGGGCTTTTGGGATGATGCGGGAAGAGTTCATCGATTATCGATCGCAGCAACTCGGGTGACTTCTTTTTGGGCGCTATGGCACCATTGGTCTTCGCCATTACTACTCTGTTGGCGTCACCCCACGGACTCGAATTGGCACACAGGCATCGAGACTGTCAAAGCATGCTCGTTTTCGACTCTTGATTTCCTTTTTGCGAGCTAACTTTGCCTCTCTGAATGCTATACCCCTTTTTATTCTCTTTGTATTTCTGTGAGTGCGCGTTGCATTCTTCGTTTAGTCCGCAGGCAGATTGCTCGAAGATTTGCAGTTGATTCGCACCACCAGTACAGCGGTGGCCTAATTTCTCTGGAAAGGGCTCTTTTCGGCATGGAGGGATCACATGCTCGTGATATCACAGCAACTAGCTCTTCGCCGTTTAGGTCCAGTGTTCCTTTCGTGCCTCGTGGCTTTGGTGAATACTTCGCCGTCGAAGCGCGTCGTCGTCTAACCTCGGGCTTTGGACGAGTTACATTGCACTGCCCTCCGCCCGCCTGGTATTATACTAGTTGGATGGGCTTACTGGCTACGTCGATGTCACACTGCTTTTTGAGGGCAGCCGAGAACTCCGCTGCATCGGTGACCTCATCCAGATTTTTACACTGGAGAGTCGCTTCTGCAGTCAGGGATCTTACATCAACCTCGTCGCCAAGTACTTCTTGTGCCAGTTGCTTATAGACAGCGCCCTTTTGCTTGGCGTCTTTTTTTAAGACTTGGATCATTTCACCAGTCCTAGTCCGCCTTATGCTCAGCACATCTGCACCCAGAACCTCGGCGTATTACGCTTCCTCTGTTTTTAAAACGAGAGCCTCGCCTAAATTCCTATGTTTCGCTGTTTGTGGTTTAAAAATATCCTTTGGCTCCGTTGTCTCCTTTCTTTTTTTCGACTCCTATCCACGGGTTGATGTTGCCATGCGCCCGTGGTTCCTGTCCCGTGACTCATTTTTCTTGGCTTTCTTGCCCTTGGGCTTGGTGTTGGCCTCTCCACGGTTGCCATGTCCTCTTAATAGCGGAGCATGGCTGGTGCCAGCTTTTCCGCTCTGGAGGACTGCTGCGTAGGTCACTTTTCCCTTAGCAACCAACCAACCAACCAACATTTGGGTGCTATAGTTACAGTGAAAGTTTTTAGTCTAAGGCCGTTATCATTGGTGGCGGAGTGAAGGCTCTGGACGGAAAAAAACTCTTCTTCCGACCTGAGCGTTGGCATCACCGATAACAATTTTTACGTTATATTTTGTAGCAGAGCAGTAGGCTTTGCTAACCTTATGTCATTATGTTAAATTCTGTTCTTTGATTAGTATCAGTTAGACCTCCAAAGAAGAAGCACACAAATATACTTTGTTCCTTACAAATACCTCGTCTTCCTTCAATCCGGAGTCTACAATATTTTGGCGACGAGAAGTACGAACCGAAGTCAACCTCAAGTCTCTCGACGGAACATCTATCGAAGTACCGTAAGAAGAAATGTCCGACAACGATCTCAAGGACGCTATTCTACGTCTGACGGAGCTAATCGTGCAACAGCAGGAGTGGATTACTGCACTGGAACGACCCGATCCAACCGACGGAAGTGAGAAAATCATAGCATCGCTCGCCTCCGGGATTCACGAGTTCCAGTTCGATCCTGACGACGGCCTTTTCTTTGATGCATGGTATTCTCGATACGAAGATGTTTTTAAAGAGGACGGAAAACGCCTGGACGACGCTGCCAAGGTGAGGTTGCTTCTCCGAAAACTCAGTACGACGGTCCATGAGCGATACGTGGACAGCATCCTTCCGAAGCACCCAAGGGAATTCAGCCTCGAGGTTTGTTGGCAAACTGAAGAAGGTACTCGGACGTCGGAAGTCAATTTTCCATGCGAGGTACCAGTGTTTGCAGCACTTCAAGAGTGAAGCAGACGATTTTACCTCGTATGCGGCGAAGATTAACAAACACTGCGAAGCGTTCCAGTTGTCAAAGCTATCTAACGACCAGTTCAAGGCTCTCCACTTCATTTGCGGCCTGCAATCACCACGCGATGCCGATATTCGTTCCAGGCTGATCTCCAAGCTAGAAGCTGAAGAATCAGCCCCGGCGCGGTCAGATGGTCCAAGTACTATCACTTTGGAAAATCTGGTGGAGGAGTGTCATCGTATTGTTAACCTGAAGCACGATACTCAAATGGTCGAGAACAAGGATAGCAAGACCATCAACGCCATCACTCGGAACCATAAAGATTCAAACCCGAAGAAAGCCAAGACCCCCAAGACGCCTTGCTGGAAATGCGGTGAAATGCACTACACTCGCTTTTGCCCATTCTCCAGTCACACCTGCACCAAGTGCAAGCAGAAAGGCCACAAAGAAGGGTACCGCTCAAACGACAAAACCAAACCAAAGCCATTCCACTTCAAGCCAAAGGAAAATCTGAAGACAAAAGGAATTTTCTCAATCCGGAACGTGGAAAACAAGCGCAAATTCATCACAGTGTAACTCAACGGAGTACCGGTCAAGCTTCAACATGATTCGGCATCGGACAGTCATTTCGGAAGAAAACTGGATCAAAATAGGACAACCAGCGACTCGGAGAACTGCCGAAGCAGCAATCACCGCCTCTGGAGATAATCTCAAGCTTCTAGCAGAATTTCACACCGACATCACCATCGGCAACGTGAGCAAGTCAGGGCGCATTTTCATTTCAAAAAATCCTGAATTGAACGTGCTGGGAATTGAAACCATGGACCTGTTCGATCTTTGGTCCATTCCAATCAACAGTCTTGTCAATGCAATCCAGCAGCGTCCTGAAGATTTTACAAAGCAGCTCAAGCAGAAGTTTCCAGAAGTGTTCAAGAGTACGCTGGGCCGATACACGAAAGCGAAAATTAAGCTGTACCCGAAACAAAACGCTCGTCCGGTGTACTGTCCGAAGCGACCAGTGGCCTACGCGGCACTTCCGAAGGTGGAAGCAAAGCTCCAGCGGCTCCAGGACAAAGGTATAATTTCTCCAGTGCAATTTTCAGATTGGGCGGCACCGATAGTCGTCTTACGGAAGGCAGATAATGTCTCTGTCCGTGTATGCGGTGACTATTCCACTGGCTTGAACGACGCTCTCGAATCTGACCGGCACCCTCTTCCGCATCCTGATGATCTGTTCGCTGAACTATCCGGAGCACGGTTTTTCACCCACCTGGACTTGTCAGATGCCTAACTACAAGTAGAAGTTGAGGAATCATCAAGAAAGCTGCTTACGGTTAACACACATCGAGGCTTGTTCCAGTATAACCGCCTACCGCCAGGAGTCAAATCAGCCCCAGGAGCTTTTCAATGCATCATCGATAGCATGGTTTGCGGAATACCTGGAGTGAAACCTTATCTGGACGATATTCTCATCGCTGGCAAGACCAAGAAAGAACACGACCGTAGCCTGTATGCTGTCCTTGAGCGAATTCGAGAATATGGCTTTCACCTCAACATTGAAAAATGCAAGCTCGGCGTTTCCCAAATCAAGTTTCTCGGGCACATAGTCGACAAAGACGGTATTCGCCCAGATCCATCGAAGACGTTAGCGATTTCCCAGATGCCACCACCGAAAGACGTTCAACAGCTTCGTTCTTACCTGGGAGCTATCAACTATTATGGACGATTTGTGAAGCAGATGAAACAGTTAAGAGCACCTCTCGACAATCTGCTCAAGAAAGACGCCCACTGGAATTGGACATCCGAGTGTCAACAATCATTCGACAAATTCAAGGTAATTCTTTGTTCGAATCTGCTCCTGACCCATTTTGATCCAGCCAAGGAAATCATTGTCGCGGCGGGCGCATCCAAGTATGGACTTGGGGCCGTAATCATGCACCGTTTTCCAACCGGCGAAATCAAGGCTATCGCACATGCATCAAGATCTTTGACGTCAGCAGAAGCCAACTATGGACAGATAGAGAAAGAAGCACTCGCCCTAGTTTTTGGAGTTACTCGTTTTCGTAAAATGCTGTACGGACGTAGATTCATCCTCCAGACGGATCATCAGCCGCTGATCAAGATTTTTGGATCCAAGAAGGGTATACCGGTGTATACTGCCAACAGACTGCAACGTTGGGCCCTCACTTTGCTCCTGTACGATTTGGAGATCCAACACATTTCGACTGACAAGTTCAGTTGCGCAGATGTCCTGTCAAGACTGATGTCCACACAAACCCGACCAGATGAAGATTACGTTCTCGCTGCAGTACACTTGGAAAACGAAGTCAAAGCTGTTGTCACAGACACGGTGAGCAAACTCCCCCTGACATTCAAGATGATTGTTGCTGAAACCCAGAAAGATCAAGTTCTGCAGCAAGTTATGCAATTCCTGAAAGAAGGTTGGCCCGTAAGTAGTAAGAAGATTACTGACCCTGCCGTGAGAAAATTCAACTCCCGACGCGATGGATTGCAGATAGTCGACAACTGTTTGATGTTTGGTGACCGCATCGTCATTCCAGAAAAGTTTCGCAAGCAAGTACTTCATCAGCTCCACAAGGGACACCCTGGAATGGACCGAATGAAATCACTGGCAAGAAGCTACATTTACTGGCCAAACGTTGACGAGGACGTTAAAGACTTTGTTCGTGAGTGCAGATCCTGTGCTCAAGCAGCGAAGGCTCCGACGAAAACTACTCTGGAATCCTGGCCCGTGTGCACCCAACCATGGCAACGTGTACACATAGATTATGCAGGTCCAATCGGCGGATACTATTACTTGGTTATAGTGGACGCATATTCCAAGTGTCCAGAAATTTTTCGAACTCGTAACATAACCGCAACTGCAATGTTGGATATACTACGTGAAACCTTCGCGCGCTACGGGAATCCGGAAACCCTAGTCTCGGATAACGGAACCCAATTCTCTAGCGAAAAATTCCAGCAGTTCGTCCAAGAGAACGGAATCAATCACATGCGTACTGCTCCATACCATCCCCAATCGAATGGTCAAGCAGAGCGTTTTGTCGATTCTCTCAAGCGCGGACTCAAGAAGTTAAGTGAAGGGGAATCTACGCCAACACTACAGCATCTTCAAACCTTCCTGTTTGTATACCGCAATACACCGAATAAGTGCAGTCCGCAGACGAAGACTCCAGCAGAACTGTTTCTTGGTAGACCAGCCCGGACAACTTTGGACCTCTTGAAGAAGCCCGTTCGAACACCTACGAGCAGTAATGATCAACAGAATCTGCAGTTCAACAGAAGACACGGTGATAGCACGTGAGTTTCAACCTGGAAATCTGGTGTACGCCGAGTACCACAGCAACAACAAGAAATCCTGGATTCCTGGACGGATTGTAGAGCGGAAAGGTTCAGTCAACTACAACGTGTTCAACCAAAGAACCATCCGTTGCTCAACCAGTTAATCTTCCATGGAAAATCCTCCTACAAGAACATCAAAATTACACCCATATCAAAACAGATGACCTAGAAGAAGAAACCTTCCCTCCTGGACCCGATGTCGAACCAGTTCCTGAAGTTTCAGCAACCACTTCAGCAAATGATGACCGCTTACGATGTAATACACCTGAACTGGTCCACCCTGAAGCGATAGCTGTTGCCGAACCTGATGAGATCCAACCAGATGAAGCGACTGGACAAGAGCCATCCGCTGATACCGATGTTGAACCACGACCGCTTCGCTCCAAGAAGTTGCCAGCTTGGTTGGTCCCATACGACATATTCTAAAAGGGGAGATGTAGCAGAGCAGTAGGCTTTGCTAACCTTATGTCATTATGTTAAATTCTGTTCTTTTATTAGTATCAGTTAGACCTCCAAAGAAGAAGCACACAAATATACTTTGTTCCTTACAAATACCTCGTCTTCCTTCAATCCGAAGTCTACAATATATTTTGAGAACAATCGTAGACAATCATAAAACGCATCCTTCGTGTCGTCGAGTTTATCGTTTTTCGGCGCAAAGATGTTGATCAAACTGTAGTTGAAGAATCTGTCCCGTATACTCAATACGCAGATTCATTCATTAATCGATTTCTACTCCATAACACGCTTCATCTGTTTCCCGATCACTGTTGGATAACCTGTTGGATTCATACATCATTTTCTGCCTTATCACTGGTAGATGCTGTATTTGAAAGTTATGTTGGCTACGGGATCCATCACCCTGAATTCACGTTCTCCAGATCTAGACCATCCTTAATAGCAGATACGCTCACTCCAACCTTCTGCAGTTCACGAGCCAGAAGGCTCACTCGTCCGGGTTCATTTAACGTCTTGATATTCCAGGTACCGAATTTCCAATCATAGTCCTCATTTTGCTGCCAGGTCGGTTGCCGAACGTATCGTTCGTTATTTCTCTTTTCTTCATTTTTCTTGGTCGGTAAAAAATACGATATGCTACCTTACCAGGGTTACGATACCTACATCACGATGGTGGGGCTTTCACCTTAGGTGTAGCTGACGTGGCCAGCATTTCATACTAAGTCACTGGATGCCAGACCAGACGCTGCTTGAGCAGCACCTCCAAGGTGGACAGACGCTCGAGAAGCACCTCCTCATTCTCACTGATGTCAGAAGGACAACAGTTCCCAGGCAGCACTACCAGCTAAGCACACAACCCTTTGCTAATGGTCTTTGTAATCGTTTGAACCGTGGGTCTTGCTATGGACAATGTAGTGTTATCTACCCAGATTTGTTTTGAAAAAACCCTTCCAAGTCTTGGTTGATCTAGCAGATAGAAGGGTTTCATCTCCAAAACAATTTGGAGCACCCGTAATAGCTTGATTACCTTTTATGCATATAACATGTGATATGGGGTGTTCTAATGAAACAATGGCTTGTCGAACATACCTTTACCGAAGGAAAGTTGTTTGCTTGTATCACTGAAAAATGCTATGTCATTTATGGATGACCCCTAACGGGTTAGGATCGGGACAAGGATCCAGCGGGGACCCAAAGGAAGGACGCTCGCGCGTATCGGCAAATGGAAACGTGTGTAGCGATTAACGACCAGGTCAGCTCAGCTTCAGAGCACCCAAAAGCGGAGGGCGGATGGAAAAACGTTTCGGGTTCCGGGAGAGTAGGAGTTGCTTTTGGCTATCCCCCTTCCCGTGAATCACGCCCCACGCGAACCGCTTTGAAAAGATGTGCTGTTGCTGCAACCGTTGCCATTCCTGGAAGGCATCACAGGCGACCGTCATCATCATCGTCCTTGTCCTTTTTAGGTGATGGTGGCGGTGGTCATTGCTCTCCGAGGATATAAAAACGAATTTATGGGTCAGTGGAAGATTATAGTCTGATAATTGCGGAACGGTTTGCCGAAAGCCGAAAGGCCACCAGGGTAGCAACGGGCAGCACCCACAAAAAGTCTTTAATTTTTTATCTAAATTTCGTCAGATAGACACCGGAGCTTGCGAACTAAAGGTATGCGATTTTCCGAATGGTATCGTTGAATGCTGTTCGTAAAGAATTTCCACGGTATTCAATGAGGTGAAATTCATGTTTTCTGATTTTTTTTACGTTTCACCTCATTGAAAAATGTGGCAAAACTGTTAGGTTACAAACGGAAATTGACATATCGAGCTGTCTTTCGACTTTCTATCCTTTCGATCTTTAATATTCATACCTTTTGTCATAGATTCGTTTGATACCCGCTACAGCTCATGTATTCTATGAGATTCATGAGATTTCGTTCTCTACTACAAGTCATATGGTGAAGGATTAATGAAAACTTTTTACAAGCCTTTCGCGAAAAGACGGAAATTACGAAAATAAAAAAAATGAAAGGAAAAGAATGAAATCAGAATGTATTGTTTAGGAAAAAAAAATTACGTGCCGTAATGAATTTTGTATTGAGTTTCACAAAACCTTTAGATAATTCGTCAAATTTCTCAATATTAGTGCAAAAATTTCGCGTATCGTTTTGCTTCGTATCGACATACAAACAAATTCACACCGCATACCCCTACCCTGAACAGCTGCCTCTCCGCCCAGGGTCCAAGTAGGAGGGAAAACTGCTCCTAATGGACCAGATGAGCGAACGACATTAAAATGCGAATCGCTCAGAGTGTGGATCGACCGAGGTGGAGCCGACGGGAGGGATTTTATCGTGCTCGAAGAATGATAATTAAACATAAAAAACTATCATAAAAGCAAAGCGAACAGCGCGCATCGTTCGGGTCCCGTGAATGCTCTGGACCGGAAGAGGGATGGGAATGGGAATGGCGCGGAGGACCCGGAAACGCTACATAGTGTCACATCTCGACGGAGAATAACAGACAGATGCATTCAAACGAACGAATAGCAGGGGGGAACACGATGAACCATTATGATGATTATGAGTTCGGGAAAAACGGGTCAGAGTCCCACCAACTGGGAGACAATGAAAATACGCAACAGTGTTGTCCCGGCTGGATTGACGATAAGGGCGGCCGCGACCTGGTTTCGGGTTAGATTTTATTGCCCAGGCTGCAGGATTTAATATCGAAACGATCTGATGGTTGGGAATGCGATTTAAGATTTTTATGTTGGAAATTCAGTGAGTGAAACGGTGGATGTTTCTACACAGAATTGATTCGCAGAATTTGGTCGATTTTATGTAAGCTTTACGTTTCATCCAATGGTTTATAAAGATTAAAAATTTATTTGAAATTATTCAATAGATTCACCAAATAATAAAACAATAATTTTTAAGATAACCCGTCTCGGTTAAATTAAATATGAAATTAAAATTGAAAAACCAGTGAGCACAAGTCAATAGTGTAATTGTCTTTTGGAGTAATCAGCAGAATCTTGATCAGGACTGAATAAGAGCCTTGTTTAGAAAACAGACAGCTCCATGTCATGGAACACGACAATATCCTGTGAAGGATTCCAAAAATAACTTGTTCTAAGCCCGATCAAGGCTTGCAGTCACTAATTGGGTAATGGAAAGCCTGCGAATATTCAATAATATCGTTGGAATACAGAAATTGTATAGACATATTTTTTCAATATTATATTTTCTGTACATGCAACAGTGGAATACAATTTTTGTTTTTGGTCCTATTTTGGAAACGAATGTTTAATGGTCGGACAGTATTAGGAGAGTATGCTGTTCAGGATTTGGAAAGTATCTTGAAAACATCTTGTTTTTAAGTTGTGCAAACCTGTTCAGAATGTGTTCAGGACACGAACAGGACTCTAGCAAAATCTTGTGCACAAATTTGGAGAAATCTTAATCTGGATTCTAAAAACAAATCTGCATAGAATTCTGAACAATTTTTTTTAGTATTTCAACCTGAATCTAAAGAATTCGGACAGAAATCTGTACTGATGATGTACAGGATTCGATTTGAATCCTCCTCAAGATACGAACATAATTCTGCTCAGGATCCGTTTAGAATCCTATTATCTTGGGCCTAAACAGTAACTAAACCTGTCTGCATTTGATAGTTGTTTAAATTGCCAATCCATTTCAATACTAACTGTCCTGCAACGAATGTCACAGTTTGCCGCAATTCAGCTGTCCACTTCATACAGAAAGAAAAATGAAGCCGATCCGAAAGCCACTGCATAGTAAGTGCTCATCCAGTGCAAAAATATCTCCACCATCAGCCGGGCAGGTGAAAAGCTCCTTTTGATTCGTTATCGTTTCACTTAATAATACTCCCGTACCAACGACCCGTCCTCAGAGAGAGACATCCGGCCAAGGATGTACAAGCTAAATCAACATTCCATTAGGGAACAGTGTGCAGAGATTTTCCTACTACTTCATCATGCAAACCAGACAACAGCAGCAAAAAGACTCTTCGACTGACATTCCTCGCCAACACTCTTGCCCAATAATGCAATGCACTCCGCCCTCCCCATACTGAAACCTGAAAGCACGCAAATCGTTGTCGCTGCCCCAACACTCTCAGAAGAGTACACTTTGTTGTGCAAGAAGGCATGGTGACGACGACGACTACGAGGACGACAACCGGAAACAACCGAAAAGAAGCGCAAGGCAAGTGCTTTTTACTCGATTGCTCCACTATACTCCGCAAAAGTTCACTGATTTTTTCCCCGGTGTGCAGAAATATCCACCTTCTCTCTCAACCTAAATCGCAAAGAAGCACAGCCAAGCACAAGCCTGAAATTCTTGTTAGTAAATAATAATATCGTTAAGACACTTTGGGATCGTCTTCGAAAGCGATTTCCTCGTGTCGTGTCCGGATTGGGAATATGTGTGCGACGTGCCCTCAGAGTCCGTAGCAAAGGCGGACGCGGAGGAAAATTCCGAAGACTATTTTCCCGATAAAAACGAAATGCTGCGACAGGGGCGTAGGTGGTTGTAAGGGTTACTGAAAATCAAACGTAGTTTGAATGAACGACTCTCAACTTAAACTGCTGATCAATATACTCACCCCTCCATTTAAGTAATGAATCGGTGGTACTTGAATTTTACGCAGATGAAATCGTTGCATAATTTTTTCATATTTAATAATTCAGTTTGTATATTTTTTTGTCGATTGACGTAATTATTACTTAAAATGAGACTTATGGAATAAATCTTGTAAAAAGTTATGATACATATTTTCTAATTTGCTTTGGTGTTATAGCTCAGCCACGAATTCCGTGGGAAACAATTCTTCAGATCTACCAGATCTAACTCATTAAGTTTCTGAATAGTATTTGTAACTGAATGTCCTTGACAATGTATTTTGCCAGGTTATACAAGTGTAGGTCTTAAGATGGGTAAGCGTAATCAGTGACCTTTCACTCATCTTTTGATTGGTTAATGAAGATTTCGATTCCGCAGCATGAATAATTTATCTATGTATACTGTCAAATTTTCAGCATGTGTTTTTTTAGTTTTTGAGATATATTTTTTTGAAAATAAATTATTAGTCATTTTTCATCAGCATACACTGTAGGTCTCAGCGCATTAGATTTTATAATTTTAAAAAAAATCATAATTTTTGAACAGCTCAACCGATTTCCAATCTATGGTTTCTATTCCAATCTATTCCAATCTTTTTTTAAAATTTATCATGTAAAACATTGTTTTTTCAGATTTTTCAATTTTGTCTAAAAAGTCAAAATCTTAAGCTTTCATTCCATTAAAAAAGATTGGAAATCGGTTGAGCTGTTCAAAAGTTATGATTTAGTTTTTTAATAAAAAATATAATACGCTGAGACCTACAGTGCGTGTCGCTGAAAAATGGCTGATTTTTAATTTTCAAAAAATATATCTTAAAAACTAAAAAACATACATCGCAGAAAATTTGACAGTAACAAAATAGCAAATTTTCACGGAATTCGGCGACCCACTAGATCGGTTTTTCATGGAATGGCTGTATATAAATAAAAATGAAATGGTGTTGGTATGTCACGGTTTGACTTTCGAACGGGATATCGAATTTCAATGATTCTTTCACTGTTATAATCGTCCAGAACTCCCATGTGTTCGTATGCATCAGATGTTTAACGAATTCACCTGGAGAGGTAAAAAAAAACTAGAGCAAACAAAACTGTAATTTTATATCTGAGCCCTCTTGAAGGCAAGACGATGTTTGCCGGGACCACTAATTTTAGATAAATATAAATGTGTAGTTTTTTCAAGATTCTTATTCCGGATGCTTATTTTCACTTTTGCCTTATTTTCCGAGCACTTTGATTCAAATTGCAGACAGCTCATTTTAAACATAATTCAAACTGCCGAATCATCAATTGAAATCACCCAACTACCGGAGAGACGTCAAAGATGGCCAGCCATTCTAATATTCCATAGATATCCGCGAAAAATGCTTAATAAAACGAGCCTCAAAAGTGAGGGCTTTTGAGCGGCAAATATTGAAACATTTCGTGTGAAGAAGTGTGTCCAAAATTTGAATCAGAACGGAACTCGAAATACAGGACATAGATCAGACAACCAGAAGTCGCGTAAGAAGTCGTTAATTTGTGAAAATTTTATCAGACCCGGATTATATGGTAATTGAAATCATAAATCATAATCTCGAATAAAACGTTATTTTCTGAGCTGCTCATTCACACATTTCATTTAGTTCCGTACACAATTACAATATAAGTTGGCTGAATCCATAGCAGCTGTCAAATCTCCTTTGTTATTGCAAATTTAGTCGTATAAGGGTACAGAATTCTTCACAATTGAATCAATACACTCACATTATACGCCAATTTTCATCACAAAAAATAAGCATGTATATCGCCATGTACGTACAACGGCGTTTCACGACATCTTATGAGTGAAATATTGCACAGTTAAGCATCGCATAGCCCAAAAAATGATTGCATAGAAACGAGTGACATTTCAGAGCATTGCGAACAAGGGCTTAGCCCTACCGCCTAATGTAGCTGCCAAGCTTTGAGTGCACCGGCTATTTAAGGTTATCTAATAACTTCAAAAGCTTTATGTAAGTATGTGGTTTCACTCAAGAAAAGTAAAGAATTTCCTTGACTAAATGTGTCAAGAAATTTCCTACGATTTCCTAAGAGTCCCACTTGAAATGACATTTCTTTTCATCTGCGTACTGCAATAAAAAAATGTGATTTTCTGAACTGAACTGTCAATTTCAACTCAAAATTTCCAGTATTATGAACAAGCTTGTAATATATTACATTTGAGTACAACGTTCGTATGAAATTATCCTAGATCTCATAACGTTTCGTACAGTTATGTTACTTCATGTTATCAGTACAATTACTGTTAAAAGTTGTCTAAAGGCTCCGATGAGAACAGGCTTGTAATCCTGAGTGTTACCTTGTCTTTACGAGATTTACAGATAAGGTTAATACTCACTCAGGCTCCTAAAATTTTGTTGTGGGAAATTAAGGTGAAGATGAAATCAAACTTCAAATTTCTCAGAGCAGAAATCTGGAGAACCAGATATCTGTTCAAGCTAAAAGCTCACTGGAATTGAGCAATCGATCAAATTTTCAGTTTGATAGCTTGCCTGGTTCTTCAGATTTGTGCTCTTGCAAATTTCAGATTTGGCTTCGATTCATCTTCCCCTTGAACTGTGTGAATCCTCTCCTTACGTTTGTAGATTTGAAGGCAAATGAACACCAATTATGGATTTTTTTTGAGTTTTGGTGCTTATGTAATCGGTGTTCATGGATAACCTGGAAGCGTAGTGGAAAACTAAACGAGGTAGGAAAAATATGTATGAACCTTCATGATCATGAGTACAATCCTTGTTAATTCACCTTTGAAAGAAGTCAGAAGTCCTGTTCTGAAATAAGCTTTAGACTCTTACATCATTGTTGAACTGGAATAGGCTTATTTGAATTCACCTATTTGGGTACAATCCGTACTCGTTAATTTTTAAGAGATCATGAGTTATGAAGTGTGTGGAGTTGTGTCAGGTCTACAGTTGAAAACTCAAAGAATTTCAATGTTAACCTGAAAGCAGTCAAAACCAACATTATTGTATGAGCACCAATATGTGTTAAATTTGGTTCAGGGTTCATTAAGCCAAATTTCGAAATGGAAGAACGCCGTTTGACCGAACGCCGTTTGGTCGAAGGGTCATTTGGCCGATTGCCATTTGATCGAAATAGAAAACAATAGTGAGATACTGTTACTGAATCGAAGCCAATCTTCAAATTTTCAAGAGCACGAATCTGGAGGACCAAACACCCGTTCGAGCTGAAAACTTAATCGATTGGTTATTAGCTGATGGCGACCAATCGATTAGGTTTTCAGCTCGAACGGGTGTTTGGTTCTCCAGATCAGTGTTCTTGAAAATTTGAAGTTTGGCTTCGATTCATCTTCACCTTAGCATGTATTTGTAATGATATGGAAAGCTGAATTTCAAAGAACTTGTTTAGCTCATTCTTATAGAACGTTGAATCACAATTGCAATTGATATACAAACGACAAACTCTTTTGTGTTAGTTTAAGGAACTGTCAGTGCTTAATCAAATTTATCAAATTCTTAGCTTTTCGCTTTGCATTAGTAGTCATTTTTTGACAGTAACTCGAATCGTACTAAGTAAATTATTTCATAGTTTCAGCAAAAGCATGTTTTGGCTTCTGATGTTCACAATTGAGAAACAGTTAGCTTTTTTGACGTTAGCGTTCACCGAGTCGTTCGGTTTACTGCGCAAGAAAACGGTACAGTTCAGTTCACACGTTGCAATCGTTATCTGAATGACTTCTCACCTAAATTTTGCTTAAAGAATAAGTTTTTAATTAGGTTCTTAAAGTCTTAATAAACGTATTATTAGCCTAGATTACTTTTATTGAGGAAGAAGAGCCCATGAAAGAAGGATAGATCTCTTATTGAAATTTAAGCAAATGTATTGCAAATAATCGTTATATCAGTATAATTACAAACAACTTCCGACGATTTAAAGAAGGTAAAATTCTCAATAAGAATAGGAAGCTAAGCTATTGTCAAGCTATGTTTAAATGAAGGAAAAACACTTGAAAACCTAGCACACTATTGATAACCCAGAGTCTAATCAACCATCAGCTTGGAGTCTTTACGCAATGTGTGGAGTTTACAACTTTGTCCTGAATGAACGGGTCGATTTCAGTATTCTCTTGGAGCACTTGCATGACGTCCCGTCACATCAACAAAATTACAACATGATCAGTTATTGGTCCACACATCTGCATGATAGCAATTTGATTATTTTTTGTTCGTAAACGACGGCTAAGTGACACCATTAAATTTATTTATTTATCTTCAACAGATTACAGTTAACTCTCCCTTACTCGATATTGGAGGGACCAACGAGATAGGGAGTTATCGAAATACAGAACACAGAATCAGTGCAATTGCTATCCAAGGGACCATCGAGTTAGCCATGAAAACCAACTTTTACTATGGTTCTTTAACTTGATATCGAGATACCGAATATCGAGTAAAGGAGAGTTAACTGTACTTGTTTTTAGAAAGTTCTTGAAACTAAAATTCGTTCGCTTTTCTAAATTCAAATCACTATTATTTTAATTTAATATACAATTTAATAATACAAATAACTATTTTTTAATTTAACAACGTTTAACAACAATTGGCTTCAAAAATGTGTATGATATATTTGGAATCAGTTGAGTTTAAGTGAAGATATAGTCAAACAAAGATGATTTTTTCTTGTAAAAAGAGGAAAAATTCAGAGAATCCCACTTTTAACGAAGGCTTGTTTACATTCGAGACAAATTTTACGTTCTACAAACTTATCATAAACATAATTTCGAAGAGAATTGAATAGAAAATATCGCAATAATGAAGACTTTACTGCAGGTTATATTTTATAACTTGAAAATTCACCTTCAAGTCGCTTACGCCACCTTATTATTAAAATTTAATAATTTTGGCTCAAACTTTGAGGATTCGCATTTTGTGTGATTTTAATAAGGAGGAGCACGCCAATGTTCGATTCTGAGAGATTTAGAAAACTGAACCCAACTTGCTAATATTGTTCTTGTTTAATTTTTTTCTGTTCGGAACAAAGTGATTAAGTGATAAAGTTTTCGGTTTTCTTACAGTTGCAATTTCTAACTTGATCGCAGGAAAGGATTCTAATTGAAAGGTTCTGCTAATTTTACCCTTTGAAGAATGTGGTGGGTACACTCCTCATAGGCACGCCCCTTTATCAGTCAAGTCAGTCAGGATCCCTTGATAAAGTAAAGAAATGACACCGATATTGTTCATGCATCCGAATCCTAGTCCTCACTTCGTCAAACTAGAGAACAAAATAAATAAAAGATTAGAAGACAAATTGTTGAATTCGACTCCGTTTTTTTTTTCCTTGTCTCAAGATCATTTTCCGCCAACTGGAAAAACCAAGACTTGTCACTTTTAACAAGGTTCAAAATGTAATAAGGACTAAAAAGTGTTCCTTTGATTACTGTAACATCCTACTCTTTTCATTTGAAGCAGTCAGGACTACGCCATAACGCACCACGAAAAGATGATCTACCCGCGTTATGGGTCTCGCCCTTAACTTACTTATGTTAGTTCAGGGCTTTCCTACCGTTGGTTCAAAGACCCCTTAAGGGGCCGTGTTGACTTCTTAGCTGTCCGTGAAGGTATTGTGAATAAGTATATTTTTTCTCGATTGATGGATAAATGTGGGGAATTTATTAGCTCACTGGTTTTGCATGGAGGCATTACCAACTAGCCACACATGTTTAAACGCTTCTGAACTTATTTTGTTCAAAAACTTGATACGCCAAAAACTGATTATATCGAATATATTATCGTTCAGGGAGGCTACATAGGAAATCCTTTCCGTACGTTCAACTTAACTTTGGCAGATTTCACCAATTTTTTTTGCGAAATCTTCGAGAAGTTTGTCTGGACCCTGGTAAACTATTGGCGGGATTGCAGAAATTTAACATTGTATTTCGTTTGCTCTTAAACCATCTGTGGAATCATCTCCAACTAATAGTAGGATCAATTATTTTCGACTGATATTCATTGTGGTGGTTGTGAGATGATTTCTATCAAACTTTTTGTCGAAATTCTCAATATTTTTTTTCCTAATTAATTCCTTAGTAGCGCATTGGAAAGATTGGTAAAATACTCATAGCAGTTTTTAGTATTTTCAGTATGATCATAATACTTCTTGGCGCGATTTTTCGTGATTAATAGTGATTTTTTGGAGGTACCCATGGAAATCTTAAAAATCTTTCGTGCTCCTCCACGAATTCAGGAAAATCTTCTATGAATATTTTTGACAAATTGCTCACGTTGGTTGGAATTTGGTTGAGATCTTCCCAAGTACTTGCCCCACTCGATTTTCTGTAAGACTTTGGAAAGATTCTTTAAAAAAGTTGTTTTTGTAGGACTCGTAGGGAAATACTTGGTATACTTCTAACTAGATTTTCATGGACATCTTCAAAGTATGAGAGCTGAATTCTGCCTTCCAAGTATAAGGTTAGTGTACCAGGTTTAATCGTAGTACTTGCTTATTAAGACAAACGTAAAAATTTAAACTATCAAATTTTGAGTAGTATTGTTTGTTTTAGTTTTAAGATTTCGATTACATCTTATAATTTTAACATTAGAAATGATTTAAATCTTGAAAGGGTTGGAAATCATACGTGTAGCCAAGTGAAATACAACTATTCAACAGAGTTCTTGGATACCTCTTTTAAGTCTATATGGATACGCAGTCGTATAATTCCGAAAGATCCAGAATGGTAATGCCAGTAAATATGATGGCCTTTACTCAAAGCTCCTTTTATACAACCGTAAGCAACTGTTGAACTCGAAGCTTGAAAGGACATGTTTATTGATGCATTTATTGGTGTAAAGTTTATTCGTTGACGTCAGAAAACTCACTGGTAACGCGTGTTTAGATCTGAAGTCTGTGTGGTACTGAATGAACATTGTCATAGATCTTGTCTTCTGGTTGACAATCAAAAGCCTGTTGAAAGAACTCCGAGAATGTAGCATCGGATCTGACATCAAACGATCTAGCAGGCATGGCACAACTTCGACGCCTCACTCCTATAATAACGTCAGAATGGAATAAAAAGGTTCTTCGTGGGGCTCCCGCTTGCCAACAACGATTCTGAGGTCTACAAAGTCCTATATTCAATTGAATATTTGAAAAGATAAATCGTCCGATGATTACTGATAAGCTGTACCTATACTCTGAACAGTCCATGAGTTCTAGACAACATATCTTCGATCGTCAGGGCAAGCTTCAATATTACAAATTTACATACAAAAAGTTCACAAGTATATGCTAAACAAATGTCGTGTATCTCCAAATTCCCACAAAAGATATTCACATAGGTGTCAGTGTAGATTATCTATCCTTGGCCAATTCAATAATACAAGGTAAGAAATTGCAAGCAAATATTTCATAAACGAGATACGCCCCCCTCAGTTACGCCTCTGAACCGTACAGAACGAGAAACTATCTCTGTTGGATCGGTCTGATCCGGTCTCCCCGGAGGAATCACTCGGTCTTAATTCGAAAAGTAGATTTTCCTCCGCTCGCTCGCACGCTCGCTTATCCCGAGGCTCTGTGCTCTTGCAGGAATTCCTTCGGAAGCAGCTATGCTTTTACCGCCAGAGACGAGCCAACTTTTCCGATTGAATCGGGTTTTCAGTTGTCGATTTTCTTTTTGCTATCGGCCTGAGGTGAACCCAACCACCGCGGCACCGGAAGCCAAAACTTGCGAAGCAGCTTCCACAAGATAGGGATGACGACGCGTGGGTAATTATTACTACACTTTGGGGGAGGATGAGCTCGATTGGAAGCGTTCTACAGAAACTGTTGCTTTCCGAGGAACGAAACTTTCCTCCGCAGAACCCACAGAATTGCACAAAAAATCGGTTCTTCGAGCAGATCCCCAGCGTCTAAAAGTATTTTAATTCAAAGATTATCTCAGAGCTTCAGCCGACCCTGCGGCCTGCACCAGTAACCTGCCTTCCTTCCGTTTGCGGCTTGTATAATTATTGTGTTTTCAAGACAGTTTACTGGCAGTTTCCCCACTTAAGATTGGGTAGAGCAGCTTCGACGTTCTTCTAGCAGCAAAAAAGGATTCACCCGGCAAAACCGCGCCCACCACTTCAAAGAAAAGTTAGTTTGGGGTTCTTTCGGAAGCATCACCAGGCAGGCAGGCAGAAAATATGTGTGTGCGGCTGGTTGTGTGAGTTTTAGGGGAAAACCCGTGCTCGCTTGAGGTTTCAGTTTTTTCAGCTTTCCGGTTCAAAGCCTTCGCCTCCGCCTGGGTTGGTTGGCAAAATGTGTTCGACGGAAATGCCGGAAAAGTTCGACAGCAATGTAGCTACAGGAAAACTCACACACCGCCGCCCGGTTGGCTCAGGCGAAGGGCGAAGACGGAAGCGCCGAGAAGTTAAAAGCTTGCACCGAATGTGTTTAAAGATGTTTTTTGATGATCGTCTTTTTCGCATAATTAGAAAACTTTTATTATTTATGAAATCACTTTGGAGAAATGCTTTATGGGTGGGCGATGGCTCTGCGAAGGCTGCATCTATCAGTCAGTTAGGCAGGTTTTAGGGACTGTGATTTGTTAAACTGGGAAATCATTTAGTTGTAAAAAAAATGAAAAATATGGGAACTGGAAGCAAGTAATCTTGATTAACAATTATACATTTGAAAAATTAATCTTCATTTATGGAGCTTCTTGATGAACTGAGTACTGAGTCATGCAATGTTTCCCATTGAAAAAAAATCTTGTCCTTGCATTTCACACATATTTATTTGAAAGCATGCTTGAATTGTTCATAAATTTTCGAGAAAATGAATTATAATGGCGAGAAGCGTAATCTGTGGAATCTTGATATTTGGAATGCAAGAAAGTCGTGAAATGAGTTAAATAAATCAAATGTCCATGGAACCAAGTCTCAAATAGTAGTAGCAGTAAACATACAACTATTCAACAAAACCATGCAGAGAGTCTTGGGTTCGGTCAGAATCCTTGACAGGATTCACTCAGGATTCTCAACAGACTTCGATCTGAAACCTGAACAGGATTTGGTCAGAATTCAATTCAGAAAACATTCGGACGGAATCCTGACCAGAATTCTGTCGGAATCCTGACAAAAAGTCGTTCAAAATTCCGACCAAGATTTGATCGGAACCCTGACTAAGATTTGGTCGGAAAATGACCAGAATTCGGTCGAAACCCTGACCAGGATTCGGTCGGAATCTAGACAAGAAGTCGTTTGAAATTCTGACCAAGATTTGGTCGGAAAATGACCTGGATTCAGTCAGAATCCCGACCAGGATTCGGTAAGAATCTTGACAGGATTCGGCCAGAATCCTGACTAGGATTCAGTCAGAATCCTGACCAGAATTCGGTCAGAATCCTGATCAGGATTCGGTTGGAATTCTGACCAGGATACGGTCGGAATCCTGACCAGCATTCGATTGAAATCCTGATCAGGATTCGGTCAGAATCCAGACAAGAAGTTGTTCTAAATTCTGACCAAGATTCGATAGAAATCCTGACCAAGATTTGGTCGAAAAATGACCAGGATTCGGTCAGAATCCTGACTAGGATTCGGTCAGAACCCTGACCAGGATACGATCAAAATCCTGAGCAAAATTCGGTCAGAATCCTGACCAGAATTCGGTCGGAATCCTGACCAGGATACGGTCGAAATCCTGACCAGGATTCGGTCAGAAGCCAGACAAGAAGTTGTTCGAAATTCTGACCAAGATTCAATCGAAATCCTGACCAAGATTTGGTCGGAAAATGGCCAGGATTCGGTCAGAATCCTGACTAGGATTCAGTCAGAATCCTGACCAGAATTCGGTCAGAATCCTGATCAGGATTCGGTTGGAATTCTGACCAGGATTCGGTCGGAATCCTAACCAGGATTCGGTCGGAATCCTGACCAGGATTCGGTCAGAAGCCAGGCAAGAAGTTGTTCGAAATTCCGACCAAGATTGGATCGAAATCCTGACCAAGATTTGGTCGGAAAATGACAAGGATTCGGTCAAAATCCCGACCACGATTCGGTCAGAATCCCGACCAGGATTCGGTCAGGATCTCGACAAGATTCGGTCTGAAGCCTGAGCAGAATTCGGTCGGAATCCTGACCAGGATACGGTTGGAATCCTGACCAGAATTCGGTTGGAATTCTGACCGAATTCTGGTCAGGATTTTGACCGTATTCTGGTCAGGATTCTGACCGTATTCTGGTCAGGATTCTGACCGAATCCTAGTAAGGATTCTGGCAGAATCCTGTCGAGATTCTGACCGAATCCTGGTCGGATTTCTGACCAGAATTCGGTCGGAATCCTTAGCAGGATTTGGTCAGAAACCTGAACAGGATTCTGACTGAATCCTGAACAAGATTCTGACTGAATCCTGAACAAGATTCAGGATTCGGTCGGAAGCCTGATCAGGATTCGGTCGGAATACTGACTAGGATTTGGTCAAAATCCTGAGCAGGATTGAAATCCTGACCAGGATTCGGTCAGAATCGGGATCCTGAATTAGATTCGGTCAGAATCCTGACCAGGATTCGGTCGGAATCTTCATCAGGATTTCGTCGGAATCCTAACTAGGAATTCTGACCAAGATTCGTTCAGAATCCTGACTGAGATTCGGTCAGAATCCAGAATAAGATTCAGTCTGAATTCTGACCAGGATTCGGTTGGAATCCTGACTAGGATTTGGTCGAATCCTGACCAGGATTCGGTCGGAATCTTCGCCAGGATTCGGTCGGAATCCTGACCAGGATTCGGTCGGAATCCTGACCAGGATTCGGTTAGAATCCTGACCAGAATCCAGTAAGAATTCTGTCCAAAATCCGGTCAGAATCCTGACCAGGATTTGGTCGGAGCCCTGACCAGGATTCAGTCAGATTTGAAATCCTGAACAAGATTCGGACAGAATTCTGACAAATATTCGGTCAAAATGGATTCAGTCGTCAGAATCCTGACCAGGATTTGGTTAGAATACTGTCCAGGATTCGCTCAGAATGCAAACCAAGATTTGATCAGAATCCTGAACAGGATTTGCTTTGACCTCTGAACATTTATGTTTCAAATATTTTCGAGGACAAATTGTTTTAATTTTAATCTAGATCATAAACGTATAAAGTTTTCTTTCTTCTTTTAATTCATCATTTTACCAATATATTTCAGGGTCCAATGAACAACCTTCCGCACGACGTAAAACTTTAGTGAATGAACTTTCCAATCGATTCAATTGAGTTCTCTCAAGGCCAATGCCCACGTCCTTTCCATTCCCCCTCCCCTCCTTCCCATCGGCAAAAAGCTTTTAATTCCATTTCCATCCGACCACCAGCGCTCAATGCAAGAACCCACTCGATGTTCGTCTTTTCCACCGCGATCTCAATTGCTGCCCGCTTTCAGAGTGGATCCAAAACCAACCAATTCTCTCAGAAAAAAAAAAACCCCGACCGAAACCCTCACAGAAAAGAACTACAAACGTACCAAGGCAGGGGCCAAAGATTTAAGCAGATCGTAAAACTTTATTCCAGCTCATTCAGTTTAACCGCAACTGGGTAGAAACTTATTCATACACTTTCGTCGTCCCGTCGAGAGAGGGAGCTTCATCTCGAGTTCGTGGGCTTTTTGGGGGAGGGGGGAGGTCCAAAAGGCGACGTCAGCAGCAGCCAACGAATGAAATAACACTCATCTATCGCGGTGCATTAAGCAAGCAGAGCAGAATATAACAAGCGGCAAGTAGACAGCAGACTGCACCCGTTCCGAGAGCTAGACAACTTGTCTCAGAAGTGGTGGTGCGGAGATTCTTGGGGGACTAGAAGGCGAAGGGTAGTCATGAAAATATGGTTGAGATCAGCAAACTCGTAATAAAACTCAAGTGCATCGGGAGAAAGCGCCACTTGAATACACTGCTGGGTGGATAGGTTTGGGAGAGGTGTCGGCGAGAAGATTGCCGCTCCAGTCAGTCGTTCAAGTAGAACCGGCAGCTGCCGCTACTTGGCAGTAGCTAGAGAATTGTGCTGAAGTTGCTGGTTGCGTTTCATCTTCGCTCTTTTTTATGAGACGACGGCAAACAGTCCGGGTTCCCCACTGGATCCATCATAGAAAATCGAAAATTTTCCATTAGTTCTTGCTGAGACTCTCTCGGCTCGGATTTGAATTAATGTACGGTTTACTTTGCAACCCGGGGGTCCACTACCGGGAGGGTATGCGATAAGCATTTTTTCGTGTCCTTAAGAAACAAAACGGTATAGGAATTCAAGTTTAATACCATTCTTGTGAAATTGCTGTCCGGCATGCTCACAACGTTCCGCGCATACTCTTCCAGCATTGGCAACTTTATGGATATTGGGTTCACCGTAGAGTTGCGCAAGCTCGTGCTTCATTCATCTCCTCCATACGCCGTTGTCACATGCTGCATCATAGATCGTCGTAACCATACGTCTTACCAGTGTAGTACACATGGTATACTTAGAACGAAGGTGATGCATCGCAGGGTGGAGTCTCTTGTGGGCACGACTTCCGGAAATTATACAGCTTCGATTCTCTCTGCTGCAGTTGTTATCGGACATTTCCAATGATCCGAGATACACAAAGTCATCCACCACCGTCGAACCTCACACTTTTACCAATGCGAGCTCGGCTACTCCAGTCAAAAGATACTCCGTCTTCGACTAAGCGACCATCTGGAACAGATGAACAGGTTGGATGTATTGAAAATCTTGTCTCGCATGCTAAAGTCTTTGTGTTCAATAACATCTTCTATCGTAATGCTGAACAGGTGGCAGGAAAGGCCATCGCCTTTCCGAAGTCTTTTACGTCTAGTCAGTTTCCGATAGTATGGCGAGTCAGTCTCCGGGAAACCCAAATCAATGAATAGGTGGTGCATAGGAACTTGATATTCGCGACACATTTGGAGGATCTGCCGCAACATAATGATTTGGTCTGTTATCGATCGCCTGCCCTGGAAACCGGCTGGATAACACTTTATGGGCTTAAGAATGGTGATCGCTCGATAGTTCTCACATTCTAACTTGTGTCCCTTTTTGTATATTGGGTATATTACTCCCTTCTTCCACCCCTCCGGTAGCTGTTCTGTATCCCAGATCCTGGCTATTTATCGGTGGGGACAGATAGCCAACCTGTCAGGGCCAATTTTAATAAGTTCCGCTGCAATATCATTCCAGCCTGCTGCTTTGTTGTTCTTGAGCTATTTGATAGCATCATTACTTCACCTATTGTGGGAGTTGGTACGTCTTCCTCATCCGCCGTACTAATGAAGCCATTTCTCCTGCTGCCTTGGTCTTCCTCATCTACGTCATTCAGGTGTTCATCGTAGTGCTGCTTCCACCCTTCAATCACGTCACGTTCGTCCGTCAAGATTCATCCATCCTTATCCCGGCAGATTTCGGCTCGCCGCACAAAGCATTTGCGGTGTGCATCAAGTTTTTTGTAGAACTTACGCGTTCCCTGAGACTGATACAGCTGCTTTATCTCTTCGTATGCCAACTCTTCCAGGTAACGCTTTTTATCCCGGAAGATATGGGTACACTGCCTTTACTTCTGTTTGTATCGCTCCAGTTTGATGGATATTTTGCTGCATTCTTCTCGCCGAAAGCCGTCCTTTCACAAACGCAATGGCACTTCCTGCTGCGTTGTTAATGGCTGAAATGACACTAATCCAGCGGTTTACAAGAGGGGCTTCGGTGAGCTCTCTCTCATCCGACAACGATGCATCAAGGCGTCACGCGTAATCAGTTGCAACTGCGGGTAGCTTGAATCTTTCCTGGTTGTCAGTACCGTGAGCGGGCGTCAGTACCGAAAGTTGTTCAGTCTCTTCTCCAGGTGAACCGATATGGGAAGTTGTGCTGGAAGTAGGTACTTAGTGTGGCTGGCTATATTCTTGGAAGTGATGTTTTCGTCCGTAAGGTAGCGAACGCTCAATTGACCGGGATCAAGTCCTTCCCAGCAGCCTAACTGCTCTTTAGTTCATTGACAGCCTTATTAACCTCTCCTATGGTTGGTGGATCTGCAGCTTGATCGACTTCACCAATATTCACCTTGTTTCTCGCTACGTTCCCATTTTTGCAATTCAACAACTGCTGAAATTGCTCATTACCTGGAATAAGGTAAGAAAATGAAATGTATGATGCGACGGAACATGTTCGCAGTTAAAAAACAACAAGAAAACTAGTCACAGGGGTTCATCCTGAACAGAAACAATTCCACTCCTCCGGTAGCCGATCTATATCTCAGATCCTGGTTAAAAATCGGTGAAGAAAACCTGTTCGGGCTCATTTTAATAAATTCCACTCCATTACTATCATCCGCAGCTGGTTTGTTGCTCTTGCGCTGTTGTTGAACGTTAACTTCACTTATTGTGGGATTTGACACGTCTCCTCCATTCGCTGTACAGATGAAGCCATTCCTCCTACTGCCTCGGTGATCCGCCTCTGAACCATTCAGGTGTTCATCATAGTGCTGTTTCCACCTTTCAATCAGCTCAGGTTCATTCGTCAAGATAGCCCCATTCTTATCCCGACCCATTTCACAGATAGCGGCACAAGTCCTTTGTTTCTTCAAGAACTTCTGCGTTTCTTGAGAACAATACAGCTGCTCCATTTCTATGCACTTCAATTCTTCAAGGTTACGCTTATTATTCTGGAACAGATGGGATTGCTGACTTCGTTTCTTTTTGTATCGTTCCACTTGTTACCCATGCTGCAGCATCATCGCTTTCGCTGCAATCTTAACATCTAACATCGTCTGACACTCCTCGTAGAACTAACTGTAATGTAAATTTCCTACCACAGATTCAATGCAATGTTTGCTTCCCAGACAACAAGAAGTCGCACAACAGTTTATGAACAAACTCGTTTAACTACACAAATTTCATCACACCCATTCATGTGTACATTTCGTTTCGTCCCGTATACTCGTACAAAGTTAGTCGGATCAATCCGTAGCAGCTGTCAAATCAAGTTTGTTATCATAAATTAAGTCGCATAAGCGTACAGATTGTACAGTTATTTTTCATAATATAAAGTATGCACGTATATCGCCTCCACTTTTGTACATATAAGGCCTTTTCGCAACATCTTATACGTGAAACTTTGCGCATATAAGCATCGTATAATGTAAAAGGTGATTTCGTTATATGTACATTCTGGTTTTCTGGGTTCTACCCCATTCGAGAATCAAAAAAGTAGATTTAGGTTCCTGAAACCTTTTAATTCCTTCTAATGCATTGTAAATGTCTGCTTCGACTGTCCTTCAGCAGTTCTCAAGAGGAACTTCGATGAGCTCTGTCTCATCCAGCAATTCCGCTTTAAAGCTTTGTGTGAATTTGGGTAGCTTGAATCGATCCTGAATATTCCGTTGCAGGCGTCGGTACCGAATGTTGGCACACTTCAATCATTATTAAGTAGTGGTCTGGGAAAATCTTCAGATGTACCGATTTGATAAGCTGTGCTGTGCCTCCAAAAACATGGCCACACCAAGTACCTATTGGTGTGGCCATGTTTTTGGAGGCGACGAAATCAATGAGTCTTGGACCTTTTTCGTACGTAAGCTAGTGAACCCTGAACTTTCCTATAATCCATCTTAATTGCTTCTCATGGGTAACTCAAGCGTTCAGATCTCGATTTCACCGTTATGGATTGGAAACTTGTTAGTTGAAGATTATGCACTTTGCTTTTGCTGTAATTGAAAAGAGATTGCCTTTGATACTCACATAGTGAATAATTCAATTTCAACGAACAACTTCTAGAGCATTTCCGAAAAAAAAATGAGATTGCATCTGCCATCTGCAACCAATCAATCAAATGGCATACGTTAGAGTTCTTGGAGAATTTGTATGAAGAATGACTGAGATAAATGTCTAGAAGAAGCTTGAAAAATGACTAATGCAATCGTTGTCCGCTTCCCTGGAGTAAATATGGAAGACAAAATTTTTGAGAATACATATTTATTCGCCGCATTTAAACCAATAGAAATTTCTTGTTGAATTCTTAGCAGAAGCCCTTTATGATTTGCCAAAGAAAATAAAGAGCAAATTTCCGAAAAAATAATCAAATTACCTGTAATAATCTCTGGATGATTTTTTGAAAACATTTCTGGTGCAATCTGGGAAAAATAAAAAAAAAGGTTGATAATCTATTTTAGAACAAAAAAGAGTACCTGTCAAGGTACAGGTCAACAGGGAAAGAGGAAGGACTTAATTGTGCATTTATCCGCTAAACCGAAAACCGTGAGAGGTTTCTTGTTCATTTCTTAGCAGAAGCCCTTTTGAAATTTCCCAGCGCAAATACAAAATTCATTTCCGAAGCATCAATCATATTACCTATGATAATCTCTAGAGGTCTTTTTTGGAACATTTCTGGTGAAATCTTTGGTTGACATCTATGAAAGAAATCTGAAAAAATCTTGTGAAAAAACACGGAGGAAAAACTTGCGATAATTCTTGGGAGAAGTTCTGAAATTATGTCTGGAGTAACTTTTGTCAATTTTTGTCAGAGTAGGTTTTGAAAATCTGTAAAGCTCGAATACACTTTTAAAGTGTGTTCAAAAATACAAAATATTATTTTCGAAGTCCATTTCTATTGATGCAATGTTTATTGAGAACCTTTAGGGCATATAACCTTAGAGCACCGCCCCCCTTTTGTGCTTTATGACGAACTCGAAAGAATCACTTGCAGCACGTATCTGGCCCATCGACATCACGTCCCAGATCTTGGAAAAGAGTTTCTTAAACTGGTCCACTTACTTGATGTTCGCTCTGCTTGGCCAACATGTACGACCATACATGAAAATCCAGGGGAACGAACGCGGTCACTCGGATCTCACACGGTCCTTGGTCGATCCCATCTCCCGGTACCGACGGATGTTGGTATAAATGAAATTCCACTTTACCCGGTGGGATTTCAACCACCAGAATATGTCATGGGACCCAGATAGCCGTAGCGGTAAACGCGCAGCTATTCAGCAAGACCAAGCTGAGGGTCGTGGGTTCGAATCCCACCGGTCGAGGATCTTTTCGGGTTGAAAATTTTCTCGACTTCCCAGTGCATAGAGTATTTTCGTACCTGCCACACGATATACGCATGCAAAAATGGTCATTGGCATAGTATGCTCTCAGTTAATAACTGTGGAAGCTGAGAAGTAGGCTCTGTCCCAGTGGGGACGTAACGCCAGAAAAGAAAGAAGGAAGAAGAAGAAGATGTCACTGGGTCGCTATCCTCTCGCAATCAACTTTACTACGACGTCGCGGGTGCTCTTTCATCGTGCGCGGTGAACAAACAACAAATGACAGCAAGTCGACATCATGCGCTTCGGCTAGGCTAGAGCTGACACCAATACAATTACACAGAAAACACATGGTGCGCACCTACACAACGGTGAAAAGCTATATTCCAAATTATTGAACACTCTGTAGATTAATCTAGAAGAGTTTTTGTGATTTTTTTTAAAGAAAACTCTGAAATAATTCTTGAAAGAAGTGCATACAACTTCTTTCATAATCCAGATTGGTTTTTATTGGAATATGAGTAGGAATCTCTTGAAAAATAGTGACAGAGCTCCTGTTAGAGTGTTTAGAGGAAATCCACCGAGAATGCGGCGAGTAGGAAGTTTTGGTGCGATCCTTTTTATGATAACAGTAGGTAACAGCGTAGGAACTTCTAAGAGAATTGTTTCTTATAGCATTCTTATCTTGAGAAATTGCTGGAGTGGGAGACCTGAGATAAGTATTATCGAAAAAACTCTGAAGGACTATATAAACAAAGGACTGGAGAAACATCCGCATCAATTCGATTGTAACTTCTAGAAATTCCAAATGAATTTCTCCAAGATTTTTGGTTGAAATTCAATCAGGAATCACACACTAGGTTTTTACAATAATTTCTCTGTGAACTTCCCAAATAACAAAAAAAACACCAGAATAATTAAAAAAAATAAAAAAAAATAATCTTGCTCCCTTTTTTTTTTTTGATGGATTCTTACCGAATTTATGAGACAATATTGAATGATATTTGTTATACGATGATGGGATGAATTGATTTAGTTAAATTTGATCATATCTGGATGTGTTCTTGCTGATTTTTAACTCCAATTTTCAACCCGAATGTCGATATTCTTATTATCAAAAGGTACTACACTAGTAAAGTAAAGTAATTCAAAACAATTTAAGAACATGAACTGATAATTGCTTGTTTATAATCCTATCTTCATGTTCCGAATATTCATGGTAAGGGAGTGGTTTACCATTTAGAAAAAATCTTCTTTTTTTTCTTGGTCTCGATCTCGATAGTCCTTTCAATATCAAGATGTGGAGTCTTGATTCCTTTGTTTCAATAAATATTGAGTACCGTAATTTCGGGTGAAATTGATCACTTTTCACGGTTTTTCTTGTCTGATTTCTATAATGTTGACAATGCCAAACAAATGAATGCAGGAAAACAAGTATGAAGGTGAGCCTCATTGACTCAAGTACCGAAATTTTCTAACAAATGATATTTTAGTGCTAAAAAATATGTCTAAAATAAAAAATCGGGAGATCTCATTTCGGGGTGAAATTGATCACTTATCAATGCCATTATTGTTAGTTTTCAAAACAACTTTACATAATAAATTTAAGCTCCCTGAATCCGAAAATGCTTGCCAAATTCTTAACAATACAATATTTATAGAAATAATGAATGTTTAAATTTCAAGAATAACGCAGAAAACGCCTAAATGTATGCAATTTCCTAAGGAATTTCCTGATATATAACAGAAATTCAATTATTTCAACCAAATCAACGAATTGGTACGAGTTTTGGTTATGAAATCTAGTTTGGGAATATATCTTAAGTATCCTTACAAACTTTCAGGATTATACCATGTCCAAATCCTTGTCTAGAACTAGAAGTTTTTTGATGTCAACACTGCACCGTACAAGCTTTTGAAATTTTACATTATTTTCACAGAAATAAACATTTTTGAACGCAAAAAACTTCACAACACACAATTTGGACATACTAACGAAAAACAAAGTTCATTTACTGTAGGTTACATTGATATTTGTGCTCCATTAGGAAGAAATAAAATCGAGTGACACAGTGATCAATTTCACCCTACTGATCAATTTCACCCGAATTTACGGTACCAGGTGTTTGCAAAACTTGAGTTAGCAGTTTCCATATGGTTGTGAACCACTGCACATGGTCTCAAAGCCCTATCCAGGAAAACAAAAAAAAAATGCGTCTAAACCGTCAGTTATATGTGATTATGATGTCTTTGGGAAAATTTCTTCATATATTTTAGACATTTTTTGCAGCTATGTGAAATTAGGGTGACCCGGATGGTTTATGAGTTAGGAATATAAATTTTTTTGTTGATGCATTTAGACCTACATTGTTCTACAATATTTTAGAACAGCCACGACACTATTAGGAAGCTTTTTTTCTGTTTAAAGTGACACTATTAAGAAGACGTCCATGACGGTTTAGGCGCAAATATTTTTGTCATCTTAGATATGGCTTGGGTCATTGGCCTCTAGAATATCCAAAAAGTATCCCAATAGAATTCAAGTTGTTTCTGAGGGTTTTGTGAATAGCTTCGAATTTATTGTTCAAGCTTACCTTGCTAAGGACTGTGAAAAACTAAAATTGTTGGAATTTTGCAAACTCCTTATATATTTTTCATCTGTTCAGGGTTTAAGGTACAAACTAGCAAGTGCATTGTCATATGATAAGTAATGTATTGCTTATCTATTATTAACTTTAACCACTCATGACTAGTAGGTCAGAAAAGGGGGAGATGTAGAGAGGGATGGCATCATGCACTTATTTGCACAACTTATCCGCTTGATTTAAAAAAAGTAGATACATTGAAAACTTTCAAAATTATAGCAATTCAAGCAATTTTAGCAAAACGAGATCATTCTGGGAATTTACAGGCTAATGTTTAGGTCTTTTTTTAAGGAATGGGACTTGAGATTGAACTTATCACCTTCAGGAAATGAATGGTAAGCAGAAGAGGTAATCGAAATAATAGACCACTGATCCTGTAAATCTATGCCAGTAGATGAAATGATCAGGGAAGGTGTGCTGGTACTCGCCATAGTATCAGTATTCGCTACCCCGGATTACATACCGTTATTCTACGCAAATAGGCAGAAGTCTCTAGTGTTCGTCAAATCACTTTTAAATTATACAGAAATATATTAAAAAACCTCAAAATTGGTCAAAAAATAAAGCAAATAAAAAATTTTGTTTGAAATTTTCGCTGCTTTGTACATTATTTCGCCATAGTTTGAGGGTCATTTGGCCCTGAACTCGCCACCCTTAATTAAAGTTTTGGCGAATACTTGGGCATGTGATCCCCGATTTTTGATATGAAAACAAAGTTTCTGACCAGTTCTTATATTTTTCCTGCTTAACATAGATTGGGAGCTTTTGTTTAACATACAGTACAGACCCGATTGTGTCACTTCCGTTATTTCTTTTTAAAGTTTTATCGACTCTATCAGTCTTAATGCAGCTAAAACGACTTTTGCTTCTACTTCTCCGACGTTTCGGCGTATATTTCGCCTTCTTCAAGGGTTTATAGGCGAAATATACGCCGAAACGTCGGAGAAGTAGAAGCAAAAGTCGTTTTAGCTACATTAAGACTGATAGAGCCGATAAAACTTTAGAAAGAAATTAGTCATCACAGTCGAAAGCATTCACCAAATTACTTTTGTTAAAAAATTCGTTCTCACCGTCCAATTATTGAATTGTTCTGAAAACTTTTGAAGTCCTGTTAAAGTTTCTATCGATATGCTCAATATAGGAATAAATGAACATTGATAAATCAGTTATTTTTTGAAGAGAACCCAAAGAAACAAAATCGGGCCATCTATGTATTGACAGTGATAAAAGGTCTTTAGATTACTTTATCCAGTTTTTTTTTACCGCCAATGGCTACCGCAAGCAGGCTCACTTTCTGGTAGGGATCGGGTTATTTGACAATTGGCTTGGATAGTTTCTATTGAGTGGTCCTAAGGCAAACGTCATATCGTTCGATCCGTACCAGAAAGCCAGGCTATTTGCAGCAGCCATTGGTGATCGTAAAAAGCTGAATAGAAACATTTTTCCCTAGGGTGACGAATACTGATAAACCTCCCCTAAACAGTCTCAAAAATCAGGTTTGTTTCGTGAATTGCTATGAAATTCTGCTGAAATCAATTCACTGGAACGAAATAAAAACGAAAAAAAAGTTGTTTCTGTGAATGTTCGTGTTGACGGAATAATTCGCAATATCACATACCCTTACACTACCGACCGTTGATTCTGCTGCTGCTGCTTCTGCAAACGCGACTGTGGTAGACTTAAAGTTCATAATCCCGAACTTGGCAATAAAGAAGCGAGAATATGTCAGAACTATTGCACCCGGGCAAGCTTGCGGGACTGCCTGACTCCGTTCGGTCACTCGCTTCTGCCCAGCTATGTTTTCTGCCTCGGTTCTCGGTGCGGGTGTAAAATGTGGAAAACTTTGCTCCATTCTTAGCACCGTTTCTGGTGAGTAGTTGCGTCTTAAAAATCTTACACGATGACCAGGCAGCAGGAAGAAAATCTCGGCTCAAGCGTTTTGCTTCACTTCCCGACGAAGCCAACCCGCATGCTAGCCAGCTCTGCAAAAAAGTTGAATTTGTGGAAAATTTATGGAATCCTTACCTGCATTGGACGTCTTTCCCGAGTTGGTTCCTTCCGGTTGATGGGAAGGGGAGTACTTCTTAAGCTCCCTTGTCCCCGGCGCTGTCCGACACGAAAAGTAACAACACAAACATCGCACAACTCGTACTCCCTGACCGTTGACCCTCATGTTCTTGCCATAGCTGTATCTAGTTCTTAGCAGCGGATAACTTGCGGTTCTTCCGTTTGTTTAACTGAGTTCTTTCTTCTTCTCTCCGCTTTTTTCTTTCCAGATTGAGGATGCTATGCTGATGTTCGACAAACAAACCAACCGACACAGAGGTGAGTGTGGCTATCCGGACGATACGACTTTTGGATGGAAGGTGTAATGCTTCTTTCTTTTTTTTTGCGTTCCCTGCGGGATGGTTACGTGTCAACTTGGAGAAGTCTTAATTCTTAAAACCAAAGTACGGTTATCCCGTTCGTTGGTCTAAGGGCTTACCGAAGTTTGCTTATTCCTTTGGTGGGGGATCCGTCACGTCATGGTATGGACGGAATGATGGGATTGAATGCAATTGCGTTGAAGACATCTGCCGTTGGACGATGGGCTAGTTTAAAGAAATGACACTCTGAGTTATACCAGAGGCTGAAAGAATAGTTTCATACACTTGCTCAAACATGTTCACTTATCAATAGAGCAATTTGTTAATTAAACAAATTTGCAGAAGATTTTTAACTAGGACGTTAGTATTAAAAGATAAAACTTATCTGAAATAGTTACATTTTATCTAGATTAAAACTGAAGCGAGCAAACTTATTCCGATTGTGTTCAGCTTATACTTATTGTGTCGAAAATACCAACCCTCAAGCTTTATTTTGATTTGATATAACTGTTCTTATGCCAAACATTACTGAATATCAAAAATCTTTATCGACAAATATCCATGCAACGCTAAAAAACTGTTCTGGTTAAATTCATAACATTCATATATAAGGCTTCCTGTCCTGATCCCACATCTCTGACCGAACACACCGTAACAGTTGAGCACATGTACCCACTTTACTGGAACAAAACCATTATTGGAAGAACAATGTGTACCGCCTACCGAAATTCCACATGAACTCTAGTTCCTCTATTTGGTTTGGACCTACGCTTACATGTGGCTAGAAACTTTCCCGACCGCCGACCCTTGCACATACACACAATAGGAATAATATATTAATTCCTAAATTGGAGATTTTATTTAGATTAGACTATCATTACTACATTAAACGATGCCTGCCAGACGAAGCAAACGGCGGCGCTTTGTGTTTGTGTCGGTAACCCCATTACAGTGTGGGGACTAACTTTCCGGACAAACAACGACGCATTCCGGATTCCGGTGAGCTGGAGCAAGTGGTTTTCGGGCTTACCGAGTTTTGTCCTTTGGTTTTCGATGGGGGCAAGTCAGATTATTTACATTTACATGAACGGACACAAACATCCCCCCCCCCTCCGGCACAATTGATGATGGTGCATTAAGATAGGAACTTCCTGGCTAAATGCGACCACTTAATTCGATTTCGGTTCAATTGGTTTGAATGTCTCCCATTTGGATGGGAGCTGAAGTTTCGATTATTATCGCAAAATTTCGACTGCGTTGCCGAAATTTTCATTCACAATTGCATTCAACGATCAATCATCATCAGACGGACTCAAGCATGGCGAAAGCGATGATGGCGCTGACATTTCCAAGTGTCGTAAAGTGTATACCCTCAAAAGAGCCATCACCATCCGGCGAGTCAAAGCACAAAGAGCATTTCCAGCTCGGAACGCAAATCGTGAAGACGCTATCTTTTTCGACTTGAATGAATTTTTTGCATCCATTGAAAACTATGCGATGGGACATTTCCCATCAATGGTAAATAACATGTACTGCGTTTCGGAAAGGGCCTATCAAACATGAAATTTTTCATTATTTGAAAATTTGTAATTCTAAAACGGGCCTTCCTTAGCCGAGTGGTTAGAGCCCGCGGCTACAAAGCAAAGCCATGCTGAAGGTGTCTGGGTTCGATTTCCATTCTGTTCAGGATATTTTCGTAATGGAAATTTCCTTGATTTCCCTGGGCATAGAGTATCATCGTACCTGCTACACGGTATACGAATGCGAATACGACAACCTTGGCAAAGAAAGCTCTACGTCCTCATTAAACACTTATCTGAGAGGAGGTTCTGTCCCAGTGACCACCAGACCCGTCAGCAATGCTCTCTAATATCACTACAATTTTTGACATTCATAGCTTGCAATAGCTCCAATATCCAGCACGCATGCAAAACAGGACTTCAACTTTCATATCAGATATAATGTGGTTGAAAATTCATGATTAAATTTAGCTTAAATCGATTTTTTGCTAACCTGCTTGCATTCTTCATACAAAATTTTTCTTATATGGAAAAAGACAATACTTTTCTAAACCATAAAAAATCAACTTTTGAGCATCCAAAATGTTATGAACTTTGTTGATAAGTATTGTTAAACACATGAAGTTTGAATTCTGTGGCAAATTTAGCAAATAAATTGCCATACGAGCGTACAAACTTGCATACAAATTGGCTGAAATAGTCAAATTATGCATTTTCATCAGCCGATATAGCATAGCATAGCATAGCATAGACTGACTGTACATGTTGCTACTCCGTGATTGATCGAAACCGGTAAGAATTGCACTACGATCCAAATGAATAAGGGATGGGAGTTTCCGCTTACTCTCGAAGTGCAATTTTAGCAGATCTTATATTATTGATCAATAACGGTGCCGGCCGAGTCCTTACAGTCAGTTGGGATGGGGAAGGAATGTTAGGGTGTAATGATTGTTGCTTCTAGAGACCGAGAATACCTCTGCATCTCCACAATCACCACGGGAAAGGTGTTTATTAGTGAGGGAGGAAAAGATCTGGGAGTCACCTCTGGTCGATGATGCGATCCATGGACAAGGGGGAAATATACGACTTATATTTAAAGCTAGTTTTGTATTTTTGTCTCGAGAAGTTTTTGGTAGAAGCTATCAAAAATACGTCAACATCTATAATGTCGAACAATTCAAAAGATGTTTTTATCAATGACGAAAACTGAAAATTACATGTATATATTTTACATTATATGAAACAGGAATAATGCCGACACTTGTAGTGACGAACTATACATAGTTTGTTTGAAAATTACATATGAGTATTATTGTGCATTTTGTCTCGATATGGTAGAAGTTTTAAAAAAATACGTCAACATTCACAATGTCAAACAATTCAAAAGATAATTTTTTATAATGTCAAAAAGAGAAAAATATATGTATATTGAAATTGAATAAGAAAAAAGTATAATGCCGACACTTATAGTGACGAACCATACAAAGTTTGTTTTAATATTACTTAAAAGTTACGCTTTCAAGAAAATATGTGTTATCACAAGCATGAAACGAACTCATCAGTTGGTAATCCATTCTCGACTGAACACAAAACTGACACTGACAGCAAAACTTCTTGGCGTCCCGAAAACAAACCGTCTTGCTTGTGCCTTCCCAAATACCCACCTAGCAAGACGCTCCAAAACAGAAAAAAAAATATCTTCGGAGACGAAAACACGCGCGAAACCGTGAGCAAAATCTATCCGACGACGCAAAACCGAACTGTCCTGCTTGGGCTTCACGAAGCACTACCTATGCATTTTCATCAGCCGATATCTCAAAAACTATGATATTTTTTAAAACGGCAATGGATGGACCAGCCCTAAATTAGGTAAATAGCTATATTTTGGTGCTTGAGACAAAAACGTGTTCCGCAGTGTTATGTGCGCTAAAAACTTTTCTGGGAAACGGGATGTTTGGGAAATTAGCGTCCGTAGAAACGTCATTCGGAGATACGACAGTTGGGGAAAAGTAGCAGAACCATCAAAACAATATAAGGACTGTTCATTTTATAAAGTGGACACCTTGTGCATGCTGTATGTTTCTTATTAATCAATGAAATTTCAATCGGTTTTTTGCACATCGTTCGACTAGTGTTGTACAATGTTGTGATAATAAAAATTCTCCAAAATAATTAAATTTCACACGAATATGGAACAACGATTAGATCGGTCGATTTTTTGAAGTTATCAAAATCAATAATTGTAAGAAATTGGCTGGAAAATTCGATAATTTATATTTTCTATTTTCATAAAAGGCTTGTTCTTCGAAAGCATCATCAATCAGAAGCCTGATGGAAAAATTGCTTTTGGAGCAACAATTTTAAAGATATAATAAAATCAATTTTCCCGTATATGTTTAAAGATTTTCTTTTAAATTTGAAGAGAATTGTAAGAGAATTTTTTGTGTAAAAGTACGTCCTGACGGAAGTCCTAGTATAGTATTAATATGAAAAATAACTTAAGCCTTCATAGAGTTACTTAGTAAGTCCCCACGTCACATTCAAAGCACAACAGAAACACAATTGCTTTATTCTTAAAAGACCTATCAAAGTACATTGACAATCATCAAAATTGGCAACACTGCTGCAATGAAATCGATTTTATTTCCCACATATTATTTTTATAATATGTTATTCTGAGATTACCAATTGAAAAATTTGGAGAAAACTGTTTACAATTTGCTGTAGATCGATAAATATGCGTACATGATTTTAAAAGTATGAGACTTTTTAGTAGAACTACCATAAATAGTAAAATTTATACTTAAGACTGTAGTTTAATCTCACGATTTAGCTTTCGTTTATACTAATATAGTTTCTTTAGTAATCCAAACTAATTTTGAACACGCTTTTTACTGTTCTCTTTTGCTGGGAGTGAAAGGATGGTGTATCAGCAAATTTGGCCATAAATGGGTAAATCACTAAAGTTACCTAATGTCATAGAATGGTGGAATATAATTGATATTTTCAAAGCTTTACCTTTAGTAGAATAGTAAAGGATACAAACATACAAGTTGTTCATAAAAATAAGGATTTTTGTTTTGCGAAAAATAATGTTAAACTTTGACGGACAGCTTTTTTTAAGAGTTTTTGGAAAAACTATTTAGCTCTTCAACCAAAAGCATTTTCAAAGATTTTATATTTTTATAGCATTTTAGAATAATAGGTCAACGATACACAGAAAACCGATTACGATTTTATCAATAAATAAAAAAGATATAGCATAAACAAAGTGTCCACTTTATAAAATGAACAGTCCTTATATGAGAAAGTTGCGGTGTCCCTCTTGCCCCATAAGACATACTGTTATTATATATGTAAAATTTAATGTCAAAAGGACTTTTTCGAAAAAAATTACTAACAGCTATATTAGATAATTGAAAATCATCAATACTGTGCGGAAAAATCAATATGCTTTGTATTAATTGGGAGTCAAACCTTGTTTTCCAGTCTTACATTCTTATAATATTTCGCATATTTTGCGTTGGTGAGTTAAAGACATTTTTCTAATTTTTTGTACTAAACATTTTTAACTGTAATATTTACACAACCCTCAATTAGTACTCAATTTATACTTATCCTGCGTTAAACATCAAAATATTGATTTGAACTACGTGAAATTAGAGGTGGCACTTTTGCCCCGGGTGCAGGCGTTGCAGAATTCGCTCTCATTTGAGAATGAAGCACGATCAAAGCAAGCAAAGAAAAACATCCCATCTGTTGCGGTCCACGATCGTCATTGTATCGCAAGGTGTAACAAGTCTGATAAATGGAAGCAGCGAGCGAGAGCCCCAACGAGAGAGCGATGATAAAATCCATTTTTCTCGCTTGTTTACCGTTGGGGATAGGTGTTTTTCTTTACTGGCACGATAAACAATCCACGAACTTCCAATAACAACAGTGTCCCCCAGGCTTGGAGCATGTTTAGAGGGGTTTTATCATGCACTACTATCCCCCCAATCTGATCAAACTTGTAGCAGTATACGATAAACAGTCTCTCATAATGTGCAGCATGTTATGATAGTTACAAAGAGCGATACGTGAGAGATTCTCTCAATTTTCTCAGGATTCAATCCCTGCCCGGGTGTCCTTCTTGCCCCATGTCCCCCTACATGTTATCTAGCACAGTTCAACGATTGATTATTATGTTTGATTATGTTTTGCCAAATTGATTTTAAGATCAATCGCATTAAAAGAATTTTGGAGCAAATGACACAGTTGAAAATTTATTTGTCTCAAGCACCAAAACACTAATAATTGCTGAATCTATTGCCGTTTTCGAAAATGTCATAGCATGCCCGGTTTTTGAAACAATTGCTGTTGTAAATGTAGTATATAGTGATTTTATAACTAGGAGCGGAATCGAAAACATCTAAATGTTTTTGTGCGGCTATATCTCAGAGATGGTTCAACAGATTTTAAATTTCTTTCAGGTTTCTCAAGTCCTCTAGCTGTGTAAGGTTTGAAAAAACTGTCCCTAGGGATGTTCAAATTTACTGTAGAGCAATTGAACCAATACATGTTTTTTGTTAACTGGAACTGCATGAGAATCCAGTCAAATCTTATCGAAAAAGTTATTATTTTAAATTTTTCAGATTCGAATAATAAATGGAAAAAAAACATGTGTTTTTAAAAAATATTTCGAGCATTCCAAACGAGGCAAATTTTAAAAGGTCGCTTATTGCAACTTCTATAATCTCTATTGCTTTGAATATGCATGCTACAGGTTTGATATTTTCGACAAAGTGTTTTGCAATAAGTTGCACTACATTTTGATCGCTTTGGTTTTGATCTAGATCACTTATAGCTGACCTAGATCATTTTAATCTCTTCATAATAACACCTTATTAAACTCTTCTTTGTAAAATGTTGTTGATTGAAATAATTTGTAACACTTTCTCAATCTCTTCGAATCCTCCGAGCAGAATCTCATTAGAGAAACTAAAAAGTCGATTGGAGTACCTTGTACTTTTTAATTCCGCCCTAAATGCTTATCTTTGACAGATACGCGTATTTCGAATACCACTTGCAGTCTTCTTCAGTGTCAGTGGAGTGGATACGAGTAACTGGCACTGAAGAAGACTGCAAGTGGTAGTCGAAATACGCGTATCTGTCAAAGATAAGCAAATAGTGATAAATTAAAAGGTACAAGGTACTCCAATCTACTTTATGATTTCTCTATTTGTTCGATTTAAAATTTCTTGTATAAGTGCAGTGATCATGCTTGGGAGGAATATACATTTTTGATCACCCTTCAAATTTATGTTATTGAAAAGAGCTAAGAAATATATATTTTTTGAACTGTTTGACTCCGAGCTAGAGATGGGCAAAAAAAATCGGAGCCGTCCAAAAGATCCGAATCACTCAAAAGAACGAGTGATTCGTGGCTTTTTTTGGCAAAAGTCTAGTCATTTGATCAGCACGGATCAAATAGTGACCCGGAAAAAGAATAAACCGATTCTTTTCTCCTTTTCTCCTTCGTTCGTTTCTCGACTATATCACGCTTGACACGCCACACATGCAAGCATAGTTTTCTGCTACACCGTGCTCTATGCGCTCTCAGCATAAACAGACAAATTTGCCCCGCCCACTTGCACACAGGAAGATGTAAGATAGAGAGAAAAAGTGCCCACTTGAATGACAAGCACATTTTTTTTGCTTCTTCCTTTTGGTTCGGGTAGGGGACAACGGCCGATTGTAACGTGAGTTTCTGGGGACGCATGTCGCGCAACAGGGAGCGAGCCGCTCTTTTTCCGTTCGCTCTTCTTTTGCAAGACGCTGAGCCACTGAACCGGTTACTTGGGAATGGAATGTCGTTTATTTCGACATAAATTCGATTGCAGCAGTCCGGAGAACAATTTTGAGTGATAATAGAAATTCTTGATAACACTCAAAATTTATTTTAATTAAAAACTTCACGAAATTCGAGTTTTGTAGCTTGTTTGCATTTTAATCAAATTTGAAAGCGATAACATGTATTTTTTTCGGCTTACACTGTATTATACAGTCGACTCTCCGCAACTCGATGTTCTATAACTCGATATACTCTATAACTCGATGGATTTTTCGATCCCTTCAAATTCCCATACACCGTGCTCTCCAGAAGTCGATATTTCTATAACTCGATATCTCCATTAGTCGATGTCACGTGAGAGGAAAATTTCCCTCCATAACTCGATATTTATTTTTAAATCCTTCTTATGAGGTGAAACTTGAACTAATTCTTGTTTGAAAGTGAATAAAGTCTTTAACCAGTTAAGTAAGAGTAAAAAAACATGAAAATATTAATTTTGATTTTCAGTAAAAATATGTGATTTTTCGACTATTTGGAAAAAAAGTTTCCAAATATAATTTTTCAAAATGCTATCAACAAAATAATATTGCTTTCTTTCAAAAGTGACCATAAAAGTATTGGAAACACAGAAATTTAATACTTTCATTTTTGGATTTTTTTTGTCTCGGTATGTTCTATAACTCGATAATTCTATAAGTCGATGGTCCCTTGAATATCGAGCTATGGAGAGTCGACTGTACGATTATAGTGAGCATGTTTGAGCAAAACTTTGAATTTTCTATTGCACTCAAAATTAAAAAAAAAAACTACCAGAAACCCTTTACTTTCATCCGGTTTGCCTGTACAACCATTCAAAATATATGTGTAGAAACCAAACATTTTACTTACAGTCATTTTTCCACTAAACATTCCAAAATCTTACTTTTAACAAATTAATCTTTTCTTTTAACCCTCTATTACCCAACCCCGCCTTTAGACGGGATCCCTTCTGGAATTATGTGTAATTTTTCTTAGCTCGGAAATCAAATGATTTTATTTTTTGCTTAAACCTTTAGCCATAACTCCCATACTAGGAAAGTTCCATACGACCTTCGAAACATTTTTGTATTTTGATAAATTGTAATTTTTCATAACCTACAAATGCCTGGGTCTAATTTAACGTGCAATACAAAAATGTGTACATTTTATATTTTTATGCAATCAACTTATCACAGAGGAAGAGCCTGGTGGAATTGAAATAATTTCAAATTGATTTTCCGCAAGTTACATGGAAATTAAAAAAGTTCCAGAAAAAAATTAAAAAATATCAACTACCGAATATTTTTCACGTTACCTTTAAGTGATTTTTTGTGCATAGGCGCTAGTGCATTTGCGTTACTATGTGGTTAGTAGCGAAACAGGCCATGCATGTAACCCACTATAAGTTATCCAGATTAAACCCAAAGGGTTAAAAGCGTAGTGCAACTTATTCTAATCTGCATATCGATTTGATTTGAGGATAAATTTAATTTAATAGTGTATCCAGCCTTGCCTGTTCTCTGTTACTTTAAGAGTGATTCAATTGGAATATATTAAGAATGCAAATTCAATTGCTTTCATTGTTGACGCTTGTATAATTTTCAAATAAACCTGAAAATCGAATCGTTTCACGTCTCACCAGCCGAGTGGAAGTTTGAACAACCACCTTGAAACTAAACTTTACATATACCTCGCAATTGGAGTGAATGGAATATATGTAATGTTTAGTTTTACGATAGTTGGTCAAACTCTAGTTGAGTTAGTATAAGTTAGAATTGTGTCACCAATCTATCTAACCAGAGTCAGCAGTACCTTGCCACACTATTACTGCCACTTCTGTTAACAAAATCAGTAATTTCCAAAAAACATTCAAAAAATATAAATTCGCTTAAAGTTATTCGATTGTGAAATGGAAGTTTCTACATTCCGAGTAACCGTGAATTGGTTCTGTGGATCTGTGTGAACGCTATTAGGCCTTCATGGCGATCTCGATCACATATCATCCGATGCTCGATGAGTTGGAACTCAGGAGTAGGGCCGTTCTGTAGCCACACATCCTGCCACTTCCGAGCCATTTTTGAGTTACAAATTTTCCAGTCATAAAAATCCTCTTTCTTGGTAGCACTTTTTCAAAATGTGTACCAAAATCTGGAATGTTCAAAGATGGTAGCATCTTGACAAACGGACGTGAGGTGATTGAAAGGTGGAAACGGCATTACGATGAACACCTGAATTATGAACGATGGGGATAAAGAGATAAAGATAAAGATGCCATTCAACAGCTCAAGAACATCAAAGCCGCTGTCAAGGATGGTATCGCAGCCTAACTCATAAAGATGGGTCTGGTTTGGCTTGGCCGTGGGTTCAAATCCCCCGTGAGCAAGAGGGTTTTTTTTTCAACAATTTTACATAAAATTTGCAGATCTGTACCCCGCGTGATGAGGCTAATAATTTAATAATCATGCAGATTCAATTAGCGCTCAACTCTGTTTGTATGTATTCAAAAATGTTGAATACAGCCAAAAAATATTGATATGTTGAGAATTGAATTAAATATACATGGACAATATCATATTGGATTGCTGCTTATACTTGCGGAAAGTATCAGATAGAAAAAGTAAGTCTGAAATTGTCAATTCTATTTGCGTTCTTAGCTGGAAATGCTCCAAAGTCTCCACATCTCGTCGCATAAATCTTGCTTCGATTCGATGACCGTTCGGGAGAACCTTTGCCTTGAGTGCCATAGCAGAGTGTCACTCTTTTAATCATAGATTTCGGCTAAAGGCAACCAAAGAGGAACGTCAGACAGCACCGTCTGCTTTCCGAGAGTTCATCTGTCCGTCATCGTCGTAGTCGAAGCTGTCTTTCCAAAAAAGGCGGCAAGAGGGCGTAAATTAAAAACTCAATTTTGGCACTGGTTAGACTCACAGTGAGTGATCCTTCCCGGGAACAGATGGCGACGCCAAGCCAGGTGTATGTAAATTTGGTCCCATGAATGGCTAGAAGACGTATCGACGAATCGACGGCGTTTGGTGCAGACGGGACAAAACGAAGCGAGCTTGCGGCAGGCTTAGAACGAAGCGAACCAATTGATTGATAGACGGATTGATGGATGGAAGGATGGATGAATGTCTAGATGAAATTCCAAAGAATCCTTGTTCAATGGAAAGGCATTGGGAACGGATGGTGTTCTGACGAAAGAGATATCTTGCGGCAATGTCTGTGCGTTCTGTTCAGAGGAAATGTTCCAGATCAGATGAATTACCTGGTGGCAAAGGCTTCACGTGTAGGCTTCCGTCGTTCATTAGAAAGGGGCTTGATTGCGAAATAATAATGGCGGGTTGTTGTGCACGACGATGGAATACTGTTCCGGCACGTTGAGAGGAACATTCCATTCTCACCTTGAGTGATTTTTTGTATCGATGGAATCTGGCCAAGTAGCGATGGTTGTTTTATATAAAAATTTGAGAGGAATTGTCATATACAAACTTAAAAAAGCTATAATTGCAAAGTAATCAATAATAGTCCTAAGACTTGTTAAGATCCTAAATTTTGTGGTGTGCACCAACTTCTAATTACATATCTCCCTCTGATTTTGATTCTCTTACTGAACAATTGAATCACCATGGTTGAAGCAGGCCAAGTCGGTAACAAATTAACTAATAAAATTGTTAAAGGATTACGTTTCTCTCATGGATCCAAATAATGTTTAAAATATTTTGAATTGCAATGCTCGTTCTTTGAATGGTAAAGAAGATGAACTTTTTGATTATCTAACAGTTTATAATATACATATAGCAATTATTAATGAAACTAATTTGAAGCCTGGATCAAAACTCAGAAGAGATCCAAATTTTTTTGTTTATCGTAATGATCGACTCGATGGCGCATGTGTTGGAGTTGCAATCATAATTCATAGGCGTATACAACATCAACTTTTTTCGTCATTTACAACCAAAGTTTTTGAAACCTTGGGTGTTTCAGTTGAAACACAGTTTGGTAAATATACTTTCATAGCTGTTTATTGGCATCTTGAATGCTCTGGGCAGCTAGTAAATTTGCGTCAAACTTCAACGAAAATTGACTCGCAATAAAACAACATTTTTTGTCATTGGTAACTTCAATGTACAACATGGCTCATGGAATAATTCGCAAAGCAATTTCTACGGCAGGATTTTAATTAATGAGTGATAAAACAAATATTTTCAGTTGCCATATTGTCCTAACAAATGAATAAATGCAAAAGTTGATAAAATTTTTAAACCGGTCAAAAATCCTGTAGTAGCGTCTACTTATCCTATAATCAGTAAGAACAAAAAAATAAAGAAAATTAATTGTTTCAATTTTGATTGTGTACTGTACAATAATAAACTCGTAAAAACATTCCACATATAAATCAAAAAGAACACCTCACAGCGTTGACTGCAAACATTCTACTAAATCTTCAGGGAATTTCATCTTCATTAGAAAACCAATCGCACATGTCGTGTTGTGTCTTTTTCTCCGTAAGAGTCCGTCTCCATAAATACGGTAAGAAACAACTCTCTGACGAGTAGACGGTAGAGAATTCCCGTCCGTTCAATCAACCGTCCAATGCATTTTGCATTGAAAGCAGTATGCGGGTGGAGACCACCTACCTGTTTTGTCGTCCTGGGGATGTGTTCCTAATTTTCCTACTGTGGAGCCGGATAAATCGGAAACCGAAGGACTTTTGTTTCAATCCGAGTAGAACGAAACTTTGCATATCTAAACATACGTACGTCACAAGGAGATACATACACATACTGCGTCACTATAGCCCTGATGGAAATAAATCGAGAGAGATTTTGCAAAAAGGCGTATTCAATGTGAAATTTTCTTCAAGAGATTTAAACTACTTGTAGATGGGATTTCGTGAAAATTTCAACAGAATGAATACAATTTTTATGCAAAACAGAAGCAGTTAGGCCATTTTCAACGCTCCCAAACGTTCGATACGATGGGATAAGTTTATTGGCATTTGGATGCCCGATCCCAGTGCTGGGAAATACTTGTTTGTCTGTCTCGTTAAGACTGCTACCTGGTTTTGTGGTTTTCTTCACCACAGGCGTTATTGACTGCTGCTTCTGCTGTAAGCTTGATGTTCGTCCTCGAATCGTGTCCTGTGGGATCTCATTAATACTGAAACCATGTGGGAAATTCAATTTTCATCTCCGGATGGAGGTATCCCAATTTTTTTTTCTACTCTGGGTATGAAAACGAGGGCTTAAATTCAATTAAATATAATCCTCTTTGTTAGGCGATTCGGTTTCGGTTAGATTTTGTTTCGAAATTTATTGCTTTCAAGCTCATAAAAACGGTTACATGTGCCACGCTCCGCGAAAATATTTCACCCCGAATGCTACCAGCGATGCAACCTTAGAATGCTGCAGTTGGTGCATTCAGTATTTTTTTCCTCCAACACCAACATTCCAAGCGCAGAAAAATTCAAATAAATGAATTGAAAATAGTGTACACCCGTTTTTCGGTGTGGTGATGGCAGACAGTTTGTCGAAATAAAACCAGTAAATCTGAAAACATAACAAAATATTCAAGTCCTTTCGGGTGGCAGGGAGCAACAAAAAAAAAACCGAATCAGGACACACAAACGAGGGCTTAGAAACATCAGCCGTCCGCAGCAAATAAACAAATTATTGATGAATCTCCCTGGAGGAGCGATAGGGTCTATCTGAAGCAGGAAGATAAGTTTATGTTTCAAATTTTGTTGTTCAAAAGTTGTTTATTTTCTTAAAATTTTGTTCAAATTCTGTTGAAATTTTGTTAAACCAAATATATTGTTCGAATTTAGTTTGAATATTACAAAAAAAATTATTCAAATTTAGTTCAAATTTTTTACACATGCTGCTTTTGTTCAAATTCTGTTCAAATTTTGTCCAACCAAATATATTGATCGAATTTTGTTTTAATTTAATACAAATTTTATTCAAATTTAGTTCAAAATATTTACAATTGCTGCTTTTGTTCAAATTATGTTCTAATTTTATTCAAACTTTGTTCAACCAAAAATTTTGTACATATTTAATTCAAAAATTTCGCTCAAACTTTTTTTTCGCATTCTGTTCAAGCTTTCTCCAAATTTTGTTCAATTTTTTCGATCAAATTCTTTTCGAATTTTGCCAAAACTTTTTCATCAAACTTTTTGTTTTGCCTTCTGATTCAAGTTTTTACCAAATTTTGTTCAAATTTTGTTCAATTTTTTTTTCTAATTTTGTTCAATATTGTTCAACCAAAAATGTTGTTCAAATTTTGTACAAATTCAATGGAAATTTTGTATTTTTTTTCAATGTTGTTTAAAATTTTGGAAAATAAAATGTTGTTCCAATTTTGCACAAATGCGGTTCGAATTTTGTTAATATTTTGTCAAAATTTTGTTCAAATTTTCTTCAAACTTTGCTAGAGTTTTTTTTTTCAGATGATGCGCTTTAAATTTTGCTAAAAATTTTGTTCATTTTTTTTCGCATTCTATTAAAAGTTTGTGTTGGGGAACCGGGGAATTACCTCCTTCGATTGTTGGGTGGCTCCTCAGCACTCGACCAGAGTTGTGGTTGGGTTGGGTGGGCAACAATTATCCAGGTAGAAGGTTTCCTTTTAGAGAACTCTGAGCCTAGTTCTTCCTTAGTAATAGATGATAACACTCGCGGTACAATAAAAAATACTATATTTGTTTAGAACACAAAACTACACAGACTACATTTATTCAGCTTATATTCTAACATTCTCTTAAACTAAAACACGAAACATTTAAAGTATGGCCGTGCGTAGGCCTCTAACCGGCGCGCCTGCGATCTAAAGGAATGGTCGATCTTAACTAAAACTTGCGATATCGAGAGGCTACTACAGAACCTGCAGCAGGGAGCTCAATGATTAGGTGGATGAGAGTGAGATCTCTCTCCTCTATAAAATCATCTCCTGCAGCATATCCACCACTGCAAGATCAAACGAACAGCTCTCCAACGATCTCCTTAGCTGATATCGCAGTGGCCAGCGAAGCAGGTAGCCACGAATGGTTGTTTACCGTCAGGTCGTCTGGTCCATTTCCACTGCTATCTATAGCCAGCCTGCCTGGCTAATCTGCAGCTATTGTTTGGTCCAGGCTGATGGTCGCAGTTGATTACTGTGATCCAGGGCTATAGTTAGAAGGGGCTAGGGGATGCGATACTGCTTCCCAACAGTTTGTTCAAATTTTCTCCAAATCTTGTTCAAATTTTGTTTCAAATTTGGTTCAAAATTTGTTCGAACTTTGTTCAAATTTTGTTCAAATTTCGTTCAAATTTTGTTCTTTTTTTTTAATTTTGCTCAATTATTGTTCATATTATGTTCAAATTCTGTTCATTTTCTGCAAATTTTCTTAAACTTCAGTTCAAATTTTGTTCAACAATAATACTTGTTCGAATTTTGATCAAATTTATTCTACATTGTTCATCATTTGTAAAAATTTGGTTCGGATTTATTTCTAATTTTGTTCAAATTTAAATTTTTAAAATTTTGATCAAATTTTGATCGAATGTGATTCATATTTTGTTCAAAATTTGTTGAAATTTTGTTCAAATTCTGTTCAAATATTTTTCAAATGTTGTTAAAAATTTAGTTCAAATTTCGTTCAAAATTTGTTCAACTTTTGCTCAAATTTTGCAAAAGTTGTGCTCAAGTGTCGCTCAAAATAAGTTCAAATTTTCTTCAAGTTTTGTTCAAATTTCAAACGTTCTTCAAAGGTACTTCAATTTTTTTTTAAATTTAATAAAAATTTTCTTAATATTCTAATCAAATTTTATTCAAATTTTGCTCAAATTTTGTTCAAATGTTGTTCATATTTTGTTCATATTTTGTTCAAATTTTGTTCAAATTTTGTTCAAATTTTGTTCATATTTTGTTCATATCTTGTTCATATTTTTTCCAAATTTTCTTCAAAATTTCTTTAATCTTGTTCAAATTTTGTTAAAATTTTTTTCAATTTTTTTTCAAATTTTGTTCAAATTTTGTTCAAATTTTGTTCAATTTTTGTTCAAATTTTGTTCAAATTTTGTTCAAATTTTGTTCAAATTTTGTTCAAATTTTGTTCAAATTTTGATCAAATTTTGTTCAAATTTTGTTCATATTTTGTTCAAATGTTGTTCATATTTTGTTCATATTTTGTTCAAATTTTGTTCAAATTTTGTTCAAATTATATTCAAATTTTGTTCAAATTTTGTTCAAATTTTGTTCAAATTTTGTTCAAATTTTGTTCAAATTTTGTTCAAATTTTGTTCAAATTTTGTTCAAATTTTGTTCAAATTTTGTTCAAATTTTGTTCAAATTTTGTTCAAATTTTGTTCAAATTTTGTTCATATTTTGTTCATATCTTGTTCATATTTTTTCCAAATTTTCTTCAAAATTTCTTTAATCTTGTTCAAATTTTGTTAAAATTTTTTTCAATTTTTTTTCAAATTTTGTTCAAATTTTGTTCAAATTTTGTTCAATTTTTGTTCAAATTTTGTTCAAATTTTGTTCAAATTTTGTTCAAATTTTGTTCAAATTTTGATCAAATTTTGTTCAAATTTTGTTCATATTTTGTTCAAATGTTGTTCATATTTTGTTCAAATTTTGTTCAAATTTTGTTCAAATTTTGTTCAAATTTTGTTCAAATTATCTTCAATAATTCCTTAATTTTTCTCAAATTTGGTTAAAATTTTATTCTAATTTTGTTCAAATTTCGTTCAAATTTTGTTTTAATTTTGATCTAACCTTGCTCAAATTTTGATAAAGTTTTGTTCAAATTTTGCTCAAATTTTGCTCAAATTTTGCTCAAATTATTTTTAACATTTCTTCTAGTTTTCTCCATATGAACTTGAATTTCATTCAAAATTCCTTTAAATTAAATTGTATTAAAATTTTGTTCAAATTCTCTTCTAATTTCACTCGAATAATTTGCAAGTTTCCTTCCAGTTTTCCTTAAAAATGCTTCATTTTTTTTTTTTCAAAATTTCCTAAAAATTTAATTAAAATTTTGTTTAAATTTTGTTCAAATTTTATTCAAGCCTTGCTAAAATTCTCTTCAAATTTAATTATTATTTCCATACAAATTTTCTTCAAAATCAAATTAAAATTTTGTCCAAATTTTCTTTAAGTTTTCTTAAAATTTTCTTCAAATTTTCTCAAAATTTTCTTCAAAAGTACTTGAATTTTAAATTTTCTATAAAATATCCTTAATATTTTGTTCAAATTTCATTCAAGTTTTGTTCAAATTTTGCTCAAATTTCGTTTAAATTTTGTTCAAGTTTTGTTAGAACTTTGTTCAAATGTTGTGAAAAATGTTGTCAAAATTATGTTCGAATGTTGTTCAAATTCTGTTCAAATTTTATTTAACCTAAAATTTCCTCGAATTTTATACAAATTTTATTTAAATTTTGTTCAAATGATATTCAAATGGTGTTCAAATTTTGTCCAAATTCTGTTCAAATTTTGTTAAACCAAAAATTTTGTTCAAATTTTGTTAGTTCAAAAATTTTGTTAAAATTTTGTTCATATTTTGTTGAAGTTTAGTTTAAATTTTGTTAATCTAAAAATTTTGTTCGAATTTTGTACACATTTTTTTCAAATTCTGTTCCATTTTTTTATAATTCAGCTCAAATTTTGAAAAGATTTTGTCAAACCAAAAATTTTGTCTAAATTTTCTACAAATTTTCTTCAAATTTTGTTCAAATTTTAATAATTTCCACATTTAGTTCACATTCGTTTTAATCAAATTTTATTGTTATTTTGGACGAATGAATCAAAATTTTTATGCAAATTTTTACATCATATCTTTTCATTTTACATCAGTTTAATATTGATTCTGCTCAAATTTTATTGATAGTTATTTTTCTTGCTTCAAATTCACAATTCTTGTCGCGTTTGCCTCTGACTGATTACAATATCCTTCCCGCATATTTTTTTTTACCGGAAAAAATCTCAAATCGCGGAAAACGCGAAATGATTGGAATAAAATAAATAAATAGAAATGAATTTATCGAAAAGTTATGGTGCGTTGCTGCTACCGGTAGGTGCTGCGATTGAAAGCTCCCCTATTCTTCCGCGTTAACCACGCTGTGTCTGGTTCTAGTCAGCGCAGCGAAGCAAATTGAGTGAGTGTCGAAAAAATAAAACACACAAACACCGAATGGTGGCGCGCGTTGTTGAACTGTGGCATTCTAGAGAAATTGAGGGGTAAATAGGTGTAGGGTGGAGGTACCAATTATGGGAAAAGTAGTGTTATTTTTGTTGAGCAACTTTGAAGGCAATTTGTGTTCATCCATGCTGTTTTATAATTACTCCACTCAATCCTTAGTCAATACCCTTATATTCTAATATCCTTCTATCCTTATATCGTCATATAGAGATTTCAATAAAGTAATAAGCTTCAACAAGTTATTTTCTTTTTGTCCCAATATCTGATTTTTATTCATACTGTTGAAACATTGCATCCATAATTGGTACGCCCACCAGTTTTCTCTTGAAATGTTGCCCAAATTTTGTTCAAATTCTGTTTCAATTTTGTTTAAATTTTGTTCAAATTTTGTTCAGTTTTTGTTCAAATTTTGTTCAAATTTTGTTCAAATTTTGTTCAAATTTTGTTCAAATTTTGTTCACATTTTGTTCCAATTTTGTTCAAATTCTGTTCAAATTTTGTTAAACCAAAAATTTTGTTCGGATTTTTTACAAATTTCATTGAAATTATGTACAAAATTTGTTATTTTTTTTTCAAATTTAATTCAAATTTTTTTTTTCAAATTTTGTTCAAATATTTTTAAATTTTTTTCAAGTTTCGTTCATATTTTGTTCATATTTTGTTCTAATTTTGTTCAATTTTTGTTCAAATTTTTACACGTTACATCCACAATTGGCAAGCCTACCCCAATAGGTACTTGTTAGACGGAACGTGTGTTTCGCAGTCATCTGCATAACTGTGGAAAACCCCTTTGAAGGAGCTGCCGGAGAGGGGGGCCAATTCTGTCTGATGCAGAAAATGCATGATTCATCGACCAAACAGAATTCGCGGTATGCAATATGGCTCTCCGGGCTCGGTGCAGGGAAAAGTGTGAAGGAATATTGCGATGATGTCAGGAGCGATACCGGGGCGAGCTGAGGTTTTCCACGAAACGTTAATGCATATCCGATCGATGACGGTCTGTCGGTGCATGTTGAATCGTGTATTGGATGCAATTGCACCGCATGCAAATTGTTGGAGAGTTGTTGAAAACGAACTTAATAGACACAAAGTCTCAATTTTGGAATTTCGACGGAGCTGGGTCAGGAAGGCAGGGCTTTGCAGACCGAAATCGAATTAAGTTTGAGTAGCACACAATTTTTGGTTTTACGTAAATCGAACACAATTTGATCAACAAAACAAATTTAACATTATTCGAACCAAATTTTTACTTTAACAAAATTCGAACAAAATATAAGCAAAATTTGAATGAATTTTGAATAAATTTTAATAAATTTAAATAGCATTTCAAAATCTAAACAAAATTTAATAAATTTTTGTTTAACCAACAAAATCTGAACAATATTTCAATAGAATTTTAACAAAATTTGAATGAAATTTTCACAAAATTTTTGGTGCAACAAAATTTAAACAATTTTTTTTGGATAAAACAAATTTGAAAAAATAAATTGGTGTGACAAATTTGAGACAAATGTGATCAAAACATGCACAAAATTTGGAAAAATTTGGACAAAATGTTAGCGAAATTGAACGAAACAAAATATTTTGGCGTTACAAAATTTCAACAAAAATTTTGGATAAACCAAATTTGAAAAAAAAATGGTTTTACAAATTCGAACAAAATGTAAACAAAACTTTTGGTTTAACAAAATGTGATCAAAACTTGCACAAAATTTGAAAAAAATTTAAGCGAAAGTTGAAAACGAGTTGAATTGAATTTTAAAATAATTGTAACGAAATTAGAACACAAATGCCTTAACAATTTCTGAACAAAATTTGAAAAAGATTTTAAAATCTTATCTACGATATGTGAGAAAATACCAACAAAATTTGACTTATATTTGAAATCAGTTTGAATTCTTCTAACTAAACATTCAGAAGTCAAATGCCTCCATTTCGTTTTCATACGATCAAACCCATCTCCAGCTGGATGGTGTGACAATGACATCACCAACCACCAATCCAACCGGACGAGAGACCCTTCATCCAAACGGACAACCCCCGAAGCAAGGACTTTTGCAAGTGGGATTTATTTAATTCCTTTTTCCAATCACCACCCGTTTTCCCAACCCACTTTTCGCCCTCGTCGCCTCCAGAATCCGACAACTCAATGCAATAGGAAGACGACAACGACGACTCATTCACTTCGTCGGAAACGGACGCTCCTGGACCTTCGCCCAGTTGTGCACCCGGCCAGTTGCTTTTGGCTTATTTGATCCAATAACTTTTATCTCTTGACCACTTTATTTAATTCAGTTTCAATTTAGTTTTCTGTGAAACTTTAATTTGTAGCTCGGTTTGACTGGGCCACAATGCGCGCCCGATGGCACCCGAGCTGAAATCGATCTCTTTACTTGGAGGGGGAGATGGACCAAAGGATGGAATGGACGTTGCTTCCGTCTTTCTGGCCATACCCGACTAGCTGACTAGTAACAAAATAGTGTCTTGATGAGTTATTTAGTTACGATCATCTTTTATCAATTTGAATATTGTTAAAAAAAAAGATATCACCGGGATTTGAACCAAGACCAAGCGATTTGGACCTGATACCCATACCATTTAGGCTATAGGTACACTTGAAGTAAAACTTGATATATGTTCAACTGGTTCTACGTCTTCTCGGCTTACCTGAACATAGACTTAATGTTCTTTGAAATGCTTTCCATTCCAATATATTTTCCTATGAAATATTAAAAAACAATTTCTTCATAACATTTTTATTACATTCATGATATGACTCGCTAGTCGGGATACCACTTGGAAGTAATCTTCGGGCGGTTCCTCGGAGGGAAACTTGATACAACGAATGTCTCGAAGTAAGACTCCGGATGCTGGCTAAGCGAAATGGAAAACAATTTTCCTCTGATCGAAGGATGTGTTTGGGGGGTGGTAAAAGGACACAACAAGGGCCAGGTGAAGTTTGACTCTTGACGATCGGTGGTCGGTGGTAGCGAGAAAAATGGAAACTTGGATAACATATCATTTTGTACGCGATGGCAAGTTTATTGATTGAAGAGCAAAGCGCGAGGGGGAGGACAGTGTCGTTTCATGATTAATTTGTGCAACTTTTCAACGATCTCGATGCGGTTGTGTCCACCAGGTCTTTGTCGTTTGGGGACGAATGCGCATTTGCTGTCAGTCCGATTGATGCACCGCTGCCTCTTGTATTGTGGGGATGGAGAATGGCAAATGGCTACCAATTGTTGTTGGTCGAGAATAAGGTTTCAATTATAACTTTTTCCGATTTGTACAAATGCGGATTCATTGGATCGTGAAATTGATTGAACTGAAGGGGTATTGTTACTCTATAAGTCACATTAGCTTTTGTATTGCAACGTTGAATTGATAAGAAAGTTTCAAAAGTGTATTGATTCTGGACAAAATAAATTAAGACTGGATTATTGGTTGGTTTTGTTATAGAGTTCAAAAATGGAATTTTGTTCGAATTATTGCATTATTTTAATTTACATTAAAGTAACACTAAAAGTTTATCAAGTTTCATGCAAATTGAGAATCAAATTTGATCTAAATCGTGTTCCAATTTTGATCAACTTATGTCAAAATGTTGCTTAAATATTTTGAAGTTCTAAGAGATTCCGTTCAAACACAATTTTTTTCTTACTTTTCTCTTGATTTTGATTAATTTTCGTTAAACTATTAATTCAATTACTTCAGATTGTTTTTCATATACTGTTCAAATTTCGTTGAATTTTTTTTTTAATTTTGTTAAAATTTTATTCTAATTTTGTTCAAACTTTGTTCAAATTTTGTTTAAATTAGGTACAAATTTTGTTCAGATTTTGTTCAGATTTTGTTCAAATTTTGATCAAATGTTTGTTAACTTTTTGTTCAAATTTTGTTGAACAAATTGTTTTGTTGACCAAATGTTTTGTTGGACGAAATTTTTTGTATCATTTTTTTTTGTGTTCAAATTTTGTTGAGACTTTGAGGAAATTTTGTTGAAATTGTTTTTGAAAATTTTGTTTTATAGTTTGCTTGATTTCATTCATTTTGTTTCTTATTTTGATCAAATTTTGTTCGAAATTGGTTGAATAAAATTTGTTGTTAAAATTGTGCTCCAATTTTGTTCAAATTTGTTGAAGTTTTGTTGAAATTTTGTTGTTATTTTGTTCAAATTTTGTTAAAATTTTTGTTTCAAATTTTGTTCGAATTTTGTTCAAATTTTGTTCAAATCTTTGTTCAAATTGTGTTGAAATTTTGTTGGAACTTTGTTCAAATTTTTTTGAAATTTCGTTCTAATTTTGATCAAAATATTGTTTTATAGTGTGCCCAAACTTCATTCAATTTTTTTTTCTTATTTTGATCCAATTTTGTTCAAAATTGGTTTGAGAAAATTTGTTGTAGAGTTGTGTTCAAATTTTGTTGGGAATTTGTCGAAGTTTTGTTGTAATTTTGTTCAAATTCTGCTTTGTAAAATTTGTGATAACTGTTATTTTTTTTAATTTTGTTCAAATTATATTCAAATTTTGTTGAAGGTTTTTTTTAAGTTTTGTGAAATTTTTTGGTGAATTTAGATCAAATTTTGTTTAAATTTTTGTTCAGAAAACTTTGTTTAAATAAAGTTAAGATTATGTTCTAATATATACCCAATTTTATTTAAATTTTGTTCAGATTTTTTAAAATTTCGTTCAAGTTTTATTCTTTTTTTGTTCAAATTTTTTATAAAAAATTAGTTCAAATTTAGTTCAAATTATATTCAAATTTCGTTCAAATTTTGTTCAAATTTTGTTCAAATTTGTTCAAATTTTGTTCAAATTTTGTTCAAATTTTGTTCAAATTTTGTTCAAATTTTGTTCAAATTTTGTTCAAATTTTGTTCAAATTTTGTTCAAATTTTGTTCAAATTTTGTTCAAATTTTGTTCAAATTTTGTTCAAATTTTGTTCAAATTTTGTTCAAATTTTGTTCAAATTTTGTTCAAATTTTGTTCATATTTTGTACATATTTTGTAATTAAATTTGTAAATTTTACACAGGTTTTGTTCAGATTTTATTCAAATTTTGTTGAAATTTTGTTGAAATTTTGTTAAAATTTCTTTAAAATATCGTGTAAATTTTGTTCAAAATTGAATAAATTTAATTTTGTTGCGATTTTGTTTAAATAATGTTCAAATTTAGTCCAATTTTTTTCAAAATCTGTTGAAATTTTGTTCAAATATTTTTCAAATATTGTTCAAATTTGGTTCAATTTTTGTTCAAATTTTGTTCAAATTTTGTTCAAATTTTGTTCAAATTTTGTTAAATTTTGTCATATTTTGTACAAATTTGGCACAAGTTTTGTTCAGATTTTCTTCAAATTTTGTTCGAATTTTGTTCAATTTTTATTTTACCCATTTTTTTACTATCTCTATCGATTTTAAGCAACGGTAATCGTGTTTGGTAAATATTCGAAAAAAAAACTTTTGAGGACCGACACGTGAGTTTCTCAGGTTACAGTCTTTTCTCATGTTCGTTTTCTCGCTTTTCAAGATAATTCTTTGATGAGCGTCTGAAAATCTGAAAAAATTTTGTGCAGTCGTTTTTGAATAGTGTGATTTTGTTTCTAAACCCTCAAAATCCCGGAATGAACCTTGAATTTTTAAATGGGGATGGGACGTTTCGTAGAAAGACATTTCGCATAAGGACGTTTGGCATAATGGGTATTTGGCATAATGAGAATAATATGCCTTCTTTGAAATGCTACCTGTTCTTGTATGAAACTGGATTATGCGAAACGTCCGTATGCGAAATGTCCTTACACGACACGTCTTTATGCAAAATGGGTCACCCCCTTTTTTAAATGGCCACAATCCAAACTCCAGCAGATCAATTATTTTGAAATAAATTTTGAAGTAAATGCGATTCGTTGGTTTTATATTCCTTGAGTGAGACATCACCCTGACTCCTCCCGCTTCCCAAGGTATCGGAAATAGTGTGGACACGAGGGTTCCAATATTGATCTGAAACGGATATCTCAACATCCAAATGAACTTAAAGGTTGATATTTTCGGCAAAGCGGTTCAGCAGATCAAGGGCCATATGGCGGTAAAGCGTCTGATTGGGAATCCATCCGCTAGATGGCGGTAGTAAAAAGAATTCATCAATCTTCTCTACCTCAAGATCCTTATCAGCTATAAGGTTGGTATCTTTTGCTAAGATTTTCAGCAGATTGAGTGAGGTGGTGTAAAATCTAATTTAGATTTTTTCCGCCAGGTGGTGCTAGCTTCCTAAGGTTCCTTGGTTCTTATAAGATTGGTTTCTTCGGCAAATCTGTACAGCAGATCAGTGGCCATCTGGTCGCGAAGAGTCTGATTAGAAATTCATTCGCTAGGTGGCGCTAGTGAAATAAATCTTCTCTACTCCAAGGTATCTTCGGCAAAGATAGTCAGCAGATCAAGGGCTATTTCCTCATTCTGCTGAATATTTTTACCGAAGACACCAACCTTCAAGCTGATAAGGATCTTTAGATACAGACAACTGCAGAAAATTTGTCACTGGCGCCACCTAGCGGATGAGTTCTCAGTCAATGTTTTCATCTCCAGATAGCCACGAACCTTTTAGCTCATTTGGATGTTGAGATATCAGTTTGAGGCCAATGTTTGTCTTCTTGTCTTCTTGTCTTCTTGTCTTCTTGTCTTCTTGTCTTTTTGTCTTCTTGTCTTCTTGTCTTCTTGTCTTCTTGTCTTCTTGTCTTCTTGTCTTCTTGTCTTCTTGTCTTCTTGTCTTCTTGTCTTCTTGTCTTCTTGTCTTCTTGTCTTCTTGTCTTTTTGCAAATTTATGCTCAGATAGTTTACTGGTTTAAATAAATTAATTTAATTACAATAAAATGAGCAATCGAACCTGTTTAGAACACTGACCCAAACCAACGATCTGATGAATAACACGGATCGCATAATTGGCAGTATTCCCTCGAGGATAAATTGACCGGTAATGAAAAGTGTATGAGCCGAATGCGTGAATTCAATTAGATAATAATTATCGAACGTATTCATCCCGAGTGGGACAGAGGTTGGCAATTTCAGCTAACCTCCCCGACCCAGGCACAGGATACTGACTGCCATAAATATGGCTTAATTAATAAATGCATGACCTTTTTTGCCTGGGAGGTCTAAAAATCGTGCAAACGTGACACATGTCCGATCGGGGTTGTTCGTCGGAGGTCAGAAAGGTGGGTCGGGGTGGTTTGCATAATGATTATAATCACATTTATCACCCCTTTGGCGCTGTTTGGTTCGGATAGTGACCGGTGGTTGCTGCTGCTGTCGATGATGCCATAAATGAATAGATGAACAGATGAACGATGTTCGTTTGGGTTTTCCGATACATGAGGTTTTTTTTCTGTGGGATTCTGGTACAGCAACATTAGCAAGGTACTTGTTGACCACGCACACTGTTGAGCTAGGAAATTAATTTATTACCATTATGGGCCCCTGTAAGTGACAGATCGGATATTTGGTATGTGCGGTTTTGTGGTAACAGGCCACGTGTGATCACGATAATCAACCGAATGGGGAGTGTTCAGCTGTCAAATTGTGTGAGGTTTAGATAATTTTGTGTGATGTTAAATCAAATTTGTTGTATTGAGGAATTGTTCAAATGTTATAATTGTTTTTTTTTTTGTTTCCTTACAGGTGAGTTTCCCGAACAGTTTGAAGATACTATGGAATATTCGAGTGAGTAAACCATGCAATAATTTCAAGCTAATGAATTATTGGAGAAACCTCTTTGGAAATCCTCTGGATTGAAGCAAATATTCGTGTGTGACAGGATTTGAACTCAGGACCCTCAGATTGGTCTTTCTGAATAACTTACGTTTCTCGTGAATACGGTATTCTTAAATAATCAATTTCTGTAATTCTATTGTCCGTAATAATGGACTAACTATAAACTCTTAAGTAAACCAGGTAGACCATGAGTCGTCTTCTGGTCTGCACTTGTAGCGATAAAACCCGCCATCAGCATCCAGCGAATGGCTCACACATTCACCCTCCATCCCCATAGATGTTGCACTTTATTTTAATGTCCCGCCTCAGGGAGAACATGGTGACTCTAAAACCGCGAATCACGAACAGCCAGCGAACGAACGAAAAGTAACGCGGATGTGACCTAAGCCAGTTACTGCCGGTCTGAAATAAAATTAAAACTAATTGTGAATAATAAAGACGACGACGACGACGATGACGCCGAGGACAACGCTGGCTCAGTTACATTCCAAAGGACGACGTCTGTCCGAGCGCTGATAATCGACACCCTGGCACCCTTCACCACGAAACGACCCACCCTACCAAGAGGAACGCATTGTTGTAAATGGGACCAGCGAGCTGCAGCAGATCTCTCTCCGAGGAGGGAATTGTTATTGCACTCTTGGAAGGATTATTCGTCGCCGTCCTGGTCCTGGTCCGTGGTTGGAGGCGTCCTTCAATGGAGTCTTAATGTGCATTATCATAAAACGATACACACACAGAGACAGAGAGAGAGAGCGGGGAGAAAAAAGTGCAAAGAATATAATTTTCCAGTGTACTCGGCCAGAAAATGGGTTCTCGTTTTCACATGCCCTCCCACCATCAGTAGAGGGTGGTGATGGGGGGAGGGACGTGTGTATCACAATGTTTCATGCTGATTCCCGCGTGCTGCATACTGTTTGCGTTCGTTTTGGAGCGGCGGATGAGCTAGAGGCGAGGACCAAAGGATTAGTGTTAGGAGTGAGAGAAGTGGTCAGTAGGGCGATTGGAGGAGCAGGAATGTTTGAAAGTTGTTCCAGCTATTTTGCTTCGTTTCCTTTTTTTCCTGTCTTCCTCTGCAGTGTGGTAACTTTGTCATGGAAGGAATGGATAAGAGGAAAAAAATGGGATTAATTCATCTATGGATGCTTGGTTATCACAAACACTTCCATTTTTCGGATGTTTATGTTATCTTTGAATGCTCCTTGCAAAATTAATCTTCGGTTTTTTATGAACAGTCAAAGTCATATTCCTGAAGAAGATCTATCTTCTTGAAGAGTCTCTTGGTGAATTTCTTCCGATATTTTTTGAACAAATTTTGGCAAGTTTTCAAAAAACTTCTTGCTTGATTTCTTTTCACAGTCAATATTCGGTAGTATCATGGAATGTAAACTCTTGACTCCATGTAAGTCAATATGGACCAAAAAAATGCCCAGATAACCAGAATGTACGTATAACGAAATCACCCTTTGCGTTATGCGATGCTTATATGTGCAAAGTTACTCTTATCTTATATGATGAAAAACAGCATGAAATGTAAGTGTGTTGATTTTACTGCGATCTAAATTGTACTCTTATGCGACTAACAAAGTTGATTTGACAGCTGCTACAGATTGATCCGATTTACTTTGTACGAGTATACGGAACGAAACGAAATGTACGTGTGAACTCGAAAAATAGCGTGTTATGGGAGGAAACTCATCGATCAAACGATTTAATTGTTCATACAATGTGGGTTTGATGCAATTTGTATTAATAAACGACTTTGTTCACAAACTGATATGCGACTTCTGGTTGTCTGGGTGAAGCATTTAGCGAAAAAAAAAACATTTTACAGTCTCTTTAGATTATGCACCAGCTTATGAATTTATATAATCAATCACGGATTTTCCCATAATTTTATTAAGTGATTAACAAAAAATCCAGCATTCCTTTTGTCACTTGTTTAAAAGTCACTGCATCGGAAAATTTCTGCAAAGAAGTGGAGTGCCACATGAAGGTGAATTTTCAAGTTATAAAATATGGCCTTCAGAGAAAACTCCATAACATCGTGTTTGTGCAAAACGTCATAAACATCTACCACCACTCAACTCAGTTATACTACCACATAAACCTCACAAATAATTGTAAGATTGATTGAAGAGAAATAAATAGTATATCGTAAACCTCTGCCATGGCAGGATGGTCAGAAACACCATTGTCTTTCAATAATATCCATACTATCAAACAACGTATTACAAGGGTCCTTCTCGCTGTGCAAACACTTCGTTATTTTCTAACAAATTTCGAAACTTTCAGCACCATTATCTTCAAAATTAAATTTATCAAAACTTTGCAGAACATCAAATTCGTCTAAATTCTAAACTTTCAAAAATAGTTTTCTAAACTTTTAAAAATAGTTTTTTGATGAAAAAAATCAAATTTCTTTGGATTGTGTAAGTTTTCTAGTCGGCAATTGCATTTTTGCCATGAAACGTAAGTTTATAAAGCATCTTGTTTTAATAACGAGTTGAAAAAAGCATATATTTTAAATTAATTAACTATTTATTTAATTATTTAAAAATTATGGTAAAGTCCTTTTTAAAAGTTTAACAAATTATATAACCAGTTTCAGCCATAGAAATAATGTTTAACCGGCAAAAATTTGAAAAAACAACTTGGCGTTTTTCGTTAGAACATCATATTTTTTTAGTTTTTGTTGAAAAACTTGGTCAAAACATTTTTTTTAGTAATATGTGTTGTATGAAAAATTAAAAAAAAACTAAATTTTCTTCAAAACGTGTTATGGTCAAACAAGGATGATTTGTTTAGTACAATGAGGAAAAAATTGGAGTAAACTACTTTAAACTAAAACTAGTTTTGACTTTAGACAAGTTTAGTGTTCTACAAAGTTTTAATAAATTTAATTTTAAAAGAAATGATGCTAAAAATTTTTAAAACTGGTTGAAGAACAACAAAGTAATGTTTATTTCTCTGAAGGTTATATTTTATAATTTAAAAATTCACCTTCAAGTCACTTGCGCCACCTCTAAATGTTAATATTTTTGGCTCAAATTTTGAAGTTCCTTTTTGTTACGATTTAAATTCAGAAGAGCAGACGATTTTTTTGTTTTCAAAAAGTTTTGAAAAATAAGCCGCACCCTAATCTGTATACATATGTCTTTGTAAATGTCTCATCTGGCATCTGCAAAAATTGCCTGCAATACCTCTGCAAAAGTCTCTACAATTATCTCAATAGATGATTTTGCAAAAGTATCTTCTGATGGCACTAAAGATATCTCTACAAACGTCTCTTTCCATGTCTGCAAAATTTTTCGTAGATTTCACTCTAAAATTCTCTGCAGATGACGCTGCAGGCGTCGCTGCAGATCACTTATCATAAGTTTCTTAACCAGTCTCTGAAAAAGTCTTTGTAGATGACCATGTCTCAGCAGATGCACCTAACATATGTCTTTAGGCATTCAGATGTATATCTCTGGAGATGTCTAGTTTAAGGATCTCTGTGTAGAAAGATTTCTGCAAAGAAGTGGAGAATCACACAGTGCTCCACAAGGCTATCTACAAGCGTCTGCATATGTTTTTGAAGACGTATCTGGAGATATTGTCACTGTTAATGTCTCTGCATATAACTGCAAAAGTTTTCTTTAATGTTTTTGCAAATGACTCTGCAAAAATCTCTGCAGAAGTCTGCAGATATTTCTGCAGATGTCTTTGCAGATGTCTTTGCAGATGCCTTTGCAGATGTCTTTGAAGATGTCTTTGAAGATATTTCTGCAGATGTTTTTTTCTATCACAAAGAGGTATCAAAATGTTTAAAAAACCTGCAGAGACCTGGCACTGTGTGGGATTCACTTGCGTGCATATCCACTAAAAACTAGTCCTCACCCTCGGTGGTAACCTGGTCTCCCCTGATTCCACTAGATGCTAGATAGATTCTTCGTGGAGGGTTGTGCATCTGCACTTCTATTACACTGTTGACGTTTTCCCACTTTGTGCCCTTGCACACTGCGCAGGTGTCTCTGCAGATGTTTCTGTAGACGTCTCCGCAGATGCCTCCGAAGATGTCTCTACAAATGTACTTGAAGATTTCTTCGCAGATGATTCTGCAGATGTCTCTGCAGATGCCTCTACAGATGTTTTAGAAAATGTCCCTTCGGAAGTCTCTGCAGGATGTCTCTCCATGTCTCTGCAGATGGCTCTTCAGATGTCTTTAAAGATGTCTCAGCAGATGTCTCTGCAGATGTCTCTGAAGATGTCTCTGAAGATGTCTCTGAAGATGTCTCTGCAGATGTCTTTAAAGATGTCTCTGCAGCCGTCTTTGATGATATCTCTGCAGGTGTCTCTACGGATGCCTCTGCAGATGTTTCTACAGATGTTTCAAAAAATGTCTCTTCGGAAGTTTTTGCAGGATGTCTCTCCATGTCTCTTCAGATGTCTTTAAAGATGTCTCTGCAGATGTTTCTTCAGATGTCTCTGCAGATGTCTCTGCAGATCTCTTTGTAGATGTCTTTAAAGATGTCTCTGCAAAAGTATCTGCAGATGTATCTGCAGATGTATCTGCAGATGTATCTGCAGATGTTTCTGCAGAGGTCTTTGCAGATGTCTCTACAGATGTCTCTGCAAAAGTTTTTGAGGATATCTCTGCAGATGTCTCTACAGATGTTTCAAAAATGTCTCTTCGGAAGTCTCTGTAGGATGTCTCTCCATGTCTCTGCAGATGGCTCTTCAGATGTCTCTGCAGATGTCTCTGTAGATGTCTCTACAGATATATCTGCCTATGTATCTGCAAATAACAGCGTCTTACAATTTTTTCTGCAGATGTGTTTTGCAGATTTCTGTAGATGTTTTTGCAGAATACTTCGCAAATATCTAGACAGATTTCTTTTCAACCATCTCTGCAAATGTCACTACAGAGGTCTACACAGAGGTTACACAGAGTGCCTCTGAAAATGCTTCTGCCGATGTTTTTGCATTATACTTACTCTTCAAATATCACGGCAGATGTCTCTAAAGATGTCTTCACAGAGTTGATAACAAAATTCTGCACAAAAGACTCCATCAAATTCACGTGTTAAACTTGAGATTTGAAAGATATGTTTCTATTTTTTCAGAAATCTCCCTTTAAAGTTCATTGTTTAGAAATTCCATATGTTTTCCATTTGCGTTCTTTTATTGACGAACAAAATCATTCATTGCGAATTGTGAAAAATTTGCTTTGGAATCCACAAAAAATAAACTGATTTTTCAATAGATCCAGATGGAAAACCCTTGGAACTGAATTGGGATGTCCAGTAGCAATTCCACACGATTAAGTTTTTATTTATCCACGTCAATTTGATTGTATGAAATTCCCCAGAACTGATTCATGAGTAACTCTCTAAATCAATTATGGAAGAATTTTGGTAGAATCATTAACAAGGAACAGATAAGAGGAAGGGATCAAGGAGCAAGCTTATGTAAATATGGAAATAAAAGCTGTTATCTGTATTTTTTCTCTAATTGTTCCAAAGAAAACACCTTTCTTACGCTCCTAAAATGGAAGAACGTAGAAATAAACGTTTAAAATGGGGCACACTCGTAAATTTGTAGCGCGCAAAATGTTACTTGACGGAGAATTTCCAAGGATTTCTAAACAAAAAAATATATTTCTAATGGGTTTTGCAAAAGAGGTTCCCCAGTTATTTCTAAAGGGATTTCCAGAGAGGAACTTAAAGGGATTTAAAAGGGATTCTAACAGAGACCAAAAGAGTATCGAGAGATATGTTCATATTTTTCACAAAGCTTTCCACATAGGTTCCACAAGACTATCAATAGTGCTCTAATGGACCCAGCATGGGGGGTCCGAAGAGGCACACAAAAGTTTTAAATTTATAAAGACTCCTTAATGTTTTCATATAAGTTTCTTTAAAATATGGTTACAAATAAACCGTGAAAATTGTAAGCTAAACATGATCGTGGATCGTAAAATAACTGAGGGTTTGCTTAAGGTCTAGATGTTCTTCTCTCGCTCCGAATATTTTTTGATACCATTTAGTATCTTCTAAAATCATTAAATTTCGGAGCCGTAAAAATGGGTTTGAATGATCTGCTTAGGAAGTCTCTGAAGAAATTTTATTGGATTGTTTTGTGTGAAACTATCGAAGGACTCTTTTGTATCCATTCGAACCCTCTGAGCAGAATCGGAATAAAGATAATCTGATTACGAATACGCGTATTTCGACTACCACTAACTGACACTGAAGAAGGCTACAAGTGGTAGTCGAAATACGGGAACCTGTGAAAAGATAATGCAATTAGGGTGGAAGTAAAAGGTTTAATATTCAATCTACTTTAAGATTCTCTCTATTCAAGGACATCAAACATCTGGTTTTGCTTCTGAAGGCATTCCTGAGGAATGCTTATCGAATTTGAAGAAAAGACTTAAGTTTCATAGTTAGTGGCAAAGAAAGCTCTCAGTTAATAACTATGGAAGTGCTCATAAGAACACTGAGCTGAGAATCAGGCTCTGTCTCAGTGAGTACGTAATGCAAAGAAGAAAAAGAAGACTTATTTTTGATATAAAGCTTCCAAAGGTAAACTCCTGGATAAATTTATGAAAAAGCTCATTGAAAAATATCTGGGAAATACTTGGATTCCGATTGTTCAAAGATTCCTTCATAACTTCCAGGTAACTTACTGAAAACAAATTAGGAAGCTCCGAATTGATGGTTGAATGTTAAAAGTTCAAATGCCATTGAAAAGACGCGATTTTTTTTTTTGCTGCAGAAAGTAAGAGCGATAGACAAACGCTTGAAATCCAAAATAAAACAAAGAAGTCCTCTTGCAGTAACGAATCCCTTCAAAATTCTTTTATGTTTGACTCTTGCTGTTATGATGATCTGAGATATTTTGAACCTGGAACGCGGGTGTACAGGTTTTCAAATATTCAGCAGGTCCATATCACTTGCGGAGCAAACAAATTGACTGAATATGTTGAATATCGTTCTTCGGCTATTACGGCCAACTCTCCGCGTATCATCTTATTTTTACCTGCTTGTCGAACAGCAGGCACAAAAGTTGATACACTTTCCATCGTTGTTTTATCAGTTTTGTGAGACTCTCGGGAAAGTTGTTGTTTCGTAATTCCTTGGTCAATTTTATTTGCTATATTATAGTCTTTGAAGGGATGATGCGGTGGAATCTGCTATTTTTGATGGTTTTCTCATACAGTGAGGATCTGATGCGTTAATTTTCACTATGGTCCGGTTTAATACATGTTGATTTCTTGGAAGTTCTCGTTGAGCGTCCTGTTATATTCTTTAGATTCTACATATCAATCTACAATCAAACGTAGGTAGTGATTTTCTCTGCTGTCCGAGTCGTCACCGCTTGCGTTTTCAGCGCCATTCAAGTGTCCATCAAAATACTACTTCCACCTTTCCATCTCTATGGAAAATGAGTTAGATCACATTAATAAATGTTGAAGGAACACCATTTCGTCATCTGTTGAGATTTCGTTCAGTTTCTACATTCGATCACTGCCTCCTGGTATAAGGCTCTAACACTTGCCTCGTTTCCTAGCGACTTCGCGACTAGCTCCTGGCAGGCCGAACTCTTGGCCAACTTAGGTGTGACCACTTGACTCAGAAAGCCTGCATCCCGCTGGTTTCCCGGTGGCTCGCTCGGTGTGCTGCATCTGCTAGTGCTGGCTGTAACCGTCTGTATGTGTGTATTTTTTAATTGAATTTTCTCAATTTAAAAAAAAATACGTTCTCAAGTTTTTGCAGCAAAACTTGCCTATTGTATGGCCTTTCGAATGCCACTAAAAGAAAAATGTTATCGAGCCAACTCCATGAGTTATGAGCATCTAAAAATTTCATAGTTTTTCACTTAAATTTGCTTATAACTTCAAAATCACAAGATTAACAAACTTGCGATGTTCAGCAAACATGTGTATCTTTACTTTCTCTGCAACTCTTCTGAAGACCACATTCACGTAAAACTGAAAATGAAAAAGTTAGACCAAAATAACTGATTTTTTGGGTCCACCCTAAGTTAAAACTTTCAAAATCAATTTACTTAGCTCAAATGAAGAGTTAGATCAAAAGTGCCTTCGACAAAGTTGTTCAAAATAATATTTTCTAAAAGTTTGCAGAAGAGTGCAGCCACAAATTTCATCAAACAAAAAAGTTTGAGTCAAAATTTTAACTTATATAAAAGCCACCCTATGCAACTTTTTTCTTAAAAGATGCAAAACTCAATTACGAATAACTTCTCTGAAGACATCGAACGTCTAAAATCGACGAGAACAGAGAAAACATTTTTTTTCGGGTAAATTGTCGATTCGGTCCATTGTGCACTGTTAGCCGACGTATTCAATCCGTGATCCGTGTCTTGTCTGTTGTTCTGCGCTGTGACTAGTACACTATGATCAGGATTTTACTGGCATCCATCCTGATGTGCCGGCTGGCACTCCAGAGGGCTAAGGCACTTTGAAATCGGTGCTACGTCGCTTGTTCAGGGCTACTTGCAGATGTGTTTTTTTTTTCTTTTTTGTAGAGATTCAATTGAGCCCACTGCTGAACCCCCGCCACATCTTAGGTGAATAATGCTTGCGCTCCTGGTCAGATGGACCAGAAGCTCGGCCCCCTGCCGAAGGAAGTGCCTCTAGGTGATATTCCATACGGCTATATGGAGTTTCGCTTGGAGCATAGCAAGAACCCAATGCTCCCACCTGGCACCGCCTCACTGTAGCTGATGTCAGAAGGACAACAATGCCCAAGTTGCACTATCAGCTGAGTACGCAACCCTTAGCTGGCGGTCTTTGTCATCGTTTGACCCGTGGAAGCGTGAGGTAGGGACTAGTGAGGACCAGAGCTATGTTGGACGCTCCTTCCGGGTTGTTGACTCACCTTTTTGCAAAGTGACACAATTTAACATAAGAATGATAGAATAGTTTGAACATTTTCAAATTGCAAAGTTATTGAACCATTACATAGAATGAAACCAGATTGCTAATGATCACTTACAACAAATGTGGTAAAAAGAGTGAGATTGGCATTACCATTCTGGATATATGAATCAATTTCTTCCCAACTTTGAAAAAAAAAATCTGTGTTCAACATATTCAAGCGGTACCACAACCTTTCAATGCATCCCTCAATCTGTTTAGACAGTTAGCAAAAAAAAACACGCCAAAGCTGTCAATGAAAAAGAACTCCAACCGACCGAACCGGAGATCCCTGACTGGACTGCTCGATGAGACTCCGACCGGTGTGGTGATTCGCTGTGTGGTGACTGAATGTGTGCAACAACAATGGCAACCATTCAGGACAAGGTCCGCACCTCAGGAGCAGGATGGTCGGGTTGCTCGAATGATGGCCAAATCCGGGTGACAATGATGGGAACGACGACGACGTCGACGATGATGACGAGATGTACCAATTTTATTTCGGTCCGTTTAGAAAGAGACTGCGAGCCAGTAGAGGAAGGACCCCTTTTGTCCCCGCCACCCTTTCGGTCCGCATTAGTATGTGTAGTTGACGTTCAGTGAAGTGAAAATAAATACATACAATTTTCGTTTCGTTTCGTTTCAGATACTTAACCGAACACAGCAGACCGACCGACCGACCGCCCGCCCGGCTCTCGTTCTGCTCGAATGTTGTTGGTTTAACTCTGCTTCGGAATAGTACACTCCGCTTTGTGGGGATCATGTCCGTGTCCGTGTATACAGTCAGTAGTGTTGCACAATGGACGGTTGTGTACACTTTTTGTATGTCGAACACGAAGCCTGGACCAGCACCAGTCAGAGTCATTTGGTTTGGTTTCTTGTTCGTTTTTTTCTTCTACGTTTGTCTGTTCCTCTAGTAGTCAAAAGAGAGCTGCACCACGCTGCATCTGTAGTAGGGTGCGGCTTGGGTTTCAAACGTTCCACCGTTTCGTTTTGCTGGTTGCTTTGTTTCCCCTCGAAATCCGTTTTTTGTGCCATTACAGGCAGTGTTGATAGACTCACACTCAAAATCTCAATCAATACGCTCTCCCGTGAGAGCAAACTCATTAGAGATCTGCTTCGCAAATCTCACGCTTGAGATTTTGATGCAAAATCAACTCAATCAACTTTGGCCGTACAAAATGATTCAGTCGCAAAACCCGGCAAAAACTCGTGAAACCCGAATGTTGTTGTTTACGTTAGAAAGGATTAACATAATTTTACCAGACTAACAAGAATTTATTGCCGTGTGTGAGTAAACTGTGGAAATACGAGACAATGAGTTAAAAAGGTGAGACAACTCATCCATGATTTTTTGACTGCTGAGTTGCATGATTGACAACTCACGCATGAAAAATATCAAGCGTGAGTTGTGAGAAATTGAGTTTTTCACAACACTGATTACAGGTTGTCGTTATATTTTCTCTCAGCAGCATAATCGCTTGAAAACAGGCCCACATTAGACCGGATATACCCCTGCATCTACGCCAGTTCATGCGGGAAGGTATACAAAGGTATTTTTTTGGCAGAGAGGCTTGTTTTTGGTAAGCAGACTGCCTATGTATCAGGCGTAGGGAAATGCATGCTTTACCGATGGAAGAATGGAAGCGTAGGGAAACGGTTTCCGTCTCTGGTTTTAGCGATTGTTATGAACGGATAGATTGAGGATGATAAATGAGGACTGGAAGCTTGAAGCTAATGAAAGATACAACTACAAAGTACGATAATAGGGATGGACCTGAGATTGAACCCATGACCTCACCATCTCTAAATTCTAATATTGTTTTTGTTTTTACTCTAAGGAAAAAGAAATTTGAATTTTGAGAACTTTCGAATCGAAAGCCGCACCCTAATCTACATGGGTAAAATGAGGTTCGAGGTCACCAGTAGCCGGGTGAGGATGAAAACGAATTCTAATGGTCAGTAATGTTTCCTGGAGCTCTGGGGTCGTCTTTGCTGCTGTTGTGCATGTAGACTTTCGCTCGACTTGTCTCACACGGGTTTCGGTCGTCTCTGCGCTCTGATGGGATTTGGGGGTTTTCCCGGGTGGCAATATTATGTGCTTTTGCCAGGGCTTCTCGCTTGCCTCCCTGCCATGGGGCTGTTGTGTTGATGATAGTGTTTAAGAATGCTTTTAGTGGGTACAACATCAGTGTACTTGATAAGGGGATAATTTGCGACCGAGGGGAGTTGTGCAGTTGTAGAAAACGGCAGTAGCCAAGTGCTTGATTTGGACACGATGGGTGATTTTGAATTGAACGTGATTGCAACGAGTTGTCAAAGGGGGACAATTAGTGTGTAAACACCGGGTAGCAGAGAGCTGTGGTTGATGGGACGATGTTACGGTTTTGTGAAAAGTATAATGTTTTGTACGAATAAATGTTATCAAAGATGTTAACATGTAGCAAGATTTTAATCATTTAAGTGTAGCCAATTAGAATAACATGATTTGGTCGCGAAAAACATAAACTCTTGAATGTTTAGTAAGATTGAAAGGTTTTGATTGTTGTAAGAATCTACGTCGGAAGGAGGACCTAACACAATTGTAAGAATCTTAAGAAGATGACTACCTACTTTTTACATCAAATTCCGGACGCTCTTCTTTCTATGGGAATCCTTTACAACGAAATGTTTGAATTTTTGCTGTTCAAAAGTTCTCACTTTGGAAGCTCATTTTAATATGCATAGTCCATAGTTATCTTTGAAAATTTATAATTCCCAACTACATCAGACTCCTTTTTAGTAAAGTGACCAAACGTCCCGAATTATCCGGGACAGAGCAATTTTTAACTTAACAGCACTGTGTCAATACTGTTTTTTTCAATAAACTTAGAATGTAGTACATGTCTTAGAATGAATATGAATGCAAATTGCACATCAAACACCGGCAGCGGAGATGGAGATGAGATCTGACAAGCGTCCCGGATTTTTTCCGGGACACTTCCGGTCACATTACTTTTAAGTAATTTGAAGATTCCAATTGATGGTTTGACATTTCTAATGTTGATTTTCATGAGTTGAATCAAAGTGTCCGGAATATGAGGTGAAGTAAGGATAACTCCGAAATAAGAATCATGAAATTTTACACATTTCGAAGTACCGTCAAGCTACCATTCACCGTGCATTTAAGAAAAATTTGCACTTCAAAAAATTATATAACTTTTCCAAATAATTTGAAGCGCACTAGAATACCACTACGTAGCGTGCAATTATATAGTAATTCAGGGAAAAATCTAAAACAAGTGATGCATAACAAAAAATTACTCAAAAATTATGTTTGAAAATGTAATGTTAAGGTCACCTCGTACCGTTCTATGTCACCATTTACCGTGCACACTTGTGCACCATTCACCGTGCGTATAGTTCTCGTCATGATTAAATTTTGTATCTTGAAGAAACGTTGTTGATGGATCAACTATGTTGCTAATAGTGTGCGCACTCATTTTTAAGAGTATTCAAATCATCATTTGCAATAAAAACCATAAAAAAATAAAATTGTCTAAATCATTATTTTTTCATTAAAACCGTTATATGAGGTTTGACTGTATTGTCCAAACCATTCCATATTCACTCAAAAACTAAATATGAAGTACAACAACATAACAATAAATCTAATATTACCGAATAGTTTCATGCCTTTCACACTAATGCACGGTAATAGGAACCATATATATTGAAAAAGGTCTATTCAAATTCTAATTTGCATAAAATATTATTGCTCGTACGATGAAATACATCCTACTTATAGTATCCACAGTGGAAACTTGTTGAAATTTAAAAATATTTCATACTCTATCGTTAAAATGAAAAAATGTGATTTTTTGGCGTTTCTACTAAGAGTGTTGAAAAATATTTTTATCAAAGAGAATGCACATGATTTTGACTACATAAACTAAGTTTTCGAAAATTTTTTGTGACAAAAACTACTTCATTTCATCAGTTTTATCTTATTTTGCTGACAAAAGAATAATTTGTGAAAATTGTATGAATATTCTGTAGGAATTTGTATACGTGCACGGTGAATGGAGGCCGCACGGTGACTGGTGACTTAACGGTATTTAAAATTAGTTATGTTGGGGAACCAAAATCATCACCCAGCTTTCAAAAGTTAAGTATTTGAAAAGCCCGAATACGTGGATGAATCATAAAGAATGATTTATTTCATAATTAAGCACTGAGCCTAAATTTCCGTAATGTGAACTAAATCGGTGTGCGATAATGACCAATTCGACCGAAATATGACCATATTACAGCAAATTCAGTCTCTGTACATGGACGAATACTAGCGCTAAGTTGTGCATCAATATGTATTGAGAAAATATAAGCAACTTGCCTATATTTTCGTGTAAACGGTTGTTTAATCTTGTGGAAGTGTTTTACACGTTAATTTTCGCTTTTTGAGAAAAGGTGTTACCTTATTACCACGATGCCGTTTATGGGCCTATGAAACATCACTTCGATTTAATGTAGCACAATACTTTGAACCGGAGGCAGATTGATCACTACTGTACAACATTTGTTGTATTATCCTTAGGAATTAAGTCATTGTCAACTTTTTCGGCAAAATCAGTACTTTGTTAGTGTATTTAATTGATTTTCTAATGAAATAATATTTAATATCTAATGATTTAATATTTAATATCAACTGCATTTGCATCCCCTGCATCAGAAAAAAGACGTCAACATTTTTACAACTCTCGTGTTTGCTATTTTATTTCTAAGTTAAACATTAAAAATCAGAATAATACGCCCAAACGTACGCTATTTTCCTTTTTTGAAATAATAAGAGGGCTTTATTATGGGAAAACAATGCTTTTAATGTTGTATGACCTAAAAATTAAGTTCTGTAGTTCACACTTACACAAACACTTTAAGTTTGCATGTAGTCTTAGCACCAGCGAATTGTTTGGTATTGACTTTTTCAGTAGTATTGGTGAATCCTTCAAAAACTGTGTATTTTTCCAAATAAAACTAAGTTAAAAAATTAATAAAAGTTCAAAACTATCATCAAATGTCCATAAAATTTAAAAACATTATTTTCTGATGAAAAAACCTGAAGTTTGTTGCCACAAAAGTCAATTTGGCCAAATTGGGATGTAAAATTGTGAAAAAATAATGAAATCGTTGGTGAGTTTTGATCCCACGACTCCCAATACGCTAAACTTGGCGCGTTAACCAACTGCGCCACAGAACGGGTAAAGATTCTGCAGTGCCGTCGACCATCCAGTGGCGCAGTTGGTTAACGCGCCAAGTCTAGCGTATTGGGTGTCGTGGGATGGAAGCCCAGTTGTGTAATGTTTTTGATACCAACAAGACATTCAGCAATTTTAGGAGAAAATGCTTTTTGGTAAAGACATGACCAAATTCGTCCCAGTGATCAATTTGACCCTGGATTATGGTATGTACTTTGTGTTGATCCCTGTTTTCAGTATTTTTGGAGAAATTTATTTTTAAAATTCTACCAACTTTACAGAAATTTTTAGAAAACTTTCAGATGAATTCTGGCAAACATCTGGAAAAGAAATCTGAGTCTATCAAAAACTATTGAGGACTTGTTGCATAAGACTTTTTTGATGAAATTCGTAGAGCAATTTTTACAGGATTTTTTTTCTTGAAATTGACGTTTTCTTTACCATATTCATAAAACTTTATTTATAGAAGTATTTTGGAGAAGTATTCGTAGAAGCTGCTTGAAAATCAATGGAAAATATCTAGGTGAATACTTTGAAAATTGGAAAACTCTCTGGATTATTTTTTGTAGGTTACGCTGAAAAACTATTTGAATAAAATCAAAAAATTAAAAATTTTCCATTTTTTATTGAAACAACTAAAAGCAATAAAAACAAAAAATTAGGAAAAATATCAAAAAGCATTTTAGAGGGGTTTTTTTCGATAAATTTAAAAACGAGTTATTGGCATTATTTTAAAAACAATTTCTTCGGAATATTTTCAAAGAAGATTTTGGAAAAGTTTCAAAAGCATTAATGTTATTTCTCTATATATGAAATCTTATTTATACAAATTATTGTAGGACAAGAAATTATTATCGTAAATTGATGGTTGTTTCTGAAGGAAATTTGAAAAATATTTAGACCAGTTAGACCACCAAGTGTCGAATATTGTAGTCAAATATTCATATATTTATTACATGCAAATGACCAAATTTTAATGCCTGATCGATAGACGCACCCCCGCACATCAGGATCTGACTGAATTAATAGACACTATTTTCCTTTCTCTCTTTCTTTTATTTATTTATTTATTTATTTATTTATTTATTTATTTATTAAAGTGGTGTTACATCAATTAATTTGATAAAACCTCGTTAACGATGTTACGCCAATTTACTCGGTCCATGGCTGTGTCTCTCCAACTTCGATTTTGGCCCACGTTCTCCAGATCTTGTTGCACCTGATCAAGCCCCCTCGCTCGTTGTGCTTCCCGCCTTCTTGTGCCAACCGGATTCGACGCGAACACCATCTTTGCAGGATTGTTGTCCGGTAGTCTTGCAACATACCCTGCCCAGCGCACCCTTCCGGCTTTCGCAACCTTCTGGATACTGGGTTCGCCGTAGAGCCTAGCGAGCTCGTGGTTCATTCTCCGCCGCCACACACCGTTCTCCTACACTCCGCCAAAGATCGTCCTAAGCACCCTTCGTTTGAACACTCCAAGTGCTTGCAGGTCCTCTTCCAGCATGGTCCATGCTTCATGTCCATAGAGGACCACCGGTCTTATAAGCGTTTTGTACATGGTACATTTGGTGCAGGGGTGAATCTTTCTCGACCGCAGCTTCTTCTGGAGCCCATAGTAGGCGCGACTTCCACTGATGATGCGTCTCCGTATTTCACGACTAACGTTGTTATCAGCCGTAAACAAGGATCCGAGGTAGACGAAATCATCAACCACCTCAAAAGTATCCCCGTCTATCGTAACACTGCTTCCCCGGCGGGCTCTGTCGCGCTCGGTTCCGCCTATCAGCATGCACTTTGTTTTTGACGCATTCACCACCAGGCCGACTTTTGTCGCTTCACGTTTCAGGCGGGTGTACAGGACTGCCACCGTTCCAAATGTTCTGCCGACAATATCCATATCATCCGCGAAGCAAACAAATTGGCTGGATCTTGTGAAAATCGTACCTCGGTTATTAAACCCGGCTCTCCGCATGACACCTTCTAGCGCGATGTTGAACAGCAGGCACGAAAGTCCATCACCCTGTCGCAGTCCCCGGCGGGATTCGAACGAACTAGAATGTTCGCCCGAAATCTTCACGCTATTCTGCACACCGTCCATCGTTGCTCTTATAAGTCTTGTGAGCTTCCCGGGAAAGCTGTATTCGTCCATGATTTTACATAGCTCTTCGCGGTCGATTCTCTCTTTCTTATAGTCATTCAAATATTAAAAAACTCATTTTCTATTGTTATATACATGTAGTTCAACTTAAACTTGATATGGGTTAGTTTTTCGTCGAGTGTTTATTTATTTTCAAATATTGAAAACATAACACCCAACCAATAAACCAATCGTGGAAAAATGTATTTTGAACTAAAAATGTCTAAATTTTCGTATAAAGCTCCAATTATAATGTGTGACTAAACGCAAAATTCAAGCATTCTGAAATGTTTTAAAGTTCTACATTTTCGTACATTTTGCAGTATATTTACAAACACAACTAAAATATTTCAGTTTGTCCAACAAAAACACATGTAATAGGTAGTGTTGAATTACGAGCTTATTACAAAAAAATCTTGAGTAATGGTCTAAGAATACTTTGTTTAACCTATGTAAAAAATGAAGGGATTTCTGCTAATTATTTTTTTTTTATTTATATATTTGAAACTATCATTATTCACATGAGATTAACAGCGAGTTGAAGTAATTTCGCAAGTAAACTAATAAATGGTAATGAACATTTAACCACCAATTTGTATAAATCTTCGACGATCAATTACACCTAATGTGATGACATGAAAAGACCCATGAAAAAATTTCTGTGAAATTTAGGAATAAGTTGTTGGCATAACTACGTTTCCCAGTGGCAAGTTTTGGAAAAAAAAACTGGTAGATACTTTTAAAAGAAGTTTTGGAAGTTTTTTTTTAAGAATTCCTGAGGTTATGGCAACAGTTATAACAAGAATTCTGGAACAATTTTTCGACAATTTTAACCTAGCAGCAATTTTTGGAAATCTACTTGCATTGCAAATCCTGGAAGCGATTTTAAAGTTTTTCTAAAATTTTAGTTCTGCGACAACAACAAAAAACTGCAAATTTTTCGGACAATGTAGGTTAATTTTTTTCTATCTTTATTAACTAGATTTTTGGTTTGGTTGGTCGAATGACGTTTGGTCAAACAACGTTTAGTCAAATGACATTTGGTCGAAAGATCATGCAGTTGAAAGGACATTTGTTAGATTGGCATTAAGACATTTCGTCGAATGACATTTGGTCGAAAGTACATTTGGTAAAAAAAAACTTTTGCTTTTGAACATTTCATCGAATAAAGTTTAGTTGAATGGAAATTTGGTCGAAAGTTTCATTTGAACTGGTTTATTGAAAAACCATTTGGTGAAATTGATTATTGTTTCTTAAGTTTTGCAAAGTTGGTGAGATACGTCTTTTTTTTGAATAATCTGAATTATTAACTGTTGTTGAATAATTATATTTTCGAATTCCATACATCTATGTATTTCTTTATGATTTGAAGACATGACAATATCTAAGATTTTGATGATTATGCAAATTCAAAGTTCATTTTCATTAAAAGTTCATATAGTAGAAGTAGTTTTTTTTTGTACGTTGACTGAAATATTTAGAGCTAGTGAATTTATTGTTCATTTAAAATATCTTTGAAAAATTTCTCAACATGTTATATTATTATTCAACGATGTGAACATGATGATTTTATAAATTTGTTATTCCTTTGAATATCAGCGTTCTTCGTAATGAACTGCAGATCTTCACCTGACAAATTACATGTCAAATCGGTCAGTCAAAGATTTTGACCATCTTCGATTTGCAGTAAATTTTGCACATATTTTTAGTATGATGCAATAAATGTTTTCCATAGAAAAATCGACCATTTTGACTCAAGAGTTACTTTTGAAAATGGCCTATAAATTTTTGCATGCAACTTATTTGAAAAAATCGAACTCCGAAACTGTTGGTTTTAGAGAAAAATGTTCTATGGAGAAGTTGTAGTGAACCGATCGGCCTACAAGAAAAAAAATAAACACTGAAATAATATTTTATGTTTTTTCATGAAAAATTCAAAAATAAAACTTAAATTTTAAATTGCACAAAAATCCCAATCATAATATTTTTTTTTAAATTTCACCATAGAATCTTGATAATAAACACAAATTTTTATGAAGGAGAAATTTTGAATAACAAAGTTTTTCTAAGAATAACTTTTGGTCGAATTTCGAAATTTTGATTTTTTGTCATTTCTTTTGACAAAAAATCAAAATTTTGAAATAACTTGCTGAAATTCTAAACAAATTTCTGATAGAATCCATACAGAAATATTGAAGGAACTTCAATTTTTCTGTATGGATTCTTATGTAATGTAGATCGAGCCCACTCTCCTTGGCACAACGCTTCTAGTGCTTGAGGGCGCAAGCCGCAAGATTCATATTTTTATTTAGAAATTATTGAAGATATCTCTCAAAAGTGTGCTGTACATTTTCTTTCCAGAAGGTCTTCCTGAAATCTTGCTGAACTCCCCTAATATTTGAAATGGAGTTTAAGCTTCGTCATAAACAATCAAGTATTTGGTACTTAAAAGTAGTAATAGTCTTAGCATAAAATTCATCTGCTTTACGGAATTCGCTCTCAATTGTTTTTTTTATGTTCCAAACCAGCTATTTCTCCCCGACATAAACTCAAGACGAGCCTTGCTTGATCGAGTGATTAGAGTCCGAGGCTGCAAAGCATAGCCATGTCGAAGATGTCAAGGTTCGATTCCCGGTCGGTCCAGCATCTTTTCATAGTGGAAATTTGCTTGACTTCCCTGGGCATAGAGTATCATCGTACCTGCCATACGATAAACGAATGCAAAAATGGCAACTTAGGCAAAAAAAAGCTCACAGTTAATAATGGCACTACCGAAATAAAAGAAAACTTTTTGAATTTTCACAATTCACAACACATTGCAAAACGAAGAAGGAATCGTCAATAAGGCGAGTAAATACCATTAAACTCTAATATGTTGCTTATTTTGTGACATGACAGGTAGGCCTATTTTGTCTGCTACTTATAGATTTCTTTAATGTCGAGCGCCCAACAAAAAGTAAGTTTTTTTTCGGTTTAGCTATGAAAGGATACTCTACAATGGTTACCGAAAATCGGCATCATTGTCCCGGTGCGTCCGGAACCATCCATGGACCACTTTCTGGATTCCACCCAGCAGCAGCCGCATTAGCACAGGAAATGCATGAATTGAATTAAATCGCGCCTCTGCTTATCAGATGATGACTCTGCTGTTGCTGCTGCTGCCGCAGTGCCCTGGTCTGGTTCCGGACGACTGACTGCATCCAGCAACTCTAGCTAATTCATAATTTGTGTACACCGAATTGGTGCTTTGGAGAGCACCGCCGCCGTTGCTGCGTTGAGGCTTCCGGAGCTGTAAATTGTCATAATCGCTTATTTTCGCTTCGTGCTGGAAATCGAGCTCGGTGGAGCACCCGGAAGCACCATCCAACGCTCATGTTTTCTGAATCGCATCCCTAATTGGCCCCCTCTCGAAGGCTTCGGGGCCTCACCCAGCACCGGCGCGATGTCTGCAATGGCGTTTGTTTGCTGATTCTACTGCTGCTGCTGCTGCTGCTGCCGGGTGATGATGGTGATTGGTGACGATGATGTTGTCAATTCAGAAATTCAATTTGCAGCACATTATTTCCGATAAATTGTGTGTGTGCACCGCGCCGGACGGTGTCCGCGAATGTTGTACTGTGGAACGGGGTAGCTTTGATCGTTTTGTAGATGAAAATCAGATTGTTTCTGCATTTGTCACAGTTCAAAGATTGCATGAATGTTCTTTTTAAATGCACCTATAGTATTTTTAATTGTTTAACGTCGATTTTAATAATTCATATATTATTTGTTCTTCGGAATTTAACGGTTGACAGTATTGGTGGACTAATAACTACCGCTTCTGTTTCATAAACAGAAGGTCGTGGGTTCAATCCCAGGTCCGTCCCTTCCTCGTACTTTGTAGTTGTATCTTTAATTTGCTTCTGTCTTCTACTCCTAATTCAACACATCTAATCTATTGGTTCATAGAAATCGCTAGAACCAGAGACGGCCATAAGCCCGTTTCCCTACGCTTCCATCCGTCCATCAGTATAGCACGCTTTTTCTTACGCCTGATACATTGGCAGTCTGCTAACCCAACCAGCAAGCCTCTCTGCCATTAAAGCTATATTACCCCTATACCGTGCGGTATGAACTGGTGTAGATACAGGGATATATTCGGTCTAATTAAGGCCAGTTTCAAATGCAACATCAATTATTCCTTCTTCCCTTCATGAGTCAGCATTCTGAGAGGTAAATAGAATGAGAATATTAAGAAGATTCTGATGAGAATTGTGATTTAATTTGATTTTTAGGAAGGGTTTCTATTAAAATCCTGAGGGAATTTTGATGAAATTCTGATGCAGTTCTAAGATGGTTTTTTCGAGAGTCCTGAGAGGATTCTGATGTGAATCCTAAGAGAATTATTATGAGAATTCTGAGAGAATTCTGATGAGAATACTAAGAGGATTCTAGCGAGAATCCTGAGAGGATTTTGACGAGAGTCTTGAGAGAATTCTGACGAGAATCCTGAGTGGATTCTGCCAAGAATAGATGATACTGATAAAAATCGTGAGAGGATTCTGATAAGAATCCTGGAAAGATTCTGGTTAGAATCCAGAGAGAATTTTGACGAAAATCTTGAGAGAATTTTGACGAGAATCTTGAGAGGATTCTGAAGAGAACCCTACGAGGCTGAGAGGACCCTACAACGCTGAGAGGATTCTGACGAGATTCCTGACACGATTCTGACAGAATTCCTAAGAGGATTCTGATGAGAATCCTGAGACGATTCTGATGAGAATTTTGAGACGATTCTGACAAGAATCCTGAGAGGATTCTGATGAGAATCACGAAAGGTTTCTGACAATATTCCTGAGTGGATTCTGATGAAAATGCTGATAGGATTCTGACAACAATTTTGGAAGGATTGTTATGATAATCCCGAGAGAATTCTGATGAAAATCCAGAGAAGATGGTGATGAGAATAATTAGAGGATTCTGACTGGAATCTTGAGAAGATTCTGATGAGAATCCTGGAAGGATTCTGACGAGAATCCTGTGAGGATTATGACGAGAATCCTGAGAGGATTATGACGAGAATCCTAAAAGTATTCTGGCGAGAATCCTGAGAGGATTTTGACGATAATACGGAGAGAGTTTTGACGAGAATCTTGAGAGAATTCTGACGAGAATCCTGAGAAGATTCTGCTGAGAATCCTGAGAGGATTCTGAAGAGAACCCTGTGAGGATTCTGACAAGAACGCTGAGACAATTCTGACGAGAATCCTGAGACGATTCTGACGAAAATTCTTAGACGATTCCTATGAGAATCCTGAGAAGATTCTGTTGAGATTCCTGCGAGGATTTTAAAGATAATCTTGAGAGGATTCTGGTGAGAGTCCGGAGAGGATTCTGATGAGAATCCCAAGAGGATTCTGGTGAGAATCCTTAGAGGATACTGATGAGAATCCTGAGAGGATTCTGATGAGAGTCCTGAGAGGTTTCTGATGAGAATCCTGAGAGAATTCTAATGAGAATCCTGAGAGATTTCTCATGATAATCATGAGAGGATTCTGAAGAGAATTCTGAGAGCATTCTGATGAGAATCCTGAGAAGATTCTGATGAGAATCCTGAGAGAATTCTGATAAGATTGAGGAGAGGGTTCTGATGAGAATCCTGAGAGCATTTTGATGGGAATCTTGAGAAGTTTCTGATGAGAGTTCTGGGAGGATTCTGATGAGAATCCGGAGAGGATTCTGATGAGAATCCGGAGAGGATTCTGATGAGAATCCTGAGAAGGCTCTGATGAGAATCCTGATAGGATTTTGGTGAGAATCCTGAGAAGATTTTGATGAGAACCCTGAAAGGATTCTGAAGAGAATCCTGAGAGGATTTTTAAGGAATCCTGAGAATATTCTGTTGAGAACTTTGAGAGGATTCTGCTGAGAATCCTGTGAGGATTGTGATGAAAATTTTGATGAGAATCCTAAGAGGATTCTGATGAGGAATCTGAATCCTGAGAGGAATCTGATGATTACCTAGAAGGGATTTTGATGAAAATCCTGCGAAGATTCTGATGAGAATCCCAAGTGGATTCTGATGACATCCCTGAGATAATTTTGATGAGATTTCTGTGGAGATTCTGATGAGAATTAAAAGGACTCTTATCAGAATTCATAGATGATTCTGATTCTAATCCAGAGAGGACTCAAAAGAGATTCCTCAGAGGATTTTGTTGAGAATCCTGAGAGAACTCAGGTCTCAGGTGATGTCTCTTGTTTTTGTTTTTGTGCTTGAAGTGAATTCTGGTGCGAAATACTAGAGGCTCCCAAGAAACTTACAGAGATTCCAAAGCAACTATTTCACTGGCTTTAATAAATTTTCAAATTTAACGAGGAAAAGTTTTAGGAATGCTGCTTTCAAACTTTATAGAGATTGCTTTTACAATTCTTTCGAAGAACACTTCCAGAGACTTTCCTGGTAATTTCCAAACCATAAAGTTTATCAATGATTTTGCAAATTACGTTTTGAAGAATTTTCTCCAAAAAACCTTGAGTAGAGTTCAGGATTCCAATATTGGACTTTAAAATGAGCTTCCACTGTGCTATCTGAATTTTACTTTCTGGAATCTTTTTATGATACCTACATGTTATCCCACAAGAAAATCCCCAAAGATTTATATAAAAGCTTTTGAGAAATTTAGTTTTTAGATTATTATAGAAAATCATACATATTTCCAGAAGTACCTACACCAATGGTTTAGTTATTCTCCCATTTTTTTTTTGTAGGGATTCTTTTAAGAATTTATTTACAGTATTTCCAATCAATTTCACCAGAACGTTTTTTAAGAAATTTTTTCAAAAAATATATGGCGAACTCTTTCAGGAATTCCCTAATAAACCAGTAATTTTTCATGAAGTAACTTCACAAATTTCCTTATTATTTCATCCAGGGATTACTTTTTCTATTATTAAAAACATTTCTCGTTACAATTCACGTAAAATCGCCAAAGTTTCTTCGAAATTTAGTTTAAAGTTTCACATAAGCAAAAAGTACAGCAATTGTTCTCGGAATAATATCTAAATGGAAAATGCTCACTTTATGGCTCACTCACCTATATCACGAGGAATTAAAAACAAAAGTTTAAGGCAAGATTATCATAAGAATCCCTATAAAAATTCTTATCCCTTATTAAATTTCTTGATTCCTGTTTGGATTTTCTCTTGTTTCCTTTTTCTGGAATGAGTTCCCTGAAATTCCTTTTTTAAGACACTCATACTTTTATATTCGAATACAGAGCCTTAAATGTTCCAGATTCCAATAAAAATAGCTCAAACATTAAGTCTTACATTTTTACTCTAAACTTTTGCATTTGTTTTTTTTTTAATGATTAACATAAATGATTTTAGTGCTTGTTCATCCTGTATTTACTAAGTTACCCCGTTTAACGGTACCGACCATCCATCGAACGAACGACGGCCGGTTCCGATACGATTTTTTTCCGGTACCAATTCATTTTCGTCGTTGTGCTGATCAGTTTGTGTATTGAATTAAAACTTGTTTGTTCTGTTGGTGCTGCTGCTGCCATCGGGATCCATTGGGACGACAACGGCCAACATTGGAAAATAGATTTGTTTATCGGAGTCGGGTGATGAATGCGCAATTGGGACATATGCCCAGGCAAACAGTGGCCATCGGTGAACGAAAACAGGAAATCAATTGAAATCGGGGGAGTCTAACCCCCCGTTCCGAGTTCGTTTTTTGTTAGTTCAACGAATGGGTTAATTGAAACAGTCCGATTTTGCTGACGAGTTATCCCAAAGTTGGATTGAATTTCAATTGAGACGAGTTTTTTTTGTAAATACAGTTTGCTTTAGAGCATTCTAGTTTAAGAGCCTTTCACAATTGTTAACTAAGAGCTTTCTTTGCCAAAGTAATTGTTGAAGAAATACTTAAGTAATTATGTCATAAAAAAACTTTTTATGACAAGTTTCTTATGTATTTATTGTAGAAGTATATTCAAGAACCACTGAAAGTGACTCAAAGCAAATAAATAAATAACTATCGAAAACATTTTAAAAACAAATGTGAAAGAAATTCAAGTTGTAAATCCCAGATTGTTTATTAAGCGAATACCTTTTTACAAGAAATTTATGGAGAAGCTTGTTTGAATAGTTGATGACAGCTTTGTGATAAATTATGAATTTCGAACCTGAATCCAGTTTGAACAGAACACCTATTCAAACGCGTTCTTGAAAAATCCATAAAAGCTGTAGTCTTACGTTGAAGTGGACACCAGTTGAAGAATCATTTGCCCAGTTGCATCTGCAAAATATACCAAATTCATCATTTTCCCCTAACCCGCCAAACCCAAGTGAACCCAAGCTGAGCCGAGAGCCGATAGCCGAGAGGTGCCATTTGAAAAATCTTCGACTTCCGGATTTCCTTCCACTTGGCGGTTTTCGCCGCGGCGCTGCAAAACAAAACAATAATTCAATTCTCGCTTCCGGACGCGCCCGGGAAGGAAACCAGTGCCAAACCACAAACCCTATCCCCCAATTTCCACCACCCTTCGTCGTCAGCCATCTAAACCAAGACGAGCGGGGAAAAAAAAGCAAAAACAACCCATCCAGTCAGTGGTGGTGCGCGGTTTCTTTCGCATCGATGCTGCCTCAAGTCCTGCCGGACTGCCGAACGGAGAGCGGGCAAAACCGGAATCTGATTTATGATTCCACCATTTCTAGCCATTTGTTCCAGCGAGAGCAAGAAGAGCTTGGCCCCACAAGTTCCTCCTTGGGCGCTCGATCGGATGAATTTCTTCGAGACGGGACCGAACCGATTCTCGTCTTAACCTTTTTGCAGCCGCGCTGCTCTTGGATTGGAAGACGTTTCCTGCTGCTTCTGGTTCTTCTGCCATCATAATCCCCAACCGTGTGATATCGAGCGCCCAGAGTGCAATATTTTGTCTGCCCCAGCTCTTGGGCGAGGTGTATGATTTATGGTCGTAAATTTCTGCTCGTTTTGCTTTGCTGGTTGTACTGGATAGAGGCTAAAGGAGGGCACGTCTTCGGATGAAATGGCTCCTTCAGAGCTGTAGAGACGATCGGAGATTTCGTCTAATCGTTACCATGGATTACAAGGTTGATACGGTGCACTTGAGATGGTCGATGTCAATCTGGCGATTATACGCAATTGCGCTCGATATGGGGTTTTCTTAGGTTTTGGAAATTCTGTAACATATCCCAGAAAAGCATTCGCCCGAATAAAACTAACGCCCAAAATCCTAGACTGACTGGGAATCGAACCTAAATACCTTCAGCATGGATTTGCTTGCTAGCTGCGTATGTTACCACTTGGTTAGGAAGGCCTCAATTCATGAAGCTGTCTTCTTATATTTTTTTAATTCAAATCCATCAAAATGTTTTGCATGAATCCTTGTCTAAATCACAGAAGTTAATTTTTGTATAACGGTTAAACCTTAAAAACTTTCTCATACAATCTTTTGTTGAGTTTATGAATCTGCTTTTACAAGAAGTACTGGCAGAATTCCCTGCCACTTTTCGGAAAAAATGTAGTTGAAATTGCTGCAGAAAGAATCCTTCAAAGATTCACGATTATATAATTGTGAACTGAAATCAGGAAGAATCTCAAACAGAATACCTGGAAAAAGTTCAGGAAGAACTTGTTCCATTCCAGTCTTTCAAGCTCCATATAACAATTTCAGAGGATTTCTCTAAATTCCTTTGCAGGTGTTCGAAAATAGTTTTCAGAAGAACAATTGGCGAACGCTCTGAAGGAAATCATGGACTATATCTTAAAAGAATAGAAAATAAGAATGACATTCAATGATTTTTTTATGATTAAATGTAACAAACTGTGAAGGAATCCTGCAACCTGCTCAAGAATTTCTTGGAGAATTTTGTTGGGAACCCCCCAAAACATATTTTGGAAAATCGCTGGAGTTATTTCGAGCAAATTTCTTTTAGAAATGGTAAAGACATTTCCAGAAGATCCCTGAAGTAGTCCCTGAAAATATTGCAAAAGAAATTTCAGGAAAGTTTACAAGAAGAGTTGTTGAAACATTTGCTCAATGAATCTGAAAATTTTAACATTAGGATTCGCAAAAAGCACAAAGAAGGAATAAGGACTTTGAAAACCATTTGTTGCAAAAAGGGAATTTAAGAGATATTCCATTCAAAAAATAAAGAAGGATTGTATTGAAATAGTGACAAAGTTTTATAATAATCATCGTATCAAAATTTTCTCAAAATTCTCATCAGAATCCACTCAGGATTCTCATCAGAATCTTCTCAGGTATCTCATCAGAGTCCTCTAAAAATTCTCACCAGAATCCTTTTAAGATTCTCATCAGAATCCAATAAGGATTCCCATCAGAATCCTCTCAACATGCTCATCAGAATACTCTCAGTATTCTTATCGGAATCCTCTTAGGATTCTCATTGGAATCCTCTTTGAATTCTCATCGGAATCCTCTTAGGCTTCTCATCAGAATCCTCTTATGATTCTCATCGGAATCCTCTTAGGATTCTTTTCGAAATTCTCTTAGGATTCTTATCAGAATCCTCTCGGGATTCTCATCAGAATCCTCTGAGCATTCTCATCTGAATCCTCTTAAGATTCTCATCAGAATCCTCTTAGGATTTTCATCAGAATACACTCAGGATTCTCATCATAATCCATAGATTCTCATCAGAATCCTATCAGGATTCTCATCAGAATCTTCTCAGGATTCTCATCAAAATCCTCTCAGTATTCTCATCAGAATCCTCATAGGATTCTCATCAGATTACACTCAGGATACTCATCAGAATCCTCTCAAGATTCTCATCAGAATCCTCTTGGGATTCTCATCAGAATCTGCTCAGGATTCTCATCAGAATCCTCTAAGGATTCTTATCTAAATTCTTTCGGGATTCTCATCAGAATCCTCTCGGGATTCTCATCAGAATCCTCTTAGGATTTTTAACAGAATTTTCTCAGGATTCTCATCAGAATCCTCTCAAGATTTCTATCAGAATCCTCTCAGGATTCTCATCAGAATCCTCTAAGGATTCCCATCAGAATTCTCTTTGGATTTTCATCAGAATCCTCAGAGGATTCTTATCAGATATCTCTCAGGACTCTCATCAAAATTCTCTTGGGATTCTCAACACAATCTGCTCAGGATTCTCATAAGAATCCTCTCAGGATTCTCATCGAAATTCTATCAGGATTCTCATCGGATTTCTCTCGGGAATATCTTCAGAATCCTCCCAGGATTCTCATAAGAATCCTCTCAGGATTCTCATCGAAATTCTACCAGGATTCTCATCGGAATTCTCTCGGGATTATCTTCAGAATCCTCCCAGGATTCTCGTCAGAATCCTCTTAGGATTCTCATCAGAATCCTCTCAGGATTCTCATCAGAATCCTCTCAGGATTCTCATCAGAATCCTCTCAGGATTCTCATCAGAATCTTCTCAGGATTCTCATCAGAATCTTCTCAGGATTCTCATCAGAATCCTCTCAGGATTCTCATCAGAATCCTCTCAGGATTCTCATCAGAATCCTCTTAGGATTCTCATCAGAATCCGCTTAGGATTCTCATCAGAATCCTCGTAGGATTCTCATCAGAATCCCCTCAGGATTCTCCTTACAATCCTCTCAGGATTCTCCTCAGAATCCTCTCCGGATTCTCCTCAGAATTCTCTCAGGATTCTCATCAGAATCCTCTCCGGATTCTCCTCAGAATTCTCTCAGGATTCTCAACTGAATCCACTTAGGATTTTCATCAGATATCTCTCAGGATTCTCATCGAAATTCTTTCGGGATTCTCATCAAAACCTTCTCAGGATTCTCATCAGAATCCACTCAGAATTCTCATCAGATATCTCTCAGGATTCTCACCGCAATTCTCTCGATATTATCTACTCAATTCTTTTGAGATTATCATCACAACTTGCTCTGGATTCTCATCGAAATCCTCTCAGGATTCTTATCACATATCTCCCAGGATCCTCATCGAAATTTTTTCGGGATTTTCATCACTATCTACCCAGAATGCTCAAGAGAATCCTTCCAGGATTCTCATCATTTTCTCAGGATTATCATCAGAATCTTTTTACGATTCTCGTCAGAATCCTCTTAAAATTCCCATCAGAATCCTTTTCAGATTCTCATAAGAAATTTCAGAGGATTCTTGTGAGAATCCTCCAAGGATTTTTATCAGAATCCACTCGGAATTCTCGTCAGATATCTCTCAGGTTTCAGTTCTTCTGGGATTATCATCAGACTCCTCTCAAGATTCTCATCAGAATTTTAAAAATTCCCATCAGAATCCTTTTAGGATGCTCTTCAAAAATTTCTCAGGATTTTTAATAGAATCCTCTCATTCTCATAAGATTCCTTACAGGATTCTCGTCAGAATCCTCTTTAAGATCATCATCAGAAATATATCAGGATTCTTATCAGAATCATCTCAGAATGCCAATCAGAATCCTCTTAATATTCTCATCAGAAATTTCTCAGAATCCCCTCAGGAATCTCGTCAGAATCCTCCCAGGATTCATCAGAATCCTCGTTAATCCTCGTTCCTTCTTAAGATTTTCATCAAAATCCTCTTAAAATTCTCATAAGAATCCTTACAGGATTCCCATCAGAATCCTCCTAAGATTCCTTTCCGAAATTTCCCAAGATTCGTATCAGAATCTTCTCTTGAATCTTAACAGAAACCTCTCAGGATTCTCATAAGAATCCTCTCAGAATTCTCATTAGAATCCTCTCAGAATTCTCATAGGATTCTTAATATGATTCCCATCAGAATCCTAACAGGACTCCCGTCAGAATCCTCCTTCAGATTATCATCAGAAATATATCAGGATTCTCATCAGAATCTTCACAGAATTTCTATCAGAATAATCTCAAGATTCACATCTGAATCCTCTCATGGTTCTCAACAGAATCTTCTCAAGGTATTCATGACAATCCTCTCAGTATTCTCATCAGAATCATCTCAGGAGTCTCTTCAGATCTTTTTTAGGATTCTCATCAAAACCCTTAAAAAATTCTCATCAGATTTTAACTTTCTGTGAGTTATAGTGTGTTTGTTGCTATTGTGTCAGAGTTTTTGCTTTGTCAAATGAGCTGTCCCAGAAGAAAAGTTAAGAAAAGTGTTTTTTTTATTAACCATCACTCACAGGCAAACTTCAGTGGGCTGGTCAAACAGTATGAATGCCTAAGAAAAAAAAACTTAAACTACAGTTTAGATGCTTATATATGGATTATTAATATCATGAAACGTCGCAATCACATGATCATGAATAAATGCGTTTGGACGCTGAGGGATTTATTGAGAAATATTATGGTAAATCCTTAGACACCTACACGTTAATGCTTCCAGTGGATTTGCTCTTTGAAGGGAGCACCACACTAGACATTCGGACTAGCATGCAATGCCCAGTGGCACTGTCGGAAAACATTCCTCACGAAAAATTTTCCGGGAAGCGGGAATCGAACCCACACTCGACGCGACTAAATGCTTGGTAACACTAATCATACAGCCACGAAACCCACCTAGCCGATTTTCTAGTTGGTTCTCTGCGCCATATCGTTGACCCCGGTGAATGTGTAGTCAGTCTAAGCTAAGTAACGAGCTCTCGCACAGGTTTTAATTGAGTTTTCTTTGTTATTTTTTTCAATAAAAAAGAGCCCACAATCTAGAGAAAACTGTGTTATTTTAATGATGTTTTTTTTTTTCTATTGCTTAATAGCAAGAATAACTATAGAATAACCTTAGCAAACCTACCTTGATACCGTGTTGAACGAAACATCTTAAGATAGTTTGAGGCCTCTAGGCCCTCTTCAATTGCTTACAGCCATTGTATTAGTGACATCCCACGAATCTGTACCACTATATTGGTGACATTCTACCTCTTCCTGGTTATGCCTTCCAAAGTGCCATTTCTTTGCATGACAGATCTCCTCACAGTACCCTCCAGTGCAATGTTGAACAATAAATGCGAAAATCGAAGCTCAAACCTTGTCGGCAATCTGAACACTTGATTTCGAACCATTCAGCATTGCACGAATCAGCCTAATTAGTTTCACTGGAAAACCATATTCAGACATTATATACCACAGCTCAATTTCTTTCACTCAATCGTTCGCTGTCTCTAAATAAATAAATAGTCAGCAAATTATAATCCCGGAAATAATCTAACATCATTAGCAAAGTAAACATCGGGTTCGTTGTAGAGCGGCTCTCATGAAAACCAGCCTGGTATTCGCCAACGAAGGACTACTCGTGCGGTCTCAATCTGAATCAAACAAGATGTGCGACAATATTTTGCACTCCGAATTCAGCAGGATAATCCCACATATCGTCGCATCACACGTCTTCTGGCAGCATTCTTCACGTCTGTCAGTCTGTGGCACTCTTCATCGAACCAGTCGCTCTACCTTTTTCGTTGACCAGTACTAATCACGTTCTGTGCTGTTTTGCCGTATTCAAAGCGATTTGAAAAAACTTGGTTCTAATGCGTGTCATCTTTTCGGGTAATGATCGTTTCTACTTGGGCGAATGGAATTCGGGCATTTGTTATTTGGACGCTTGGAATTTTTATGAATTATTGTCGGGGAGTTTTAAAAGCAGCTTCAATAATAGAACAATTTCTTAAAATACGAGAATTTGTTTCAGGTAAATTGGTTGCTATGATTCCATAACTCAGCGTGGAATAGAGTTGTAACCCACCCAACTAATTTCCCTGCTTAGTCACTCATAATTACCGACTGTAACAGTTGCAATAGAACTTGACGTCTATTAATTAGAACCCAGCAGACCACCGCAGCCATCGCACGTGTGACCGCAACGTTGTATAAGTCACGGATCCCCCAAACGGTCATCTGTCGTCGGTCGGTTCGGTAGCCTACCATCCATAAAACTGTCCCACCCCCTCAACAGAAAACCCCATTACCGCCGCCGCATCTGTTTTGATTGCCTTCATTTCGACGAATTATGATTGCGTAGGTGCCCTACATGGGTCGGTTCGACATTGTAGCCAGGAAATCAAAAACACCCATAACTGGATACCCCTTCCCCCCGGCAGCAGTGCCGCACCGGAGGTGGTGGTCAGTAAAGCTGCCAAACCGAACCGAACCACCAACCATTAAAAATGATTCATACGCCCAGGTATGAACGCTACGGATCCGGGCCCGGAAAAAATGCGGCGGTCATTTTCCGCTCTTTCTATGCCGATCCGACCGACCTGATAGGTAGTATGTAGCACAAGGTCTGCCCGATCTGGCGAACGATGGGGCAATAATGATGGCACCCTGGTCATCTTGATTTTATGGCTACGTATCTCCGAGCCAGGATTTCGCCAGGTTGTGAGCTCAACGTTATTGTTTGTCTGGGTTGGTTGTTGTGACTGTTTTATGACAGTTATGGCCAAGGGATTGGTGCAAGATTGATGCAGGATAAGGCGAAAAGTAAGAGATCTTTCTCATAACCTTATGAATATCATCAGAGTGTTCCAATATAAGGCATCGATTTGAATGCTTGTGGATGCAATTTCGAGTTGGAATTGTTTTATTACCTAAAGAGATGTTGATTATCTAACAGACAGCTTCTATGTAGGCTAGAGTGATTTTTGTTGTTTATTTTTTTATTTAACGATATTTTACACCATTCAGATGATGTATTCGTATCAGAATAAATTAAATTAACATTATGTACTACAAAAAAAAAATTTCACAACTTTTCATACAACTTAGTGTCTTGTAGAAATTTTATCAGCTTAGTTTCTCACTCATCATCGTTTTTCAATGCACTTCTTAAACTGTTAGTGTTTCATATTTCTTTCTGACATCGTTATACTTCTGGCAATGTAGTACAATGTGGCGTACGTCTAAAGTAGTGCCACAGCATTCGCAGTTTGGAGGTGATTCTTTTGACAAAAGAAAACTGTGCATTAATCGTGTATGACCTATTCGAAGTCGTGTTAGCACTCGCTGTTTGGCATTGTTTTCACGATCTCTCCACCTGTGAGTATCAAATTTGATTTCTCGGAGTTTTACGTCCCGGTATGTTAACCATAGCCTTTCCCAATATAACCGTACTCCTATTTTTATATCTCTGAATCGGATCCCTGGGAACCGTAATCCGAGGTCAAATTGATCATTGTGGCGAATTTTATCAGGTCAGTACCAAACACAAATTTCTTCCAAGGATGCTGAATTAATACTTCACAGATATTGCACTTTTTCTACTCTATGGACCTCTAGTGCTGATTTTGAACAATTATATTATGTTATAATTACCTCCATCAACTCAATGAAAACAAAAATGAAAAAAATATTTGTTATATGTAACAAATCTTGATATAATTGTGCTACAATTTTGATGTAATTCACTGGTCGGGTTTACATTGGCTTTGTTAGTTGCCCGACGTTTCACCAGTCCCTGAGGATGAAACAATTACTGTGTCGAAATGTCGAGGAAATAAAAAAGCCGTTTTAAGAATACAGACTACGTAGCCAAAACGCATACTTCAAGCGTGTCCTAGAATAAAAGCGTAAGTAAAATTCCCGATTTATCTTTATCGTTCCCCTCTTCAATGAATAAAGCTGACAAGATGCAAGTTTGTAGGAATTTTTCCATCCCAGGGCACTTGACAGAGATGCTATCTTGCGTACTGCTGCGAAAAAGTTCTGAGAAACTTGCATATTGTCAGCTATTTTAACTGAAGAGAGGATCGACGAAGAGAAATTGATCATGTTACACCCTATTCTTTTTTCACACGCTAGACTTGACACATTATATCTATAGTACATATTATTTTCATTTCCCTTTAGTTTAGTGGCTTTTCGCCCTTGACGAGTTCGCTAATAAACCTTTAGCACTTATTCGATGCTGGGTGGTTCTCTGGGAAGAATCTAGAAAAATTTAGAACAGGTTAGCTGGAGAGTTTCTGTTTAGTCTGATTGAGGTGAACGGATTTTTTGCCATCCGCATGTAACATATTTGCCCAATGATTTCTATGATTCTGATAAGACGGTAGTAGTAGCTCTAAATTATTGTATTAACATGTTCCTCAAATCATCCATAACTAAAACATGAGGTTATATATGCTAGATTTCTGATAATATCTTTGAGATTTTCAAACGATTCTGAATTAATATTCTGAAATACATAAATATTCTGAAGAGAACCTTGAATAAATCCTCAACAGCTTGTGAAACTGTTTTCCTGGAAATATCCATGGAAGCCTTCATTTAAGTCTGACGAGGATATTAGTTAATCCTTTCTCAGGTCTCAGCAGATGGTCTCTCAACTTCTTAAAAGGTTCTTTGATAAAATCCTGGATAGTTATGCTAAGATATTTGATTAGGGTGGGGCTTATTTCCAAAAATCTTCCGTAGTCAAGATTTACAAAGTGGAAAATGATCATCGGTCTCAAAATAACATCCTGTGAAAAAATGAGAATTTTTGGTGAAGGTTTAGAGGTGGCGCAAAGGGCGTATGTGCAGTTTTCCCATTTTAGTGAACTCTGAAAAATTTTGGTATGCTTTTCAGCTTATTTTAGGATTTTAGGACCCTTAAGGGCAAAAAATCACCTCAAAATTGCGATATCTCCACTCCTTTACATGATATTTGACGAAATATATTTTATGCATGCGATTTTTGGCCCTTAAATAGGATACGCTGGCTGATTACTATGAACCCAAATAAGCATATGAATAGCTGGGGAGAATGCCTATGCTAGTAGAATCGAACAAAGAGCAAAGAAGAATGAGAGAAATAACAAAGAACACAGAGTAATGTAAGGTGGGGTGGGTTAAACAGGTGGGAGGGTGAAACTAGTGATATCTTGAGTGTAACTGAGGAATCTTTAAAAATCTCGATTTTGCGCAATGGAGAAAAGTTCCAGTAGTAAACGATGATTATATTGACTTCTATTTAATATTACCGTTTTGTCTCAAATTCCAAACAGACTCATATTCCGAACACTCGGTTTGCGTATGGCGATGAGGTTGAAATGTATCTAGTTCAGAAATATTTTGAACAATTTTTCTTCAAGTAGGGGAAGAGCAACAATTTTTGAACCATCTCTAGTTTTCGACCCATGCATACGATTTTAGATTACTATTTATGGAAAAATTTCGGTAACGGCTAAAATGTCCTCAACTCCATGCGAATTTTCATCATTATTCTCTTGGTAGATACAGATCAATGCATGTCCACTTTACTGCTTTAGTTCAATAATCGTTTGGTTGTGTTTTTTTTTTCCTGAATGATGATGGCAATTTATCGAAAGGGAACGTTGCAAAATATACATCCTGGAAATTCAGCCTCACGCAGTATCTATTGAGTTCATAACCAATTTATATAATTATTTATAAATACATAGAACATCCTGTGGAAATTCCTTCATGTGGCTCTGTCGCAATTCCTAAAAAATATGTTTTAGAACTGTGAGAGGTTTGCAATCTGAAGTGCTTTATCTCTTGCACCCTATAGAAGTTCGTGCACTAATTTGAATTTTGACCACCGATTTTTTCCTTCTGCTGTTGTTTATGTACATCGATTTCAAATACAGATGTAGAACGATGTATTGAACTTCAACTGCATTTTCGTTCGTCCGAAGTTGTGTTGAAGGTGTTGTGGCGAAAGTGAAGTATTGGAAGCCCAAACGCAATTATTTGCTGAAATGGCATCCTAATCCAGAATTCTAAGAGGAAGTGTTATGAATCTAAAATCTTCCACTTCCTAAAAAACTACTTCTATTTGTATAAAGTGTACGGATTTTGAGCCTGTATGGACTAAGGCCCCCTCTGTTATTTCTTTCAGATTATAAAAGCAATTGCTGGTGTTATATCAAACGGACATTCTAAAATACTAAATTAGTGTTAAATTTGCATATAATCACATCTCATACATCCAACCGAGATATTTTCACGGTTTCGTAGTTGATTCTAATATAATATCATCAGTTACACCCTCCCACCTGTTTAACCCAGCCCACCTTACATTCTTCTGTGTTCTTTGTTCTTTCTCTCATTCTTCTTTGCTCTTTGTTCCATTCTACTAGCATAGGAATCCTCCCCAGCTATTCATGTGCTTATTCGGGTTCATAGTAATCAGTCAGCGTAACCTATTCAAGGGCCAAAAATCGCATGCATAAAATATATTTCGATATCATTCAAAGGAGTGGAGATATCGCAATTTTGAGGTGATTTTTTGCCCTTAAGGGTCCTAAAATCAAGTGAAAATTTTGAGTACCAGCCAAAATATACAGGTCCAATGGGTGGGTTCTAGGGGCTTTAGGACATTTCGTCGAATGACATTTGGTCGAATGACGTTTGGTCGAATGACATTTAGTCGAAAGTACATTTGGTCGAAAAGACATTTGGTCGAATGGTCGAATTGCTTTGGAACTTTTTTTTGCTGGAATGATGTTTGGTTGAACGGAAGTTTGGTTGAAAGCTTATTTTTAAATAGTTTATTATCACTCGGTGAAATTATTTATTGTTTTCTAAGCTTTGCATAGTTGGTGAGATAATGTATTATTCAAAGTAATCTGAATCATTACCTGTTGTTGAATAAAATATGGGACATTGTATGTCGTCTTATTCTCAAATTCCATACATATTTTGATTAAATGAAATTTTCTGAAATAGTTGTTTTATACATTGACTGAAATATTTAGCTCTAGTGAATTTATTATTCTTTGAAATTATCATCATTCTTTGAAAAATTGCTCAAGTTTTCATTTTATTACTCAACGCTGTGAAGGCTTGCATTATTTATTACTCTTTTGAAATGTCATCGTTCTTTGTAATGAACTGCTGATCTTCATCTGATGGAAAAATTCAGAGAGAGTGCTTGGGATCTTTCTTTGAATTCCAGGTGTTTCCGCTTACGGAAGTGGGTAAGATTTTTTAATGCGGAAATCATAATTAAGACGACAGGAAAAAGTTGCTTTAAGGAAAACATTTATGGCTTATTGGCTTATTGTTACTTCCAGCTTAATAAAATTCCTCAAGCAGGAATAACATAGTTTGCAGTAGAAGCTTTGAATTATTAAAAATGAAAATTGTGCTGATTCTATGAATCGGGTAAAGAAAGACGAGCTTACTGAGGAGGCAAAAAATGGCTTGCTTCCTTTTAAGATCAACTTATCTCGAATTGCAGAACATGCCTGAACGAAAAAGCAGCATGAAACATTTAAAACGCAAGAGGTTGATCAATATGTTGATAGTGCGTCCATCAAATTGAATATCAAAATTTTGCTAATCGTTCAGAGATTGTTAGTAAAATGGCTGATACTTTTTCAATTATTCAATCTCTCTTGTATTAGCTACTCTCGACTATAGTCAGACTAAACGTAAAACTCTGTTTCCATACGATTAAGATTCGACCACTTACTTTTCCACGAAATGTCGGTTCGACCAAATATCATTTGCTTTCTGTTGCAACTAAACCTTTTCGACCAAATGTCCATTTGACGAAATGTCCATTCGACCAAATGTACTTTCGATCAAACGTCATTCGACTATATGTCATTCGACCAAATGTCTTTCGACCAAATGTCATAGATTCCAAATGTCATATGCTCTCTGTTGAAACTAAACATTTTCGACCAAATGTCCATTCGACGAAATGTACGTTCGACCAAATGTACTTTCGACCAAATGTCATTCGACTAAATGTCATTCGACCAAATGTCTTTCGACCAAATGTCATAGATTCGGTTCTAGGATATTCCATACAGGAACCATAAAACTAACAAAACCTTCTTTCGGAACTGAAATCGACTTTAAAAAGCAAAAATTAATCAGTGCATTGCTTTTTGTCACCTGATGCACTCTGTCTGCAATGAAATTTGTGGCAATTTCTGAACTATCCGACTATAGTGAATTACCAAAAGTTCAAATCAGTTTCGTTCAAAATTACATATTTAGGTTGTTTAGGAAAGACGTGTTCAAATTTCATTCTAAAAAGATGCAAAGCTTAATTACGAACAACTTTCTAAGAACATCAAACTTCTCAAATCAAACAGAGAAGAATCTTTTTTTACCTGATAGAAGCTCGATGCTCAGACAATTAAACGAACCACTTAGAACATTCTGCGAGAAAAAACTATGTCTTAAATTCATCATCGCACAATGCTTAAAGTTCCATTTTTCATCGAATGCAAACAGAATATTTTTTTATGTTCTAAACTTTTTTTGACTTTTGCCTTGATTTGGGGAGGAATGCAAACTAAGTTGTGCCAGCATTGTATGGCTTTTGAAGCTCAACGAAACTAAATTAAAGCCGCATATGAACTTCTAGATCTGCTATTAAAGTAAAATCTTAACTTTGGTTACTGGCTAAGCGGATTTATTGAATGATTTATTCTTCTTATTCTTTTTCATCTTCTACTTTTTCTTTTTTTCCACGTTATATCTTATTGTTCTGCGAACTTATTGGTATTTCCTCTTAGGCCGATTCATCTGACAAGCCAATCTGGCCCTCTGTCACCATAGAAGATGGTGTCTCCATCCATGTCGATAGCCTGTTTTCTAGAGATCACTATTGACGGGTTTCAAATGTTTAATGACCCAAGTATTTTAAAAATTTGACCCTTGAGTCCTAAAAACATTGATAAACTGTTTCGTCCTTTTGATCCATGTCTTGATTTTAAAGTACCTTTTTTTCGCACAAAAGACCTATGTAACCAAATGTTCAGGTTTGACTTGAACTCAAAAGTTGACTTCTAATAGATTTTGAGTTCCAGTGATACAATATTGCTGAATAAGAAAACTTACGGATGCTAACAGAACTTGATTGTCGAAAAAGTAACTCACGAATTTATCAATATCTAGAAAAATCAGAACTAGTTCGCGTTAGAACCAGTTAGTTTTTACCTAATTTGTGGTAAACATCATTCTATTTAGGTAACTTAAATGAACTTCATGTGAATTGAATAACGGTTAATTACTCAAAAAGTGAGCTACTTAAGCTAAAATATACCCTTTTATCTGAACTTAGGGTGCTTGGGGTAACTTATATGTTTTGTAGAAATATTCAACACATTTTTCTGACCCAAAGAACAACATTAGGTTTTGACAAGTTTCATGGCAAAATATGACAGAATCATTTTTGTCTGTTTGAGCTGGATTGGGTGATTTGATTTAGATTTGAAAATATAAATCGTGAGATTCATGTCGCAGAACTCACATGGTTTGTCTTTTTCAGAAGAGCAAACTTTTGACGGGATAACAAAAATTCGAAATTCTTCACTATTTCCACTGAAACTTTGATAATGAACTTTTTTGATTGAAAGATTTGTGCAAAAATTCCTTTTGAATATTTGATCAGGGTTGGATATTTTTAACAAAAAGTTCTTCCAGATGTCGTTAGTTAACCCATGAGGATCACGTGCGATGAGCGAGTTTATTAAGATATTTGAAACAACTAACTAAAGTACTAACTAACTAACTGACTTGGTACATACCTAACTCATTCTTGAAAAAAAAATCTTGACTTGATTAAATTGATGACCTCTATTGGAAGAAAAGTTAAGCCGTTTGACCCGAGAAGAGTAAGTCCAGGGTTAAAAATGTCGTTATCTATCTATCTATATAAATAAAATGGAATATGTCACGAATTTGCTCGCAAACGGGCTACCAGATTTTGGAATTATTTTCATCCGACGTGTCTGTGTGAGCAAAATGTAGTAGGGTGATGCGCCAATATCCACCGTGTTAAGCTTTGATCAGTGAAAACCTGCTATTATCCCAGTATTGCTGTGAATAATGCTGATTCAAACCAATGCCAAACAATTCTTTCCCAAGACGGCTTCTGCATTGTGCAATAAGATTTTGATAAATCTTGATAGGTTATTGAAAAAGGTACAATGGAATTATTATTTCCCGTTGCCTTTATTCGTCGTATTCATTTTTATTTCGGTCGCAATCCGTTTTGATTCGTTTCAAAACTAACAGCTCATAGTGGTCAAAATACAACACTTCAACGTTGTAACGAAATGTTTTACTAGAGCAAGAACGCCACAATCAAAGGATTCGCTTTCTACGCCGAACATCACGCACACAATGATGCGCACAAGTTTTTTTTTCACAGTTCTGACGGATGCGATTTCGGCGAAAAAAAGCAAAGTGAATAATTGAACTGAAGTTTTTCATTGAAATACAGTAGTTTTACAGCATTTTTGCTGTACAAATGGACGAACCATAACAGTTTTCAAAAAATTACACTTGTAAAATGAATCTATGTTTGCTTAGACCATTAGTTAAAGATTCTTTTGCGCGAAAAAAGTTCAGGAATTTTACAGAGTTCGACATCATCAATAAAAAGAGGGTGTAATTGCTTGAAAAGATAAAAAAAACTGATTCATGAAATTCAAGCGTGTGCTAGAATAAGGGCGTAAGTCGCATGATCGATTTCTCTTCATCGATCCTCTCTTCTGAGAATAAAGGTGACAAGGAGCAGGTTGGTTAGTATTTTTCCACTTCAGGACGCTAGGCAGCGATGCAATCTTACGTCCTGATGTGAAAAAATGCTGTCAAACCCTCTTCTTGTCACCTTTATTCACAAAAGAGAGCATCGATGAAGAGAAATCGATGTTGCGACTTACGCCCTTGTTCTAGCACACGCTTGAATTAATAGTTTCCACTGATTGAGTTCGCATCCTCTGACGTCTCGAATGGCTCGGATTTCATTGACATTTACGCTCAATCGAAAGTTGATGACTGCTTTATCGGGGCTAATTGCCCAGATTGCATCCCCGCCATAACAACTAGAGTCTCAGCGCCATACAGTGACAGTGGCAGCAGCTCTCCCGGAAGCAGGAAGGCGCGTCATATTTTATCATCATCAATTTTCCCGACGGAAAAATGTGAAAGCTTCCAAATAACCCGTTCCATGACTTGAACCTCCCCTAATGTTCCCGGTTCCATGTCGAGCTGTTGGCGAGCCTGAAGCTACTGCTGCTGCTGCTCCAAAAATCCTGTCGAATAAGATAAATGTTTTTTAAAGTGCAGGACTTCCGGTTCTCCAGCAGCTGAAGTTGAGCGAATCGAACGGGAGGCTTTGGGGGTAAACGTTTACATACACGTTTGGCGCGGAATGAAATGGCAGATTGGTGCCTTGATTTCGGTGTGTTGAAGGAGTGGAACAGAACGGAAAGCCAACCCTTCAATCAGTTTTGATTTGATTTTGAAAAATGATCCTCTTCCATAGACGTCGAATGCGTCACTTGGAGGTGGCAGAATTCGCACCCGGACTGAGTTCGAGGGATTTTATTGAAAGCTTCTGATGGATTTAATCGTTGATGGCTATGAGCGTAAAGGGCCAGAAGAAGTGAGGGATCATTGCCTCCCTAAGGACAACAAAGAAGAAAATTAAAGCCGAGTGATTTGCCATGCAGAATCTTTCACAGCGAAAATTATTCCTCCCAAGTACATGTCAACAAAAACTCAAAACCATCACCGAACGGCACAGCGCCATCAATCTCACAGAAAAAGAGAATTTAATATTCACCACCAACCCGAAAACCGCCCTACTCAAGCCATCCGTAAGGTTTCCTTCACCGAGCAAAAGTAAAGAAAAAAATGAAACCAATAAACCCTCCCGAAAGAATAACTCCGACGGGACAAATGTCTGCGGTCGACCCCGCCAAGACAAAGTATCTCATTTCTTTTCATAATTACCAATAAATAATCACGAAATGAAAAGATTCTTTCTTGGAGCCCCTTCTCGTCTTTAACCCCTGCTCCACATGAGGTGCGGGGGCACTTCGCGTTGTCACGATTGTCAAGAGTCCTGCTGCTTGGAAAAGCCCAACCAAGCCCAAATCTTCAACGGAATTTATTCCACCCAGAGCCGCATAAAAGAACAACTCGGCGGAAGGAGTTTCCCTTTTTCCGGAGGTAATGATAGTCAGCAAACTGGTCGCTGGACCCTGCGGCCGGTTGGACTCCGAATATTAGTCTTTTCGTTGAATGGTACGCACCGAACAAATTAAAAGGACCTGCCGAAAGATGAATAAACACCGAAAATCAAAGGGACGGTGCCAGTGGTTCTCGAATGTGATGTGGAAGGTATTCCACTAAGTTAGAATGTCAATCCTCGCAGGAATTCAAGGGAAATCCTCTCAGGATTTTGAGAAACATTCTCTCAAGATTTTGAGAGAAATCCTATCAGGGTTTTGAGGGAAATTTGCTCATGATTTCGAAGGAAATTCTCTAAGCATTTCGAGAGAAATTCTCTCAGGATTTCGAGGGAAATTTTCTTAGAATTTCGTGGTAAATCCTCTCAAGTATTTGAGGAAAATCCTCTCAGGATTTCGAGGGAAATCCTCTCAGGATTTCGAAGGGAAACCCTTCCAGGGTTTTGAAGAGAAAACCTTTCAGCAATTCAAACGAAATCCTCTCAGGATTTTGTGAGAAATCGTCTCAAGATTTTGTCGGATATTTCAAGGCAAAAATTTCTCAGGATTTCGAAGAAAATTATTCCAGAATTTCAAGGAATTTCGTGGGAAATTTTTTCAGGATTTCGAGAGAAATCCTCCCGGGATTTCGAGGGAAATCCTCCCAGGATTTTGAGGGAGATCCTAACAGGATTTTGAGGGAAATCCTTCCAGAATTTTGAGAGAAATCCTCCCAAGATTTCGGGAGAAATCCTCTCAGCATTTTGAGGAAAATCCTCTCTAGATTTCGAATGCATTCCTCTCAAGATTTCAAGGGAAATTTTCTCAGGATTTCGAGGGAAACTTTCTCAGAATTTCGAGGGGATTCCTCTCAGGATTTCGAGCGAAATCCTCTCAGGATTTCGAGGGAAATCCTCGCAGGAATCGAGGGATTTCAACTCAGGATTGCAAGGAAAATTCTCTCAGGATTTCGATGAAAATCCTCTCAAGATTTCGAGGAAAATCCTCTCAAGATTTCGAGCGACTCTCAGGATTTCCAGGAAAATTCTCTCAGTATTTTGAGGGAAGTCCTCTCAGTATTTTGAGGGAAATCCTCTCAGGATTTCGAGGAAAATCCTCTCAGGATGTCGAGGAAAATCCTCTCAGGATTTCGACGGAAATCCTCTCAGGATTTCGAGTGAATTCCTCTTAGGATTACGAGGAAAATTTTCTCAGGATTCCGGGGGAAATCCTCTCTGGATTTCGAATGCATTCCTCTCAAGATTTCGAGGGAAATTTTCTCAGGATTTCGAGGGAAATTTTCTCAGGATTTCGAGGGAAATCTTCTCAGGATTTCGAGGGAAATCCTCTCAGGATTCGAGGGATTTCAACTCAGGATTTCGAGAAAAATTCTCTCAGGATTTCGAGGAAAATTCTCTCAAGATTTCGAGGGAAATCCTCTCAAGATTTCGAGGGAAATCCTCTCAGGATAAGAGGGATTTCAACTCAGGATTTCGAGAAAAATTCTCTCAGGATTTTGAGGGAAATCCTCTCAGGTTATCAAGGGAAATCCTCTCAAGATTTCGAGGAAAATCCTCTCAGGATGTCGAGGAAAATCCTTTCAGGATTTCGACGGAAATCCTCCCAGGATTTCGAGGGAAATCCACTCAGAATTTCGTAGGTAATCGTGGGAAATCCTGTTATCATGGAAATTCCTCTCAGGGTTTCGAGTAAATCTTCTCAGGGTTTCGAGTAAATCTTCTTAGGATTTCGAGGGAAATCCTGTCAGGATTGGTTGGAAAATCCTCTTTGGATTAAGTAGAAAATCCGCTAAGGATTTCGAGAGAATTCGTCTCAGGATTCGAGGGATTTCAACTCAGGATTTCGAGAAAAATTCTCTCAGGATTTTGAGGGAAATCCTCTCAGGTTATCAAGGGAAATCCTCTCAAGATTTCGAGGAAAATCCTCTCAGGATATTGAGGAAAATCCTCTCAGGATTTCGAGTGAATTCCTCTTAGGATTTCAAGGAAAATTTTCTCAGGATTTCAAGGGAAATCCTCTCAGAATTTCGAGGGAAATCCTCTCAGGATTTCGAGGCAAATCCCCTCAGGATTTCGAGGGAAATGCTCTCAGGATTCCGACGAAAATCCTCTCAGGATTTCGAGGGAAATCCTCTCGGGATTTACAGGGGAATTTCCCTCGAGAAAAATCGTCTCAGGATTTCAAACGAAATCCTCTCAAGTTGTCGAGGGAAATTTTCTCAGGATTTCAAGGAAAATTCTCTCAGGATTTCGAAGGCAAAGCTCTCAGAATTTCGAGGAAAATCCACTCTGAATTTCGTAGGTAATCGTGGGAAATCCTGTTAGGATTGCGTGAAAAATCCCCTCTGGATATCATGGTAATTCCTCTCAGGGTTTTGAGGGAAATCTTCTTAGGATTTCGAGAGAAATCCTGTCAGGATTGGTTGGAAAATCCTCTTTGGATTACGTGGAAAATCCGCTAAGGATTTCGAGAGAAATCCTCTCAGGATTTCTAGGGAAATCTTTTCAGGATTTCGAGCGAAATTCTCTTAGGATTTCCAAGGAAATCTTCCCAGGATTTCGAAGAAAATCCTCCAAGGATTTTGAGTAAAGTCCTCCCAGGATTTCGATGGAAATCCTCCCAGAATTTCGAGGAAAATCCTCCCATGATTTCGAGGAAAATCCTCCCAGGATTTCGAGGGAAATCTTTCCAGGATTTTGAAGGAAATCCTTCCAGTATTTCTAGGGAAATCCTTCCAGGATTTCTAGGGAAATCCTTCCAGGATTTCTAGGGAAATCCTCTCAGGATTTCGAGGAAAATCCTCCCAGGATTTCAAGGGAAATCCTTTCGGATTTACAGGGGAATTTCCCTCGAGGAAAATCCTCTCAGGATTTCAAAAGAAAACTTTCAAGCTGTCCAGGAGAATTCTCTCAGGATTTCAAGGAAAATTCTCTCAGGATTTTGATGGAAGTGCTCTCAAAATTTCGAGGGAAATCCACTCAGGATTTCGGAGGTAATCTTTCTAGAATTTCGAAGGAAATCCTGTCAGGATTGGGTGGAAAATCCCCTTTGGATTTCGTGGAAAATCCGCTAAGGATTTTGAGAGAAATCCTCTCAGGATTTCTAGGAAAATCTTTTCAGGATTTCGAGCGAAATTCGCTTGGGATTTCCAAGGAAATCTTCCCAGTATTTCGAAGGAAATCCTCCAAGGATTTCGAGTACAGTCCTAAAGTCCTCCCAGGATTTCGAGGGAAATCCTCCCAGGATTTCGAGAGAAATCTTCCCAGGATTTTGAGGGAAATCCTTCCAGGATTTCTAGGGAAATCCTCTCAGGATTTCGACGAAAATCCTTCCAGGATTTCGAGGGAAATCCTCTCGGGATTTACAGAGGAATTTCCCTCGAGGAAAATCCTCTCAAGATTTCAAAAGAAAAACTTTCAAGCTGTCCAGGAAAATGCTCTCAGAATTTCAAGGAAAATTCTCTCAGTATTTTGATGGAAGTGCTCTCAAAATTTCGAGGGAAATCCACTTAGGATTTCCCTCGAAATTTTTCGTGGGAAATCCTGTCAGAATTGCATGAGAAATCCTGTTGGGATTGCGTGGAAATTCCCCTCTGGATTTCATGGAAAAACCTCTCAGGAATTCAAGGGATTTTAACTCAGGATTTCGATGAAAATTCTCTCAGTATTTTGAAGGAAATCCTCTCACGATTCCAAGGGAAATCGAATTGAGAACATCTAAGTCGGATCCCTGCGACACCGTTAGACCGCCGTGGCAATTTATAGGCTTCTTTTTATTAATTTTTCCGGATCTTTTGTCGCAATTGATTGGAGTTGGAGCGCGCGGTCCTGGCTGGTATTCGCTGAAGTTCTCTGGAGGAAATACCAATTGCTAGGATTGTGCGAGTGCGTGGTGTTCTCGCTCAGAGAAGCAGAACCGAAAAAAAGGATCTATTATATCGTTTGCCATAACTTTTGGGCAAATAACAACTCGCTGAAGATGTTCGCTTCCTCGCAAGATGAGTTTTTTGTGAGGGGGACGGAGGGAGCAATAAAGGAATTTTTCGTACCTGGAAACCTTGACGAAAGATGAAAGCCTTCCAGGTGGGCATCCGACGAAGACACAAAGCGAACCCCAAACCGAAGTCGGGATTCGAACGGGGGAGAGGAAATATATATTAATCATTTAAATTGAGGCGATACAAAACCGAAAGCTTCGGCGTCCCAGAAAGGAATTATGAATCAGATGGTCTTACGCGTGTGGGGGCGGCGGCAGAAGGCCAAGTTCTTCGGAAGTAAAAGAATGAAAGAGGGCAATAAATAATCAAATACTTGGGCAGACGCGATGAATGGAGGGCAGTTTAGTGTTCAGTGTGGGTTTTTCTTACACGTGGCCACTTGATGCTGAAAGAAAGAGAGAGTTGTTGCAATAAAACGAGGCGCTAAATGGTGCAATTATACGATCTTGTTTTTAGTGAAAGAGAGGGGATTTTTTGAATGTAGTATACTTTGATTGGTACAGCAACCGGAAGGAGTGGGGCAAGGCTCGATAGAAGCCTTAAATATCAATCAGAGATCAATTCCGGCGTTGAAAGAGAAAAATAAAATATTACCACGATACAGAAAAAAAGTAAAACCCTAGTTCTTAGAAAGCTAAACATTCAATCTTTATATTGATTCACATAAATTTTTCAACCCCCATTTTTCCACAAAGGAAAAAAACTTTGCCTGTACATTATTGTCACCCAATATATATTAGTGGCAATCTAACGCCCATGTCAGGAAACCACGAAACACACAATTAGTAACAAGCAACGTCTAATGAGTTTGGTCAACATTCCAAATGAGGGAAATTGGTCAACGGAAGCCTAACCGAGTCCCCGACTCCGCTTCCATTTCCCGTGTAGATCGTACATTATCGATATAAATTATCAGCATATTACCATCGTAAATAGTATGATAGACCTCCCACCTGCCTTCGGCCAAACGATAATTGAAATCAAGCTGCGAGTGATTATTTATCGATGACTGGCATCGACATTCCACCCTCAAAGGACACATTGTTCCGAAGACCGCAGAGGTTTGTACTCTGGGTTGTATCGATTGCGACCTCCTTCAGCGACAATTTCCCCGCCGTTTTCATTCCACTCGACACATTTTTGGACCAATCGGACTGAAACTAAGAAGCACATTCCTGATTGTATGTAATTTAATCCCTGGCTCTGATTTATCCAGCTCGAAATTAGCTTTCTTCGCAAACACAAAAACCCGAGCAAATCTCGCTCTCCAATGGCAGATTTATATTGGCCATCAAACACCGACGACTGCCTTTGCGACGAGAAAAAGGGAAGAAAATTACAATTTTCCCTCTCGCTTACCACTTTGAATGCATACCGACCGAGGTGGAAAATCACCACAAGCAGCCAGGCAGCCACCCGGAGGGAAGAAGAAAAACGGGCAAAATAGCTATTGCTTTAATCACAGTCACCTCAACAAAAGGCAACCTCCCTCCTGCTCCGAATCTCCATTTTTTTTTTCTTCGAACGAAGAAAAGAATTGCAACGCAAGAAAGAGTCAGCCACTAATAAGGCCTCTGCAGAGAGAGCGACGACAACGGCGTCGTCTTCGTAGTCATCATTGTCATCGTTGGCATCGTTTTCCCATTTCTGCATTCATCACACCATCACACCAGCGCACCGGACGACGGTAAAAAGATTTTTGACACAATGAAACCATAATGAAGAATTCTCTTCGAAGTCCTGAGAATATTTTTCATAGAAATCTGGAGGAAAATTTACGTCGAAATCCTGAAAGATGTCCTTCGATATCCTGAGAAAGATTTGCTTCAAAATCCGTAAAGGATTTTCCACGAATTCCTGAAAAAAATTCCCTCGAAATGCTGAGAGGAATTCCATCGAAATCCTTAGAGGATTTCCATCGAAATCCTGAGACGATTTCTATCGGAAACCTGAGAAGAATTACATCTAAATCCTAGAAGTGTTACCTTCGAAAACCTGAGCGGGTTTCCCTTTAAATCCTGAAAGGATTTCCCTTGAAACCCTGAGAAAATTTTCCAGAATATCTTGAGCGGATTTCCATCGACATCCTTAATGGATTTCCATCGAAATCCTGAGAGGAATTTCCATCAAAATCCTGGGAGTATTTCCATCGAAAACTTAAGAGAATTTTCCACGAAATTCGAAGAGAATTTCCCTCGAATCCTGAGAGTATTTCCCTTGAAATCCTAAGAGGTTTTCCCTCGAAATCAGGAGAGGATTTTCGTCGAAATCCGGAAAGAATTTCTCTCCAAATCCTGAAAAAAATTCCTTCGAAATCCTGAAAGGAATTCCTTCGAAATCCAGAAAGAATTTCCATCGAAATCCTTAGAGGATTTCCTATGGATTTCTCACGGTATCCTGAGAGCATTTTCTTTGAAATCCTGAGAAAATTTTCCTTGAAATTCTGAGGGGATTTCCCTTGAATTCCTGAGAGGATTTCCCCCGAAATCCTGAGAGGATATCCCTCTTAATCCTGAGAGGATTTCCATCGAAATTCTAAGAGGATTTCTCTCGAAACCTTGAGAGGATTTTCTTCAAAATCCTGGGAGGATTTCACTTGAAATCCTGGGAGGATTTTCCTAAGAATCCTGAGAGGATTTCCCTAGAAATATTGGGAGGATTTCCCTCGAAATTTTGAGAGGATTTCCCTCTTATTCCTGAGAGGATTTCTATCGAAATTCTAAGAAGATTTCTCTCGAAACCCTGAGAGGATTTCCCTCAAAATCCTGGAAGGTTTTCCCTCGAAATCCTGGGAGGATTTCTCTTGAAATTCTTAAGGAAATTTTCCTCGAAATCTTGGGAGGATTTCCCTTGATATCCTGAGAGGATTTCGTTCAAAATTCTGAGAGAATTTTCCATCGAAATCCTGAGAGAATTTCCCTCGATATTTTGAGAGGATTTACCTCGAAATCATGAGAAGATTTCCTTCAAAAATCTGACAGGATTTCCATCGAAATCCTGAGAGGTTTTCCCTCAAAATCCTGAGAGGATATCCCTTGATATTCGTAGGGTATTTTCCTCGGTCCTGTGATGACTTCCCTCGAAATTCTGAGAAGATTTCCCTCGAAATCCTGAATGGATTTTCATTGCAATCCTGGGAGGAATTCCCTCAATATCCTGGGAGAATTTCCCTAGAAATATTGGGAAGATTTCCCTCGAATTCCTGAGGAGGTTTCACACGAAATCCTGCGACGATTTTTCTTGAAATCCTGAGATAATTTCCCTTGAAATCTTAAAATGATTTCCCTAGAAATACCGTGAGGATTTCCCTCGAAATCCTGGGAGGATTTTCCTCAGAATCCTGAGAGGATTTTCCTCGAAATCTTGAGAGGATTTCCCTTGAAATCCAGGGAGGATTTCCCTCGGAATCCTGGGAGGATTTTCTTCGGAATCCTGAGAAGATTTTCCAAGATATCCTGAGAGCATTTCCTTCACAATTCTGAGAGCATTTTTTCCAAAATGCTGAGAGGATTTTCTGTGAAATCCTGGGAGGGTTTCACCATAAATCTTGGGAGGATTTCCCACGAAATCTTGAGAGGATTTTCATCGAAATCCTGAGAGTATTTTCGTCGCAATTTTGAGAGGATTTCCCTCCAAGAAATATTGAGAGGATTTCCCTCGAAATCTTGAGAGGATTTCCAAGAAATCCTGGAATGCTTTTCATTTAAATCCTGAGAGGATTTTCCTCGAAATCCTGAGAGGATTTTCCTCCAAATCTTGAGAGGATTTCCCCTTAAAATTCTGACAGGATTTCCCTCGAAATCCTAAGAGGATTTCCCTTGAAATCCTGAGACGATTTCTCTCGAAATCCTGAGAGGATTTCCCTCAAAATTCTGGAAGGATTTCCGTCGAAATCCTGGGAGGATTTCTCTTGAAATTCTTAAGGAAATTTTCCTCGAAATCTTGGGAGGATTTCCCTTGATATCCTGAGAGGATTTCGTTCAAAATTCTGAGAAATTTCCCTCGATATTTTGAGAGGATTTTCCTCGAAATTATGAGAAGATTTCGTTCAAAAATCTGACAGGAATTCCATCGAAATCCTGAGAGGTTTTCCCTCAAAATCCTGAGAGGATATCCCTTGATATTCGTAGGGGATTTTCCTCGAAGTCCTGTGATGACTTCCCTCGAAATTCTGAGAAGATTTCCCTTGAAATCCTGAATGGATTTTCATTGCAATCCTGGGAGGATTTCCCTCAATATCCTGGGAGAATTTCCCTAGAAATATTGGGAAGATTTCCCTCGAATTTCTGAGAAGGTTTCACACGAAATTGTGCGACGATTTTTCTTGAAATCCTGAGATAATTTCCCTTGAAATCTTAAAATGATTTCCCTAGAAATACCGTGAGGATTTCCCTCGAAATCCTGGGAGGATTTTCCTCAGAATCCTGAGAGGATTTTCCTCGAAATCCTGAGAGGATTTCCTTTGAAATCCAGGGAGGATTTCCCTCGGAATCCTGGGAGGATTTTCTTCGGAATCCTGAGAAGATTTTCCAAGAAATCCTGACAGCATTTCCTTCACAATTCTGAGAGCATTTTTTCCGGAATGCTGAGAGGATTTTCTGCGAAATTCTGAGAGGGTTCCACCATTAATCTTGGGAGGATTTCCCACGAAATCTTGAGAGGATTTTCATCGAAATACTGAGAGTATTTCCGTCGAAATTTTGAGAGGATTTCCATGGAAATCCTGGAATGCTTTTTATTTAAATCCTGAGAGGATTTTCCTCGAAATCCTGAGAGGATTTTCCTCCAAATCTTGAGAGGATTTCCCTCAAAATTCCGAAAGAAATATTGAGAGGATTTCCCTCGAAATCCTGAGAGGATTTCCATGGAAATCCTGGAATGCTTTTAATTTAAATCCTGAGAGGATTTTCCTCGAAATCCTGAGAGGATTTTCCTTCAAATCTTGAGAGGATTTCCCTCAAAATTCTAAGAGGATTTCCCTCGAAATCCTAAGAGGATTTCCCTTGAAATCCTGGGACGATTTCTCTCGAAATCCTGAGAGGATTTCCCTTGAAATCCTGGGAGGATTTCATCCAAAATCCTGGGAGGATTTGCCTCGAATTCCTGGGAGGATTTTCCTTGAAATCCTGGGAGAATTTACATCGAAATCCTGGGAGGATTTCCCTCGTTATTTTGAGAGGATTTTTCTCGAAATACTGAGATGATTTCTATCGAAATCCTGAAAGAATTTCCCTCGAAATGCTGAGAGGATTTTTTCAAAATCTTAGGAAGATTTTTCTTGAAACTCTTGGAGGATTTCCTCGAAATCCAGGAAGGATTTCCATTGAAATCCTAAGACCTATCCTTTGAAATTCTGAGAGGATTTTTCTCAACACCCTCAATAGATTCACCTCAAAATGCTGTGAGGATTTCCCTCGAAAACCTGAGAGTATTTCCCTCGGAATCCTGAGAGGATTTTCCTTGAAATCCTGTAAGAATTAAGCTCTAAATCCTGAGAGGATTTCCCTTGAAATTCTGAAGAGGATTTTCCTCGAAATCCTGGGAGTATTTCCCTCGATATCCTGAGAGAAATTTCTTCGGATTCCTGAGAGGATTTCGCTCGAAATTCTTACAGTATTTTCTTCGAAAGCCTTAGGGGACTTGCCTTGAAATCCTGAGTGGATTTTCCTTGAAAATCAGAGAGGATTTCCCACAAAATAATGCGAGGATTTTTCTCGAGATCCTGAGAAGATTGTCCTTATTGTTGCATTTTTATTTCTTTTTGGGTGCATCAAATGTACTGCCCCGTTCGACGGATAGGTGCGAGCTGCTGGTTCAAGACCGACAGAGGCTGCTTACTTGTTGTCGCTATCATATCACAACCCAACGAAGCTCCGCATCAGCGCTCAAACCAAGACACAAATCAGTACAACAGGACCCGATGCCGATCCCTGGAAGTGGAAAACTAACCCCTCCCGCCCCCTGTCTCCTTTTCCTTCAACCCGCCCTCAATTTTATCATTTTTCACTGAAACCGGGAAGAAGATGAGACACATTCAATGAATGTCACCCCGGATCGATCCCACACCAAAGATGAGATATCTGCCTTTGGCGTGTCGAAAGATGACTTCTCGAATAGATTGCACAGTTGTCGGATTCCATGTGATTATTGGTGAAAAGGATTTTTTTACCTAAATCGTTCAGAAATCCTAATTCATGGATGAGATAAAAAATTTTAAGGCATATTGAAAGAATATTGAGCATATGTATTCCGATGGAAATCATACTCAAGATTTCGAAGGAAATCCTTGTCAGGATTTTGAAGGAAATCCTTCTCAGGACTTCGAAGAAAACTCTTCTCATGATTTTAGTAAAATTCGGAAAGGTTGATTTAGGCTGACATCTCCACATTTCACGTTCAACGATCTAAAATTTTGAGGAATTGTTAGAAAATACTTAAAAAAAAGCGGAGAATAATGCTAATGGAGGGTTTGCCAACTTTCGCAACATTTCGTCAATTTTGGGCCACTGCGGAACGGACAAAGATCTAAAGAAGAGTGCTGCGGGCGGGAAGGCAGGACGAAAGTTATTGTTGCTTCAATCACGTTTCTTGCTTGCGTTACACAGGGATTGAGGGGTTAGCAGGGCAGGCGTAGTGATAGTGAAACTAGGTGCCTTCTGAACCCCACGCTGCTAAGGAATGACATCGATGCCATCGACAAACGAGATGCAATACGATGGATGGATGTGACACAATGGGCTTTGGGTGGCAGGATTCATGCACCAGAAGGATGGATGCCTCTCGAACGATGCATATTGTGCATTTTTGAGACCGTTCTTCCCTCCCACAAGGAGATATCTTTAAAGGAAGTGATGACTAAGGCGTTTAAAGCCGTTAAGCCGTTTTTACTGTAGCAAAATTTATCGCAACACATTAGGATTTTCAGTGCTTTAGAGTAAATTTTCTCAGCATTTGTAGGACAAAATGTTTAAGGATTTAAAAATAAATCTTGCACGAGAATCTGAATGGATTTCCCTCGAAATCCTGAGAGCATTTCCATCGTAATTCTGCGAGGAATTCCCTTCAAATTCCTGAGAGGATTTCCCTCGAAATCCTGAGAGGATTTCCCTCGAAATCCTTAGAGGATGTGCCTCGAATTCCTGAGAGCATTTCCCTCGAAATCCTGAGAGGATTTCCATTCAAATTCCTAAGAGGATTTCTCTCGAAATCCTAAGAGGATTTCCCTCGAAATCCTGAGAAGATTTCCCTCAAAATCCTGAGAAGATTTCCCTCGGAATCCTGAAAGGGTTTTCTCAAAATCCTGCGAGAATTTTCCTCGGAATCCTAAGAAAGTTTTCCTCAAAATCCTGAGAGGAATTCCCTCAAAATCTTGCGATGATTTCCCTCAAAATCCTGAAAGAATTTCCCTCGAAATCTTGAGGGTGTTTTCCTCGAAATCTTGAGATAATTTCTCTCGAAATGCTGAGAGGATTTCCCTCGAAGTCCTGAGAGGATTTTCCTCGAAATCCTGAGAGGGTTTTTTTTAGAAATCCTGAGAGGATTTTTCTCCAAATCGTGCGAAGACTTCTCTCGAAATCCTAAGAGGAATTCCCTCGAAATCCTGAGAGGATATCCCTCGAAATCCTGAGAGGATTTCCGTCGAAATCCTGAGAGAAATTTCCTCGAAATCCTGAGAGGAATTTCCTCGAAATCCTGAGAGGATTTCCTTCGAAATCCTGAGAGGATTTCCCTCGAAATCCTGAGAGGATTTCCCTCGAAATCCTGAGAGGATTTCCCTCGAAATCCTGAGAGGATTTCCCTCGAAATCCTGAGAGGATTTCCCTCGAAATCCTGAGAGGATTTCCCTCGAAATCCTGAGAGGATTTCCCTCGAAATCCTGAGAGGATTTCCCTCGAAATCCTAAGAGGATTTCCCTCAAATTCCTGAGAGGATTTCCCTCGAAATCCTGAGAGGATTTCCCTCGAAATCCTGAGAGGATTTCCCTCGAAATCCTGAGAGGATTTCCCTCGAAATCCTGAGAGGATTTCCTCTGAAATCCTGAGAGGATTTCCCTCGAAATCCTGAAAGGATTTTCAATAGAAATCCTGAGAGAATTTATTTTGAAATTGAAAACCTAAGAGGATCTTCATCGATCCTAATAGGAATTACAGGACAGGATTTCCCTCGGAATACTGGGAGGATTTCCATCGAAATCCTGAGAGGAATTCTCTTTATGTCCTGAGAGGATTACCCTCGATATCCTGAAAGGATTTTTCTCGAAATCCTGAGATTTTCCTCGAAATCCTGAAAGGATTTTTCTTGAAATCTTGAGAAGATTGTCCTCGAAATCCTCAGAGGATATCCCTCGAAATCCTGAGAGGATTTCCCTCGAAATCCTGAGAGGAATTTCCTCGAAATCCTGAGAGGAATTTCCTCGAAATCCTGAGAGGAATTTCCTCGAAATCCTGAGAGGAATTTCCTCGAAATCCTGAGAGGATTTCCTTCGAAATCCTGAGAGGATTTCCCTCGAAATCCTGAGAGGATTTCCCTCGAAATCCTGAGAGGATTTCCCTCGAATTCCTGAGAGGATTTCCCTCGAAATCCTGAGAGGATTTCCCTCGAAATCCTGAGAGGATTTCCCTCGAAATCCTGAGAGGATTTCCCTCGAAATCCTGAGAGGATTTCCCTCGAAATCCTGAGAGGATTTCTTTCGAAATCCTGAGAGGATTTCTTCCGAAATCCTGAGAGGATTTCCCTCGAAATCCTGAGAGGATTTGCCTCGAAATCCTGAGAGGATTTGCCTCGAAATCCTGAGAGGATTTCCCTCGAAATCCTAAGACGATTTCCCTCGAAATCCTGAAAAGATTTTCCTTCGAAATCCTGAGAGAATTTCCTCTCAAAATCCTAAAAGCATTTCCCTTGAAATCCAAAGAGCATTTCCTATGAAATCCTTAGAGATTTTCTTCTCAAGAATCTTGGTTAGAATTTCTAAGAAAATTTTGTTCAAGACTGCGTCAAATCATGTTAATGGATTCAAAGAAAGTCCAGTTCAAAACATCGAAAAAGAATCCAGTTCATGATTTCAGTGAAACTGTGTAAAGATTTGCTACTACTTGACATTTTTTTCGCTTCATGTAATTAGATGTCGCAATATTACTGCCTTAAAAATGACAATTCCATTATGCTCTCCAGAGAAAAAAAAAATCATGAAAAAAGCAAAACCCTGACCCAGATTCCTATCAATCTCCCTGGCACAAAGCCGCCAGCACTTACTCAAAATTAAAGTCCCTTTCACTGTTTATCCTTTCAAGTTCCGCGCGTTCCTTTACGTGAAAGCCATTCCCCATTTACGCTGGTGCCGCACCAGAGCTCAAAAACGCCGCCCTCCATTCAGCTCTGCGGATAATAACGACGCGCCACCAAAGAAAGCGACTTCAACGACGACTATGAGGAAGACGACGACGACAAATGATTATCATTAGGGTGAGCCCCACCTTCTCCAAATGAACACATTTAGCGTGATTGTTTTCCTCCCCGACCCCGCTCTTCCCAGCCATTTCCTCTGCTGAACGCGACAACAAGAGTCAAGTGCTTCCCTCTGGTACCTTACGGTACTCTGCTACAAACGGGACGCAGAGGATTTTTCCTATGAAACGAGCTTCCGGAACGAACCAGAAGCGAAAATCCTCCGAAGCAGAGCCCCGGCAAAAGAATTTGAATAATGCTGCCTCAACAACTTGTTTTGCAAATCATGTGTTCTATGTAAAGGATGTAATGTCTTCGGCTAATGCGCCTGGAGAGTATCCTTTTACGTTGCACCATCCGGTTCTGAAGGCAAGTGCTGCAGTGCAATGGATGCAGAACCTGCGATGGGTTGAAAGAATCGAGCGGATGAGTAAGGAGAAGCTTGGCAGTTGTTGATAGGTGGACGAAGATACGGGAGCCTGCTGCCCGGTCTGACCTTCCCTCCGACCGGGTGAGTGGCCCTCGTAGCCGTTAAGCCTGTGGATATCTCGAAGGGATTTCCGTGGTGCCGCCGCTGTCTCCCGATTTTCCAACTTTTGCTATTTTTTGTTTGGTGCTATTATGCTTCTTTTGAAGGAGAATAAAAGCTGAGTTGTGTTATAGGCGAATCATCTAAACTCACAGGATTTCGAGAAAAAAAAAACATTTCAGAATTTCGAGAAAAATCCTCTCTGGATTTCAAGGGAAATCCTTTCAGGATGTCGAGAGAAATGCTCTCAAGATTTCGAGGGAAATCCTTTTAGGATTTCCAGGAATATTCTCTCAATATTTCGTGGGAAATTCGATCGGGATTTTGAGTGATATGCTGCCAAAATTTTTATGGAAATCCTCTCAGGATTTCGAGGGAAATCCTCTCAGGATTTCGAGGGAAATCCTCGCATGATTGCTAAGGAAATCCTCTGAGGATTTCGAGGTGATTCCTTTCACGATTTTGAGACAAATCCTCTTAGGATTTCAAGGGAAATATTCTCAGAATTTCTATGGAAATCCTCCCTGAATTACAAGGGAAATCCTCTCAAGATTTCGAGGGAAATTGTCTCAGGATTTCGAGAAAAATCGTTCTCGGGATTTCGAGAGAAATCCTTCTTAGGATCTCGATGGCATCACTTTTCAGGATATTGATGGAAAATCTTCTCATTATTACAAGAGCAATCCATTTCAGGATTGCAAAGATAATCCTCTCATGATTTCATGCAAAATTCCCTTAGAAGCATGTAAGAATAATGAACACCCACCGTAGATGAATTGATACAGCCCCTTCTCCGTCTTCTGTGCGGATTTCCCCGTTTATCCAGTCTGCTCTGCAGTGAAGCACACAAGAATGTCTGACCATGGCAAACTATACGTAGACACCGCGTCGAACCCACCGAAGAAGATTCGCTGTGCGGCTTGTTATTTAAGTTTTGCAGTCCACCGCGTGCTCCGATCCGAAGAACGTCTCGGTTGGATGCCGGGATGGCCGCGCTTAAACCAGCGAAAGAAAGAAGCACTGAAGAGGATAATCGTGGTCGTCTTCGTCGTCGAGTGAAATTGAAATATTGAAGAGCGTTTTTTATTTAGGTTTTTTTGGGGGGAAGGTTGTGAATCTCAAAGGTGAAGGTCTTGGTTGGGATGGATGCTTTCGTGATGTGCAGTAGAGGTGTGGTTTAGGTTTCACGGTTCGTATCACAAAGCTCTGGTTTGAATTTTTATTTCAGTATGCAACATGAGAGAGTAGTCTTGTTAGATGTTCAGATACATTTGGTATAAGAATATTACTAAATAGAATAGCATCAAAGCTTAAAACTCGAGAATTTATTTATTTATTTATTTATTTATTTATTTATTAGGTATTCTGTTTATCGGACTTTATAGTCTACATAAACTTAACTGGTTAAACTTACAAAATTAAATACAAACACAATTGGACATCATATCACAATACATCTCATCACAAAACATTACAAAACATGTCAAATAATAAAATAAACTATTACAAAGAGTCAAAAGAGTCTTAAGCGGTTGATTTTGCCAGCAAATTTATCAATATTCTCATCGAAATCGAATAGATCTTCCACCATGCTAAACGTTCGAATACATGCAGCCATCGGTTCATTGTAACCAAACAGGGTTCTGTGAAATCTTTGTTCGAGCAGGGTTGTATTCCGCAGCGATCTGCTCGGGACACGGAAGTTGAGCATTCCACGCAGCTCTGGGGAATCAATTTCTCCATTGATGAGTTTTGCAATTATCAACGCTTGTTGAATTTTCCGTCGACGTTGCAACGTGTCCAATCCTAACAATTGACACCTCTCCGGATATGGTGGCAGGTTAACTGGATCTCGCCACGGTAAATTCCGTAACGCCATGCGGACAAAACGTTTCTGCACTCGTTCGATTCTCAAACACCATGAGACCTGATGCGGACACCATACCACCATTAGAGCACTAATGGTTTAACCAATGATCCATATGAGATAACATCTTCTTTTTTTTATGTTTCAACTGTAACAAAGCATGCATTTCAGCTTTCTTATGAACATTTACACAATTATTAACTGAAAGCTTTCTTTGTCTACTGTGACAGGTAGAAGATACTTTATGCCTTGAGAAGTCTAGAAAATTTCCTATGCGAAAAGATTCTCGATCGGTGGGATGCGAATCCATGACCCTCAGCTTGCTCTTGCTGAATAGTTCAAGTTATCGCTCAGCTTCTGAGACGCGAAGACGTTTTTACGACTGCGCTCCTCATTAGTCAGGCCTATTTTTTCTGATCATTTATCGATATCACGTAGTGCCGCGTCGCGTGTGTGGTGATTACGCGATGAGGCGAGAAAACACCTTCCGCATCGATTACTCGAGCTTCCCCGTGAAGCCGGCTTTCGAAAAGGTGCACGGCTTTTGCCGCACAGTTCTCGGCCTGAAGAAGGAAGATGTGTTAAGACTACAGTGCAGTAGAGGCGAACAATGTGCATTCGTCAAGGTCAGCGACCTGACGCTTGCACAGAAAATAGTGGACGAACATAACGACCGACACGAAGTGGAGTTAAATGGGAAGAAGCACAAGCTTCGATTAACCATCGAAGATGGAAGTGTTGAGGTGAAGGTCCATGACCTCCCCGAAAACGTGACGAAAGAGAAGATCGTGGAGTTCTTACGTGCGTTCGGTGAAGTGATCTCAATCCACGAACTAACGTGGGGAGAGGGCTACGAGTTCGCCGGCGTACCACTCGGCATATGGTCGGCCCGTATGCTATTAAACCGAAACATCGACTCGTGGGTCACCATTGATGGGCAGCCGGCGTACGTGGTGTACAAGGGGCAGCTGATATCATGCAAGCACTGCAAAGAGCAGGCACATTCTGGCATATCTTGTGTCCAGAACAAAAAACTCCTGGTGCAGAAGAGCTACGCCAACGTAGCAAAGCAGAATGGCAACCGTCCGCCACCGAAAAACTCGTCCGGTGTGAAACCACCGAGAACAAACCCGGTAGGTGCTACCGCGCCATCACTCACCTCGTCGGCTGCTTTTCCCGAGCTGCCGAAGCCTTCGAGTCGGACCGAACAGTCTGCCCAGGTGACGAAAGCAAAAAGTCAATCCGGCAAGATTGACTTAACGGCGTCCCCCAGCCCGCAACACCAACGCGCGCACGGTTCGTCGTCGTCTCACCGATCGACTCAACAAGCCACCGAAGCTACCCAACCCAATGTTGCTGTGGTGGACTTGTTCAAAAAGCCGATCCATGCGCTGCGATCGCATAGCAAGAATGGCAACGGCAACGAGACCGATGAATCGTCGGCATCTACGAACAACAGGCGAAGCAGAGGCCGACCACCCGGCAAAAAGCCACGCCGAGAAGACGATGACGACGAACAGGATGAGGATTCCCAATCGTAATGGCTCTCACATCCTATAATATCGCGTCCATCAACATCGGCACCATCACCAATCCCACGAAAATAGCAGCGCTGCGCACCTTCATCAACAGCCAAAGTCTCGATATTGTGTGTCTGCAAGAAGTGGAAAACGACCAGCTCTCCTTGCCTGGCTTCGTCGTATACACGAATGTAGACCACACGAGAAGAGGAACAGCTGTTGCTCTGAAGGAACACATTCAGGTCTCTCACATCGAGAAAAGCCTGGACAGCCGCCTAATCGCTCTGCGAGTGCATGATACCACGATCTGTAACCTCTACGCTCCCTCCGGCTCTGCTCAGCGCGCAGCACGGGAGGATTTCTTCAACGGCACTCTCGCCTACTATCTGCGCTACCCCACTCAGCATGTCATCCTCGCTGGCGATTTTAATTGCGTGCTTCGAGCATGCGACTCGTCCAGCCCCAATACCAGCCCTGCACTCAAAACTGCTGTGCAGCAGCTGCAGCTCCACGATGTGTGGGAAAAGTTGCGCCCCCGGGATGCCGGTTTTACGTACGTTTGCCGGAACGCACAATCGCGCCTCGACCGCATTTATGTGAGCAGCGGTTTGCGGGAGCACTTGCGTACCGCGCATACGCATGTCTGCTCATTCACGGACCATAAAGCGCTGACACTCCGTCTTTGCCTCCCCCAGCTTGGACATGAGCCCGGCCGTGGTTTCTGGTCCCTTCGACCGCATCTTCTCACCGATGAGAACGTTGCCGAGTTCCAAACACAGTGGCAATATTGGACTCGGCAGCGCAGAAATTACGGCTCATGGATCGAGTGGTGGATTTCGTACGCTAAGCCAAAAATAAAAACCTTTTTCAAGCGTAAATCGCGTATCGTCTTTGACGAATTTCACGACGCCCATCAGCGTCTATATGCGGAGCTCCGGCTAGCGTACGACGGGTACTATCAGCATCCCGAAATGTTACCCACCATCAATCGATTGAAAGGCGAAATGTTGGCGCTTCAACGCAACTTTTCGCACATGTTTATGCGAATGAACGAGACGCACGTGGCGGGAGAACCCGTCTCGATATTTCAGTTGGGGGAGAGACGAAGGAGAAGGACCGTCATAACCCAGTTGCGAACGGAGGAGAATGAGACCGTTGCCGAGCCAGCAGCGATCGAAGCGAATCTGCTAAACTTCTTCTCGCGTCTCTACACGGAGGAAGCAACAGCAGAAAACAACAACGATGACGGGTTTACATGCGAGCGTGTGATCCCACCCGATGATCCCATCAATCAAGCCTGCATGGACGAGATCACCACTGCAGAAATCCTCTCTGCCATCCGAGCGAGTGCCCCACGGCGTTCCCCCGGCAATGACGGTATCCCACGGGAATTTTATTTACGTCTCTTCGACGTGATCCATCGCGAACTCAATCTCCTGCTCAACGAAGCACTAGCAGGCAACCTTCCCCCTGCTTTTGTGGAGGGCATCATCGTGCTGGTGAAGAAGAAGGGAGGGGAGAATACGGCCCGGTCGTATCGACCCATCACGCTCCTCAACAGCGACTACAAACTCCTCTCGCGCATTCTCAAAACCAGGCTAGAATGCGCCATGCGAGCTCACCACGTGCTGAGCGACGGGCAGAAATGCTCTAACTCGGAGCGTAACATTTTTCAGGCCACTCTTGCTCTGAAAGATCGGATTGCGAGTCTCCGTCACCACCGGCGCGCCGGCAAGCTTATTAGCTTTGATTTGGAGAACGCATTCGATCGGGTCCGGCACTCATTCCTGTTCGGCACCATGTGCTCGCTCGGCTTTAGTCGGGATCTCGTCTCTCTTCTCACGCGCATTGCCAGTCGATCCACCTCTCGGCTGCTCATCAACGGGCGTCTCTCACGTCCGTTTGAGATTCAACGTTCGGTCCGGCAGGGTGACCCGTTGTCCATGCATCTCTTCGTTCTCTACCTCCACCCCCTGGTGTGTAGGCTCGAACAAGCATGTGGCAACGATTTGTTGGTTGCGTATGCCGACGATATCAGCGTCATCGTGACGTCAGCCCCACAGATAGAGCTGATGAATGAAATATTTATCCGGTTCGAGGCTGTTGCCGGCGCGCGGTTGAATCTGCGCAAAACAGTGGCGATCGATGTCGGGTTTTGCGAAGGTAATTCAATCAACACCCAATGGCTACACTGCCCATAAATGCATAACAGTCCCACGTGAGTTTTCGTCAATTTTTAGTTGATTGCGGGATACGTCGTTAAATTGCATGCTCTTTCATGGTATTATAAGAAAACAATACGTTTGTTCTAGTAATGTTGAAAACAACATCGAACATGGTGTGTCCCACGTTACTAATAAACGCATGTCAGTCTCGCGACCCAATGTATGCATTTAAAACAAGTAAAAAAATTGTTACTGGAATAATGTCGCAGTTCACAAACAAAGAAATTTAAAGGAAGTTTTATTGATTTACATCGATTTTATTCTACAACAGTTCTAGATTTCTAAAATTTCTAGATTGTATCAGATTTCTTCATCATTATCATCAATATCATCCAAAATCGTCTTCTCAGCTAAGTTGCGTCTTTGAACATCTAATTGTTCCACGCTCTGGAGAATATAGCTGGTGTGCTCTCGTGAATTCAATGCCTAGAACACCGTGTCACCTTCGAGATTTTAAGCTTGCAGTTCATTTCACACCCGCTCCTCAATCGACAAGCTGTGATAAACGGCGCTTTTTGGCGTTGCATTTCGCTTTCAATTCCTTTTTTGTTCTCTTGCGTTTTTTGCGAGCTTATCAACGGCCGTATAACTTCCGTCAGAGTCCATTTCATCAGTCCCCTCGCATATTCAGTGTCCTCCAACGATCTCAAATAGCTTACCCAATGCTCAGGGTACGTCTTCGGTGAAAACTGAAAGCTGCCGTCACAGCCGTCCTTATCATCAAATCCATCGAAGTTGTTTTCAGAGCCCGCGTCATTGTCCATAGGGACTCCATGGGCTAAATTCCTGCACTCATCATCGGAACTATCAGAATTACCATAACTTTTCAAAAAATCGAGAGCAGACATTTTCGCGACTTTGAATGCGGACACTAAATTGTCAATACAACAATAATTCACATGTGAAGACCGCTGCATCATAGTAAGCACTGATACTGTTATGCGTTTATTCTCGTACATTCAAGAGCAAATAAACGCATATCAGTCACGCGTACATTTTCCCGTTTATTAACTAATTATTTGAGAAAATTAGTAAACAAAATGCACGTAATACTATAAACAATAGTTCATTGCACCATTTGAGTGCAAATTTGGTTGCAAAAACATTGCATTTTTAATATAATTAGAGTAAATAAAGCATAAAAGTGTTCACGACTTCTATCGCGTTTTTCTTAGGTGCGCTGTTTTGCTAGTGAGACTGGTATGCATTTATGGGCAGTACAGACAGCCCATGTAGTCAAAATTTTGGGTATTACCTTCGCAAACTCGATACGCTTGATGACCACTCTAAATTGGAATGCGCTGGTGGGGAAGTTTGCGCAACAAATGTGGCTGCAATCGATACGCATGCTGACCCTGCATCAGAAAGTCATCATGTTGAATACGTTCGGCACCAGCAAGCTGTGGTACGTTTCGTCGGTGTTGCCACCACTAGGAGTGCATACGGCGAAAATCACTTCAACGATGGGTACGTTCCTGTGGAGAGGAGTGCCCGCCCGTGTCCCGATGATGCAGCTTGCGCGCAGCAAGGAGCATGGGGGATTAAACCTTCATTTGCCTGCGTTGAAGGCGAAATCACTCGCCATCAACCGTCATCTCAAAGAGATCGATTCCATTCCCTATTATAAATCCCTTCTTTTCCACGATAATCCCCGCCCTGCAATCTCAATAGATAATCCCGACCTGAAAATAATCCTCTCAAACTACTCCCAAATTCCACCCCCTATCCAAGAAAACCCCTCCGCCGATCTCATCCACCGGCATTTCGTCTCCCAAACGGACATGCCCAAGGTGGAACGAAGTCATCCGACGATCGACTGGCCACGTGCGTGGCGAAATATCAGCGACAACAAGCTCTTCTCGGCGGAGCGTTCAAAGCTCTACCTGTTGGTGAACGAGAAGTGGGAGCACCGAAAACTGCTGTCCGTGATGCGGAGAGCAGACGACGAGTTTTGCACTCATTGCGGTGGCCCAACGATTGAAACGCTCCAGCATAAATTCAGTGACTGTGCACGTGTCGGCCCGGCATGGACGGTCCTACAGCAGAGGCTAGCAGTGCTGATGAATGGATGGAGGCGACCTTCATTTGAAGACCTGATGAGACCGGCGTTCCCGGGTGTAAGAAGAGAAACAAGAGTCAAGATGCTAGAAGTTTTTGCTAAGTACATCACCTTTGTTAATGATGTTAACGGAAGAATCGATGTAAACGAACTAAACTTTCATCTAGATCTGTGATTTTAAAATGTAAATAATTGTTACCGTGAATTACTTAACTGACTAAATAAAACCAAATTTTACAAAAAAAAAAAAAAAAAATAGTTGCTCGTTTACCGCTACGGCTATTTGGACCCAACATCTTAAGTATGTTGAACAGCGTTGGGGCTATCTTTTCGGTAATTTTTTTGCATTCTTAGACTCTCCTGCCTTCCTCGTGGTCTTTTGTCCATTCAAATATTTTGAAATCTATACAGACCATGGACTTTGGCCACAACCTTCCTCCCCCATTCACCATAAATGACTACGTTGTTTATGAACAGTCTTGACACGCTTCTCTTTGAACCACTGCAAAACCAGCATAGATCCCTTAGATGCTTCGGATCTCCATCTTGTTGGAACGTATATCTGCGCCCCAACTATAGCTTTTGTACAGAAGCTGGAAGTTTTCGCTTCAAAATGTCCAAATAAATCTCCTTGGTCATTATTCCATCGATGAACTCAAGTTTTCTACACCAGATGTAGCCATAACGTTACCTGCAGAAAACAAATCAAAGTCTTGCTTGTTGTCAAGTTGGTTGAAAAATCAATGTTAGTAAAGTTACAGCCCCAAGCATAACAGGTAGAGAGTGCTTGAATCAACTGGCAGTATTGTGATCGTAGAGATATTTAATTTTATTTCACAAAAAATAAGAAATAATTCGCATTACAGAAAAAATAACGAAACTCATCACCGCTATGCTCGACTGTAGGTCGCAAAAATTGGACAATATTGGCAATTTCACTGAAGCTTTTTGCCGGTTTTGTGTCACCAAATTCTACAATCAATGTTTGGACCCTGATCGAAATTTGTGCTTTTTGGGTATTTTGCAACAAATAACAAATTTTGAGCACGAACACTGAATGACAGCTAGACACAATGCTTACATAAGCATAAGCATAGCATAAGCATAGATGACCGTACAATTCGTAGTTGCTACTCCGTGTTTGACTAGAACAATCGTAATTGCACAGAGAACCAATGAACGGGGCTTGGGATTAGCTAACCATTCTCAATGTGCACAATTCGAGAGCTTAGAATATAATGAAGTCAAAAACGGCGCCGGCCACGTCCTTAAGGTCATCGAGGAGGGAAAAGGATGCTAATGTGATTACCGTTGTTAAATATAATTATGTTTATGGCTGCATTTAGAATGTTGACAAATGTTTGTCGACACCTGTGGTGACAAACTACTCAAAAATTATTGTGAATAAAAAAAAAATAATATTTTTTATTTTAGTTGATGAGTATTTTTGATGAAAGTTTTTGCCGACACTCGGAGTGACGAATCATTCATTATTTATTTATCTTGTTCGCTTTTCAAGGAACCAAAGCTAACCAGTTGAAGCTGCCACGTAAAAATGGAGCAAATGTCAAAAGCCGTTGAAACGGAAAAATCGAAAAAAACAGCTGTTTTATTTGTAAAATAGAAAACGTGTGGCACCATTCCTCTTGACTTGTTGATTTCAAGATCGAAACCCGCTTTTTCATTCCTGACCCTCTCCACTTCGTTCTGGGCCTTTGGGTTCATTCAAATATTACTTAACGCAAAATTTGCCAATTTTGGACCCCCTCCCTCCCCCACGTAACAGCTTTTGTATGGGAATTTTTAAATTTTTGTATGGATCGTAAGACCCCCTCTCTCCCCCTGTTGCGTTACGTAATATTTGAAGAATCCCTTTCAATGATGTATTTACAGTATCACATACACGTTCAAGTTTTGTACATCAACCAACGGACCAATGCACAGGCTCACTAATTTGGCGTTTGAGCGGTGCCGAATTCATTGGTTTCCATGGCTACATAAATAACACGGCACCGCCAACACGTCAAACAATGAACTCGTACATCGGTCCATCCATTTCTGTTCATTATTTACGTTTTTAGATTCGTGGTTCGCTAAACCTACACAATCGAATCGTCGGTATCGGAGAAAACGGCAAATTTTCACTCTTCAAACCAACGCTTTCAACTCCTGAACCGAGAGAATTTAGCACACCGGTGGACCAATGCATCTCGCGTTCCCCAATGCATCATTCCATGGCAACATCCAGCCACTTTATGTTCCCTCTCCTCTCTTCCTACTCTTTTAAACATGCCTAACATCACCCGAAAAACTGCCACCAACACCCCCAACACCACACTTGGCACTCATCGGTCGCAAAAACTGAGAAGTGAGAAAGAATGAAAATAGTATTCATCCCTCCCTCTCGCCCACCAAACGCCTTTCAGACGAAATTCTTTCTGTCTGCCTTAAATTATGTGCAAATTAGGACCCTAAAACGATTCATGATAACCATCTTTCCTAATGCTCTGCGGAAAATTATGCAATTCATCTGCTGCTCTATAGGCATCTCCAATGGTTTTATCCGCTGGTGTATCAAACTAACTAGGTCGAAGAACTCAGACACTAGAGCGGGTCCAGATCACGTGGGGATCATTCGGGAGCATGCCCCGCTCAAATGTAACAATTCTCAGACCGAGTGAATTCAGTACACCGGTGGATTAGACCATGGCCTAGATTCACTCACTCTCGCATACGTCCTCAATGCTAACAGTGCTGCCAGTTTAATTTACTTCTTCATAGCAAAAAAGCAATGAAAAGTTTAAGCTTGGTTAAAGAAAGATGAACCATTTACGAATTAAAGAACAGTATTTTCACAAAACGAATATTTTAAAATATTATTGCTCCCCAACTCAATTTCAAACCATAATGTTATTATTTCATTTCTAACTATTTTGTTTTATAAAATTATCCAGGAATCCACGGGTTTCATCAGGAATTTATGATGATTGTGGTATACATTTTTTTTTTGGAATCTCTGATACAGATCAGATATATTTTTAGCCTCCGATAAATATGGGAATGTGGCAACACTGAATATGCATACCTTGACCCGAATCGCTCTCCCCGTACACTCTCGCTCACTTGAAAACAAAAAAAATAAAATATTGACTGTTTAACGCCAAACTTGCGACGATCGACGCGCCACTATATTTCATATAACGGACGTTATTAGAACTAACTTGGAGGTGATGATTTGGAGGTTATTTGGCAATTTGGAGGTTAAAATCCCCTTCAAACACTAGCGATTTTGCGGTGGGATGTTGACGTTTGATGACGAATGGCTTCCACTCAAGTATCTACCGAATTTGAAAAAAAAACACAACAAAATAGTTCCGGTTTAGCCGTTTTCCGTAAATTAGACAAAACATAAAATTGGAAACTTCTCACCGAATAATCGTTTTCATGCTGCTGCATCACATCCTCAATCTGCCGTATTCATCGGCTTCCGTATTGATGATGCCAAATACACCATTGGTAGCGAAGAAAAAAAAACTGGACCGCAGTAAGATGTCTGAAACTGGCTCAAAAATCACTTTCACTGTCAAAATTTCACAATATTCCTATGCACCACATGACAATTTGTATTTTCAACACTTTTTACACAATCTATCACTAGAAAAACCTTCAAAATTTTAAAAATAATAAGCACCGATGAATTTCACAACTTGCCGCAATCAGTGCTGCCAAAAGCCCCGACAGCTAGATACAATGTTTACATTCGAAAAAGTTGCAGATTAAACACTAAAACTCTGTAGAGCACACCTAAATCATAATATCCGTTTGGGGGTATATACACTTTTTTTATGTAACTTTTTACCCTTTTTCATAATTCATCACATAAGAACTCAAGAAAAAGATTTAAACGCCGTAATTTTAATGGCAATGTGATAAATAAATATAAATTGATGAATCAGTGAAGTGTTCCTCTTATTAAATTAAACTTTTTTCACCAGAAAAACAACAAAAAATTGTGAATTGGTAGTGGGGTTGGGAGATTATGTTTTTCTGCATCTTGTAACTAAAATGACTTATCTTGAGTTACACTGTATTATTGCGAACATGGGGCGAACATTTTCAAAATTAGATCGATCATTTTGTTAAAATAAACAATCTCGAGTTATGATAAACTGTTATAAAAATCATGAAAAAAAATCGAAAATCGTATATTTGTAATATGAAGTATGTTTGTTTATATTTGATATTAAAAACGCGTTCGATCACTATGTTAAAACGTTTAAAAATAGTAATGATTCTCTCTCCACCTCGATGAAAATGATATTAATACATCATTTAAGACCTTTTTTTAACAAACCTCTTAAGATACGTGACCATGTGTTTAATGTTATCAGACATCAGGTGCATTGCGCGTTCGGTTCCTGCTCTATACTGGAAAATATATTTATTGGGAGTTTTTTCGGACTGTGATACTTCTTTTAAAGGACAAATAGCCCTCTTTCCCCATTCAAATCGAAAGCTCGTATAAATTTCCCTTACTTATGATGGGTTATTTACCAGAGTGCTCTGCGTAGACTTTAGATTCAAACAACGGCAAATATGCAGGTTATGGTCATATTGCCTACCAGTACGAAAATCATTTCAAGATAATTGATCGATTTACTTATAGGTTGCTTTTAAATAGTTTACACTTATTCCAACCAGAATGATATATCAGCTTTAGATAAAACAAAGCTTGCCAAACAAAAATTATTTTCTCACTAACGCCGCCTAGTGGCAAAATTTCGAAACTTTCGGCTTAAATAATGTTAGCCCTTGTGATACTGAGCAACTTTTCCGAAGACGCCATCTTTCTAAGTGGTCAGGCTACTCAGCTGTCTACGAAACAAAAATTCTTTGCTCACTAGCGCCGCCTAGTGGCAAATTTTTGAAACTTTGGGCTCAAATAATGTTAGCCCTTGTGATACTGAGCAACTTTGCCGAAGACACCATCTTTCTAAGTGATCAGGCTTTTAAGCTATGAGCAAAGCAAAAATTCTTTGCTCACTAGCGCCGCCTAGTGGCAAAATTTCGAAACTTTCGGCTCAAATAATGTTAGTCCTTGTGATTCTGAGCAACTTTGCCGAAGACGCCATCTTTCTAAGTGGTCAGGCTACTGAGCTATGCGCAAAACAAAAAGTCTTCGCTCACTAGCGCCGCCTAGTGGCAAAATTTCCAAACTTTGGGCTCAAATAATGTTATCCCTTGTGATACTGAGCAACTTTACTGAAGACGCCATCTTTCTAAGTGATCAGGCTACTGAGCTATCCGCGAAACAAAAATTCTTTGCTCACTAGCGCCGCCTAGTGGCAAAATTTCGAAACCTTCGGCTCAAATACAGTCCTTGTGACACTTAGCAACTTTGCCGAAGACGCCATCTTTCTAAGTGGTCAGGCTTCTGAGCTATGCGCAAAACAAAAATTCCATGTCCACTAGCGTCGCCTGGTGGCGTAATTCCGTATCAGAATGACCTCCGCATGTCAGCCCTTGAGCTACTGAACAACTCTTCCGAAGACACCAACCTTCCAAAACATCAGGATCTAGAGATATCGTATGATACAAAATTTTGCATTCTTATCCCTCATGGTTCATATAGTGCAAATCAGAAAAAGCGCCCCTACCGGCCAAGTTCTCAACTAAAAGGATGATCCTCAACTCCTAAAGATAGATCGTACTTAGCACTGAAACTTCGCCGAAGACAGTACTGTGCTATCTCTTTTGGCATACGAGATATTCAACAACACCCCCAAAGTGATGAAATCCCATAAGCCCTGGGTCTCCTATAACGTTCTTGTGTGTCTTATAGGAGTGAGCGTAATAGGAGTGCACGTTATAGGAATGCGTTTAATAGGAGACCCGACTGTAGTCTATAATTCGAATCACTTATCAAATTGAATCTATATTATGTAACTTTTGAATCATTCCTGCTAACAGAAACATTGTTTTGTGGTATTCATAATGATTCAAACCCAGTCTCTAATAAAAACGGTTATCATACTAACATCCCTACAATTGCTGAAAGACTTACCGTAATATGCAATAACAATGAACACGTGCTCCTGATATCAACCAGTTAAGGCTGAAAATCTCTATAATAAAAGTAATATCATGAAAATGCAGAGGTATACTCGGTCTTTAGTAACTATCGATGTCCTTCCATTACTCTATGACCGTAACGATGTGACAGACACCATTATGGGCTTTATAATGTTTGAAATCTCTAAAATGTACATAGAAGACGGTAAACTACTCCGGAGCTCCCTATGTTGGTTTCATGGTTTCATTTGATTTTGATGATTCTGGTCTATCGCGAGGTAGCAACTACGAGTTGTAGGTCATAAATGCTCACACTCATGGAAACATTTTTGGAAAAATTCATTATAAATCAAATGAAATAAATAGAAAGAGCAGAAATTCTAGAACTTCTATTCTGTCCAGAACTTTTCAGTGGTTGATCAGCGATTCAAAGCTCCGTTCGAGCTCTGCAACAAATTCATACTTCGGTCTTTGTCCGCCACATCCTCCAAACGTTGAACTGCGACAAAAATTATACTTGTTTCGGCCCTTCAACGCCCCCTTTCCGCTTAACATCACACATTGCAAAAACTGTCGTATCATTTTCATGACGCGAACATTTGAAGTAATTAAAACATGAATTGAAATGTTTATCATGGCGGGCAGGCACATTTTTTGTCCCGTCTATGGCTCTTTCTGGCTCGTTGACCAGAACGAAGCGCGCTCTCGTTTTTGGTCAACCCGAGCCTGTCTGTACCCGCATAAAGTCCGGTTCGGTACTGCTGCTGATGCTGAATGCGCTGGTGGCAACGGGAAGACAAAAAAGTGTACATTGCCTCAAAAACATGTCCACAAATGTCGTTTTCCTCTGGAAAACTGCCTCCCCCCGTCTGAATCCCCTCTTCTGGTACCCAAGTGATGACCAAATGGAACTCATTTAACCGCTTCACCCACTGAACACCCTTGAGCAGTCTGGTTGACCCGGCTCCCGCCGATTGGAATTCTCACCAGCAGTTATTTCAGCCGTTTGACCGTACACCTTCTTCAATGATGGGGATTTTATTTTATTTCTGCCATTTGCGTTCCGGCCCATATTCAAATGTGGCAATCTTTGGCCCATTTAGGAAACGCTTTAACATCACAATTTCATGACAGGACGAGAAGACTCAAGTCCCCCTACTAGATGCATTAATCGAAGGCTGACTTTGTTGCCCATCGATCAACAATGGGAGCAAATTTCTGCCGATTGTTGCGAGAATCCATTTGAGTGCCACTGACTGTCGAGTGTGTCGTCAATTTTTATCTCCATTTTATTTAATTTGAATCGATTGAGAGTTAAAATGAAATAATTTGCACCAGCCAACGGAGGACGGGACGATTTATGGCTTTGGATGGGAGGATTTATGCCGCGGAATAGGATTTGAATGCGAATGGGTTTATATATGATAGCGTAGGCGTTTTGTTGTGTAGAGGACAAGATTTTTAAACTTTAATAAAATTTTAACAAACTTCTGTCTGAATTTTGTTCTGAATCCTGAACAAGATTCTGACAGATTTCCTATCAGGATTTAATCGGAATCCTGAACAGGGTGCTGTCGGAATCCTGAACAGGATTCTGTCGGAATCCTGAACAGGATTCAAAAACAAAGACATACAATTTCAATGCAACAGATTTTAGGAACTAAGCAGATTGTATGTACAAGATTTTGGTCAAGGCAGTTCTAGGCCTTACACAGAAAAGTAATCTACAGAAATACACAAATTTTAAAAGGCACCACAAAATATAATGTATGCATTATTTTCCGCTTAACCAAGTCGAGATAATCTCCTTGCCAAAAAATGCTCCTCGTTTCTTCTGTCGTACCAGGACAAAGGAGCTATTTTTTCATGTTTGTCGAAGAAGCATATTGGAAAATTCCACTCCCAGTCAGATTCAGAACCCGACAACCGCTCAACCGAAAAACACAAACATTGCCACTTCACCAATTCGCCCTTCCCAGAACCCCCCTGCCCCTCCATCCCCATCTCGAGAGCATGCAAACAAGATTCTTGCCATTTCGCAGCTGACGACATTCACATGCTGCTCGGCTCTGCTGTCTGCTGACAAAACGCACAATGACCAATTCAGACCACAGATTGGTCCCCTTTCAGCTCTTTTGTCCGCTCGAACGGAATTGCATGGCATTGATCTGGAAAATCCTACTAAACAATGCACATGGTCGTTCGTCGTCGTCATCGGCCTTCTCCGGGGGGCACTATTTTTAATCACATTTGCTTGCTCGGTCGAACCGAATCCAGATCCTGTGCTCTCCGGTCTCCGGACCGGTAGATACAAGACAATTTTCTCACTCCTTGCCTTGTGGTACCCCTTTTCGGTTCACAAAGAATGGTCAGAGTCGGAGGAAACAAAATGTTCTTTTAAATACAGTTTCACCTTGTCCTCCTCGTGACCGTCTCCGACATCGCCGCTTAAGACCAAGTTTGCGAAACTGAGATGACTCCGACAAGAGAAGCGGTAATGCACCGAACACAAATTCTATTGTCCCCCCAGCAGCGCTTAGCTTTGGTTTGCCACCACCGAATACTGTTGCTGGTGCAGTTATCGTTTAAGCTCTCATTAGCTTTCGGGTTGGTTGCTGGGAGCGAGATTGTGGACAGCAAAGGTCCTAGAGCTCGGAGCGGAGGTTTTGATACTGTTGGTGTTTGTAGCTGTCCCAGATAACTTTGCGGAAAAGATAAACTTTTCGGGGTAGAGATGTGTGCAGTTGCATAAATGCGACAGACACCAATATGATGAGGGGTTGTCTGGTGGAAATTATAATGGAATTTTTATCAGAGCTCCGACTACATCCTGCTCATTATTTGTTTACAAGCATCCATCAGTGTTTTGTCCACGATTTCGATAGAATCCAGTTAAAGAATCCGACAGATTCCTGTTAAAGATTCCGAAAGAATCCAATTCAGGAGTTCGACAGATTCCTGTTAAGAACTTCGACAGAATTAGATTTAAGATTCCGAAAAAAAACTGTATAGGATTCCAACAGTTATTTGTTTAGGATCGGAAGTTTGAAGTTTTTTTTTTAATTTTTCCTCTAATTTTGGTGAGATTCACACAGCCACATTGCAATGCTCTAAAGAACAGTCTTTTTCGAAAAGAAGGGTGAATTTATTATGAAAAGGATAACTATAATTTGCATAAAACAAGGATGTAGTAAAGTCTCTCATTGAACAACGGTACCCACTTCCTTTACTCATTTTTGTAGGTGTCGGGCTACTAACATCAAGATCTTCTTAAATATTTTGTTTCGTAGACGATGGCAATGGAAGACCTTGAGATAGTCGCTGCAAGTGTTGTTCAATGGAACCCGATTAAAGGCCAACCAGATAGACAACCGTTCCGCTATAGCAAGGAAACGTTAACACACTTGTACATGTGAGAAAAACGGCAGCCTCTGATTAAAACTTTCATAGGTTTGTGGGATCATTAATTTTAATTTCGATGAAATAACCATAAACATATTTTAATTTTGATTTAAGGCAATGAAGAAATGATGAAGGCAGAAAAGTGGTGAGCAAATTCATAAGAGACCTGTCTGTTTTCATACAAGAAGATAAAAGAAAGGGAAAATTTCTTATTTGAATTATAGCAGGATTCAGAATATATTCCTTTAAAAGAAAGCTGTTCTATCTGGAAATATTAGTGACTAGCTTATCCAACGAAAGCTTGAAAGAAAAGCCTATTTAAGAAAGAAGAGCAAATTTCTGGTGAAATGTTTGCAGCTATGACGCGAATAATCACTGTAACAACGGGATGCTATGGTAAATATTTTCTTTTCTTATGAATAAAAACATAAGAGAGGAAAATATTTGTTAAAAAAATTGAAATATGAACACCACCATGCAGTCCAAATACCGGTGATCACGCAGCTGTGCAGCAAGACCATATTGAGGGTTATGGGTTCGAATTCCTCCGGTGGCTGATTTTATGCATCGAGCTTTTTCTTGACGTCCCTGGGCATAGAGGCACATGTACAAGAATAGTAAATTGACAAGGAAAGCTCACAGTCAATAAAAGGATTGTTTTATTAAAATTCCATTCACAAATTTCGTAACGCTGAAGTGGGCAAAAATGTTGTGTGTGATTGTCCTCAAAATGTTACAGCCCATACACAATTTGAAGAATTTCCATACAAAAAATGGTACGAAGGGGTGGGTAATTATCAAAAGGACAATTTTTGGCGTTATGAAATTTGTGAATGAACCCTTGAACGACGAAAGCGCCCACTGAGTTGATAAACAGGCACTGTCTCAGAAAGAATGAGAAAAAAAAAGTTGCCAACAAGATATTTCTAAAGAATAGCTGACATATGAACGAAGGGAAAATATGTGATGAACATTTTACCGACGAATTTACGCGTCAAAGTTGCCAACAAGATATTTCTAAAGAATAGCTGACATATGAACGAAGGGAAAATATATGATGAACATTTTACCGACGAATTTTACGCGTCATGCATTAACAGTTTTCATTAGAGACGTATTTTTGCCCGCAAAACAAAATACTGCACTGTACCTCATACTATACTATTCGGGGTAATGGCTTTCGGGGTAGTGACCCTTTCGGGGTAGTGGCGTTCGGGGTAGTGGCCTTCGGGGTTATGGCGTTCGGGGTAATGGGATGGAGCCCAAAATTCAGTTCAAGATTCCGACAGATTCCTACTTTGGATTCTGAAGAAATCGTGTTCAGAATTCAAACAGAATCATAACCAGGATTTCTACAAAATCCCGTTGAAGATTCCGCAAAAAAACATTTCAATATTTCGTAAAATTCCAATCAGTATTTCGACAGAATACACCTCGGGTTTCTGACAGAATATTGTTCAGTATACCGACAGAATCCGACTCAAGGTTCCAAGAGAATACAGCTCTGATTTCCGACAGAATCCTGTTTCGGATTCTAACGGTATCGTGCACATAAATCCGGCTGAATCCAGCTCAGGATTCCTGTAGAATCCTGCTCAGGATTCCTAACAGAATCCTGTTCAGAATTTCGACAGAGTCCTGCTCAGGGTTCTGACAGAATTCTACTCAAGATTCTAACAGAATTCTGTACAGAATTCCGACAGAATCCTGTGATAATAACGATTAAATCCTGCTCAGGGTATCAATCATCATCCTTCTCAGAATCCCGACAGAATGCTTTTCAGAACATCGACAGAATCCTTCTCAGGATTACGAACAGAATCTTTTCCAGAATTCCGACCAAATCCTATTTAGGATTCCAACAGAATCCTGTTCAGGATAACGACCGAATAATTCTCAAGATCCCGACAGAATCCTGTCCCGAATTTCGACAGAATTCTGCTCAGAATTCCGACAGAATCCTGCTCAGGAATCCGACAGAATCCTTCTTAGGATTCTGACAGAATCCTGCTCAGGAAAACCTACAAAATTCTGCTCAGGATTTCAACAGAGTTCTGCTTAGTATTCCGGTAGAATCCTGCTCAGCATTCCAAACAAAATCCTGTTCAGAATTCCGACAGAATCCTGCTCAGGATTCCGACAGAATCCTGCTCAGGATGCCGACAGAAGCCTTTTCAGGATTTCACCAAAATCCTTTTCAGAATTACGACAGAATCCATCTTAGAATTCCTGCAGAATCCTGTTAAGGATTCCATTAGAATTCTGCTCAGGGTTTCGAACGGAATCCTTCTCAGAATTCCAACAGAAGCCTTTTCAGAATTCCGGCAGAATCCTCTTCAGGATTACGACAGAACTCTTCTCTTAATACTGACAGAATCCTGTTCAGAATAAGGATTGAATCCTGCTCAGGGTGTCGATCAGAATCCTTTTCAGAATCCCGACAGGATTTCGACAGAACCCTGCTCGTATTTCTGACAAAATCTTGCTCAGGATTCCGACAGAATGCTTCACAGGATTCCGAAAGAATCTTGTAGAGAATCCTGCTAAGCATTTCGTTCAGAACCCTTTTCAGAACTTCAACAGAATCCTTTTCAAAATTCCGACAGAATCCTTTTCAGAACTCCGACAGAATTCCAATAGAATCCTGTTCAGGAAAATGACAGTATCCTGCTCAGGATTCCGAGAGAATCATGTTCAGGATTCCGACCAAAACCTGCTAAGGATTTCAACAAAATTCTGTTCAGGATCCCAAACGAATCCCGTACTGGATTTCAACAGAATCCTGCTCAAGATTCCGACAGAATCCTGTTCATAATTACGACAGAATCCTGCTCAGGGTGTCGGTAAGAACTCTTTTCAGAACCCCGACAGAATTTTTCTCAGAACACCGACGGAATAACGAAAGTATCCCTCTCAGGATTCCGTCAGAATCCTGTTCAAAATTCAACAAATTTCTGTTCAGGATTTCTACAGAATTCTTCTCAGGATTATGAACAGAATCCTTTCCAGCACTCTGACAAAATCCTGTTCATGGTAACGACCGAACCCTTTTCTAGATTACGACATAATCCTATTCAGGACTCCGACAGAATCCTGCTCAGGATTTCGACAGAATTCTGTTCAGGATTTCGATAGAATCCTGCTCGGAATTCTGACAGACTCTTGCTCAGGATTCGGACAGAAAGCTGCATAGGATTCTGACATAATTTTGCACAAGATTCCGACAGAATCCTGCCAAGCATTTCGTTCAGAATCTTTTTCAGAATTCCGACACGATCCTTTTTAGAATTCCGACAGAATTCTTTGCAGAATTTCGACAGAATCATTTTTAGGAGAACCACAGAATCCTGCTCAAGATCACGACTGAATCCTTTTCACAATCCCGGCAGAATTCTCTTCAGAACACTGACAAAATCCTATTCAGGATGACGACAATATTCTGCTCAGGATACGATAGATTCCTGTTCAGGATTTCGACAGAATCCTTCTCAGAATTCCGACAGAATTCTGCTCAGGATTACGAACAGAATCCTTTCCAGAAATCCGACAAAATCCTGTTCAGGATTCCAACATAATCTTGTTCAGGATTTCGACAGAATCTTGCTCAGGATTCGGACAGAAACTTGCAAGAGATTCCAACAGAATCCTGCTAAGTATTTCATCCAGAGTCGTTATCAGAACTCCGACAAAATCCTTTTTAGAATAACGAAAGTATCCCTCTCAGAATTCCGTCAGAATCCTGCTCAAAATTCAACAAATTTCTGTTCAGGATTTCTACAGAATTCTTCTCAGGATTATGAACAGAATCCTTTCCAGCACTCTGACAAAATCCTGTTCATGGTAACGACCGAACCCTTTTCAAGATTCCGACATAATCCTGTTCAGGATTCCGACAGAATCCTGCTCAGGATTTGAACAGAATTTTGTTCAGGATTTCGAAAGAATCCTGCTTGGAATTCTGACAGAATCTTGCTCAGGATTCCGACAGAATCCTGCTCAGGATTTCAATAGAATCCTGCTCAGGGTTTCAATAGAATCCTGCTCAGGATTTCGACAGAGTTTTTTCCACAATCCCGGCAGAATTCCCTTCAGAACACTGACAAAATCCTGTTCAGGATAACGTCAATATTCTGCTCAGGATTCGACAGATTCCTGTTCAGGATTTCGACAGAATCCTTCTCAGAATTTCGACAGAATTCTGCTCAGGATTACGAACAGAATCCTTTCCTGAAATACGACAAAATCCTGTTCAGGATTCCAACACAATGGGGACGGACCTGGTGTAGTGGTTAGAACACTCGCCTCTCACGCCGAGGACCTGGGATCGAATCCCATCCCCGACATAGTCACTTATGACGTAAAAAGTTATAGTGACGACTTCCTTCGGAAGGGAAGTAAAGCCGTTGGTCCCGAGATGAACTAGCCCAGGGCTAAAAATCTCGTTAATAAAGTCAAACCAACCAACCATCCAACACAATCCTGTTCAGGATTCCAACATAATCCTGTTCAGGATTTAGACAGAATCTTGCTCAGGATTCGGACAGAATGCTGCCCAGGATTGCGACAGAACTTTGCAAAAGATTCTAACAGAATTCTGCAAAGTATTTCATTCAGAGTCGTTATCAGAACTCCGACAGAATCCTTTTCAGGATTACCACAAAATCCTGTTCAGGATTACAACAAAATCCTTTTCAGGATTAACACAAAGTTTTGTAAAGGATTACGATAGAATCCTTCTCAGAATTCCGACAGAACCCTGTTCAGAACTACGATAGAATCCTGCGCAGAGTGTCGAACGAATCCTTTCCAAAACTCCGTAAGAATTCTATTAAGAATTCCGACAGAATCCTGTTCAGAATTACGACAGAATCCTGCTCAGGATTTCGACAGAATCCTGCTCAGGATTTCGACAGAATCCTGCTCAGGATCCCAACAGAACCTGCACAGGATTCCAACAGAACCCTGCACAGGATTCCAACAGAATTTTGCTCGGCATTCCGACAGAATCCTGCTCAGGATTCCGACAGAGTCCTGCTCAGGATTCCGACAGAATCGTTGGTTTAAAAATGAACCATCCTTGATCTCGGGAATAAAGATACACAAAAAATACCATATGCTAATCTAATTTCAATGGGGCAATGGGGCCAATCATTGACCGTCTTGTGAATTTAATTCAGACAGACTGAGTGGCAAGCAATTTGCAAAACTTCATTGTACATAAAATCGCCCAGCAGGAAGCCTCATCGTTAGCTCAAGAACTTCACCGGAATCCCTAGAGCTACTAACTGATTCTTAGAGGTTTTTAATGGGTTTGCTAAAGATTCCGAAGGATATTGAAAAGAAGTTTGCTAGAGATTCAAAGAAGCTCATTAGGGGTTAGCAGGGCTGGCCAAGATATTCGGATAGCTTGCAAGGAGCTTCCAAGGGGATTGCAGTGGTATTCAATATATTTTTGAGAAGTTTTCAGGAGTTAATTACTGTATGAATCCCTGTTTGTAAGATGAATCTCTGCTGAAATTACCCGTTGTATTCTTGGTACAGTTTCAGGATCGTCTTTGATGCTGTTCCTATAAATAACTTGTCTGGAATCTGTGGAGGAATCTCCAAAAAATATTTTTGGATATTTCTTTGGCACGCCCGGATAGAACTCCTGGAGGAATCTTTGAAATTGTCTATATAGAGATTTTTGAAAAACTCTTTGTAATCAAATTCCGGAGGCATTCTGAACAACAATGTTAAAGGAACTTCAAGTTGAATGCATAAAAGAATCTTGATTAAAACTACTTTAGGTATCTATGAAAAGATTTCAAGAAAAACTCCTAGATGAATGCCAGAAGAAAAAATTGCTGGGCAACTCTGCTTACAAATAGTAACTGAAGTTACTGCAAGCATTATTATGGAAAACTTAGGAAGAAACATTGACGTTTGGCGAGCTTTCTGGTGGGAAGAAGAAATTCGTGAAGAAGATTGTATAAATTCCATCTGTAAGAAATGCTTATATTAGTCCTTGGATAAATCATTGAAGATCCGTTTAGAATCAATTGCATAAAATTTCGTAAGAATCCATAGGGATGTTATCAAACCAAAAAGTTGCTCAATTCCATTTTGAAATGATGATACCAGATTCCAGTCCATTCCAAAGCATTTCAACCAAATGTCCATTTGAATGAAGCTCATATATCCCGGGAGTAAGTGTGGTTAGGATTGATTTCATTCTTCTGTGTAACCCTTTTACTATCCCATTATGTTTTATTTTAGTTTAATAACATTCTAATATACCTAAAGAAATGTCCATTTTGCCCAAAGGTCGCAAAGGGAGAGGAGTATTTCTGAAAATCCTTAAAACAAACCACGTTGCTCATAGATAGCCCCTAATAGAAATGGAACGTTTGAATGTAACGATTGCTGCTTCTAGAGGCCGATAATACCTCTGCATCTCCACAATCACCATGGGTGTTTATGAGTGAGGGATGAAAAAAATCTGGGAGTCACCTTTGGTCGGGGATGCTATTCATGGATAAGGGAGAAATATACGATTTTTACTTAAAATTAATTTTGTATTTTTGTCTCGTGGGGAGAAATTATTGGTAGAATAATACAACAGTACAAAGTGACGAACAATTTGAAGGTTTTTTATTTCGTAATGACAAGAAAAATATACACGTGTATTCAAATTATATGAAACAGGAATAAGGGTTTATGTCGACATAAACATAACACTGCCACGATAAATATGTATTATTATTAGCATGAACCGAGCTCACTAGTTGACAATCCATCTTCGACTGAACACGAATATCTTTTTGCAGCCACATAACGCGAACCGGGTGCTTTCCGGCTGTCCAGCAAAACGCGTGAAGCGAAACGAAAAAAAACTGTTTCATTGGTGTCACGAGAAAAATGAACAAGCTTGCTTGGGCATTCCAAAACACTTCTTTCCAGAAACCCTTTCAGTGCCGCAGATGCCTAAAACGGAGACATGTTATTAAACATTACCAATGGATGCTAAATTCGTAAATTGTGGAGATAATTTTCACGCTGCAATAAAAGAAGCTAAGGGACTAAATGTGCATATATTCAACTTTTGGGATCGCCCTTAACTAAAACATTTTTTTTATCCGGTACCAGGCGGATGAATGAGAATGTTTATCGCACCCGAAAATCTCAAACAACTCTCATATTTTAATTAACGATCGGTTTATAAACAATCACCGGGTAAGTTAAAATCATGTTCACCAACTAATCAATTTTGTTACTACCAACGCAGGAATAGGTATGTTTGTCAACTTTGAAGATACTACTCATGCCAATGAGGCTGCGGGTTTACATACTTTCAGTTTAACCCACAAATTTACCTTTTTAAAGGAAAAAAATCCGTGTTTCATATTTCGATTATTGATTTTTAAAGGGTTAGGCACTCTTGAACAAAAATGCGCAAAAAGTTATTCCATCTCCGAACTATCTTAAACTTTATTAAATTCATTCTTACGACTGCAAGAAAAAAAAATCCAATTCCATCACCACTTAGAACCATTTGCTACTTCTCAGCGAACTCGATTGCTCCTGAAAGAATTATCATCGCTTAATAATTCAAAATAATTGAGAGTTTTTCCCTCTTTCTCTATTCTCCATTGCAGGTAAGCCAACCCACGGTCGTTATTCCCCGGAAAGAAGCATCCTAGCTGTACGACGGTTCCTGTCCAGCTCTCGACTCGGTAGTATGCAATTTGATTAACACTCGCTGCAGAAAGTCCCGTGAAGCGGGGAAAAAAAGTGAAATAGCGTATAAAGTGAAACAGCTCAGCTCTTCGGCTCGGCAGTCCGATGCATTTGTAGAAAACGGGGCGGGGAACAATAGCCAACTGACTGTCGGCATCGCGCCCTCTCGCAGACAAAGACTGCACACCTTCGGTCGGAATGCTTCTTGCGAGAGCGAGACTTCGTATCAAGTGAATAATGAACCAAGTCTACCGTCGCAATCATAAATAATAGTGGCCGAGTGAAGTTGTGTTTCACGCCGTTGATATTTATTGTCGCTCTTTCTCCCACTCAGAAACAGAACAATGCAATGTGTTCTTTTTTTTTTTCGTTTTGATAATCTGCTTGATGCAGCGTTTCATCCGAACGAACGTGGACCAATTCTCGAGAATTGCGTTCATCACTGGCAGACGGCAAACGACCGCACAAGCTAATCACTTTCAAACTGAAACCTGGAATGGTCCACTGTCTGGTCTGCTTCGGAATTTAAGACGATTTCGACCACAAAACTAGTCCAAAACCACATGAATCCCACGCGCGGACGCAATTCCAGGGGAAACCACAATCTCGATTCATACGACGAGCCTTTCGAACCCGGTGTATGAAACCCTCTCATGTTTCAGCCTCTCCCTACGAAACTAGACGGGATTTATTACATTTCACTGATTCCGCTGAGCCCCATCCAGTTATCTTCCATGGAGGTATGGACAAGTGTTGTTATTTCAGTAGCACTGAGCGAGCAGTACGGAGCCGGCTTCCGGGATTAGGGGGCGAGTTGGCATAGCCCGTTTTGGCTATTGTACAATTCACAAGATTGTAGCGAACCTAGAATTCGGCAGAGCCGGAATATGAGCGGGAAAGCCGACCGTGGTTGGGAACTTTTTGCCGAGAGTTGTTGGTAAAATAAAATGCTCTCGCTTATGATGGTTTTGGAATCCGGATCATCGTCATGGGGGTTACCAGGGATGGGTCCGGTTCGTAACTAGAACTTTAGCTTCTGGTAAGCTCTTACGGACTGCTGGTGAAGCTCCTCGAGCTTCTGTTGAAGTTAATATCAAGCTTTTGATGAAGCTTTTTCTAGTTTCTGATGAAACTTCCTTCGAGCTTCTTCCAAAGCTTCCTTCGAAATTCTGGCAAAGCTTTCTTGATGAAACCTATAGTAAAGCTCCATTCGAGGTTATGAAAGAGCTTCTTGCGAGTTTCTGCTGAAGCTCTTTTCGAGCTTTGGGTGAAACTCCTTGCGAGCTTCTGCTGAAGCTCTAAGAGAGCTTTTTGTGAAGCTTCTTTTGAGCTTCTGGTGAAGTTCCCTTCAAGCTCCTGGTGAAGGTCCCTTTGATCTTCTGGTGAAGTCCCTTTTGAGCTACTGGTGAAGCTCTCTTTGAGCTTCTGGTGAAGCTCCCTTCGAGCTTCTAGTGAAGCTCTCTTCAGGCTTCTAGTGAAGCTCCCTTCGAGCTTCTAGTGAAGCTCTCTTTAAGCTTCTGGTGATGCTCCTCTCGAGCTTCTGGTAAAATTCCTTGCGAGCTTCTTCTCTAATGAAGCTCCCTTCAAGCTTCTGGTTAGGCTTCTTTCGAGCTTCTGGTGAAGTTTCCTTCGAGCTTCTAGTGAAACTCACTTCGATCTTCTGGTGAAGCTCGCTTCGAGCTTTTGGTGAAGCTCGCTTCGAGCTTTTGATGAAGCTCGCTTCGAGCTTTTGGCGAAGCTCGTTTCGAGCTCCTGATGGAGCTCCCTTCGAGCTTCTGATGAATCTGCTTGCGAGCTTCTGCTGAAACTCTTAGAGAGCTTTTGGTGAAGCTTCTTTCGAGCTTCTGGTGAAGTTCCCTTCAAGTTTCTTGTGGCGCTCTCTTTGAGCTTATGGTGAAGCTTTTTTCGCAGAAGCTCGAAAGAGGCTTTACCAGAAGCTCAAAGAGGCCTCTGGTGAAGCTCCCTATGAGCTTCTAGTGTAGCTCTCTTCAAGCTTCTAGTGAAGCTTCCTTCGAGCTTCTGGTGTAGCTTCTTTCGAGCTTCTGGTAAAACTCCTTGCGATCTTCTGCTGGAGATCTTTTAGAGCATTTGGTGAAGCTCCTTAAGAGCCTCTAGCTCTCTTCAAGCTTCTGGTAAGGCTCCTATCGAGCTTCTAGTGAAGTTTCCTTTGAGCTTCTTAGGAATCTACCTTCGAGCTTCTAGTGAAGCTCTCTTCGAGCTTCTAGTGAAACTCTTAGAGAGCTTCTAGTGAAGCTCGCTTCAAGCTTCTGATAAAGCTTCCTTCGAGCTTCTGATGAAATTCCTTGCGAGCTTCTGCTGAAGCTCTTAGAGAGCTTTTGGTGGAGCTTCTTTCGAGCTTCTGATGAAGTTCCCTTTCCTCCCCTTCCCTTTCCCTTCGTGCTTCTGGTGAAGCCTCTTTCGAGCTTCTGGTGAAGCTCCCTTTGAGCTTCTAATGAAGCTCTCTTCAAGCTTCTAGTGGAGCTCCCATCGAGCTTCTGGTGAAGCTTCTTTCAATCAGCTTGTGAAGCTTCTTTTGATCTTCCGGTGAAGCCATTTTCGAGTTTCTAGTGATTCATTTTTCGAGCGTCTGGTGGAGCTTTCGAGCTTCTAGTGAAGCACCCGACGAGCTTATTATGAAATCCTTTTTGAGCTTCTGGTAAAGCCTCCTTCGAGATTCTGATAAAGCTCCTTACAAGCTTCGGGTGAAACTCCCTGCGAGATTTTACTGAAGCTCTTTAAGAACTTTTGCTGAAGCTTCTTTTGAGCATTTGGTGAAGCTGCTTTCAAGCTTCTGGTGAAGCCTTTTTCGAGCTTCTAGTGAAGCTCCTTTCGAGCTTCTGGCGATGCTCCCTTAGAGTTTCTGGTGAAGTCTCTTTGCAGCTCATGAAGCCTCCCTTCAAAATTGTGATGGAGCTTCTTGTGAGTTTCTGCTGAAGCTCCTATCGAGTTTCTGCTGAAGCTCTCTTCGAGTTTCTGGTGAAAATCCCCCCGAGCTTCTAGCGAAGCTCTTTTCGAGTTTCTAGTGAAGCTTCCTTCGAGCATCTAGTGAAGCTCCCTTCAAGCTTCTAATGGAACTCCCATCAAGCTTTTGGTGAAACTCCTTGCGAGCTTCTGCTGAGCTCTGGTGAAGTTCCCTTCAAGCTTCTGGTTAAGCTCTCTTTGAGCTTCTGGTGAAGGTTCCTTTGAGATTCTGGTGAAGCCCCTTTTGAGCTTCTGGTGAAGCTCTCTTTGAGCTTCTGGTGAAGCTCTCTTCGAGGTTCTGGTGAAGCTCCTTTCAAGCTTCTCGTAAAGTTCCCTTCGAGCTTCTTGTGAAGTTTCCTTCGAGCTTTTGGTGAAGCTCCCTTCCAGCTTCTGGTGAAGCTCCCTACGAGCTTCTGGTGAAGCTTTCTTTGAGCTTCTGTTGATGCTCCTTTCGAGCTTCTGGTAAAACTCCTAGCAATCTTCTGATGGAGATCTTCTAGAGTAATCGGTGAAGCATTTTAGAGCATTTGGTGAAGCTCCTTAAGAGCCTCTAGTGAAGCTCCCTTCAAGCTTTCGGTTAGGCTCCTTTCGAGTTTCTTGTGAAGTTTCTTTCGACCTTCTAGTGAGGCTCTCTTCGAGCTTCAAGTGAAGCTTTTAGATAGCTTCTGGTGAAGGTCGCTTCGAGCTTCTGATGAAAATCCTTGCGAGCTTCTGCTGAAGCTCTTAGAGAGCTTTTGGTGAAGCTTTTTTCGAGCTTCTGGTTAAGTTTCCTTCAAGCTTCTGGTGAAGCCTCTTTTGCAGAAGCTCGAAAGAGGCTTTACTAGGAGCTCAAAGAGGCTTCTGGTGAAGCTCCCTTTGAGCTTCTAGTGAAGCTCTCTTCAAGCTTCTAGTGAAGCTCACTTCGAGCTTCTGATGAAGCTTCTTTCGAGCATCTGGTGTAGCCTCTTTTGTGCCTTTGGTGAAACCATTTTTCGAGTTTCTTGTGAAGCATTTTCCAAGCTCCTGGTTAAGCCTTCGAGCTTCTGGTGAAATGCCTTTTGAGCTTCTGGAAAAGCCTCCTTCGAGCTGCTGGAGAAACCTCTTTTGAGTTTCCGAATAAGCTGCTTTCGCACTTCTGATGAATCTTTTTTTGAACTTCTGGTGGAGCTAATTAAGCATTTTTCAAGTTTCTGGTGAATTTTCTCTGGAGCTCAAAAAGAATTTTAATTTTCTAACATTCATTCTTCGTCCCTCCTTTTAAGTTGTGCACGCTACAGCTCTGGTCGTCAATCCACCCATGGAGAAACGTTTGTTGTGGTTAGAGCCTAAACCTTCCCCCTTCCCGCAGATTCATCATACGCGTCGAATGCATGACTTTTCCCAACAACCACAACCTGTACAAACTGATAGTGGTCGGCTGTGACTGGTTACTGGGTCTGTTGTTTTCGTTACAGCATGTTCCAAGCTGCAAATACGAATCAAAGTATTGCTTGAGGGATGGCAAAGTTATTTTAATCCAAATCCTTTTAAAACTAGTTTTTATTATGCTATAAATAAAATAAAACCGATAGTTCTTATGAAAGTCTATGGAATCATGGACAGAAATCGATTAACACTATATGGTCGGAAGCCTGAAAAGAGAATGTTCAGAATGTTTAACCAGATTTTGTTAGAGTTCTGCAAATCTTTAAGACAGAACCCTGAACTAACTTAACAGAATTTGCTCGTAACCCTGAATCATGAAAAGTATACACTCAGAACTTAAAACAGAATTTGCTTAAAATACTTAACTGTATTCTCCCAGAATACTGAACAGAATTCGCTTGTAATCCTGAACAGCATGCTCAGCCTCATTAAAACATCCAAATAAGTTATTATGACGTACCAACGATTCTGATTTAAGAATACTGACATTTAATCTTTCAATAAAACCGATTTTAATTAATCTGATTTGTGTTTCCTATAAACATCCGGTGAATTTGGTTAAATTCCGATTCTCCGATTCTCTGATTCTCTGATTATCGGATTCTCTGATTCTCTGATTCTCTGATTCTCTGATTCTTTGATTCTCTGATTCTCTGATTCTCTGATTCTCTGATTCTCTGATTCTCTGATTCTCTGATTCTCTGATTCTCTGATTCTCTGATTCTCTGATTCTCTGATTCTCTGATTCTCTGATTCTCTGATTCTCTGATTCCCTGATTCTCTGTTTCTCTGATTCTCTGATTCTCTGTTTCTCTTCCTGAAATTACTTGCCACGTTTTACACCGCTCAACAAATGAACAAAAATTCCTTGAGAATTAAAATCCATTAAACTTGTCAGCTGAACACTTCTTCACCTGTCCAAAACTTTAAACGTTCCAAGAGTTTAACAGTCCATGGTCCTGGTCCATGGCTACAATATAATCCCACCGAAGGTAAGTTCATTAAATTCTATCAAAATCCTGGCGCAATTCCCGGCTAGACGTCCTCCAATGGACGGAGTTTTCCTTCGCTTCAATTCCCGAACAACTTTCGACCGAAACCGGAGCCGGTCCGGGCAACAAACTTCTGCTCTGTTTTCGCAAAACTTCCGACTGCTGCACGTGGCGAAGGAGGGCGTATTCGATCGATTCACCTTGGCGCTTTTTTCGAGCATAATAACAAACGGTTTCTGATGAGAGCTGGGATGGCAAAAGTTTCCCGTCGTCGTTCGCGTCGAGACTTGAGGCTGAGTTCCGCTGGATTTGCATTCGGGTGGTGGGCCCGGAATGAGTGACTGACTGACTGACTGGATGAGTGACGGACAGACTGACGAAGGACGACTGAATGAGCAGATGAAATTGGGCTCAAGTTTTGCAATTTCGTTTGCCAATTCAGGGAAACTCGCCGGTACTTGAACCGTAATTGAATGGTTGGACGGAACTTCTCCGGATTTTTCCACCCGCTCCGCTGTCGGTCGGTTGTTGCGGAAGTTAATTGCGTGTTAGTTCGATGGTGTTTGTAGCAGTTGTTTGCTCAAGCAGCGATGCGACATTCAAGGACACTTGGGGTTGGGGGCTTCACCGCACTTTTCACTCAAACCTGGAGCGAAGCCCGCTTTGAAACAAAGCCGACTCGAAAAACAAAAGATTGCTTTCCGTGTGGAATTTAGACACTCCGACTACTCTGAGTTGCCTGAATAGCTCGGCCGGGTTGCAGATGGAGGCTTTCATCGGGCTAATGGATGTGTGCAAACTGTTTCTGACTGTAGCTCTAAACAAAAGGCGAAAATGACGGTGCAAATGAGAGACGAGTTTGGCTTAGAAATATGAACAACAAAAAACGGAGGCGATGGCAGCCTTGAACGTCAAAAGAGTAAGGCAGCACATTTTGACAGCGGTGAATGAAGATGATTACCCGTTTCAGTGTACTTCTCAGAGAGTCATGAGTTGATGAGTTGTAGGTTTCTGTTGGATTACTGTGAATGGGAAACAGAGCCATAATTAGTTGGAGCTGACAGTAAAAATCTACTGACTTCCTCTGTCTAGTTCAAAGTTATGTACATACTTCGGCAACTACTTGTTTGATTATCGTCATTGTTCCTTCAAATTGTTATACAGTTTATACATTTCAACCTCTTTTTACGACCGTAATGCAGATTAACGACCGTTCGGCTAATTCATCATTATCTTAAACTCAAAATGAATAATGTTCAAAATGGTATCGAAATGATCCGTCAAAACGATTTGTTAACAAGTTTTCCGAGTAAAATATCGAAACAATTTACCGCAATTCAAGCGAGAAAATAAAGAGTTCCGCAAAACGTCGTCAGTTATTCCGAATAAGCAGCAAACAGGGGTCAAATTATGAGAAAATTAAGAGTATCTCTCACTTGTCGCTCTCTGTAACAGCCGTGATCCGCAACACTTCATGAAAATCTGTTTATCGTCTACTGCCACAGCTTACATTATATCTCATAAAACCCATCTACACAGACTCCCAACCTGGGGGCACTATCACTATAGAATATTCGGGGATTGTTTATCATGCCAGTGAAGAAAATCACCAACCTTCAATAGTAACTAAGCGAGAAAACTGGGTGTTCTCATCGTTCTCTCTATGGGGCGCCTTTTCGCAGCTGCTATTCATCAAGTTTTTTACAACTTGCGAAACATTGCCGATAATGGACCGTTACAGATGGGATGTTTACCGTCGCTTGCATTGATCGTGCCTCAAAATCAAAGGAGAACATGAATTCGTTCAATGCCTACTCCTAAGTGATGGTAAACAATTACAAGAGTACGTGGAATGAATGATTTTCTTAGATCATTCACAGTCCAAGTAATCAAATGAAATAGATCTAACAATCATCGGTTATCATCTTCTATAACAAAGCACACTTCAATATTTTTTTTAGGTAATCTAAAACCTTTGGGTAAGGCAAAACTAAGGTTCTATGTTCAAGTGACAATATTCAGAACTATAAATCATTGGGAATATTCCCTGATAATACTCAATTAAAATATCTTTTAAAATACTGTAGTTAACAATTGGCAGGTTTAAGGAAAAGACTTCAGAACCTTTGAGGAAGCCTGTGAAGATTTGCAAGGCAAATTTATTGAATAATTAATAAAAAAAAGTAATGGAAACACTGGATAATATCCTGCAAGATTTTTGGGCAAAACAAAAATATATAATCTAAGAACGGAAAGTCAGCTACAGTAATCTTTAGATGAAATACTGGGGAAAAACCAAGAAAAAACTTTGGATGAAACCCATGAGCTCTGGACGAGTGAATAGAGAAACGTTGGAGAAGTTGCTAGACGACGCTGAAGACGGCCTTACAGTTGAGGACAAATTAGATTGTAGTTCTCAAAAATGTCATAGTACGAGGTTCTCTCAAATATCTTGATTTTGTTGAATCTATTATGTCTAGCGAATCACTTGAATATCTTGAATGTCTTCAATGTCTTAAATATCTCAACTTTGTTGAAAATTTTGAATTTATTGAATTTCCTGAAGCTCTTGAATCTCTAGAACCTCTAGAATCATCTGAATCTCTTGAATCTCTTGTATCTTTGGCATCTCTTTTCTTTTGAATCTGTTATGTCTGGTGAATCTTGTATCTTTGGAATCTCTTGAATCTTTTTTATCTTTTGAATCTGTCTGGTGAATATCTTGAGTCACTTGAATTTTTTCAATCTTTCGAATCTCTATAAGATTTATGACATCTTTTGAATCTCTTGAATCTCTTGTATCTAATCTCTTGAAACTCCTGAATCCCTTAAACCTCTTGAATGTCTTTAATCTCTTCAAACTTTTGAATGTCTTCAATCTCTCGAACCATTTGGATTTCTTGAAACATTCGAATTTCTCGAACCTCTTGAATCTCTTGAATGTCTTGAATCTCTTGAAACTCCTGAATCCCTTTAATCTCTTGAATCTCTTGAATCTCTCGAACCATTTGAATTTCTTGAAACTCTAGAATTTTTAGAATTTCTAGAATCTTTTGAATCTCTTGAATCTCTTTAATCTCTCGAATCTATCGAATCTTTTGAATCTCTTGAATCTCTTCAATCTGTTGAACCTGTTTTGTCTGGTTAATATCTTCAAATACTTTAATCACTTCAATCTCTTGAATCTCTTGAATCTCTTGAATCATTTGAATCTTTTAAATGTCTGAATCTCTCTAAATTTTTGGATCTCTTGAAACTCTCAAGTCTTTTGAATCTCTTGAATCTCTTTAATCTCTTGAAACTCCTGAATCTCTTAAATCTCCTGAATCTCTTTAATATCTTGAAACTTTTGAATGTCTTGAATCTCTCGAACCATTTGGATTTCTTGACACATTCGAATTTCTCGAACCTCTTGAATCTCTTGAATCTCTTGAATCTCTTGAATCTCTTGAATCTCTTGAATCTCTTGAATCTCTTGAATCTCTCATATCTCTCGAATCTCTCGAATCTCTTGAATCTCTTCAATCTGTTGAATCTGTTTTGTCTGGTTAATATCTTTAACTACTTTAATCACTTGAATTTCTTGAATCTTTTGAATCTCTTGAAGAGTTTTTGTAGCCCTTGAATCTCTTGAATTTCTCGAATCTCATGACTAGTTCAAGATAGAGACTCTTGAATATTTTAATTAACTTGAGAATCGAGATTCACAGGAGTCAAAATCCAGGCTATTATTTTCTTCCTTTTTGTACAATTTCTTTCTTAGTCATTAACTAAATTCTATTAAATACACAACACTAATTCTTCAAAAGTAACAATTTCGAATATTAGAGACAAAAAAAAATAAAAACAAAAATAAACAACATAACAGGGTATGACCGATAGCTAGGATTGGTTGTGATCCTACCATCTGGTAATATTTTTTAGATATTCTTGCGCATTGTTATATGTACAATATGTAACCTTGTGTTACATGTGAAATATATTGAAAGATGCGTACATATGTTCACCAAATTATCCGGAATAGTAAGCTACAAATAAATATTTCATGAAATTATCAAACTGGCTCCGTAATGCCTTAAAGCGCTTGAGTCTACAAAAACTCGTTCAGTTTTGAAAAGTATCTATGATATGTATCATCATATCATATGTAGTCCATAGTCCATTCCAAAGTCCAGTCCAGAGTCCACTCTACAGTCCAGTCCAGAGTCCAGTCCAGAGTCCAGTCGAGAGTACAGTCCAGAGTCCAGTCCAGAGTCCAGTCCAGAGTCCAGTCCAGAGTCCAGTCCAGAGTCCAGTCCAGAGTCCAGTCCAGAGTCCAGTCCAGAGTCCAGTCCAGAGTCCAGTCCAGAGTCCACTCCACAGTCCAGTCCAGAGTCCAGTCCAGAGTCCATTCGAGAGTCCTGTTCAGAGTCCAGTCCAGAGCCCAGTCCAGAGTGTAGCTCACAGTCCAGTCCAGAGACAATTCCAGAACCCAGTCCAGAGTCGAGTCCATAATCCAGGTCTGAGTTCAGTCCAGAGTCTAGTTCATAGTCCAGTCCTGAATCCAGTCCTGAGTCCAGTCTAGAGTCTAGTGCAGAGTCGAGTCTAGAGTTCAGTCCAGAGTCCAGTCCAGATTTGAGTCCAGAGACGAGTTCAGAATCCAGTCAAGAGACTAATTCAGAGTCCAGTCCAGAGTTTAGCTCAGAGTCCAGTCCAGAGTCTAGTCCAGAGTCCAGTCCAGTCTAGAGTCGAGTCCAAAGTCCAGTCCAGATTTGGGTCCAGAGTCGAGTTCAGAGTCCAGTCCAGAGACAATTCCAGAACCCAGTCCAGAGTCTATCTCAGACTCCAGTCCAGAGTCCAGGCCAGAGTCGAGTCCATAAGCCAGTTCTGAGTCCAGTCCAGAGTCTAGTTCAGAGTCCAGTCCTGAATCCAGTCCTGAGTCCAGTCCAGAGTCTAGTGCCGAGTCGAATCTAGAGTTCAGTCCAGAGTCCAGTCCAGATTTGAGTCCAGAGACGAGTTCAGAATCCAGTCCAAAGTCTAATTCAGAGTCCAGTCCAGAGTTTAGCTCAGAGTCCAGTCCAGAGTCTAACTCAGAGTACAGTCCAGCGTCGAGTCCAGAATCCAGTCCTGAGTTCAGTTCAGAGTCTTGTCCAGAATCTAGTCCAGAGTCTAGTCCAGAGTCCAGTCCAGTCCAGAGTCGAGTCAGATTTGAGTCCAGAGTCGAAGTTCAGAGTCCAGTCCAGAGACAATTCCAGAACCCAGTCCAGAGTCTAGCTCAGACTCCAGTCCAGAGTCCAGGCCAGAGTCGAGTCCATAAGCCAGTCCTGAGTCCAGTCCTGAGTGCAGTCCAGAGTCTAGTTCAGAGTCCAGTCCTGAATCCAGTCCTGAGTCCAGTCCAGAGTCTAGTGCAGAGTCGAATCTAGAGTTCATTCCAGAGTCCAATCCAGATTTGAGTCCAGAGACGAGTTCAGAATCCAGTCCAAAGTCTAATTCAGAGTCCAATCCAGCGTCGAGTCCAGAATCCAGTCCTGAGTTCGTCCAAGTCTAGTCCAGAGTCTAGTCCAGAGTCTAGTCCAGAGTCCAGTCCAGCCCAGAGTCCCGTTCAGAGTCCAGTCCAGAGTCCAGTCCAGAGTGTAATTCAGAGTCCAGTTCAGAGTCCAGTCCAGCGTCGAGTCCAGAATTCAGTCCTGAGTTCAGTCCAGAGTCCAGTTCAGAGTCCAGTCCATAGTCCAGTCCCGAATCTAGTCCTGAGTCAAGCTTAGAGTCCAGGGTCTAGTTCAGAGTCCAGTCCTGAGCCCAGTCCAGAGTCCAGTCCAGAGTCTAATCTAGAGTCCAGTTCAGAATCCAATCCAGAGTTCAGTCCAGAGTCCAGTCCAGAGTCTAGTCCAGAGTCTAGTCCAGAGTCCAGTCCAGTCCAGAGTCGAGTCCAGAGTCCAGTCCAGATTTGAGTCCAGAGACGAGTTCAGAATCCAGTCCAGAGTCTAATTCAGAGTCCAGTCCAGAGTGTAGCTCAGAGTCCAGTCCAGAGTCTAACTCAGAGTCCAGTTCAGCGTTGAGTCCAGAATCCAGTCCTGAGTTCAGTCCAGAGTCTAGTTCAGAGTCCAGTCCTGAGTCCAGCTTAGTGTCCAGCTTAGAGTCCAGTTCAGAGTCCATTCCAAAGTCGATTCCAGAAACCAGTCCAGAGTCTAATTCAGAGTCCAGTCCAGAGTCCAGTCCAGGGTTGAGTCCAGAATCCAGTCCTGAGTTCAGTCCAGAGTCTAGTCCAGAGTCTAGTCCAGAGTCCAGTCCAGCCCAGAGTCCCGTTCAGAGTCCAGTCCAGAGTCCAGTCCAGAGTGTAATTCAGAGTCCAGTTCAGAGTCCAGTCCAGCGTCGAGTCCAGAATTCAGTCCTGAGTTCAGTCCAGAGTCCAGTTCAGAGTCCAGTCCATAGTCCAGTCCATAGTCCAGTTCCGAGTCTAGTGCTGAGTCAAGCTTAGAGTCCAGGGTCTAGTTCAGAGTCCAGTCCTGAGCCCAGTCCAGAGTCCAGTCCAGAGTCTAATCTAGAGTCCAGTTCAGAATCCAATCCAGAGTTCAGTCCAGAGTCCAGTCCAGAGTCCAGTCCAGAGTCTAGTTCAGAGTCCAGTTCAGAGTTCAATCCAGAGTCCAGTTCAGAGTCCAGTCCAGCGACCAGTTCAGAGTCCAGTCAAGAGTCCAATTCAGAGTCCAGTCCAGAGTCCAGTCCAGAGTGTAATTCAGAGTCCAGTTCAGAGTCCAGTCCAGCGTCGAGTCCAGAATTCAGTCCTGAGTTCAGTCCAGAGTCCAGTTCAGAGTCCAGTCCATAGTCCAGTCCCTAGTCCAGTCCTGAGTCAAGCTTAGAGTCTATAGTCTAGTTCAGAGTCCAGTACTGCGCCCAGTTCAGAGTCCAGTCCAGAGTCTAATTCCAAGTCCAGTTCAGAATCCAACCCAGAGTCCAGTCCAGAGTCGATTTCAGAGTCGATTCCAGATCGCAGTCCAGAGTCCATTTGATAATATTTGGTCAGGGTTAACAATTTGGTCGATCTTGAGATTCAAAATTCCACCCAGAGGTAACAAATCACTATGCAAACTAACTTTGAATTCAATTTTGATGACATTTTTCTTCTGATAATCACGGCAAACTAAAAACCATTTGAATATCACTGATTTTCTTTGAATTTTAGGACTCACAGCTTCAAATGGGCGTAACTTCAGGGTCCGTCTATGATTTTATTTCATATATTGCCCAGACATGCAGCTAAAGTTATTGAAGACGACTGGATTTGATGGAGATATTTGAGTGACAATAACGGTTTGAAGAGCACCGTGACATTGTAGGAGTTTACTAACTCCTGGTAAAAAAATGTTCAATTTTATGGAAAACTTGTGAAAGAATTGGTGGCACAAAATTTGATAACAAAAATTAGGAAAATGTCTTTGAATAATTTTATTATTCTAAGACAATGTATGAATAATATTTAAAGTAATCCTAAGCGAAATTTCTGAAACAACTGCAGACTATGTTAATCAAAAACATAATAAATTTACCGAATGAATCTTATTGATGACTCAATGAATAAGATGGCCTTCCCAAAGGAACTTCAGGAAAAATCTTGGTCAAATTTGGGATGGCATTTCTGAAAGAATTCTGAAAGGAATGCGTAAAAACTATCTTCAAAGAATTTCGGTGCAATTGTCGTATACTTGAATAATCTGCAGAAAATTTAAAACACATTCAAATCTTCCTTACTGTGATTCTTAAACTGTAGTTTTCGTATAATTTTTTCAAATTTAAACCATATAAAAAAATGTTTATCATAAATTCAACGATAATGTATATGAATATAGTCCTATAAACTATTTCAGAGTGATACAATTATTATTTTTTTTTAATTTGTTACAAAAATACGTTGGTACCGTTTTGATTGATATTACGGACTCTTAAGGCCTCACTGAAGTATAACTCATGAGAAAACACATAAAATGAATCATTCGGTATAATTCCTCCGCGTTATTGAGCCTTCAAAACAATCAACTTTTGAATGGTGGATGAAGATTTTATTTCCGCAACATGAATAATTTTAAAATAAATAGAAATATGTGGACTTTTCATGAATCTTATTCCGGACGCTTCCTTACTTTTGAATCATATTCCGGACACATTGATTCGAATTCCGGACAACTCATGAAATTCACAGATAGAAATGTCAAATCATTAATTGAGATCGGCAAACCCACTGAAGAGGCGTCTAAGGCAGCTGAGCATTATCAATTTTCATAGATATCTATGGAAAATGCTGACCAAAACGAGACTCGAAAGTGAGAACTTTTTAACAGCGAAAATTGTAACATTTCGTTTTGAAATGTTTCCCACACAAAGTACCAGTGTTCGAATTTGAAGCTGTCCGTAATATGAATCAAAACGGTAAATGCGTTATAATTGAACTAATTTTTACAATAAAATTATTTTTTCAAATGTATTTTGGTCAAGTTAAATAAAAGTTCAAAAAATTAAAATATATATGATTTGTTAGGGGAATTGACCGTCTAGAGATTTGATTGGTTTTATTTGTGCAGTGTTGCAAGGCATGAAATAGTTTGCACCCTTCATTAAAAAAATTAAATGTATCCCTATTTTACGGCTTCGGTTTTGCCGAATACCATTGATCTGTATTATTCAAAAACATAAATCAACCCTCATTTGTTTTAGGATCACTCTTTAACGGTCATAAAGAAGGTCTGAATGTGTTAAAACACTTTTTATTGCAAGTTTTGAAACATTACTAGCTTTCGAAGTTTCTTTCTATCTCTTTAAATTTTCTCTAAACATTGAATAGTTTCTTATTATGTCTTCTTGACTGGTTTGAAGGTACTTTTCATTAACACTGCAATTTTTCTCAAACGACATGGCTTCATCGGGAAATTCAGCCTCCTTCTCGGGAAGGTCTAATAACCTTATTCCAAACAAATATTTCTCTTCTACCCCTCCCAAACTTTCACTCGGTAAACATAAATTTATTGCCCCCTCAAACCGGCAAGCAATATTCCTCCCACCTGTCTCGAAACAAAATTTAAAGTCATTTATATCCAAAATTAATTTCACTCATTTCCGGCGAAGAACCGAACGGGCTGGTATCGCATTTTCTTCCGTCGCTCCCACGGTTTGCCTTCGAGAACCGTGAGCATCTCATCCATCCATCCTCCCGCCCATCCATCTTAGCCATCCACTCAACCTCAAAATTAACCGTAAATTTGCGCTGACACCCAGGCGCTCTTGAGTTTCGACGTCGTCGTCGTCGTCGTCGTCGTCGCCGTCTTCGTCATCTGCAATGGGCACCTTTATCGGCTCTCAAGCATCGGCGCCTTCACTGCCATCACTCACTCCAAATGGGAACTAGCCTTCTCAGCGAAAGCACACAAACAGTCCCGACTGGTAGAATCTAACCAAATAATAATTCGATGAGTTCTTTAGCTACGGACATTTTTTGTGTCAACGACGTCCCGGAAACATACATGTGTCAAAATCTTATAATAAGAAAGATATCTATTTATAGCATTTTTTTAAACAAACTTCCTTAAAAATCTTTTGGAGGCTGTGTCAAATTTATTTATTGAAAAGGGCTAACTTTTATTCAAATTTAAATATTTTAAATGCTTCAATGTTTCTATAAGCATTTTTGGACATTCGTGCTGCATTGGTCTTTGAACATTTTCGTTTTTCTTGCATTGAGATCTTTAAAAAAAACCTATGAAAAGTCAATTGTTATTCAGTTTTTTAGTAAATATTCGATTCCTTATACCAAAACCTGAAATATCTGTATTACAACAAGGGCAGTGATATAAGTACTCAATACAGTACATTTACGACATAATATTGATACAATTTTCTAATCGGGTCGCGCTGGGAATGTCAAGTGTTCGCTCAACCCCCCTCCCTGCCATAATTCAATCGGGCGCGATCCTTCGTCATCGTCTTTGAAGACACATCGCGACGACGACACTTTTCCGACGTGGACGAATTTCGGCTGAATAATTTGTGTTTTAATTATTGTCGATTTTAATATTTATTAGAGGCTAAACGAGGGTTCTTCCCCCTTGGAAGACTGGTGCGCGGGTGGGATTTCTTGGGAGTGGAGGCCCTTTAATGGAAAGCGACTTCACCTGACGACGGCAACGACGGACGGGGACCAGACTGCTTTCTCTCCTGGGCGGGCGGCTGTCAATTACAGCCAAACTCACTTTTCTCGAATCGATAAAAATTATGTGAACCGTTGAACGGCGATGAGTGGCGTTGAGTTGGGTGACATTATTAGCAATTCTGGGAACGAGATCGGTGCTCTGCTTCGTAGTGGTGGGCGGATCAGAAGGAGTGTCATTTGAAGGGGCGTAAAAGTAGTCGATTGTATTTCTATGAGCGACTTAGTTCAATCAATGTTTTACTCAATTGTAGTTTTACAATGCTCACTGTTAAGCTTCATAACCCGATTTGTTTAAATAAGATCACTTAAATTGAAGTATAACTTTGTTACTTTGAAAGACAAAAGATAAACGCATTTTAACAGAGATTCTCTAGAACATCGAGTATATTTTCTTCTAAGCAAAACAGCTGAGATTAAAAAGCTTCTTTTGGAATTTCAAAATACTTCTATCGAGATTTTTGAAAGCTTCTTCTAGGAATCCTAGAAGCTCTTAGAAGTGTGAAAAGCTTTACTCAGGACATTTGAAAACCTTCTCTTAGAATATTTGATATGTTTTCACAGATACCCGACCAATGGACTACAACAGAGTTGTAACAGATTTTGTTATTCAGTTAGCGCGTTTTTTTTTCTAACAAAATATGTTATAATTTTGGCTAATTAGTAGTTAAAATAACATAAAATATAACACAATTTCCTCTACACTTAACAAAATTAACACAAAATATGTTATAATATAAACAAAAATGTAGCTCATTATGTTTCAAATCAAACAATATAACTCATTTTGCCATTAACCATAACAGAATTGTAACAAAATTAGTTAAAAGCAATTAATCTCAATTTGTTATGAAAAATTATGTTCTTATTATGTTTCAAATTGAAACAAATTTTAAACAGACTTTGTAATTAGAACTGATTTTGTTTTAATAATGTTATAATTTCCTCCATCAACTCAATGTACTTCTAATAAAAATGAAACAAAATTTAATACTTCTCTCAGACCAGTGGATCACAACAAAATTGTAGCATATCAAGATTAGTAACATTTTTTTGTTTTTGATAGAAACACTTTGAATTGATGGAAGAAATTCTAATATAATCAAAACAAAATCAGTTAAAATAACAAAGAATGTTTAAACGATTTACAACTTAAAACATAATTACAACACAATTTGTTATAATAATTTGAAATCAATTGCTTATAACAAATATTGTTATAATCCAGTTCTCTCAAACGCTACACGAAGCTACTCTAAAAAGGTTTCAAGAAACTTCCCTCGTATGCATTACACAGAAATTGCAAGAAGCTTTTTCAAGAAATTGCAAAAAGCTTATCTCACAATTAAATGGTATTCTTGAAAGTTTAAAAAAGTTATTCTCTGAAGTTTTAGAAAGCATCTCTCAGAAACTTCAATAGCATTTTCAACAAGCTTCAAAAAGATTCTCTCAACAGCATTTAAAAGCTTCATTCGAAAACCTTGGAAATCACCATTTAGATCCAACGAGAATCTTCTCTAAAAAATGCGACAATTTAAAAGTTTCAAACAGAAAAGCTTCGAAACGTTTCTCTCAGAAGACTACAAAGTGGCTCAGAAGATCACGAAATGATCCTCACAGATGCTTTGCAATATTCTCTTAGAAGCTTTGAAAGTTTTCCGGCTTCTAAAATCATTGTAGGGTGCAGAGCTACTTGGGCACCTCCACGGGTTTTTTCTCGGTCGAATTTTCTCAAATTTTGCAATAAAGAGCATTTCAATATGACGCATATTGAGGCCAAACATTAGCTTAGTAGCTTTCAAAAAAAAACACTGCCGAAATAAATCAAAAGTGCCACGAATGGGATCCGCCTTCCAATTGAAAAGTATTCTCCCTTTTCGAAATTGTTCCAAATGATACTTTCAGAATTAACTCTTCTTCAACTACCCAGATAATCAGAGAATCAGAGAATCAGAGAATCAGAGAATCAGAGAATCAGAGAATCAGAGAATCAGAGAATCAGAGAATCAGAGAATCAGAGAATCAGAGAATCAGAGAATCAGAGAATCAGAGAATCAGAGAATCAGAGAATCAGAGAATCAGAGAATCAGAGAATCAGAGAATCAGAGAATCAGAGAATCAGAGAATCAGAGAATCAGAGAATCAGAGAATCAGAGAATCAGAGAATATAAGTCAGGTAAATCAATATAACATTTTCTTGTTCCATTTTCTCGGCTTGAAGATTACTTCTAAAATTTGATTAGGTTTTTATTCGTTGTGTGGTGATAGTATCTACTTTTTTTAATTATTGGAGTGTAAAACTCATAAATTATCCCGTTGATCAGGAGCTTCATTGGAAATTGGAAGGAGCGTCATTGGCAACTTGAAACAACTTAATGGAACTCGAATGACCTTCATTCTATGCTCGAAGAAGCTTCATTGAAAGCTTGAAGGAGCATAATTGGAAGCTCGAATGAGCTACCTTTGAATATTTGGAGCTCAAAGGAGCTTCATTGGAAGCTCTAGGGAGCTTCATTGGAAGCTAGAAGGAACTTAATTGGAAGTTTGAAGGAATATCATTGGAAGCTCGAAGGAGCTTCATCAGAAGCTCGAAGGAGCTTCATCGGAAGCTCGAAGGACCTTCATCGGAAGCTCGAAGGAGGTTCATTAGAAACTCAAAGGTTCTTCATTAAAAGCTCGAAGGAACTTCATTAGAAGCTCGAAGGAGGTTCATTGTTCACTAATTTGACGTTTGAGCGGTGCCGAATTCACTTGTTGTTTAAGTGGATGATCTTGTCATTCATTTTCCAGTCAATTTCCATACAAAATCTACTTTTGCCCTGCAATAAATTCACTCTCAGTAAACCACTTCTCCTGGCCTATTCATCATCATCATTCATCAAGTGCTGTCACGCTATTTAAATAATGATCACACTCTCACAAAATTCTCTTCAGCTCTAACTGTTCGATTGCACATTTAGAAGTTCGAAGAAGCTTCATGAGAAGCTCCATGCGGCTTTGTCAGAAGTATGAAGAAATTCCATCATAAATTCATTTTGTATAATATGTATGGTAAAGTGCGCCTACGTAGGTGATTGTTCCTGATAAACAAATTTCTTTTTCTTGCAATCAAATGCCACGATTAGATTAGAAATGTAATTTCCAAATAGACCATCTTCGCAGTAAGCCCCGTCAATTTATCGTTCAACCACATTTCAAACGGCGCAAAACCATCAGACCCCCGCTTCGTAGTCCGTGATGTCTTCCACGAAGGACCCATCCATTTTGAATATTATGCAGATCCAACCGAACCCCACTTCAGCGCGCCCGGGCTAACTTTGGGGTTGCTGCCATGTCCCCACTCGGCAAATCATCGGTCCCCAAAATTGAATAAACTTCGGTTTCAATCATCGGCCTTGTTTTGCTAAGCCGCTGACTGGCTCGTGCTGCGGTCGGATTCATCACGATCTCGGCCCCCTCAATCTGAATAATTTGAACCGGAAGAAATCTTGGGCAAACAAAGCAACAGCCCTCTCCCGATAGTGCCTTAAAAGCAGAAGCAGCAGATGCCTGACGACGACGAGGACTACGGATGGATGTGTTTGCCTTTTTCCCACAACCCCTTGGCGCAGCGGAAGATGCCGATGACGGCGACAATCGCAGCGGGAAAGCGAAGGAATCAATTTATCACCGAAACTCGAATTGAATTTTAAAACCGTTTTCGTTCCCGGGAAAATCCCGCGCTTTTCCATCCCCATCCGACACCCGAAACGCAAATGGATTTTCGACGGAACGCACGGAAAGATTGATGTGGGCAAGACGAGTGTCTAGCATTGGGCGATTCGCGGTGGAGGCTTGTGTAAATAGTTTTTGGTTCGGAATGTAAGTGGATTAGAGGTGTTGTAATATTCCTATTTCATATTTCAACGATATTCAGGTGAATGTAAATTTCTACTTTCGAATATCAACCCACGAATTGGAACATTTTCAAAAACGGAGTAAATCGCCCAATGCAGTTGGCGGCAATCGAACCTCCAGAGTCGTCAGGTCTGATTCGTGTTCGCGTTCGATTCGCACATTTCCCATTTCTGATGCTACCTAGAGTTGGAACCTACACCAACCAAGCAAGAGTAGAGTCTAGTCTACCATTCGTTTGGTGGCGGAAAGCGTAGGTATTGTCGAAGCTTAGTGAGTGATTTGCATTCAACTGTTGTTGTGAGCCGTGAGGAAAGTGCATCACCATCGCATCGTCGTCGTCGTCGCAGTTACTTGAGCGGACGGATTTCTGACGTTTACACTGCTGACTAAGTAGACGACGACGTTCGGTTGGATGGTGCCACATCAGCAGAAGCTATACCCATACAGATGACGACGACGACGACGACGACATTTCTATGCATCATTGTGCCGAGAAGTGGCCCAGAATTGACGAGATCTGAGTGGGATGACGGAAGAAGAGGGATTTCCGGTTCGGATTTCGGTTGGGGTAAACGCAATCTGGCTGTCAATTTGAATGATGGATTGTGAGTTCAGCTCCGCGGGGTGCATTATCTAAATGTTTTTAACGGCTGTCGTTTATGGCGTCTTGGCGTTTGATTCGCGGAGATTCACGGCTGGATGGCTTCCTTGCTGCTGGCGGGGTAGTTTGACGCTGTTGACAGATTGAGACGGATTGCGATTCGGTACGGATGAGCGGATTTTGTTGAGGATCAGCTTTCGTCTCACGAATGTGCTAAGGAATCGTTCGGTTTGAGATTCCTGTTTAGCAACCTAAAACCATATACTCGTTTAAGGCCGATCGTGTACAATTTAGTAAGTCACGATTTATAGGTAATGCCCCAAAATATTCTTGAAATTCAGCCCTTCCTTAATAGAGTTGGATTTGCACTAACTTTTTTCTCAGCATGAAATTAGATTTCAATGAAGTTATTTCTTTTATTAATCTTGATAGATTGTCACCTCCCCACAAGAAGGCCGCATGAGAAGGAGACAAAACGGTTGAAATAAGTTGCAGAGGAATTGATTTCCCACGTATCAACTCTGCAAACTAACAGCCAGATTCGATTTAGTGGAACCAAATAAAAAAAAAGCTATACGGGTCTTACCATGGAAAAATCAAAAGCAGAGATTTTGCATGCTGAATAATTAGTAAAAATGTTCATTACTTACTTGTTAGTAATCATTCTTAATCCTAGTGTGGAGTGAGCGTCAGTGTAGAGGTGTATCCCTCGGCGTCTGCCCGGACAGACAGCGGTTAACCACCGGCGCCAAGCCGGCATCTTCATCGCTGACCACGCTAGTACCAAAGCGAGGGTTCCAACACAGAGCCATAGTATGGCTACTATCCCCATGGGTTTTGGGTGAACAGAAAGGTCTAGATCAGGCCTGCCCAACGTACGGCCCGCGACCTAATTTTGTGCGGCCCGCGGGGGATTCGAAGATTCTTCTCATATTTGGCCCGTAAAGACTATTCTACCAACCCGAAGTAAGAGCATTCAGTTTAGTTTAAGGTAATATTTTTGCCCGATAATTATTTAAATCATTTTTGCGAATCTTCTTTAATGCTTGATATTGTGAATGATTCATATTCTTAATCTCAAATTCAGGACGTTTTGCAGCTAGGTTTTGAGCATGTCGATGGCAGTTTTAATAACGGTTAAAATTGTTCTACGCTAAATCTGACATGAGAAGATTTATTTACGGATCATTATGAAAAAAAAAGCTTAAATATTAGATTAATTTTGCTGGGATTACAACAACAATAGTTGTATCATGACTTCCTACAACATTTAATAGATGAAACCTGAACAATACTCATTGCTAAAAGGCTGAATTTCAAACATAATCTCACTGAATCATAGGCTAATACTCACACAGAATCCAGGAAATAACACTTGGGTGGAACTCACGCAGAATCCTTGGGAAGATTAAAAAAAAAAGTCTTTTCACAAAATCTTGAATAGGATTTTTGAAGAATTCAGGAGTCATGTCACGGGTAACATAGCTTTTCAAACAATTTTCAGCTGGATTTATAGACTTATAGTCAGGATTTTATCGAATTCAGTACGTAATTTTCTAAAATCTTAGGCAAGGTTAAAATATAATCCTTTTGAAGATTTTGACAGAATCTTAAACAAAATCATAAAAGAATTTTGAGCAGGTTCATTTTGAAATACTGGTTAGCAATCTCAAAGATTAGGTTTCGTAATGATTATTGGATGAGGTCCTAGGCACAATTCTTGTAAAATTTTGAACATTCTGACCAAGATTTTCGTAACAGCTCGATAAGGATTTAGACACTTTCTGGGTAATTCTAATACTACTAGGTCGGATTGTAACAGAATTCGGAGTTTTATCTTTATAAAATACAAGACATCATTCTCACAGGGTCAAAAACTTCTGGGGTTGATTCTTCTGAATATTCTGGACTAGATTATTACATTGTTTTGGAAGGGACTCTCACAGTAATCAGCAGGATACTTAGCACCAATGATCTGTTTTTAGCATTCTCCAAATGAAATTTTCCTTATTCACTGACATTTGTCAAATTTAATGAACTTCATTCACCTAATTTTGTCAAATTTCATGCGAATTTGTGTGCATTTGAAAAAAGTGGCCCGCCACACAAAGTTGTTCCTGCAATTTGGCCCGCGGTGCGAAAAGGTTGGGCAGGCCTGGTCTAGATGGACACAATTTGAGGGACACTTTAAATCACTCGCAGGGTAATGGGATATTGGGATACATTTCAGGAATTACGATCCACCCTAATCTTACCGATCTCTGTAATCTTTGTATCACTACTCCATCATTTTGATCCTAATCATTCCACTATGTGGATTCTTGTGCTCTGGAAAAGAATTTAGAGAAATACTTCGCACTACCTCACCACTAGCTATCTTTTTACCCAGAGCGGAGCATCTCTTGTTTCAAAGTCAATATCTTCTTTTCTCAGTCACAAAGTCACTAGTTGCTTCCGTCAGTCAGGCTGTCTGCGCTCGAACGAACTTGGGTTGTACTTCTTGCCTGCTTTACACTTAACTGACTACTGGATGACCAAAAGAGTGGTTCAAAAAATCGTTTTTGCTCCACACTGCTCATTTGATTCTAGATCAAATTCTTAGTGTCTTCCCAAAATTTGAGCTCATTTGGATGGAAACTGAGACTGCACAAGCCATTTAAAGTTTGTATGGGAATGACTATGAGAAAAGCAACCAATTCATTCAATCGATCATAGTGTTTGCCCATGTGCTCTTGAGGATTAGAGCTACGTTGATACTGTGAGATACAATAATCAGCTAGAACTTTGCCGAAGACCGTTTTCAAATCGGACGCCTCAGTAATTAGTTATTGATTTATATCCAGTGACAAATTTTTCAGCAGTGCTCTTTTAGCTTCTGAACAGGCAACATTGCTGCACCTGGCGCAGAAGATAGCACGCACAAATCATGGCTACTATGTTTTACTGCATATATCCAGTGATGCCTGCAGAACAGCCCAATAATTATAGCCAAAGTTTTACAACTCTTTCAAAAATCAATAAATAATTTTTGGGGCATCCGATTTAAAAACGGTCTTCGGAAAAGTTGTAGCTGATTATTGTATCTCACAGTATCAACATACTTCCAATCTCCAAGAGAACATGGGCAAATACTATGAACGATTGAATGAATTGCTTGCTTTTCCCATAGTAATTCCCATATAAGCTTTAAATGGCTTGTGCAGTTTCAGTTTTCATCCGAATGAGCTCAAATTTTGGGAGGACACTCAGAATTTCATCTAGAATCGAATGAGCGGTGTGGAGCAAAAACGATTTTTTGAACCACTCTAATGACCAATCTCTGTGTGTGACTATATGATCCAGCTCTATCCGTTTATCCATCACATCTCATTGGTGGGTGGTGATAACGAGAGACGAATGATCAAATCGAGAGATGGGATTCTGCGAGAGTGTACACTAGTGTATCTGCGCGTGGTGATGGTTACTGATAAGGTTTTTATGGGTATTCTATCAGTGCGAAGTATCTATCGTTAGATGCTCTCAGAGATATGAACGTAACTGTCGGCCCTATGTGCTCACCATCTGTATCATATTTTTTGCTAGAGAGACATGGAGGCTCTTTTGTAACTGTGGTCAGCTATTGACCTCGGCTGACCAGATGATGTGTTCTGTTGTGTATGTTGTAAGTGTAGTGATTTACATATGGTAAGGGATCTATACTTCCATTTCATAAGGTAGACCTTGTGGTATCATTTAGAGCTACACGTGAGCTCGATAGTAGTGGGTACACAGTTTACAAGGTTTTCAAGATTTTACTGTTGGGAAGTTTCATACTCTCCTGATCCAATATCTGTTTAATACCTCAATACCATGTTGTTCTCCAGATGGGAACTATTCTTTCTGAACCCTGAACAGGATTCCTATGTTAAACTTTCACCAAATCCCTTATGAATTTAAAACAGAAATATCTCAGAATCTTAGAAATCAGAATCCTCCAAATCCTGATAAGATTTCCCACTAAATCCAATAGGATAATTCCTTGATTTTTAGGAGTTTTTAGTTTAAGTCTTTTCTCCATATCCTTGAAAAGATTTTGTTTAAAACTACCTGAAAAAAAGCTTCTCAGGAAATTTCGATGACAATCAGGAAAATTTCTTTGTGGCAGTAATTTATTGTACACACTCCGAAAAAATCAAGCGATTTTATGTCTTCTGGATGCATATAAAAGAAGTGAGACAAATGACGTGAATTTGTGTCACATCTTCTATATACAGTCGCCTCTACACATCTCGATATCGAAGGGACCATCGAGATAGGGAGAGATCGAGACACAGAACAAATTTTTATTGAATACTAGATTGAAAATCACTCCGTTACTAGGAAAATTCAAAACAGACAGACGTCATTTCGTCTTTGCATATTGTTGAATTGTTGAATCCGTAAAATCCAGTCTAGTAACCTTTGATAAGGGGCATATCGACATACGAAGGGAAAATCGGGAATCGGGAACACATCGAGATAGAGAGATATCGAGATATGGAGAGTAAAAATGTTTGCAGAATGAAGGGACCGATCAAATCATCGACATAGGGAGAGATACCGAGATGTAGAACATCGAGATGTGGAGAGTCGACTGTAAATAAAAATGGAGTGGTGTTTGTATGTCACGAAATGAATTGAGAGTGGAATAACCGATTTGCACAATTCTTTCACTGTTGTCTTCTTGAAGGGCTCCAACGTGTTCGTATGACGGAAAAAAATTGGGAAGTTTTTGGAAAATTTGGTAAAACGGGAGAGTACTACTATGTCATTTTATATGGGAGGTTCCAAGACATTTTTCAACAGCCTACTTGATGGCAAGACAAAGTTTGCCGGGACCACTAGTTTTAAATACGATGGTGTCTGATTCAGGCAATGTCTATCATAGCGGCATCGTCTTCATGTCCTTCATCATGTAAAATTACATTTTTCTTCCAATACATCTTTCAGAACCCATTTTTACGCCATTTCATTAGTTACATCATGTGTCATTCAGTCATAATGTGAATAACGTCCGGAGTGATTTTCATTGTTTTTAAGAGACACAGGATTTTCACGTCAAAAACCCCAAAAAATTTCGACTGCGCCGATAACAAAACACTTGGTGTTTTCAGTGAGGATCTTTTCGAATATTAAATTTTATCGACTTTCCAAGATATTAATTAACTTTATGAATATCTCTAAATTTTATGAGTTATAATATCATGAAGATATATGCACAATTATTGAAATTGTTCGAAAATTGAAAAACTGGATAAGTGACTTTGGAGAAGCAATCCGGAATTCAAACAATCTCCAATTTAAAATGTCGAAGCAATCAATTCATCAATTTTCGTACTTGTAGTTGGCCTCTTTTCAGAATCTTGGTCTTCATTTAAATGTAAGTCTCTAAAAAGTCTCTTATTTTGATGAAAGGTCTCAACAGTTTTTATTTTTTAACCAAAGGGTCTCTTAAACGTCTTTTTTCTTTAGATTGATTGCTGTTGTGGAGTCGAACGGTTTTGAGTAGACACACTTCTGTTAGCAGTCCTTTACAGAAGCAGCTTTAAAGCTGTAATTTATTGAGATTTCATTAGGTTATTTTAATACATATATAATTAAAATATAAACTCACATTCAGTGTTCTACAGCCTTATCTTAGAAACCTCGACTCGCCAACAATTCAAATAGGCAACGAAATTCACCTCACCTGACAAATGCATGTAGTTTAGTATTAGGTATTGGAATAAGAGCATGTATATAGTTCTAGGTAACATTTTAAGTAGGCTCTTTAAATATAGGTTCAATTAGGGTTTTCAATTCACCTTTTTAGGTTACAAATTAGGGAATATTCAATTAAATAACTCACGGTTCAAAGGTTGATCACTTTCTTGCCTGTGAACACCTCAGCCCGACTTGGTCGGCAAATTAAAGGCCTTGGACGGTGCTCCCTGGGTCGATCTCCGCTTTGCATCTCTGCAGAGTGCACACAAGATGAAATTGCTGTAAGGTGAAAGCGATATGGTCTAGCTCTCTATATTGTGCTGAAGTGACGGCTTACCGTGTAACTAACTCGTGGTTCGACAGGAAGGGATAATCTACTCCTCGGAGAAACGCTGTCCAGGTGATAATAATATTTGGCCTACTATTGGCAAATTGGTGTTTAACACAGTTTTACAATGCGGTGTAACAGTGAACAATGAATCGACCAATATTTCACATCGTTTGTCTTCACACCTTGTTCTGACGTTCTGTCAACTCCCTTGTCACGATGACGATTACAGGGAGCATACGGAATTCACCCCGTCATCTGCAGTGTTGAAAGACTGGCAGTTTTTAACAATTGCAGTGAAATCTAATGCAACATTTTGCAGGCTCTGAAGCCTTCAGAGATTGTTACGATATTATTCAACTAATTCTTCAATCATTTCGTCTCAGATTGCTCGAGAAAAAGCTTCAGGAATTATCCTAGTGGTTTCTCCAGAGATTTCATCTGGAATACTTTCAGGGAAACGAGAATCGGATGGAACACGAAGAAAAGTGAATTCCAATACACTTGTATCTGCGACGAACGAGTGAACACATTTAGCATCCATTCGCCGAACGCTTTGAACCGACTGAGAGGATTCATTTCGTGGTGCGGATTGCCAGTCAGTGAACGCTCATCAGCACTCAAACCCGAATACCACTCGAACGGAATCAGAATGTAAACAATCATTCGGTATTGCATTCGCTGCTTTCGGCTTTCAGAATCGGTAGCGACTCAATCAGTTGCCGTTTTTTGTTTCGCTCAGTGCTCGCCGAAGAAGCTGAATGGGCACTGGAAATTGAAACGTTCGGCTTGGTTAAAGAAACGGCAGTCTCGCTCCCGACGAAGCGAATGAGGGAAACGCAAAAACTGAGTGAGTGTTTCCCATGCTCGCATAGGATTTGCAGCAAATATTTTTTCACAAATTCTTCAACCGAATATTCCAGTTGTTACTGTTAGTATTTGAAGAGCTTTCAAATATGTTTACAGATTTTTTTTCCAACAGAAACCGCAAATGTAAACTCCAGATTTTTTTTTTTTTTTGAAAAAAGCGTTCAAGGATTTTTTTTCAAAAAAACTCGCTAAGAATTTTAACGTCATTTAATGCACGATATCTCCAAAGAATTTCTAAAATCTGACCCTGTGTTTCATCATTGAGTTCTTGAGTTTTTTTTTCTAGAAATTTCTTCCAATGATTACAACTGCAGTTCCTACAAAGACTTCTCAATGAAAAAAAATCCCAAGGAATCTTCAAAAGTATGTTAGTTAACTCTGCAGCATGTTTCCAGAAAATCTTCCTACACATTTTTCAATGGATTCCATCCTATGTTTTTCAAGGAGTTCAAGGATATTGTCCAAATCCACGATGAGGTCGTTTATTTTTCAATCGTCCTGACAATTTAAACAGACACTTTTCTTAAATTTCCTCAAGGATTCTAGTAACCATTGATCATTGAAGGTTACTTAAGAACTTACACAAGATTCATCAGAGGTTACTTTTTTGAACATTTTCTCAAATCTCTGAAAACAAAATCCACACATTTCCATGGAGATGCCAATGCCTGGAAAAAATCCACGGACAAATCTTTAGAGATTTGTTTGAGAAATTTAAAAGAATTACTGTAGGAATTTCTAAAGAAATCTATGAGTAATTGCAGAAGGTATTCATAGATAAGCTCCTAGTTAAAATCTTAAAGTAATTCCTAAGGATAATTTTGTGATAAATTCGATATGCCGATCAACAGCTTTGCCGATGTTAGAAATGTGCCACATTCAAAATACACCTCACACAGTTAATTTTCGTACTGATTTAGATAGACTCCATGTAAGCCGGGATTCTACACACAGTGAAGAATATACTTAGTAGGAAACTATGCTGCCACAACACACAACAAACATTCGATACCATGGAGCATATCGACCAAATCAGATCCGTCCATATTTTTTTTAAATCTACAGTTGACAATAGTCAGTTCGTGAATTAAGTCGAATCGTCAGTAGTGTGTACAGTATGGCCCTTAAAAAAATGCAAAAATCGTCATATCATGTTTTATGGTAGTTTTTACATAGAAAATGTGAATGAAACATAAATATTATTCATTACTTGTATTGTATAATCTATTTAGACTCAGTTTTTCGCTTTGAACATGATTTTCATCTGTTACTTACACCTTACCAAAGAGGAATTGGAAGCATATACCTTCAAATTTTATCATGCGGACGTCGAGTTCAATATCTGTGTGATGAAAGCTTCTATAACATTATTGATGACGTCAGCTTCTTCATACGCCTATATCAAATGATAGAATTGGTTCATACCTGGTTCATTGGAGACTTAAACATATTTTAGAAAAAGCGGCTCATTTTGGAGAGCTTTGATTGAAGCTTCATATAAGTGTGATAAGCGGTTCCGTTTTGCTCAAAACCTATGAGCTAGTATTGATATAAGTTGTCTCTAACCGAAGGAACAAATTTCATCCTCAAAAATCTATTATAGGCCTCCGTTTATGTTTTTTATTCAACTTTAACAAAAAATAAAAGCATATCAAACCTATAAGACGCAAATGCCCTAAGAACTATAACCCTGGCAAAATATTTTATTGTGATCATGAAAAACACGTTCTCTAAGAACTCCTTCATCCTGTGATACCAAACAAACTAAAATTTTCAACAATAAAGTGTGTTTTTTGAAGGTGGAAAATTTATCACCAGAGTATACAACAATCAGACTTTCTTTCTTGCTTTGGGCGGACAAAACCTTTGAGCTTCTTTGCTTTATTACATTATTTAGGACAGTAAGAAAAATATGACAAAATAGTCCTGGATAGCGAAGTTATGTTAAAGTATACTACAATAATCAGAAATTACATTCACTAGCAAAAACAATGAAAATATCGCTTGTGGATGCTATATTCACGTTCAAACAATTTTCGCATTTTTTTATGTGCCATACTGTAGTGTAGTCAGTCCCCCTAGATTTTTAACGACCTAATGTTAAATGTGAGATTTTTAGTAACAAACATTTGTAATACTTGTAATTTATGTAATGTTTTCAAATATTTGTAATTTTTCTAAAAACCAGGGCATTGTAAAAAACTTCATCTCTCCTAAAGATTTCTACGTTAGATGACAAGAGACCGTTGACTGCATATGTTTATTGTGTAATGTTAAATGTTTCTATGTCCTTAAAGTTATGTTTTCAATTTTAGTTATTCCTTGAAAAAGGTCCAATACAGGGGACCGAAACGTCGGGCTTAGCTAAACAAGCCATTTTAATTTATAAGACTCTGAAAGTAACATGACATGAATTCCTGATAACCTCCTAGTTAACTACTGTGGTTTTGTATTAAAAAAACAGGTTGTGTTCTTGAAATATCCAAAACAAAATTCTTTGATGAATTTTTTTAGAAAAATTTTCGAAGGGATTCCCTGGAAAATAATCTGTTTGGTCTCTAATTGGGTCGGGGTTGTTCTCTACTTTGTCTCCTTTTCAGGGAAAGGGTCCCTGGAATTTCTATTTCAATACGAATGAATGACAAAAGATCGAAAGACACAAGGTTGAAAGGACAAAAGTTCGAAAAATATTTTTTTCAAAAGAGTAAAAATTTCCCACCAAGTAAATAATTTTTGACCTTTTGTCCATAAACCTTTCAATGTACTCAGTCGCCACTAACTAGCTGTGCAATAAAAAAAAAATGAACGCTTTCGAATGAAAGGCAAACAATTCATAATCAAATTACAAAGTTTAAATTAAATACATGTCGGACTCGATTATAAAAGTGTTAGATTAACCGGAAATTCGATTATCCGTGTTTCTATTATCCAGACAAAATTGAGTTAAGATGTGGGCCTCGTGGTCGTGCGGTTAGAGTCGTCAGGCATTCAATTGCATGGGGTGTGGGTTCGATTCCCGCTTCAGCCATTGAGACTTTTCATCAGAAATGTTTTTCGGCTGTGCCATTGGAGCATGCTTGTCCGTTGTCTAGTGTTAAGTTACAGCCTGTGCAGCTAGATGGCTGAAGACGGCGTCCGTGTCTTTTAAAAATCCGAGGATATAAAAATGTTATGGATTTTTCGTGTTTACTTAGATGGGAACAATCATTTTTAAATATGTACATAGCAAATTACTTTTGTAACATTAACACGATTCAATGAAGTGAATAGAGCTTGGATTTTTTGCTAGTCATAGATTACAATTTTATAAAAACAATTCAGAAAACAGCGGTAAACGTAATTTTTATTGTTAAATATAGTCACAAACATGAGTCATTTTTTTTTCTTTTTTCGTCCATTGAGCAAAACTTGAGTGTCCAAACGGCCCATGGATACCATTTAAGATTTCTCCACTGAATGCGGGCCAAAAATCAATAGTTGTTTTCGCAAGAGTACGCAGTAATCAATCAACTTTATTGATGAAGCATACTTATGCACTTGAAGTTTCCGTTCTGTTCACAATGATGGAAGAGCTCTTACTAACGATATACAAATGATGAGGTCTCTTTATCAAATGCAATTCAGTTAAATCAAACTTAAGCTTTGATATTGTTCGACCTCGAAATGAAATAGCTTCAACATAGATTTAGAAAGCACCATTTAATCAAAATTATTTTGTTATAAATGTTGTATCCATCTGAAATAAGAGTATTTCTTGATCCTGGAATGACTTCGTAAAACCTGTTAAAAGCCTGGAAATATCAGGGAATTTCTTTTTTCAGTGCGCATCGTACCTTCGTGCTGTGCGTACACGAATTCTCTCTGCTCTTGGAAGTTTTCTTAAAAACTACCTAAAGCAATAAAACAGTACTTTTCAGTGCTACAAAAACAGTACTTTTCAGTACTATTTTTCTACTATTGATCCCTTTACGATCCTTGCTTGGACCCGTGCCTTCGATTTTTCGTTGGACCCGTTGGCGAAAGCTAGCGGTGGTAATCCTTCTTGGACACCGTCTTGGGAAAAAACCTTTCGAAGGTCACGTCTTCTTTCGTTTATTAATTAAACATGGTATCAACAACAAACAAAAGGAAGGGTGAATCTCTGAATTCACTACTTCCTTCCAAAAAAGTGGGTTTTAAAACTGTCACTACACGTGGCAAGAATGGAAGAAAGGACGTTTCTCCGGAATGCGAACTTTCTTCCAAGGGTGAAATGAATAATTGTATCGAAATGAGCAATCAGTTCGATGCTCTAGACAAATTTTCCGAACACCAAATCGAAGCAGCCTCTAGCCCAGGCTCTTTGATTCAAGTGAGGAAGCAAAGAGTGCCGCCTATCGTGGTCAGTTGTTCCGAATTTGGGGGATTTAGGCAGGAGATCTTGAACTCCATTAGGGGAATCAAGGTTTCTTTCCAAATCGCAAAGAAAGGAGACTGTCGCGTTTTGCCGGAAACTCTTAAAGATCGTGAGCTTCTTCTCAAACATCTTGAAGAGAAGAAGCACAAATTTTTTACTTATTACGACAAAACTGAACGTTTGTTCAAAGTTGTCTTGAAAGGTCTCTCAAGTGACTATAAATCACCTGAAGAGATCAAAAATGGAATAAATGATTTACTTGGATTTTCCCCAGTCCAAGTAATCATTATGAAAAAGAGAACTCAATCTGGCATTGTTCGGAAAGGGCTTTCTCAAGAATTTTATTTAGTTCACTTTAACAAAAAAGAACTAAATAATATTAAAGCTTTAGAAAAAGCAAAACTTTTGTTTGATGTCCGTGTGACATGGGAACATTTCCAGAAACCTGGAGGAAATTACCAGAACCCCACTCAGTGCCGTCGGTGCCAAAAGTGGGGTCACGGTACAAAAAATTGTCGCATGGATGCTAAATGCATGATTTGCGGAGGTTCTTCTCACACCAAAGACGCCTGTCCAGTGAAGGAAGATACCACCAAATTCATATGTTGTAATTGCGGGGCTAACCATAAGTCCAATTTTTGGAATTGTCCTTCACGCAAAAAGGTCATTGAGGCTCGTGCCAGGCATATGAAAGATAATATCCGTTACGATAACGGTCGTTTCCGGAATTTGCCTGGTAGAGTATCGAACAATGCTCATTTTTCAGTTAACGATCGCTTGATCATGAATCATACCCATCAGGAAGATAATCATGCTCATTCACAAACAAATTTTAATCCGTCGGATAGCCGTTCGAATCTTTCAATTTTGAATGTATCTACCCACGGTAAATCCTTTGCCGATATCGTAGCAGGAAATTCGAACTCCTCCCCTGTTCGATCCATGGGTACCCATTCCACTTGTTTCAAATCAAATGGAAAAAACCCTACCGCCACAGGTAACTCCGCTTCTTCGTCAACCGGAAATTCCAATGGGAAATCACATGACATGTCTGCCTCTGATTTTAATTTTCTAACTGAACAATTGAATCTAATGATTGATGCAATGTTCAAAGCCACCACTATGACTGAAGCAGTCCAAGTGGGTGTAAAATTTACAAATCAAATTGTTATTGGATTACGTTTTTCTAATGGATCCAAATAATAATTTAAATATTTTAAATTGGAATGCTCGTTCTCTGAATGGTAAAGAGGACGAGCTGTTTAATTTTCTTACGGTTAATAACGTGCATATAGCAGTTATTACCGAAACGTATTTAAAACCTGGATCTAAACTCAAAAGAGATCCTAACTTTTTTGTTTATCGTAATGATCGACTTGATGGGGCATGTGGGGGAGTTGCAATCATCATTCATAGGCGTATAAAACATCAACTGTTTTCATCATTTGAAACTAAAGTTTTTGAAACTTTAGGTGTTTCTGTTGAAACACAGTTTGGTAAATATACTTTCATAGCTGCCTATTTGCCTTTTCAATGCTCTGGGCAGCAAGTTAATTTGCTCCAAACTGACTTGCGTAAATTGACTCGCAATAAGTCAAAATATTTTGTCATTGGTGACTTTAATGCCAAACATCGGTCATGGAATAATTCTCAAAGTAATTCCAACGGCAGAATTTTATTTGATGAGTGCTCTTCAGGATATTTCTCAATTCAATACCCTGTTAGCCCCACATGTTTTTCCTCTTCTAGAAATCCATCTACGATTGATTTGGTCTTAACCGACTCTAGTCATCTTTGTAGCCAACTGATTACTCATGCTGATTTTGATTCTGATCATGTCCCTGTTACATTTCAAATATCCCAAGAAGCGATTCTCAATCATATCAGCTCCACTTTCAATTATTTACGAACCGACTGGAATATATATAAAACGTATGTTGACTCCAATCTTGATGTTAACAATACTTTAGAAACTTAACTTGATATTGACAATGCTCTTGAAACTTTAACAAATTCCATTGTTGAAGCCCGGAGCATTGCAATTCCAAAATGTGAGGTAAAATTTGAATCCGTGATTAAAGACGATGATCTTAAACTCTTGATCCGTCTTAAAAACGTGAGGAGAAGGCAATTTCAACGCACTCGCGATCCTGCTATGAAAATTATATGGCAGGATTTGCAGAAAGAAATCAAGAAACGTTTTGCTCAATTAAGAAACAAAAATTTTGAAAATAAAATTTCTCAATTGGACCCTGGCTCTAAGCCCTTTTGGAAATTATCGAAAATCTTGAAAAAACCTCAGAAGCCAATACCGGCATTGAAAGAGGAAAACAAATTATTACTAACTAATTGCGAAAAAGCTCAAAAACTTGCTATGCAGTTTGAAAGTGCGCACAAATTTAATTTAGGACTTACTAGTCCAATTGAAAATGAAGTTACTCAGGAGTTCGAAAATATTCTCAATCAAGAGAACGTTTTCGAAAATGCCTGGGAGACTGATTTGGAAGAAGTGAGAACTATTATTAAAAAATTCAAAAACATGAAAGCTCCTGGCGATGATGGAATTTTCTACATCCTCATCAAGAAACTTCCAGAAAGTAGCTTATCATTTTTAGTTGATATATTTAACAAATGTTTTCAATTCGCATATTTTCCTGACAAATGGAAAAATGCTAAGGTTGTTCCAATTTTAAAACCAGACAAAAATCCTGCAGAAGCTTCTAGCTATCGTCCAATCAGTTTGCTTTCCTCCATCAGTAAACTTTTTGAAAAGGTTATTTTGAACAGAATGATGGCCCACATCAACGAAAATTCAATTTTTGCCAATGAACAGTTCGGATTCCGCCATGGACATTCGACCACTCATCAACTTTTACGTGTAACAAATTTGATCCGTTCCAACAAATCTGAAGGCTATTCTACTGGTCTTGCTCTTCTAGACATAGAAAAAGCATTCGACAGTGTTTGGCATGAAGGTTTGATTGTAAAATTAAAAAATTTTAATTTTCCAACATACATTGTTAGAATAATTCAAAGTTATCTGTCAAATCGTACACTTCAGGTTAATTATCAGAACTCCAGATCTGAAAGACTTCCTGTAAGAGCTGGTGTTCCTCAAGGCAGCATTTTGGGACCAATATTATACAATATTTTCACATCTGACTTACCTGAGCTACCTCAGAGATGTCAAAAATCTTTGTTTGCGGATGACACAGGCCTCTCCGCCAAAGGACGAAGCCTGCGTGTCATCTGTAGTCGATTGCAAAAAAGTTTGGATATTTTTTCTTCATACTTGCAAAAATGGAAGATTTCTCCTAATGCTTCCAAAACTCAACTAATAATATTCCCACATAAACCAAAAGCTCTTTATTTGAAACCTTCAAGTAGACATGTTGTCACGATGAGAGGGGTTCCAATAAATTGGTCAGATAAAGTTAAGTATCTAGGGCTCATGCTAGATAAGAATTTAACTTTCAAAAATCACATTGAGGGCATTCAAGCCAAATGTAATAAATATGTAAAATGTCTCTATCCCCTTATTAATAGAAAATCAAAACTTTGTCTTAAGAACAAGCTGTTGATATTCAAACAAATTTTCAGGCCAGCCATGTTGTATGCTGTACCAATATGGACTAGCTGTTGTAATACCAGGAAGAAAGCTCTGCAGAGAATTCAAAATAAAATTTTGAAAATAATTCTGAGGCTTCCTCCCTGGTATAGTACCAATGAGTTACATAGAATATCCAATGTTGAAACATTGGAACAAATGTCAAATACAATCATTAATAATTTCAGGCAAAAATCGTTACAATCTTCTATTGCCACGATTAATGCGTTATATGTTTAGGTTAAGTTAGGTTAAGTATATTAAAAACATTTTTTTCTCTTATAAGCAGGTGAAATCAACTCACCTGTAAAAAAAACTGAACTGCTACGGCAAATGAAATGTAATATGTTGTTAACAAAATGTTAATTAAATCTTAAATTTGTTTTACCAAATTAGGATGATAGTGTTGTCAAATAACACAGAACACCTAGATATAAGAAATGAATGTAATGTTTGGAATGATACTAATAAAAAAAAAAAAAAAAGGGAATTTCTTTTCTGTAAACGAGTCGACACCATGAATAACGTCTTCAAGTTCTGAGAAGAATTCCTCTATTAATCTTAAGAGTGATTACTCTCACAATGACGAGAAGAATTCTTTTCTCAAAATTCTGAGAACTATTCTCTTGGAATCCTGAAAAAATCTCTTTGAATATTGAAAAAGATTCCCTCAGAGTCCTAAGAAAGATTTTCTCAGAAAAAAAAAGGAAATGACTCAAGCAAATGCCAATATACAATCGAAAAATCACAGTCATGTGCAATCTTTTGTTAAATTGCAAAACCACTCGTCTATCACAATAAATTCTTACCCGAAACGAAAAACTACTCCCATAAAACTGATTTCAGCGTTTATAACATACAATTATCATTAAAATTTTAACTTCCATTCCATCTGTTCGTCCTTGTTTAAGTTCTATATGAGAAACTACAAAAGTGACTCCAATCTCCGAAGTGCATTCACACAAACCATGTGATACGTATAACCGTATGTGACTCCTTCATCGTCTCTCACATGCATACCATTTGACTGGATTCAAACGCTGAATCTCGCGACGGCAGCCATTATCGTAAACAAACATACATTGCCTGCCATTCTCATTTTCGCTCGATTTGGTGACTGAAGAAGCTTTTTTTGTTCTTCTGCACCCGTCCGTATGATAGTGGGAGTAACTTTCCTAGCAACCGTACTCGAAGAGCTGTAAAACATTACGACAAATTAAGTTACCCATTTTGTTGGCCTCCATCCCCCCGACTCTGCGCCCGAATTCGATCCCACAAGGAGCGCTGTCGAAGAGCTGTCAGGACTTGGGATTTCGTTGCACAGTCAGAGTCTGTGGCATTCCTCGGAAGGGCCCGGGCTGAAGACGAACTGCACCCAGCCATCAGCTCCAAAGCGGCATAACAGCATAATATAAATAAACACAAACTAGTTAATGCGCTATTCATGAGCTCATTTGGCGTATGCCGGTTTGAGGTTGTTCAGCTTCGAGGACGAGGACATAGCCGTAGTCAGGATTTTCGTCAGAGGGAGGTGAACGACCTCAAAGCCATTATTAACCCATCTACCGGCAGTTTCTTTTTTTTAGCCACAAATGCAAATTACGATAACTTTTTTCTCCATATTTTTGTACCATTTTTTCGAACTTTCGAAAAAATCCTACTACATGTCGGACTCGATTATCCGGAGTATTGATTTTTTTCACTCCGGATAATCGAATCACTAAGAAAAAATTGAAATCTTCGATAAAAGAACATATATATTATCTTTTTTTGTTGTTTTATTTACATGATGCGGTGGTGTAGCCAGAAATTATTTTTAGGAACAATAGGGGTCTTTACAAGAAATTTTTTTTTTTGACCAGCATACACAAAACCACTTTTTTAAACCCCCTGTTCTTAAATACGTTTAAAACTGCAAAACCATTTATGTTGTGTATTGCAATACCAAATTATCTCACCAAATTATCGCAAAAAAAATGAAAAACAAGAACATCAAAAATCAAATTTCGGATAATCGAGTCTAAAATTCCGGATAATCGAGTCCCCGGATAATCGAGTCTCCGGATAATCGAGTCCGACCTGTATTTTCAGAATCTGTGCAGATGTTGACCCTTAGTCATCTGGTTATAAAGATATTTTGATATTCCTTGGAGAACTGACCCTTCTCATATAAAATTTCTTGGGCCGTCATTCAAATAAAATGTGGGCTACACAATGTCATGTAATAAGGAGTTGTCATCACTTGACTACGCCCATGAAGATCAACCGCCCATCCCCTTCTCCTCCGCATGCACACTGGGAACTACATGCTCGGTGGAAAAATAGAGTGCAATTTCTGTCGTTCGAAGCAGAACAAGACAACTCCTGCGATGAGGACGACGAAAAAAGTGCAGTTATAGTTTTTCCCAAACTGCGACCCGCTGGAAGATTCCAGTGGTGGGGCGGCTGGCAGCAGTGGGAAGCTGCTAGCGAAACGAGCAACCGAGCCAGCAGTGTAGCATTTTCATGAAGTCGGCCCGAGTTTTGCAACAGTCAGCTCAGCAACGGCACGTCGTCCGTCGTTCGTCGACTCATAAAATAGCATCATTACGGCGCGGGAGAAGGTTGACGACGAAACGGTGGCCGTGCTGGAGGATGGAAGCACATTAGTGTCCTCTTTCGGGAATGGAAGAATCGCTCCGGTTGACTGCTTGGTTGACGGAGCTATGGGACGACGAACGGGAGAAGAGGTTGGTAGGAGTTCTCTGGAAAATTGGGGATTGATGGGTGCTTTTCCGGGGTTCTCGGTTTGATGATGGTCCCCGAACGAGTCTGCTAGTTGGGCGATGGTAATTTGATGTAAAATTTTTACGGGATCGGTAGTCACTGGATGTGATGGACTTCTGAAGTAGCAGTTTCTGATAGATTGGCTGTTGAAATATGACGAGTTAACAGTTTGATTAATTTCAAAGAGATTGGCTCTGAAACTTTGGACTTATTAGGTATGATTTGTTGTTTTGTTTGGTGTTTTCCTTTTTAAAGGTTAAGGTTTGGAATTTATTCATTCATATATGAACGGAATAAAAGATCCTAGCTCATCGATCAACGCCTTCAGACAAATCCTTTCCAATGAACATTATATTTTGAAGCATACTCATCAAACAACCCATCAAAAACTTTTCCTCGCTCTTCATAAGCCCTTTTCCTATCGCAAATCTCTGCTCCATAATTAAGATACCAATCTTTGATCGACCACAAATTTAATACAATCCTTGTGGTCCCTTTTTCCAAAAGGCACCAATCGAATAATAAGTAGCACATAAAAAGAAAACTTAACTCAAGCCTTTGAATACAACAAAATATATCCATTCCATCATCAACACAATCTGCTTAATTTCTTCCGCAATAAAAGTCGCACCACCCATAACACCGAAACAGGAATCAAAAGGTCACAATCGATCTTGCCGGCTACCAGCCGCCGGTCCATCACAAAAATCAACACAAAGTGGTCGTCGTCATCGCCGTGCCTCAGAATTTGCATAAAAACTTTCTCTTGTTTTCCCAAATTATATCCATCTTTGTCGGAATTTCCGCTGAAATCCAACGACTCTGAATCGGATTTCTCTTTCAGAAAGGTCGAAAGAGAGCAGTCCGCTTGAGTGCTCAATCGGCCAACGGCTCGTAATTAAACGTTTTCGTTGGAATATCATTTGAATCATCGCTTCGAAATGAACTACACGTCAGCTGAGAGGATGGTTTGGTGTCGATTTTTTCATAGAGGCTATAATTTCTTCTTGTGAGTCACGGCTATTAGGAAAATTGTGAAACAACAACAATTTTCTTGAAAGTTTTCTTCAATTTTGAATGACAATTGACAAATTACTTAAACTATTATAGTTCTCAGATGAGTCTTTCATTCGAGTCAACTTTTTTAATAAAGTCAAATTTTGAATTATGTTCAAATAGGACAAAATTCGACCTACCTTACATAAAGTGGCACCGTGTGATAAACCATACCCAAGTTGTGTATTTTATACACACGAAAAGTTTCATCGTCAAATTGGATAAATGATTTCATGTATTATTGTTATTATGGACTTGAAAATCGCTCATCATTTTGCAACCATCATGTATCATTACACAGAATCATACTCAGTTTACCTCATTAAAAACTCTTCATTGTTCGGAGTTCGAAATAAATCCTTCTTAAGATTTTCAGAAAATCATTCAATGTATGTGCAATAGGGCGGTTTAAAATTTAAAAATGTTCGAGAATCCAATCTCCCTTATGTTCCTTACCATCCTTACCATAAAAATTGTATTCTGTGAAATTTTCAGCTTTCTAGGTGGTGTTTTAAAGGTGGCCCAAAGATAATGTAGATTTATATGGAAATTACTATGGAGACAATTTGAGACATGTTCCAAATACGCTAGTACTGTAATATAAGAACAAACTTATTATCCCATAGTGAAATCTTATTCTACAAACCATAATAAATAAATTTGCTGAAGAGAGCAATTCAATCCGACGGATAGTAGAAGAGATATTCATGAGTTTGTTTACTATTATTTAGCTTAATATGGGATTAAAGCCCTGCAAACATGTACAAAAATCCCAAACAAAATTAGATCAAAAAGGGATTTGTTTCTTCAGCAACATCCTTCATTGAGTTTTAAGAATGAGTTTTCAATATGGGACCCAGACAACCAGAAATCGCATGAAAGTTCACGTTACAACTCGTTTATTCATACTAATTACATCAAACCCGCAAAACACCGTGGATAAATTCGTCAGATTGATGACCTTCCTCGCATAAAACACTTCTTTTCTGAGTTTACTTGTACATTTTGTTTCGTCTCGTACACTCGTACAAACAAAATCGGATCACTCCGTAGCAGCTGTCAAATAAACATTTGTTATCATAAGTTAAGTCGGATAAGATCGAAGGTTAGTTCGGTAGAAAATTTATACACTCGCATTGTATGTTATTATTCATCACATACTGTATGCACGCATATCGCCTCCACTTTTGTACGTAGAAGACCTTTTCGCGACATCTTATAAGTGATATGTTGCACATACAAAGCCTCCAGGTGATTTCGTTATGCGTACATTTTGGTTGTCTGGGGATGATAAGTTTCTACTGACATTACAGTACTAGCGTGTTTGGCACAATTCTCAAAATTTCTCCATGGTAATATCCATAAAATCCTACATTATCTTTGGGCTTCCTTTAAATCACTACCTAGAAAGCTGAAAATTTCACAGAACACTATTTTTATGGTAAGAATGGTAAGAAGTATATGGGAGATAGGATTTTCAAACATTTTTAAAATATGAATCGACCTAATGTGCAATCCTTCTCTGAATTCGAAGGGCAATCATTTTGGAATGCGGAAATAATTGTACACAAATTTTGAAGTTAATCTATACCAGAATTCGAAGCGAATCCTACGATTAGGAACGAATAAGGCTCACTAATCCTACTCTGGATTCAAAACGAATTCTTGTCAGAAATCGGAAATCCATCTCAGGATTCTGAAGGTTTATTGGGCTCGAAGCGAATCCTTCTCAAGAGTAAGCAAAAAACCCTTAGAATTCTTCCGGAAATAATTCTGCTTAGGATTCAGAGTGAAAACTGCTGGGCATTTTGAGTAAATTCTCTCCAGGTTTGAGAGTAATACCTACTATTAAGGGTCTGAATCAGCCGAGGATTTGGAGATAATCCTGGTAAGGCTTATGGGAGTCTTCATGATTTTGGAGAAAATCTTTGTCAGGATTTGGAGAGTAGCTTGCTCAGGATTCAAAGAAAAATATATTCAGGATTTGGAGATAATTCGTCATTCAGTTCGAAGAACATACTCTTTTAAACTCAGAAATACAATTTTATTTGAGACTCAGAGCGAATTCTGTTCAGAATTCGCCAAAAATTTCTGGGAAAGGTGATTCTTTTAAATTTTTTTGACAAATCCTTTTCTGAATTGAAAGAAAATGCTTCACAGGATAATTTTGTGGGAGTATTATCCCACACCATAAAATATTGTAACGCAGGGCATACACAGTATTGCATTAAAGTCACACTTTCTTTTATTACCATTCATCTTTCGCCCATAGTTTAATACTCATTTGTGAGTTCTAGTGAACCAAGTATTGAACGTGGATGTGTAGAATCTTGGTCCACTACAAAACAAAAGCTCACAGAATTCAAGAGAACATCATACATGAAATCCTGCACCGAATTTAAAGATAATCACAGAGCTTGGAGAAAATTTACCTCAGGATACGAAAGAATTCTTTGCAGGATTTTAAAGCGAAACGTTAAAAGATTTTGAGTAAATTCTTACCCGGATTGAAGAAAGGCAATTCTTTGGATTTTATGACATTTTTCATGGTGTCAAAGTGCATCCCAATCAGGCTTCGCAGAGTATCCTGCTCTGGAATAGAAGCAAGCATGGGAAAATACACTCCCTCATCCAAACGCTACCGAAACAAAATAGCAAAGTATCTGCTGCCACCGAATGTTCAGTGACAGCCGAACGCTTCAAGGGTGAGCGCAATCCCGATGAATCGCAAACGATTGAGATAACCCGAAAATCAAAAGACTCACGGAGCGGAGAGAGAGCCAATCCGCTCTTATCTGAGAGACCCGTAAATACGCGTTCACTATTCAATCACTGAATGCACGGATTTCGCGTTCTTTGAATCATTCCGTTGGGTGCGCTCATCAGCACTCATATACGAATGCCACTCCAACGGAATCGGATTGTAAATACAGCCATTCCATGAAAAACCGATCTAGTGGGTCACCGAAATCCGTGAAAATTTGCTATTTTGTTCCTTATCCGAAATGAGGGTACACGTGTTTTTGGATTTTTTGATTAGGGTGACCATTTCCAAAATAGGGTGACCAGAAAAATCGCGATTTTGCTTAATTTTTATTTTAAAAAAATCGTAACTTTTGAATCGTTTGACCGTTTTTCAATATTTTTGGACAAAATGAAAGCTAAAGATTTTGACTATTCAGGAAAAATATAAAATTTAACAAAAATTGTTTTTAATATATGAAAAATATCAATTTCCGTTTTTTGTGTTTTGAAGGCCTCGGGACCAAAGGGGATATTGCTGTTCTCATTTTTCCTTGAAAGCGATGTTTGTTTTTTAGTTTTAGAGATATATTTTTTTGAAAATAAAAAATCAGTCATTTTTCATTGGCACACACTGTAGGTCTCAGCGCATTAGATTTTTTATTTAAAAAAAATCATAAATTTTGAACAGCTCAACCAATTCCCAATCTTTTTTTACGGAACAAAAGCTAAAAATTTCAACATTTCAGAAAAAATTGAAAAATCTGAAAAGATCTGAAAAAAATTCTACTTGAAAATATATTGAATTTTTTAGTTATTTTTAAAAAGTTTCATTTATTTTCACGTAATTTTTTTTTTCAAGGTTTTTTATTTTTTTCTGAAAAGTTGAAATCTTTAGCTTTCATTCCATAAAAAAAGATTGGAAATCGGTTGAGTTGTTCAAAAGTTATGATTTTTTTTTAAATAAAAAATCTAATGCGCTGAGACCTACAGTGTGTGCCGATAAAAAATGACTGATTTTTTATTTTCAAAAAAATATATCTCTCAAGCTAAAAAACATACATCGCTGAAAATTTGACAGTAAACGTAAAATTTTCTGAACTTTCAAGAAAAAATGAGAACAACAATAGGCTCTTTGGTCCCGAGGACTTCAAAACACGAAAAAACGGAAATTAATGATATTTTTTCATGTAAAAAAATAACAATTTTTGTTAAATTTTGTATTCTTCCTGAGAAGTCAATACCTTTAGCTTTCATCTTGTCCAAAAAGATTGAAAATCGGTCAAACGTTTCAAAAGATATGATTTTTTTTTAAATACAATTTAGCAAAATCGCGATTTTTCTGGTCACCCTACCCAAGTAGCACTGGTAACAAATGCAATATTTTAGAAAAATAAAACAAATTACATTGCCGTTACATTTCAGATAATTTGTAGCATATCTTATTGATTTTTTTCAATTTTGGTTACTAAACTATTACATTGTAACTTACGCTTTGTTTACATTACATAGGTGATGCATTTTTACTTGCATGTAACTTAACCTAGAGCTGTCAAAATGAATAAGTTACATTGGAATTGAATCTGTGGTTGCAAAGAAACAAATAACACGCTAGGTTACATACATATTGCTAAGTCACATGTGTGTAACAGCATGAAGTTTGTTTACCATTTGTCATAGGGGAAGAGGTGAAAAAATGAACAGGATGGTAAAATGAACACCGAACTTGTTACACATGAACAACAAATTTCAATAATTTTTATTACGCACGGATGATTTAGAGCATATGCAAGAGTGTTTTTGTTGAGATAAATTGAAGTCAGAACCACGTTCAGAAATTAAAACTAATGTAATTTTAGGCACAGAGATGTTTTCAATGAGATGAATATCGTAATGATATGATGTCGAAGCAGAAACCTTGAGAACTGTTTTCGAAGGGATTATAATCATTCATAGATGTTTTTTTAGGACTGTGATAAAAAAAATAAAAAATGTTTGTTTTGCTCGTGTGTTTTACCAACAACATACAATAAACATTTCCATAATATTTTAACGACGATGAAAGTATGTGAAAATTTAGCTGTCTTAGTCTTAATTCGTATCGCTGCGTTAATTAACATCTCTATTTTTGATGTTGTGCGATAGAACTAGTTATAATTAATAAACAAATTAATAAATGAAGGACAATTTTTGCGAGTAGACATATCGCAGAACATTTAGTTACATTTGTAATGTTCTCTTCACTACTTTTGTGGGGAACGCCAATCTTTGAGCTGATGACACGGAATGACGAGAATTCGTTTAAGGGGTCAGAATCCGTCATCAACTCGATAATTTTCAAAAGCAGTTTTTTCATTCAAAATCATGAATATATTCATGTGCTCACTGTATTTTATTCTCCAACCGGAACACAGTGAACAAATTTTCGAAAGTCAGTTTTGAACAGAAAAATTGCTGTTGAAGTTTCGATGATTACGATGACGAATCCTTGAACGTTAAAGTGTTTGGATTTTCTAGACAATTCGTAATCAAACGTCAACATTTCACCGGAAAATAGCTAGTGTTTGGAGGTGATGTTTACTACAAAATATCGAAATCAACATCTCCAACTTAGTTCTAATACCCTCCGTCCACGAATTATTGTGGCGCGCCGATCGTTGCAAGTTTCTCGTTAAACAGCGAAACCCGTAAATGATTGTGTTTTGTTAAGCTTAACTACGAAAGCAGTCAGTGGCTGTCTTCTTTGTTGAAATTTGTTCTGGGATTCCAACTCCCACAGGGTCCACTTATGCACTGTCATAGTTTGTATTACGTGCAATAAATATGTTAAATTTGTCCTTGAAAAACTTATCGAAGGACCTAAACTTTAATCAACTTGTGGGGGCAAAACCCCCACCCCCCTATTTCATAACACCAAAACAGTTGTTGAATTCAAATTCTACCAAACGTCATGCCACGCTGAAGTAACGCGCAAATTAGAACCTTACAAATGTAAATCTTTCGCATCAGCATGTATCTATTATTGAACAATAACATCAGAACAAACGTCTGTAGGTATGCATTATATATGCAGAATCGATGAAAAGAAATCACTCATGTTAGTTAGGCCCTATTGAAGTGACAGCACAAAAATGCACAAGGGGCTACCATCAGCGTTGCCAACCTTCCAGATTTGTCTGGAATATTCCAGATTTTTGAGGCCCCATTTTACAAAAATCTGGAAGATCCAGATATAATGTGCAATGTATTTGTAACGTTTTGTAAATAATTTGTAAGGTTCGCCATGTACGACATAGGAAATCCAGACTTTTCCAGACAAATTTTCAAAATCTTCCAGATATTTGAAAAATTGACTTGGCATCCCTGGCTACCATTAACAACGCGGTTATTTTTTCCCAATTGGTCATTGGGAAGAATTTCTCCCTTCCCCCAATAAATGACTACGTGGTTTATGGATGACCGATAAGCACGCATTTTTTTAATTGATTTATTAACCCTAGAAATACTCAAATGGGTGGATGTTGTTTCTAATATTTAATAGAGAACATATTTTTATATCCGATTATAATAAAAAAGTATGTTTTTCATATCTAAATCGCTATTCCATATTACCCTAAGTCCCTAATATTGGCACAAATTGATCAATTTCTAAATTCAATTCGTTGTTTCACCTCAGGACGCAAGATTGCATTACTTCCTAGCGTATTTTAGTGAAAAAATGTTAACAAACTCGCATTTTGTCACCTTTATTCACAGAAGAGAGGATCGATGAAGAGAAATCGATCATGCGACTTGCGCCCTTATTATAGCACACGTTGGAATTTGCCTTCTTTCGAGCTATTTGAGCCATTTGAGCACGTCACAAACCATGTGCTTATTTGGACGGAGCATTTTATTTTCATACTTTTGTAAGGTTCCAGTCAATTGACTTAGGGGATTTTTGCACATTATTTGATGATTTATCGCAAATTCATCATTTTTCCCATTAAAAGCAAGACAATATCGTTTAGGTATTCATTTTAATACCCCTTCCCCTATTGACAGCAGTGTAATTTATTGGCAGTTTCAGTATAGTTACACATCAGTTTCAAAATAACCTAAGATTTCTGGGTAACTAATGTGTAACAAACGAGTAACTTGCTGACAGTGGTTAACACTACATGTCAAAAGTTTTCATATGTATTGTTAATTTTGATATAAGAACTTTATTATTTTTTGACTAGTTATTGTTTTCATAGATATTTTTCCAGTGATTAATTAAAATTGTTGAATTAACAATTTGCAGCCTCTCTAACAGCTTTTTAATAGTTGTCATCATTTTAGATTGGCTGTCCTCAAACTGTTATTCGGAAGTGTATCTGCAGCAAGATGAAATTAAATGGCGATTTATGATAGGCAACCGAGAAAATCCAACTGTGGGACACGTAACAACGTGATTTTGGAATCACAATCTTCACAAACAATTAAATGAAAATCAAAAACACTGCTGATTTGAGTAACAGTGTCAATTTCCATTTTTTGTGTCAGTTATAATGGAATAATATCTCAACAATCCAGGTATCATGTGTTATTCATTATAAAATTATTATCTATTTTATGAGCGCGTCAATTTTGAGCAAGTAAAATGATTGATTTCACCACAAATTCAAATCGGCATGTTAAATCTATTATGTATTTGTGAATAATTACGCGTTCGAAAATCATACATATTACTTTTATTGACATTCAATTCTAAAATGGTTGTTCGGTTTCAAAACTATCAGAAAGTAACAACAACTTCAACGCCGTCTCATTTATTTTGTCGCAGGAAAACCCATGCGTAATCAACAAATTACATAGCAGTCGCTTGTAAACTTCTTATGTAACGAACAAACAAGTTACATAAGGCTCGACTTTTTGCGCTTTTTCGGTTACATAGCAGTATGTTTTCATGTTGCAAATGTATCATATTGTAACTATTGAATATGTGAAGTAGCCGTTGCTGTAAGCTACTTGTAACAATATGTGCTGCTTGGGATATTTCGTAAATGATCACTCAAATCAAAAAATCCAAAAACACGTAAATCCTCATTTCGGATAAGGAACAAAATAGCAAATTTTCACGGAATTCAGTGACCCACTAGATCGGTTTTTCATGGAATGGCTTAATAATTATTCGCTACTGCAATCGGTTGCCTTCGGCACACGTAGTCGGTAGTGAAAGTGTTCTGTTGCCGTTTTTGTCTAACGTGTCGCCAGGCTTGATAGAAACTCCTCTGCAATGCAAAAAGGAGGCGATTCTGCCGTTTATCTGAGGAGTAAAAATTGAACTCCCAATTTTCAACGCAGATCCTCAAGTGATTCGAGTGAGAGTGCAAAAAACAAGCGAGGATTTTTTTCTGGTACTCTTGTGAGAATTGTGAGGAGTTGTGAGAGCATTCTTTTTTGATGGAATTTTACTCTGGTGGGTTTTGTGCTGCATCTTCCAGGCTCAATTTTCGTTGTCTCTCTGCTTATCTTTTTTGGCTCCCTCGCAAGGAGGCAAAGGCAGCACGCTCCACTGATTGTACCATGTTTGGCATAAAGCCGTTTGGCATAAGGTCGTTCGGCATAAAGCCGTTTAGCATAAAGTCGTTTGGCATAATGGTCGTTTGGCATAATGATTGACTTAGAATGAATATCGGCATTTTCGAAGCTTTTACCGAGATCAACACCACCAACCCCATAGCAAACATTTTTCGTAGGCTCTCAATAAGCGTGGTGATCGTTCAGGGATATTCCAAGCTATGAATGCCAAAAATTGTAGAGAGCGTAACTAAATAAAACTGGTGACGGTTCTGGTAGAAGATCTTTTCGGAATAATATCGTTGAGCTAATTGCGATATACATATTTGAAAACAGTCAATTAACAAAGAAAGTTCGCAGTTATTAATAAAGGGAACGCGCATAGAATATTTCTCTGCAGATCAAGCTCTGTCCCAGTTTGGACGTAACACTGGATGAAAATTATTTGTTAAAAGAAGGGAAAATTTATTTTCAAAATATTAAAAGCTCTAATCCATAAATCTATTATTGCAGCATACTGCAAAAATAGCCCAAGTACGAGAGCAGGTTATTTTTTTTTAATATTGAAGGCTCTAACGAATAATATCTTCTCACAGCATAACTCAAACTAACAACACATTTTTGTGAAAAAAAAGAAAATATTTGCGGCAAACTTTTGAACGATTCTATATTAATTTTAATTTTGAAAGTGTACATCAAAAACACTGTCTATTATCGAAAGAAGGAAAAACTTGTGATATTTTTCCAGCATATCTCAAAAGGAAATCTTCTGTTTGCAAAACAAAAAAAAAATATGATGGATATTGGCACGTTCTATCTATATATTCTATATGGGCACGTATCTTCTTCTTTTAACGTTTCTAAATATCATTCCAACAAAACGTTTTGCAAGAATTGATAAAAAAAAAAACAAAAAATAAAGGTTAACATTTAGTTTAACTAAATAATAAAATTTAAAACAGTATAATTATAAAGAACAGCCTATTATTAGAAGAAGGCAAAATTAATTATTAAACCATTAGAAGATTGGACGCCAAAAATCATTGCGGCATAATAAAACGAATTATAATTGCGTTCAAAATCATCGAAGTGATTTTGGTATTTTTCCCTGAATGTCGTTTATCCGAATGCCGGTTCCCCGAATGACCCTTTTCCCCAAAAAGTGGTGCAGTTTAAATAAGTGCTATAATAGCCTTCAGTGACTGTATGGTGAACGAGAAGAACGATAAACAATCTAAAGAAGGATGTATTCTGTCATTTTCGGCTATACACATGTTGGCAAAAATGCTGAAGACGGAAAAACTCGAAAGAACCGCAAAATAAATAAAGAAGGGTGCATATCAGATGGCCAGTTCGTTCATCACCCCGAAATGTATAAAGTTACGACAATTATGAGTGCCACAAACTTTTCGGGGAAGTAGGCTATTCGAGGAAGCGAGATATTCAGGGAACTAGCATTCGGGGAACTGGCGTTCGGGGTAACGACATTCGGGGAACTGTCATGTCGAACTCAGATGATGTTGAGGAGTAATATCAAGCCTACGTGTTGCTCGGCGAAGAAATAGAAAGCGCATTGGAAATTGAAACGCATTCTGCTCAGTATATAGAAAGAGTTCATTTCAGGGTCCAAGAAGTATTCATGTCCGGGATTCTGAAAGAATATAGTTTTGGATTCTGGGAGGGATCTGCTCAAGATTCTGAGAGGAATCCTTCTCAAGAATCTTAAAGAAATTCTTCTGACTCTTAGCGAAATCCCATGATTATTTCATAGAATTCTGAGAGGTATACTTCTAAGAAGTCTAAGAAAATCTTACCCAGGATTTGTAATGAATCCTGCGCATGGTACCGAGAGAGTTCGACACTAGCTTCAAAAATAATTCCATTCTTGATTAGAAATCAGATTAGAAATCGGATAGAATCTTGCTCAAGAGTTTCGTTAAAAATCCTTGTCAGGAATTTTACGAACTTCTTCTCATGATGCTGAGGATTCAGACAAAATTCTGTTCATGATTTAAAGAGGATTCTGCTCATGCTTTGAATACAATCCGGCTAAAGATTTGTATGGAAGTCTTTTCAGGATGTGTACAGAATTTTACTCAGGATTCAACTAAATTTTTGTTCGAGATTTGAACTCAAGCCTGCTGGAAATTAGTACAAAAAATCATCTCTAAATCCTGATTTAGAACAAATCCTGCTCAAGATTGAGACTGCATCCTGCTCAGCAGTCTAACTCTGCATGATTCCTGTTTGGAATTCGGAACCAATCCGGCTCTAATTTAAACAAAATTCTGCTCACCATTCAGCCAGATGTCTTCCCAGTGGTCTGATAGAATTTTGTTCAAGATTTGAGGCAATCCTTCTCAGACTTTAGAAAGAAATTTGGAATTATGGTCAGAATTCGGATAGAATTCAGCTCAGGATTCATGAAAAACCCCTAATCAGGATTCGTATAAAATTTTCATCAGGATTGGAGCAAAACCCTGATAAGACTAAATTCTGCCAAAGACTGTCCATATCAGAATGTTACTTCAGACCAGTGTTGCCACATTTCTATCTGTATCGAAGGCTCGAAAATCTTTTTTATCTGTACCATACATTCCAAAAATCTGTACCCAAAATCTGTACCACGTCCAATAGAAATTAATGAAAAAACTCTTAAAATCTCAATGAACTTGGAAGTTTAACATAGTTTTTATTGAAATATTTTCACTAGTAATATAATTATTATTCAATTCTATGGAAATTGTATCTTTCAATTGTAGTTTTGTGAAAATTAGTTCCATATTTCACGATATTTTTTGGATTTTGCGTCACAAAATTATCCATTTCAAAAATCTGTACCAATCTGTACTTTTTCCTGAAAATCTGTAATCTGTACCGTACAGAATCTGTACCAAAAATTATCAAAAAATCTGTACCTTTCCAGATAAATCTGTACTTGTGGCAACACTGCTTCAGACTAAGACACTTGGGACAAAATTCGGAACAAAATATCGAAAAAAAGAACTTGCACAGGGTTAAAAGGGAGTGTTGCTCAACTCAGATAGAAACATTTAAATTTCAATGTAGCGTAAACAGAAGAGTATAGTAAAAGTAAATCAAATTCATCTTTTGTTACAGCATAACTTTTAACTTTCAAATAAAGATGCTGGAATGTTACGTGATCGTGTAAATTTAAAATGCAGTCGATTGAAAAATAAGCTATTTGTGCATGAAAATGAACTGAAATTTACAACATATTTTTAGCTGTGAAGGATTTTCCTGAAGATTCAGAAAATACTCTGCAAAATTTTCAAAGAAAATTCTGCTCAAGGTTCCTGAAAGAATTATGTTTATAGTAAACTCAATTTACAGATTGTAGAAGAACATGTTCAAGATTTCATGTAAATCCTTCTCATGTTGCCGATAAAAAAAATTCTGGATTCCGAGAGATGCTGAATTCAAAAGTTTGTTTCCTAATAATTGTCCACTATAACCCAACAAGTTAAGAAATCGTTCGTCTCGGTTCAGAATGTTCGGTCAAACAGACAGATTCGGACTGCCTTTGTTCCAGCTCAACAAGCCCTGCTTTTGCTGCCGAGGTTTTCCCCTCCAGAGCCTTTGATTGATGTGCAAATAGCCATGAGACCGTGTGAGATACTTTTGCCTTTGAACCACACCACGTTTTTGTCCGGCTCCCAGAATCTGCTCGGAGCGCACAAAAGATCGCATCGGAAAGAATTATGGTTACGTGTATCAAAAACATACATCAAAATAGTTTCACTCTGAACAACAAAGTTCCAACCTCGTCTCCGCAGCATGTTTGTGCAAGTACCTACCTACTACTGGATATCAGTTGTAATATCCACATCCCAAAAAAGATGAAATGTCAAAAACTTACAACACACGGAGGAAAAGTTCCTTCCCTTCCTGAGCCGGTCCTTTCACGGAGAACCAGGACGGAACGAATGATGGATTTCCCTCAACTTACCATCCATTCCGAGCGAGGCACGCAACTTGGAACTGTTTTCGAAGAAACTTCTCTGGACCGTACCTTATATCTTTAAACTTAATCCTTCTGGAACCGCACTTAGCCCGAAAGCTGGGAAGAGCTCTAGCCACTCCGAGATGAGATGCTGGTTGGTGGTGGTGATACGCTCGAAACCGACAACGAGAGGGCGAGTAGTAAAAACTTTGATGTTTGCAAAGAAAACATGGGGCAAATTGATACGGATCACTGAACGGGTCTAGCCAGATACAGTCGTCGTCAGTAGCTAAACTTGGGACAAACGATGGCGTCCAGTCAGTGATGTAATGTTAGGAAAGATGGTCGGGTGGGATTCTGCCATTAATCTCGTCTCGCAAAAGCATTTCAGCAGTCGGTTGCCAGTTTGTAACTGGATGGGTGGAAATTATGGGGTTTTGTAATTGAAAGACATTTTGGTACCCATGGTTGTTGGTAAAAGTGTCGGATTAGTAAGATTTTCCTTGGGTGTTAGGATTTCAAACGACCCCTGAATGATTCTTTTACAAAGAATATTTCGAATAATGAGTGAATCGAACAGTTAGTACGTAATATGGTGCGTCTTATTTTTAGAAAGTTTTTGAAACCAAAAGTTCTCGTGCTAGTTTAGAATCAATACTCAAGCAGCCCTTCTGGTGCCCAGCTACTCTGCATATCTGCTCTATCTCGAATTCGGAAAACTTTCCCCAATTGGCCCAAAATCCTGCACCCAACGAGAGGCCTTAAAGTTCAATAAGCTACGAACATATGAAGCACCGGAAAACTTCTCCCCGGAAAATAGTAGTCCCCTTGGGGGGGTGGAAGGGAACGAAGAAAAGCAAATTTCAGGATCATTTAACTTTAACGATCCAATTTATTCTTTCGCCAGCTGCCGATGTTTCCCAAACTTGTGGGTGGGACCCCCGGGGAGGAACGGCCAAATGCTCAAGAACAGATAAAGTTGCAATTTGCCTTGGCGCTGGTTTTGAATTGCTGCCGAAGCTGCCATTGACTGCCGCTAGTGCTGCTTCTGCTGCTGCGTGTGTTAGTCTTTGGGTGTTATTTGACTTGTCAGCAGTCTAGCAGTTACCTCTACCGGAGAAGAGCTGGAACTGGATGTAGGTAACCGAGTTCCAACTTGCTCTGGGAAACTCCGAAGCAGCTGTCTAATGAGCGGTACCAAAGTGCTTTTAAAGTTGGCCGGGCGTTTGAAATAACACATTCTCTCACTTCTATGATGTTTGAGTTTCCGGTATGGCTTTAAGTTTGTTGAGTCGTTTTTACCCAGTTTGGAAGTTGGTGAACAAATTTGTTCATTTTCAAACTACTTCAGAATACACTTTAGCAACACTACAATATTTTTTTTAATGTTTTCTTTTACTATTTCCATATCATAATACGGTCAGACTCTTGAGCAGGACAGGATTTGATCAGAACCTGAAAAGGATTTGATAAGAATCCTGAATAGGATTCGGACAGGAACCTGAACGGGATTCGAACATAATCCTGCACAGGATTCGGACAGAATCCTAGACAGGATTCTGGCAGAATCCTGAACCGGATTTGAACAAGGCTGTGAACAGGGTTCGGTCGGAATCCGCCTCAAATCCTTGAAAAAATTATATCTTCTTCTTTCTTCTTTCTGGCATTACGTCCCCACTGGGACAGAGCCTGCTTCTCAGCTTAGTGTTCTTTTGAGCACTTCCACAGTTATTAACTGAGAGCTTTCTGTGCCAATGACCATTTTTGCATGCATATATCGTGTGGCAGGAACGAAAATACTCTATGCCCTGGGAAGTCGAGAAAATTTCCAACCCGAAAAGATCCTCGACCGGTGGGATTGGAACCCACGACCCTCAGCTTGGTCTTGCTGAATAGCTGCGCGTTTACCGCTACGGTTATATGAAAAAATTATATCCCAACTCTTATTTTTATTTAAATCGAATCCTCATAAATATTCTATCTATAATATTAAATTACTTCTCTTGGGTTACTCTTGGAATCTTGGACAAGTTTTTCTTCTCATCTCGGCAAAGAATCTCTTCAAATTCATAATATATTCCCTGAGAGATATTCCTTTTGAATTCTGAGCATTTGAAGAGAATTTTATCAACGAGATAGATAAAATCTGGAGAAAATCTCATCTGAATTCGAGGATAATTTTTCTCAGGATGCAGAGCACCTTTCTCAGAATTCGTGGGGTTTAATTTCTGCATCCTGAGAAAGATTATCCTCGAATTCAGATAACATTTTCTCCAAGTCGTTGATAAAATTCTCTTCAAATGTTGATTAGGATTTTCTTCTAATCATAAGAATTTTGAGCAGGTATTCTTGGAAGAAAGCTCTCCGTGTCATGAGAAGTATTTTCTTGGAATCTTGAGAAGGATTCTTTCAGAATCCTGAGCAATATTCTATACCTTAAAGATTTCTGTAAATGTAGGAACAGGGCTCCACTTCAACACGTGAACATCATAGGAACTTTTCTACCTAGTTGTTAAATGGCTTTTCTTTCCTGCCAAATACCAACTTCCTTCCACGTCTGTTCCAATCGCGAAAAAAAAAACGCATGTGTTCTTTTCCGGCCCTTACGCTTCGTTTCACGAACAAAAGCACAGTCGCAATTTTCCCCTTCCCCCAACTGGAATCCAGTGCTATTACTCGCATTTCAAACATGTATACATATGTACGCGTTCCACCACAATGGCCAGATGTGAGACACCCGTTGCGTTTCCCGGCATCCCCACATTGGACCATTGATTCGTTCCGTTAGCATCCGTTGCAACAGTCGTCGGCACGACAAACAAAGGAAAAACACGTCGCTGAAACAAGAATCTTTCTAAAAATACATTTTATAGTTGATAAAAGCAATTTTCATATGGCAATCTACGAAGAAGGGGAGAGGGGGTTGTTGTGTAGTGGCTTGTTCCTGCGAAAGCTGGCCTCCCATTTCCGAGAACCACCACTCAGACACGCGTTCAAAGAGAATACCTAAGCACACCGATGCGCAGAGGTCCAAGAGTTCGCAAAACTGACAAAAATCTGATATTACCAGATGATTCATCATACACATTTCCGCGCAAAATTTTGGGGTCGCCCCCAAAAAACATACACAAGAATTAGTGGTCCATATCTCTGAGATTTCGTTGAAACTCTATATGGCTCATTCGAACGGTAATGACTTATCTTACTTCGTAGGTGTTAATGCCATTTTTTAACCTTTACGTACCCACCTCCAACAAGGTATTTTTAAATAGCTGCCATTTCGTCAATTTCCATTTGATTTTTTTGAAACGATTGTACCCCGTTTGGCATAAAGTCGTTTGGCATAAGGTCGTTTGGCAAAAAGTCGTTTGACATAATGGTCGTTTGGCGTAATGGCCGTTTGGCATAATGGTCATTTGGCATAATGGCCGTTTGGCATAATCATTGACTTAGAATGAATATCGGCATTTTCGAAGCTTTTACCGAGATCAACACCACCGAGCCCATAGCATACATTTTTGGTAGGTTCTCAACAAGCGTGGTGTTCTTTCGGAGATTTTCCAAGCAATGCATGGCAAAAATTGTTGTGAAATTAGATAGCACTAAATAAAACTCGTGACGGGTCTTGTGGAACATCTTTTTGGAATATTATATTTTTCTTCATCCCAGAACATAGAGTATCTTTGAGCTTGTTGCGATATACATATTCAGCCATTCCATGAAAAACCGATCTAGTGGGTCTCCGAATTCCGTGAAAATTTGCTATTTTGCCGATAAAAAATGACTGATTTTTTATTTTTTTAAAAATATATCTCAAAAACTAAAAAACATACATCGCTGAAAATTTGACAGTATACGTAAAATTTTCTGAACTTTCAAGAAAAAATGAGAACAGCGATGACCCCTTTGGTCTCGAGGCCTTCAAAACACAAAAAAAAACCGGAAACTATTGAGTTTTTTTTCATGTAGAAAACACAGTTTTTGTGAAATTTTATATTTTTCCTGCAAAGTCAAAATGTTTAGCCTTCATTTCGTCCAAAAAGATTGAAAATCGGTCAAACGGTTCAGAAGTTATAATTTTTTAAAAAATAAAAATTTTGCAAAATCGCCATTTTTCTGGTCACCCTATTTCGGAAATGGTCACCCTAATCAAAAAATCCAAAAATACGTGTATGCTTATTTCGGATAAGGAACAAAATAGCAAATTTTCACGGAATTCGGAGACCCACTAGATCGGTTTTTCATGGAATGGCTGTATTTGAATATAGTAAATTTGTAAAGAAAGTTCGCAGTAATTCATAAAGGGAACGCTCATAGAATATTTCGCTGCAGATCAAGCTCTGTCCCAGTTTGGGCGTAACACTTGATGAAAATTACTTGAAAAAAGAAGGGAAAATTTATTTGCAAAATATAAAAAGCCTCAAAGATCTACTACTGCAGCATAATGAAAAAATAGCCTCTATATGAGAGCAGATTATTTTTCGTTTAATATGTTTAAGGCTCTAACGTAAAACAAATCTTCTTACAGCATTACTCCAATGAACAACGCTTTTTTAAAAGAAAACATTTGTGGCAAAACTTTTCAACCATTCAATATAAATTTATTAATTTTTGAAGTGTACATAAAAACACCGTCTTTTATCGAAAGAAGGGGAAATTTGTGATTGAGATAATATTTTCCCAGCATATTTCGAAAGGTTGATCTCGTTTGCAAAAAATATCTCGTTTGCAAACAGCACGTCTTGCAAAAAATGATAGACCAGCAAAATATAAAAATGGTTAACATTTAGCTTTACTAAATAATAAAATTTAAAACAGTATAAATATAAAGATCAACCTATTTTTAAAAGAAGGCAAAATTTATGATAAGATCAATAGAAGATTAGACGACAAAAATTATTGCGGCGACGAAAAGACATCAACATTGCGTTCATAATCATCGATGTGTTTGTGCTACTTTTCCCCGAATGTGGTTTCTCCATATGTCGATTCCCGGAATGCTTATTCATCAAATTACTCTATTCCCTGAATGCCATTTCCCCGAATGAGCGGTTTCCCCGAAAAGTGGTGCAGTTTAAATAGGTGCTATAATAGTTTTCAGTGGCTGGATAGTGAACGAGGAAAAACGATGAGCAATCAAAAGAAGGAGGTATTCTGTCATTTTCGGTTATACACATGTTGGAAAAAATGCTGAAGAAGGTAAAACTCGAAAGAACCGCCAATTAAATAGAGAAGGGTGCATATTAGATGGCCAGTTCGTTCACCACCCTGATATGTATAAAGTTACGACAATTATGAGTGCCAAAAACTTTTCGGGAAATGGGATGTACGGCAAACTGGCTTTCATGGAAACGACATTCGGGAAACTGACATTCGGGGAAAAGTAGCACAACCCATCGAAGAAACTGCAGTAAACGATATCTCCATTCGCTGATAACTTGATTACATCCATGTTATCGAATGCCACCCTTTTGTCACTTGGAAACAATAATATATTTAAAAAATAACAACCTATGTATAAAAAAGGTGAAATTTATTTAAATTTTAAATCAACGGTTTTTATACCTATAATTAAAGTTTCATTACATTTAGAAAAAAAAAACCTAGATCGTTTGAAAGACGGGTGAATTTGTGCTATCAAAATCTTTAGTGCAAAAATTTATTCCAATAGCGAAACTTAAACGAAGAATTAATATTTTAAAGAATGGTAATTTCTGGGTATATAATAAAATATTATTGACAATAACTTTCCTAATATGCTTTAGTTTAAACAAGTGCATATGATTGTTGAATAAAGTATCATTTTGTATCATGACTCCAAAAACAAGCGTAATATCATCAGAAAGATTCTATAGAAACTTAAAAACAAATGTCATCTTAAGAAATTCTTGATTTCAGACTTATTATGCCAAACGACTATTATACCAAACGACTATTATGCCAAACGACTATTATGCCAAACGACCATTATGCCAAATGACTTTATGGCAAATGACCATTATGCCAAACGACTTTATGCCAAACGGCTTTATGCCAAACAACTTTATGCCAAATGACCTACCACCTTTTGAAACCACCCTAAGTTGACTACTAAGAAGTACTAGTTATTTGACGTACATGGACTATGCTGAATTCAGAACCATGCCGGAGATATTCCGAGTTATGCCGAATATGCCGAATTTTGGTGTGATTGTTATATTTATTTATTGCACTTACAACACCGAACTTTTATGTAAAACGTAAGGTTATGATCGATTGTCATCGATTAAATATACATAAGTTGAGTTAGTGGACCGTACACGAAGACCGTAGACGGTTCCGCCAGGATCCCTTTGGGGACATTTTCGTCTCATGACCAAAACATACCGTGCGACGTCTCAATCTTCATGAATTCTGATGAACATATCAGTAAATGAAGAAAAACAAAACTCGTTACGAGCAGATGTAGCCACTCCAGAGCGTCTGGCACTGATTCCACAAGGGCCTCTTCGGCCTTTGTATTGAAAAATTCGACAAGAGATTCTATTCCAAGGATTTCAGTAGTTCCATCAAAGATTTCACTTAGAGAGTGTTAAAACATTTTCCAGAAATTTCTCTACGATTTTTTAAGGAATTCGTTCATCGATTCCCGCAGGATTTTCTCTAGAAGTTTCTCAAGGTTTTTCTCTAGTGACGCTAGGAAACAATTCAAAGATAACTCTGAAAACTTCTTTGAGTACCCCAGTGTTTGTTTGACGGATTTCTTCAACGATCACAGCAAGAAATAATTCAGATAGTTCTCACAAATTACTCCAAGGAAACATGCAGAGATTCTTCCCGAGGATTCCTACAGAGATTCCTCTAGGGTTCGACCCAAATTCTTCCACAGATTTCTCAATGGATTTTTCCAAGAAATCCCAAAGGGCCTTCTCCAGGATTCCATCGGGGAGTCATGCAATTTCTCAAGGGATTCCTCCACAGAATTCCTTCAAGAATTCGTTTAGAAACTCCTTCAGCGATTTTTCAAAGAATTGCTTTAGGCAAACTTCATCGCCTATTAATTCAGAGATTTTTTCGAAAATTCCTCCAAGGATTTCAGTAATTCCTTCAGAGATTTCATCTCGACATATTTCAGATATTTTCCCGAAATTCCTCTAGAATTTCACCAAAGATTTCTCCAGAAATTCTTCCAAGTTTAACTCCGTCAATTTGTGCTCCTAAAGAGCATCTTCCAAAGATTTCACCTGGATTTTTTTTTTCAGAGATTCCTTCAGGAATTTCTCCAAAATCCACTCCAAGATATCTCCAGGAATTTTTCTAAGATCATTTTGCCAGGATATTAGGATATATTTTCTAAGATATTTTCGAGAACTTCTCCAGGTATTCTAGTAGGCTTTCTTCAAAAAATTTACCAAAAAATAATTTAAATATAACCCACCAGCAATTCTTCGACATTATACACCAGAAATTCTACCGGAGATTCATCCAGAAAATTCCCACGGAGATTCCTCTAAGGATTCATCAAGACTTCCTTCAGAAATTTCCCATGTCTTCAGGATGCATCCACAGTATTCTTCAAGAAAGTCTTTCAGATATTTCCCGAGGAAATTCTCTAACGAAATTTCACCACAAAATCATTCAGACATTTTTTTTCTGAAAACGCCACCAAGGATTTCAATAATTCTTTCAAATATTTCACCTAGACATAATTAAAATATTCAACAGAAATTTCTCCGAAGCAATTACTCTAAAGAATCTCCCAAATTGATTTCTCCAGGAATTTGTGCAAGGATTCCTTCAGGAATTCCTGCAAGATCTCATTCAGAGATTTCTGAACGAATTTCTCTAGTAACATTTCCCCAGGAAAATAATTAAGAGATATTTTCGAAAACTTCCCAATGGATATCTCAGAAATTCCACTAAAGAAACCTCCAGTATTTCTTCCTTAGAATTCTTCGAATAATTCTCAAAGGAATTCTTCCACAGATTTTCTAGAGAAACTCCAGCAGGGATTTCGCGAAATAATTCAGACATTTCAGTAATTCCTTCGAATATTTCATCTGGACAGTTCCTCCAAGAATTCTCCATGGGATTCCTTCAGAGTTCCCCAAGGGATTTCCCCGGAAATTATATCTGCATTTTTTTCTCGAGATTCGTCCAGGAATTCTTTTAGGAGTTTATCCTAGGATTTGCTCCAGATGCTCCATCAGGGAGTTCTCGACGAATTTCTTTAAGAACATTTATTAAAAAAAAAATCCTGCGTGAAATATTTCAAATATTGTCTACAAGGGTACACCTGAGACTTTTCCAAGAATTCTCCAGGAATTCTTCCGTGAAATTCCAAAGGGACTCCCCAGTGTTCCAGCATTTTTTTTTTTTTTTTTTTCAGGGATTCCTCCACAGAATTTCTTTAGCTTTGAGAATTTGTCACAGAATTGCTTGAGGGAAATTACATTGCTTAATAATAAAGAGATTTTTTTCGAAAACTCCTACAGGAATTTCGGTTTTTTTTTTCTATCTTTATTAACGAGATTTTTAGCCCTGGGCTAGTTCATCTCGGGACCAACGGCTTTACTTCCCTTCCGAGGGAAGTCGTCACTGAAATGTTAAGTGACTATCTCGGGGATGGGATTCGATCCCAGGTCCTCGGCGTGAGAGGCGTGTGTTCTAACCACTACACCAGGTCCGTCCCCGAGGAATTTCAGTTAGGCCTCTATAGATTTCACCTTGACATTTTCCAGAAATTTCTTCAGGGAGATTTTTCAGAGACTCTCCAGGGGTTGCTTCGAGAATTTTCTGGATTTTTTCCTTGGATTCCCCAAGGAATTAACTTTCTTGATGTAGAATTTCTCTTACACTTAACTCTCCCTTACTCGATATTCTGCATCTCGATATCGAGTTAGAGAACCATAGTAAAAGTTGGTTTTCATGGCTAACTCGATGGTCCCTTGGATCGCAGTTGCACTGGTTCCGTGCTCTGTAACTCGATACCTCCCTAACTCGATGGTCCCTTCAATATCGAGTTAAGGAGAGTTGACTGTAAATCATTTCAACAAACAATAAGAGATATTTTCGAGAACTTGAACATGGATTCCAGTATTTCTTTCAAAAATTTACTCTAGAATTTCACCTACAAAGAAATTCAGACTTTTTCCAGAAATGCCTCAGTGAACACTCCGCAATTTCTCCAGAAAATTTCTTCAATGATTCCTCCAGAGAACGGTCATCCTCAGAGTTTCTCAATTTTTTTTTCAGGAATTCTTCAACTACTTCCTTCAAAAATGTCTCCAAGGGTTTTACCAGATATTCTCTATGGAATTCAATATAAATCGCCGCTAAAAATTGTATAAAGGCTGCCAAAAACAATCAAAGTTTGTTCAAAAACCGCCTGGAGAGGGTCAAAAACTGCCAAGACAGACCAAACGACAATCGAAAACATTCAAAAACAATCAAAAACTACCACGATCGATATACATATGATATCATCAAAACTGCCAAAAACGATCGAAATAAAATATTGTTTGAAATTGATCAGAAACGGTAAAAAAAACTACTCAAAACGATCAACATATGATCAAAAATGGGCTTACAATGATCTTAAACTGCCAAGAACGATCAAACAACGGTCATAAACACTTTTAAACGACCAAAAACTACCCGATACGATTGATAACTATTCAGTAACAGCCTAACGATGGTAAAAAACGATCGAACGACGGTCAAAAACACCAAAACAACAATTAAAAACGAGGCATAAGTATCAAAACGATCAAAAATGGTCCAAACGATCGAAATGCAATCAAAAATGGCCTAACGTTGATCAAAAACTGACGAAAACGATGAATACAAGCAATCAAATACTTTGAAGATGGTCAAAAACTATCAAACGATGGTCAAAATCACAAAAAAACGATCGAACTGAGATCAAAAACTGCCAAAAACTTTGGAAAAATTATAGATGATCGAACGACGGTAGAAAAACAACCAACAACTATCAAACCAAGGATAGAATTGATCAAAAACGGTCTAAAACTACCCAAGGTCATATGTTCATCGATATGACCAAAAATGGGCTAGCGATGGCCTTTAAGCTGCCAAGACCAATCAAGCGTCCAAAAACGACCTAAAGCTATCCATTGCGATCGATAAATATTCAATTATGGTTTGACACTATTTAGAAACGATCAAACAACGAACAAACACATTAAAAAACAATCTAAAACGAGCAAAAAGAATGAAAAACAATCAAAAACGGTCCAAGACAATCGAAATGTGATCAAAAACGGCCTAACGATGATACAAAAACTAACGAAAACTATGAAAAAAAAACAATCAAAAACTTCCAAGACCGATCAAACAACGTTCATAATCATCCAAAAACGATAAAAAAAATTACTCAAAACGAACTATTTATCCAAATCGGCCAAACGATAGTAAAAAACGTTCAAACGACGGTCAGAACATAAAAAACGAGCAAAATGTGATCAAAAACGGCCTGCCGTTGGACAAAAAATGGAAAAAAAGGTAGGAAAATGATCGAAAATGGTCAAACGACGGTAGAAAAATAACCAACAACTATAAAACGAAGGGTGAAATTGATCCAAATTGATCAAAACCATTCTAACACGATCTAAACAAGACCAAACGACGGTCAAATAGAAACAAAACAATCAGAAACGTGCAAAAAGTCACATAACACATTGCGATCGCTTAAGACCGTTTTTGATCGTTTCTGAGATCAAAAATGGTCCAAAGCGATCGCATTATGATCAAAAACAGCCTAAAGATGATCAAAAACTATAAAAATCAATGAAAAACTTCCAAGACCGATCAAATAACGTTCATAATCGATCAAAAATTCTCAAAACAATCTATTAATTATCATAAATGGCCAAAAACGATCAAACGACGGTCAAAACATCAGAAAACGATCAACATGACTGACGAAAGTCAAAAACTGCCAAAAACGATGGAGAAATTATCGAAAATGATCAAACGAAGGTCAAACACTTCCAAAAATTATCAAACGAAGATTTAAATTGATCAAAAACGGTAAAAAAACAAAACTACCCAAAACAATTCACATATGATCAAAAATTGGCTAGCGATGGTCTAAAACTGCCAAGACCGATTGATAAATATTCAATAACGGCCTAACAATGGTCAAAAGCGATCAATCAACGGTCCACATCGATCGAAATGAGGTCAAAAACTGGCAAAAACTATGAAAAAACAACTGAAAACTTCCCAGATTGATCAAACAACGGTCAAAAATAACTCAAAACGATCCATTTATGATCTTAAACGTTCCGACGATGGCTAAAATCGATCAAACGACGGCCAAAACATCAAAATACGATTCAAATGTGAACAAAATGGTCGAAAACTGCCAAAATGTTTCCATCATCGAAAATGGTCCAACGAAGGTAAAAAATATCCGAAAACTATCGAACGAAGGTTAGAGTTGATGAAAAACGGTCTAAAACTACCCAAAACGATCAACATATGATCAAAAATGTTCTGGCGATGGTGAAAAACTGCCGAGACTAATCAAACGACGGACATAACATAAAACACGACAAAACACTACCCGATACGATTAAAAACAACCAGAAACATTCAAGAATGATCAAAAACGAACAGAAACTATCGAAAACAATAAAAAAACAGTCCAAAACGATTAAAAAAAACTTGTCAAAATATATGAAAAAACATCAAATGATGGTCAAAATGTCAAAAAACTAACGAAAGTTGGTCAAAAACATCCAAAAATTTCCAAACGACTATCAAAAATGATTTTTTTTGTGAATCATTGTTTAAATTTCATTCAAACATCAATTTAACCAGTATTTTATACAACTTTGAAGACCTATAGCACAAAATTTCGAATGCTAGCACATTCCTGAATGTGGCAATGGATTAAACAGACTGGAGACACATAATTTGATCTTTGAGACACAAGAAAAGATTAATTTGTTCCGCTGTGTTATAGAAAGTTCCTCTTGCACCTAGGTTTGCCTGAACATTTGTGTCTTGAAAAAGCTTAGAGCCTTAAAATGTATAAAAAATAACAATTTGTGAGAATTTTTTTCTAAGAAAATAATATGGCGAATATTTCCACAACTCTCAACATGTCTAACGGACTTAATCAATAAGAAAAATAAGATAACAAAATTTGCACCGCATTTGTTTAAATCTGAACCACTGTGCGCTGCCTTAACTGACTGCCTGCTTGGGGTCCAATCCTTCACCGGATACTAAAGCGAACGACAAACGATGACAAGTTCTACTATAAGGGGAGAAGCTGCGCTCCGATGGCTAGAGGAATGGGCTGCTGGCAGCCAGCCAGTCAGTGGGGACACAAAGGTAAAACATGCCAGAACACATTTTTATCAAGATAAGAAGTAATAGTAAAATGATTTAACAAAAGCTTTTATGGAAATTTTTCCACTCGGAAAACAATGCTCGTGTGCACGTGTCACTAGCTGGCAAACAATTGGATTTCAGAGCAGATTCAGTCCCACAGGGGGTGGACATGAACATGTGTGTTGATTGACAGGGTGGTGGCCTTTCGCTTATTTTAAGAGAAGAAGACTGAATACTGTGGGCGTTTAATTGAGCTTCTTCTCGATTTGTGCGAAATTATCTAAGCTAAACTATCTTTTCGATTTAGTTGTGAAAAAGTACCTTACGCCTTTTCCTAGATCTTTTGATAATTCGTATGTAATAGATAATTGTGTGATGAAAATTGAAATATGAGTTGAGATAGAGTATAGTTTTAAATTTGTTTTTTTATTTATTTACTCAATTCAAAGTATTAAAAAAAAGTTCCATCTCTTCAACTTTGTATAAGACTCAATGAACGAGTTTAAATAGACCACTAACAACATCTGTACCGAAACAAAGTGCCATTCTGTTTGAGGACACCATTATGAACGGGAGAATGATTTCTTCTGTTGTTTGTTGCGCTGCCAGAACGCTTTCTCTCTATTCGAACCAATTTTCCGGAATCGGTTGAATAAATTGTGTATCGGAATCCATCTCGGTGCTCCCGTCGAAGCAGTTTTCCGCCTGATACGCAAAGGGATTCTATCCCAAGATGCGTGTGTATATGCATTGTTATTGCTTTCGTAGTCCCCGAGTCGAAGAGCCAATCCAGCAGAATAATTTTCACCCCACTCGAGCGAAAGCAAACCCGAGCATCTCCCGAGCAAAGCGTGAAAAAGTTCTTTGAACTTATCCCCGCCCCACACAAAGAAAATATACAGAAGAAAGCTTCTTACTTGGCTGCATAAAATTACTTTTTAAGTAGTTCGATAAACATCGAATGGGAAAACCTCCGGCAACGAACGCGCCCAGGAACTTCCGGAATAAAGTGATAACTACCCCGGTGACACCCGGACGATGTGGGAATCGCTGCTAGTTGTAAAAACTTGCTTCCCGCGTCACACCCCATAAACCCACAGTGGTCCAGATTTTTAGAACCATGGCAGAAGTTCCACATTCCTTATATTTTACTATTTTAAGCAAAATTAAGTGTTCTGGAACATGATTCAAGTTTTTAAACACACAATTTTTTGATTCTCACAGAATGAAATTCTAACAAAATTATTGTTTTTCATTAAACTTTTGCATAAAATAAACGTTTATGAAAATTTTAATATGCATTTTTGCAAGCTATCAACATGTGGAGTTGTGGGTATTGAATTAAACAATATGAAGAAGCTGTCTTTTGATTATTTTACATACCTACAACAATAATCATGGATTCAATAAGTTTAACAATACTTGAAAATTTATTTGCATCCGGGGTCTAATTTGTATCGGGAATTGTGTTTTGACAGCTATTTTGAAAAACTGAACCTCTGCGCTACCGAGTGCTAAGGCGTTCGCCACAAGTTTCCAAAGTGACATCATTAACAATCATTGCAGTTGTTGTTTTTACCGAAGCGAGAGTCCCCCATCGTGTGTCATTGTTGCATCCTCACCGATGTGCCGCGCAGCCCGACTGTAAAATGGAGTAACTAATTTAAGTTTCTTTTTCCTCTCTGTCTCGTTTCAGGCTTTGGATTCGTCACATTTCAGAGCGAAGACGTAGTGGACAAAGTTTGCGAAATCCACTTTCACGAAATCAATAACAAAATGGTAAGTTATGGTTTGGGTTGGGGATTATGAGAAATTGAACTGTATTTATGGGAAAATTTGGCGCGGTAAATGGCTGGGCATGGCGTACCATTGGTACCTCGCGTACCTGCAGGAATAAAATAGACCCCTTTGTGCGGTCCTTAGCCTCTTGCCCAGCAACTCCTATCCCTACCTCCTCGTGGTACTGGCCGGGGTACGAGTAACCTTGGGGAAGATCGGGTAACCAACCCCCGGTGGGAACTTTGGTCGTATGCTGACAGGGAAGGGGGGGTTTGCTTTTGCAAACCTGGAGCGTCTGTACTCCACGTTAGGAGCGGCTCACAACAGCGTCTGTTCCCCATGTCAGGGGCGGCTGATCATCGTCCGAGTGCCAGAGAAGGACTCTAAGCTAAACTGCGCACTATGGCCCTCCGAACATTTAGGGGGAATGGTCCTCCGGAAATCTAGGGGGTTGGTGTCAGGCCCTGCAAGCCAACCGTAAAAACACATCAGCACAGGAACGTCAACGAGAGAATACGGACCGGAACAATCGGCAAAGACCACAGCGACGAAAATGGACTAGCGATTGGAAACTCGGTACGTGGAACTGCAAATCTCTCAACTTCATTGGAAGTACTCGCATACTCTCCGATGTACTGAAGACCCGCGGTTTCGACATCGTAGCGCTGCAGGAGGTGTGCTGGACAGGAGCATTGGTGCGAACGTTTAGAGGTAATCATACCATCTACCAGAGCTGCGGCAACACACGCGAGCTGGGAACAGCTTTCATAGTGATGGGTGATATGCAAAGGCGCGTGATCGGGTGGTGGCCGATCAATGAACGAATGTGCAAGTTAAGAATCAAAGGCCGATTCTTTAACTTCAGCATAATCAACGTGCATAGCCCACACTCCGGAAGCACTGATGATGACAAGGACGCATTTTACGCGCAGCTCGAACGCGAGTTCGACCGTTGCCCAAGCCACGACGTCAAGATCATCATAGGAGATTTGAACGCTCAGGTTGGCCAGGAGGAGGAGTTCAGACCGACGATTGGAAAGTTCAGCGCCCACCGGCTGACGAACGAGAACGGCCTACGACTGATAGATTTTGCCGCCTCCAAGAACATGGCCATTCGTAGCACCTATTTCCAGCACAGCCTCCCGTATCGGTACACCTGGAGATCACCTCAGCAGACAGAATCGCAAATCGACCACGTTTTGATCGATGGACGGCACTTCTCCGACATAACCGACGTCAGAACCTATCGTGGCGCCAACATTGACTCCGACCACTACCTGGTGATGGTGAAACTGCGCCCAAAACTATCCGTCATCAACAATGTACGGTACCGACGCCCGCCCCGGTACAATCTCGAGCGGCTGAAACAACCGGATGTCGCCAATGCGTACGCGCAGCATCTTGAGGCAGCGTTGCCGGATGAGGGCGAGCTCGATAGGGCCCCTCTTGAGGACTGCTGGAGGACAGTCAAAGCAGCCATTAACGACGCTGCCGAAAGCGTTGTCGGATATGTGGAACGGAGCTCAAGAAACGATTGGTTCGACGAGGAGTGCCAGGAGGTTTTAGAGGAGAAGAATGCAGCGCGGGCTGCAATGCTGCAGCATGGTACGCGGCAAAACGTGGAACGATACAGACAGAAGCGGAAACAGCAAACCCGCCTATTCCGGGACAAAAAGCGCCGCCTGGAAGAGGTGGAATGCCAAGAGATGGAGTTGCTGTACCGTTCTCAAGAAACGCGGAAGTTCTATCAGAAGCTCAACACATCCCGCAAAGGCTTCGTGCCGCGAGCTGAGATGTGCCGGGATAAGGATGGGAGCATCTTGACGGACGGACGCGAGGTGATCGAAAGGTGGAAGCAGCACTACGATGAACACCTGAATGGCGCAGAGAACACAGGCACAGAAGGTCAGGACAGCGAAGGCGATGGCTACGTCAGCACAGCGGACAGCGGAAATCAACCAGCTCCCACGATGGGGGAAGTTAAGGATGCCATTCAACAGCTCAAGAACAACAAAGCCGCTGGCAAGGATGGTATCGGAGCCGAACTCATCAAGATGGGCCCGGACAGGTTGGCCGCTTGTCTGCATCGGCTGATAGTCAGAATCTGGGAAACGGAACAGCTACCGGAGGAGTGGAAGCAAGGCGTTATATGCCCTATCTACAAAAAGGGCGACAAACTGGAGTGTGAAAATTATCGTGCAATCACCATCCTAAACGCCGCCTATAAAGTGCTATCCCAGATTCTCTACCGTCGTCTATCACCTATAGCAAACGAGTTCGTGGGAAGTTATCAAGCAGGTTTCATCGACGGCCGCTCGACAACGGACCAGATCTTTTCCGTGCGGCAAATCCTCCAGAAATGCCGTGAGTACCAGGTCCCTATGCACCATTTGTTCATCGATTTCAAGGCGGCATACGATAGTATCGACCGCATAGAGCTATGGAAAATCATGGACGAGAACAGCTTTCCCGGGAAGCTCACAAGATTGATCAGAGCAACGATGGACGGTGTGCAAAACTGCGTGAAGATCTCGGGCGAACACTCCAGTTCGTTCGAGTCTCGGCGGGGACTACGACAGGGCGACGGACTTTCGTGCCTGTTGTTCAATATTGCGCTTGAAGGTGTCATGCGGAGAGCCGGACTTAACAGTCGAGGCACGATTTTTACGAGATCCGGACAATTTGTTTGCTTCGCGGACGACATGGATATTATTGGGAGAAAATTTGAAACGTTGGCAGATTTGTTCACCCGCCTGAAACGCGAAGCAACAAGAGTCGGGCTAATGGTGAATGCGTCGAAAACAAAGTACATGCTGGTTGGCGGAACTGAGCGCGACAGGGCCCGCCTAGGAAGCAGTGTTACGATAGACGGGGATACCTTCGAGGTGGTGGACGAGTTCGTCTACCTTGGATCCTTGCTGACGGCTGACAACAATGTTAGTCGGGAAATACGAAGGCGCATCATCAGCGGAAGTCGTGCCTACTATGGGCTCCAGAAGAAACTGCGGTCAAGAAAGATTCACCCCCGCACCAAATGCACGATGTACAAAACGCTCATAAGACCGGTAGTCCTCTATGGGCATGAGGCGTGGACTATGCTCGAGGAGGACTTGCAAGCTCTTGGGGTTTTCGAACGCCGAGTGCTAAGGACGATCTTCGGCGGCGTGCAGGAGAACGGCGTGTGGCGGCGAAGGATGAACCACGAGCTCGCTCAACTCTACGGCGAACCCAGTATCGTGAAGGTAGCTAAAGCTGGAAGGATACGCTGGGCAGGGCATGTTGCAAGAATGCCGGACAACAACCCTGTAAAGATGGTGTTCGCTACGAATCCGGTCGGAACAAGAAGGCGTGGGGCGCAGCGAGCTAGGTGGATTGACCAGGTACACCAGGACCTGGAGAGCGTGGGTCACAGTCGAGGATGGAGAGAAGCGGCCATGAACCGAGGGAATTGGCGAAATATTGTTGGCGAGGCTTTATCAAGATAATTGATGTAAAGCCAAATAAGTAAGTAAGTTATGGGAAAATTTGGATTAGGGTTCCATTCGCTATTGTCTGCATTAAATAGAATTCACCGATTCATACTACAATTATATCAATATTTATATATCTCAATTTTAAAATGGAAATATTTGGAAATTTTAAAATTATTTCACAATTAAGGATTAACAAACTATTTTCATACTCGGAAAACTCCGTCCACCCAAGTATTAAAATTTTGGAAAATGTACTACAGTGCGGAATCCATGCATACTCTGTTGTTGGCATGCTCAATTTTTGGCACCCGAAATTGATTTTTTTGTACGAATCTTTTTAACAATAATGTTTCTACAAAGACTACCTTCTACATTCAATAACTGAAGTATGACTGAACAAACCTCATTGCCAAAAGCCTGGCTAAATTTCCAAACATAATATCACTGAATTAAAGGCTTATAATCTCATTTAATTCCACTAGAGTTTGTATCCTTTGACAGATACGTGTATTTCGACCTCAACTGTAAAGCCGTCTTCAGTGTCGTGTGCTAGTCGAGTCTAGTACACGACACTAAAGACGGCCTTACAGTTGAGGTCGAAATACGCGTATCTGTCAAAGGATACAGACTTTTGGAGTTTTTGAGATTGGAGTTCTGGATGCGACTTGCACGGATGCCATGGTCAATATTCTCACAGAGCTCCATAGGCTTCTTAAAAAAGGTACGAACACGGACATCGTTTCAGCCATTTAGCTGCAAAGACTGTAATTTAATACTAAACAACGGACAAGCATGCTCCAGTGGCACAGCTAATAAACATTGCTGGCGAAAAGTTTCAATGGCTGAAGCAGGAATCGAACCCATACCCAATGACACGATGTGCTTACTGAGCAATTCCACCGAACATGACGAATTTTTTGTTAAATTTGATTTTTGTATTTTTTGAATCGCCTGAAAATTTGCATACAGATTCTTTATGATCAAAAATGCCACTTTGCACCTTCAGACCGCCATTTTGGACCTCGCCTTATTTTTGAGAAGGGCGTATCGGAAAATGCATAGCAAATCTTTAAGAAACTGTAACTCGAAAACGGTTTGTCCGATCGATTTGAGATCTTCTACTGTGTTGTAGGTATTGCTTAGGACTACATGGAGAAAAATATGCACAGTAAAAAAAGTAACAGATTATTTTTTATTTCAAAAACAAAATTTTAAAATCGATTTTCTCCAGAAAAGCAGTTTCGATTTTTTTTATTTTTGGATATGTTTTAGGGGACAACTTATGTGATTTATTGCACAATGTTTCAAAATGGAAGAATTATGGACAAAAAAGTCATGATTTTTTTTTTAAAATTACAGATTTTGAAAAAAAAAATCGAAATAGAGGAAAACAATTATTTTTTATGTGATTATTTGAAAGTACAGAAAAATTGCAAACGAAAAGTACTTAAGTAATTTTATTCTAGGCTGCATCAATTTCCAGATACACTCATATTTATATAAAATTTTCAAATAAAAAAAGTAAAAAAGGCCCTTTTCAAACATATTTCGTGTTTCTCCATTCCAGAAATATTTTATTTTGATTGAGTGAATCGTAGCTGAATTGTTTATTGTTTGATCAAAACCTATATATATAAAGTATTTAAAAAAGTATGCACGATAAAAAAAATATTAACGAAATTTTCAAATGAAAATTTGAAGTTCATTATTCTTTAAAAAACCGCAAAATTGATGTTTTTAATTTTTGGATATGTTTTGCAGCATATTGTTTGTAATTTCTTGCACAATGCCTCAAAACGGAAAATGTTTTGGATAAAAAATTAATTATTTAAAAAAATAAATAAAACGAATTTATGTAAAACGATATTTTTGGTGCGTTTTTTTGAGTACAGAAAAATAACTATATATTTTTAAATATGAAATTTTTTTATCGAAAAATACTCAAGTAAAATTTAGCTGAGATGCAACAGTTCCGAGATATACACGGTAAATCTAAACGTGGCATTAAAAATGTGATTCTATCACAACGGTGTACCTTTGGTTCCCAGGGCTAAGCCCGGCTAATGGGTAAAGCCCTCTCATCGCGGCAAGATCGTACAACCATGGAGAAGAAGTTAGTTTTTTTTGTTTTTTTTGTTATACAGGTATGTTCCGTTTTTATCACGTTCCGATTTTGTCACGCTCCGATTTTGTCACGTTCCGATTTCGTCAACAAATTATTCCGTTTTTATCAACACAAAAAAAATATTTTTTTTTAATTTTCTAAATGCTTTAAATATAAACTGAAAACTTATTTTGAAGCTATTAAATGTTTTTCAATAGCCTCAGGGTTGAATTTTCAACTTTATGTGAGTGTTGATCACCTACGATACATAATAGATGTCACGTCATATGCTATTCAATAAGGTTTGACTGCTTCCTATCCGCTAATCAATTAGAGTTTTCAAACTTAGCATGGGCTCTTGGACAAGATTGACGCATCTTTCAATAGTCGAGAGTTGCTCTGGCCACGTCCTAGCAACCAGGCTTGACAGAACTCCTCTGCGATACAAAAATGAAGCGATTTTGATGTTTCAACACAGATCTTGATGATTAAACACAGATCCTCAACCGATTGGAGTGAGAGTGCAAAAAATATATACGAGGATTTTTTCTGTTACTCTTTCTCTCTTGTTACTAAGCTCACATTTACTCACACTTTAAAAAAACTCTTCAGTGTCCCGCCCGAACAAAATAGCCCTATCAGAGTTGTATTGGCTCTCTTTTTTTATCGAATTTTGCTCTGTTTTGCATCTTCCTCGCTCATTTTTCATTGCCTCTCTGTTTATATTTTTTTCGCTCCCTCGCAAAGCGGCAAAAGCAGCACGCTATTTTAGTGTATGTCACCGAGCTCTGATGATGTCGTGGAGTTTTATCAAGCCTGCTAGTAACAACTGGAATTTATGATACGTACTGAAGAGAGTTGTAGAGACCTCTCCTTTTTCTTAACATGGCATAATAGAATTTTCGATGTGAATTTGATAGACATATATCAATGAGTTATCAGTTTTTTGTTATAAGGGTCAAGAGATGTTCCTGAGAATAAATTCAAAAATGTTTTAGTAATTGCAAGGGACATGATCGAGTTCATTTTATTTTTGATAAGACTATCGACCCCGTCATATTTGGTACATCACCTATCTTTTATCTCTCAAACTCTATAATATTATACAGATTATAGCAACAGCTATTGATTAGGTCCTGTTGCAAGGATAGGGGAAAAGGTCAAGCAAAACATAACAATCTATTGAAATATTTGGAATCTCCATACAATAAGCTTGCATCAAGGAGGAGGGAAAACGACTGAAATAAGTGACAATATGAGAAACTGTTGAAACTGGATGGTCCCACGTCATGCACTTTCCATTCTCAATTTTTTTGGGATCTTCACGCGGAGACCAAAAGTTTAATTATGAGCTTATACCAACTGCAATACGCTTATTCATAAAACTTAACAAAAGAAATTCTAATCAAAAAGTTCTAATTTGGTAATACTTTTTCTGGAGTTAGTACATTTTTGTGTTTTTGATAAATCTATTCAAATTGTTTTATTAAATAAAACACTACAACATTAGTTTAGTTTAGTGCTAGCCTATTCGTGATCTAACACAGAGCTAAAAGGTGAAGGTAGCACTGTTCTAGAATGGCTATTGGTGCGTCCCAGTCGAAGTTGGTAGTGACAACATTAGAAGAAAAATAACCACAATCATTTTATAAAATAGATTTTGACAATTCAAAGCACATGAAACCGTAAATATTTATTTAAGCTTGCAAAACTCTTGCAACATAACCCCACATTTAATCGCTAATTGGGTGTCAAAAATGCAAAAAATGTATCTTGACAAAAAAAAAAACTCTCAGTTGATAACTGCGGAAGAGTTTATAAGTAAGCTGATGCTCTTCCTCAGTTGGGATTTAACACCATAAAGAAGAAGAAGCAAAAGGATGATGATAAAGAGAAGAAAAAAAAGTTGTTCCTTGTTATGGTGATTATAAAACGAAGCCAAACTTTGAACTTTCAAGTGCCCAAGACTGGAGAATCTGACAACAGTGCGCGTTGAAAATCAATCAAATGACTTGCTTGCTGGTGGTGACCAATGGTTCTCAAGTCTTGTGCTCTTGAAAATTTGAGGCGTGGCTTCGTTCTATAATCACCTTAAATCTTTCTTTAAAAAAGCAATGGTCAGCGTGACCCACTTCCTTATAGTTATTTTTAAAAATATGACCTATCTCATGATGCAAAGTAAATTTATGTGATTATCGTTTTATTATTCCATATTTCATACATTAAAATTGTAACCAAGAAAACTTAAACTATTAATGACTAGTGGTCCCGGCAAACTTCGTCTTGCCATCAAGTAGGCTGTTGGAAAACGTCAAGAATTCCCCCATATAAAATGAACCTTACTCTTTTTCCGTTTTCTCAATTATTCCAGAGAGTTTCCCGAACTTTTTCCTCGCACAAACACGTCGCATCCCATGTGGAGTGTAACGGTGAAAAACTTGCGTCAATCCGTTGACCCGTTCTCAAGTCATTTCGTGACATACAAACTCCACTCCATTTTTATTTATATAGATAAATCGCATCAATTTACCATATTGATTGATTAGAGTCTGCAATCCACCTAATTTACGAACTTATACGAATGAATAATCTTAATGCTAATCAAAGCTCCTAAACATCAATACTGTCCATTATTATGATGAAATTGTGTATTATCCAGGCAAAACTGCAATTTTATTTTAAAATTTGTAAAATATTTTGTCTAAGAAAATTATTCCGTTTTTGTCAACTGAAAACTGCCGATCGTGTTGATAAAAACGGAACATACCTGTAATATATATATATATATATATATATATATATATATATATATATATATATATATATATGTATATATATATATACTGCAATTTTATTTCTTAATTATGTCAACTACTTTCTTGTTATCGTCACAGCTCGAAAATTGTCTAACTTCAATTTGTGTTTCAGAGATAGGGATAAACGAGTGATATTTCTGAATGCCTTAAACTGTTTTGCATTTGAAAATAGTTGGTTAAGTTCTTGTGCAATGATATCATATTCCTCAGTAATTGAATAACAAAAGAAGATTTGTGTAAGCTGCTCTTCTTTCCGATTTTGAGCCCAATCATATAGTTCCTTAGCATTTTTTATCGGATGTTCACGTTCTTTGGCAAGACTAGCTCTGGTAGCCATGCGTTTTGATGCCCCTCCTATGGCATCGCATGGCCCTTTTCCTTTATTTCGATTTTTTTTTTCAAAATTTGTAAAATTTTATTAAATTATAACTTTTTTGTCCATAATTCTTCCATTATGAAACATTGTGCAATAAATCACATAGTTTGCCCCTAAAACATGTCCAAAAATAATAAAAATCACAGATGCATTTTCAAAGAAAATCGATTTTAATTTTTTTTTTATTAAAAAAATCTGTCATTATTTTTTACTGTGCATATTTTTTTTCCAAATAGTCCTAAACAATACTATTGTACCGCAAAATATATCTAAAAATTAAAAACATCAATGTTGCGGTTAGCTTCAAATTTTCATTTGAAAATATCGTTTATATTTTTTACCGTGCACTCTTTTTTCAATACTTAGGCATAAATGTTTTGATCAAACGATAAACCGTTAAGCTACGATTCGCTCAAACAAAATTATTTTTTTCTGGAATGGAGAAACACGAAACATGCTTGAAAAGGGCCTATTTTTCTTTTTTATTTGAAAATTTTATATAAATAAAAAAAAACAATTTACACCGTCTTCAGCCAAAGGCTGCACAGGCTGAACACAATCACTAACATAAGGCAACGGACAACACGAAACACCCAGTGGCCCAGTGATAAATTTTTCGTTTGACGAAAAGTTTCCACTGACTGGAGCGGGAATCGAACCCGCACCTCGTGGCACAATACGCCTAAACGACTGACGCCGCTAACCGCACGGCCACGAAGCCCCTATGAGTATATCTCGAAATTGATGCAACCTAGAAAAAATTTACCTAGGTACTTTTCGATTGCAATTTTTCTGTACTTTCAAATAATCACATAAAAAATTATTGTTTGCCCTTATTTTGATTTGTTTTTCAAAATTTGTAATTTTTTAAAAAATCATAACTTATTTGGCCATAATTCTTCCATTTTGAAACATTGTGCAATAAATCACATAAGTTGTCCCCTAAAACATATCCAAAAATAAAAAAAATCGAAACTGCGTTTCTGGAGAAAATCGATTTTAAAATTTTGTTTTGAAATAAAAAATAATCTGTATTTTTTTTTACCGTGCATATTTTTTCCATATAGTCCTAAGCAATACCTACAACTTTGTAGAAGATCTCAAATCGATTGGACAAACCATTTTCGAGTTACAGTTTTTTAAAGATTTGCTATGCATTATCCGATACGCCCTTCTCAAAAATAAGGCGAGGATCAAAATGGCGGTTTGAAAGTGCATAATGGTATTTTTGGTCATAAAGAATCTGTATGCAAATTTTCAGGCGATTCAAAATATACAAAAATAATCAGGTTTGCGAAAAGGCGTGGAACCGCTCTACTGCATTAACCGTTCGGCCATGAAGCCCATCACGATAGCTAGTTACTATATAACCCAATGTAAAATTTCGATAGCACCTTAAGCGAATTAAAATTTGATTTTTTGAGCAGATTTCTCTTTAAACCCTGGTAAGCATTTTCAAAAATTTCCAGGTAGGATTTTGGAATTAGATTCTTAACAGTTTTATTCACAGGTTCACTGATTTTTGTTAAATTTTTTCTCAGGCATTCTCGCTGCATGACCAGCCCACTTGTTTATGCCGATAGGTGATACACAGAACAAAAATCCTTTTTTCTTCAGATGTGGAGCAGCTCGTTTGAATAATGCACCAGCACACGCAAGAGCAACTAAAAGTATTTGACTCACACAGAGTTTCTGTAGTCAATGTCGGCTCGCATTCTTTCTATTATGGAATGCATAGCGTATATTAAAGCAAACCATAATAATAGAAACAAACCAAGCTTAAAATCTTAAAAATCAACGTTCTATGGTGTTTCATGAAATAAGCTACGAATTTCAAGTAATTCTCGAATTTCTCGTATTCTAGTGAAATTCATAAGTGTCAACACGACAATAGCTATAGAAATTAATGACTCATCGGCTTCTTCGATACGCTGTTCATAGACATGACAAATGCGAACACAGTCTAACATTTTAAATCAGTGGTGCTCTGCTCAGTGGAGTATATTGAGTGTTATATTAAGTTTTTAATAAAGGTTGCAGTCCGCATGAAATAATAAAAATATTCTTGTGATCCCTAATTAGATTTAAGAGTTTTCAAACTGGATTCCTAACGGGAAAAGGGCTATATAATGCTGAGAAATTTCAGCGAATTCTTAAGAATACTGAGCAAAATCTGGGTTTTCCTATTTAATTTTGTAATTTTGTAATTATTTCTCGAGGAATTTTAAATCCATATTTCTATGGAATTCCTATCGAAGACTAAGTCAAATTATGACAGTTCTTTCGTGTACATCAATTGGTTTCAACTGTTTCGGTGGGCCCATCTGACTGTACTCAATAATTTCATATGAAATGACTTAAATACCAGGCAAGAAACATAATTTCGATGAGCAATTTTCGCAATACCGATTATTGTGAAATTTAACCCGTATAGGCCTGAGTGAAAGCAAAAATACTGAAACCCTCACCGCTCAGCGAATTCTTAACAAATTCAAATGATTTTTTGTCAGTTCACTGGCCCGCATATCTAGAAGTAGCCAGAGGAACTCGGAAATATTCCTGTGGCCAGAGTTATTCCGGTAGGTCACTGGGCCACGTCGGGTAAAAAAGGGCTATATTTTGGGACATGCCAAGTTACCTTTATTTATGTGCAATGACAATCATTTTAATTTGCATAAACAATTAAGATTTGATATTCAACATCATTAATGAAGAGTTTTGCACCGTTTAAAATATACCAGATGTGGCCACTCGGACGTAATGCCCGGAAGAACCGGCTGTAAATTTTTTTGGATACTAAACCGTTACAATTCTCGAAAAGTAGAAATCGAATAAAATTGTGCACTAAAATGCGTTCCCATAACTTTGACACAGATGCTCAGATACAAATTGGCCACTTTATACTGACAAAAAATCATTTGAATCCATTAAGAGGTAAAGGTTTTAGAATTTTTGCTTTCACTCACTTTTTTTTTATGTTTTTTCTTTGGAAAAATCATGTTTGAACATTTTCTGTAAGATCGTTTCTTTTTAAACGTTTAATATATTTGTATTTTTTCACTACCTTGAGGAACTGACCAGATCTTATATAAAGGTCACTTATGCAATTGTTGTTTTTGTATGATTCATGTGTAGAATACACATAAAGTTTATAAAACATCATTGAAGATATTTCAGCTATGAAAAGAGTCTTGATCGTCTGCTAAAATAAATATGACGGATCTGCAGATTTATCACAGAGTTCTATCATTGAAATAAAAAAATAGGTTCCGATTTTGGCACGGTTCCGTTTATGACAACTGAACATTTTAACTTTGTTGCAAAAGCGGAATCCTACTAAAACATAGGAATCAACAAGTTTCTGTCCTACTTTAGAACTGCTCAATAATTTACAACTAAGAGTGTTTTGGAAAGCCCAAGCAAGACGGGTCGTTTTCGGGGTGCCGAGAAGTTTTGCTGTTCGCGCTGTGTGAGTGCGAAAAGATATTCGTGTACAGACGAGGATGGATTACCAACTGGTGAGCTCGTTTCATGCTTATGATAACACATTTTTTCATGAAAGCGTTACTTTTTTTTTTGTAATATGCAATCAAACTTTGTATGGTTCGTCACTATAAGTGTCGGCATTATGCCTGTTTTATACAATTCTAATAAACATAACATTTTTGACATTTCTTAAAATATTTTTTGAATTGTTTGACATCATGAATGTCGACGTTTATTTTAAAACTTCTACCAAAGACTTTTCTTCTTGAGGCATAAATGTTGTAATTTTCAAACAAACTATGTATGGTTCGTCACTACATGTGTCGGCATTATTCCTGTTCCATATAATTTAAAATATACGCATATATTTTTCTCTTTTCGCCATTAATAAAAACTTCTTTTGAATGGTTCGACATTATAGATGTTGACGTTTATTTTAAATCTTCTACCAAAAACTTTTTGAAACAAAACTAAAAACTAGCTTAAAGTATAAATCGTATTTTTCCTCCTTGTCCATGGATCGCATCATCGACCAGAGGTGACTCCCAGATCTTTTCCTTCTTCACTAATAAACACCCTTCCCGTAGTGATTGTGCAGATGCAGAGGTATTCTCGGTCTCTAGAAGCAACAATCATTACACCCTAACATTCCTTTCCTATCCCAACTGACTGTAAGGACTTGGCCGGCGCCGTTATTGATCAATAATATTAGATCTGCTAAAATTGCACTCCGAGAGTAAGCGGAAACTCCCATCCCTTATTCATTTGGATCGCAGTGCAATTATTACCAGTTCCGATCAATCACGGAGTAGCAACCATTGACATGTACAGTCAGTCTATGCTATGCTATGCTATGCTATGTCAAATCAAGCATAAATATGAAATATTTCAGGTGGTGGTGTGGGTTAATCAATATGAAAACCTTGAAAAGTTTCACAGCAAAAATAATGCGCTCTCGGGCTAGGCATTGGATATATATAGAAAGCGTTGTGTTTGGATGGGCATCTAATTCTTCCGAAAGAGGTGCACTTTACGAAAAAGGACAACGTGATTATTGAGCTGAAATCGAATTCAGGTTAACTTCTGCGTTCATGAGTCCTCTCATGGCGTAGGGGTAACGAGCCCTAATTAGAGATCAGGGAGTTGTGAGTTCGATTCTCACTGAGAAGACGTGTAACTTTTTCGCAAAACTTCACACCAATTTGTCCATTTAATTTAGTTGCAAATTATATGTAATGTTTAGCTTTTCGGCAGTTGTTAATACTGGAGGGCAGCTAGTCAAGCTCAAGGTCTAAAAAATAATACAGAAGTAATTTAACAAGGAAAATCCCATGAAATAAATTCATCTCGAATACAGAAGTTATAAGTTCAGGAGAAACCGATTTTTGCTCGAACTACCAATGAAAAGCGAGAGACAGTGATGTGTTAAAATAAATCAGACAACCTGAAGGAAAATTGAATGCAGCTTTCACACCAGGTTATAATTGCTAAAAGTTGAATGCATTTCTAAATTGTTTATTCACAAGATATTATAGCAATTTTCTCAAATTGAATATATTGTTTACATCTTATCAAAATATTAACACTCTGCTTGTCTTTTTCCTCCCACCTTCCCACCAGGTCGAATGCAAAAAAGCCCAGCCCAAAGAAGTGATGCTCCCGGCGAACCTGGCGAAAACGCGCACCGCTGGACGTGGGACATACGGTGAGTTAGTAGTGTATAGTGGAGCCGGTCCGTCCGCCGCTGCGGCCACTGCTGCTGCCGCCGCCGCCAACGCAGCCGCCCTGTCCAGCGCCACCGGAGGCGTTACGGGTGGCATCGGGGCGGGACCGTCCAATCCGAATGCCGCCGTCGCCGCACATGGAGCTGCTGCCGCGGCCGCAGCAGCTTCGTTGCGCTATGCTCCTTACCCATTGCCCGCTACGATCACGAGCCAGCAAGCGGCGGCAGCTGCAGCCGCTGCAGCCGCCGCTGCTGCAACCACCACCCACATTTTGCCGCTTTCGGCCGCCGGTAATCCGGCGATAATTCAGTACGCTAACTCGCAGTCGCTGCTAGATCTAACCTACAAACGGCTTATTGCGGCCAATGCAGCCGCCGCGTCGCTGAGACCTCATCCACAGGTGGTCCACAATCAACCCCGAGCCACTGCTACCCTTACCTATCCCATTGGGGACCTCCTGGGGGCTCAGGGTCTGGACCTGTCCGCTCTGTATCCGCTGCAGGCAGCGGCTCTTGGCCTCTGACATCCAACCACCACCATCATTCAGGTTCAGCGACCTCAGTAAATTGGGATAGACCAGAATGACAACAACCATATCAGTATTGTAGTATTGTAGGCCATTTGTGTTGCCCTGAGTAGAACTCACAGTTTGTTAGGTTTTCTGTTTTTATTTCTAGAGTAGATTCATGGTTTGTCTGAAACCGTTATGATCGAAAAAAAAAAGTTGACCGTTATTTCTGCAACTAACTCTATTTTGTTAATAACGAATCCAGACACACCATGATAGAACCATCAAATCTTTCAGTTAGCACAAGCAAAAAAAAAACACGGAACCAATGATACAACAAAACTCGTAACGGGAAAGACTGCAACGCCAATACAGTAGTTTCGAGAGAAAAATAAAAACCCAGTAGATCAAAGAGGTAGTTGAACCCAGGTAGAAGCCAACCTTTATCAGATAGAACCAAAACTAAGAGAGATTACAGGAACAAACAAGAAAACATTCCAAAAGCACACCGTAGCAAACAGTCAGGTTCAATTCGCGCGAAGAATGATGGTGCTGGATTGCGGTCGAGGGAGAGCCTACCCCAGCCGGCAAGGAAGTCAATTAAGATTCGGTTCGGTCGATTGTATTCCAGTTTGAAAGTTTTTTGAAGTTTGCTTTTCCGGCGCAAGGAAGTAATTTTTCCCAGCGAAGACGACCACGGGAAATGCGATTTTTCAGACACAGGTACGCGCGGACAGGTCAGGGTTCGGGTCTTTGTTTCGAAATTTTCCCACCCACCTCTCACTTTCGTTCGCTGCTGATGCCGTGTTTCATTCAGCTGTTGATAAATCGGTGAAGTGGAAAACTTTTTTAATCATTTTCTTGAGTGTTTCCTTTTGCGTGTGTGGAAGGAAGGTCCGTTCCTTGGAGACGTTTTGCTTCGAATGATTTTGATGGAGAAGGAGAGCTATATACATTAGCTGTCTGGTGGTGGAGACGCAGTTTTCCCGACTGCTAACTTTTCACGATTCGATTTTTGTTTTCTTAAATGAGAAATGGGAAGAGAAGAACGCTTGTGAAGGTGTTTTTAACCACTTGAGGATGGTAATAATAAGTAAATTAAAATATTTGATTTTGATGCTTTTGAGGCGAGCAATAGACGATTGTTGGAGAAGTAAGTCTATGTTGTGATTGTAGCTATAGAGAGGTCAGTAAACTGAGTATGCAATTAAAACTCATTCAAAATGGATTCTGGATTGAAAATCCTTTGCATAAAATATGTAGTATTGAACAAACCGTGACCAATCGAGATAAAATAGGAACTCGTGGAGGTTCTTACTAAAGTACTCACGATGTTAGCAAACTTTATTGTACGGAAAGATTAATTGTATCCACACTTCAAATTTCAAAGATCTGGAACATGGCTTTGTTTCTTAAAATCTCATGTTATATATAATTAATACATTTTGTTATGTGAAGCGTAGTTTTCCATATTTGGACTCATCAGATTGTTTATCGATCTCAACGAGAAAAACTACTCTTATTGAATTCTTGTTATTCCCAAGTAACATTTGTAGCTGAATAATAGTTGATTCAGCCAAAATCTTGTATATACAGCCTCTTTTTTAACTATTATTCAGCTACCAACGTTACCTGGGTTTACATATACATCCCAACTGGAACAGAGCCGAGATATAGGCTTCGAGTTCTATAAGCAACACCACAGTTAATGACGAATTGCTTTTTTTGCTACAGCTGCAATTTATGCATTTCATGTATCATGTGGCAAAATCTTTAAAATTTGAAAAAGGAAAATATCCAGGACCGTACCAGAAATCTAGCCATGTTTCTATAAGGATGGCTTTGCTTCTACAAGGGTAAAGAAGAGTGCTGTTATTGACCTCATCAGTAGTATTCAGAATCAAGATGTGTGAAAGATTGCTGTTAAAGTGCATTGCGGGGCAAATGATCACACCTAACTCCTCGCAAAGGATATCCATTGAACTAATACCATTTAAGATTCGGCTTGTAAGGCAAAATACCTTCAAAACTTAGTACACTTTGCATGAATGAGGAGATTATGAAAATACATAGGGTTTCTTTCCCCCTCGCTAGAGGGGACTCGCTAAAGAGCACTAATTTTCAACCTGCAAGAGCTATGTGCCTATTTTCGGATTTGCATACAAAGTAGGTCAAAATCGTATAAATTGGTTGCAAATTGGCGTCTATATATACGGAAGATTTTAAAATTTTCTATCGATGAAATTTTGAATTTTTTGTTCACATTCAAGCCATATTTCGTGCTAAAATTTATAGAAATCTAGTTTTGCCATATATTTCTGTCCAATTCTGGAAAATTTTTGATCATTGATCGATCTTAGCATTCTTGAGAACAATATAATAGTAGCGGTTCTACTTTACCAACTGAGCCATGGAAGGCTCGAGAATGAAAAAAATAAGTGAGGTATTTCAGAAAACTTGCTAATGTGTCACTTACACCTTAGCAATACGAAAATATATGCTTTTACTCGAGAATAAAAGTTTCGCTAACAAAATACAGTTAAAATAATCTGTAAGAATTTATCAAGGATTTATTTCGCTTTTTAATCCATTTCTAGTAGTTTTCTTTGTTGGTTTAAGCCCAAAAACATTGTTTTCTGAATTTTGAGATTTTGTCACACCACTTGATTTAAACTCAAATTTTGGGTATATTTTGTTTTCCTTGTCTCTCTCGAAATGTTACATTGAAACAACCCTAGTGTTAGCACTTTTAAAAAAATAAAACCCCCGGTAGAAAATCGTCGGTAAAGTTAACATCAAACATGATCAAAAGAGTCAAGGTCCAAATTCGGACCAATTTTTTAATTTAAAGTTTAAATATGTTAAGCCTTTATTTGAGAGGAAAAATTGCCAAAATAGTAGCAGAAACACGCTTTGTCGTGTTATTTAATAAAATGAAAATTTTATCAGTAAGTTTAGAACCTTGTTGAACAATTTCCAGATATTAAAAAACGGTTTAAAACAAAACGGCTCTATCATATTTTCGTAGTAGTGTGATTAATTTGTTTATTTTTATATTTGTGACCTAATATGGTGTCAAACCCATACAGTGTTGCCAGGAGAGTTATTTTCTTGTGTGTTTAAAAAGACCCACTGCAAACTTTTGCCTTCAATCATTCTATATTGGAAACAGTTAAGCTACGTAGAAATCCAAATTTCAGTTTACCAAGAACCCCCGTTAGTTTGACCACTTTTCATTTGGTACCCCGCTCATTAGAACACCGTTAAAATTGAAAATTTTATCTAATTTCGAATACAAATTAAATGAATTTTCTAATGAACTCTTGAGATCACTGTGCGAACCACTTATTGAACAATTGATATTTTTTTTTTCTGGAAATCGATGTTCAAGAATACAAGCTTATGTTTGCCACTACAGTATTTTTGCCAGGGTCATGGTTTTGAGAGCAATTGTGTCTCATGGGTTTGATGTGTCTTTATTTTTGGTTAAATTTTATTGAAAAATTAATACAAAGGTCTAAAAAAGTTTTTTTTTATAGGAAGTAGTTACCCGAGCAGAAAAAAGTGCTACTGAATACCAAATTAAGGTTTTCCATGCCAAATAATGTTCAATAATTACAACCTGAATGAGGTATGAATGAGCCCTGCATAAGAGGTAAAATACCTCAAATAATATCTCAAGTGAATTCTACAAACACCAAACAAATAATTAGATCAGGTATTGTTATACCTGAATAATACATGATGGATTTTCATTTAAAAGTGAAATATTTCAATAGTAGTTCAAAACCTCTAGCAGGCCTCAATAGCTATCGAATACAAAAATGAAGTATTTTTAATTGTTTAATTTTTTTTCGAATACCATTATAATACCAAATTGTGGTATTGACAACTGAACAATACCTTTTTATGGTATGATACCAATTTATGGTATAGATAGATTATTGCGAGTTATTTGTTACTCCTTGGGAATTTTCTTTGGTTATAGACAACTAAGATGAGTACTAGCTCATAGGTTTTCAGCAAAACAGAGCCGCTTATCACAGTTATATGAAGGTTCAATCACGGCTGTCCAGAATGAGTCGTTTATTCTAAAATATGTTTAAGTCTCCAGCGCCCCATGTATAAATCTATGTTGTCATTTGACATGGGCGAATCTTCGAGACAAGGCCGGAGAAGAATCTCACCTGATCGTTGACGTTTTAGAAGCCTTCATCATAAAGTTATTGAATTAAATATGTGCATGATACAATTTGAGGGTATGCTTCTAATTCCTCTCTAGTAAAAAGAAAGCAACGGATAAAAATCATGTTCAAAGCGAAAAACAAAGTCCAAACAGGTTAAACAATACAAATAATCAATGAAATTGTTGTTAAGGATACAATTTCCTTTTATAAATCATCATGTAACATGATATGAAGACTTTCGCATATGTCATGGGCCATACAGTATAACATAATAATTCAGATCGATTCTTTATTTTGAAAAGATAATATAAATTTATTGAATTTGCAACAATTTACAGGAGTGATTTTCTAGCAGCTTAAAGGGGGCCGTAACTCTGGAAAGGTTGGGATCCACTGATATCGATTTCAGGCCATATTATATTTTGGTTTGGTATGATATGTGACAATTTATATAACCTGCACAGTACAGTGCGGCTTATTTTACAAAATCTCTCAATGTCAACAATTCGAGAGCTCTTCTGAATTCAAATCACATAAAGTTTGAGCCAAAGGTATAAAGATTTAGAAGAGGCGCAATTTTTAAGTCATAAAATATGTCCTCCAACGTAGTTTTCATAATTTTGCTGTATTCTAACCAATCTAGAAGTGAAACATGAAGTTAGTTTCAAATCAAAACAAGTCCTAGTTGAAAGGAGTTTCTTCAAACATTCTCTTAAAAAAAATACGAATTACGCTGAAATTTCAACGTAATCTCAACAGCTGAAGGTTCGGTGAGAAATCACCAAATAATCTGTAAAATTGAATTATTGATCAAATCTTGAAAAAAAAACTCAAAAATGGTCCGACCGGGAATCGAATGCCCGATCAATCGATTAGAAGGCAGGCTTGCTACTACTAAGATAGCTTTCACTGCTTGATAGTGGTGTGCAGAAACTGAAACAAAAGAAGCTCAAGGCTGCCTGTACGGCTGTCAAATGATTACACAGAATGCTGACAACAAACTATTCGTTTGTATTTTACAGGATTACAGTAAATTTGTATGTTTTGACGGAATTTCCTTTTCCGGAAAAAATAGTGGATTTCGAGGATTTTGTCGGTAAAATATAAGATTCCACAATTTCAGTGACTTCTCTGAATCCATAGGAGGACTCTCCCGATCCTGAGAAGCATTCTCTCCGAATACTGAGAAAGATTCTTTCTGAATCCTGAGAAGGATTCTTTACAAATCCTAAGAAAGAAAATCTTTCTCATCTCGAATCCTGAGAATCTCTAAGAATCCTGAAAAGGATTCTCTCTGAATCAGGAGAAGCATTCTCTCCGTATCGTGAGAAAGAATTACTCTAAATCCTGAGAAGGATACTCTCCAGATCCTGAGAAGGATTTTTCCTGAGAAGAATTCTCTCAGAATCATGAGCAGGATTCCCTCTGAATCCTGAGTACATTCTTTCCGAATCATGAGAAGGATTCTCTCAGAATCCTGAGAAAGATTTTTCCTGAGAAGAATTCTCTCCGAATCATGAGAAGGATTCTTTTTGAATCCTGATAAGTATTCTCACCGAATCTTGATCAGGATTCCCTCGAAATCCTGAGAAACATTTTTTTCAGAATCCTGAGAAGCATTCTCACCTAATCCTGAGAAGCATTCTGTCCGAATCATGAGAAGGATTCTCTCCGAATTATGAAAAGGATTCTTCCCGAATTTTGAGAAGGATTCTCACCGAATCTTGAGAAAGATTCTCACCGAATCTTGATAAGGATTCCCTCCGAATTCTGATAAGCATTCTCTCCGAATCCTGAGAAGCATTTTCTCCGAATCCTAAGAAGGATTTTCTCAGAATCCTGAAAAGGATTAGCTCCTAATCCTGAAAAGTATTAGCTCCTAATCCTGAGACGGAATCACTCCGAATCCTGAGAAGGATTCTCTACAAATCCTGAGAAAAAATTTTTCCTGAAAAGAATTCTCTCCGAATCATAAGAAGGATTCTTTCCTAATCTTGAAAAGGATTCTCTCCGTATCGTGAGAAATAATCTCTCTAAATCCTGAGAAAGATTCTCTCTGGATCCTGAGAAAGATTTTTCCTGAGAAGAATTCACTCCGAATCATGAGAAGGATTCTTTATGAATCCTGATAAATATTCTCACCGAATCTTGATCAGGATTCCCTCGAAATCCTGAGAAACATTTTTTTCAGAATCCTGAGAAGCATTCTCACCTAATCCTGAGAAGCATTCTGTCCGAATCATGAGAAGGATTCTCTCCGAATTATGAAAAGGATTCTTCCCGAATTTTGAGAAGGATTCTCACCGAATCTTGAGAACGATTCTCACCGAATCTTGATAAGGATTTCCTCCGAATTCTGATAAGCATTCTCTCCGAATCCTGAGAAGCATTTTCTCCGAATCCTAAGAAGAATTTTCTCAGAATCCTGAAAAGGATTAGCTCCTAATCCTGAAAAGTATTAGCTCCTAATCCTGAGACGGAATCACTCCGAATCCTGAGAAGGATTCTCTACAAATCCTGAGAAAAAATTTTTCCTGAAAAGAATTCTCTCCGAATCATAAGAAGGATTCTTTCATAATCTTGAAAAGGATTTTCTCCGTATCGTGAGAAATAATCTCTCTAAATCCTGAGAAGGATTCTCTCTGGATCCTGAGATGGATTTTTCCTGAGAAGAATTCACTCCGAATCATGAGAAGGATTCTTTATGAATCCTGATAAGTATTCTCATCGAATCTTGATCAGGATTCCCTCGAAATCCTGAGAAACATTTTTTCAGAATCCTGAGAAGCATTCTCTCCTAATCTTGAGAAGCATTCTCTCCGAATTATGAGAAGGATTCTCTCCGAATTATGAAAAGGATTCTCTCCGAATTCTGAGAAGGATTCTCACCGAATCTTGAGAAGGATTCTCTCTGAATCTTGATAAGGATTCCCTCCGAATTCTGATTAGCATTCTTTCTGAATCCTGAGAAGCATTTTCTCCGAATCCTAAGAAGGATTTTCTCCGAATCTTGAAAAGGATTAGCTCCTAATCCTGAGACGGAATCACTCTGAATCCTAAGAAGGATTCTCTACAAATCCTGAGAAAAAAAAAATTTTCCTGAAAAGAATTCTCTTCGAATCATAAGAAGGATTCTTTCCTAATCTTGAAAAGGATTCTCTCCGTATCGTGAGAAATAATCTCTCTAAATCCTGAGAAGGATTCTCTCTGGATCCTGAGATGGATTTTTCCTGAGAAGAATTCACTCCGAATCATGACAAGGATTCTGTATGAATCCTGATAAGTATTCTCACCGAATCTTGATCAGGATTCCCGAGAAACATTTTTTCAGAATCCTGAGAAGCATTCTCTTCTAATCCTGAGAAGCATTTTCACCGAATCTTGAGAAGGATTCTCACTGAATCTTGATAAGGATTCCCTCAGAATTCTGATAAGCATTCTCTCTGAATCCTGAGAATCATTTTCTCCGAATCCTGAGAAAGATTTTCTCCGAATCCTGATAAGGATTAGCTCCTAATCCTGAGACGGAATCACTCCAAATCCTGAAAAGGATTCTCTACAAATTCTGAGAAAAAAATTTTCCTGAAAAGAATTCTCTCCGAACCATAAGAAGGATTCTTTCCTAATCTTGAAATGGATTCTCTCTGTATCGTGAGAAAAAATCTCTCTAAATCCTGAGAAGAATTCTCTCAGAATCATAAGAAGGATTCTTTCCGAATCTTGAGAAGGATTCTCTCTGAATCATGAAAAGGATTCTCTACGAATCCTAAGAAAGATTATCTCTGAATCCTGAGGAGGATTCTCTTCGAATTCTGAGAAGGGTTCTCTCCGATTCTTGAGAAATATTCTCTCTGAATCCCCAAGCTCAAGCCTGCCAGAATGGCTGTCAAATGTGTTCACCGAATGCTTTTACCAAACTGTTCGTTAGTATATCACAGGATTACAGTAAATTTGTTTATTTTGACGGATTTTCTTTTTCCGGTATTATCTAGTATTCATTCGGATTTTTTCGGTAAAATAAAAGATTTCACATGAAAATCTGTAATTATACTGTATAAAGTTCGATTTCGGTGATTTTCCTTTTCCTCACTTTTCTTACTTCCTTTTCCTCATTTCTCTAAAAATAACATCTATTTTTGACCATAAATTCATCTTAACCGAACCGTTCTGCAAGATTTTGAAGCTGTATATACAACAAATTTAATTTAAAAACTGCTTTTACTTAGTTATTCGACAAAACTAGCTAAATACATGATTTTTCATGAAAAAGAACGAATTTCCGCAGAAAATTACATTTTAACTTTTATTGACTACGAACTTTAGGTTATTTATTTGAAGTTAATGAAGCATCTCTTAACATTAACGAGATCAAAAATATGCATACATTTCAATTACGGCAGAAAAATTGTCATAAAAATCATTGAACTTGTTCTCATAACATTTATACAGCCATAACATGAAAACCGATCTAGTGGGTCACCAAATTCCGTGTAAATTTGCTATTTTGTTCATTATCCGAAATATGGATACACGTGTTTTTGGGTTTTTTTATTAGGGTGACCATTTCCAAAATAGGGTGACCAGAAAAATCACGATTTTGCAAAAGTTGCACTAATTTGATTCATTTTTTACAAGAAAAAAAAATATTGCGTTAAATTATGCTACTAGTATTGGGGTTACAGAGCCATACCAAACAGAGCATTATTGCAAGGAATGAAACATTGAGGTTTTTATCAAATAAATACTTGTGCTCTCATCTAACCTATGCTGGCGAGCAAACAAACACAAAACTTTTCCAACAAAATTCAACCAAAACGGGATCAAACGTCTATGTGTCTTCTCTTCCCAAACATCCTTCCTCGTTCTAACTTCATCACAAGTTCCCCCACTGCTCCACCTGAAAGATGATGGTCTCAGCGACAAGAGAATCGAATATGAAAACCCAAAATCTGTGGCTGGTGGTTGATTACTCATCGCGTTAAAGGTAGTCCATTTGAAAGTCCAAATGTCAACCTAATTAGCACTACCTTGTAATCAATTGAACCAAAAGAAAAGGACGAATAAGAAATAATCTGTAGAAATTCCTTACAGAAAAAAAATAAGCATAAAAGTAAAAAACACACACAAATATTAACCAAAAGCACTCGCGCAATGAAGAGGAAGATTTATCTTGGGCTAAGCGAGTAGATTTTCACTCGCACAATTCGGGGAAGGGATATGATAAAGCTTGAAATTGTTTGTTATAATGATAAGTTTAGTTTCCAATATGTTAGCATAAAAGAGCTGTTGGTTCAAAACGTCACTATTGCAATCTTAATCACTCTGCTACATCGAAAGGGCTCTGGATAGCACAAAGAAGGGACAATTCCAAAATAAACCACTGTGATTAGCAGTAATTCCCTTTTTGTGCAATCTAAGTCCTCAATCTAATATCAGTCAGTGTCTCCGCTGGATTTGATCCCTCAGAGAGAGAGAGAGAGTATATATCAATCTAAATTTAAGTTAACAAAATTTCGATGATAAGAAGCGCCCAAGAAACGTTAAACACTGTGAAATGGAATGCAAGCGCAAATTACGTTCCAGTTCGTTGTTCGTCTATGTGTGTGCGTGTAAATAAATAAGTTAACAAAAATCTCGAACAAGAATTAAACCCATCATCCCCTCCCACTCCTGAGGAAGATAAAAATAAGGATGACGACGACGAAGACGACAGAGACTAATGTGAGAACGTTCGTGAGTAAACATGGGTCCGTTTCGTTTCGACCCCCCACTCGAGAGAGAGAGGTTTTCCTCCCTGTTTGTGTTTACTCTTCTTGTTCTTTTTCTACGCGGGAGGAAAATCGGTTGGATGAAAAGACGAAAGAAAAATAAGAGTAATTGTAAGCTTGATCCCGCTCGTCCTCGCCCCAACACATCCCCCAAGGCGATATGTATGTAACGTTTACACGTAAGCAAGTAAGGTTAAGGTGATAAAACTGTTGGTGTGGTAATTTGAACGTGAGATGCTTCCAAGAAAGGGGGTGGGGGACGACGCCAACTAAAGTGAGGGGAGATTTATCCTTCTGAATTGTGTTAGCACTTAAGCAGGGAATGTAAATTGGGATGGCGAAAAATAACGAAATGGAATTCTAGGAACAGAAAAGGAATGCAATTGTGTGTGCGCGTGTATGCGAGCAAGCAAGTGACCAAGTTCGTGTAAAACAAGAATCTCTTATTAGGGAAAGTAAGCTGCTGCTGCTGCTGCTGTTGCCCTCCATTCGGTCGGTCCGATGTTCAGTTCAGTTGTACTTTTTTATGATTCTATTCACCCGCGCGTATTTCTCAAAGCGGTACAACAATGCTCTAAACTACTTTTATTGCAACACTCGTCGTCGTCGTCGAGATGATAAAGAGGATGGAATGTTTTTTGTTTGCTAATGGACCCGGTGCAAATAAAAGTGCAAGATATGGATCATGTCTGGGAGCAGTGCAATTTCGAAGAAAATGCGAGTTGGGAGTTGGATAGGATGTATTTCCAGCTTCAAGACTGCATGCTAAAGGATTAAAAGATCTTTACTGATGTTGTCCAAATTCTGAGGAAAAATGTTCCTATAATTCTCAAATCATTTGTTCTATGATTTTTAGAAGTTTTTGAAAATTTCGTCTAAGATTTCTGTAAAGAATTCAACAATGAGAAGAAATAATATCAGAATGGCTGTCAGCGAATCCTGAAAAGTTAGATTCCTCTCAGAATTCTGACACGGATTTGTTTCAGAATCCTAAGAAGGATTCAGAATCCTGAGAATCCTTAGAATCCAGAGGAGGATTTTTACAAGAAAGGGATTCTGTTCTGAATCCTGAGGAAAAATTTTTTCGGAATACTGAGAAGGATATTTTTCTGAATCCTGTGAAAAATAACATTCAAAATCCTGGGAAGGATTCCTTTCAGAATGCTAAGAAGGATTTCTCTCAGAATCCCGAGAAGGAATTCCCTCAGAACCCTTAGTTAAATTTTTCTAAGAATCCTGATAGGTATTAATCTCAGAATCTTGAGAAGAATTAGTTTCATAATTTAAATACAGGATTCGTTTCAGAATCCATAGGATAATTCGTTTCAGAATCCTAAGGAAAATTCTTTTCAGAATCACAAGTAGGATTCGGAATCCTGAGAAGTATTTGTTTCAAAATCCTTTGAGGAATTTCAGTCAAAATCCTGATGAAGATTCCATCCAGAATCCTAAGAAGGATTCCTTTTAGAATCCCCAGAATGATTCTGAATCTTAAGAAGGAGTTCTTTTAGAATCCTGAGAAAGGTCCATCTGAATCCTGAAAGAAGCCTTTCAGAATCCTGAGAAGGATTCTATTTAGAAACCTGAGAAGGAATCCATTCAGAATCCTTAGAAAGATTCCTTCCAGAATCCTGTAAAGGATTCCATTCAGAATCATAAGAAGGATTTCGCTCGGAATCCTGAGAAGGATTCCTCTCAGAATCTTTAGAAGGGTTCCTCTCAGAATCCTGAGAAGGATTCCTCTCAGAATCCTCCGAAGGATTCCCCCCAAAATTCTGGGAAGGATTCCTTTCAGAATTTCGAGAAAGATTCCTCTCAGAATCTTGGGGAGGATTTCTCTCAGAATCTTGGTCAGAATTTCTCTCAGAATCCTACAAAAATTGTTTTCCAGAATCTTGAGAGAAATTCCTCTTGAGAAGGATTCTTTAAAAATCCAATAAAAGATTCCTATAAGAACTCTGAAAGAGATTCCTTCAAAATTCAAAGAATGAATGCATTCTGAACCCTGCAAAAAATTTTTTAGAACCCTGGGAGGATTCTTCTCGAAATCTTAAGAGGATTCTTCTCCGAATCTTGAGAGGATTCTTCTCCGAATCTTGAGAGGATTCTTCTCAGAATCTTGAGAGGATTCTTCTCGGAATCTTTAGAGGTTCCTTCTTGGAATCCTTAGAGGATTCTTCTCGGAATTCTGAGAGAATTCTTCTCGGAATCCGGAGAGGATTCTTCTCGGAAACCTGAGAGGATTCTTCTCGGAAACCTGAAAGGATTCTTCTCGGAAACCTGAAAGGATTCTTCTCAGAATCCTGAGAGGATTTTTCTCATAATCTTGAGAGGATTCTTCTCAGAATCCTGATAGGAATCTTCTCAGAATCCTGAGAGAAATCTTTTCCGATTCCTGAGAGAATTCTTCTCAGAATCCTAAAAAAAGTCATCTCAGAATCCTGAGGGGATTCTTCTCAGAATCCTGAGAGGATTCTTCTCAGAATTTTGAGAGGATTCTTCTCAAAATTCTGAGAGGATTCTTCTCAGAATTCTGATAGCATTCTTCTCAGACTTTTGAGAGGATTCTTCTCAGAATCCTGAGGGGATTCCCCTCAGAATCCTGAGAAGATTCTTCTCAGAATCCTGCAAGAATTAATCTCAGAATTCTCAGAATATTCTTCTCAGAGTCTTGAAATAATTCTTTTAAGAAATCTTATAAGATTCTTCTCAGAATTAGAGGATTCTTCTCTGAGTACTAAGATGGATTCTTCCCAGGACCCTGAGAAGATTATTCTCAGAATTCTGAAAGGTTTTTCACAGAATCCTGACCAGATTCTTCTCAGAATTCTTTAAAAGATTCCTCTCACAATTCAGGAATTCAAAAATTTCTCTCAGAATACTGAAAACGATTCTTCTCAGAATCCTGCGAAGGTTTCCTCTAAGAATCCTGTGAAGAATTCCTCTCAGAATCCTGAGAAGGATTCCATTTAGAATCCTGAGAAGGATTCCATTTAGAATCTTGAGAAGTATTCCTTTCAGAAACCTGAGAAAGATTCAACTTTAAAGCTTCTAGGAATAAGCTTACAGTAGCTGTTGAGAGATTTTTCCTTGAAGAACCTTACTGTAACTTTAGGGAAAAGCTTTTTGAAGCTTTTGAAGAAGATTTTTGAAGGTTCTGGAAGAAGCTTTTTGAAACTTCTTATGGGAGAAGCTTTTTAATGTTTCTGGGAGAATCATTTTGAAGTTTCTGGAAAAAGCTTTGGTCAAGGAGAAGCCACTTGAAGCTTCTGGGAGAAGTTTTTTGAAGCTTCTTAGTTCTTAGCTTTTTAAAGTTTCTAAGTGGAGCTTTTTGAAGCTTCAAAGAGAAGCTTTTCAAATTTTCTGGAAGAAGCTTCTTGAAGCATCTTGATGAAGCTTTCTGAAGTTTTTTGAAGCTTATTGGTGAAGATCTTTCAAGATTCTCGGAAAATCTCCTTGATTCTTCCAAGGGAAGCTTTTTTTTCTGATGTTGCTAGGAGAAGATTTTTGAAGCTTCTAGGAGATTTTTTTTTAAGCTTCCAAGAGAAGATTATTGAATCCAGAAAAAGCTTTTGGAATCATTTTGGTGAAGCTTATTGAAGCTTCCAGGAGAAGCTTTTCGAATTTTCTGGGGGCAGCTTTTGAGTCTTCTGGGAGTAGCTTTTTGAAGCTACTGGGCGCTTCTGAGAGAAGCTTCTGGGCGCCTCTGAGAGAAGCCTATTGAAGCTTCTGGGAGAAGCTTTATGAAGCTTTTAGGAGGAGCCATGTGATGCTACTAGGATAAGATTTTCGAAGCTTCACGGAGAAACTTTTTGAAGCTTATTGAAGCTTATTGGAGCAGCTTTTGAGTCTTCCGAGAGTAGCTTTTTTAGTTCTTAGCTTTTAAAAGCTTTTAAGTGAAGCTTTTTGAAGTTTATAAATGAAGGTTTTTGAAGCATCTTAGAGAAGCTTTTTGAAGCTTCTAAGAGAAGCTTTTTGAAGCTTCTTAGAGAAGCTTTTTGAAGCTACGGGGTGAAGCTATTTAAATTTTCTGGGAGGAGCTTAGCTTTTAAAAGATTATTAGTTCTTAGCTTTCCAAAGCTTCTAAGTGAAGCTTTTTGAATTATCTAAGAGAAGCTTTTTGAAGCTTCTAAGAGAAGATTTTTGAAGCTACTGGGTGAAGCTTATTAAATTTTCTGGGAGAAGCTTTTTGAAGCATCTTAGTGAAGCTTTTTGAAGCTTTCAAGATTCTGGGGATAGCTCTTTGAATCTTCCAGGAGAGGCTTTTTGAAGCTTCTGGAAGAAGCTTTGTGGTGCTTTTAGGAGAAGCTCGTTTGCACTTCTGGGAGAAGCCTTTTGAAGCTTTTGGGAGAAGCCAAGTGATGCTAGATTCTTAGAGGAATCTTTTGAATTTTCCAGGAGAAGATTATTTAAGCTTCTAGAAAAAGCTGTTGGAAGCTTTTGGTGAAGCTTTTTGTAGCTTCCAGGAGAAGCTTTTCGAAGCTTCTTGGAGCAGCTTTTGAGTCTTCTGGGAGTTGCTTTTTTGAAGTTTCCAGGAGAAGCTTATTGAAGCTCCCAGGAAAATCTTATCTAAGCTTTCAGGAGACGCTTTTTGAAGCTTCTAGGAGAAGCTTTTTGAAGCTTCTAGGAGAAACATTTAGAGGATTCCAGGAGAAGCTTTTTAAAGCTTCCAGGAAAAGCTTTTTGAAGTTTTTTGTAGATTCCAGGAGAACCATTGTGAAGCTTCTGGGAGAAGCTTATGTGTTTTCAGGAAGAAGCTTTTTATAGCTTCTGTGAAAAGCTTTTTGAAGCTTATTGGAGGAGCTTTCTTAAGCTTCTGGGAGAAGATTTTGGAACTTTCTGGAAGAAGCTTTGTGAAGCTTCTAGGAGAAGCTTTTTGAGGCTTCGGTTGAAGCTCTTTGAAGCTTTTGAAAGAAGCTTTTTTTCAATCTAAAGTTTCTTAACTGCTTTCGGTCTATGCAAATATTTGTAACCAATATCTTGATCTATCTTCTGGAAAGTACAATCACCAAAAGTCACTGTAGTGAGACATATCAAATCTACTCGTATGATGTGGTAAACAGAATATTTCCTACTTCAATCGCAACTAGGTAAGGAATTCGATCCTCATAAGTCAAAAACTTTTCCTGGGATTAAATTACAGCACTTATTTTGTCCTACTGCATGTTCTGTTCTGATTCAAGCTCATGCCGAGTAGTTTTCAGTTTTTCCCGCTTCAAGTTTCTGCCAAGCAGCGATAATCTTACCTTTGTAAGTATGCCGAGAGAGGGAAGTAACTTTCATTTAATCACTGGCGTTTTTTTTTCTTTTAGAGAAATTTTAATCGCATTCTTTCTTCGGCCAAAGTAACGCCTTTCAAGTGGCTTCCTCCCCTTGAAGAAAAGCATTAAATCTGTTTCCAAGTTTTCATTTGCTCAGGTAGGAAAAAAACGTCCTCGCCAACAACGATCATCCCGAATATCTCCGATTTTGACAGGTTAATCTTCTTCCGCAAAACCAAGAAAAAAAACCAACCGCACAAAAACCCCGGAAAACAAATCCTCAGAGCCGTCAAAATCAATATCAATCGCACTCGGATAACAGAAGCTATCGCAAAGTTTTCGGTGTTGCTTCGCAAATAAAAACAGGAAACTCGTAGGAGAGGTTATGTAAAAAAAATATTTTCATCCTCCAGCACATGTGTCACCCAGAATTCCGGATTTTTCAGGCGACATCATTCGTCTCCATTATTGGAAACAGAGTCTGTCAGGGTGCGAGTGTTGTGCTCTCACTCGGATGGTTGTAATTTTTCAAAGATTTTGTTTGCGCAATCTGAGCTGTTCGGTACCCGATCAGAAAGGTATAACAAAAAACATTCAATAATATCAATAATTGTAATTCATATCAACCTTTGCTATATTTAGATATTTAGAAATAAAATTGGTGCGAGGACACTTATTATTTATATCACAATTATAAAAACATTTGTTATGGGTATAAGAAATACACGCGATATAATCGTTTCTTTAAATAATGTATCCAATTTGTAACTACTTTTGTTATAATTTTGATTTACCACATTCAATTTTATTATTTTTCTGATAAAACTATATCAACACTTGTAATTAATATGATACCATTACAATTTTGGTTACTTTCACACCTAACCGGCAATAATTCACATCAAATTCTGTTATAAAATCTGTTTTTAAATAACATCATTTGTTATGACTGCGTTATAACTTTCAAATCGGGTTTCCGGCGCAAAATATGACAGTAATGGAAATGGATCGTGGCGACGGTGCCACTTTTCCGGTTTCCACCATTGCCATATCACAGCCGACCCACTCAAATTAGCCGATATCAAAATCGCATTCATTTTAATAATATTTTTCAAGAGCATTGTAAACACTTGCGGTGCACGAAATGAGAAAAAAAAATAATGGAATTATGCATATCGTGATTGAAGAGCAGCAGTTCAGTATGTCGCATAATTATAGCAATTAACAGTGACAGCAGGGCATATCTGCTAGATTCAATATTATTTTTAAACAATTCAAGAATAGTGTATTCAAGAGCAAAAAATACACTGCTTCAGATCCTGATTTAAAATTGTCCAATACAACTCCCCAGAAGCAAATTGAAAACATTCCATCACCTGTCATTAATTTATCACCTTCAAAATGTAATAATGAAATGTGTAATGCACTGGTACCAAATGGAGGGCAGTAAGCGCCGGTCACCCGACAAATTAATGTGTATTCATGGTAATCTAAATGTAATCAGAGCCTGCTAACTAACGTAACTAATGTCATCCGTGCTTGTAAATAATTACTTGAGCATACACTTTTTACCTGCATCCCTTGCGCTCACACGCTTTTGTTTGATGAATTGCGAAACTACGGATTAGAGGAAAAAAAAACAAATGCAAACAAAGGTCGCTTTGAAAACGATATTTCAACCACAGACAAACGGACGTAACACTGGCGGAATTCCTATCGACCACACATTGAACGATCAATTTGAATTTGCTCTGTTTCACACCTCACCACCAAAAAGGCGCGCTCATTGTTTTTCTTCGTGTTTGACGTTTCACACTAGCTCATCAGATGATGACAGTGTAAACTGAGTGACGGATTCAATGTGTTACGTCTGTTTGGCTGCTTTTAAACGGTAATCTGCATTTTTAGTTTTTGTCGAGAGTCAAATCGAATAAACAGAAATCGTTGACGAAAAAAAATAGTCTCGATTAGAAGTGCCAGAGATGTGTTATGATGTGATTATTAGTGAACGATACAAGATGGCGGCGACTAGAACGATGATGGAGACGATGACGCGTTCCGAAAAAGTAAGAGACACTGTAATTTCAATCTGAATTTTGATTTTGTCGCTCGAATTTTCGCTACGAACAATCAGAGGCCGAGGTTTTAGATAAACGCTTTTAACTTATATAAACTTACTAGTGTTAGAATCGAAGTGATACTATAGATTGATAGATAGATGACACACATATATAAGGGATTGGCGTGAGTGATTTGGCGTTTGTTTTACGTGTCGTGTTTTTAGAGGGAGGCTAAGGTTACTTATAGATGAGAGTGTTGTTTTTGTTTGGCTCTATACATATATTCATATTTATATTCAAACTAGACTTTAAGAGCTCTAAGCTATAGAATAGTCAATAGTCAATAGTTGTGTAGTGTGGAAATGGGTGAGAGTGATATTTGACAGAAATATGACCGATGCTGGCCCCAGTAACATAGTGAATGAATGTTTTACAAAAAAACATCAACGTTCTTATTTGCAAAAAGTTCCTGAATCGACTAACTGACCAATGCCACAAGGATTTTAATCCAAAACAGAAATAACAGAACAAACCAACTATGTTACTGGGGCTGGTTCTAGCAACCTCTATTGAAGTGTGAAACAGAGATTTGTTACTGATTTTCTTTCTTGTGATAAACATAGATTTGAAGTGCTCTTTTAATTCTTAGGATCCATATAATATTTTAAATATTGTGCCATAGACTGAAGTAAAGCTGGAAGGTTGAGTAGTTGAAGAGAAACGTTTAAATTAATCCTGATAACAATACAATGATGAGTCAGCTATCACCCAGTTATAGCCATTATCCCATATGACATTTCTCATCAAAATAATGCTGTTTTTCTTAGACTTTGTTTTTGTATGGGCCTATGAAAAAAAAACTAGTTTTATGTGTGGATATGCATAACTCAAAAACCATGTATTTGGAGAACCTTCAGTGAATCTGAAACATTGTCCACAAAATTAGCAAAATTCTTGTAAGGGATGTCATGTTGTACAGCTACTGCGTTATACATCAACAAATTTTCAATCATTCCTTTTTGGTCTGGGCCTCTTTGTATTGTTATAATTCGGTATTGCTCATTTGGTATGTTTTTTTTCGGATTGCCGATTTTGGATAATTAGAAAAAGGACACACTGGCAATAGTGGGAGCTATGGATAGTCATGCGTTTTTGTTTACATTCCATTCTCCTGTACATGGGCGTAGCCAGAATTATCGTCAGGGAGGGGCGAGCGACCTTAAAAAATCTTTCACGAATTTTACGCATAATCGATCGTTACACACAACTTCTGTACCCTTTTTGCATAAAAAGTTAAAATATATAGGACTTTCATCCTCATTTTTTATTCACAGTAAGAAAAGTAGAGTCAAAACCTGGTTTAATTTGTTTTCTTTAACAAAATTTACAAAGGAAATGCCACGGGATTCATTAAGAGATATCGTCAGGATTTGGTTTCTGTTTTTCTTATGGTTACGTTGCTTATCAAATGCAAACATTTAAAACACAATTCATAAATTCATGATATTTATAGAAACATATACGGCAAAATCGCCTCCTTACACTTCGCTATAGATTTCTCAAGTATTTTTTCCAGGGTTTCTCTAACTATTTAAAAAAACACAAATGAAACATTCAATTTCTCAACATATTCCTTCGAAAATTTCCTCTTGAATACCTACAGGAATAATACTAAGGATTATTTTAGGGAAGCAGTCAATATCTATTTCAGGAATCAATTCAAAATAGCTTCATTTTTTTTCAAAATAACTTCAATTTTTTTTTCAAATTGTATCAATTTTTGTTTTTTGTATAAGATATTTCTTTAAACATTACTACTAGTAACTGGAACCTTGCCATACATGTTTCACTTCAAACAAGGGATCTTCTATGGAACCCTTTGAAGGAATTTCATTAGTGATTTTAAATGAAAAATATCTAAAGATTTCTCCAAAAATTCTTTCGGGGATATTTTTGAGCAAAACTGTTAGAAATAATATAATTTTTTTTCTAGAATTTATTCGGAATAAGCACAAACAACTATTCTAATAATCAGGAATTACTCCTTGATTACCAAAATTTCTGAATGAGTTTATATAAAAGCCACATTTTGGGTTTCTTCAGAAACACCTTAAAATTATTTTCACAGAAGCTCTTTTTAATATTTCTTCGAACATAGTTTACAATATTTCACCAGAGTTTTATCCACAGATTTTGAGTAATTTTTTAAAGGAAATCCTAAAAATTCCATCCGGAGTGTTTTGTGGTTTTTTTTTTTTCTAAAAATATTTCCTTAATTTATTTAGGATATCTCCCAAGAACTTATTTAGGATTTTTCCATGTATATCACATTCAGAAATGAATGTTATCCAGAAAGAATCATCTTTACTTTGAATTCTGCAAATCATTTTTTTTTTTATAATGTAATACTTTGGGAATTATTTCAGAAATTCTAGCAGAATTGATCCAGGATTTGTGGAATTTGATTTGAATCATCTTGATTTTTTTCTTTTTTGAATTCTGCAGATTGATCTTTTTTAGTGTTAATCACAAAAAGTAGTAGAATTACAATGCTTAACACGAAAGTATTTGAATTGAATGGAATCGTGAAAAGTTGCCTGCCTTCAAATTTTTTTGGAAGAGTTCTGGGTAAAAATGTTCTAGGGATAATACAGTATTATTTTCTGGAAAAACCAATAAGAGATGTTTTAGGTGAACTTTGTTATATAAGGTACCCCGGGGCAAGTGAGAATCCGGGGTAAGTGGGACATTCCGTAATAGCTCGTTTATGAAAAATTGGTATTCTTCTAGAAAGCTGAAGATTCAATAATAAGGAAAGTATTTAGTACAAAAATTATTATTGTATTTATTACCATGTGCTCCATGTAACAGTTGTCAGCTCAGCACCATTTTCAACTTGCATGATGAATTGTGAGATGTTTTACGTTCTGCAAAAAACAATTGTGCTATAAATCGAATTACCATCGGTGAGCTACAACTTTAAGTATTGTTACAAGCTGCTTGCGATAAACAGGTATTCGGTTTTCATTTCATATAAAAATTTATATCGTCTAACTTACCCCAAAATATCGTTATACCCGGGGTAAGTGGGACCTATCGAAACAAGAACCAGAATCAAAACATTTCCTACACGTTTCAAACATTTTCCTAGAGAGTAGCATTGAAACATTCAAACGAATGATTTTTATCAAAAAAAAAATCAGTTTTATATTACGTAATTTTTGAATAAGGAAAAAAAATGCTTATTTTTCTAAATATTTTTTTTTTCTATTATTATTTTTGAAATATGAGTTTAAAATTGAACGAAGACAGAGATAAAATTTAAAATACATCATGAGAACGATTACTTTACTATTTTTATTGAACTTTATTTGATAGTGGCGGAAACAGTTCCATCCCATTAAGTGGTTTCCCGCCATGCATAACAGTAATAACAAATATTAATAAAATATTAAAAAATTCATCGATTATTGAATGTATACGTGCTGCATTTCGATTGATAACTTATATATGATATATTTTGAACATGTTTAATACCTCTTTACGCTTTTAATGAGGAATTTTCAGTTTAAATTAAATGCGATGTGACATAACCTAACATTTACGTTTTATTCCTAAAATATTACGTAATTTATGGTTGATCCCTTATGTACATCAAATATGTACTCAAAATTGAAAATTTACGATTAATAAATCCTATTATTGCAATGGTTGACTTACTGATGTGGTTTGACGCATGAAACTGGGTGTGTTCCACTTGCCCCGTTTAGCGAGGTAACTGCGTCTAATGGCACATTGTCCATCTTTCTTCTAAGGTTTTCACAATTTCGAAATTATTCGATCAAATTCATGCACACACCAGCAAATATGTTGCAAAAATGTGACCGTATTGTTGAATTTGCAAAATATTGACACTTTTAAATCATATTGAACAATCTGTTTGAACTATCGTTTTTTTATGTCCCACTTGCCCCGGGGTACCTTAACCAGAAGAAAAATATAACATTATGCTTCAAGTAGTTTTAGATAAATTCTTGGAATTTTTCAAATTTTTCATGAACTGTTGAAGAAATCTCTCAAATAACTCGATAAATAAGAAAGGGATAAATTCCATTCAAAATTTTTAACAAAAAAATCTGATGGATCCCTTGAGAAATGCCTCGAGAAGTTCTAACAGGAATCTTTGTCAAATATTTTTATGTGATACCTATTATTCCTATAAAATGCTAAGATAATATCTTTAAACTAATCAAGGCTGAACTGAAAAAAAATTGGCATAATTTTTATTTTTTTTAATTCCTAATTTGGTTTAAATTCTGTTTTAAATTAAGAGGGTTCTTGAAGCATTTCTCACAGATTACTCAGAACAAATTTCTCGATTAGATTAGATTACATTTAATGGAGATTTTATGGATTTCAAAGGAATTGATGGTATCATTAAAGGCAAAATTTACGAGAGAGTGTTATAAGAAGCAATTTCTTAAAGCATATTGTGGGGATTACTGAATCTATTTGAAGAAAATATGAATGTTGTAATTTTTTTTATAGAAATTTTTGGATGAAGTCAAATAAAATTTTAGAAAATTTATAAGAAACAGAAAATTTCTTGAGATATAGACTCGATGGAAAGATTCAAGTAACGCCCAAAAATAGTTTCAATAAATACAATTGGTTATTGAAAAAATGCCTTGAACAATCAACAGAAAAATATGTAGTGAAAAATTAAACCTAGAAACAATTCCTAACGAATATGTGAAATATTTTATTAGATTCCTTGGAAAATTCATCGAGGAATGCCTGGAATTCGTTTCAAGATAACTTCAAATTATGTTAGGTAATATCTTCGCCAAAGTCTTATTTTCAATCGGATTCCTAGATTTATTAAAAAAGTTATCATGACGTAATTTTACGTAAAAGACCGTCTATTAAAAACACAAAAAATATATTCACCAATTTAGCAAGCCAGTTGATTATGATTTTTTTCCCCGTCCATCAGGAAGGAGGGGGGCAACGGCTACACCCATGCTCACGTAGGTTTAAATTAGTCATGGTTAAAATAATTGAACATGACTGGAAACCACCAAGATAATGTTTCGGTTGATGTAAAACAAGTAAATTGAATACGGCTCCGTATTGCCTTAGTTCACTTGAGCCTGACAATTAAATAATAACGACAAAACAAAAGGAATCATGCAGTGGTTATTTTATATGACCTTCTCTGGATCTTGAAGAGAATCTTTAATGATTATCTTAGGTGCTCGAAAGAAAACTGAAGAAATTATTGAAAGAATCACCAGACACATCACTGAAGAAATTTATGAAAAAATCACTAGAATACTTTTTCAGAAGATTTCCAACAAGATTCTTAACACATTTCTGAAGTATCCTTCAAACATTAAATAAATTGCATAGCAGATCGCTGGAGTTATTCTTGGAGGAGCATTTGAAAGAGTCCCTGCAAAACCTTATCAGGCATCCTTAAAAAATCTGAATAAATGTATTCCCAGATAAAAGAATACATGCATGTATTTATGTATTCCCGGATAAAATACCTGAGGAGATCTTTGGAGAAATCCTCAAAATAATTCCAGGATCCAGCATTCTACTCAGGATATTTCTGAAAAATTTATATGAGGGAAGTTTTAAAGTATCTTAAATCTTTGGAGAAAATACTGACAGGATGTTTAAGAAGCTATTTATTATATCTGAGGCGATACGTTGGAAAATAAAAAAATCACATAATGAATCCATCAACAAGTTTTTCTAAGATTTATTTTTTACTGAAACTCCATGGAAGTTTTTTTAGGAAGTTTATCAAGAGGAATTAACTCCTTGGATAATCAATCAGGGAAGTTTCGAACAATCCTTAGATTTGTTATTTTTAGAGATAATCTTTGGCTGTTTAACTGTGAATTGTTTGAAAAAAAATGCCTTGAAAAAAATCTATGAATATTCTATGAAAGTTTTTGCAATTTCTGAGAAGGGAAAAACTTAAGGTGAAGATGAATCGAAGCCAAACTTCAAATTTTCAAGAGCACAAATTTACAGATTCGAACACCTGTTTGAGCTGAAAACCTAATCGATTGGTCACCACCAGCTAGTGACCAATCGATTAAGTGTTCAGCTTAAACGGATGTTTGGTTCTCTGGATTTGTGCTCTTGAAAATTTGTGGTTTGGCTTAGATTCATCTTCACCTTAAACTGAAATCCTGGAAATAAAATATTTTTTAAATTGAACTAAGGATTTTTGTCAAGGATTACAGTTTAATTTGCTTTGATTTTTTTTTTCTGTGTTGGATTCAGCAAGCCATTACAGTCGCCTCTCCACATCTCGATATCGAAGGGACCATCGAGATAGGGAGAGATCGAGACAAATAACACAGATTGAAAAACACTTGGTTGCCAAGAAAGTAATACACAAACAGATGTCATTTTGCGCTCCTAATTTGTTTTGAATCCCAAAACATTGGTCTAGTAACCTTTGATATTGGTCATATTGACATCCGGAGAGAAAATTGAGAACAGAAAATCAACAGAAACACATCGAGATATGGAGATATCGAGATAAGGAGGATATCGAGATATGGAGAGTGAAAATGTATGCAGACTGAAGGGACTTATGAAATCATCGACATAAGGAGAGATATCGAGATGTAGAACATCGAGATGTGGAGAGTCGACTGTAATTTCAAAATCTTGTGAGTTACAGGCGAAGTTAATGTTTTTTTTTAAATACTCGGATACCGATTTTAGCCATTTAGCTGCACAGACTGTCACTTAACACTAGACAACGGATAAGCATGCTCCAGTGGCACAGCCGATTAACATTTCTTACGAAAAGTTTCAATGACTGAAGAGTGAATCGAACCCACACCCCATTGCATGATGCGCTTAAATGCCTGACGACTAACTGCACGACCACAAGGCCCAAGTGCATTTTTGAGGTTGATTTTCTCAATTTTTGTCAATAAAACTGGAAAACTCAATTACGAATAACTTCTCTGAAGACACCTTAAACCGGCGAGAACAGAGAAAACATTTTTTTTTCCTGCTTAATTTTCGATTCGGATTATTGTGCAGTGAACAAACCCCGATAAGATATTCAGTGTTCATACACCATTATCAGGTTTCCGAAGAAACTCTTGGTGATATTCATGCTGTATTTCAAGATTAAAAGATCTTGTTACTAGCGTATTTTATTACTAAACCACCGGCAATATCTTTTACTGCTTCCTTAACAGATAGTTGACAAAGTTCTGTGGATTACATGATCAGGTGAATAGCTGACAATTTTTTTGGGCCTATTTATAGATTTTTACTCCTGGAGGAATCTTCAGTTTATTCATCCTAAACCTTAAAGTTGCTCTGGCACTAAACCGAATAGCGCCTTTCGCTTTTTTACTAGCGCTGCCTTTCCTGTACGCCAAACTTCGTGTCGGAAGTAATGCGCTGTATACTACATCAGATAATCCATACTCCACACTACTTCCGACACTATGTTTAACGTACAGGAAAGGCAGTGCTAGTAAAAAATCGAAAGGCGCTGTTCGGTTAAGTGCCAGAGAGACTATATTTCACTTCAACTTCTCGTCTCCTTCCAGCTTATTGACTGCAATTAAAGTACATTAACGATCAACACTAGTACACTGCTGGGTGATATTTACAATTGTTTATTAATGCGTTTGTGAGGCTGCTCCCAGCCTTTCCATTTATGCATACAAAAAATACAATCATTCGACAATACCAACTGTCAACGAAGGGCACTAAAGAGCCATACCGGGATTTAATTTAATCTAGAATGTGGTTTCGAGTGCGAGTGCAATATAGACAATAAAAAACCAAATCAAAACCGAATAGTTTTACCATATACGATATAGATTGAAAACAAACTAGCTTAAGTGTGCGTGTGATATGAATCTGTCTCAGATAGTGGAAATCCATACGCTCTCATCATTTACTCGTAGTTTATAGCGTTCTCTCCGATTGTTAGACACTGTTTTATAAACTGTAGTTCATATAGATAAATTTTCCTTTGATTTGCCGTTTGCCATTTTCTTACGAAGGTTCAAAACGATTGTTTTCCTAGATAAATGAGTGTGTGTGCGTCAAAGTGTGTTTTTAAAACGACGACCAACGAAAAACGTAGCTGGCCATGACTGGAAGGAACACAGCGGCAACTCTCGGTACCGCTGACGGGCGTTAGCTGTCAAATCATGCCCTCTTAGAATTGCAACCCCAACTAGTTTGTTTACCTTTTTTTGTTTCCCACTATCCACATACGACATATTCGTTCAAATGAGTTGATTTCTCAGTGTTTGCGCTTCATCGTTTTTACCGAGCTTATATTTGTCCGTTTTCATTGTCATATTTGTTCGGTTTTCGCCAACAAACTTTACTCAGTGTTTGCCATATTTTTTTTTCTACAAATAACCCATTTTAGAAGCCTTCTAGTTCGATCGAGCACTCCCATTTATTCCCATAGAAAAACCGCCACCAATTGGACATCCAGAAGCCGCCAGGCCGGATCCGCCAAAAAAGCCGTACCAAATAGTATCTAAAAGTAGTTTTTTTTTTCTTTTTTGTTTCTGCATTTTTAGATTTTATGTGGTCGCTGGGGACTTTACCTGATGGTAAGAAAATTTAAATTTTTACTAACTCTACTTTTTTCCAATTGAATATACCAAAACAACAATAAGAATGTGATTTTGTCTCACTTTTTGAAGTTTGATTTCTCCTTCCGGGACAATTCTCTCCTCGGGCACTTTTTCTAAAACTCTTTTGACTTTCTTATTTAAAAACTGAAAAAAAAAACACTAAATTTCCGATAAGTTTCGTTGCGAAATTGGATGAACTGATTCGAATGTCTTTTGTTTCTCTTTCTGTTTCTGATAACTTTGGAGAACGGATGTTGTGAACGGATTGTGCTATCAGAAAATTTTTAAATTTCTCTTACTATCAATAAACAAAAAAAAAAACGTCAGCGAATAATCGATAGATGTTTGCCCTATGTTCAGCTTACAATAACCCTCTATTACTATCATAGCTCTATCTCTCTCCAACTCTATCCCTCTCTTTCTCCTTCGTTCGTCACTTAGAGCAACTAGTGCGCGCTTACTCCCATTCCCATCAATCGTTTTCTCTCAGTGTAGATAGTTGCTTGACTAATGATTGCTCTCCAGATCAAAACCGAAACGCTATCCTCTCTTGTTTTTGGTAGATTTCCATAAGAATAAAATCGTTCAATGTTCGCTCTACTCACCATTCTTTTCGTTTTCAGTTCTAACCAATATTCGTACCAAATCGTCAATTGTCAAGATAGAAATCAAACTAGATCAAAATACTCTTAATGTTGTCTAATCATTTTTATTTTAGATTTAAGTTCATGATCATTTAGTTCTACTTTCAAAATTTTCATCTGTCATATACTGTACTTGATTATTTAAAGGAGCGAAAGAATGAAAAAAGGAATCATTGATTGGTAGTTTCAAAAACAAGTCACAAAAAGTCCTGTAAGTATGCTAGTGGCTTTAGATGTAGGTCTTTTGAACATAAAATGTCGAAAAACGAAAACCAAAGTAGATTCATGAGAACAAACTGTTCATATAACTTCTTTTTCCAGGGCATGGTTAACTTTCCTAGATAGAATCGAATCGTAAATGAAGGCGAAAACAAACTGAATTTGAGTACTTTTGGAATATCTATAGCGTTCCCGTTGAGTTCTTCACCTTACTGAGATTTCGTAAATTAGTTTGAGTTATAGAATAATCGTACTACCTACTAAAGGATAAGAGTTATAGTCAAGAGTCCGATTAGAAAGAGTAATAGACCCTATCTGAGCATAGTGAGTACGTATTGACTAGAACTCGTAATACTAATGATTTGCGATTGTTTCACAGGTTCTAGAAAAACTGTAGCCGTTCAGTTGTTGGCATTTCGTTAGACGTATCCGAAACTAAGTGACAGCAAATAGTCTTAGTCCAAGTTAAACCAATAAGGCGATAAGAAGTCGACAGCTCGATCGGTACTCCTGAGATGACATCTTCCGCACAATGACAGTTTCGGAGAATAAGATGATTATGGTGGATAAATTTCAATAGATGCCTTCTTATACTATTGGCATATTCATCATTTAGAGAAGTTTAGTTGGTATAATAAGAAATCATTACTTAAACTCTGGCATTGATAATGAGATGAAACGCTAATCGAGCGCTTGAATTTTGACGTTTTTCTATATAGAGCACGAGTGTTCTTCTTTCACTTCGAAGGTGTCAAGAAGGCAAATCGGAAGATTTCTTTTCAAACGTACTCAACTCAAACTTGCTTTGCTCTTGTCCACAGTTGATCAGCAGAAGTTTTCTCGTTTGATTTTGTATGGGGAAAGGCATCTAACTTCAAACTTCGCGTAAATGAAAAGCATTAATTGAAAAAATAGTTGGTAGGCATGAGAGCCATCATCATTAAGTTCAATTGGTACCAAATAGTTTTTTTAAATTAGTTCTCAATTTGGAGAAATAATTTGTTAGATGCGTTTCGCCATACAAATTTTTCATGTTATCTTTCAGCGATATTTCGTGCATAAACACTAGCACATGTGCGTTACTATAAGCGAATCGGGCCATGTATGTAACCCATTGGTTCCCCGTGAGTATTACCTATTTAGGTCATGAATGACTAAAAGAGAAAATTTAGTCGTGGGTAAATCAAAGGTGAGTCGAACAGTGAGACACCTTAAGAATCTATAGCAAACCTAAAAAGAAATATGTGAGTACAATGAGTGTAAATGGGCCCAGATAGCCCTAGTGGTAAACGCGCAGCTATTCAGCAAGACCAAGCTGAGGGTCGTGGGTTTGAATCCCACCGGTCGAGGATATTTTCGGGTTGGAAATTTTCTCGACTTCCCAGGGCATAGAGTATCTTCGTACCTGCCACACGATATACACATGCAAAAATGGTCATTGGCATAGTAAGCTCTCAGTTAATAAATGTGGAAGTGCTCATAAGCTGAGAAGCTTGCTCTGTCCCAGTGGGGACGTAACTCCAGAAAGAAGAAGAATGAGTGTAAATTAGGCGTAAGTCATAAATAAGTTGCGAATGATTATCTGATTATTTTAAAGGATACTGAGAATGAGTAAAGAATAAATCAAGAGTAAAGGCTGATTTGCTGTTGATAAGGTATCACGCAAGAAACTTTCCGTCGATTCCTTCCAGAAATTTTCTACAGCGAGTCTCGTGTGAATTGACATTTCTTTTAAACTGTGTACTGCGATCGGAAGAAAGCGGTTTCTTGGACAATTCCTTTCCGGAATATTCCACTCAACAAGATAGGCATAGAAATTACTTTTCAGTGGCAAACCGGGCTTAGGTCCAAGGATTGATAACATAATGATCAGAAATTTTGTTATCTGGTTATCATCATTTGATAACTGATTTTGTTATCATCTTGGCTGAATTAACAGCCAACATAACAAAAATGAGAACAAAAGTTTGTTCGTCGAATAACAAAGTAATCATAAATTTTGTAATCAAGAAGTTCAGGTTGATAACTAAATGCGTATAATATGGTTTTTTTTTGTTTTAATAATGGTCATAAATCACGGAATTGTTTTGGCTTAAACTTATACTCCAAACAACTTTACAAAAATTTGTATGATAAAGAATCTACATTGTTTATTGTTACACGCTTAATAAAAATGTTATGGAAAAGATGAGTGATAACATATTTTGTTATCAACCTGTTATCAAACATATCTGTTACGAATACAATGATAACAAATTTTGTTATCATTTAGTTATCATTGATAATAGAATATCAAAATAATAACAGCGATAATAAAAGTTGTTATCAATTTGATATCATCCAGTTAATCGCCTTTGCTCGGGTAGCCCGTCATTCATTTTGGCAACAATGATAACTTTTCAGCTTGCATTTCAAAGTGATAAAACTCAGCTTTGATAGGTTATATTGAGGATTTTGCCCTCTAATAGACTCACACCTAAATAATTTTGTCACACCAAAATATTCTTCCACCATGTTTGCCATATATTGGATGGTGTCGTGGCTAACAAAACCAACAAGTAACGCACATGTAACGCATTATGTTGGATTGTACATTGAATGCAAGGTGCGTGCTTCTATGAAAGTGCCATATAAACTGACGTGTGAGTATTTATTTTTCCACGTTGAAAATGTGCACTAGAATCTGTTCCTAAAGGTGAAACATCTCAGAATCCAAAGATGAACGTCATAATGGCCGACTTGTGACCCTACTCGCGTTTTCAAAGGCACAAAACTGGAGAAATAATAGGCAAACTTTCTTGATCTTCTTATTTTAAGCTTTCTACTAGTGCGCAAAGCCAAAATAAAAAGCGCACTGTTGTCGGATGCTTTCTTCGAGACATTTGTGCCTTTGAAGTGCTAGTGCAATCTTTGAAGGTGATTCCAAACTAAACGAACAATATCGACTTGAAAAAGTATCACTGTACGCGCCAACATGCAGCTGTGTCAGTGCAAAACCAACTGATTTTCTTTGATTAGAAATCGTGAGATGAATTAGTAACAATCATCAAAGACGCGTACAAATTTCAATGACGGCCTACTTCGCCTTAAAGCCTGATTCGCTGCTTTTAAGTAATTTCTTGGTCTATCTTGATCTAGGGCAGGACGTGACAGCCCAATAAGGACTGTCCTGTTGTTTTCAAGGTGATAACCTTGACGATACAAAAGCCACTGCTAACAGTATCCTTTCTAAGCAAATCAATTGAACAAATTCAAACATCATGGCTCATAATTAAGTTGTTTCTTGCATACTTCATTCGTTTAGTGCGGTACTGCTCGCTTTTTTATAATTAGGTTAATTTTCAAAACCGACTATATTTTCAGGGAAAATTTACGTAATTTGTATTACACTGCTCCCAATTTAGTATTTTTGATTTATTTTAGTTTTGTAGGAGCACAAACTGTAAACCTAACATCGGAAAAAATATTGGTTTGTAACAAAAAGATATCATAACAATTTTCCAAATTTTTGATAAAAGCTCTACTTTACGAACTAACAACTTAGCTGGGCTAGCAACATAGGGCCCCAAATCAACGATGTGAAAGCCAAAACGACCAATGAAAACTGGTCTTTTTAGACAGGCAATTGGTTTCGTTTTTGTAATTTGACCTGACCTGACGTCATGTCTTAGATCTTGATGAATGGTAAATTCCTGAAAGGAATGGGGCTCTGCACAAAAATCAGTCTCACTCTTTCACACCTTCATAAAATTAGTAAACAACAAGGCCAGTAAACGTCAAAACCTCATACAAAATCAAAACAGTGCAGTTCGAACGGGAGTCGCTGTAGAACAGCTGCTCAGCAGCAAATCAGGCTTAAGTCTAGAATGGATCGAGAATTGAACCGAGAGTTAAATGTACGTGTTGAAGGTGACTCACAAGCGATTTAAGAGGCGATCGAGAATATTGGACCTATTTCGAAAATAATGTGTTGTTGTTTGAAACTGTTTGTAGAATTCATGTAGTCCGAAATGCACAATACAATCAAATCAGTGTTTATATGAGCTTTCAACTCCAATAATAACGACGAATTGTAAATTGAAATCAAGTTCATTTTCAGAACATCATAATGAGTAATTTGTATGGTGGTCTTAGAAGAATATATCAAGCAGAAAAATACTAGAAAGTTTTGAAAATGTGTATTCTATGGACAGAAGTCAATAACTTTGATTTCTTATCAGTGAACCAAAAACAAAAGCATTTAAGTTGAAAATAACTCCCAATCTGTTTTTCGGCATTATTGGTAGATAATGTTTATTTACGTAATAGTAAGAGTTTATTACCAAATTGTATGTTTAAAACATTTTTTAAAAGTCAATTTCAGAGAAAAGTCTACATATATATAGACCTATCAAAGCTGCCTGATCTATCTTGCAAAAACTCAGGTTCGCTACTTTTTATTTACTTTTATAATTTAATAATCTTTTTCAATATATTAAAACATATGAAAACGTTTGTGGAACATTTCGCATAAGGACGTTAGGTACAATGTGCATTTGGCAAAATGTTAATTGTATAACTTCTTCAGAATAAACCTATTAATGTATGAAACTGCTTTATGCGAAACGTCACCCCTAATGAAAACAAGAAGTAATTCCAGACCCTTCATGAAAAATCTCACAATATTTGTTTAGTTTAGTTTCTCAGTATATGTTAATCTCTATGTATTAACATTTAGCATAAGAGCGGTTCCACAGAAAATTACGACTTTTTTCCCAAATTTCATTTTTATATTTTTTGATTTGGATGAAATTTTGCACATGCTTTCTTTATGCCCAAAAATGCCTTTTTGCATCATCGGCTCGCCACTTTGATTCTAGCCTTACTTTTGAGAAGGGCCTAAGAAAAAAATCCTTGATAATTTTCAAAAATTATAACTTTGAAACGGTTTGTCCGATCAGTTTGGTGTCTTCCGCAAAGTTTTAGGTTATTGTTGGGACTATCTGGAAAAAAAATTTACACTGTAAAATTTTTTTTTTTTTTTATATATCAAAAATAAAGCTTAGAAATCAATTTACTCAAAAATCGTATTTGTGATTTTTTTTTTTATTTTTTTATATGTTGAAGTAGACAAAAAAGTCTTTTGCACAGTGGGTCAAGATGGAGAAATCATGGACAAAAAAGTTATGATTTTTTGAAAAATGGTGAATTTTTGAAAATGGTCATAATAAACTTTTTAAACATTTTTAAACTCGGTTTTATGAAAGTACGCAAAATTAACAACAAAAAAGGTATACGGAAAAATCAGGCTAACTTTTACCGTTTTAAACATACAGCGATTTCAATACAACATTATGATATAATTTTCAATTTTCGGTCATTATAATATAACTTAGAAACGGTTTGTCCGATAAGTTTGGAGTCTTCCGCAAAGTTTTAGGTTATTGTTGGGACTATCTGGAAAAAAATATACAATGTAAAAAAATATGTTGTAATTTTTTATATATCGAAAATAAAGCTTAAATATCAATTTTCTCAAAAATCCTATTTTTGATTTTTTTTTATTTTTTTATATGTTAAAGTAGACAAAAATTAAGTCTTTGGCAGATGGAGAAATCATGGACAAAAAAGTTATGATTTTTTATAAAAGGTTGATTTTTCAAAATGGTCTTAATAAAATTTTTGAATGCTTTTCGACCCGATTTTATGAAAGTACGCCAAATTTACAACAAAAAAGGTATATGTGAAAATTTTGCTAATTGCTACCGAAACATTTGAAAAGTTTATTATGACCATTTTCAACAAATTCACCTTTTTTTTTAAATCATAACTTTTTTGTCCATGATTTCTCCATCTTGACCCACTGTTCAAAAGACTTCATTTTTTGTCTATTTCAACATAAAAAAAATAAAAAAAAATCAAAAATACGATTTTTGAGAAAATTGATTTTCAAGCTTTATTTTCGATACATAAAAAATTACAACATTTTTTTACAGTGTATATTTTTTTTTCAGATAGTCCCAACAATAACCTAAAACTTTGCGGAAGACACCAAACTGATCGAACAAACCGTTTCTAAGTTATATTATAATGACCGAAAATTGAAAATTATATCATAATTTTGTATTAAAATCGCTGTATCTTTAAAACGGTAAAAGTTAGCCTGATTTTTCCCAAAACCTTTTTTGTTGTAAATTTTGCGTACTTTTATAAAATCGAGTTTAAAAATATTTAAAAAGTTTACTATTACCATTTTCAAAAATCACCTTTTTTTCATAAAATCATAACTTTTTTGTCCATGATTTCTCCATTTTGACCCACTGTGCAAAAGACTCCATTTTTTGTCTACTTTAAAATATAAAACAAGATAACGATTTTTGTGAAAATGGATTTTAAGCTTTATTTTCGAAATAAAAAAAAAATTTTACTGTGTGTATTTTTTCCAGATAGTTCCAACAATAACCTAAAACTTTGCGGAAGACACCAAACCGATCAGACAAATAGTTTCTGAGTTTTAATTTTTTGAAAATAGTTAAGGCTTTTTTTCTTAGGTCCTTCTTAAAAGTAACGCTAGGGTACAAATGGCGAACCGATGATGCAAATAGACATTTTTGGGTATAAAGAAAGCATATGCCAAATTTCAGCCAAATCAAATAATACAAAAGTAAACCGACATTCGAACTCAAATGGAACCGCTCATAAGTTAATATTTTTCTATTAAAATAAAAAAGAGAGTTAATTTGTCGATAAAAAGTTCAGAATGATCCGGTTGTCAGTCGAGAATGAAGAAAGAGTCATCCGAAATTGAGTGAAATATGAGCGATGAAAGATCGTTGACAAATGGACAGTGAGTGAGTTTTTTTGTTAACACATTTATTTAGTTCATACTACATTTAAAGACAATTACAACAGAAAACAAAGTCAAGTGCTTCTATTGTAAAACAACTGTTGACATCTAAAACAAGGTTGACATAAACAATACACATTTTTAGAGCCTTGTTTCTGGAAGTGAGATTACAATGAGTAGAGGATGAGTTGATAATGGTAATGTAGAGAAGTCCTTTCTTAAAGGCTTGTTTTTTTATCGACGAGACTTTCAAGAAATGCAGAGGAGATTTAATTTCATTACATTCATTGAAAAAGTTCTGAAAAACTCAAATTAATTTTGACCAGGTTCCAATCCAGAATACAATAGAATCACTTCTTCTTCTTTCTGGAGTTACGTTCCAACTGGGACAAAGCCTGCTTCTCAGCTTAGTGTTCTTATGAGCACTTCCACAGTTATTAACTGAGAGCTTTCTTTGCCGATTGACCATTTTTGCATGTGTATATCGTGTGACAGGTACGAAGATACTCTATGCCGTGGAAATCGAGAAAATTTTTTCTATGAGAAGATCCTCGACCAGCGGGATTCGAACCCACGACCCTCAGCATGGTCATGCTGAATAGCTGCGCGTTTACCGCTACGGCTATCTGGCCCCCCATAGAATCACTTACTATAGCCATTGATCACGACCCGAGGTGGAACAAATAACTCGTCGATAACTTATGCATACCATATTTTGGTATCATACCAGACTTAGGTATTGTTCAGTTATCAATACCTCATTTTGGTATTATAATGGTATTTGAAAAAAATGTTTAAAACAATTAAAAATACTTCATTTTGGTATTCGACAGCTATTGAGGACTGCTGGAGGTATTGAACTAGTATTGAAAAATTTCACTTTTATATGAAATTCCATCAAGTATTATTTAGGTATTACAATACCTGATCTAAGTATCAGCTTGTTATTTGTAGAATATGCAGAAGGTATTATTTGAGGTATTTTACCTCTTATGCGGGGCTCATTCATACCTCATTCAGGTTGTAAGTATTGGAAATTATCTGGTATGGAATACCTCAATTTGGTATTCAGTAGTTATTTTCTTCTGCTCGGGGAGCAATGCAAAACTACGCACTTGAAAGCAGCCCAACTCACAAGTCAATGGAAAACATTTAATCAAGTATGAAATGACAAAAAGTCGGGAGAAGAACAGTCTGAATGACAGAAGGTCGAAAATGACTTCGAAGGAAATTATGTCTTCTATGGAAAAACAGTTTTCTTATCTAATGTTTCCACTTTGTAAGAATTTATTTTTTAAGGCACTCTGTGCTCGTGGCCACTACTGTGCCGGAATCAGTTGATCTATAGCTCCTTTACCGATACAGATCTATTTTCAACTTATCTATATTTACATCTACTTTCACTCTCTCCTACTCTTTTACTCGCACACCGAGCAGGTAGGAGAGAGCTCTGTTAGTGAGGCTAGCTGCCTGCGAAGAGGGTCAGTTTGTCTCAGTCACCATCTGATACTGACGGAGGATGGATGTGCTCCCCAAAGCACGGTCCTCCGTGAGGCGTCTTCTGGTGGATGGACGGGTTTTTTTTGTGGAGGGACTTGGAATCGAACCCATGACCTTCCGCTTATGAAGCGAAAGCGTAACCTCAAGGCTACAGACCCCCCTTTGTAAGTAGTTTATCGAATATTCATCTTGATAATAGCTTCGCGAAATGAAACACTTCTTCGAGAATTTAAGCATCTGCTTTTTGGCAAAAAATATACTTATCCTGCATAAGTTTTATCAGGAATTGTTGGAATCTTGTAAACACAATCGGTTTAAATTTGTTTTATTTCTATCAAAATTTCTATCCACGATCCTACGAGTAAAACTACAAATTATTAGAAAACAAAATCAGAAATTCTTCAAAGGGTCTTTCCACACATTTTTCTTAAAATATCTCTTCGAAGTTTCTAATAAATTTTCGGAATCTTTTAGTAGTTTCTGGAGGAATGCATAGATAAGTCCCATAAAAATATAAGTAGAAATATAAGAAGAGCATTGATTTTCTGTAGAAGCATCTTTCGGTGTACATATTGAGAAATTCTACATATTCTTAACGGAAAAAGAACTGGAGCAATTTTAGATGAAACTCTTACAGATTTCCTTGATAATTTTCCAAAGAATTGTTCAATATTTCTCTTCTATTCTGCAGTTAATTATCATAATAGCTCAGGCTAATCTCCGGCTTGGGGAACCTTAGTTGCCTATATAAAGTTTCTCTGGTTATCATTTTGTTTCTAGTCAATTTATCAAAAAAGAAAATGATCAAACGTGAGAAAAATTATGTGGCCTGTGGACCATGGAAACAAAACAATCTCTTAAGAAATCAACTTTGAATGTTTATCATAACCAGATATGTCTACTTTCGCAAATGGACCCGTTTTCGGCAATTTATCAAAAAATATACCACTTTAAGGCGAAATGGGCTGTCATTTAAATGTATGCGCATCGTTGATGATTGTTGCTAATTCGTCTCAAGATTTCGATTTAAAGAAAATCTGTTGGGTTTGCACTGGCATAGATGAAAAGTTATCAGCAATCTTGCTGCATGTAAGTGAATATAATTATACTTCCCCGGATCAATATCAGATATAAAGACTGAGTTTTATCACTTGGAAATTGCGAGCAGCAAAGTTAAGCAAAACGAATGACGGGCTACTTATCCTCAACAGTATCCGAGTTAAGTTCACTTTTCCATTGATTTTTGAGAAGTTAATAAATGTTTAATGCTTGTTACATTTTCATACACCATTTAGGGAGTTGAATGGCGTCGGACGCATTGAGATTCGTTGGAAATCTTCAGAAATATGACCATTTCCGTTAAACTGGTTCCGGAAAACATGGTCAGTCAAGTTTGTATTTCCAATCTTGTAAATATTATCCGGAGCTATATCCAAGTAGGCATTAACCTTCAAAAAATGTTTCCAGCAGCATATTCAGAACCATTCGATGCGCTGACCACTATATAGTAGGTTCCAGGTGCCCTGGGGGAAGTGGCCATTAGGAACATATCTGGAACAATGCGTCCGGTGGCATTCAACTCCCTGTTAGTTCTAGTTTCTAGGAAAATTGTAAACATCTATCCAACTTTACACCGCACAAAAATACAAGCGACAGAAAAAATGACATTTGTACATGACCTCGGAAAATCCGGAACATCTCCGGTGTCAAGTGGCCAATATGCATGGCCAAGCAAGTTTCTTAAACTAGTTCGAATATGCCTTCGACTGCTTTTGGATGCATCGAATTCATCCATTTTTCATAAAGTTATAAGCATTTTAATTTAGGCAAAATTTTACCTATCTCAATCATTTTGCCTATCCCCTGTATCTTGCGTGAAGGCAAACATTGAAAGCTTGTTGTAGGAACATCAATCATCAATCAAACTCCTTCTAACAGCTGCGAGTAAGTGCTGGAGGTAAAATGCAAGACTTGCACTCCGAAAATGATCGTTCAAATCTGAGTCGAGCCGAACCGTTTATTTTAACTTTTTTATTTTCAAACCATAACATGCAACATTGAATTCACGAACTGTTCCTTTGATACTGTCAAGATTGAAATCCAAGAGCAGATTTACTGATACCAACTTACTGACTTTTTACCGTCTGGAATAGAAAGAACTGAGTCGTCGCTCGGTGGTCAGTGTAAGAAACTGAATGTTCGTAAAGTTGTTGTAAGTACTTTTTGCTGCTGGTGCCAACGATGTATACAGTTATTACCCAATGAGAGTATATACCGAGGTGAGGAAGACGACATTTGGTGTGAGTGATAACCGTGTACGGTGGAAAATATATCACAACTACATGCAAGCGAGCACCCATAAGAAGCCGTGTAAATTAGTGACGTATTAGATATTTGTTTACGTTTTTTCTTGTTACTAATACATAGCCTTTGCTTCTTCTTCCACACCTTAGTATATATTATCATTGGTTATTAACCTATTGATGAAACATGACATATATTCATCATCCAATAAAAACGTGACTGAATAGGGTTCTATGTTTGTTTTACAATGAAAACCCGTTTTTGTATTTGGAGAACAACATCAGTTCCATAATGCCCTATGGCTTCTGAGACAGCTAAATAAACAAGATAAATAAATAGTATCTGGAACAATACGGGTGATAGATAACTGATTGCAAATCTAGTGAATGAATGCAGTTGTTATATATAATTTGATGAAAATAGCAGCTCTACATGAGTATATTAAGATAGATAAATGAACAGCCCATTGTGATGAATCAGGAAACATTTTAGGAATTAACGTTTAATTTGAAGATTAATGGATGAGAAATTATAGATATACATATACAAAAAATGTGTCATGGTTAGATCCAAATATTTTTACAGTATAAATCAGTACATAATCCAATATTTTGTAAAAGTTAAAAATGCCCTGCTTACTCTTTTTGCATTTATATCAAAAATCTATTTGTAAACCAGATAACTATTTGTATAACCAGGACATATTAGACGCTTTAAACTATAACATATCTTGTTACAACTTAGGCATACATGAAACGTAACGGTCAGATGATTCCTCTTCTCAATCTCTCGATTTTTTTTTTCATCACACGTACACAACCACATCAATCCTTCGGCGCAACTAACTCCCGTTTCTCTTTCTCTCTCTCTCTTTCTTCTCGTTTCTCCCTAATACAGGTTTCCCCGCCGCCGCATACGCTGCGTACGCAGCCGGTCGTGGCTTCTCCGGCTATCCGAGCTTCGGACTACCGTACCCCACAGGTAACCTAAATCTGGCCGCACTGCACGCCCACCTGGCGGCGGCGGCTGCAACCGCTTCCGCCGGTGGACCTCACCACCACCACCATGCTCACTCCTCCTCCTCCGGGAATAACACTACGTCCTCAACGACGGCGGCGGCTGCAGCTGTAGCAGCCGCCGCTGCTTCCCACCATCACCATCCGGCGTCGGCTGCGGCTGCGGCAGCTGCTGCAGCCGCCGCCGCCCTCCATCACCACCACCATCATCCTTTGTTGTCCTCGTGTCATCCCCTGCACCACCACCATCACCATCACCATCCGTTTGAACACTTGGGATTGTTTGCGCACCACACCCCAGGCGGTGGACACTTGTGAAATGGAGAGAAGAAACGTGGGGGCGGCGGCGATGGCGGCCGGGATGGGAGCAAGAAGGAAGCCGCCGTTGCCGTCGGAGCTGTCGAACGAAAGAACGAATCGAAGCAATGATATGAGGGGCAGCTGGTGGCAAGCGGGCTGCTTCCACTGGCCGAGGGGGGGCCTTGGGGTTGTTGCGGTGATGATTCTGATGATTGTTGCTACTGTTTAACCTGTTGCGAAGATTGTTGTTTTCCCCGTTGAGGGGAAAGGGTTTTGATACGAAATGAGATGTTTTTCATGGAAAGTTGCTTATGAATTTAAACGCATTCCTTCCGCGATAAATACCAACCTTTTTAATAAGAATTTGGTGTATGTTAAGGATGTTTAGGATTAAGATATTTGCAATTCGGATACAAATAAGTGACAACAAGCTTTAAGTCGTGTCAAATTGGTTATTTTTAATGGAATTGGTGAAATCACTTATAACATGCACTTCGACCTTCTTACTTATGACCGTTCCTTATGCGACAGTTCGTTTTACGACCACTTTCTTTCGCCAGAAATCTGGCAATAAATGATACATTTCTTTATTGTAAGCTGGTAACACTGTTCTATTACCTTCTATTTATGAAACAAAACTTGATAAAAACATGATTGTACAATTTAATGATGATGGCGCTGATAATAGCTACTAATCAGTTTTGCTGGAAACATTAATAAAAACACAGTTAGCAACATTGTTCATACAGGTAGGGTTATCTGCTATCAAATGCTTATATTCTTAACATGAAAATTTGGACTACATTATCCAATGTATCATTTCTGCTTTGCCGAGCATTCTATTTTCTATCTGTCTGAATGTTTCAAATTTAAGCTTTAACACTTCAGTCGTCGTGCTGTTGTATTTTGTAAAAAACACCTCGCTTTTCGTTCTCAGCAGCAGCGTGGTAGTTCTGACGGTGGCAAACCGCGCGACGACTGAAAGGTTAAGTATGTTGAACATTCAATATCATTGTCTTCAAAATCTGATGATATTTGAATGTTACAACTTTATAATGATAACATATAATGGGTTATTTTGATCACAATCGATCAGTGTTGCCATCTTTAATAAAAATTTGAAAAGTTTAATGATCATTAGTTTTCAAATTAAGCTTAGTTTTCCGAATGTAACGGTTGTAACAAGAGTTCGGAGTGTATGTTGCAAATTGTGGAAAGGGTATTCCTGCCAACACTGTAAAAGCATCCTAAAGTCAAAATGTGTTGCCAGTTCTTTCCGCAATTAATAATTATTTCCGCCCACGCAAAACAACGAGAAAAAAATGTGAGAACGAAATCCTTCTTAGCTGTTTAGAGTGTGAAAATGACCCTAATTTTAGCGACAAACGGATGATTAGCATCTCATTCACTAGGATTAGCAGAGCACGTGTTCCACATGCTACGGGCCATGGCCATGAAGCGAGACAGGACGCGTGATTTGAGAACAGTACTAACAGTTAGACAGAGTGTAATCGAAGCAACATCTAGGCATCATTCTACACAATTGCACGAGCTGCAGCCCACGTAAGGTTGTACTTTCAGTACAGCATTTTGTAGTTACAGCTGGTGGCTGTGAATGGTGATTGAGGCAAATTTCATATATATAGCACAGTTGTAGCATACTTATCGAATGCAGTTACAGACACGTAATTAAACACTAGCGCACCGGAATTTTAATCTTTGTCAATTGACTATTACATATTAGCTTAACGAGAAACAGCAATACCCCACTAGAGTAAATGAGGTCGGTTGACAGAACATCGAATGGCGAAATGTTGAGCGCCTGAACGTCGAATGCCAAAACACCGAATGCAAAAACGTCAGAAAGACAATACATCGAAATGATAGAATTGAAAGAAAAGGAAAACTGAGAGAAATTGAAAGGAAAATAATGATTCTCTCTCTCTCGTAAGAATTATTAATTCTCTGTGTTCCAAACATTATGCAAAGAAAATTAACCGCTTTCGATGTTTTGTCTTTTTGACGTTTTTTTGTTGTTGTTTTAGCATTTGACGTTTTGCCTTCCGATGTTTTATCATTCGACGTTTTGTGCTTCGACAAATTGTCCCTAAACCAGTAAATGAGCATATGTGTATCGATCCGCTTAGAACATTAGGAGGCATGTATACTCGCCGATTTGGAAATGTTGAAGCCTCAGTAATCTCAATCTACTTAGCAGTACGTACGCACACACATACAAACAAACATACAGACACAGAAGCAGTTATCTAGTTTGCTATTCCGAGCAGCCTTCCGGTTGGTGTTTACCGGACTACTTAATCTAGCTGAAAATTGTATAATTATCTCATTGTTGGCTTTCTCGACTGGTGGCGGTGATTCGAATTATACTGCTGCTGCTGATGCTGTTGCGACTCCGATTAGCTCCTTATTTCGGTTGTGGTCGTCGTCGATAGAGGTGGAGAAATGCAATCGTCGCCGTGGATATTGATTTGCGTCGACCGTATTCGAATCAAATGAGGCACGTGATTGAAATTATTTTGAGCTATTTGATTCGCATTGGAAGTGATTGGGGTTGATTGAGGCTAAGAGGTTTGTCTTAGTTCTAGATATAGATATTGATTGCAAAGCCAAAGATAAATACTATCAGAAACTTTCAAAGAGATTGAAAATTCAATGAAGTTCAACTGTTTTTTCTTTTTCTGATCGGGATTCTATTTGTAATCAGAGACCTTCGACAAAATTTTGAAGGACTTCGTAGGGTTTTCTTAAAATTATTGATTCTGATTTTACTTCATGTTGCATTTGAATTCTATAATATTTAATGAGATTGGAAGAGTCTTCCTGAGGATGTCCAAGGATTCCATACTCTTGCTACTGATTCGTGGTAAGATTATAATTATCGCTACTCTCGGATGGCTTTCTCAGTCCGGTAGTTAAAAAAACGATGTTTTTATACGTTCCCGACGTTTCGGCTGATGAGTTTTAGCATTTTTCAAGGGGCGTAAGGTCTATCGTCTCCTGTTATAAAAAAACAAATGGCATCTGATTGGTGACGAAGAGCACTCAATCATGACTGCGTTTGAGATTTTAGGATTTTCTATATATCATATATCACCACATTGCAGTGTACTATAAGAAACGTAAAAAACATCGTTTTTTGACTACCAGACTGCGAAAGCCATCCGAAAATAGCATACAGTCAAAATCGCCATTACCCAATTATAATTATCTGTGGTACTCCGATAGCATAGTTGTCGGATTCCGATGATGGTCCTGGAGGCTTCTTCACGGTTTGGAAAAGTCCCTACCAAATCAAAAACCCCATCGTTATGATCTCAGGAGCCAATAATTTCAACAAAGGAACCAAAATCTCTACAAAAAGCTCGTAAAGCTATAATACTTAAAAAATAGCTGAAAAATATAATACAAGTTGAAATTCTACACTGCTTTAATTTTATATTGATTAGGAAAAATTAAAACTACTAGGAAATAATTCCAGGTGGCAAGCTTAGAGAAAGCCTATGAATTGAATTAATAATATCGGTCTAATTTTGTGTCATCTTTGATCATTGTACAACTAGTTATGGAGATGTTGCGAAGTTTCTTGGGAGACCTCTAATTTCCATATAAAACCACTAAGACCATCATTTTGTGTTCAGTCAATATATAAAAAACCATACATCTTGGGCTATTCTACGTCAGGAGATATCGGGAGAAGTTCTTCAAAGTATCACAGCAGGCATTTTTGAAGGAATCTCAGGAGAAATAACTGTTTGACATCCTGAATGAGTTCTTGGAGAAAAATGTGGAAAACTTCTTGACCAAATACCTTCTGAAATAACTGGATGAATTTATGGAGGAACTCCTGGAGGAAGCCTATAATAAATATCAAAGGAAACATTTAAAACAATTCTTCAACTTCGATGCAGAATCTCTGAAGGAATTCACAAAAGAATTTGTACACAAAATCTTGAGGAAATTTTTGGAGGTAATCTCAGACAGAATACCAGTAGTCATCAATGGAACTGGATTTACTGGAACAACTGGATTTACTGGAACTATGTCTGTAAGAATCTTTGCAAAATTTTGTTGATCCCTGCAGAAATCTAAGAAGGAATTTTCGGAAAGATTTATGGAAGAATCTTAAGAGGAATTCCCAGGGAGGTCTTTGGTAAAATCATGAAGGATTCGAGGAGAAATTTATTGAAACATCCCCGGAGGATATATTGAAGGAATCTTAAGACGAACTCCAAGAGTAATTAAAAAAGAAAACTCTGGCGGTTCGGAGGAGAAACAGTATGAAAAATTTGGAAAAAAAACCTCTGACAAAAGTTCTGAGGGAATGCAAAGAGGAATCCCTGGAAGGGTTACGAACAAAATATTTATTAAATTACTGAATCAATTCCTAGAAAAAATCCTCGAGGGATACGTGGTACATTTTTTTAATGAATCGCCGAAGTAATTCCTCAAAGATGCTTTGGAAGAATCTCTTGAGAAAACACTTGAAAAAAAACGGGAACGTTTCCTGGAGAAATTTCATGAATTATTTATAAAGGTTTTACTGATGTAATTTCTGGAGGAACCATAAGAATTCCTGAAAAAAACCACGAGGAAGATCCCTGAAAAAATAATGAAGGATCCTAGGAGAAGTTTTTTGAAGAATTCCTGGCAGAAATCCAAAACAAACCTCTGGCAAAATATTTTAAGGAATTCCTGAAACAGTTTCTAGAAAAAATCTTGATGGAATCTTTGAAAGCATGCCTGTATTTCAGCAGTTTTCGATGGAGGAATTTTCGGTGAAGCCAAAGAAAAATCCCTAGAAGTATTACTGGAGGAATTTATTAAGGAATTCATGGAAGAATTAATTGAATCCGTTCAGGAACTGTCGTATTACTGGAACAATGTCTGTATGAATTTCTGGGAAAATTTTATTGAAATATCCCTGAAGGAATCTTAGGATGAATTTTTGGTAGGATACCTTTAGTCTCTGGTAAAATCATGTAGGATTCTAGGAAAAATTTCTTGAAGAATCCCTGAAAAATATTTTGCTTTGACTCTGACGGGTCGAAGGAAAAACAGCCTGGAGAACTTCAAAATGTACCTCTGACAAGTATCCTGTAGAAATACATAGAGGAGTCCTTGGGATAGTTTCGGACAAATTCTTAATGAATTTTCAGGCACAATTCCTTGGAAAAATCGAGAGATACGTGGAACAATTTTTGAAATAATCAATGGATTAATTTCTAAAGAATCTCTGGAGAAAACTTTGGAAGAAAATCTGGAAGAATCCCTGGAACATGGCCTAGAGAAATTTCATGAATTATTCATGAAGATAATATTGATGAAATTTCTGGAAGAATCAAGAAGAATTTCGAGGTAGATCCCAGAAAAAATCCTGAAACATCTTAGAAGAAGTTTCTTGAAGAATTCCAAAATGAATCTCTGACAAAATATTTGAAGAAATTCCTGAAAGAATTTCTAGATATAATCTTGCTGGTATCCCTGCCGCTAATCTCAGGCAGAATACCAACAGTCACCAAAGAATTTTATATGGCAGCCCATGAGGAATCCCTAGAAGTATTACTGGAGGAACTAATGAAGGAACCTCTCGAGGAGTTTTTACAATCCCTGAAGGTATTTTCGTGTTACTGGAACAATGTCTGTAAGAATCTCTTGGAAAATTTTGTTCAAGTATCCCAAATGGAATCTCAGGAGGAATTTTTGGAGAAATCCTGGAAAGATCCCAGGTGAAATCGTGGAGGATTCTAGGAAAATTTCTTGAACAATCCCTGGAGGATATTTTGATTACATTACAAGATGAATTCCTGGTTAAATCAAAAGAGAATAATGTAGAAGATCAAAGACGAAATAGCTCGATAAATTTCTTAATGAACTTCTGACAAATATCTTGAAGGAATACATAGAGGAATCCTTGGAAAAGGTTCGGACAAATTCCGTAGAAATGTAAGAATTGTAGAAATTCCTCGAGAGATACGTGGAACAATTTTTCAATTAATCACTGGTGTAATTTCTGAAGGAATCATAAAAGGAATTTAGAGTGAGATCTCTGAACAAAAAATCCTGAAGCATCCTAGAAGCATATTATTGAAGAATTCGTGACAGAATTCAAAAGGAACCTCTGACAAAATATCTGAAGGAATTCCTGAAAGAATTTCTAGAAAATATCTTGATGGAATCCCTGCCGCAAATCTCAGGCAGAATACTATCAGTCACCAATGGAGGAATTTGAAGTGGAGGCCCATGAGAAATCCCTAGGAGTATTACTAGTGAAATCTATGGAGAGACCCCTTGAAGAATTCTTGGAATCCTTGCATAAATTTTCGTATTACTGAAAAAATATCTGTATGAATCTCTAGGGAAATTTTGTTGAAGTATCCCTGAAGGAATCTCAGGATGAATTTTTGGAAGGATCCTTGGTAAAATCATGAAGGGTTCAAATATAATTTTTTTGAAAAATCCCTGGAGGATATTTTTAAAGAACCTCAAGATGTATTCCAATAAAAATCAAAAGAAAAAAACTGTGGTCGATCGAAGGAAAAACATCCTGAAGAACTTCTAACTGTACCTCTGACAAATATCCTGAAGGAATACCTGGAGAAATCCTTGAAAGAGTTTCGGACAATTTCTTAATGAATTTACTGACACAATTCCTAGAAAATTTTTTCGAGGCATACATGGACCAATTTTTCAATAAATCACTGGGGTAACTCCTGAAGGAATCTCTGGAGAAATCTCTGGAAGAAAGCCTTCAAGAATCCCTAAACATTGAGAAATTACATGAATTATTCATGCAGGTAAATCAGGTGAAATTTTTGGAGGAATCACAAGATGAATATCCTTGAAAAATCTCGGGTCCTAGGAGAAGTTTCTTCAAGAATTCCTGGCATAATTCCAAAAGTAACAATCTCTGAGAAAGTTTTACTAAAGTATTCCTGATGGAATTTCAGGAGCAATCTTTGGGAGGATTCCTGGAGGAATCCCAAGAGGAATTTTAAGGAAGATTCCTGGTGAAATCTTTAAGGATTCTAAAAGAAATTTCTTGAAAATCCGCGGAAGATATTTTTTAAGAAAACTCAAGATGAATTCCAAGAAAAATCAGAGGGGAAAATTCTGGCGGATCATAGGAGAAACAGTCTGAAGAGCTTCTCAATGAACCTCTGACAAATATCCTGACAGAATACTTAGTGGAATCCTTGGAAGAGTTTTGGACAAATTCTTGATGAAATTACTGAAAAAAAATCCTTGAAAAGTTCCTCGTGGTATACGTGGTACAATTTTTGAATTGATCACTGGAGTTTATCAAAAAATCTTTCGAGGAAACTCTGGAAGAAAATCTTTAAGGTACTCTGTTAAAATTCCAGAAAGAATCTCAAGAGAAATTACTATGGAGATCCCTGACAAATCCTGAAGGGTCGTAGGGTAAATTTCTTGAAGAATTCCTGCAGAATTTTTTGAAGGATTCCAAGAGGACTTCTAAGCAAAAACGGAGAATAAAATTCTGGTGGACCATAGAAGAAAAATATTTAAAAATTTCTTTAAAAATCTTCATAAAGGAATCTCTGATGTAGAAGTTTGAAGGAATGCTTAGAACAATCTATGGAAGAATGAAAAAAGTCAAATGTACTTACTGAAACAATCCCTTGAAAAACTCCTCGAACAACATGTTGAGCAATTTCTGAAGAAAACAAATTTCCAGGAGAAACCGTGAAAGAAACCCCGGGAGATACCCAGGAATATCTCCTAAATAAATCTCTTGAAAAGTTTATTTAGGATTTCCTGGAGAGATTCAAGAGGAAACCATGGAATAACTGGCACAATTTTTATAGGAATCTCTGGAAGAGTTATCGCAGGGATTCCTGGACGAATCCCAAGAAGAGTTTTGGGGGAGATCCCTGAAAAAAAAACCCTGAAGGATCCTAAAAGAAATTTCTGGAAGAATCCTATGAGAAATTTCTGTAAGAATTGGTTTAGAGGAATCTTTGAAAGACTTTTTTGAAAGAATCACAAAAGTAAGTTTCGAAGGATACCTTACAAAACACGCCTCAAGAAATTTCTTGTGAAATTCCTGGAGGAATTGAAATTCTTAGAATAATCTGGTGGAGTTCTTATTAAGTTTCCTGTAAGAATCTCTAATGAATTTCGTTATGACCCCTGGTGGATTTCCTGCAGATCCTAATTTAAATACCTTGAGTAATCCTAGACAAAGTCATCTGTAGTTCTTGTGGAATCCTTGATTAATTCCTTGAGAAATTCCTGGATGAATCTGGTGCTATATCCGTTAAGATTTCTAGAGGAAGACTTGGTGGAATCTATTCCTTACTGGAACTCCTACAGAAATCTGCTGAAACTCCTGGAAGAATCTATGGTGGAATTTTGCAAGAAATCTAGAATGGGATACTTGGAGCAAATCCTTTCGGAAATCCTAGTGCTAGTCTAGAAGTAATTTCTAGAGGAATTGTTGAAGGTTCTTCTTCTTCTTCATGGCCACTGGGACAGAGTTCTTAGTTTCTATGAGCACTTCCACAATTAGCTGAGAGGTTTCATTGCCAAAGTTGCCATTCGCATTCGTATATCATGTGTCAGGTACGATGATACTCAAGGAAATTTCCATTTCGAAAAGATCCTGGACCGACCGGGAATCGAACACAGACACCATCAGCGTGGATTTGCTTTGTAGCCGCGGACACTAACCACTCGGCTAAGGGAGGCCCTGGAGGTATCTCAGGTGGAATTTCTGTTTGATTCCCTGATGAATTTTAGGTTAAATCCATTGGAATATCTGGAGTAATTTGTCGTCATTTTCGTGAACAAATCTTTTGTGGAGTTGCTAGGGAATCGCTTGATGGATTATGTGCCTGTTGAGTTTTCTGGACAAATTCTTGGATGCTGAAACTCCTGGAAGAATCTTTGGAATTTTTGAAGAATTCCTGAGAGGCATACTTGGAGCAACTCCTTTTGGAATTCCAAGTGGTAGTCTAGAAAAAAAAAAATCTGAAGGGATTTTGGAAGGTATATCTGGAAGATTTCCTCAGGCAATTTGTAGTGAAATCTCTGGTAGATTTTTTGTATGAAACTCTGTCAGACTTCATGCACGACTAACCGAATGTGTAACTTTTCCTCAATGCATTAGGAAAATCAACTCAAGTAAGTGTTTGTACCAAAAGCAATAAAGTTTCAAATTTTGAATCTTTGCTTCAGATTGTCAGTTGTACAAACTATTGAAACTTCGTGTAACAAACCTGATTAGAACACCCTCAACAAACAATCGCTGAACGTCGCCTTCCCGAAGAATTATTGCCCCCGATCAATTTGTACCAGAATGTAATTTCACGTTGCCCAGTTTGACCAATCTGCTGGCAACTAGCAATTTCAGCAAAACAAACACCCATACGCATCTCCATAACAATGAAGTGCGACCACATTATCCTATAATGATATGCCTGCAGCAAACACTTCATCCACTACTGGTGGTGGTGGTTTGGAGCGCGTTCTCGAGCGGTAATAACATTCAGATGATCTCATTTCAACACCACCACCGACATCATCATCATCATCATCATCATCATTGATGGTGGTGGCGTCATTATCCGCACCATCGACACCCGTGTGTGCCATAATTATGCTCGGGCTTTCAACTACTAAACTACATGGGCTAAATCGGGAGAACCGCCTCCTCCCAAGGATGAAACCGCGAAACCAGGCCTTCTGCGATGTACGGGCTCACAAATGAAGATGCAAATATCGTAATTAAAATAGTTTAAATATAATCTTATTACGAAACTTAATAACATTGGAAGCGCACGCCTGACTCGCTTGATATCGTGCCGAAGTCCGGGAAATTGAGCGTGCCACCACCATATGCGTTACCGCACTCACACACGATGTTCTGCGCGCGCTCTAACTGACTGCGGGAGCATCCCCGTTGGTTGCCCACTAATGTGCATAGCAGCAAATCTGCCACTGAGGCTTCCTGATTCTGCTTCTGCCGCTAGACTGCTACTGCGGCGATAATAAGATCGTGTAATTATCGCAATCTTAAGCTGTTCCGACTTTCACTGCAGGATGAATTATATTTCGTGTGGGTGGGGTGGATGGAACGCTGGATGCTGCTACCCAATTACCACGTGGCGGTCATGCAGACTGATTCCAGAATCTAGTGGAAGCGGTTTAGTCGCTCGGTTGCAAAGTTGAACGGTTGCGGTGGATTTTTGGTCAGTCGAGTGAGGTTTTCCGTTTGAAGATAGGTGTACAGTCTGTCTAAAGTGTAAAAAGGCTCCAAGGCCCTTTGAAGATAATCATTTTTCACAAATGTTATTTAGTACTCTTACAAAGCATCAACAATGGAATTCCTGGAAATCCATCTCTAAATGATCGTTGGGTTCCTCTATTGACTACTCGACATATTCCTGAGAATGTCTAAAAAAAACCCTTAGGAATCCTTTGGAACTTCTTGCAAAGGTTCATGAACCTCATTTTTGGGAATTGGTTTCATAGCCAAATCATGAAAACGTTTAAAATCCTCAGAACCCCTTTGAAGCCTTAAGAATATTTTGGGAGAACTCCTAGAAACTCCTTGAAATACCAAAAAGCACATCTGTAATCTTGCTCCGGTAACCACGGTGACTCTTTGACACGCACTAAAATCACTTGAATAACCACCGAGAACACTTTAGCTACTTTAAAAACTCATAGGAATGCCTAGTAAACGCTAAAAAATTCTTTTACAACTATAGATTAACCATGAACAAAGCCTAGGGAATCCTCGGTATCCTCGGAACTTCTGCCTGCAAAAACCTTTAAAAAAAATTGTATGGTTCCTCTGGGAACTTTTTGGGGATTACTGGAAACGCTTTAGAAAGAAACCATTATGGTGAATGATCCTATTTACCCTTTTAGAACCTTTTGTGTTCCACTAAAAAGCACTAGATTTTGTGATCTAAAAAATCTTCCAAGCACCAAAGAGAATTTTTAGACAACATTTGGAATTTCTGATAATATTTCGCAAACTCAATATGAATCCTGCAAATTGAATCTCTGGACCTCATCGATTTTTTGTTATTAGTGCGAAGGTATTAAGTATCATTTGATAAATTTTATGTACTTAAAACCCCTGTAGAACCCACCTTCATAGAGAGAAAACCAGGCAACCTCTTGGAAGCACTTGGGAACTCTCTAAGAGCCCATGAGAATCCCTAGTAGTGCTTCAGGTACTAACGGTATCCCTTGAAGAAACAATTGGAACTTCTAAAACCCTTCGAATATCTGTCAAAAGTACCAACCTTCTACTGGGAGCTCCTTGGACACCCTAGGGAATCTCTGAAAATTTCGAAAAGCCCTTAAAACTCCAGAGATCCAGTTGGAAACAATTCCGGAACACCTGTATACTCCTTGACGCTCCAGGAATGCTTTGGGTGTCCGTGGTTTATCTTGGAGAAGCTCCAATACAACGTTAGTAACATTAAGAACAGACTAGGAACCCTTTGCAAACGGGGGAGGGACGTTTCGCATAAAGACGTTTCGCATAAGGACGTTTCGCATAATTTTATGGGTGGACGTTTCGCATAATGGACGTTTGGCATAAAGAGAATTATATGCCTTCTTTAAAATGCTACCTGTTCACTATGGGCGGTTTCCATACAGACTGGCGGCCAAAAATATTTTTTCCATCTCATGTCGTATTTATGAGTTTTATGATACAAATTTGATGTTTTATTTTCAAAAACAAGTTTTCGAGACTAACTTTTGAATAGGGCCTATAGCGAAATATTAAACTTTGTTACTTATAATGCATATAAGCCATTTATGCGATTAACGTTGTGCAAACCATTATAAATATTAAAACTTACGTAGAAATGATGATTTGAATGATTTAGCGAAATTCAGTTATTTTCTGAATTAGTTTTTAACTGTTTTCAATAGAAAATGGTTAAAAATATTGGAAAAATTCAAAAAGCTTTAAATTAAAAAAGTGCAAATTTGTGCAGCTAAATTCTTTACGATCCTTTAGTTTACATCTTAGAGTACCCTTGAAACTGAATTTAAGCCTGGGACAACTTGGGACAAAAAAGTACTCGATGTGTTAACTATAAGCTTACTCGATTTTTTTAACCGCTTTATAAAAAAACATCATAGAATCCACTATTTTGAAGTTTTTTTTTATTTTTTTATTGTTTCTAGGAAGCCTTTTTTGTAAGCTTTCAAATGGTGTAAAAACATTTTACGCAAGTATTATAGAAAAAAAGTTATATTCATTTGAGTAAACCATAGTTTTTGTTAATAAAAACAAGTTTTTCTCCATAGGCTTAACTTTGGCACCTCATATCTGAGTGTGCAATGCAAATCATGCCCTAATATTTTGGGGATTTCTTAGCAGACATGTTTACAATGAAATGGCGAACAAGAATTAAAATTTGGGGCGCATCACTTTTTTTATTATTGGCCACCTGATAAGCCATAGTGCTGTTCTTATATGGAACTGCTTTATGCGAAACGTCCGTATGCGAAACGTCCTTATGCGAAACGTCCTTATGCGAAACGTCTTTATGCGAAATGGGTCACCCCCTTTGCAAACAACTGGGATGTTTTTTATACCTAGTTGTTTTTTAACAGGCTGAACCGCCATCATTTATAACGGAGCCGAAATTATTTGAATTTTTATTACAATTCTGTTCAATTTTTAGTATCTAATGTAAGCTTTTTGGAACCGTAAAACTCGCGGCATGGTCGAGCAAAAGGATAACAAATGTTGTAGATAAAGATGGGGTTAAGCATCTTTCCGTTGACATTCAACCGCATATTTTTCTGACGATTTCGCTGCTGATCATCGAGGCGACCAGTGAAACTACACTGGAGAAGGGATCAAACAGCGACATCAAATCTCATCAAGAACTCGACAACATGTCTCATATAGTCGAGCTCCCGCTTACCTAACACATCACTAATGACTTCCATTTCTGGTTTTTCTTGGAAGAATAGAATGTAACCACCTTCCCAAGTCTCTACCATCCCATTTTTATTGTCAAGAGATCAAGTCGTGCTGACGAGCGGTTGAGCAAAATTCATTGAAGGCGATTTGTCGATCATAAAAGAGAGTCCGCTTTCTCATTGCCCTGAATCGAGCAATGTGAATAGACCCGAATCAAGGTGATAGTATTTGATAACTGGGTAGTCCTTGGAAACCCGTCGGAAGCCCGTTAATCTTAAAAAAAAACTCCATGTAATGCATTCAAAACTTCCAAGGAGAACCTCTGAAGGTAAATCTGTGAACCTTCCAATAATCGTCATACACCCTTTGGAAATCTGTTTAAAACTCCTGGGGAACTACTGGAAACTCTTCAAATCGCTTTAAACCTTCAGGAATTCCTTGACTAGTATTTTTTTATTTTTTTTTTTTTTTTGGTCCCTCTTAAACCTTATTGACTAGCCTTTTTCCAAAATTGTTGAACATCATGAGGAACATTTTTAACTTCCCTTGAACATCTAGGTATAAAACCTTTGAAAACCCATGGTTACCTTTAGGAAACCTCTTGAGTATGATCATGAGCATTGATGACAGTAGCGTATCTAGGGAGGTGCGGTGGGTGCGGTCCGCACCGGGCCCGGGTTCTTAGGGGCTCGGAAATCATGGTGAAAATGTTGCATAGCATTAGAAATTTAGATTTTGACTAACTGACATGTATAGGAGCAAGGAAAACAAATTTTGGAGGGGTTCTGAATTGGTATTGGGTAGAAGCAATCTAGTATATTGATAAAGTTAGCGTTTGTTTTAACGCTATAGAACAGTACTTTTGAACAGAACATTGTGGTTTAAGATTCAAAAATACATTGTTCTGTGAATCATCGAATATCAAGGGGTCCTTTTTAAAAAGAGCCTGAGGAAACCATTAACTAGTTCGGAAACATTTGATTATGATCTATATTCTGAACCAAACCAAAATGAATATTTGTACACATTATTTTATACATTCTTGAAAAGTATCAAAGCAACCAGAAAAAGGTGAACAAAGGTCTCTACAGTCTTTTTTACGCAAAACGTCTTATCTTTCTAAAGTCTCTTTTTCCTTTTTCCACATTGTAATCTTGATCTAAATTCTTGGGGCTCCAAAGATTATTAAGCGACTACTCTGTACGTTAATAGATTTTCATCTTCAGGAATTCTTCTAGAGACTCATTTAGAGCTCTCTTCAGGAATACGTACAAAAACTTCTTCAGGGATCTTCCCATGATAGAGATTACTCAAGCCTTTCTCCCATCAATTTTCTTGAAATTCCTTTAATGATTTCTTAAGATATGCTAAGAGAAATTCCTTCAAAATTTTCAACGGAATTACGAAAATTCTCTTAGAAATTCTTGTAACGATTTCTCCAGCTATGATTTTTCAGGAAAATATGGTCGGCGTTAAGTCAGAGTGGACCAAGTGACATTTTTCATATTTTTAGAAAAATGGGTTTTATGTCTAACGCTCTTTAATTTTTTAACTCGATTGAATTTTGGTTCAATATTTCTACACTTCTTTGTGTTACTTTTAAACAATATAATGTGAAGTGATAATCATAAAAAATCATAATCCAAACCTCTGATACCACGATTTTTTGATGGACTATGTGTACTTGGTTTACTCTGACTGAACCAAAGCCATCGTTCAGTGAGTTGGTTCACTCTTACTGAACAATTTCTTGGAAAATAACAATAATTTAATGCTTGCGTGGTCAAACTGGGTGCATATCTCTAAGACAAACAGATTCTCAAGATCCCTCGACACCAGTATCGTACATTATTTAATAATCCATACAGTCAATACCGAAATAAGTGGCATTATGATAGCTTGAAAATTAAAGTTTTGCAGGGTCAGGGAATCAAAGACCAGAAATATTCAAATATGCGTTCAGTCAGAGTGGACCAAGTAAAAATCTTGAGCACCGACCAAAATATACTGTTCCAATAAGCGGGTCCTAGGACATTCCATACATACACCGTAAAGCTACCATAAACTTCTATTGGACTCTGAAATCGTTTAAAAAAATGCAATAATCAATCAGTTTATTGCTTTTAAACACTTGGTCCGCTCTGTCTGCACAGAAATTGTTGAAATTCTGACCATACATCCAAATATGGTAAATGGTCAAAAATCAAAATCAATTGCATCGATTTAGGTAATATTTATAAATTTCTATTGATGAATAATTGTAAAAATCATTCGATGTCGAAAAATCTGAGAAATCTCTTGAAATGTTTTTTTATTTCCTCGCATTCCTCGACGCGCTGAACATTTTCGCTGATGTGGCAATAAGCACTTGGTCCACTCTGACTGCACACTTTTATCGATTTTCATTGATCATCCAGAGAATTTGCTACATATCTCTCGCAGTTTACAGCATTAATCAAATCTGATCAAAGTGAAATGGAGGTAAGGTAATTTTGCATCTACTGAGTGAATAATCCAATTTTCCCAAGTTTTGTACATGGTCCCCTCTGACTTAACGCCGACCATATCAAAGGCTTATTCTAGAATTGTGAAATTCATGTAAACAATATTTCAAGAAATCATACAAATCTCTCATGGCAATTTTTCAGAAATATTTTCAGCCGTTTTCGCCCTTCAAGAATTACCGCCATACTTTTTCCAGAGATAATTCCACAAAATCCTTACTAAATTTCACAAGAAATTTCATCAGCGATGTCTCATAAATTTCTCCATTAATAAGGATTCCTTTGAAATATCTTGAACTATTTTCAATGAAAATTCTTCTGGATTCTTCAATTAGAAAATTTATTTATTGGTTAAAACAACCAAATGCTACAGCAACTGTTCCTGTATCTCCTCAAAGATGTTCATTCGAGATTTTCCAGTGGTGTCCTCTAGCAATTTTTGATTTTTTTTTAAATTTCTTTATTAGTATCATTTTAAACATTACATTCATTTCTTATATCTAGATATTCTGTGTTATTAGACAACACTATCATCCTAATTTGGTAAAACAAATTTAATAGCAATTTTTGATTGGGTAATTTTCCGCTTAGGCTGCACCCATTTATTACGAAAACACCTCCCCCGTCCGTTACGCTATTTGTACGAAAATTTTCAAAACTTTTTATGAATCTTAACGCTTGTGCCTACCCCCTCTAAGCGCTATCTAATTTGTGGATGGTGCCTTATTAGTTTATTAGTTTCTCTGAAGACTCATCCAAAACATTCTCAAGAGTCCGAGAAGAAATCTGGAGATCTTTGAAACACTTTCCTCTTGTAGGAATTCATCATGTATTTCATCAGTCTTCACACTTTCGTTCAGAACCAATTCCTAGAGAAATATTGTAACAATTCTATGAGAAATGTTCTTAAGGAAATCTTCTTTTCTGAGGGAAAAAAATTCTATGGGTATCATTGGAAAAAAAATTTGGTTAAGTTTTTCAAGGTACGTCGAAAGAAAATTCTGGAGGAATTCTTCGGAAAGTCTCTGAAGGACACCTGCAGTGTACTCCTGAAAAAACCTTAAAATAATAGTTGAAGCGAACTTCTGCAAACATCTGAATTAGATTCTGATGAAAAATCATCAAATCTCTCTGAAATTTTTAGAAAGATGCTCTGAGTGTAGTTTGGTTGGACTACTTGTGGAATTCTTATCGAAATGTGGTTCCTGTTCACTCTCATTTTGGTTTAATTTTTCATGCATGAGTTTTCTAAAGTTCCTTTTAAGACACTTAGCCGCTATCAGCCCTGAAGTGGTTGTATCGGCATATTACTTTGCATCAATTGACATTAAAATTGAAAATTTATTATTTATTAATGGGGACGGACCTGGTGTAGTGGTTAGAACACTCGCCTCTCACGCCGAGGACCTGGGATCGAATCCCATCCCCGACATAGTTACTTATGACGTAAAAAGTTATAGTGACGACTTCCTTCGGAAGGGAAGTAAAGCCGTTGGTTCCGAGATGAACTAGCCCAGAGCTAAAAATCTCGTTAATAAAGTCAAACCAACCAACTTTATTTATTACAGGGGATTAATCCTCAGAGAATCCCTTACGAATCTGTTTGAATCTTAAGGAAGTTCTTTTTAAAATTCTTGGAAATCTCTAAGAGCGCTTCGGTATTCGTTTAAGAAGAACTGAAGTCCCTTGCATATCCTACGGAAACCCTTTGGATGCCCTAGAAAACCCATGATGGATACATTTTTCGAAGTTATCTGGTTCTCTAGATATTTCAAGACATGGCTTTGTTCTATGTTCATCTCAAGAAGCTTTGAAATTGAAGCTATTGAGTTTTCTTTGATAACCCTTTACATGCTTCTACAACCAGTATAGATCTCTAGGAAACATCTTTCAAACATTCCTCAGGAACCGATGCGAACCACTGGTAATTGAATTCTATTCAACACGTTCAAACTCCATGTACATTAATGAAATCTTCTGAAGGTCGCTGGAAAGCTTTGGGAACTTATGGCTTACTTTTGTGAATCTTTGAAACCCTTTTCTTGTGCACTCTTTCAGCAATCCACGAAAACTACTTGGGAACAACAATTAAATTCTTAATAAACCCTTGAGATCTTTTTTGAATTCCTTGAAAATCTTTGAAAACGACTGAGAATATTTGGCAAACCCTAAGGATCCTCTAGCTGAAAGCTCTTTGGAAATCACTTGAAGTTTCTAAGCACCCCTGGAGATGGTGCAGAAAACCATGAAAACTGTTTGTGAATGCTTTAAACACGTCTACAATCATAAGTTTTGAAAATCCCTGAAAATGTTATGAAGTCCTCTTTGAATACTCTAGGATGCTCATTGGAACATCATGTTTCATAAATGGAGTTTCGAATTTTTAAGTTCCAAAGTTCACAGCAGCAGCAGCAGTAGTATCCAACGCCGCCACCTCGTCGATATATGAAAATGAGAAAGCTATAAGCCACTAATGACTAGTCGTAAGTAATTTTGTCTAGCACCCTCTTCTATCTTTAATATCAGAACAAAAACCTTTTCCCTTTACACTTAGCGAGCTCAGAACAGCATAAACTTATAGCCCCCATTCATCCACATATAGAATATTGTAGTTAATTAATTATCTATACACATTCAGTAGATCAGTCTTTGAAATCGCGTTTTAAATCATTATTGATACACTCCCAACCCATTCCACAGAGTAGGATAATAAATCTCCGTTTGTTAGACAATGCAGGAAAAGCCCACATCTAAGCAAAATTTTGCCATAAGCCAAATTAATTCTAAGACAACGAAGCTCACCTACACCTAATTCAGTAAGAAAAGTGCGAAGACGGTGCTGGATGACAACGAAACGCGAAGGAGTCCGTCTCCTCCCACGGAAACAAGAAAAAAACTTCTCGCCTCTTTTTTTCCCATAACCACTAAGCAGTTTATGAATGTTTTCCACTCTTGTTTTGTCCTAATTTGAAAAATATTGTTAACACCCCTGCTATCATGTTGGAGCAAAAGTTGCCGGATCACGGCCGTCCGGTTTTTGGTTGCTCCCCACCATCACCACCACATTGTGACAAATCGAATTTCGGAACATGCTTTACTCAACGTTTTCGGGGACAGATTAGGGTGTACCACAAAAATAAATGTTTGAAAAGACATAGTACTTAAAAGAGATATGCTTATTTCTAGAATGTTTGTAGAACTCATCAACTTTCTTAAAAAAAAATCGTTCAGAAATTAATGGTCATTTTTTATAAAAATGCTCATATTTCACGCTTTATGCAAATTTTTTCAGAGCTCACTACTTTTCTGATATTTTCTTATTTTTCTGTAAGTATTATGAGGCATTCATAATACTTTTTTTTTAAATATCAAATTTTCTTATTTACAGAACATTTAAAAACCTATAAAAAATGGATTGTGAGGTAAAATTTTGGTAAATGACCATGACTTTTCAGATATTGATTTGTCTTGGTCACCCTAAGACAGATATACAGAGGGAGTAAGAAGCGGTCAAAACCGAGAATGAGTCGAACATTATAAAATCGATACTTTTGGGAAATGCCCGGAGAAGGGGGCCGTCCCAGGAAATCAGGGATGCGTGAATAATTTGTGAAGCGACCAGAATAATTTAAGGTGCTTCATCCGTTGCGTTGGGTCGTCCATTTGCCTAACGGACACTCATTTACGGCCGGATCTGCTGGAAGTTTTTTACTTCTCGTTTCGGGGCCGACCTTGTTTCATTGGGGTTTTTGAAGCCGGGAGGAAATGAACTTGGACGAACTAATTCCGGTGGGGATTATGGAGGGGCTCGGTCCGGTTTGAAAAGTTGAGCTTGCGCCCCTCCCCATTTTTGGGGAGGCGGAGGCATAAGCTAACCAAGATTAGTGCATTGGTAGGCAAAAGACGTGACTTGCGGCTTGAGAGAGAGGGGGGCGAGTTAATTCCGGTAAACCCCGGGAACGGAAAGTGACATGACATTTCACTTTGATGACTATAAATTTGTCCGAGTTGCCGAGTTGCAAATGCTTTTACGGCGCAAAAGGGCCTTTATACGGTGCCATTCGTCGACTGAATGAGGATTGTTACTCCGTTTATTTGGGTGAATCATATAAGCGTGATAGGTACCGTAATGGAGAATACATTTGAAACTTTTTCGAATTTCCATATAATATGGTCAACTTTGGAGGGCTAGATCTAAGTTATCTATATAAATAAAAATGGAGTGGTGTTTGTATGTCACGAAATGGCTTGAGAACGGGCTATCGGATTTTTTAAATTCTTCCATTGTTATATTCCTCAAGTTTTCCGACGTGTTCGTGTGTATAAAAAGTCCAGGATATTGAACGCAAAAGTAGGAAAAACAGGAGTACCGTTTTGATCCATATTACGGACAGTTTCAAATTCCGGACACTCTCGTTTGTATGGGAAACATTTCACACGAAATGTTTCAATTTTCGCAGTCCAAAACTTCTCATTTTCGAGGCTCGTTATATTAGGTTTTTTCCATAAATATCATTGCAAATTTATAATGCCCAACTACCTTAGACGTCTCTTAAGTGGTTGAACGATTTCAATTGATGATTTGACTGTTCCATAAATGATTATCATGAGCTGTCCGTAATTCGAATCAAAGCGTCCGGAATATGAGGCAAAAGTGAGGGAGCGTCCGGAATAATAATCATGAAAAGGCAACACGTTTTGATTTATTTAAAATTATTCAAGTTGCGGACGCGTATTCTTTACCCACCATCCGAAAGTTAAGGGCTTCCGACGCTCGATAACGCTAAAAAATCATACAGAATGATTTATTTTGTATGGTCCAAGCTGGGTTATACTTCACTGAGGCCTTAAGTGTCCGTAATATGAATCAAAACGGTACACGAAACTAACATTTTGTACGGGACGTTTCATGTCGTTTTTCAACAGCCTACTTGATATCAAGACGAAGTTTGCTGGGTCCACTAGTTATGAATTGATTTGAATTGAGGCCTTCCTTAGCTGAGTGGCTAGAATCCATGGCTACAAAGCAAACCAATGTTGAAGATGTCTGGGTTCGATTCGGTCCAGGATCTTTTCGTAATGGAAATTTCCTTGACTTCCCTTAGCATAAAAATATCATCGTACCTGCCACACGATATAAAAATGCGAAAATGGCAACTTTGGCAAAGAAAGCTCTTAGTTGATAACACTAAGCTGAGAAACAGGCTATAAGTTTTTTGAGAGCAGGACAGAGAGGAGGTGTAAATTTTACTGGAATTTCAGAGGAAATCCTTACAGGATTCATATCAATATATTATGATACTGCAAGACTGACTGAATGTATTCTGATCTACTTGCTACTGCTGACTTCATTATAACCTATGACAAAGTACATAATCAAGATCGTTTATAACTTCATTGTTCCGCACATACAGCCCTCAAGATCCACCCCTCGAATCACCAAACGGTAACGTGTTGCCAAACCACCCAAAACCCCACCCAGCAAACCGAAGGGGTAATTACTCAATTAGTTTATCTGATTGAAAATAAAACAAACACTCTCCGGAGAACACTTAGCAGCCGCACCTCGCAAAGCTTGCTCCGGCAGTCAAGCTAAGTGCCAAAGTACCTTCCTACCTTCTGCTGTACGTGATCACCTCTCGCTTACCACCTTCATCGTCGTCGACCTTGTCCTCATCCTGATGTGGCCGGCGAAATGAACAACGGTGTGAACAAGTCCAAACAATTCAAACTTGCACCCCGAGGAGTTCCCCGAGGAGAATGTCCAACGGAAGCCGAGGAGGATGGGTGCAGAAAAACAAGCACGCCAACAACGTCTAATTAAAATGCAAATCTACGTTCCCTTTCGATAGGGTCCCTCCTCACCCGGAAGGACACCGAAACAGCCAAAGGACCGGTCAATAGTTGGACACTGCACGAGCTGTATCCAGCGATATAGACAACGACGACGACGACAGTGTCGTCATCGTACAATAAATCATATCGCACCGCTGGTTATAGGCCGACCACCGGCGCGTTGAGAACATGACCACACCAATCAGGGGAGCGTGGGGTCAAATGATCCCAACGGAAAATGCTCCAACTTTCTGACAACATGTCCCCTCTGATTTTGTTTTTTTAACTGAATAATTGCATCAAATGATTGATGCAATGTTCAAAATCATCACTATGGCTGAAGCAGTCCAAGTTAGTGTAAAATTTACTAAATAAATTTGCCACCGGACTACGTTTGTCTAATGGATCCAAATATTTTTTTAATATTTGTTATCAGAATATTTGTTCTGTGAACGGTAAAGAGGACCAGCTGTTTGATTTTATAACAGCTAGTAACATACATATAGCAGTTATTACTGAAACTTATTTGAAACCTAGATCAAAACTCAAAAGAAATCCAAACTATTTTTGTTTATCGTAATGATCGACTGGATTGAGCATGTGATGGAGTTGCCATCACCATTCATAGACGTATAAAACCAACTTTTTTCGTCATTTCAAACCAAAATTTTTGAAACTTTGGGTGTTTCTGTTGAAACACAGCTTGGTAAATATACTTTCATAGCTTTTTGCCTTTTCAATGCACTGAACAGTACGTTAACTTGCTTCGCGAAAAATCAATAAGTCAAAAAACTATATCATTGGTGACTTCAATGCAAAAACCATGAAACAATTCGCAAAGCAATTCCAACGGCAGAATTTCATTCAATGAGTGCTCTTGCCAAAAATGCCAAAACTCTTTGTTTGTGGACGACACAGGCCTCTCCACCAAAGGACGAAGCCTGTGTGTCATCTGTAGTAGATTGCAAAAGAAGTTTAGTTTTTTTTTCATCTTTCGAAAATGGAAGATTTCTTCTAATGCTTTCAAAATTAAACCTATAATGCTCCCAGATAAACTCTCTATTTGAAACCTTCTAGTAGACATGTTTTCACGAATAGAGGACTTCCAATAAAATGGTGTTATGAAGAAGCTTTAGTTGTTGTACCAATATAAACTAACAGTTTTGATACTGTGAAGAAGGCTCTACAAAGGATTCAAAATGAAACACAGTAATTGAACTGCTACCTAATTCCTGAGTTAATAAGCTATTAGCACCGATCGGTTTTGGAAGATTCATACCAAATTCCTTTCATTCACCATAATGTATAATTCCCCCGTTCAAACACCACTTTCGCGATTAAATGCCCACTTTATCAGTCCGACATAAATTCGCATAAATGCCGTGCAGCTTTCGGACTTCTCCGGACTTGACTCCCAACGATTTAACGTCGTCGTCATTTAAAATTTTATTACCGCCAGACACGTAAGAGCATGTTCCCTCTCCGCGATAAGGGACTCCCTCGGTGCGGTCTGGACAGATAGTAGCCAGGTCAACATTTTGAGTTGCGTGTAAAGTGGTTTAAATCCCGAACAAAGCGCGGAGCCCCGCCGAAAGATGATAAGCCCGGCGGCTATTGGCACATCGGATGGACGTTTAGATCGGCGAGGTTCCTACTGTCATGCTTGATGCAGCGCACACACGCTCGGACTGTTTGGCGATCACTTAGTCAAACCGATTTATGCTGATGCAACCGCTGTTTGACCAACTTTCACGGTTCGTTGCATCAACTCTATGTTTCGCATGATGTTGGCAAGTCAAGTGTAATTTTTTTTTCGGAATTTATTGTTGTTTGAAAAAGGAAATATTTCTACGAATTTTTGGTATTTATCGTAGTACGAAAGAGCAGAACTGTCGAAATTCAAGCACCGGAAAATATTGAGTTTTGATGAGGAATTACAGATATACCTCTCACAGAGTATTCCAACAAAAACTCTACAATTATGGGAGAGCATCTGTCGGAGTTTATGCTGAATGGCTTCCAAACAATCTTTCCATAATAATTCCATGGTTTCGTCTAGCTTTAGTAATTTGGAGTAGTAATCTGTATTCTGTATAACATATAATATAGTATTATTGCCTAATAATAGACTATTCTAGTAGGTACTATTCTTCCACAAGGAATGCCTCCATGGATTATACTAGAGACTCCTGCAGGAATTCTTCCATTAACCCGAATGCCATTTCCCCAAATGTCATCACCACGATTTTCATTTCTCCAGTTGCTTTTTCCCCGAATTAACAATTATCTTGGCACGATGACATTTCCGCATGATATTGGAGTTCGGGGTTATGGGTCCCCAGGTAACCATAAGCCGTATATCGGGCCCAATCCCCCATATACGGCTTATATAGTGCTATTTAACGGCTTATTAGCATTATATCAGCCGTAAAACAACATTTTGGCCCAATATACGGCTTATTGGTTACCTGGGTCGTTCAGGGGTTTGGAATCTGAGTAATAACACTAAAGTTAATGACATTCGAGGTAATGATTATTAATGATTTTTCCAAGGATTTCTCTAGGAATTATCCACAGATTCCCCCTGGAATACCTTCGGAAATTGAAACAGAGATTTGTTTAATGATTTCTCTGAAAGTTATTCAGAATGTGGGACTCCTCCACATATGAATCCAAAAATTCGTCGCGGAACTCTCCAGAAACTCTTCAGCAATTACTCCAAGATTTCCTCTACGGCTGCATCAAAGAATTCCTCAAGAGATTTCTATTATAATTCAAATAAAACTCCTAAAGAGATTCTCGAGAAATTTGTTCCAAGGATTTCGTCAAGATTTTTTTCCTTGAATTACAGTTTCTCAACAATTTCTTTTATTTTTTTCTGTAACGAATTACAAATTACATGAACTGGTGATATACATGAAAAAAAAATGTGTAAAAGCAAAGGATTCGAAACTTACAGCTGAATTTTGATAATGAAAGTGCACCAAGACCAAATTTTATGTAGCAACGCGCCAAATCATCTTGATGTCTTTAGTGCACTGATCTTTTGAGTGATAAGGAACTTTTGCGCTGAAGATATTAAGATGATGGTTCATTTTTATTGTCAAAATTCAGTTTTGTCAGTTTTGAAACAATTGTTTTAACAGAACCCGCTATTAGACGGAGTACACTTGTGCAATTTTGTGTATTTCTTCGTAGCTCGGAAACCAAATTAATTATACTTTTCGCTTAAACCTTAACTTATAACACGCTTATAAGGGTTTTTTATGTCTTTTGAAACTTTTTTGTATTTTTGAAAAATGTTTGAAAATTTATATTCTTATATAACCTACAAATGCCTGGTGTTAATTAAACGTGTAATGTAAAAATAGTATAATAATAATATTTTTCTCCAATCAACCTATCACAGAAGAAGAGCCTGATGGTATTGAAATAATTTCAAACCTGTTTTCCATTAGTTACACGGAAAATAAAATATGCTCTAGAAAAAAAATTAAAAATTATATTTTCAAAAGAACCGCAATTTGAATTTTGATTTTTGCCAAAAATCAGTAATCAGCAGCGGCTTCAAGAAAAAATTAAAAAGGAAAGGGATGTTCAAAAATAAAAATTATAAAGATCAAATGCCAAAATTTATATATTTGCAAATAAAAATGAATCATTGCCCAAAACGTGTTTAGAACGATTTAAGATAATGAAAAATGATATTTGGATTGATAATAAAATTTGGGTATTAGAGTGTTAAAAAAAAAAATAGGTAATTTGTGATTCATTAAAGAAACAATAAAGAGAATCGGTTTGGAAACGGCAGAGAAATTCAGGAATTCCACCAGGACTTTCACCAGGGCTTTCTCAAAGGATTCTACCATGGATTCCTCCAAAAAATTCCTTAAGAAATTGTACCAGGACTTCCTTTTCAGATTGCTCCCATTATCAAGCCAACAATTCTTCAAAAGATTTCTAAAGTAATTTTTCCATTGCTACCTTAAACAATTTCACCAAAAATTTCTCTAATCATAACTTCAGAAATAACTATTTAACCTTCCGAGGTCCTTGTAGGACTTCTTCCAGGATTCCTTTCCAAGAATACCATCACGAATTATTCCAATGATTCTTCCAGAAGTTCCTGAATCGATTTTCCAAAGATTTTCTCAAAACATTCCTACAGAGATTCCACCTGGTGTCACTCCAGAGAATTCTCAAATAATTTCACCAGGGGTTTCTTCTGGGATTCTACCAAAAATGCTTAAAGTGATTCCTCTTGTAATTCCTCATTCCGATTAATTCAAGAATTTTCCCAGGGATTGCTTCAGAGAGATACCTCTGGAAATTATATCAGATATATCTGTAGGGTGTCCACCAAGCATTCCTTCAACGATTCCTTCGAGAAATTATAAGGAAATTCTTTTAGGATTTCTTGCTGGCTTCTTTTCCCGGAATTCCTTCAGGAATTTTTCCAAGGATTTCTCCGAAAGTTCCTAAAGTGATTCCTCAATTACTTTATCCCAAAAATTAGTACATTGATTTTTGCAAAACATATACTACGAATCCCTCCTGAGGTTCTTCGAAGAACTTCTTCCAGTAATTTCTCAAACAGTTGACAGACTTTTATATAAAATCTTTCAGCAAATCATTGAAGAAATCTCCCAGGAATTGTCGTGGAAATTCCGTCGAATATTCTTGAAGGAATTCCTACAGAGGTTTCCTCCAGGAAATCTTACAGATATTCTACCCAGAATTTCTCCAAAGATTCCTTCAGAAACTCATCGAGAGAATTCTTCAAAAATCCCTCTAAAAATTATTGAAGATTCAGCATTTTCAAAATAAATCCAAACAATTGCTTGCGGAATTTCTTTAGGAATTCCTCTAAAGATAATAAAAAAATCAGGTTTCTTCTAAGGATAATCAAAAACTTTCATGAAAGTATTTCTATTACAATTTCTTTTGAAGATCCTCAAGAGATTCTCAAGGAATTGAAAGATCCAATCAAGAATTTCCCCTGCACGTCAGAAATTCTTTCATGCTTCCCCATGTATTTCACCATAAATTTTTCCAAGACTTTCTCCAGGACTTCCTCAAAGGATTCTACCATGGATTGCTCCAAAAATTCCATCAGAAATTGCAGAAATGTCTCCAGTAGTTCTTCCAATGCTTCCACCAAAAATTCCACCAAAAATGTCTCTAATGATTATATAAAAATACCTAACGAGATTCTTTAAGGAACTCTCCCTGGAATTTTATCAAAAACTCTTCCAAGGACTCGAGGAGTTTTTGAAGAGATTTTTCAAAGAATTCCTATGGAAAAAATCCAAAAGGGATTCCCCCAGAAATGATTCCTTTACCCTTAAAAGATTTATGTGCCAATTTCTCTACGGATTCCTTCAACGAATAATCCAATAATTGCTTCTGAAATTTTTACCCAGATACCTCTGAGAATTCCTCCAGAGATGTCTAAAGGAACTCCACCACGAATTCTTTATATGTTTTCTACACGATTTTTTTTAAAAGTATCTTTTACGACTTCTCACAGGATTTTTTGCCGAGATTCTAACAAGAATTTTTCCAAGGATTCCTCCAAAAATTTCAAAGAGATTTCTCAAGCAATCCAACTGGAGAAATTAGCACAGATAGTCAAAAAAAATCTGTCAGGAATTTATTTCGGGAGTCCATTAAAAATAATATCTTGTGATTACACTAGTTATTCTCCCAAGGGTTACTCTTCGAAGTCCACAGAACCCTTCAGAAATTCAATATCCCAGAAATCTTTTAAGGGATTCCTACAAAAATTCTTCTAGGTATTCCTTCAGAGATTCTTGAAGAAATTCTACCCAGAATTTCTCCATTTGAGTAAATAACATTCGACCAAACGTCAGTCGACCAAATGTCATTCGACAAAATGGGGGTGAATCTATGACATTTGGTCGAACATTAGGTCGAACATTAGCTCGAACGGACATTTCGTCGAACGGACATTTCGTCGAACGGATATCTGGTCGAAAAGGTTTAATTGCCATAGAAAGCATATTAAAATTTCGTGGTAAAGAGTCGAGAATATCATTTGGTCGGTAATGAGTGATTGAATAATTTAAAAAAGTATCAAACATTTTACCAATAATTAATATGCGATTAGTAAAATTTTATTAATCAATTTGATGGGCCGTACTTTACCAACTGTTTGATCAACCTCTTGCGGTTCGGACGTTTCATGCTGCTTTTTCACACAGGCTTGTTCTGGGAGTCGCGATAAACTAATCTGAATTTTGTCGCCTGAGTTACGTATTCTCATACCTGATACAATTTTCTTGTTTAATTATTTATGATCAAACTATTTCTCGGTATTCTCATCGTAACCATTCAAATCTTCTACTGCAATCTCTGTTATTCAGGTCATCATATATTTGCTATGAAGAAATGTTATTAACCTGGAAAGCCACAAATAGAATAACTTATCCTGGTTCCAAATTCCAGCAAATTGTTCCTACTTTTCTAACTTGTTCTGATTACCACATTCAAACATCTAACCCACGTCCGTAAGCTATAAGACTTGGAATTCAAAGAATGTTCCCGAGCACTCTCTCCGAATGCTTTTATTAGATGAAAATCAGCAGTTCATTACGAAAAGCGATGACATTTCAAAGAGAAGTAAACTCAAAAATATATCATATTCTCGTCGTTGAGTAATTAAATAACAAATTGAGCAGTTTTTCAAAGAATGATGATATTTTAGAAGAATAATAAATTCACTAGATCCAAATATTCCAGTCAATGTACAAACAAAATACTTCTAAAAATTTAATTTGAATAATCATCGAAATCCTAGATATTGGTCACATAATCGAAAGGAAATAGATGTTTGAAATTTAAAGATAAGACTACATTAAATGTCCTGTTTTTAGTTTAACAACCTCAGAATTAAAAAAAAAATTTCGTTACCGTTACCAATTAATCCTTATGACCAATGTGACAAAGCTCAAAAATATTCAATTCTACCGAATGATCTCTTAACAAACCATTTCAAAATAAGCTTTCGACGAAATTTCCGTTCACCTAAACGTAGTTCGACAAAATGTTCCAAATTCATTCGACCAAATGCCCATACCAGCAAATGTCCCTTCGCCCAAATGTACTTCGACGAAATGTCGTAAAGCCGATGTTGATGTTTGTTAGTGGTTTGGGACGTATTTGTTCTGAGAATATGTTGGCCAGTCTCTAACGAAGAACAGAGTTGTGTTCCATGATTTCAGAGACATCTCATTAGGAATCGCCAGGATGTCCGTCTTCACCTGAAGCTGATTCAATCCCTGCTCTTTCAGGTGTCCCACCTGAACCGTAGATTCGTCAAAAAAGATAAACTCGACAAACTCCATTTACATCACAAACGACTGTGTCGCACACTCCAAAATGGGGCAGAATAAGACGCGGCAGACACCTACAAAGCAGAACAACCCTCAAAAGCTCCCACGGAGAAACACGAATTTACATACCAAAAGCATAATCTACATATGTTTCCGCTTTAATTTTTTCTCCCCCTTCCGATGATGGCGCTTATTCACTGCCGTTTGCCCGTTTTGCTCGGGGGCTCATCTAGCTCTCGCCCTCGTCATCGTTCTACATAGAACGACGACGGTGATGACGACGAGGGGCCAAACATAAAGATATCAAGTATCTCCTTTTTTTCGGTGGAAAATATTCAACTGCCATCCCGAAAGAGCCTCCACGTCTAGTCGCTAGTTTTGCTGGTGAGTTGTAGCTCTCAGTGGAGTTCGGACTGATGAGTTGCGGCAGGGGTCACTCGATTTTGAGTCGTTTTTTCAATGATGTTTCTTAGCGGATTAGCAGATATTAACAGATAATAATATATTAAGGTGACGATAAATCAAAGCCAAACTTTAAATATTTAAGAGCACAAATCTGGAGAACCGCATACCCGTTTGAGTTGAAAACTGAATCGATTGGACACCACCAGCTAGTGACCAATCGATTAAGTTTTCAGCTTAAACGGTCGTTTGGTTCTCCAGATTTGTGCTCTCAAAAATTTGAGGTTTGGTTTCGATTCATCTTCACCTTAATACCTACTTTTAAAACGACCACTCTGCAGTTTTTCAGAAATTTTTCACCTCGTACAAATAGTATGGAAGCCAAAAACCAAACCGATCGTGAAGAATTCTCGCTGAACTTTACTAAAGCACCTATGTAACAATGAGAGATTCTCTCCTCTTTCGATTATAACAGAGCAATATTGAAGCTTGTCTGTGGCTGGCGTATCATACAAATAGCACAACAGAATGGCTTGGTATGACTCAATTATGTATCAAACAGCAAACGAACAACGAGAGCCTCCGAATGTAAGATAGTTTCTTTTGAAAAGTTACGCGAATAATCCATGTCTATCGTGCCTCAGCTTTGTAGGCTTCCTAGCTTAGTCACATAATGTAAATTGTAATTCTGGCCTTCCTTGGCCGAGTGGTAAGAGTCCGCAGCTACATAGCAAAGCCATGCTGAAGGTATCTGGGTTCGATTCCCGGTTGGCGCAGGATCTTTTCGTAATGAAAATGGGCATAGAGTATCATCACACCTGCCACACGATAAAGAAATGCTCCAGGAACATCTGATGAAGGTTGATTAAGTTCTAAAATACCTTTGATTCCCCATGGTTAACTCCCGAGGAAATATTGGAGAATTTCATAGACAAATTTCTAATTGCTATCCTACAGGAATTCTTTGAAAATTATCGGAAACATTCCCTGAAGAAATTTGTGTGGGGAGGTCGGAGAAATTATTAGAATGATAAAAAAAAGTATTATTTAGTGTGAAATCCTTTTCGTAAGTTTTCGGAATTTCCAGCAAGAATCTATAATTTTGGAAAATTACTCGAGAAAATATTTGGAAGAACTGCAGGATCAAACCTTGAATGAACTATAGCATTTCCTGGGTAAATGTAGATGAATTCTTGCAGAAATTCATTCGAAAATACCAGGAAGGATAACTGGAAAAACTGGCGTTGAAATTTTTGTAGATCTCCCAGGAAAGCCCCTAAAAAATTCTTCAAGAACCTGTAAAAATCTTTCTAAAATCTCTCAAAGTGAGAACTGGGACAATCAATTAAATCAGTGAGTCAACAAATAACTGGAGAAATTACTGATAAAAACGTTCACCATAACCCTTGTGGACATTACTGGAACGTCGTTGGATTTCCTGTAGCAAATCCTGGAGTTATTTCTCTAAGCAACCGCTGGAAGAATTTCTTAGAGGGTTGACAAAACTGAAGAGAAATTTTTGGAAGAGAAGAAACCTCTGAAGAAAATTTCAGCAGAATTCTCGCGGAATCTGAAAAGGTTTTTCTGAAGAACCTGTGAATTAGACGCTTTGCAGCAGGATTCACTGCAAGCAGAACAAGGAAAAAAAGTGACTTTAGATACCAATTTTGTCAAAATACAGACTTCAGAGACTTTCCGTCAAAAATAGGGACTTTTCAGAGCCTCTAGAAGTCTCTAGAAGAGATCTGCTACCAGCCTTTATTTCAAAGTTCTGCTAAGTTTCTAAAGAAAAAGCAGACTCACAGAATCTTAATCTTTTTGACAAATCTGTCTAAATAAACTGGTATGAAAAAGTTTGTAAATTTTTATTAAATTGTAAATCACTAATGAAGTTGATTTAATCAATAATCTTGAATCTCAGTTTTGTGTTAATGATCATCAGTAGCAGAGTTACTTTCAATTTGCTGTCCATAAATTGAAAAGTTCTCTGTACTTCCATAGATATAATATTTTTTCCAACGGTTGGTTTTGAATGTCGACGCCATTCGTCATTACAGGATGTGTTTCGCTTCTGTTACAACTAATTCCGTCCGTGAGAAATAGTCACTGTCCTCTTAACACCATTCAAGTGTTTATCGTAGCACTTCTTCCATCCTTCAATTGCCATACATTCAACATTATAGGATGCATTTCGCTTCTATTAGAACTAATTTTATCGAACATAGAGAGATAGTCACTGTGCTTTTAACACCATTCAGGTGTTTATCGTAGCGCTTCTTCCATCTTTCAGTCGTCACACATTCGACATTATAGGATGCGTTTCGCTTCTGTTAGAACTAATTCTGTCAGAAATAGTCACTGTGCTCTTTACACAATTCAGGTATTTTTCGGAGCGCTTCTTCCATATTTCACTTGTCATGCATTCGTCATTGTATGATGTGTTTAGGTTCTGCTAGAACTAATTCTGATCTACTTTAGAACAGCATAGCTGCTTAAACTCTTCGCATTTCGCTTCTTCCAGGTTGACGTTCTGATTTTTTTTTTCTCATCTATTGCGTTTCAGATTTGACGGCGTCTTTGATGAATTATAATTTTACTTCATCCACACTTCTTAATAAAACTGTTTTGTTGGCTTCGTCCGCTGCTCATCTTATTTGGTTTTCAAACCAAGCATTCAATTCAGCTATTTAAATATTTACAGCAAGCTACACTTCAACAAGAATTTTTAGTTTGATGCTTAAAGTAAGTTTGAACTTACCTTTTTAGAAAGTTTATTTAAGTATGCAGCTTCTTTTAAGTAGATCATTTTTTAAATAAATAAGCTCGAAGTTTTATTAGGCAATACGCAAAATTTACTGCTAATACATGTGCAAGAAACAAAAGAACATTAGAGAGGTCTTCGAAAAATACCACAATGGTAACTTTTTTCCATTATTTCATTGAATTCACTTTTGTCCAGATTCTGACTTCGAGTAGACACAATGAAAAAGTCACAGTGTTCTGGACGTGATTCAGGCGTTTGTCGTAGTGCCTCTTCCATCTTTCAATCGCCACACATTTATCATTGGAGATTTGAGAGGTCTTGTTACAGTAATTTCTCCACACTTTCCCCCTTGAATAATTGAGGAAAGGGATATTGAAATAACTATCACAAAACCAGTTCAGATCCTTTTGAAAGGTTTATTAAATGAACTATGAAAACCAACTTTATTTTCTACTTTAAAATCGGAGAGTCATCTGTAGTTAGAGAAATTAGTAATATTTCCGAACCATTCCGATGTTTCTACAACAAGCTTCAAGTAAAATTCAAAAGCCTTTCCACTTACGAAATTATGAAACATGAAGAGTCTTTCACGCTTAGTAATGTCTTATTAATTATTGAGTTATTGAAGAATTTGACTGAGCAATTTCACCATACAAATTGCACCACCTCTCTATTTTAATTTAGAACGATTCCTACCTTGAATTATTCTACAAGCAGCTCAAGCTTAATTCTCAATTATATGTTTGAAGCAAATATTGAATTGGAGGTCCCTACTGCTAAAATATTTTAGGAAAATTGTACAACACATTTCAGCAATGAAATAATGATTGAGGTAATGAAAAACAGTCAGATTAAATCTTTTTAGTAACTGGTAGATCAGTTTTGGTTTTGCGGGAATTTATTTTAAGTCTTGTACTACATAGAGCTCTTACAAAGCTTTTCCATAAATTTCTGTATGAACTTTTGAAAGTAATTTTGAGGTTCACATAAATGTTACTAACATTACTAACGTAGTCAATTTTCCTCGAAAAAACAGGCTATTTCAATTCATTATTTGGAAGAGTCATTCCCAACTTTTTTGAAGCAGCGACTCCCTTAAAAGATAATGTCGAACACTGCACAATAGGGTGCGGCTTATTTTTCAAAAGTTCTCAAAACCAAAAATGCGTGTGCTCTTCTGTATTCAAATCACATAAAAAGAGAAACCTTAAAATTTGAGCCAAAAATATTAACATTTAGAGGTGGCGTAGTATTTATGAAATAACTAGAACTGAAAAACTATTTTTAACTAAAACTCTTGATTTAAGACAAATTTGATGTTCTACACAGTTTTCATAAATTTAATTTTGAAGTTGATGGTACTGAATGTTTAAAAATTGGTTAGAAAATAAAAAAAATTGATGGTGACTTTGCTGAAGGCCATTTTTTATGAATTAAAAATCCACCCACAAGACGCTTGTGCCACCTCTAAATCTCAATATATTTAGCTCAAACTTTGAGGTTTCTCTTTTAATGTTATTTGAATTCATAAGGTATACAAGTTCTTGGCTTTTAGAAGTTTTGAAAAAAAGTCGCACCCTGCTGCACAATGGTCCGAACCAATAGTTTGGCAGGAAAGAAATGTTTTCTCTGTTCTTGTCGATTTTAGATGTATGATGTCTTCAGAGAAGTTATCATTTATTGAGTATTGCATCTTCTAAGAAAAAAGTTGAATGAGGTGGCCCTTATTTAAGGTTAAATTTTGACTCAAACTTTTTTGTATGAGGTAATTTGAGGCTGCGATCTTCTGCAAAGTTTTGGAAAATGTTATTTTGAAGACCCTTAGACCTAACTCTTCATTTAAGCTACTGTGGGATTCATGGCCGTGCGGTTAGTGTTACCAAGCATTGAGTTGTATCGTGTCAAGTAATGTGGGTTCGATTCCCACTTCAGAAAGGAAAACTTTTCGTCAGGAAAGTATTCCGACTGTGCCACTGGGCGTTGCAAGCTAGTCCGTTGTCAAGTGTGGTGCTTCCTTTAATGGGCAAATCATCCACTGGAAGCATTAACGTGTGTCGGTGTTTCTTTTTTAAGTAATTTTTTTCTGATAGTTCTAACTTAGGGTGTACCCGAAAAACCAGTTTTTTGTCTTACTTTTTTGTTTTCAGTTTTACTTGATTGTTGAATAAGTAATAATACACATTCTTGTCTGATAATGTTGATACGATTTAGACGCAAGTCACCTTGTATTTATTACTTTGAAACATTACGCTTCCAATAAATTCACTTGCAGCTTCAATATACTTGTTTTTGTAAACTTTGTATGATTTAGCGATTTTATTGATATTTTATCAGTACTCAGCGGTATAACTTACAGAAAATTCAAAATTCGGTTTCAATACATCTTAAATTAGTATCTTTGACAAAGTTGTTCAAAATAACATTTGCTTAAAATTTTAACGGGAGCGCAGCAACAAATTTCCTCAAACCGAAAAGCTTTAGTCAAAATTTTAACTTTAATAAAGGCTGACAGAGCAAAAAATTCTTTGGAAGAAATGTCTAAAATGCCTCAATGAACAACTCTGTAGAAGAAAGTTTTTAGCTTGGACGTGCCTATCAAAAGATAAAACTGATCTAGTTCAGTAACAACTTATCTAAAGCAAAGCAAAAAAGTCAAAGTACAGCACAGACTATTATAAAAAAACTTAGTCGAAGACACCAAACCTCTAGCATGCTTACCCAGAGCACTAAAAGTTTTAGTCGTCAAAAACAGCGATCTGTCCCAGTGTGCGTCGCCAGGAGCTCTTTGAAAACCTTGTCACCAGGCATTGCAAAATTAGTTCTCAATTGATTTCAAACCATGGTCATAGCTAGTGAAGGAAAACATCGAATGTGTATCGGTTCATGATCGGCAATGTTTCGCAAGTTTTAACAAGCTTGACAAACAGCAGCAGCGAAGGAGAGCCCCAAATAGAGAAAGCGATGATAAAGCCCATTTTCTCGCTTATTTACCATTGGGGGTAGATGTTTAGCTCTCCTGCCATGATAAACTATCGCCAAGCATCCTATAGTAATGGCGCCTTTCAGGCTTGGAGCTTGTTAAGATGAGTTTTGTCATGCATGATTACTCCCCGATATAATCTGAGCTGTAGCAGTAGACGCTATACAGACTCTCATGATGTGCAGCGGATCATGAATGTTGCAGAGAGCAATAAGAGAGAGATACTCTTAAATTTTCTCACAAGGGAAGGTCACGATGGTGTTACACGGGGTTTTCAACCGGACTATTTTTGTTAGATTCTACATGTCGAAATATGAAAAACCCCAAAGCCTTTCGGGTGATGAACCAGTGGTGTAGCCAGGAGGGGCTCTGAAAAGGTCGATTTCGTACGAATATAATATTATTGAGTCGATTGAAAATTTTTCAAAAAGATTTTTCTCAGTATTTAGTACGATAGTAATGAACAGAACTGACATTTATGTATGTTTATAATGTATTTTTATGCCATTGGCGTAACTAACATGGAATATGGACACCAACACAAGTTTGGTTTTATTAGAATAGTATACCAATAAGAAACCCATCCCGATTGCGCCTATGGCATGGAAAAATACATTTTAAACATACATTTATGTCAATTATGATCTCTACCATCACAATAAACACTAAAAAAATGTTTTTGTCAAATTTCCAATTAGCTTAATAATACAATATACGTACAAAACTGCCCCTTTCAGAGCCCCTCCTGGCTACACCACTGGTCCATCACCCGGAAGGCTTTGGGGTTTTTCATATTTCGACATGTAGGATCTAACAAAAATAGTCCGGTTGTAAACCCCGTGTAACACCATCGTGACCTTCCCTTGTCAGAATTCAACCACTGATCATGAGCGAAATCTAAAAGGTACAAAATGCTTTAGTCTAAAGTTCATTCCTAACATTTGAGGTGGGTAAACCCAAGTTCTGTATGATTGTCTATTCAAAAAGCTATATATTGACATAAGTCCAAACGACGATACCAACATTTTTATTAAGGTAGTCAATGAGAGGTCATGAATGTTGTTAGGATCCGATACACCAAGTTTTTTTGCTTGTTCTTAAAATCCCACGAATACTGTACCCAAAATCATACGCTCCTCCAAATACACAACACGAAACCATCCAACCTGGCGGGCTTCAGCTGCCGTACGAAAAAAAACCGAAATTCCACTGCAAAGGATCTCACTCGCTTTCCTAGCCGTTCCGAGGGAAGTGAGCTATCGTGTAATTGTTGTTGCTTGCAGCCTGCTTCTGCTATTATGCGAGGAAAAATTGCGCTAGTACATGAACACTATAGCGCGCACAAGAACATGCACTGGCAAGTAAATGCATTCATTTGTTCAGCCATTTGTACTAACAAAATATTTCCACACTGTTTTTTTGAAGTGGAGCAAAACCACCGTGTGTGTCTGTGCTTCGGCACCGTGGGTCAGCTTCCTGCTAAATTGGAGGCGATGGATTGTGGGTTCGGCGAATATACAATTTCGAACATTCGAAAAATCTTAATTTTTTTTCTATTTTTTTCACTGGTTTTCAGTTTTTGCGTTTAATCTAAACAAGCTTATGCTCCATTTCTTTTTTTCTGATTTTTCAGGTGAAGATGAAACGAAGCCAAAGTTCAAATTTTCAAGAGTACGGATCCATGAACCAAACATCCGTTTGAGCTGAAAACCTAATCGATTGGTCACCACCAGCTAGTGACCAATAGATTAAGTTTTCAGCTCAATCGGATGTTTGGTTCTCCAGATCCGTGCTCTTGAAAATTTGAACTTTGGTTTCGATTCATCTTCACCTTCAGTCTTTACAATAAAGAAATAACTAAATGCATTTTTTCCTTTTTTCCTGCTACGACGTTTCGGTCCTTTTTGGACACTTTACGAGCATTTCGTAATGTTTTGATTGGTTTCATCAATGGTGCAATTTTAACATTATTATAATAATATTACCCAATTTTTTTGTTGTTTTTCGTTTTCCAAGGTTACTTTCTGTCATAAATTGTTTTTATTAACGTTAAGACTGAAAAGTCAGAAAAAAAAAACAAATCCTTGCTGCATACAGTCGATAAATCTGAAAAACATTAAAAAATATGAAGAAATGAGAAGCATTACATGGAAGGAACAGTAAAGAAAGGAAATTTCAAACTTTCTACCACGTCTCACTCCTGAATATTGCCCACAAGATATCCCACTATCCACCACGGTCCGACCAAAGTCCGCATCCTAACGAGAGTCGGATTCAAGCGACCGTCGAAAAATTGCACAAGAAGCCAGAAAGCACATTACCAGAAAGAATCCGGCACGTTTTTTCCATGATTCGCCTCTCTCCCACCTCCTGGCGCCATCTGCACTCGTACAAGAGTACTATACATGAATAAATAAAACAAACAAGTGCTCTCTCTGTCGGCCGGGCAACGTACTGTACCGGGGAATGCCTTCTTCCTGTTCGAAGGCCCTCTACTTGAACGCTTACGGTCGTTGGATCTCGGCCGGAACGAGAGCCAATGAGTCAACAATTGCTTTCCGCTTCACTGAAGTATTGACAGTGATTCTTTGCGCCCTGGAACCGGGGTGGACCGATTCTGACCGAGGCTAGCCAATCGGCATACGTATGTTCATGGACGTAGGCTGGAGATCACCCCCATTCCAAGTGACAAACAGGCTTCTGTCAAAGGTCTTGCAAAGGTTCTGCCAAAAAAAAAAACAAATTATTTGAAATTTCTTAGTATTTTGCCAAAGAACTTGTCAGCAGAACTGATTCTGTGGAATGTTTTTGCCAGAAAAACTTGTCGGCACAACTTTTTTTGGTCTTACAAAATTGAACATATTTGTTAGCAAACGGAAACAAATATTTTGAAATTGCGTCAAAGATCTTCGATTTTTGCCAAATATCTTCAAGATCAATCACCCCTCCTGCTGAAAACTCTGGCTATGCTCTTGCCTTTGTACGGCCAATGTTTGATCTGATGCTAGTTCTCATTTTTTTTCCCTGTGTGCCTCAACCAACACCAAAACCGAAATCCGACAGGTTCAACGAATCGTATTCCAACGACTCACTTTTTCACATGACCGCGTACGGCTCTTATCGGGTGGACGCGCGGTGGATGCTGACCGAAAAATGATGTTTTTCTTTTTTTTTCTCTCCGATTAGCATTTGATTGAAATGTGATTCACTTGTTTGCATTCCTCCGACACGTTCTTCCTTTTTCTAATCCTTTTCGTTTGTTTTCAAAATTCTTCCTTCACATTTTTTTATTTTACAATTTTGATTTCTAATTCGCTTTTTTTCTCTTTTGTTTTTCTTTTTCTCTTTTCCATTGTTTTATCGGTCGTCGCCCGTCGCGTCGTGCAAACCCGCCGCCAACCCGTGCAACTGATTCGCGCGTCCTCGCGGACTCACGAAGGCGTCATGGGTCATGTTATGCCCGACAATCGGATGCTGGTCGGGGACTACGGTGGTCTGATGGGCGGTCCCTCGACGCCAACCTCCTGAGTGCCAAACCTAAGCCCCTTGCTACCTTACCACCGAACGAATAAATTGCACACAGATCAAAGTAGTTTCAAACAGAAGGGGGATTCCCCTCTGTTGTTTTAGATAAATCAATTCTTTTTTGAATGTCTTCCTCTCCTGCTGTTCTTTTCGTTTATGTTTCGTGTCTGGCACTCTGCCAAAGTGTACTTGTCTTGAGAGAAAGAGAGTGTTATACTGTATCGAACTCCGATGTATTACGGTCAAGATGTCAATAAAGTTAATTGAGTTAAAACTGGGATTGAGATTTGTACGAGCACGATGACACCCTTCGATGGGCTTTCAGTTCAAACGAGTTCGTGGAAACTTCTTGAAAGCTTTAACTTCAGTCTTCAAAATATGTTGGTTCATAAGGTGATGCATGTTTTGACTATCTTACGGTTATCGAGGAGTATTTTTATGAATGGTTAGTATTTAAGTGAGCCCAGAACAATATTTTCTTCAAACAATATTAATCAATTCGAAAATGAACATTCCTCGTCGCAATTTAAATTTATTTGTTGCGACCATTGTAAAATTACACGAACAATAAACTTAAAAAAAACTTTATGAACAGTATGTGCAGTTCACAAATAATTTGTATAGATGAGAGGAACACCAACTTTGGGGTAGCACGAATTTCCATTGAAGGGGCTGGCGAACGGCTTAGAAGGCGTTTTCACCGAATAATAAATACCAACACTTTCAGTACCCGTTTTTATTGGATTTTCATGAAACTTTGGTTAAAAACAAAACACTATGAAGATTCGATAGATTCCAAAACAAAGTATTAACACACTTCCGCAATTTCTGTAGGATTTTTCTGCAAAATTTTTCGACAAATTCAAGTATTTTCTAGAGAACAACTACTGTACGATTATTATCAGCATTATTATACGTTGCGGTTTTTTTTTTTAATTTCATGGAAGAATTTACTAAAGGATTCCTTTTAAAATTTCTAATGAAATTGCTCCGCATGAACTGTAGGAGCAAAATAAATGGAGTAGCAATCTCCAAAAGATTTCTTCGGAGATATTTATTGGACTTGCCTCTGGGCGAATGTTTTGATGAGTTGCAGTATGTATTTATAATGAAGATTCTGCATTCATTGCCTTTAGCATACATTATCAGAAATGAGGCTCAACATTTAGGGCCTACTTCTACATGTATTTAGACAGTCGCGTCAAATCTCCCAAACAATATTTTCTGGCGTACCAAAATTTTTGGCGCACAAGCAATTCAACTTAAACCAACACATATATTGAACGCTGTTCAATAAGCGAAACTAAATCTCTATATCACTAAATTCTGGAAAAAACATTTGAAAAGGGCTCAACAGATATTGGGCCTTTTTCTGCAACGTTTCTGTTGAGCCCATTTTAGCCCGCTCATACAAACTAACACCTCTATCAAGAAGATGAGTGTTAGTCCTTCCTGATAGTGGTCCTTGTCGTGATACCTGGGTTTGTTTATTGCAACTTTGCATTTACTGCTATTGCTCTTTTTGATTTTTTGAATGGAAATTTTTGATTTATTGTGGGCGAATTATTATTTATTTATTGCAAATTTTGGCTTTTTTTTGTGGAAAATTTATAATTATTTCTTGCTTTTTGTGAAGAAAATAGGGACATTTTGAGGTTTTTAAATGTAAAAATCGATATTTTTTAGTGAGATTATTGTCGATTCTACTGCACTTTTGAATGTATTTATTGCTCAAAATTTTTTTATTTATGGAAAATTTTGTTTTTTTCTATGCACTTCTTTATTTTTTTATGATAATTTTTAACTTTTCTGTTGATTTTACCCTTGTTTCTTTCCTGGCAAATTTTGCTTTTTTTATGGAAATTTTATATTTTTTTATAGGACGTTAATATTTTAGCCTGTTTGGTTTTGTTCTAGAGATCAACAAAGATTTTATATACAAAGTTTGTAGTTAAATTATCCAAAAAATAATCTCTACGAAAAAATCTCCGACGACTGTCTCACAAGATCCATGTCGAACTGCACATCACATAAGATAATTATCAGACTCCAGTAGAGATGGTTGGAGAATTTTTGGAAAAATTCTTGTCGTTGGAAACCTTGATGGATTTGCAAATGAGATCATTGACTGGTTCTCATACATTTTATATAAGACCTTTAGATTTTCTGGTCGGACCCTTAGGGAAATCCAGACGGATTCTAACAAGAACCTTGAGGAAGACTTTGAGAGATCTTTGATATATATTAAGCTCAAGAATCCATCATTCAATCATCAGCAACCATCAAAAATGAAACACCAGTTTTTTTCGTGCAAATTTGAAGAAATCCTCATGAAAATCCTTCATTGCATTTCAAATAGCAAGTGTAATGAAATACTAGATTTTCATGCTTCGAATTTGAGCAAAAAAACTGGTTCTGAAAGTTTGTAAAACGATGGTGGTTATTTTCCTCTTGTGTTCATATTTGATGGTTACCAATTTTTTGATAAATTCCTCTTAGAATCAGTGGCAATTTGATGATTTCTTTCTCAACGAAAATCAGCAAGCCATCAAGCTGACGACACCATTAGAAGTCTAACAATATTTCCTTCCAATCACCTTGATAGACTTCTGAATTGTTCCATCGCGAATTCCTGTCAAAAATCTAGACTTGTCCTTTGTTAGATTCCGTGTATATTCAGTGGCAGATTATTGATCAATTGCCTACATAAGTCGTACCTAGATTGTTTTCCTTGGCAAGAATATGGAAATAATTCTAGCTCTAGCGGCAATTTTTGTTCAATAAAGACTTTGAAACGCATTCGTGTACTCCATGCCAAGTTCTTGTGCAGCTTTTTTGCTGTATATTTGACGGATTTCACGCCAATTCGACAAAGGGAATTCAATGAAACTTTTTGGGTGTGAAGACTATGTGAAACTTAGATACTTTGCATACTTTGTTTTTTCAAAATAGATCTAGGCTAACATTTGGAAAGGGTCAAAGTTTTTTTTAACTTTTTATATAAACCCGTATAACTCTAAAACGTTAAGACCTACAAAAAAGTGTTGTATGAGGAACTGTCGTGAAATTTCCTGACGTTTTGGTAAAAAATAATAAAAAAATAAAAACACATTTTCTACACTGAAAAAAAAAATTCAAAACTTCAAAGGTGATTTGAAAAAACGGCCACTTCAGATTTTGATCATCCTTAAGCAAAAAGTTTCGTAATTATATTTACTAAAAGTCGTCCATACATTGCAAATTGGGCATATTTTAGGGAAAAAATTGGTATACCTCTGAATTGGTATACCGTTTGGCTGCAATTTGTGTATCACTAGTAGGCATAAAACAATGATATTTTTGGGTACCAGGGACAGTTTTAACCTTATCAAACAATTCCTCCAATTCCTCTGACATTTTAACATATTGTTCATTAGATATATAACAGAAATTTAATTTGGTGATACATGTATCAGTTTGTTTCACTGCCCAGTCGAATAGTTCTCGCGGAGTTGCGATTGTGTTTCCATAGTATTTTGCAAGACTTGCTTTTTTTGCCATTCGCTTGAGAGTGCCACCACAGGGACCTTTGCCGTGGGATGTGGAAAAAAAGTGCCACTCTGCTTCCAATCCATGTATTTTCTTGAAATTACATAAGCTGGCAATTTTTTTTTTCTATTCTTATAATGAGCTGCAGCTCCATCTGACTTAAAAATAACTTTTGATTTGTTTAACAAAATTTATCAATTTTGAAATAAATAGCTGAACTGCTACTGTGTCATGGGTCTGATATTATAATAAAACTAACATTTTCTAATTTATTATCTTTTTTATGATAAATTTAGAATTGGGAATTATTCCAGTGATATCCTTGAGCAGCGTTATAATATTCAGAAAAGTCGCTAATTACCAGTATTTAACCTTGTTTTAAGGAGTCTTTTTTGTTTCGTGAAAAAGAAGACTGTTATTTGCAAATAAAATCATGAGTTATGAGCTTATCAACTTTTTTTAGGTAGATAACAATACAAACATATTCATTATTTCTTATTGATCTGGCGTTTAACGCAGGTACGTTTAGTAAGTTATTTTTCACAAAACTTTTTCTAGAAGAGAATTTAATGGGATATGGATAAGGTTGTAACTTTTCAATGTTTGCAATACTGTTGTGATACCTTCAGAACCATAAAAATCCGTCGGATTGTTCGACGGAGTTTATTTTCTCATAGGCAGAGGCGAAGTCCATTGATTGCCTTCATTTAAAAAACATAATCACTGTATAATTCCGTTTTTTAACTATTCTCAATAAAAAATACAATCTATTTTCTGATTCAAACTCATTTATCACTTGAAAACACGATCATATTTGACGGTTTAAAACAAAATCTTTGAAAAAAAAATTCAGTTTTGGACTTAAAAAATTCGAAGTAAGAAAAACTTTTTTCCCTAAAATTTGCCCAATTTGCAATGTATGGACGACTTTTAGTAAATTTATTTACGAAACTTTTTGCTTAAGGATAATCAAAATCTGAAATGGCAGTTTTTTTTTAAATCGACTTTAAAGTTTTGAATATTTTTTTTTTCAGTGTAGAATATGTGTTTTTATTTTTTTTTAATATTTTTTCTCAAACTTCAGGAAATTTCACGACAGTCCCCCATACAACACTTTTTTGTAGGTCTTGCCATTTTCGAGTTAAACGAGTTTATAAAAAAAGTAAAAAAAAAAACTTTGGGACTTAAAAAATTCGATGTTAGAAAATTTTTTTTCTCTAAAATATGTCCAATTTGCAATGTATAGGCGACTTTTAATAAATTTAATTACGAAACTTTTTGCTTAAGGATGATCAAAATCTGAAGTGGTCGTTTTTTTTAAATTGACTTTAAAGTTTTGAATATTTTTTTTTCAGTGTAGAAAATGTGTTTTTATTTTTTTATTATTTTTCTCTAAAACGTCAGGAAATTTCACGACAGTCCCTCATACAACACTTTTTTGTAGGTCTTACCGTTTTTGAGTTATACGGGTTTATAAAAAAAAAAGTAAAAAAAACTTTGACCCTTTCCAAATGTTAGTCTAGATCGATTTTGAAAAAACAAAGTATGCAAAGTATCTTAGTTTCACATACTTTTGACATCCATAAAGTTTCATTGAATTCTGAAGGGGTGCTGCCAATCGCGTGTCGAGTTGGCGTGAAATCCGTCATTTAGTAAAACCATTATTCGATTAATGATGAAAATTCCGAGTGAATTTCTGAAATGATCTTCACAATTCATTAACATTCATTCATTCCTGGAGACATATTCCTTAACTTATGCCAAGGTTATTTATCGCAATATCTTGATATAAATATTCCATGTACGAGCCTTTATGAGCCCTTATGCGAAATCGTATGCGGAAGACATTCGAAGTCTTGTAAGAGAGTTGGAACGATACTTTAAGCCAATTTTCGGAAAGATTTCTGGATGAATATTGGTGAAACATTCGAGGGAAACTTGTCGGATTTCTTGTAGGGTAAAAGATTTTTTTGCGAATTTTATTCTAGCGTTTTTGGTTATACCCATACGAATCCAATCAAAACTTCATCTGCAGGAAGTAGCAAGCTGTTTAGTGGAATTCTAAAGATCATAAACGATTTCTGGATGTATGTACTATTCTTCACTGATTCCACTGATTTCAAAAGATTTTTTTGTTTTGAAATGAGAGAGACTCACAAGTTCAAATCCGGTAGAAAGTTAAAAATAAACATCCAGCTATCGCAACAAACATTTTTGAGCAAATGACTCTCAAGCGTACTGTATAAACTATAATTCAGCTACTAATGTTTCTTGGGATATTAAACTGATCAGGTTGCATGTTAGTGATTCTTTTAAGCTAAATTAAATACAATTGTAATGGACATAACTTATTAAATAATGTTCAAGTCTGCCCACATACAAGTATTTCCAACAGTTGGAATGCCCAATACAAAGACTAGTTTTGGACCAATCGAGGATCGTATCCATGAGCTTGATAAACTCATGCAGCAAAACTCTTCAAACAATTAAATTTTCTTGAGAACATTGTTATGCAACTCGAATTCGATCCCCTAGAAATAAAGAAACAAAAAGAGTTATAAATTGAATACTACAAAATTAGAGAATGAAAATATCGGAAATATTCTGTGTAGCACATATGATTTTCTACGAAAACTCCTTTCATATCACACCATCACGATTTGCGATAGACCTCTCTGAAGCTTTACACCATCGACATCGTGATTGCTTACCGGTTGACTCCTAAATGCGTTTCGCACTGCCCAAAACATGGAAACTCGATTCACAGTTTAATTTGATCTATTTTTCCGGTGAAATCGTCATTTCCGCCTAACAATGGTACGGGCTCGTGTCCTTTGCTCGTTATCGTCCCCTCCCCGTCCCACCATGATAGAGAGTAGCAAAGCTTATTTACTGTGAACAAGCAGCGATTTTTCCGCACGCATTTACTGCTCAAATAGCAATCGCACTCCGCAGCCAAATCCCATCTATTATTTATCGCTATTTCAGCTTTCTATTTGGAAAAGTGCTTAACCTGTGCCCCTCCCCCCTCTTCCAACCACAAAACGACGAGCGAGGACGACGCGGATCGTGGGCTAATATTTGTGCAATCCGATACTCTCTCTCGGTCTGTCTGTCAGTCGGTGTGCTGCTTCAAAGGCATTCCCCGAAACCCCCACGCGCGATTGGTTTCGGTCGGGGGATAATGCTTCACATTCCCCGGCATAGAGAACAAGAGACGCGCACAAATTGCTTCAGCAGCGGTAGGCAGAGCTCGCAGCGATTGAACCACTACTGCGGGCTTATCCACTCGCACTCTCTTCTTGCCAACAGCGCTCTAAAACTGCTGCCGCACTATTTAGAGTCTGGATATCGGTTCTCTAGTGCTACATGCGGGATGCAGCATGCGCCACCAAGGGCGTAGCCAGGATTTTCAGCAGGGAGGGGAGAAGCCCTTGAAGGAACTGTTCATCAATTTCTTCGAAAAGGAGGTCAACTTTCGTCGCTTTCCACACACTTTTTTGTGGTTTTTCTAAGCTTAGCACCACAGTGGTAAACATTTGTTTCCCAAAGCTTCTTTTTTCATTTTTAGAAAGTGTCAGATAGAAGTTGAATCCTCAAAAAATTTAGTTATCTCTCACCAGAATTATTTAAACCCCCTCAAACTACGCCCATGTCCACCACCCGCACGCATCGCATCTCATCGAAGCCCCGATCGATCGATAATGCAAATTTAGTCATTACTTTGCGCCGGCAATTACCAATTGGAATTGGTCATCGACGAATGTTCTAGACCGCCACCCCCTACCAGATCCAACCCCGCGCTTGTTCAACTGGAAGCGACTAGAATCGACTGCTGTCTCATTCCAGGAGGGGAGCACCGGACCACCTACAATTCGACCAATATGCATGAAATGCACTTTAACCCGACCTCCTGCCGAATGCGAATCGTTTCGTTGGTCGGTTTGGTCGGAAGTGACCGGGCTTACCATCCACCCCCCGGAACGGGGGCAGGGGAGTCGAAGCTGGACAAAGGGATTAGGTCAGATACTGTATCCTGGCTAATATTTAACAGCTCCCGGCGCACAGCCAGGCACCGATGAATGTATTTTAAATGATGTTTTGGGGCTTTTGGGTAAATTAACATTTTCATTACAAATTCAAACCTGGTGATGAGTTTTGGCGCGGGGCGTGCCCGGCCGGATGATGGGGAAGCTGCAAAGGGGGGATGTGTGTGCGTGCGATCATCGCATTGTGAGTGGTAGGGATAGCTTTGTTGAGCTGGGTCGGAAGCGTTTGGGTAGTTTAACCTTTTGGGATTGTTTGGTTAGCGAGTGTTGGAAAAGAGATAGAATGAAAATTTGAACCCGTGAAGAAGCTGGAGTTCTTTTCCATATGTGAAATCACGTACATATTTTACATTTTGACTTATCAATGAGATACCAGGATATTCAAAAATAGAATACCTCCGGAAATGTGCTAAGATTTTTTTAATTTAATGGATGTCGGCAAGGCATTTGAAAAAAATCAAGTTTAACGCTACAGAAATAAGCAAGCTTTCAACCCACACGAATAAAAAGGCCCTGCAGTTCAGAAATACACCGAGAGTCTTTTCATGAAACCTCTTGGTGTAGAGCTCTGCACAGTTTCGTTTCAGTGTGAGATTTTCACTGGCCTTGTTGTTCACTAGTTTCATGAATGAGTGAGAGATACTTTTGAGCAAAGCCTCATAACAAGTCGACCTAGAACGGCAGTTTAGATCTTAAACTTAAGGTGAATCATCTCATAACCTAACAAGTACCACATGTTTTCAAAAACACTTAATTGAACTCATAAAAGAATGAAATGTTGCTTAACATTTTAAGCATTATAACAGAAAAATTAGGAATAAAAAATCCTGGAAGTTTGGTGCATTTTTCACGAGATTAATGCCTTTGAAGTTTTGATGCACTATGAAAATTCTCCATCAATTCCTATAGAAGTTCCTCAGAAAATTCCTCTATTTTCTCTCTTTGGGAAATTCTCTTGCCTTTCTAAAGTTGTTTTTAAATCAAACGCTTCACAAATATGTTAATTATATTTTCTAAGAATTTCCTAAGAGAATTTGAAAGCCTTTTTTCAAAGATCCCAGACATTTTTTAAAAAGATCACTTCTTCGATTACTTCAGGGTTTATTCTCCAGAAAATGCCCTAAAAAGTCCTAAAGTGATTCCTAAGAATTAAGAAAAAAATGTCTGGCTGATCTCCAAAAACTTTTCTATAAAAAAAAACTCCAAAAATTCTTCCAGGCACATCAACTTTTTTTCTGGGTATTCTTCTCTAAATTTGTCATAGAAATCAATTGGATATCCTTTGGAAGTCCTTCTAGTTATTCTGCACATAGTTAACTAAGGGTTTCCAATAAAATTTTCTTAAGGATCTCGAGAAATTCCTCCAAGGTCTTCTACTGAGGTTTCCTGGATATTCACGATAGATTGTTTCGATTCTACTATAATTTTGAACAAAAATTTGAAATCCTCCACAGAATTAATTTATCAGAAATTTGTTCATGTTCCAAAATTCCTACATTCATTTCAAATATAAGTTCTGCAGGATTTTCTCCGAGAAGTTTTACAAATATGCATTCGCTATGAATTCATTCTAAAATTTCTACATGTGTTCGTATAGTAACTTTTCCAAACTTGAATGATTAGTATGATTCCAGAATTTTTCGGCGGATTACTCTAGTAATATCTTAGTGAATTTTAACCCCTCTACCGGCAGCTTCCTTTTTTCCCGCAAAATTCAAATTCAAATCGTTATAACTTTTTTGTTTTTCAATATTTTTGCACCATTTTTTCACAAGCTCTCATAAAACTCTTCTAGTTTGAGGATCTGCGTCGATATTGATCATTGGTCATTTGGTTTTGAAGATGTTCCAAAATTCCTTGGGGGACCGACCCGTAACTAGAAACCCCCGTTAATTTCTCAGGCTACAGAATGTAATCGTATTCGGATATTCACTCTTCGGGACAATACATTAATGAGAGTATGGTGTGAAAAAATGAAGCAATTTGGTGCAGCCGTCTTTAAGTAATGACCATTTAGGTTTCTGGAACCACGCTGGCCAAATGAAGATCATAAAAACTCCAAAAAACATCATATCGTAATTTTCAGATATCTCCAAGAATACTGAACCGATTTGTATGATTTTTTCAGAGATGCTCCTTATTACCTGACATTATATAGCCCATATATTAATTTTTTGATAAATTGATCAAAAACAAAATGGCCGCCAAAGACATTTTATATGGAAAAGGTCGGTCCCTCAAGGAACATAGGAATATCTTTAAAACCAGATCACCAATAATGAATATCGAAATGACCTAAACTAGAAGAATTGTTTGAGAACTTGTGAAAAAATGGTGCAAAAATATTGAAAAACAAAAAAGTTATAACGATTTGAATTTGAATCTTGCGGGAAAAATGAAGCTGCCGGTAGAGGGGTTAAACAAGGTATTTTTGAGATTAACTCTGGAAAAATGGCATAAATTACTCCATGTAAAACTGCTCGTAAATGATCATAATACAATAAAAGGGTTCATGAATTATTTCTCGCGTAAATTTCCCAGAAACACCTAACTAACATTGAGGGGCTCTCTTTGTTTACTTTCTCGTTAATCAATAACTACGTCACATTAACCACTTCTGTTGCGTTTTTCCTATGAAACGCTAGGCAAGGACATTGTCTTTCGATCTATAGTGAAAACATTCTCAAAAGCTTTAGTTTTTCACTGTTATAATCGAAAGAGAGCGTGAAAGGAGAGAATCCTTTATTGTTACACAGGTCTTTCAGTAAAGTGTGAAGTGAGAATTCTTCCAAAAACACCAGAAAGAGCACCTTTAGGTATTTCTTTAAATGTTTCGCCAAGTAGTTCCTCAGAGCACTTAATATAAAATCAGGCCAGTGATTCTTTCTGGAATATCTCCAAAAATAAGTATGAAACATACTAAAGAGATTTCTCAAATAGTTCCTCCGAATATTTTTCCAGAGATATTATAATACATTTTTTTCATGGAATACTTTTTTCAGAGATTGTTCGATACGGTTTTTCGGTAATGCTTTTTCTCCTACAACTCCGTCTTAAACTCCTCTACTCTTTAAGGATATATCTCAAGTCAAGGAGTGTGTGGTTTTTTGATTCCGTTGCATCCTCCTGTGGGTTGAGCGCTGGAATCAAGATCAATCGTGATTGCCAAGTGGTGAGCTCGTTTCATATTTACAATAACAAACTTCTATCGTTCCCTTCAATATTCCCTATCCCATCTGACAATAAGGACTTGTCCCTTACCGTTATTTATCAATAATATGAGAGCAGCTAAAATATGCACTTCAAGAATACGTGGAAAGTCGCTTCCATTATTCATTTCACGGTGCTCCCCTGACCGTTATTATCAGAAAAAATCTCCAATCAATCTGTGCTCACCAGTCGTTTTCTCTAACTAAGGTACATGTCTGGGCAAAATGAAAGAAAATCGTTGGACGCGTTTTGAAGTTCGCTAACTTAAAGGAAATCTGAGATATTTACAAACGAATTTGAAACAGCCTTTGTTAATATAGCTGATTTTATTTTAATTTTGTTATATTGTTATATTGTTATCCATCAACTCAAAGTGCTTCTTACAAAAATAAATCAAAATGTTTTATTCGTAACAAATCTTGATATAATTGTGCTACATTTTGTTTTGTATTTCACTGGTTGGAATGCTATGCTACTCTTTAAGGATATATACCAGGAATTTTTTGATAATGTTTCACAAGAAATTACCAGGAATTTCCATAAAAGATTTTCTAGAGACTCTTTTAAAGATTTGTCTAGCGAGTATTGAGGAGATCTCTTCGTTCATTCCTGCTAGAACTTTTCCAGGCTTTTTCTTGATTTCTCTTCTTTCGGCCATTCTTGAAAAGATTGTTCAAGGAAGTCTTTGAGACAGTGTTGCAAAAAACTCTCAACAGATCTGCTGCTTTTCGGTGTAGAATTCCTTCCCATGTGCCTAGGAATATTTTCGCCAATTTTTATTTGTTTATCTTAATTTTTACAATGTTTTTTTCATGTATATTTTTTTCATTTCCTGGGTTTCTCGAGCATTCCCAGAAAAAAATCTTCATGAATATATTGCACGATTTCTGCGAGAATTCCTCTCATAAACTCCCTTGCTTTTCCACTGGTTTTCTGTTTTTTCTTGAAGCTTTCCAGTAATAAGCTCCTTCTATGAGAACTCCTAAATAGGTTTCCCCAAAGATTACGAGCAACTATTCACGAAATCCTCCCTGGATTTTATCAGCGATCATTTGATATAAACAAATACAGGACAACATTTACATTCGCCGTATTGTTTAGTTTGTTGTAGTTGAAATATATTGAAATGTTTATGATTTCAACGGTTTTATCAGTTCTATTAACAACCATTTACAAACTGACACCTGTTAACGGCTTGACGCTATAGGCCTTACAGTAGCGCAGATCGTTTTATTTCAATTGAATGACCAATGTAATCACAAGACATTGCGTTTATTTATAAGTTCTAGATTCACATGTGAACAGGGCGAAATAACTTTGGCAAATAAAAGCTTTTCGGATACAGCCATGCATAAGTCGACCATTTCAAGAAATTTTACCAATCTAACAGGTAGACTTAAATGAGATCTCTCCGTTAGTAGTGAATATTTTCAAGAACTGCTTGAAATGTGTTTGTAGTGAACGGGAGAAATTTCTGGTTGCAAAGGTTATTTCGCCATTTTCATATGTTAGTCTAGAATTCAATACAAACACTTGTTGTTAAAATAAGTGTAAGTAGTAGATTGATAAAAGTATTATCCATGAAGGACGATCTTAAATAATTTCAAGCAAAATCAATATTTTACTTTTCCTTTTGTATACCTGCTGTTAAAATTTAAGGTAAATATAATTGAATAAAACTCTTTACGCGTCTCTCATCCAGCAAAGTAGACTATCGAAGTTCATACGTTTTGTCTTATGAAGAACGGAATGAATGTTGCAACATGGACGCATTTTTTATCGTTCTAGCACACTCCTCAGGTTTAAACTCCTCTGCGAAGCGAAAAGGAGGCGATTTTGAGTTTTTTTTTCCTGTGGAGTAAAACTTAAACACAAAATTTACAAAACGAATCCGTAAACGATGCGAGTGAGAGTGCATCGAAATGCGAGATATTTCTTGTGCTTTTTCTCTGTTGCTTCTATGCTTACCATCTCTCACTTTACAGAATCCTTAAGTGACCCGTCCGAACAAAATACGCCTCACGGAATTGTGATAACACTCTATTCTGACGGAATTTTCCTCCGTTACGTTTTGTTTCGCATCTTCTTTGCTCATTTTTCGTTGCCTCTCTGCTTAGTATTTTTCACTCACTCACAAAGAGGCCAAGACAGCGCACTGCTCTAGAGCATGCAACCGCACTCTGGTGATCTTTAGAAATATTCTCAAGCCTGCTCTCTTGTATCGAAGCGTCGATAGGCGCGTGGTGTACGCACGGGCCCAACAAGCGCTGGGTTCTTGGTTTGATTCCAGGTCGCCTACGAAATTCTTTTGTTCACGTTATTTGGTTTCTAAAGATGAATGAATTATGAATTTCAACGCGATTTCTTTTGGAAAATTTTCATGAGGGATTCTCATGTATTTCGATGGTTCATTTATGTGAGTGTAGATGAGCGTTTTCGTGTTTTTGCGTTTGTTTTACACTATCGCTATTCGCATTGGATAAACATTGTTTAATATCACGAAATTGATTGTTGTTCAACGAAATCATTCGGTGCTTTCTGCAACAAAATGGCAAATTAAAGGGGCAGAATCCGTCAATTGGAGTTTCTAAAGTAGTGTTTTCATTCAAATTATAAAAAAAACGAAAATGTGTTCACTGTATTCTATTCTCTGACTAAAACACAGTGAACACATTTTCATATAATAACAATAACTTTGAATTTTGAACAAAAAAACTATTCTTCAAGTTTCGATGATAACGATGACGCATCCTTGAATGTTAACTGTTATAAGTTCTTATCTGGTCTATATGACTAGTTGATATGCGCTTATTATAACATGTATGTTACTCGGGATCCGAAGGTATTTCAAATTAATCCTGTTTACGACTACAACAGAGTTCTTCATGAACTCGTGACAGAATCCTGCTGAATAGGGTTCTTAAGTGTAGTTCCAGTTTTAGTACCAAATGCTTAAGTTTAGATAAAAAAAAACACATGTTTACTTAATTTTCATAACGAACGAAAACGTTCAAACCCCAAAAATATGTGTTTCCTGTTTTTTGGGATTTTGTCACTTTAATCACATTTAAACTCAATTTTTGGGTGTATTTTGTTTTCCAAGTCCCGTCCGAAATTTCTGATAGGATTAACCCCAATGCTACATAGTTAAACCTCTGTGGCGTTTTTGTCGACTAAGTGAACGTCAACATGGTCAAATGTGTGGAGGTGAAGATGCATCGAAGCCAAATCTCAATTTTAGATAGCACAAATCTTGAGAACCTAACAGCCGTTTGCACTTAAAATTTTTAACAAGATTTTGAACTTTTCAATAAACTTAATTAACAAAACTTCATCTATATTTTGTTGGAAATTGTAGATTAACTCCTTGAACTTTACTTTGAAAGCTTAAATTTGAATTTACTTAGTCTATTTATTGAATTTTTCAGTTCAATAAATTGAAACAAAATATTGCTAACAGCAAGCGAATAGATTCAAAATCTAAAGTTATTGAAATGATTGTGAAGTTACATTGGTTGTTGAAATTGGAAACTTCGATTTGTTCTGCACACTTTGGATGGATCCTTAAGAAAAAATCAACTATTTTACCAAAAACCTCCTTAGAAAATCTTAGTAAGTTTACAGTGAAGCTAGTTCGATCGATGATAGCTATATTTTCACGCTATCGTCTTCTTTCTTATCACTTTCATACAGTGAAAGCTGATGAATGCTTTCTGATTGTAACATCAAGAATTCATTTTCAAGTCTTATAATTAACCCTTAATAGCTCCAGACGAACCTTCAATTTTCAAACGGAATTTTGGAGACCAGTAGATCAATAATTATTAAATAAATTTCTTAGCAAATGCGGTTGATTTCTCTGATAATCCTCGAGTGAGACATCCCCCATGACCCCTCCTCCTTTTCAAGGTAACGGATAAAGCTTATAATAATCTTAAATTGAAGAAAGTTTACTGCTAGTGACATCTAGCGGATGAATTCCCAATCAGATTTTTCACCTCCAGATGTCTCTCAATATGCTGGATATCTTTGGCAAAGATACCAATTTTCTAGCAGATAAGGATCTTGAAATACAGACGCTGGAAGAGAATTTGTCACTAGCGCCGCCGAGTAGGAAATTGTTCAATCAGTTTCTTCACCGCCAGATAGCCCTTGATCTGAATAACTTTTCCGAAGACTCCAACCTTCTAGCTCATTTGGATGTTGAAATATCCGTTTGGGGCCACGTTTGATCCCCTCATGTCCACACTTTTTCCGTTACCTAGAAAATGAGGAGGGGTTAGGAGGGATGTCACACTCATGGATTGTAAGCTCAACTTATCGCATTTAGTTCAAAATAGATTAAAAATTAATTGATCAACTGGTCTCCGAATGGTGGCCATTTTTAAAATTCAAGGTTTGTCTGGGGCTTTTAAAGGTTCAGAGTTTTCTTCTTTAGAGTTCAACTGTCCAAATAATCTAAATAAGGGGCGAGGCTACAAATGAGCTACAAAACTCATGTTTAATGATTTCCCGTGGTGGGTCACGAGGCAGACGCTTAACGTCAAAGTAGGTCGCGTACTCGAAAAGTTTGGGAACCTATGGTCTAAGTATTTATAACACTGCCTTTGAAAATGTCAACTGTATCCTACCTTTCCGATATATTCCTGTTTTGGATTACTAACGCATCTTGCTCAGAATTTCTTGAAAAGAATGTAAACTATTCCTTCAGATTTCTTGTCAGGATTCCTGAATGTGATACTCTTGCAATAGATCTCTGGATTTTGATAAAATGACGCATAATGGCTCTTCCTCTTCTTCTTCTCCTAAGTTTTTAAGGTGAAGGTGAATCGAAGCCTTGCCCAAAATCAATTACGTTTAGATAATTATATATGGATTGTTATAGAAAAAAAATCATGTTATCCTCCTGATCCTGATTGAATTGAGTACAGAATTCCGATCAAATTTTGTCAGACTGTCGAAACCTGGTCAACCAAAATAAAATACGGAAAGCTCTCTAAAACTCACCCTTAAACGGAAGCGAATCGTAAATCCACCCCTAAACGCTTCCGCACTAATTTATCGCCCATTGTCAACTTTAGGCAGTGGACCACTTTATAACACCCTCGGCCCAGTCCATGCGAGAAAGCCTTAATGCATCAGCATTTGCACTTTCACGCTATTTTCGTGCGCGCTTTTCGGACCCCGGCACCGGAAATTGATGGTATAATTTAGTTTGATTGCATCACTCTCCTCCCAGGGTGGTCCCCCTCTTTACCCCTCTCGAAACGACAATCCGCATATTTATTGTTGCTTTTTATCGGCTTTGTGAAGTGAAATGAAAAATAATAGGAAGCCTATGGTATGCAGCAAAAACTAATTTCGCAAAACTGTTTTCCATCAAATGCAATTGTGCTAGATCCGATAGATGTCCATTTTTTTGCTGCTGCTGCCCTTTCGTTCAGTTGGTTATTGTTCCGAAATGGATTTTTCCCAGTCATTGAGTGAGGGACGCAACGTGTAATCGGATTTCTGGGCGCTTTTGTGACGAAATTTTTGTTTTGTTTTGTTTTCTACTCTCAGTTCAGATTCGTGGGAAAAATTGACAGTGAAATGTGCATCAGAATCATCACTACGCACAACTTTTGCATGATGGTGGAAATTGGCGCAAAGTGAAAGCATCAGGGCTTGAAGTGGTGGGTTTTTGTTAAACAGATATTTTTTCAACTACATACTTGCATTTTTACTGAAACCTTTTGATATAATACCAATCTCGGCTACAAGCTTATTGAAGTTATAAGGAAGGCTGTTGTTTGAACAATTTCCTGTTTAAAGCCAGTTATATGACCATGATAAAACCCAAAATACTGCTGGAAAAGTTTTAATTGGTTTTATTGCGGTTTTATCGACACATTTCCGGTCTTAAGTCAATTATAAAACCATGCCAAAACCAAAAAAATCAAAAAAATAATTTCTTGCATCAAATATTGCATACAAGCTTCCAAAGAAAAAAAGCTGCATTTAATTATCTTGCAAGTGATCATTTGAAAATTGAAACAATAGGTCGTGACTGTGAACTTTGAGGACACCGAAATTCAATCCCTGAAAGCTCCAATGTAACACCTTCCCAGCCGCCCATGCAACCAAAAACCGATTCCCGGTAGCAGCACGCAACAATTGATTTATTACCAGCTAAATTTGATAAATAATGGTTTTCGGGCGCAGCAAGAATGGCACCAAAACATCCACCGATTTCCAGGGGAAAATTTCACGCAGAAAGAATTTCAAACCTCTATGATTTTTGAGCACTTGAAAATTCCCGCACCCGTGGTGGTAGGGGAATTTGCTTACTGGGAATTTTGCGCTGCCGTGGTTGCAATTTTTGCAGTCACACCACACGGTTGCGTTTGCTGCTTTCATTTATTAATTTTCCGTGCGGACACATTTTATTTATTCATGGTTATGGGTCGATTCGGGCCCGAAGGGGGCGTGTGCTGATTTTGGTCTGGGATTTTTCGAAGGGATGACAAATGTGTGATTTCAGCCTTACTGGATATAGAATTTTCTGACCAAATGCGGATTTTCAAATTGTTTAAAAAGCAGACTTGAAATGCATTTACTGTCATCACGCTGCATGTAGGACTTTCTTGATTTCCTTATAAATTTCTGTGACTTTTAGAAAAACTACAGTTACATCCTTACAGTTGAGGTTGAAATACGCGTATTTGTCAAAGGATATAAACTGTAGTGGAATTAAATGGTATAGTACTGAATTCGGGTTTTCATCTACTAAGAAAATCCTAATAGTATCATAATCCTAGTAAAAAAATTGGTTTTATTGCAGCTTTGAAGAAGAAGTTCTGATTCAGTCAGTCAATTACCTGACCATGATAAAACCTTGGAATAACTTGGAATAGGTTCCAAGAAAAGCATAGAAATATGGTTGAAAATGTGCTCTTTGAATTTGAATTAGTGGAAAAATCCTAATAGAAGCATTACCTTAGTAATAGTGTTGGTTTTATTGAAATTTTAAGAGTAAAATTAGGTTTTGAGTCAGTCCCATGACCAAGAAAAAACCCAAAGTGTTACTTGAAAAAGATGCCAAAAAGAATATGGGAACGTGATAAAAAATGTGCTCTTTGGATGTCAATCTATGAAAAAATCCTGATAGGGCCCTAGCTATAATTTTGGTTTTAATGGAGTTATCTGACAAAAATTTTGGTTTTTGAGTCAGTTGAAAGGCCATGATAAAACCTTGAGTATTCATTTGGAATAGGTTCCAAAAAGAGTATAGAAACGTAATAGAGAATATGCTCTTTGGATTATAATCAGTGAAAAATCCTGAGAGAAGCATAGCCCTGGTAACAATTTAGGTTAAGTGATGTTTTATGACAAAAAAAAATGGTTTAAGTCACTAAAATGGCCAAGAAAAAACCAAATACTTTGGATGTCTCAATTGGAATAGTTGTCCAAAGAATGCATAATTTTGATTAAAATTTTCAAGAAAATATTTTAAAAATATTAATTTATATCATTAAATAATCTAAGTTGTTCAAAATAAAATTCGTTTCTTGATCTCCAAATCCGTCCACCGCCTGGGGTTGCCCCTGAATGGAAGCAACTGTCTCGCCATCCAACTGGGGAAGAAATACATTCGAATGAGCTATTCATGGTGCACACTTTATCTGACGTTTAATTTTCATCATTTTCGGTGAGAAAATGCAGTCGATGACTACCCTTCGTGATTCAGTGATTCAGTGATTCATTTTTCATCCCAGTCGTCGATATGAAGTCATCGTCGTCATATTTTTCCCTTTCCACCTTCCTACCACATGAATTTCCCACATTCCCAATTCAGAACCGATTCATCAGGCCAGGGGTTTAATTTTTGTTTTCGATCCCAATCGAGCTCAATCACATATCCCATCCTACACCGAACACTTGTGCGACCAGCAAAACATTTTTTTTTTTTTTTGGGTTCAGAATAATTATGAGAAAAACAAATATTTACTGCGAATCAAATGAGGTGCCAAAATCAGCAATAGTGAACGATAGTGATGCGACCCAAAATAAAAACGACGATGACGATGTTAATGATCGAAAACTGAGAATTCCTAGCCACATAAAAACGGTGTTTCACGTAGTAGTACTTGAATTATTTTCATGAAGGTTTCTTGCGGAAGTTAGGATACTATTGATATGGTTTTCTAATGAGTTTCTAGTATTAGCCCATTTATTTGAACGATATTCTTTTCTGATGTTTTTAATATTTTTCTCCAGTTTTAAAACAAACATCTAATGTTCGCTTGATGACATTTCAATAAGTTAGAAAAAATTATATCTGTTTTGATGAAGATTGAAAGATTTCCTAAAATAATTATCTGATCATTTTCTAATCCTTCGAATTTTTACAAAATTTCTAATTTGTAAAAAAATCATGAAATTTTTAGATTGATATATATTTGATTTTTTTGTTCATAACCTGACATTTTCTTGTTATTTTATTACAAAAATGTTACGCATATTTTTTTTTCAATTTGATTTAAATGATGATTTTACAAAATTTTCATTTTTTCTCTCAATTTTTTCATGTACTAATGATTTATATGTGGTTTTCATTCGTTTGTCATACGGTTTTCCTATTATTTTCATATGGATAACGGTCCGAATTGTCAACTTATGACCCTAATTTAAGTTTAAATTTTGACTCAAACTTTTTTGTTCGATAAAATTTGTGGATGCGCTCTTCCACAAACTATCAGAACATTTTATTTTGAACAGCTTTGTCGAAGGCACTTTGGATTTATCTTTTTTTTTGAGCTAAGGAATTTAATTCTGAAGGTTTTATCTTAAGGTAGACCCGAAAACAAACAGTTTTTTTTGCCAAACTTTTTTGGTTTCAGATTTACTCAAACAAGGTTCTTAGAAGAAGTAGAGATAAACATTTTTCTGGACATTGCAGATTGTAATTCTTGTGATTTTGAAGTTATAAGCAAATTTAAGCGAAATATCATGGAGTTTCTTCGATTTTTTTTTTCGCGGCATTCTGATGGCCCTTAGGATTTATTAGGAAACTTTATCTGGAAAAAAAAACTGTGAGAACGTCACGTTTGTAAATAAAGAAAATCCACATCAAAAATACACCTCAAAAACACGATATTGGCTTGTAACTCACTAGATTTCAAAATAAACGTTGTGCTGTCTTCAGCAAATTTGTAGGTTTTTACTAAATTTCCAACATTTCCAAATGCAACTTCAAGGAGAAATGTGAAACAAAAAAAAAATGCAGACCCTCTATTGAAGTTGAAGCAATATAATTTTCTATTGAACATTTTTTTTTTTTCATTTTGATTTGTTTGTGGATTAAACCACTGAGAACTGATGAAAAAAATATATAATATTGTAAGCCATACAAAGTTCACAACAAGCATGGAAAGCAGCTAGTGAATTACTATTTAACATAATGTTTCATACAATGTGACTTACATTTGAATCATAACATCATTTCAACATTTTTTTTTCACATTTTTCCCAAAATTTGTAGAACTAGCTACAACTTTGCTGAGGGCAGCACGCCGATAAGTTTGAAATTTTGTAAGCTACAGGCGAGTTTCGATTTTCTCATGTCTATTTTTGAAGTGTATTTTCTAAATTTGCAACATTTTTTGCAGAAACGCCGCTTAAAGCATTTTCATCGAACCAACTTCATATAACTCATGAAAGTCTATAGATTTTTTTTTCACTTAAATTAACTTGTAACTTCAAAACTACAAGAATTACAAACTTGCAATGTTCAGCAAAAATGTGTATCTTTACTTCTTCCACAACTTTTGTGCAGATCACATTCACATAAATTTGAAAACAAGAAAATTTGACCAAAAAAACCGTTTTTTTCGGGTCCACCTTAAGTTGAAACTTTCAAAATCAAATTACTTTGCCTAAACGAAAAAATAAGTCAATCGAATCTTCGACAAAATTCTTCAAAATAACATTTTCTGAAAGTTTGCCGAAAAGCGCAGTGACAAATTTCATCAAACAAAAATTTGAGTCAAAAATTTAAACTTAAATAAGGGCTACCTTATTTTTTCTTAGAAGATCCAAAACTCACTTACGGATAACTTCTCTGACGAGAACAGAGAAAACATTTTATTTTCCTGCTAAACTGACGACTCGGACCATTGTGATATGATTTGACATATTTTTGTATGATTTTCTTACGATTTTATGATGAACTGATTCACTGATTACCTTCGACAATAATCAACTGCTGATTTTCAAATAATTTACGGTTGCTGAACTATTTATTTTCGGATGATTTTCTTATAATGATCTTCTGATTTCTGTCTGACGATTCTGTGTTTATTTTTTGACGACGGTTCTATGACTTTCTCATTATTTCCTTATGATTGTCTGTGGATTCTCAGATAATTTTCTGTTGATTTTAAGATTTCCTTATGTTTCCTTATGTTATTTTGTAACGATTTTTTGAATATTTTAAATGATTTTTCGATGATTTTGTGAAGATTTTTTGATAATTTTCTGTTGTTTTTTGACGATTTTCTGATCAATTTCTGATGATTTTTTTTAAATATTCTGGTTATTTTCTTATGTTTTTAGAAGTTTTCTAACCTTTTTCTGATAATGGACAGAACCATCAAAGTTTTTTTGTGATTTTTTTATGATTTTTTTTTTTTGATGATTTTCTGTTGATTTTCTGAATATTTTTTGATGTTTTTTTGGAAATTTTCTAATGGTTCTATAATTCTTGATTTTTTTTTGATAATTTACTGAGAAGTTCCTGATGATTTTCTGAAGATTTCCTGATGATTCCTTGATGATTTTCTGATAATTTTCTGAAAATTTTTTGAAGATGTTTTGAAGATTTTCTGAATATTTTCTGAAGATTGTCTGAAAATTTCCTGAAGATTTTTTAAAAATTTTTTGAAATTTTTTTTTTTTTTAATTTTTGAAGATTTTTTGAAGATGTTTTGAATTTTTTTTTTGTAGATTTTCTGAAAATTTCCTGAAGATATTTTGAAGATTTTTTGAAATTTTTTTGAATATTTTTTGAAGATATTTTGATTTTTTTTTTGTAGATTTTCCGAAAATTTCCTGAACAATTTTTGAAGATTTTTTAAAAATTTTAGGAAAATTTTTTGAAGATTTTTTAAAGATAATTTTAATTTTTTTTGGTAGATTTTCTGAAGTTTTTTTGAAAATATTCTGATGATTTTCGAATGGCTTTTTGATGATTTCTGAAGATTTTCTGGTAATTTTTTTTGATGATTTTTTTGATGATTTTCTGATAATTTTCTGACGATTTTCTGAAGATTCGCTGAAGATTTTTTGAAGATTTTCTAAGCATTCTCGGAAAATTTTCTCTTGATTTTATAATGATTTTCAGATGATATTCCGAAGATTTTATGATGATTTCTTGAGGATTTTCAGATAATTTTCTGATGATTTTCTGAAGGTTTTTTTATGATTTTCTGGAGATTTTTTCAAGATTTTCTGAGCTCTATTGTGTTCAGAAAATCTTTAGAAGTTCATCAGAAAATTGTTCTGAAGATTTTCAGAAGATTTTATTAAGATTTTCTGAATATTTGTTGAAGATTTTTTGAAGATTTTACGAAGATTTTCCGATAATTTATTGAAGATTTTCTGAATATTTTTTGAAGATATTTTGATGCTCATTTGTTGATTTTCTAGTGATTCTTGGAAGGTTTTTCATTTGATTTTCAAATGATTTCCTGAATTTCTGATGATTTTTTGATGATTTTGAAATGATTTTCTAATAATTTATCTGATGGTTTTTCGGTTTTTTTTTTGATGGTTTTTAATGGTTTTTTAATGGTTTTTTTGATGATTTTTTGATGATTTTTTGATGATTTTTTGATGGTTTTTTGATGATTTTCTGATGGTATTTTGATGATGTTTGGATGACTTTTTGATGATTTTCTGTTTTTTTTATGGTTTGCTGATGATTTTTCAATTTTTTTTTGATGATTTTCTGATTGTTTTCTGATGATTTTCTGAAGATTTTCTAATGATTTTCTGATGGATTTCTGATGATTTTTTGAAAATATTCTGGTGATTTTCTAATGATTTTTCGGTGATTTCTAACGATTTTCTGATTATTTACTGATGATTCTGAAGATTTTCTGGTGATTTATTGTTCGATGATTTCCTTTATGATTTTCTGAAGATATTCCGATGATTTTTTGAAGATTCTATAATGATTCTTGGAAGATTTTCTAATGAATTTTAAATCTTTTCTAAAGATTTTCTAAAGATTATCTTATGATTTTCTGAAGATTTTTTGATGATTTTCGGACGGTTCCCTAATGATTTTTTTATGATTTTCTGATGTTTCTTAATGATTTCCTGATGATTTATTGATAATTTACTGCGAAGTTCTTGATGATTTTCTAAAGATTTATGATAATTCCTGATGATTTTCTTTTGATTTTCTGAAAATATTCTGATGATTTTCTAATGGCTTTTTGATGATTTCTGACGATTTTCTGATTATTGACTAATGGTTCTAACGATTCTCTGGGGATTTTTTTATGATTTTCTGAAGATTTACTGAAGATTTTTTCAATTTTTCTAATAATTCTCTGAAAATATTCTCTTGATTTTTTAATGATTTTCTGAAGATGTTCTGATGATGTTCTGATGATTTTCTGATGGTTTTCTGATGATTTTCTGATGATTTATTGATAATTTACTGAGAAGTTCCTGATAATATTCTAAAGATTCCCATATGATTTTCTGATTATTTTCTGATGATTTCTTGATGGTTTTCTGATAATTTTCTAATGATTTTCTGAAGATTTTTTCAAGATTTTTGAAGTTTTTCCAATAAATTTCTTAGGATTTTCAAAGATTTTCTGAACACTTTCTTAAGATTTTCAGAAGATTTTTGTAGATTTTGTGAATATTTGTTGAAAGATTTTTTGAAAATATGTTGATGCTTTTTTGTTGAATTTCTAATGATTCTCGGAAGATTTTCTCTTGATTTTTTGAAGATTTTCTGATGATTTTCTTCTTCATTTTGAATTTTTGTACAACTTTGTTGATGCCGATTTCTTCACCTTCGCTTAAGCCATAAACCACGTTTACCCGTATGATTATACTAGGTTTAAGGACTAAGCGGGGGTGAAGAAATCGGCCCTTAATCAAATGAATATCAAACATTTTTCTATTTTAATAACCCATAGAAAGCCGAGGCAACAGAAAAACTAAACGGCTCAACAAACGGCTAACAAACGTATCACAAATTCCGAGCACTTTCCACTTCCAGTTTACCAAACGCCATTTGAGTTATACCGAGCGTAAAAAAATGATGACAAGCTTTTATTTTAATGAGCCTCCTACTTTCTCCCGACCACTTCAGTGTCACACCAGAAAAAAATACTATCCGCCTTTTTTAATATAATTTTAATAATGACACCGACAATCAGCCAGAACACCGCACAAAATAGGTAAAACAATTCCCCAGATTCGTCGAATTTCCGCGTACACGCACGTGAACCCAACCAAAAAAAATATTGTGCGAGCTAATTAAAAATCATTGCATACACAGCAAACGACCACCTCAACAATGCCCGGATGAAATTTTCCGCCGAAATTCCCACCACAACAACGCACCACTCTGACACTCCGACCCGCGTCCGGTTATCATACTCCACCAACACATCTAGCGCTCATTTGCCCGAACCAAGTCATGTCCTGGTGATGTGAAAATAATTTGTCGAAAGTTAACGCCTGAAAGTATGCATGACCTTCCATCTACCCGTTCCGGTTTCGCCTACAGACACCGGTCAAGCATACATTCGGGGGCATACACGCAGTTGCTGTGTATACGCCCGAATGTATGTGAAGGAAATTACACTCGGGTGGACGTGGCCGGGGAATTTGTCAGCACTTTTCCCGCTCGGTTTCTCGATCATTACATCGTCATCGTCGTCGTCCGTCGTCGCTCCAAAGCGTTGTCATCGTTCGATTCGACGCCCCCGTCGACGCTTTGAGTACGTGTGTTTGCCGATGAAATTACTGTAAATTAGGTGAAAAGTAAAACGTTTGTTTTTTTTTCTGTTGATTCATCGCGTTATCGTCACCGTCATCGTAACTACGCACAAACGAATCGAAACGAGTCGAAATCTTGTCAAATAAACATGATGACAACGAAAAAGAAACACACATTTGATAGAACGTAATTCCATTCCATGCCAAAGAGAAATCGCTTCAAAACGCTTTTTACGGTCCTTATTCTAATCGAGAATTGACGATTTGACATTCGAAGTTTTTAAAGTAACAAACATTATTGTAAAAGTTGATATTTGTATAACGATAAACGAAAACCACTCCAAAAAGCTTGAATTACGCGATTATAAGCATAACAAAGTATGATATTGATTATATTTGCTAAGAAAAACACAAACACAGTTCTATATGATAATCGAAAATTTAAATGAAACAATTGCTATACTTTATAAGAAGCTTTGACAGCGGGCAAGCAGAAAATCAAATTAGCTAAATAAATACCAATGTGAGTGATTGTAAAAATGGTCACAGAAGACCATCAGAAAAAAAAACCAACAGCTGAAAATGCGCCTGTATGTATGCTAAACTAAAACACATAAATCAAAATAATATTTGTCAATGTTGAAATGTAAACGAGACATGTGGATGTCCGATTGGAAAAAGAAGCCACCCGAAAAACCATCTTTAAAAGTCCGAAATCTACATCCGCGTTCCAGCTTCAGGAAATCTTCTCGATCTCTATCTAGGTTCTTCGTAGTAGTCTACTCTCTTCGTTTTTGTTGTTTTTGTTGTCTAAGGATAATCATCTGACCAGTAGTTGAGTTGAAATCAATTTGAAAAGCATGAATGTCAATCAATTCCTTCGTTTGAGCTATCGGCTCCGTAAAGCCTTCAACAACATTGAGCCCATCAGAAACAGTACGCTAGACTCAAAATGCATACCAATTTTCATCCGGATTTTTGAAACCTTTTCCCTAAAGTGTTCAGGAAAACCTCTCTCCGTAGACTATTTCAGAATACAGTTACCCAAATCAAACTATCCATATCAAAATCGCTGACTGGAAAACTACTCGCAACGCTGCGAAGCACCCCGTCCATCTTCCTTAATGCTTCAATAATTTACCAATTGAATCATAATTAATGGTTCTCGTCGGCAACTTCAGACATCTTTTTCGTCTCGGTAGCAACCGAAGTCCCACACGAGCTTAGCATTCGTCTAGCTAGAGCAACACATCCTTTCCTTCGCTCATTAGACCTTCCCGCTAAGCTCACACACCCTTCCAGAAGAATCTACCAGCATAACCCATTTAATCCTACTCCGCGTAATAGTGCCGTCTTCATATTACTACGCGGCGGACACGGGCGAAACTTGTTCCGGTAGACGTTTTTCAATTATCTTCGCGAAAACTTCCGTTCCCCGTTCGAATTGCGATGCCAACGTGGCCTGTTCTCCTTCCAACCACACCCCCAGTACCCGCATCGAGGTAAATAAAGTATCGAATAACTTCCAATCACCCCTCTAGAAGAGAAGCTGGCGGCGGGGAAGATCATACAGCGCATCGTCATTTGTCTTCCCGGTATAGTGGAAGCTTTTGCTCTACTTGCCAATACGGCCCTCCGCAGTCCTCCATTTCGCCGACCCTTCTCCGAAAAAGAAGTGGCAGCTTGTAATTAAGGGTGGATTTTCGATGAAATATTGATGTTTGGCAGTAACTTCGCTTATTTTTCCGGTTCGGCTCGCGAAGAAGAAGCAACTGACGCTGCTGCTGCTGTTTTTGCATAAATTACGGCGTCGAGTATTTGGCTGGGCGCGAGGGTGGGAAAGTTTCCCCAAATCGGATTACTTGTTCTCTACCAGAAGACAGTAAGGTGAGAGACGGTAATGCAGGAGTTCGTATATTAGTTTCCGCTTGGGCTCAATCGGGAGCCATGCCGAAGATACGAATGCGGGTGCCCACTGCGAGATGGGGGATTAATGGGGCTTGTGCGTGTGTTATACACTTCGGAAGGGATGCAAGTTTCTGGGTTTTTCGGAAAGTCTTCGGCGGTGATAGACAGGTGCTTCGCTCAATGGGTGGTTTTTGTCGAGTATCGGGTGCCAGCGAGGGCTTAGTTCGATGATTTGCATAACAGCACAGAAAGGAGGATTTTGTTTGCTTCGGTGGAAAAGTTTTAGCCAGTTCTTTGAAAGCTTACTGGTGATAGATGATGGGAGGTATTCAATGGAACCGTTTAACACGGGCTAGATTTGTGTTTTCTCATCAAATAACAGCTTCTGAGAGCAAATTAACAAGATTTAAAATTAGTAAAAAATCAAAGACAAGAAGACAAGAAGACAAGAAGACAAGAAGACAAGAAGACAAGAAGACAAGAAGACAAGAAGACAAGAAGACAAGAAGACAAGAAGACAAGAAGACAAGAAGACAAGAAGACAAGAAGACAAGAAGACAAGAAGACAAGAAGACAAGAAGACAAGAAGACAAGAAGACAAGAAGACAAGAAGACAAGAAGACAAGAAGACAAGAAGACAAGAAGACAAGAAGACAAGAAGACAAGAAGACAAGAAGACAAGAAGACAAGAAGACAAGAAGACAAGAAGACAAGAAGACAAGAAGACAAGAAGACAAGAAGACAAGAAGACAAGAAGACAAGAAGACAAGAAGACAAGAAGACAAGAAGACAAGAAGACAAGAAGACAAGAAGACAAGAAGACAAGAAGACAAGAAGACAAGAAGACAAGAAGACAAGAAGACAAGAAGACAAGAAGACAAGAAGACAAGAAGACAAGAAGACAAGAAGACAAGAAGACAAGAAGACAAGAAGACAAGAAGACAAGAAGACAAGAAGACAACAAGACAAGAAGACAACAAGACAAGAAGACAAGAAGACAAGAAGACAAGAAGACAAGAAGACAAGAAGACAAGAAGACAAGAAGACAAGAAGACAAGAAGACAAGAAGACAAGAAGACAAGAAGACAAGAAGACAAGAAGACAAGAAGACAAGAAGACAAGAAGACAAGAAGACAAGAAGACAAGAAGACAAGAAGACAAGAAGACAAGAAGACAAGAAGACAAGAAGACAAGAAGACAAGAAGACAAGAAGACAAGAAGGCAAGAAAATATACCTCAAGCATGATCTTTAAACAATTTGAGTCAATTTGACAATTTTGAGTACAATATGGGACTTATTCAGGTTGATTGAATTGAGATTGAATCAAGACAAAGTATGAGCAAGAGTCTTGGAAAAATTCAGTCAAATTTTCAGTAAAATCTTAACAAAATTCATTGAGAGTAAAATACTTAGTAAAAAATTTCAAAATAATAGAAGTCAATTTTTTACGCAATTAAAAATAATGGATAAAAAAATTAAAAAGACAAGCAAAACTTGAATTAAATACTTGAAATATGCAAATAAATTCAAATATATGACGAATGCCATCCAAAATAAGTCGGAATAATAAGAAACCGTGCTCGATATTCTTCGATTTGGATTACATTCGACACATGTTTTCAGTGTAGTAGAATAAGCGTTTTCGATAAATAAATCGATTATTTAGACTTAAGAATAATTTTTGAAAATGGCTTTTGATTAAAAGCATGCGATTTCTTTGAAAAATTGTAGCTCCCAAATTGTTGTTTTAAGAAAAAAAAAATGTTTTGTGAAGTGAACCGTTTGCGGTTTATTTAATTATTTTTATAATGGAAAATTCAAAAATTCAACTTCAATTTTTCGTTACAACAATAACCAATTACCAATTCCATGTTTAATTTAAATTTGTGGGTCGGAAGCTTAATTCGTAAAGCTTCCGACTAGCATACAAGAGTTGTTGGTTCGAATCTCACCTGAGCGCGTGATTTTTTTTATCATAATTTCACTCATTATTTATCCATCTCTACCACGCGTAATGAGTTAATGAGTTTAAAAACCAAGGATTGGACAACCAAACAGCTCAATATACATGTCAATATTCCATTTTTAATATTTTTTAAATTTTTACCATAGAATCTTGATAGTAAAGGAAACAATGTTAAAAGACAAAACAAATAAAATTAGAAAGATATTAAGACAATATAGGAAACAAACCAATACAAAACTCATGCAAAATTTAAACAAACCTTTAAACAACATTTAAACAAAATGGGCATAAAACATGTTAAAAATTTAGAACAAAACAAGAACAAAATTGATACAAAACTGTAATTAAATAATAATAATAAAACAAACTAACAATTTATCAAAAAAGAGATAATATTTTACCACGATTTTAGATAAATAAAGTGTGAATCACTTACTTTAGACAGAATTTAGGAAAAAGGCAATATATGGCCTAATGAAAAACACAACGGTGAAGTACAGACGTAAGTAAAAACGAATAAAGACAAGAATAATGCAACACTAACACCATTAGCCCGGCAGCTTCATATTTAACCGCAAAAAAAATTCAAACCTCGATAACTTTTTTGTTTCTCGATATTTTTGTACCATTATTTTACAAATTCTCAAAAAACTCTTCTTCTTTTAGAATCTGTGTCATTATTGTACATTGGTCAACTGGATCTTGAAATACTCCGACGCGTAGCTAAACCCCAAGTAAATATCTCAGGCTACAGAATTAATATTGTATTCTGATATTCGCTCTTCGGAACTGTAAATTAATGAGAGTATGTTGTGAAAAAATGAAGCAATTTGGTGCAGCCGTCTTTGAGAAATCAGAATTCATGTGTCTGGTACCGAGCTGGCCAAATAAAGATCCTAAAAATTTCAAAAAACATCATATCGTAATTTTCAGATATCTCCTAGAATACTTAACCGATTTGTATGATTTTTTCAGAGTAGCTCCTTATAACTTAGCTCTGTGTAGCCCACATTTTATTTTTTTTTTTGATAAATTGACGTAAAACAAAATGGCCGCCAATGACATTTTATATGAAAAAAGTCGGTCCCCCAATGAAATTCGGAATATCTTTAAAATTTCATCGCCAATAGCAGAAATCGACATAGATTCTTAAACTAGAAGAGTTTTTTGAGAACTTGTGAAAAAATGGTGCAAAAATATCAAAAAACAAAAAAGTTACCAAGGTTTGAAAATTTTTATTGTGGTAAAAAATGAAGCTGCCGGTAGAGGGGTTAATAATTAAAAACAACTTTGAGCAACATTTAAAATGCAAAAATAAATGTAACGAAAAGAATGACGAACGTCTAAAATGCTAAAAAATTTAAACTAACTATAAAAAAATCAAGATATGATAAGGGCAAAATTCAATTAAAGTAATAAAAACTAGAAATTTTTATACTTTTTCGCACACAAAAAATTTCATAGTTTTATATTTTTTCTGATAAGTTTGAATCTTAAGCTTTCTTTCCATAAAAAAAAGATTGGAAATCGGTTTAAATGATTTTTTATTTTCAAAAAATATATCTCAAAAACTAAAAAACATACATCGTTGAAAATTTGACAGTAAACGTAAAATTTTCTGAACATTCAAGAAAAAATGAGAACGGCAATAGCTCCCTTTGTCTCGAGGCCTTCAAAACAGGAAAAACGGAATTTTTTTATACCTTTTTCGATTTAAAAAAACAAACAATTTATGTGAAATTTTATATTTTTCATGAAAAGTCAAAATTATTAGCTTTCATTTCGTCCAAGAACATTGAAAATCAGTCAAGTGGTTCAAAAGTTATTTTTTTTTAAATAAAAATTTTGCAAAGTTGCCATTTTTCTGGTCACCTTGTTTTGGAAATGGTCACCCTAATCAAAAAATCCAAAAACACATGTATCCTTATTTCGGATAAGGTACAAAATAGCAAATTTTCACGGAAATCGGTGTCCCACTAGATCGGTTTTTCATGGAATGGCTGATTAGGGAAAAATATTAGACCAGACTTAGGCAAAACAAAATTATAAGTAAGACATAATGTAGACAAATTTTACACAATATTTTGAAATTGACGGCAAAATAAGAACATTATTAAGACAAAATTTTAAAAAATGATGATGTTATACTAAAATATCGGCAATATTTTATAGAAATTTGGAAGAAAATGAGATCAAATTTAGTCAACTTAACCTTAGAAAGATTGATCGAATTTGGTAAGCTTCAGATTCAGAAGTTCTTCGAAAAGTGTTAGACAATAATAAAAATAACACACTTTTCTTAAATGAAATTCAAACGAAATAGGTGCAAAATTCAAAGTTGGTCAAAATGTAAACTATATCTAATGAGGGGAAAATATAGACCAAGTTAGGCCATACTTTTAACAAACTCATGAAAATGATGAAGCATTACTTAAGTAAAATTTGGGCATAATTAAGATGAACATGGAAACAAATTGGAATCATAGTTGGTTCATAGTAACCCAAGAAAAATCAGGCAAAACATTAGCACAACACACTTAAAATAATGTAAAGAAATAATTTTGATAAATTTGGGCAAAATATAAAACTATACAAATAAAATAAAAAAGTAAACATCAACACAATCGTACAAAATTTGTAAAACAAAATAAGAGGTCAAATTTTGAGATAAAAAAACTCACTATAGAAAAAATAAAGATCAAGCTTAGGCAAAATTAAGACTAATAAGGGCATAATTCAGACAAATTTAAGACAGTATTTGGAAATTAAGGACAAAATCAGAACATCATTCAGACAAAATTTGAACAAACTCTACTATACATCAAAATACTATTTCAATTTGGTTGACAACGAGACCAAATTAAGTTATAATGGAAGGAAAGTATAAATATTCTTCAGATAAAATTTTAATAAAATTCAAACAATATTTATTTGTTAGTAATGACAAAACTAAATTAAAAATATTTCATTCAATTTGGTAAAAAATCAGTTAAAATTTCAACAAAATTTAGTGAAAAAAAGATTTCACGAAATAATAAATTAAATTTACACAAAATGTGGGATTGGTTCTACAAAAGCATACTGAAAATTTTTAACTCAAGTTCAATCTTTTAAAAATTGACATAGAACTTCTATTCACCATGTACAAAATACTGTAGAATTTTCGACAAAATGAAATACAATTGACGCATTCCTCGCTAAATCGTATTTAGAGCGGGCACCCTCGCTGAAAATGACATTTTCTGGTTGTGTAGACCCTGACAAAAAAGCCACAGTCTTTGCAAAATTTATCTGGACTATCATGTGAAAAGGACCTAAATGGTTTACTCAAATTTCAAGAAATATGTAATTGAAAAAACCCTTGTTCTAATGAAATTCTTCTTCAATCAAATGATTTGACAAAATCAGTGATCTTCACTTGTTAAGTTTTGTCTGAAAATGACATGCTAAATAATTAAACAAAGAGAAAGTTTTTGTTAGAAAAACATTATTTCCTTACAAGTGCACATCTCGCGATGTGTGGATGGTTGGAAGTAAACATAATTACAACAATATTCCATCAAAATGAACTACAATTTCTTATCAATCGGCTTTTATTTTTTAGTGCAGGCCACATATGAGACTTTTTTACTATTATTATTCAAAAATTTAGACAATAATCTACAAGTCATAAAGTGTTTTGTAGAAATTACCATTTCTATTTTTTTTTTTTTTTTTTTTTTGAAAAATCGGGTAAAAAAGTTACACCCTTTTCAAATGGTTGTCTGATGAATTTTGGAAAAACTAAATATGCAAAGTGACATTTTTGGTCAAGGTCAACATATCCAGAAAATTTTATTGAAATCTGAAAAGGTGCTTCTTACCAGTGCCGGATTCGGGCTTTGGGAGACCCGGGTCAGATTTCATTAAGGGGGCCTTAAATTCAAAATTCAACGTATTTGTAATGCCATAAATTGAAGTAGTGGATTAGAAATTTGAATGGTATTATTTGTCATTTTTGCACGCTTCATATCAAACCCAACTAAATAGAAAAGAATAATTGCACTAAGTGAAAAGTATCAATTTTGACTTACCACTTTTTTTCGACCAATTTGTATGAATTCAGCATATTTTACATGTAAATCTTAAACAATTTAATTTCAGAAGGGCTACTTCTCACGAATGGTTCCCCGAATAAAAAAATATTGTTATCTTTATTAAAGTCCATATCCAAGAATGTTTTTGACACTCAACATTATCGTAGCTTCGAACATTTCAAGACACTAATTGAATCGATAATCTGGTATGTATCGAACCTTTGATAATAGACAATTTTTTCAAGTTTTACTATCCTAGTCATTTGTGGCAAGAAATATATTAAGTTGAAGTAATTCGAATTTCTCCCGATTTCATTGGGCTAACAGAAGCGGTTCACCTAAAATGAATTTGATATGAACTTATCCTTGAGAAAGAGTAAATATTGTATGAAAATCGATAAGATTTCTAATATGAAAGTCACCCTTGCTCATCGAATTTTCTTAGTTTTGTTTGCAGTCTCTTCAAATTTCCACCATATCATTGGAAAGTAATGGTTTCTTTTTGAATTTGATCACTTTTAGGGTTCGACAAAAGAAAACTGCTAGTTATCGAACCATTATTAAACAATTCAAAGAAAAACTATATTTTCATATGAGATTGAGTACAAGATTTCCTCTTTTTCAAATTCCTTCTCGGAAAAAAAGTATCGTATTCATATTCTGCGCATTTCGCTTGAAATTAACTCTTAGTCCTTAGTAAATATCGCTTAAAACTTCCAAAAAATACGGCATATAAAAGGGAATGAATCTCAATATATTGACATCCGCATCACAACAATCTTCTGCTAACATTTTTGATAAAAATGCAGATATGCTGGAAAGGAATTACATAATTTTGAGGAATTCTGATTTTTATTAATCTGGCAGTGCATAACATCAGAGGTGAATGAATCGCATTGTTTAAAACCTCTATAATTAGATAAAAAAAAGTGCATAACAGATTTCGTCATATTTTTAAAGAATTTAGGAAGATCCAAAGCACACTATTACATAATTTTGTCAGAACATTTATATAGAGCTAAGATTTGTTCCTTAAAAACTCGAGTAGAATTGTGATGACAAATTGGTTGACCATAACCACGCTGTAAGATACAAAAAGGCACCTAGATTAAAGAATAGAAAAAAATCTTCTCAATCTGTTATCAAATTATGACTGTCTAATTTAGAATGGTTTGTCTAGAGAGAATATATTTAGAATCATTTTCAGCTGTTTTTCTTTTCATTATTCAGCGGCCCCTCTGATTGGGAAGCCCGGGGCAATCGCCCCTTTTGCCCCCCTCAAATCCAAGCCTGCCGCCAACATTTGTTTGAGTTGGTGCAAAATGCGTCAATTATGACGAACATCAGACACAATTAACCTGAAAATTTAACAATATTTACTTATCAAGTCTAATGAATTTACCCGAAGTGACAACCCTTACTTTCTTCCTCGAATCAGAACTTTTTAATTGACGCTTTTTGCCAAAATCTGTACGAGGTAACATGGGATATTCTTCTTTTCAATCCTAAAGGGCCCTTCCCGGAAGGAACACAGTCAGAGCTCCGTGAGGCTTCCCGAAAAGCAGAATTTTCATCGATGCGTTTTTCGCTATTTAAACATGGTGAACATGATGAGTTAAGAGCAGAGGGAATGCATCAAATGTCTGTCAAATTATGCGGGAAATCGTTTAAAATCTAGTTATTATGAAATCTTCTTAAGGTATCTTATAAAACTCTGTAAAAAAAATTCTTTAAAAATAAACTTAATAAATAAAAAATACTGGATTTTTTAAGTAACTTTCTGACAAGCTCACAAGAATTTACCTGAATGTATTGAAATAAAGCCGAAAAATCATGCAAAGTTTTATAAACTATCGCACTAATAAATGTAATTTATTACAAATTGGTATTTATTAAAGAGTTCACTTTTCTAGATGATTTATATGAAATTTACGAAAATTTGTTCTACGAAACCTGTTCAGAGAAGCGTTGAAGCGCAAATGAAAGAGGGTTGATTGCGTGAAAATCGCCCAACATCTGACATGGGCCCTAATGAGTGGCAACCAAGCCTGCAAATGGGTTGCCAAGAACTGTTAACTCTCTAAATTGACATTTTTGGCGATATTTACAACCACCAGCTTTCAGTGAAATTTTCCCTGGAACTTCATCGCAACGGAGTCATTTGCTTCAGCTTATGCCAACATGCGTTCATTTATTTGAATAAGTATAGACTATACAAAAAAGTTCCATCTGGAAATGGATTGATTCTGATCGATTTCAAATTCTATTTGGCTATCAATCTAATGATTGTCCAAGAGATAGTTTGCTAACTAGATGTCACTCAGTCGGTGGCCTATCATTAAGTTAATGATACATCAACATTTTTTCCTTTTTTCCTAGTAATGGAATCGCAAATACCTAATCAGACTTATCGATTCGAATCGTGCTTCAATCACCACTAATGGGAATATCAATGACGTCGCTGTATTAGCTTGACGACTTTCCTCTGCGAAGTATTAACTTTTGAATCAGAATTTGAATTTCAGCCAAGTCCCTACATCAGAATCCATTTAGCAAAAGAGCGAACCAGAAGACTGCGACGCAAATTTTCTAATTAGGACAATCGGGGCCAAAACGTCAATGATTTGAACAAGGGTATTCGCTCAAAGTTGGAGGGGTAATCAAACCCACTTTCATTCTCGGGACCTCGTCGGGACCAATAGTAGCTCGCGACGGCCGACGAAACGGATAATGACGTTTTTGCGACATATGTCGCAATCAGTCAGTTAACCTTTCGGGAGGCGAACGATACTAGCCGCGCTACCGTGAGGAAACTGTGCTCTGGAATTTTCTGCTTGGGTTTGGTGAGATGGAACATGGTGGGCGGAGCAGGATCATGACCCATTAGTGACACTTTATTTGTGTCGTGTCAAATTTTTCAGGATCCACAGCTTGGGATGACTTACTCGCCAAGTGGCGTATCGGGTGACAAACTATGTAGCGCCGAGTGTAAATAATTAAGTACAAGCATACCTTTCGCTTTCGGGCAAGTGGGCACACATGAATACTATGTGTGTCTCGAGGGATGAATGAGGACATGGCAGAGAATTTTTGGGTGAATTAGAACAATGACAAGTGACGAGATGCCGGGCGAATGTTGCGCTTAACAAATTTAATTACCAAGTGTAGAGGCGACGCCAGCGATGAACGATTATCGTTCATTTGTCTACCGGAAATGTGATTAACATTTGCGATACTAATTGGATCTCTCCTGGGAGGTGATTGTTTGGAATTCGTTAGAAAATGTAAACTGTTTGCCCGATGCTGTAAATTGAGAGCGTGTCAAAAATCTGCGAAATCAACATATCTGTGTCAGATGATTATCCTGTCCCCACCGTTGTCCGTAAGAATAATATTTCTGATTCATATGTCTGCATGATTCGAAAAATGATGAAAATTATGTCCTAGTCGAAGCTGAAACGTTCGCATTAGAAGAAATCTTCCATTTTTGAAAGTATAAAGAAAAATTATCCAAACTTTTTTCGCAATCTACTACAGATGACACGCAAGCTTCGTCCTTTGGCGGATTTTTGACATCCCTGGGGTAACTCAGGTCAGTCAGATGTGGAAATATTGGAAAAAATTGGTCCCAGTTTGCTGCCTTGAGGAACACCAGTTCTCACAGGAAACCTTTCAGACCTGGAGTTCTGATAATTAACCTGAAGTGTACAATTTGACAGATTACTTTGAATTGTTCTGACAATGTATGTGGAGTTTTTTTTTTATTTTACAATCAAGCCTTCATGCCATGATTTCTCTTGAAATCCTGTAAGGATTTTCCTCGAAATCCAGGGAGAATTTCTCTCAAAATCCAGGGAGGATTTTCTTTGAAATCCTGAGATGATTTCCTTCGAAGTACTTCAGGATTTTGAATGAATTGGGAATATCCTGGGAAAAATTCACACAAAATCATGATTTTTGTCGATATCCTGAAAGTATTTAGCTTCAAATCCTGAGAGTATTTCCGTCGAAATCCTGAGAGGGTTTTCCTTGTAATCCTAAGAAAATTTCTCTCGAAATCCTGGAAGGATTTCCCTCGAAATCCTGAGAAAATATCCCTCAAATTCCTGAGATGATTCCTCCCGAAATTCTAAGGAGATTTCATTTGAAAAGCTGAAAGTATTCCTCTCGGAACCCTGAGAGGATTTCCCTCGAAAGCCTGAGATTTTCCTCGAGGATTTTCCTTGAAATCCTTAAGGCATTGTTCTAAAATCCAGATTACCCTTGAAATCCTGAGAGGATTTCCCTTGAAATTCTAAGAAAATTTCCTTCGAAACCCTGAGAAGATTTCCTTCGACATTCTGAGAAGATTCCCCTCAAAATCCTGACAAGATTTACCTCAAAATTCTAAGAAGATTTTCTTAGAAATCTTGAAAAAAATTTCCTCAAAGAGAATTTTCTTCAAAATGCTGATAGGATTTCCCTTGAAATCCTGAGAGGACTTTCCTAGAAATCCTGAGAGATGGAATTTCCTATTATTTTAATAGAAATAAACATTCCTTAACACAAAAAGCTTCACAACATGCAATTTGACAATAGTTAAGACAAACAACGTTCATTTACATAGGTTGCAATGGTTTCTGTGCTCTATTAGAGGGAAATAAAATCGTGTGACACAGTGATCAATTTCACCCTACTGATTAATTTCACCCGAATTTACGGTACCTTAAAATCCTAAAAGGATTTCCCTCGAAATTCTGAGAGAATTTCGCTTAAAATCCCAAGAAGATTTTCCCTCGAAATCCCAAGAGGATTATTCTTTAAATCCTGAGAGGATTTTCCTCAAAATCCTTATAGGATTTACCTCGGAATCTTGAGAGAATTTTCCTCGAAATCCTTAACGAATTTCCCTAGAAATCCTAAGAGGAAAAAGGATTTCCCTAGAAATCCCAAGAGGATTTTCCTAGAAATTCCAAGAGGATTTTCCTAGAAATCCTAAGAGGATGTCCCTCGAAATCCTAATAAGCTTTCATTTTTCAGGATTTCTCCATAAATCATGGGAGAAGTTCCCTCGAAATCCTTAAAGGATTCTGAGAGGATTTTCCTCGAAGATTTCCCCCGAAATACTGAGAGGATTTCCTTCGAAATCCGGAACGGATTTCCCTCGAAATCCTGAGAAGATTTGCCTGAAAATACTGAGTATATTTATCTCTAAATCTTGAAAGGATTTCCTTCGAAATACTTGGAAGATTTACTTCAAGATTTAGAGAGGATTTTGCTCGGAATCCTGAGAGGATTTCCCTAGGAATCCTTAAAGGATTTCCCTTGAATTCACTTCTAAATCCTATGAGATTTTCCCTAGAAGTCCTGAGAGGATTTCCTCGAAAACCTGAGAGCTTTTCCCTCAAAATTCTAAAGGATTTCCCTCTTAATCCTGAGAGACATTCCCTCAAAATCCTGAGAGGATTTCTCTCAGAATCCTAAAAGGATTTCCATCGGAATCCTGAAAGAAATTCCCTCGAAATGCTAAGAGGGTTTCCCTCGAAATCCTGAAAGGATTTCCTTCAAAATCCTGAAAGGATTGCCTTGAAATTCTGTAAGGATTTCCTATCGAAATCCTGAGAGGAATTTTCTCGAAATGAGAGGATTTCTTTCTCCCTCGAAATCCTTTCCTTCTTATAGAATTTTCTTTGAAATCTTGAGAGGATTTCTCCCGAATTTCTAATTCCTGAAGAAACTCCGAAGCACATCCTGGAGAAACTTTGAACAAATTATTGGAGGAATGCCCAGAGTAACTCTGAAGGTATTCCCGGTGGAACTCTGTAGGATTTTCCGGAGGAAGTCAGCAGGAATTCCAGAGAAATTGCTAAAAGAACTCTGAAAAAATCTTGAAGAAATACCCAGAGCAACTCTGAAATTTCTGGAAGAACTCATAAGGAATTCCTGGAGGAACTCCGGAAGAATGGCTGGAGAAACTGTGGAGAAATTCATGAGGACTCCTCATTGAGGAGTATCCGGAAAAATCCTGGAGGTACTCTCGAGGAATTCCTTAAAAAACTACGGAAAAAATCCAAAAGGCACTATGAAGGAGATCCAAAGGAATTCCCGGTGGAGCTCTTCGAAGTAAATGCTGGATACAATCCAGAAAAGAAATGCTGAAAGAACTTTAGAGGAATTTCTGAAGGAACTCAGGGAGCAATTACTGCAGGAACTCCGGACGCGTTTCTAAAGGAATTCCGGGGTAATTGCTTGAAGAACTCTAAAGAAATTCCTTGTTAAACTGTGGAGGAATTACCGACTAAGCCCCATAGGAATTTTTCAGAAATTACTGGATGAAATCCAGAGAAATTTCTGGAAGAATTCGCGGAGTAAATCTAGAGTATGTTGCGTTGAATTGCTGAGGAAGCCCGGAAGAATTTCGAGAATAAAACATAAATAAATAAATAATTCCTGAAAGAAATTCCGGAGGAATCACACGAGCAACTCTGAAGGAATTCCCGGAGAAAGTGTAGAAGAATTCCCGGTGAAACTCTTGGGAAATTTCCTGAGCAACTCTGGAGGAAATGTAGGGAATTTAAAGACGTAACTCCAGAAGAATTCATGATGGAATTCCGATGAATTACTTGAGGAACTCAGAAAAATTCTTGGAGAAATTCCGAAAAAAATACTCCAGATGGAACTTTGCAGCTAATCAGAAAGAATTTCCGGTGGAGCTCCGAAAGAATTTCTGGAGAAATAATGAAGGAATTCCCGGAGGAACTTCGAAGGAATTTCATGAAGAATTTGGAAGAAGTTCCTTGTTATATTTATATAAGTAAAAAATATTATATGACATGATTCTTAAGAAAAACATTAAATTCGGGGAAAAAATAGTTTTTTCACTAATTTGGTCGTTTTTCACCAATAACTATAAAACAGTAGGCTGTGGAATTTTGACATCTTCGAGAGGGTTGTTTATTTTATCGAAATGAACAAGTTTGCCGAACATGCCAAGTCTCTAGAAAGTCACAGTAATAAGTTAGATTGTAGCGCCATCTTTGCGGATCTTTACGAACTATCCGTTTATGTCAGTAGATGGTCCTCCTTTTGATGCTTTCGACTGGTATGTTTCGCACTGGGGGATTTTTTCGGCAATGCAGTCTTAGGAGCAATTAAAACGACAAAATTTGTTCTATGCCCGACGTTTCAATGGTCTATGCCATCTTTCTCAAGGGTTCTATTAACGAATTGAAAACAAATTTATACATTAAAAAGACATAGACCATTGAAACGTCGGGCATAGAACAAATTTTGTCGTTTTAATTGCTCCTAAGACTGCATTGCCGAAAAAATCCCCCAGTGCGAAACATACCAGTCGAAAGCATCAAAAGGATAACCGAAGATGGCGAATCTTAACAACATCAATTTCTATCAACGAATTGGCAATGAACATGGCGAAGAAAGCAGAGAAGTTCTTAAACTCTACGCAAACAGTAATCGAAAATTGGGTAATATGGTGAGTCGAAAAAAGTTCCTTATCCGTTGCAGACGCACCGGTGTTTTTCCAAGTCACATCAGCAACACCTTCAAATGCGTCTTTGCATTACTCGAACGTAATAGTCCTTTCTTAAGAGATCTGCAAAGGTGTACAAACTGCTTCAAGAAGTCACTTCTCAACATCGAGGTCAAGCAAACATACCACGACATCAAATCCCTGCAGTCGGAGCTCAAGCGGCTTAAAGGTGATATAATCCGTTCGTTACCAACGGATGTCGCTCAGAATTTTCTCGCAACCCAAGAAAGTTATTATGAGTATCATCTAGCGAAAAGAACGATCACAACAAAACGAAAATTCGATCGTATTATCGCTGAAACCGCCACCCACTGTAATGCGACACTTCCCACTTGTAATGCCAAAGCCATTCATAATGCCACTACGTCCCAGTTACCGAATGAAGTCGAGATCATGCTCAGTCTCGGTCCGAAATTTGCTCTTCCATACACCTCGCTACAACAAGTTCCGTTCTACCACATTATCGCTGATATAGAGAATGTTTTGATCTCCACGCCGGATAGATCAGTTCGAGACCGGAATAGATGTGCAGCAACGAATATCATTCAGAATTTCATCCACAATTTCGAATCCACTTCAAACGATCCGTTGACTGCATTTCTGTCTAGTGCAGTTAAGGTTTCCAAGCGTTTCAACAAAGAACATCCAGACATAATCATCACTGAGTCAGATAAAGGTAAACAAAGTGTATTATTGTACGAAACAGACTACAACACCAAAATGCTAGAACTTCTGTCGGACACCAACACTTACAAAGTGATCAAACGTGATCCAACAGATGGTTTTCAAAAGAAAAACAACAACATCGTCGATAGATTACTAGCTCTTGGTCTCATCGACATCGCAACTTCGTATCGTCTACGTACACACTCTTCACAATGTCCCCGAATCTATGGGTTGCCCAAAGTACATAAAAACAACCTTCCTCTCCGACCCGTGGTACCAAACATCGGCGCTCCATCGTATATGCTCTCCAAATATGTTGGTCGTATACTGCAAGCATCGATAAACAGCGAGTACAACATCACAAACACGTTCACCTTCTGCGACTACATAAACAACGTTCGCCTACCACAGGGATATGTTCTTGTTTCGTTCGACGTTGTCTCTTTATTTACGTGTATTCCTCGTGACTTGGTCACGCACACAATCATAGAATACTGGGATGAGATCAAGAAAAATACGGACATAAATCTTGATCTATTTATAGAGATAACTATGTTCTGTATCGAGTGTAGCTACTTCTCCTTCCGTGGCAAATACTACAAACAAATAGCGGGCACAGCGATGGGTAACCCACTGTCCCCCACCATCGCTGATATGGTCGTGGAGACACTAATGAGTAATGTTATGACCAAGATCAAATTTCCCATCCCAGTCATAAAAAAAATATGTGGACGATCTAATTTTAGCTTTACCACCGGATAAAGTGTTGGAAGTACTAAACATCTTCAACAGCTACAATCCCAATATAAATTTCACTTATGAAGTAGAGCAAGAAGAAAAACTACCATTCTTGGACATGGTCTTAGTTCGTCTTTCAGATCAGTCTATAAAGACTGAATGGTATTGTAAACCAATGGCATCCGGTCGCTTTTTAGATTTCCTATCTTGTCATCCACTACATATGAAGATGAACATGGTCACCAACTTCATACAACGAGTGAGAAAACTGAGCACCAATATGTCCAAATTAGAGGTTGATCGGATAATTGATAACCATCTGCAAACGAATCATTATCCCAGATCCCTCCGTCATCGTCTCATGAACCAAAATGTGAACATGAGAGAGAGAATCAATGCAACGCACGAGACCGATGCAATCTACAAACCCATGGTCTTCGTTCCAAATCTCGCAAACCGACTAGCCAAAACATTCAAAACTGATTTTCCAAATGTGACGACAGCGATGAGGAACGAATTTTCAATCAGAAGTTTGTTCACTCAAACTAAGGACAAAATCCCAAAAGAGCAACGTAACAACGTAATTTACAAGATACCCTGTGGAGACTGTAATGCTAGTTACGTTGGACTCACCACAACTAGCCTGAAGAAAAGAGTAGGACACCATAAAAGTGACATAAACAAATTGGACAGACTTATGAATGACATCGAAAACAACAACAACGACGCGAACTACAACAGCTATGAACTCGGCAGATTAAAAGAGAGAACAGCTCTCCTACAGCATACAGCCGATAACAAACACCGCTTCGCTTTAGAAAAAACAGAGATACTTGATTGCCATCGACGATTCTCTGCTCTCCCTATCTTGGAAATGTGTCATATAATTACCACAGACAAGACGGTCAACAAGCGAAGCGATTGCGACAGTCTTAGTACAACATATGCAGGCATTTTACACACACTAAAATCAAAAATCAAAACAAACAATATCGATAGACAAATAATGGACAACACTAATACTACTGATAACGACGCCCAATAGAGAATATAAACATACATAACTTTCACACAATATTCCATTCAAACTTTTATATGTAATTACAAAATGACTGTTGATTAGAGAGTAAGTGACGAATTAGTTAGAGCAGTGACCCACCATATAAAAATTTTCCTGTTAGTTTTTTTTCGATTAAATTAATAGTAAGTAATTTTTTAAAATTGTCTTTTGTACGTTTGATTGTTTATATAATTGTTAAATTGTAGAAAATTGATGGCATTTTGTAAAACTTTGACGATATTGAATGTGTATAACGTCCCACCTGACAAAGAACGACCTTTTTCTGTAAGTTTTTCATTTCTTGTTTGTACATCTTTGTGACCTTTTTAATGTATAAATTTGTTTTCAATTCGTTAATAGAACCCTTGAGAAAGATGGCATAGACCATTGAAACGTCGGGCATAGAACAAATTTTGTCGTTTTAATTGCTCCTAAGACTGCATTGCCGAAAAAATCCCCCAGTAGATGGTCCTCGTTGATACAAAAAAACTTTGCCAAAGACACCACATGCCGAAAACCCTTCGTTACCGAGTTATTAATTTTGTCCCGCCAGGTTGCGTCCCTGGCCCATGGTGCATTGGTCTGAACAGAACAATTTCAATTCTTCAGCTAGGACACAAATTTCATCAATTTTGGCAGATTTTTCAGTTTTATTTCAATATCATACCGATGCTCAATGCACAACACAATCCCAAACGATAAGTTGAGTTCAAACATTTTTTTCACCACATCTGCAAGTTTCGTGTTCGTCTGTTCTCCCTTTTCCGAACTGTCAAAACTCAATTCGCTTCGCCAGTTAGCTGTCGGTTGGAAGTTCCCTTGGTAAAACCCAAAATTAAAAGTCAAAAAAAAAATAGTGGGAGGTTATGTTCAATGTCTGCCGGTCCTTATACACTTCGACATCCGTCGCCATTATCGACAACCTGGCATCGCGTTTTCCGCTCCGGCTACGAACCACCGGCTCGGAAATCAAAACTGTCAAAAGTGATATTTCGCAGTTGAAAATGAAGAAAAAAAAACAATGAATAGCTATGCACTGGGAGAAGAAAAACATCGCAGCAGCAAACCCAGTTTACTTTAGATAGTTGAAACACAGACAAACAGACGTATCACTGACGAAATGTTCATCGACATCCATGTTCCAGACTTCACAACCAGAGGCGCACGCATCGCTTCTCTTTGCGTTTGACGTTTCACACTAGCGCCTTCTGCAGGCTTAATTACACATAACCGTAGTATGTAGAAATATGCGATGGATTTTAAAGTAAATCGTTCTGTGTTACGTCTGTTTGTCTGTGGTTGAGTTCCCGTGTGTTGGCGCAAAACACACGCGCCAACAATAAAAAAAAAAAACGAAACCGACAGAAAAACGGGAAAATAAGGAAAACAAACATGATTGTGTGACAAGTGGACAGACGCGCGAGAAAAACAACGTGTCAGGCCAACAGAAGAAGCAGGAACAAAAAAAATCGCGAGCAGGGGGAGTAAAATTGCTAACAGTTTTTTTCTGTTTTTGTGATGATTCCGAGTTTCTTGTGTCAATTTTGTCCAATCTCCGTGAGTTTCGTGTCGTGTTGTTTTTTTTCTTCTTTCTGTTGGTGTAGAATCTCTCGCCATAGTCTATTTATGACAGTTTTTTCTGCTTTTGTTTATCAGTTTTGGTGGCCGATTGCGTTTGAGATTTGGAGTTGGTTTTTGGCCCAGTTTATCGACGTGAGCGTAGTTTATAGATAGATAGACAGCAGCGTTTCAATTCTGTAATAGGTCAACAATAGGGCGGTTCAAATTTATGGAAAGACAGAAAGACAATTTACACCGTCTTCAGCCATAGGCTGCACAGACTGAACATAACTAACATTAGACAACGGACACACGGAACGACCAGTGGACCAGTGAAGAATTTTTTGTTTGACGAAAAGTTTTCTTCGGCTGGGGCGGGAATCGAACCCACACTCCGTAGCACAATACGCCTAAACGACTGACGCCGCTAACCGCACGGCTACGAAGCCCACTTTAAAAAATGTTGGAAAAATCTATCTCTCATATCATCTTAACAATCTTCATTGATAAGATAGAATGTTGTTAATTTTTGAACAAAAAAGGTCACCATGAAAAAAAAATAGAAAAATGTTCCAAAAAAACTGCAGTACTTTAATGTAAGTAAAAATTTATCATCTACAAGTCAGAACTTATCATATTAATTCATTATTATTATTATTATTATTACTATGCAATTCTGTGAAGATTGAAGGAAAATATGAGAGATATGATTTTCAAATTGTTTTTTAGTTTTGAACCACCCTAATCACTATGTGTAGCGGGATAATAGATGGTCGATTTGCCACCGAAAAAAAAGATAGAGAATGGAGTTGTTTTCCATACATTTTGTTTGTTCATCAATGATTTCCGTTGACTGTGGGAAAACAACTTTCCCAATAAATATCGACGAAAAAAACAAGTGGATTCAATTGGAATCAAGTTTGCAACAAAACAGGGTAAACGTTTCTCCCACTGTCAATTAACGCTTTCCAATTTTCCGAGAGTTGTTTTGTTTCCCTTTGTTTGGGTGAGTGGCATTTAGAGATTGTTTTCAAAAAATTTTATAAGCTGCCCGGGATGGGATGAAAGTCAAGTGAACCTGTCGAAACAGGAGATGTTTTAGTTTTAATTGAAAACAATCAATGGAAAACGGCTTACATGAGCTTAACGAAAAAAAAAACGCTAGAAACGAAGCCCATTCCAGTGTTTATGGATAGAGGAATGGGCCCAGAATCGCTGTTAGAATGAAAAATACCATAATAGTCCACAAGTCGAAACATTGTGAAATCATCAGTCCAACAACTAGAATAGAACAATATCACTTAATAGAACTCATGGAACCAACCGAACAATTTGTTTGTGTGTGTTTGACGTTTCAATTTTGTAAAACAAAGACTTAGTCTGAAAAACTATATAATCATGTGTGATTTTCGAGTGATTTTTCTTTCGATTTATGAAAAAATCTATAGAATTATACCACATTAGATTAGATACAAAGAGTTTCTTCAAATGAAACGCAAACATTTTCCTGTGAACCCGATCCTTCCTTCAAACCTCCCTTCCTCACATATATAATCACCTTTTAGACATATAACCAACAAATAGATGATTTCCACCATAGTTTCATTTGTTTTTGATAACCTAGATAGTAGATCCATAATCTCCCCTAAAACTAGATGCGTTTTGTGATTCAACTTTCCATCCTATCTCGTACTACAGTTAAAAATAAACATTCTGCAGAGATCCAGCTAGCGAATCTGTTTTCTTTAGTGGCGTTGTTTTTTGAAGGTAAAATTAACTAGGTAACCCGAATCTTTGGATTGGTAAAAACTTTTCAGTAACAAAAAAATAACTCAAATCGTTTCCCACTTCCTATTGATTAACACACCGTAGAGGTAATTTTTCTGAATTGCCTGGTTCTGACACTACTTCAAGATTCATAGCGTGTGTTTGATCAGTAATTTTCTAATGGGTTAACAGATAAGAAGTACTAAATCTAGGAACAAACACTTAGGTAAATTCCTCCTTTTAGCTGTAAAACTGTATAACCACACTATCTTAGGTTCTCTAGAATTCGTTTTACGTTTTGTTTCTTGGTTTCAAAATAAGGCATTCTACTGTGCCACCATTACCACCAATAGGTTGAGTTCCTTGTCGGTAGAACCGTGCAGTCCCCATATCCGAAACGGCATCCAAAAAACTAAGTATCACAAATTAATTCTTCCACCATTCCGCGGCCAAAATAGAATAGCGTGACTCCCCTACTCGAGAGGAAGGGGGTAGTGACGTGGAGTGACGTTGTTCACACCGCTGTGGCAATCAGACAGTGGCACACGGCAATTCCGAACGAAAATAATAGACTGTCAAAAATGTTCCGAAAGGGGGCGTAGCCACACCGCGTTTGTTCCTGCAGGAGACAGTGCCACCTAGCGTGATGACTCCACCACCACCAGTTGTCATCGCATGAGCTTTGCCACTTCCAAGAGGGTTCAAGTTATACAAAATCAGTCTAGCTAGTAAAGGTTGGAATGTAAATTCAATAAGTTTAATTTTAAAATATACTTTGTTAGAATAATCCAAAGTAACCTGCGTTGCAGTCAGTATAAATCAGAAGCTGATTGGTTTTTCAAGGATTAGAAAAGGTGTTAAATGCATCGAAACGTCGGACATTTTAACAAAAAATCAGCTTTTGATTTATGTTGACTGCAACGCCAATAATAAATCACTGCTAGTTCCCTCAGTCGATAGCATTCCTCAGAGTTGCCTGTCAAAGGTTTGAACAATTTCCTGTAAGAGCTGATGTTTCTTCAGAAAGTATTCTGGGACCAACATTGTACAATATTTTCATATTTGACTTACCTGAATTACTTCAGGAATTTCAAAAATCTTTGTTGGAGGAAGTTTGGATATTTTTTCTGCATTCCTGCAAATATAGACTATTTCTCTTTAAGCATCCAAAACTTGACTTCACCTGTTTATAAGTGTAAAAATACCTTATCATGGTTTTAAAAATACATACCAGCATAATATAGTATGATCATCATAATTACCTCTTTAAAAGGCAAAATACCAAAAAAATTGTACCAAAAATGTCTATCAATAACATCTGCACAATAACTAACTGACATATTTTGATACTGAGTATATAGCAAAATACTGTTAAACGTTTTCGAACGCTCAATATGTTTTGAAGAAAGTATTAAATACTAAATCAATAGTAAACCATGTTATTGAGAACATATTTCACAACATATCAAGGTTTGTAAACTTTTGAGGGATCGTCAACTTTTAACGTAGTTTTTCACCATAAAAAGGTTAATCCTGATAATAAATCTTCAAGCTGTTTAATCCTGCTATGATAGCATAATATGGTCTTCATCAGATCTCAACAATTTCTAAACCCACAAAAATTCTCAAACAGAAAACTTCTGCGATTTAAGTTATAAGCTGGCGATAGAGAGGCTAACATCTATCTAATAACAAATAACATGTATGACATGTATTTGCAGCAATGTATAGATTTGATCCATTATTGTTGTGCCTCTTGCCTATCTTTTTCAGTGCTACACGCGCTGCTGGGAGGCTGCACATCGAACTCGAGTGAACGTGCAGGAGTAATTGTTCTGCACTGCACTGCACCCTGGCAGCGCTGACTTGCACTGTGCGATGGGCTACATGGTATCGAATTGCCTCATGTTCGCTCTTCGCGTTTTGTACACGCGTCAAAATTTCCACTTGAATCATGTCACTATTATGTGACTGTCAAAACTTTTAAACACGATGATCATAATAGGACGTATGTTTCTAAGTTTTTGCCGAGAACATATTAAACTTGAGCGAATTTGAAGCATATCTAGCTCAAATTTTTTCTAGCATGTATTTTTCAGCTGACTCGGAGAGATTGAAAGAGCAGTGAAAGTGCTTCACTTTGTCTCACACAAAAACTGATTGTCTCCTGCACCTTGCTTGAGCTTGGTTGGCCGCCCGTGGATGCTACTCCAGTATCGCCAGTTCAGCTACACTTACACAAGGAACCAACAAGATGACTGCTTGGGACCAACAGACACCCTTAAGTTTATAAGTGTTGATGATCTTCTATTTTTAAGCAATAATGGCGCCTGCCACGTCAGAATGCAGACCAATGTGGGGAAGGGGAGGAATTGATGTTGCACATATACTAGCTCACTGTGGAGTCTGATTGCATCTACGCCAGTTCATGCGGGAGTGTATGGATTGGGGGAAAGGTATGGCAGAGAGGTTTGCTTTTGTGGTTAGCATACTGCCTATGTATCAGGCGTAAGGAAAGGCATGCTATAATGATGGAAGAATGGAAGCGTTAGGGAAACGGTTTCTTGTCCGTCTTTGGTTCTAGCGTTAGCTATGAACGAATAGTTTGATAGAGATAGATTGAGAATGGAAGATAGAAGCAAAACGAGATACAACTACAAAGTACGAAGAAAGGGACGGGCATATGAAGCAGAAGCGGTAGGCATTAGACCACCAACCCCGTCACTGGTTGTCTCCTGCATTTTGCTTTGAGTTACTCGCAAAGAATGGGAGATGCGAAATATATTTCGGAGACTCATGTTTGAAAGTTCAAAAATTTCCACATTATTTGATTCAATCTTCTACAGAGTATGTACAAAGGTTGAACCTGCTTTCATTATACTACTATCTATTCTGACACCAATACAGTATCGGACAAAATTAATGGCCCAAACCAGCTCTAGGAGACCATATGTTAGTCGTTTCTCAATCGATTTATTTCATTTTTATATGATTTGTGTTCCATCATTACTTCAGTTTATGAAAACAAATGAAAAATCTGTGTCAAAACTTCTAGATTGAAAAGTTATCCTGCAGTTTGACATCAAAATGCAAGAAAACATAAATTACATTGTGCATCAAAACATTTCTATGTATTAAGTACATCTGTTCCTGATAACAAAATTAACAGCAATTTTTTGTAAATTTAAGTTTATTTTCATGCACAAATATGTGATGGATGGATGGATCATTGAAATAAACTGAAATGTCAACGATCAATTGCTTGTTTTCCAATCAAATGCACTTTAAATTTATACGATCCTATACCATTCCATCATCTTTAGTTGCAAATTGAAAATTGCAAAATTTGTAAGCTTATCTTTATTTGAGTCACGAGTGAGCTAAAGATTGAATAAATATGCCATAAACACCAAGATGATTTGACGCGTTGATTTTTTGCAATACAGTGATACCTCCATGAGTCGATGTTCCATGACTCGATATCGGCTCATGGAACCATACTAAAAACATAATTTCATGGTTACTGTGATGGTCCAAAGAATTGCTGTTCCATGACTCGATGGTCCCTTCAATATCGACTCATGGAGGTTTCACTGTACCATTTTTGTCTTCATGCATTTTAAAGCCGAAATTTGGTCTATCTGAAAAATTTATGTTTAAATCAACTTTCTCAATCAATTTGGGGAGTTTCAGAAGTAATTTGTAGTTCATTACAGGAAAATGAACGAGTATGTTGAGGGGATATTGCTATCTGAAGTTGATTATTTTGTGTTTTAGAACAGCTTTTATGCATTATTTCTGTCCGATACTGTACACATCTGGCATCTGGTAAACTAATGTCACATCCGTTATAGATTGTGAAGGTTTTAAATTTTACTGATTTCCTAACTTGCACCGATCTCACTTGTCGAGCTTCTGATGGTATTGCTGCAAGTTTTTATCCATGATATAATAATTTTTACTGTCAAAATGGTACCATGGTAAAATTGAATGCACAAAATATTTGAAATAGATGTAAATTTAGTCTACACAAATCAAGTGGCGTTGTGTATTTAATTTAAACCTCTAGTATAGTATTTTCAACTGCAACGCTGTTCTCAGTGTAGGGCCATATTGAACAACAAGCACAAAATCACTACTGTTGTTTGTTCCCGGTAAAAATGAAACAAACTGAGGATCTTATATGCTTTATACACTTTCTGGAAAAGCTGTCCTCGATCCTCTTCCTTTCATCCGGTAGACGATTTGTTTTTCATATTGCGCCTTTCAGCCGACGCAGACAAATGGACAGCTTCTCCGAGTTCATCCTCATGAGCTCAACTACGTTGCTCAGATTTTACCTTATTACCCCGAATGCCATTACCCCGATTTCCATATCATCCATAATTCCGAATGACACTACCCCGAATAGGGTCCTAAAGCCCTGTCTCAATTTTAGAACCAAACGCTTAGGTTTGGGGCAGATACACATGTTTACTCAATTATAAATGATTTTCATTGGTTTAAGTACAAAAAACATTTTTTTATGATTTTTGTGATTTTGTCATACCCTTTGGTTTAAACTCAAATGTTGGGTATATTTTGTTTTCCGTGTCCCTTCCGAAATGTCTGATAGGAACAACCCCAGTGTTAAAACTATATGCCCTGTAGCATTTTTGTCGAAAAAGTGAATGTCAAACAAGATCACAAGTGTCAAGGTTCATATTTGGAACCATTTTTAAAATTGAAGTTTAAAAATGTTATAGCCGTTATTTGGAGCTGGAAAACTTGCTAAAGTAGTTGCAATAACATTTAAAAAAAACATATTAAATAAAAACAAGAATTCATTAAACATTTTAGGTCCCAATTCCTATATCATAGGGAAACGTCATCCACGTCATCATGCAAGATAATTGTAAATTTGGGAGAATAGCATTCGGTGTGATGGAATTCGGAGTAATGTCATTCGGGGCATTCGGCAAAATGGCATTTGAGGCAATGGGGTATAATCGCTTTTTCTTTACATTAAACAAGTTAACGATGCTCATGCCAGACAATATCCAAATGAAATCTCTTGAAATGTTATGGCGATTTCATTAGGAATCCATTTACCAACTCTTAAAAATACCATGATAAAAGTAAAGTCATCACTAAAATTTAGAATGCATTGAACTATTAATGAACTCGATAGTGTTTTTATTTTTGGAATGTATCTTGTCAAGTTTTTGACAGTTTAGCCGAAAAAAGAGAATCAAAATGATGCTCAAGTAGTACTAGAATCCAGAAAATTTGTTCATATACGATAAGCGCGAATACTGATACCAAAAATTTCAAGCGGAACTGTCAAACACGGTTCCAATCAAGCAAATCTAGTGAAGCTTATTGGTTGCAAGCTAATTATCAAAATCGATGGTGGATGTGTGATAGTACAAAGAGATACAAAAGTGACGTAACCGTTAAGATTGGTCTCTTACAGCGACTCACGGAATAATACGCAAACTAAAACATTGTTATAATCACCTCGATAATTGATTAACATTGCATATGTTGTTTATAAACAAATTCAAAATGCTCTCCGCGCTTCTCTAGTATACAGCGAGGATTGGTTGGGTTGCAAAACGTAAAAAGATAAAATATGAAATATAAAAAAAAGCAATAAGAAAGGAACGTAAATTTCTAGAAAGAATGGTTATTTTCCGAAAGTATAAATAATTCGAAATAATTTTGGTATTCGACGTTTTGGTATTCGAAGTTTTGTCTTTCGACTTTTTGTACCTAAACCGTGAGGACAAAACGTCGAATGCCAAAACGACGAATGCTCAATTGTCGAATCCTAAAACGTCAAAGAGGACAAAACTTTAAAGCGGTAAATTTTCTGCATTGTTTTTTAGATTTCTTTTGTCACTTAGTTTTGAAGTAAACATACTATGAATAATGTTTGGCACATAGCGAATTATTTATTCTTTCGGAAGAAAGTCATTCTTCCAAGCAGTGTTGACCAGACTCATTTCCCCGAATTTCGAATTGTGAAGCCATGAACTGTTATAACTGTGCGTTGTATTCCTGAGATGGATTCCTGAGGTTGGGCTTGAGTGTTGCACATGGGATCCGACAGTTTCGATCTCGGTGGGCCGCAATTCAAGTTTCGGTGAAATGATTCGCACTCACTCACTCACTCATTTCATTTCACCGAAACTTGAATTGTGACTTTCTGGGATCAAAATTGATCGATTTTGTGTGCAGTACTCAAGCTTAACCGTATGCTTTTCTATCTTAGGAGGATAGAGCATGGTTGTAGTAGTTTGTGACTTCGTAGTTCGGAAAATGTTATTTTCGGGGAAATGAGTCTGAGCAACACTGCTTCCAAGAAACTTCATTTTCCTTCAAATGATCTATTTTCGATGTTTTGTCCTTTCGACGTTTGGGCATTCGATGTTTTGCCTTTCTACGTTTAATCACCCAGCCAAACCGGGTTCAGAGACAAAATGCCGAAAGAGAGAACGTTGAATCCCTAAACGCCGAAATGGACAAAACGTCGAAAACAGTCATTTTGCAACACTGGTTTGAAATTATTTTCCAGATTTTTTTTCACATTTAGGTCGATTGATTAATGTTTGGTACATAGTGAATTATTTAATTTCTGGGAGTGTAATAATGGATAATTAAAATAACCAAAACGGTCGCTATGAAAAGCATAGATAGTGCCATCGTAGTCTTGTGTGTTTGACTGTATTTTCAGAAAATATTGGGCAAACTTCCTACAGAATCTTTCATCTACAGAATCCTAGCCCCCTTGGATTACCATGGAATCCTCAAAAAGGTAGATCATTGAAGATGGATTTCGCACAGAACCCTGTGCATGGCTTACGCACGCGAGATTCTCTTAGAATGCAGGACACGATTCTCACTGCAGATTTCTATATTAACCTTCTGTATGTGTGAAAAAGGTTAGGTTGTCTGTGCCTTGGCGACCGCAAATTTAAATCGCGATGACCTCGCGTATTTCGTACAGCATTCCGATGTTTCTGCAGTTCTGAAAATAAATTTAATTGAGGGGCCCAAACGTAAAGGGCTGTAAGTGACATTTTGGTGGGTTTTGAGTTAGATATACTGAAATATTCTACAGTTTTTTTTTTTATTTTTAGATGACTTCCGTCCAACAGATAAATAACATAATTCGTAGAAGATTGGCTTGTTTTTACGGCTTCCAAACAATTTGTATGGAATGACATATTGCTGAAAAACCTAAAAGTCGATTTTCTCAAAACTAGGTTTTTGTCACTTTGCTTCTAACCCTCTCAATTGAGTTTTGAATCAACTTTTGATATGAAATAAAACAAAATTTCATTGTGGGAAAAGGTCTAAAAGTATCGCATTTTTGAATCTTTGGAAGTTTTTATCCCAGAAACAGTTCTAAATGAAAATATGCTTTCTGGTGAAGATTTGCTATGAAAAAAGAATCATTAACTAGTCTGGAATTTCTCCGCATGATGGCGCTAGCTCCAAACACATTGTATTTTGATTCCTTTTAGCGAAAATGACGTAATGTAACTAGATCCTAGGATTTTGTAAATTCTAATAATTTGGAATATTGATGTTTTCGGTGAAGTTGCTCATGGGACTAAAGGCTATACACTACATGTTTGCTTAGTTCTACATTCTACAACTAGGTGGTGCTAGTGAACTACAAATATTTCAAACACACACATATCTCACGATGCAGAACAGCTAGAAAGTCGGTGTTTTCGTACAAGTTGTACGGAAGGTTTACGACTATGTGCTCTATGCTTGGTTAGTTCGATATTCTTCCACGAGTGAGCATTGAAAATTTAAAATTCTAATATTGGTCTATGAAGTTTCGATAGAAGGTTGTTATGCTCAGTAAAGTTGTTTGTTAGACTAACGCGATTAGCGATACGCTGCATGTTTAACATGTTAAACATTCTGCTACTAAAAGGCGCTAGTGAGTATAAATTATTTTCAACTCATATATCACGATGCAAAACAGCTATCAATGTTTTTAGCAAAGCTGTCGATTAGGTTCAGGACTTTGTGTTATTACAATATTCTGACAGTGCATTAAAATTCAAAACTTTTATATTCGCCGATGCAGATCAGTGAGAAGGATGGTGTTTTCTGTAAAGTTGTTTGATAGGTAGCCCTTGCGATACATGTCTGATAAGTTCGATATTTGACCACACAGATGTGTATGTTAAATAAGTTAAGTCATAAACAGTGTCCGTTGGATTTTTGGCAACATGTTCAAAAATGTCCATATTGCTGAAAACGAAGCGTTCCAAAATCAAAAGGTCTTTTTGTGGTGAATTAGGTGTGAACTGAATACAGAAGTCTTCCTACAATACTATCATTGATCGATGTGTAGAAATTATCGATAATTAATGTCCAAATTTAACCAAATTCGGAGAACCGTGAGACTTTAGCATGCTCAATGCTGCCAAAGTACACCTTTTCCGAAAGCACCAGTCTCCAAGATCAGTTAAGGGACATGAATTCAAAAGATGTGAAACTCATTAGTGTCTCCAACAACTCCGTCAAAGACACTAGTTTTCTATCATAACTCATTTTGACACATATAATTAAAAAAAAATATATATATGGTCACCAGCGCATCCTAGTGGCAGTTATTTTAGTTATGCAGACATGCAGCGTACATCTCTTGATTCAAGGAGCAACTTTACTGAAGGACTCATTCTCCAGATCCTCAGTGTATTGATATTATACAAAACGGCAAAACAAATATACTTACTTTTGCTGGCTCTACGTCCTTCAAGACATGACCTGCGCCACAATGTTACGCCAACTAACTCGGTCCATGGCTGCTATCCTCCAATTTCTCGATCGCCCCACACTTCCAAGATCCTACTCCACTTGGTCAAACCACCTAGCTCGTTGCGCTCCCCTTCGTCTTGTACCGGCCGGATTGGCGAATACTGGTACACCTTTCCTAAAGTAGCCCTTTTCCGTTGGCATATCTTCACCGAGGAAAATATAATTTTATACATTACTGTTTCTAAGATATAAACTTCCAAAATTTCAGAAATTCGCTTTTTTTGGACTTTTTTACAAGAAACTGTACCCCAAAACAAATAAAAACTGTTAAAGAAATTTTCTGTGTAGGATTTCTATAGGGTCGATTCTGTGCATCATTCTCACAAATACTTTGACAAGATTGACGTTATCTTGAGTATATATATATATGTATTTTTTTTTTTTTCAAAAAATCAGAGTAATATTCTTATCGAATACTGAGTAAAATTCTCAATAGCATTTTTTAGCCATACATACCCCCATAAAATTGGTTGTACTGACTTTTCGGAGGTTCAACACTTGGTATAAGAAGGTGGTGTAGGCCTGTTCTTCATCGACAAATTTTGCAGTGTTCTGCTATCATCGCGATTATTAAACAAAAAAGCTATCCTGAAAGATTAGTTTTCTTACGTAGCAACGATAACTCTTTACTGGTCTTAACATCATATTGACTTACCTAAAAATTCATATTCCAAACCTTTTTGGATGCATTTCGTTATTAAACGAACATTCAGGTAAATATTGTTTCTATAGAATATGACTCAAAGCATCATACACTTTTCCAACATGCACCACTTCCGCCCTCAACCCCCGAAAGTGGTATACACCGTATCGCATTACGTTAAGTGTATTGGAATAATTTCCTTTGTGTCCGCTGGTAAATTCAGAGCACAGTAAAAGAAGTTTTCCCTCCACTGCCCCGCCGCAAGCGATGTGAACCGTAAGATATCGCCAAATGGTGGGGTGTCTCCTCGATTACGCGATCAACCGGTTCCAGCTGGAGCAAGGGGTGGGCGAAAAAAAACTTTACCGGCGCCAGAAATCTGTTTTTATTTGCAATTGTGTAAAGACGCTACGCCGGGAAATCTTTGGAGACGGTAGACAACTGTACTGCCCATGAAAGCATAACTGTCTCATGTGGAACTCCTTTTTTCCATCGCAATAAATTTTACTAGGCATTTAAAAATAAACCCATTTTGTTTGAAAACGTCGTGGAAAAATATGATGTTTGTGATAATTTATTATTGAATGAGTTAATAATTGGAAAATAACGGTATAACAGTCCCTACATGAACCTATAAGCGAAACGAATTATCTGTAAAGTGATGCTAAATGAATATGGCTTGCAGAAATGTACTAGGAAATCATAAACGTTTGTATGAGAAGACAACCACGAAAACTTTGAATGCTGTTTTCTCAAAGCCTTCTTTTTTCCAGATGGGACAGTTATGCTTTTATGGGCAGTGTACTGGTGGTGGAGGTGTCGTCTGTATTCTTTGGGGACATGCGTAGGTAAACTTTTTTTTTTTTTGCGAGACTTTTAATGCTTCCGGGTGACCCATCCGATCAGGGATGGGTCCCCTCTGCGACCCTAATGGGGATTAATGGATGGCCGTTCCGGTTTGCTGTTCGAGTTCGGAGCGAAACCTTGACGAACTTTCGTCGCCTGTAAATATTCGTGGAACTATTTATGGTGGACCTTTTCGGATTTCTTTTTTTTTTTTCTTTTTTTGTTTGTTGTACAGTAGGATTGAGTTTGTGTTCAGTTTCAGTAACAGGTAATACACACAACCTTAGCGGTAATAGTTTTTCTATTAGAACAAACAGACAGAGCGCAGAGAACACAGAGCGAGAGTTATTAGTGATAGTTGAAGCACAAGCAAACAGGCGTAACAATGATTAAATGTCAATCGACCACCAATCCAACGATCTTTTTCAATTTGCTATTTTAAATCTCACATCCAGAGGCGCACGCATCTTTTTTCTTCTGGTTCGATGGTTCACACGACCACCATCTACAGGTCTTGTAGCACAATACAGTACCAGATGATGATTGTGTGAACTTATCGATGAATTCTAAATAAATGTGTTCCAAGTGTTACGTCTGTTTGTCTGTGCTTGACCGTTAACCGGTGCACAAAGTAGGTAGAGTCCTTCTCTTCTGTTGGGTAATCATCACAAGTGGCCAGGACGTGGTCGGTTGAGAGAACCGAGCGAAAACTTTCCAAATCGAATTGCACGGGGCGATTTACGACTGCAGGAATCGGAGAAAAACTCGCCGGTATCGGGCTTATTAGGAACGAAGAACTTACGATAATTTTACTCTTCAAATTGCAACGGAAGCTCTAAAGAAGACAAACAAACACTTACTTCGGAAGGCTATAAATGCGCAGTTCGAAAAGCTCGAAAACGGATAAGATGGATTGTCACACAAAACCCATAAAATTTTACTTCGATTTCCTAGACGTTTCCTTTTGTCTTAATTTTCCTAATACATGTTTAGTAGATTGGGTCAGAGTTTGGAACGTAAGTTGACTAATCGACGACTTTTCGTCTGGTTCTCTTTCTCTTTTTTCGGCTCTTTCTTTGCAGTGGACATCACGAATGGACAGCTGACACCAAACAATAACACCCCGCTGCTAACACAAGCCCTATCAGGTGAGAATATTTTACATACTACAAGTAATTAATTATAAGTTTCCGGGGTATTCCTTGGCGTAATAACAATATTTTCTGAGGCAACATTTTTTGATTTCAAGAATTTGGTATCTTTCGCAATCTTTGTTCACAAATTTGCAAAAAACATGATTGCTTTTTTCAAGATTTCCAGAGATACACAATTTTATTTCAAATTTGTTGCAAAGCATTCAAAATATATTTTTGTCTATAGGTTGATAGTTCAATGAACAACATATTGCTAGAATTTTCATAGAGATTGTATCAGGAATTCATCTCTCTTGTCGGGATTCCTGGTAAAATACTTAAAAGAGCATTTGGTAGTATTTCCCTACTCCCTTGTCCCTACGCCAATGAAAATTTCTTGAACAAAATGCTTGAATATTTCCATCATGGAGTTAGAGTTGTCCGTCCATAACTCCCCAGTACAAAAAGCTTCAATCCTAATCTGCGGTCGTCCGCCCGCGTCTCTCTCCTTCTCCCCAATTGACTTCACAGTGATGAACAACTACCAGGCGGCAGCGGCCGCGGCAGCACAAGGCTTCGGCACCCCGGCATCACCGCACACGACGACCGCGGCACGGACCGCAGGCTTCACCAACACCAACTCGCCCGGACCGACGATCGACATGTACAGCTCGAGTGCGGCGGACAGCGTGGGATACGTTCAGGCGACCAGCCCGCAGCCGTCCGGATTCCCCGCGATCGCCGTCAGCCGTGCGCCGCTGAATTACAGCCCGGTAAGTCATTGAAATAGTGCACTAATCTATTATCATGAACTATACAATTAGGTACATTCATGTGTCATTTTCAATTCAAATTACATAAAAAGAGAGTCATCAAATCAAGTTTGAAACAAACATAATAAGATTTAGGAATGATTTACGCAGTATTGAGGTGAATTGTCAAGTTATAGTAAATAACCTTCAATCAATGATGAAAGGGATGGACTTGGTGTAGTGGTTAGAACACACGCCTCTCACGCCGAGGACCTAGGATTGAATACCATCCCCAAGATAGCCACTTAAGATAAAATGTTTATAGTGACGACTTTCTTCGGAAGGGAAGTTAAGCCGTTAGTCCAGCTAGCCAAGGGCTAAAAATGTCGTTAAAAAGGTATATAAAAAAATCCTTCAATGAAGTTTACATTACTAAAATATGTTTAACTTTAAATCTATCAACACTTTTCAAAAACTCTTACTACTAATGATTAAAGTATGTAATTTAGGACCAAACTAAGAACTGTACTTTTTAACTCCACTAAACTCTAGTAAAGTATACTACTAAATTCGGTTTTTATTTATTTATAATAGGTATACCTCTAAACAGATCGAGGATTTATTATCATCATGACTAAAAGCAATTTTATCCCAAATTTAATAAGGCGAGAGAAATGAGTTTTTTCATCGCTCTCTCTTTGGGACTCTCGTTCGTTGCCGTTATTTATCAAACTTGTTGCCAAATTGCGAAATAATGCTAATCATGGACCGATACAGATGTGATGTTTTTCTTCGCTTGCTTTTAATTTCGGAATCAAATGAGAACGATATCTGCTATTCCTGATCGGGACCCAACTTATGCTTTTGAAAGATCACTTTTTCGACTTGAAAGAGAAAGTTCAATATGTGGCCATTTACAATTCATGATAGAAGTTCAAAACCTGCTACACTAATTCAAAATTGTCAAGTCGTGACAATGACGAGATTGAACTTTGACACAGTTGTTGCAGCGAAAAGTGATGGCAACACAAACGATATATGATAGTCCAAGAGCTGGCAGCTATACGGAGAAACTGGTTCAAAATGCGAAACTTTCTATGTCATTCAATTGAAGATTTTAAGAATTTAAGTCGAGGGATCGAGAGAGCTCTTCTCGATGGAAAATTATAGATTTCGCTTAAAAAAGTGTAACATGTTGAACGCAATTTCTGGTTTTCTATGGTTGGATTTTCAAATGCCCTTTTTGATTAACATCCGATATCAAATCCGTCTTCCGCGGATCGAACTGCAGAAGTTTAAGGTGAAGATTAATCGAAGCCCAATCTCTAATTTTCAAGGGCACAAATCTGGAGAACCAAACATCCGTTTAAGCTGAAAACTTAATCAATTGGTCACCACCAGCTAGGGACCAATCGATTAAGTTTTCGGCCTAAACGGATGTTTGATTCTCCAGATTTGTGCTCTGGAAAATTTGCGATTTGGCTTCGATACATCTTCACCTTAATGGATCCAGGATCCAGTTGAATACGACATTGCCAGGAGGAGGTTTTCAATTACGGAAATGGGCGTCGAACTGTTGAACTGGTCTAGCAGGGATTTCCCAAACTGAACTCTCGATGGTAGCAAATTGGTGAAATCTTTAGGGTTTGTTCTGGTTTCGTTTCACGGGACAATCTGGGATTTCAGTCTACCATTCCCTCCTTGGACGTTGACCAAATCCTTACAAAAGCGGACCATTTTGTCAGTGATTGCAATTTTATTGTTATGCAAACCATTAGGCTTAATAGTATAGCTAAATTATCAATGAATAAAAAATATAATTTGTATGAAATATTTTGCTCGAGAGGCATATAGAGACAAAAATCAGTCCGGCCCGTCGGCCGCATGAATTATTCGACCGAAATGCATCGGGAGCCTAAAATAGGAGATAGATTTTAACTTTACATCATAGATTAGATAGATACAGAGCAGAGCTTTCATTTGATGTACAAATTTCTCATATTGGATTATTACTGCAGACGCACGAACCATTTACCTCTGCTCAATGAACCTCGTATCGAACGATGCGTGGTCATCTCGAAAGCAATATCGATCGAAATCCATGATTTTTCCGACGCCTCGGAGAAAGCTTACGTAGCACAGATGCATCCGGTAGGATCAGGGTTCAGCTTCTTGCCAAAACTTCTTGTTCAATGCCAAACTATCCCTCGTTTGACTATGCGGAGCAGTTCTGGGAGTACAATTCTTTAAAAAGGTTCGTGAATCCATAAGAATAACCGCAACCAGCAACTTTTCGACGGACTCCACATGTGTTCTGCGTTGGATAGAAACTAACCATCTGGACGACGTTTGTCGCTAATCGTATAATAAGTCATGTTCCTGGAACAAATAAAACGGCAGATCTGATATCACGCGGTATAACTCCCCAAGACATCCTGGAGAATCGATTCTGGATAGGGTAGATCAATTGCCTAGATAGCCAGAGATGTTATCAACAGGGGAGGTTGAAGATGGCAAACGACAAACTGGTGTCGCACTCGCACAAACGGTTTCCACAGTCCATGACATGTATTTCCAAAAATTTGCATCGTATTCGTTATTATTATTTATTTCGTTTGGCCGAATGCCGTTAGGCCAAAAGGGTCGTTAGATGGTCGTTCAATGGATTATGAGGCGCATTAACTTTTAGATCGAATGGGTTGTTAGTTGTTAGGTCAGTGTAATTTGCATTACCTAGAAGCTGCTGAAAGAAATTTTAAGGTCAAAAGAGTTTCTAGTTGTTTGGTCAGGATAATTTTCATTGCCTAAGAGCCTACAGTATCCACTGTGAAATATAATTAGAAATGTTATTTCGGCCAAACAACTCTTTCAGCCTAACGACCCTTTCGGCCTAACGACACGACCTAACGGCATTTACGTCTTAACGTCCTGCTTCCATTTATGGAAGATTTTCCGGCCACACGAGCAATTGTATCTGGATCATTTTCAAACAGTGATGTAGATTACTATTGCCTGTTTATCTTCGTCCTGATCCACGCCGAGGAGTGGTTAAATGCTACGTGGCTATTTCCATTTGTCTATGTACTAAGGCGGTTCATTTTAAAATCATGTCAGACCTATCGAGCGTCTTGCAACTTTTGAGAGGTTGTAAAATTTCTGGAGAATATCTCTGCCAATTGCATGCTAGAACCAAGCGATGGCAGCCTGTAGTTCAGGTTGCAGTAGGCAAGTTTGTAGTCATCAAGGACGATAACCAACTCCCGATGAAATTGAGAATGGGACGCACCTCGGGAGTTCACCCTGGTAGAGTCGATATTGTCAGAGTGGTAACATTGAAAACTGCCAACAGATTCTTGACCAGATTGATCGAAAAGCTCTGCACCCTGCCGCTTCCGGAAGATGAGACTGCGAGTCCAACTAAAGTAGCCCACCCATCTCTGTAGCCTTTTTTTCTTTCCCATCATCCCATCCTGTCGAAGAGGATCTGCTTTCTATTTTCAGATATAAGGAATTTCAGGGTAGGAGAGGGTGTTTATGAGTACGACGAAACCCATTAGGTTACAACCCTGTCATATTTGTCAGTTATTGTTTTTGGAGCCCTCAGAGGTAGATTACCCGCTGAAAACCGCTAATACGATCCGAGAATTCTCTGAAGAAATCCGTTATTTCTCCGCAAATCTTCAACTTATCAACAAGGACAAGAATCGTCGATTAAGTCGCTCAATCCCATTCCGGACGATGTTGTCCTCCTTCGGCTAGGAGAACGCTTAACAAAGCCATCATCTTCTCTGGACACTCCTACTTTTTTTGGCTGATCGATCGATCTCTTCACCTAAGAACACTGCTACTTGCGACTATTCCACAAAGTTTTTGGCTGCGGGCCATTTGGAAATCGTCCGTTGGTTGGGAGAGGAGCAAACGTAAAAATGTACGTGTAGGGGAAGCTGGCCCAATACGCACTGATGGGGTAAAATGGCCCGACTCATTGGATCATTCCTAGAACGTTTCAATTTGTATAATTGGCCAAACGATGTACAAATATGTTTACCCATGAGTTGTTGCTACAACCCTGCGACTTAAACTCCTTCCTTCAATTTCCCGGTGAAACTCCAAATTTTTTCACTTTTTTGCCTAAGTTGTAAGCTTTTCCGATGATTTTATTATCGAAAACGCGTTTCCATGCCACAGAGCAAACTCATGGGGAAGCATGGTTGCTGTCTCTTCGATCTCCATACTAAATGGCATTCTACCACATCCATTTTTCAACCAACTTTTCGACACGATTTAAAACCGTAAATATCCTTTTTTTGGGAAATATTTTCATTGTGGTAGTTGCGAATATTGTAAAGTTAAGCCTTAGAATGGCCTTCAAATATGAAACATATAACAAGAAAATGACACAAACCCTTAAAGCGGCATTTTGGACCATTTTGCCCAACGTGTTCGTTTGTAGGGTGGTGAAGGCGGTACACCTCGAAGTCGTGAGAGATCTAACGTCCGTCACGTGTATCAATGCAGTAAAACGTAGTGAACTTGTACACCGTGTCCAATATATTCTCATACACTTTTTCTTTTCTTTGGTATAACTTTACTGAATGTAGGATAATCCAATGTTGCAGTATTTCATTGTAGTCTGGTAGTATTATACTAACGTAGAATAGCTTATTTTATGAATAAGAAAAAAATAATTGCTATGATAAGTGATGGAATGGCCATTGAAGTCGTGTTTTGCACTTAAAATGAATTTTTGTTCATATTGGTCTGGTTTACAAAGTGAAAATCAGAGCATTCACAAAAAAATTTCAGAAACTTTAAGTTAATCATATTGCGTTTTGAATAGTTAAATATTGATAAAATTTGATAAATATATGTGCGATAACTGCAGATTGAAATTGGGCTCTGCCTATGAGCGTGCCGCTGGAAATATTTTTCGTAAATTCTTAAGTTGATAAAATAAGTTTATAATTGAAATATTTCCTGTAGTGAATCAGTATTATAACCACTTTCAAAAAATATTATCACCAATGATATCAGTTAGACAAGCGCAAAGTAATGTTATCTCGAATTTGAATACTAGAATATACTGGACACGGTGTACTGTGACAACTCGACAGCGTTTGTCGGTGCTGATCGAGAACTGAAACATCCACAAGATCTGTCCAGCCTTATTCCCGGCAACTTCCTGCACCTGGTGTGAGAGATTCTATGACACTACCCCGAACGCCACTACCCCGAATGCCACTACCCCGAATGCCACTACCCCGAAAGCCATTACCCCGAATGGGTCACTACCCCGAATGGATAACATTTTGAGACATATTCTAGTTAGAAAGTGGGGAGATAATTGTACGATTCCTTTTGAGTATTTCACGAGTTTGGCTCAAAAATGTATTTTTCAAATATTAGAAGATAAAAAAGCAGCTAGTTGTTCAGCAAATAATTTTTACACACTAAGTTGTGTCCTCTAATTTTGGAAAGATTCACACAGCCACATTGCAATGCTCTGAAGAACCGCCTATTTCGAAAAGAAGGGTGAATTTATTATGAGAAGGATAGTTATAATATGTATAAAATTAGGATGTAGTAAAGTCTCTTATTGGCCCGCCTAAAAAACAACCTAATAGACGACCGTTCCGCTATCGCACTTGTACACTTGTACATGTTAGAAAAATCGGCGGCCTCTGATTGACGCTACAGTAAGAACTTTTGTTGATTTGTGGGATCATTAATTTGAATTTCTGTGAGATAACCACAAAAAAATATATTTTTTGATTCAAGATAATGAAGTGGTGGTAAATCCATAAGAGACCTGTCTGTTTTAATACAAGAAGATAAAAGAAAGGGAAAATTTCCGATTAGAATTATAGCAGGAATCACTTAAGTGAATGCCTTCAAGATATATTCCTTTATAAAAAGCTGTTCTATATGGAAATATTGATGACTAGCTTATTCAACGAAAACGTGAAAGAACAGCCTATTTAAAAAAGAAGGGCAAATTTCTGGTGAAATGTTTGCAGCTATGACGTGAATGATCACTGTAACAACGTGATGCTATGACACAACCTATATTCATAAGTAAGAAAAATATTTGTTCAAAAACAAAATTGAACACCACCAACAAGTCCAAATACCGGTGGTTACGCATCTGTTAAGCAACACCATATTGAGGGTAATGGATTCGAATTCCTTTCAGTCAATAAAAGGCTTATTTTATTAAAGCCCATTCACAAATTTCGTAACGCTGAAGGGAGCAAAAAAGTTTGTAGGTGGTTGTCATCAAAATGTTACAGCCCATTCACAATATGTAGAATTTCCATACAAAAAAGTACGAGGGGGTGGGTAGGTGTTAAAAATGGCAATTGTTGGCGAAATGAAATTTGTGAATGAACCCTTGAATTGCGAAGGTGCCCACTGAGCTGATAAACAGACACTGTCTCAGAAAGAATGAGAAGAATATAGTTGCCATCAAGATATTTCGAAAGAATAAATATATGATGAACATTTTACCTACGAATTTTACGTGCCATTAATGACCAGCCTTCATTAGAGACGCATTTTTGCACGCAAAACAAGATACTGTACTGAATCTCAAACTATTCGGGGTAATGGCTTATTCGGGGTAGTGGCGTTCGGGGTAATGGGATGGAGCCGGTGTGAGAACCATTGTATTCGATACCGGAACCCGACTACACTGGACAGTCCGTTGGTCGTCTAAACTGATGTCAAGAGATCAAGCGCAGTGTCTAGGACTTCTGGAAACGCTGGGCAAGACAATATGTCAGCGAACTTCATCAGCGTTCCAAGTGGCAACGTGTGCCTGCCGAGTTGATGTTAGGTTTGCTAGTCCTGCTGGAACAAGAGGCTCTACCACCATTGGAGTGGAATATAGGCCGCTGTTACCAGGATCTGACGATGATGTTCGGGTTGTCGAAGTCCGCACAGCTAAGGGTACATACAAGCGACCCATATCGAAGGGTGTGCTGCCTATCGATAAGTCAACTGTTGAATTTCAAACGTTGAACCAAGATGAAGAATCTTGATCACCCTAGGACGTGGATAGTTAAAATAAGTGTTCAAACGGAGGCCGGCGTGTTGGAGATGAACCCTAACATTTAATAGTGGAATTGAGGAACTCTGTTAGTATATTTGTATGCTTAACCTAGAGTATATTAACCACAAGACTGTTGCTTTATGAGTTTACATACACTAAATAAGGAACAAACAGTTAAATTACACATATACGGATTGACAGGAAAGAGAAAGTTACAATGCAAAATAAAATTTAGTTATATTTCGACCTTCGCACAATACACATAGAATTATTACACAGAGAGGCCTCCAAATATGATCATTTTTTTTTTAAATATATTTTTATTTAAAATTCTACCACATCGTTATAATACTTATACATCAATTACTTATTCTATGTTCAACCACTTGCCAAAGCAATACAGGAAGTATTTTCTATTATTCCATCTGCAATCCTTGTTCGGGTAACTATTCAAAACATACGTGTACGTAAACATTGTCACCCATAAAGCTGCCTTTTGTCTTTCGTCTTTACTGTTTATTTTCCAAGTAAGAATATCTTCCGGATCTGCTACAACTACTTGTAAACGGTCTTTCAAAACATAAGCTAACCAATCTATCACAGTTTTCATACGTATACATTCCTTCAGGATATGTCTGTTGCTTTCAGTTTTTGGACAGAAGTCACATTCATTACTAGTAAGTCTTCCAATGTTGTATTTTACTAACTTATCCTTGGAGACAATCAAATCGTTATACAGCAAAAACATTTGAGATTTGCACTCAGATGGTATGAATCCATGAGCGAGATTTTCCCAAATGTTTTCCCAATTAATGTTGGGAAAAACATCCTCAATCTTTGGATGTATGTTTCGTTCACTCACAAAATGGTCATAAAGGCGTTTCACTGAATCCAAGAATGGATTTTGTTTAACTACCAAAGCAAGTTCTAAACATTCTCTGGTGTTTCTGCCTAATGATTGCATCTTTGAATGGTAAAGCATTACTGAATCCTCATTGCCTTCAATATTTAAGACGTTTTTGATGAACAAGGCTTTTGCTTTAGACTCAACATCAATCAATTGTATGCCACCTTTTTCAAAATCTAAATACAATTGATTCCGATCGACTTTGAAAATTTGTTTTGGTCCCCAAACAAAGCCTCCAACAATTTTCAACAATTTTGCCATGTGCTGATTATTTGGCGTGAAAACTTGACAAATGTACCACAACTTTGATAGCACAAATATATTAACAAGCCATGTTCTTTGTATCAAATTAAGGTGCCTAGTTTTATGCAAACTCAAACGGAATTGAATATCATTAACTAACTTATCAAAGTTATGTTTTAAAATCAATGACCATTGTTCCGATAGAAATACACCTAGGACTTTAATTTCTTTGACTGCTTTGAACTGTTGTGGTCCACTTCTGGCATTATTGATTCTAATGAACGACGATTTCTCCAGATTCAGCTTGATACAGGATATTTCGGCGTAGGAGTTGATAATTTGAAGGACCAAATCAAACTCAGCGTCGTCCCTAAGAAACATCACTAAATCATCAGCGTAGGCCAGCACCCGGATGAACTTTCCAAATACAAGTATTCCGCGAATACTAATAGTGATTTTCCTGATTAAAGGCTCAATGTATAGTACAAAGAGTACCATGCTGAGTGGGCAACCCTGCCTCACAGAGCTTTCAATTTTTACATCGGGGGTCAGGAAACCATTGAACAAAACACGGGACGTAGCATTGGCGTACAAGTTTTTAACGCAGTTGATAAACTGTTCTGGAATGCCAAACTTTCTTAAAATCAACCACAAGAACTCGTGATTGACTTTGTCGAATGCTTTCTCCAAATCTGTATTCAAGATAAATCCTTTTACACGCTTGGTTCCTTGTGCTTTGGCGATAATTGATCTTAATTGTTTTAAATTTCCTACACATGATTGCTCTTCTGTACACGCTATCTGACCTGCTCCTAACAATGTCCCAACAACTGATTGGAGACGACTAGCTAAGATTTTCGTGAATATTTTGTAGTCCGTATTGAGCATGGAGATTGGACGGAACTGATCTAATGTAGCAGCGTGCTGAGTCTTAGGTATTAGAGTTATTATTCCCTCACAAAAGTTTTTTTCTGGTTTTAACGATCCATCAAGATATGCATTGAATAGGCAAAGTAGATCCACTTTGAGTTTTTCAAAGTTCAACTCGTAAAATTCATAGGACAGCCCATCTGGTCCAGGGCTTTTCTTTTTTGCAGCTTTTTGAATTACCTCTTTCAACTCTTCTTCAGTTATTGGTCTAAGCAAACTTTCAGCTTGTTGAGGATCGAGTGATTTACCAGCAGAATTCAAGATAGATTCGGTATTTTCCTCATTCAATTGAACATCCTCGCGACATAACGTATCAGTGTAATATTTGTGAATAACCTCTCTTTTTCTTTTTCCAGTTTCTTTAACTAATTCATTTCCAATTTCTAATTGAAATGCGGATGGCTGGGAAAACATATGGAGTTGATTTGTAACATGATACAAACTCAATTTTTCATTTTCTAACATTGAAATACCTGAAAACCTGGAACCATAGTATTCAATCCTTCGCTGCTCGATATCCATCAACTTGGATTTCACAATATGTAGTTCATTTTTTGTATCAATTCCTCTAGATCTTTCAGCAGCAAGCTCATTCATTCGGTTATACAATTAACTTTTTTCTGCATTAATTCTAAAATTCAACATCCTACTGCCGTTCTTATACAAGTATTGTATTTTTGGTTTCAAAGCGGTATTCCACCGAACACTTCGGTTTTCAGTGTAGATTAAACGATTTCGCAAACTTCCTATTTCATCATCAACTTTCCTAGAGATCTCATCATCTTTCAAAAGACTTGCGTTTAGCTTCCAGTAGCCACGACCACGAAAGCATAAGCACTTGGGATCAACCTTGTATGACATTATGACTGCCATGTGATCCAAAAAAGCGACTTCTACCGTACGTACATTGGAAACATTTGATAAAAAACCTGAGTTGACGTAAAACCTGTCCAAGCGTGATGCTGAATCAGATCGGAAAAACGTGAATTCTGTGTTGGAACCTTTTAGCTCTGTAGCCACATCTTTCAGATGCATTGATTTAGTCAGATCTCTGAGACCATTACTTATGTTGGCAATTGCACTACGACTATCACGTTTGTTGAGAATGCAGTTGAAATCTCCCCCAATAATGGTATGCAAATTATTTCCCTTCACTATATGAGCTGTCATTTGATTCCTGAAGAGATCGTCCCTTTCTCGCTTTTTATTTGTCCCTGAATGCGCATACACGTTGATCAAATTAACATCATCACATACAATCGAAAGTATTCTACCACTAGGATCATAAATCACATTTCTGAATCCCTGATTTTTCCTGATAAGAATAGCTGTTCCTTTGTCTTGATCACTGATGTTAACGAATGCTCTATGAGTATTGATGAAAGAAAAATCTTCAAATAACATTTCTTGAAGAAACACGAAATCTAGATTCTCATTTATGATGAAATCTCGGAGCAACGATTTGTTAATATCCGTTTTAATGCTGTTCAAGTTGATCGTCGCAATTTTCTTCGAAAAAGTCATTTTAGCTTAATTTTCACTTACAATGTTGCAGTCTTACCTTCAGCCCCTAGTGGCTCGTCAGGATTAGGCTGGAGCACTTCAACCTGCTCGATTCGAGGTTGCTTACTTTTACTTCTCGTTCTCATTTGCTGGGCATTCAACAGGGATGCACCATCCGGAACTTTCACCATTGCTTCAGATTCCGATTCGTTTAAAGACTCGCCCTTGTCGCCGCGATTCTTTTTTCGTCCTGGTTTTTTAACTTTTTGCTCAACGAACAGCTCTTCTTTTCTCGGCTGATCGTCAACATCTCTCTTACCCTCATCCTCTTGTTCTTCGGCGGTCGGTTGCACTGACGTCACATCTACTGGGAGTCCAGGAGTGTCGTTCGCATCGATCGCTTCCTCTGTTTGCCCTATGGCACCGGTCCCGGAACCAGATGGCCCCTGCTGCGCAGGCTCCGATTGCTTCTTCAGTATCGTCATTTGGCATTCGAGTTGTTTCTCCTCCACACGCTTGGCGAAATCCGGACGAAGATCGCGGGCCTCCACGATATCGCTGTACAGCCTTCCTTGAACAGAAGATGACTGCTGAACCGCATTCCTTCTTGGACAATTTGCCTTAATATGATCCGTACTCTTGCAAATAAAGCACTTGTTGATCATTCCGTCATAGTAGATCCTCGCTTGGAAATGTCGTACCCTGACTTGCGGCGGAATTTCTTTCGCGACCTCCATGTACAGCCCTCGCACTGTTGAGAACACAGGGAAACCTGTGCTAGGATGATACTTCTCTCGAACTTGTTGCCTGATGATTCCATACGAAGACAACGCCTGATAAATTTCTTTATCCTCTATCTCTGGGGGGAGATTGAACACCCTGATATACTTGAACGATATATCCGCATCAGACACTGTAACGTTGACCGCTTTTCCATTCGCGTACTGGAACGTTAACACCGGCTGCATATTATGCAAAGCCGCCTTCATGAAACTTTCGCTTTTGAACTTGACAAAGATTGCCCTCGAATCCTTTTCCTTATGGATCGAGTAGATTTCCTCTGGATTGAACTGTCTGTCCCGACAGAATCCAAACATTTCCGCATCCGTTGGTTCCGACGAGTCACGACCGAAAGCAAATTTCAGCGTGTTAACTCGAACTTTTGCATCCGCCATTTGCACCACGTGATTGAGATTTGCCTCACCTCAACTGGATGTAAAACTGGAGTAGAAATAATAGCGCTACGCAACGGTGCGCGCCATTGTTCCGATACAATGGGTTTCGACACAATACGCTTCTATCACTTCACTGATTAGCACGATCAAAGTACGTCTATCCTGTACCACGATGTGAGAACGAATAATCACTGACGATCAACAAATTAGTGAAATAATTGAATCGTCAATTTTTCTACTCATTTATTTTCAACACTGTATACTGTGATAAACGTCTCATGGGCAGTGAATCAACTGTCAACAAAAACGCAGCAACAATTTTCAACAGCTTTCTTTGTATTGGTAAACATTTCCACACTATAGAATAACAACTATGAAAAAATAATTTTGTGTTTAAGGTGAAACATCTCGGAATCCAAAGATGGCCGGCACAATGGCCGACTTTTCACCCAACTCACGTTTTCAAAGGCACAAAACTGGAGAAATAGTTGGCAAACGGTCTTGATCTTCTTATTTTAAGCTTTCTGCTAGTGCACAAAGCCAAAATAAAAATTGCACTGTTGTGGGATGCTTTCTTCGCGAGATTTGTGCCTTTAAAGTTTAAGTGCAATCTTAGAAGTTGATTCCAAACTGTTTCACCTTAAAATAACTGATTAATCATGAGAGGAAAGCGTCGCATCAATGTTGCCCCCTGTATATGCCACGACATTTTTTTTTTTTTTGAGACTGTATCTCAATCCGCAAAAGATAGGACACTTGTTTTGCTGTTCCAATGACAATTTGATTCACTGTTCAAAGAAGCGACAAGATTGAAATTTACTAGGTGGTAAAAATTGAGCAAGCTATAGGGGAACTACTAAGCATCGAAGCGTTCTGTATTTCGTTGAACTTCTCTACTGGAGAACGGTTGGCTCAAAGCATTGCGCTTTACTTGTGTAATTTTTCATGCTCTAGCGACAGAAATTCCAGAAGCCATTGGTAAACGAGTGTGTAGCTCGTTGATTCTAAGCAAATGAATGGACCAGGATGAAAACTATCACTACTGGGAGATAGAGTAGGATCTTCTCTTCATCGTAGCATTGTTGAATAACGTGTTAATTCAATCGTTTAATCGGTAACAACAAGCTACACACTTGGTTACCAATGGCTTTTAGGACTAGATAAGAAATTATGCTAGGATTGTGCGTGATAAGTTCAACGATAAAAAACAGTTAAAACAATAAAATGTATGGTTGAATCAATGATATATGATTGACTGGGTGATTCTTTATGTACAGTGTAGAGTTCTTTCTTTTTTTCTCCAAAATAATAGGAAGTATTTTTACAAGCGTTATATATTAATAAGCAGTAACTAACAAAACTTCTCATCCTTCTTCCACAGGGCCAACTGATCCCCGCAGCATTCACCAATGGCTACCATTGAAATAAACTAGCAAGCAATATATGATCACCATCGTCGCTATTATTTTGGAACGGGGTATAATTTCCATTTGTCCCAGCAGAGAGCAGCAAACGTCAATAGCAAACCAACCCAAACAAAAATAACAACAACAACAACAAGCAACAGTAGCAGCAGCAGCAAAACAATTAAACCGCAAACCCGACGACGCCGATCGTGTGGATGCAACGATTGTGACAACAACAACAGCCAAACTTTAGGAAGATCGAACAGTCAGCCGAAACGTCAACCGAGGCCAAGTAGTTCGCAACCCTGCTCCTCAGTATGTATGTGTTTGCGTGCGTGCCCGCGTCAAATTGTTGTCTCATTTATCCCGTCGGCAATGTGTTAGGTTTGTTTCTTGTTTTGGGATGCCAACTTGACAGGCGCATGAGATTTATGCTTAGAGGAAAAACAAAAAACAAAAATCCCACCTTTGCAGTAGGCCCTGCCAGACGACGATGGAATAGGATGACAGGTGGGCGGATTTTGGGTAAATTGATAGGAGTGTGAGCGTGTGTTGGTGAGGGCATTTGTTCGGTAGGAAGATTTAGGGCGCAGTAGGCTAACTGTTGAGAATTTGAATTGGGTAGATTTGAAGGGACTAAGTTGGTGAAAAGAGACAAAACGAAAGCGTCGAGCGGCTGATGGATTCTATCGGAAACACATTACACAAAATGATAATAATGCTAAAGGACAGGTTAAGATAAACCAATTCAATGAAGAATTCTACTAACACAAACACACGTACATATATTTTAGATAAGCAAACAACCCAAACAACAAACAAAACAAAAACACAAAAAGCGCATCATTGTTTAAGACGCTGATGAGAAGCAAAGAAATGAGCTAATTTGTTTCGATAAAATATTTGTTATTCTCTTTATATTTACTTAATTTTAACCTTTAACTACAATTATTGACTTGAAAGTAGGCGGACAGATGAGAGCCAAATACTTTAAAGAAAATACAAGTAAAAAATAACAAAAAAAAAGTTTACACGAACACAAAAAAAAAAACAAAAAACCTACGGATGAATGCCGCAGTCCGTTCTCAAAAACAACACACACTACAATAATTAAGCAAAACTTATTACGTTTACGTTTCGTTTTTTGCTGCAAGCAAGCATCTATTAAGCAGATATGATAATTTTTACTTTTTAAAAAAACTAAGCAAACTTGTAAAGGTAATTAATGAGAAGAAGCAGAAAAGCTGGCGCGAAGCCAGCTGCAGAAGCTAGTGGTCTTAGGTATATATATTTATTAATATGGAAAGGAGACAGGAACATTAAACGAATGGACAGCTAACTTTTTTGCGCGCCACCATGGGCAGCGATCGTTTTTAGCACCTACTATTCCTCATTTTAAATTGTAAAACATTCGATAGGTGCCGTGCCGGTCGGAGTGTTTCTGACCGCATCGGCACACCAGCAGCTTGACAGGAAGTTTGTTTGGCTCTGGCGTTAAAGCAAAGCTTGTATTTCACTTTATTACATCTATTTAAACAATTTTTCAAACAACAGCAGCAGCATATTTTTTCACTCGAGAAAAACAGGAAAATAATGCATAAAATGAAACACAAACGTAAAACAAGCATAGACATATTGGCAAATGGAAAGCAAAATTGTGTACGAAATTGAGATGTGAAGAAAAATGGAAAATGCAATAATAATTGTTACTACAAGTAATGCAGTAAGTAAAAACCCAAAAAATAAAAATAATGAGAACGAGAACCATCATTAGAAAAGAATTAAGTAAATTAAAAAAAAAAACAAGGAAAATTGTGAACAGATGAATACTTTGGATATTTTTTACACTTGAATGGTAAAAAGCAGCTATCCAAAAACAAACAAGAATGAAAGGAGAAGATAAATTTAATGAGAATGTAAATTATTATAAATACATGAAATATATGAATTAAAGAAAACGTAATTCAAAGAAAAAAAACAAAACTTAGTTAAATATAAATTATATTGAAATTTAAATTAAATAAATAAAATAATACAAATATTTAAAACAAATACTATGATAATAAAATTATTATAAATTAATTTTTATCATTCAGAAAACTCATGAGCAGAAGAAAAAAAACACAAGTGAAGAGAACTTGAACGTAAACCAAACAAACCACACTAGAAAGCAAACCAACCCAACCTAAAAATTTAAATGTGCAGCCATGATGAACACGGATTTATGTGAGTGAATTATTTCAATTAAGAGGAAACCAAAACAAACAACAAACGAATGTGAACTCTAAGCAAATTATACTGGAAAAGTAAACGCGAGCATACACATCCCTTGTAGAAGACCTTTTGAACCCGTGACTTGGATGAACCCAATTATTTTCGCAAAAAAAAAAAGAAATACATCCGATCGATAAAATCTGGTGTCAGTTTGGATAAATCGGCAAAATTCTCTCACTTTTACACAAACACATCTACGTAAGGAAACAACAGCAAACAAAAATCACTCACAATAACAAATAAACTTGGAAGAAAAACAAAAAAAACATATTTGAGAACAAACCAACACACGAGCAAAGCCCAGTTTATTATTGTGAATTATTATAACTTAATGCAAAGTGAAAAAATACGATTAATTACTGGAAGAACAAGAGAATACCATTACAGCAGAACAAAATCCAGCAACAGCAAACGTAAGTGCGCACTGTCAAAATAAAGTGGAACAGAATGCGGCACTAAACACAGTTAGAAAACGAGACGAAAGAAATTGGAGCAAAAGCAAAGAAAAAGAGGAGAATAATAATTAATTAACACACATCAAGGAACAAACTAGTGTTTTCTTTGTTTCACCCCTCTCTCCCACTTCCCTTCCCCAGAGTCAGCGGATCCGGATGCAGTACCCGCATTTTTATTTTCCGTTGCAAACGCAGAGACTTTGCGACCTGATTTGCTTCCCGCCATTTTCCAACATCCGCAGAAAAAAAAACGTAGAAAAGAAATTCCCCTTATACGCGACCAGGGTTGAGCTGGGAACGTCCCCGATTCGATTGTTTCTCGCTTGAGAACTCTTCGCGTGCTCTCTCTGTCTTTTGCGCTCTCCGCTTCGTGTCGTTCGTGGGAGGCGATATAGCTCGGCTTTTTTCGGTTTCACTTTCGTGGCGTATTCTGCGAAACTGTCCAACTGGGAACGAACGCGATCGAGTGTTGTTATCGGAATAGACCGACGAGATTAGAGCCGGTAAGTTAATTTTAATTATTTTCGTTTACTTGTTTGTTCTGATTGGATTTCAGTAATATTTTGATAAGTTTTTTACTGTCTGTAAATTATGTTAATGACAGACCGATGTCGGAGAGGAAAGCAATGGAAAAGCGTAATGATCGACTCCCACTTTGGTCCGTATTAATTTATACGATGTTGTACTGTGTTATGTCGTTAATCATGAAGCGGTGACTATTACCGAAGCTGCTTTTTCAATTGTTATCGTATTCTTAGGTGTTTGGTTTCGGGTTATCAGCTTTGTACATTTTGTTTTGTTACGTGTCTATTCAGAATAAACCGATTGATCTAAAGTCAGCTATAAATTCGCTTGCTGTTGGAAACGTCTCAGCTCAGCTTCCACTGTCGAATCAGTGCCTACTTTGTGCTTTAACAAAATCCACTTTTTATCGATCGTTAATCACAACTCTTGTAAACATGTTGGACTTTTTTGTTACTGTTTTGATGTAGATTAACAGCGTCTTTTTTTATTCTAATGCAAAGCATGTTACTCCCTTCAATCTCAGACTCCTCAAAATAAGTTCATTAATTTGGTACGACATATTTGAATGTTAGGCTGGCACTTACTGTGAAATTCTCAAATAAATGAAAAGAGAACACTAACTCTTAGTTAGGTAACTAATTTGTTTGATATGGAATATTTATTTTCATGAAGAAAAACCATTAAAGCATAAACATTTAAATAAAGTCATATATATGTACAAGGAAATTTCATCTGCTACTTATACGTCTTGTTTTCTGAATGCAAGAACCCATACATCGACATTAAGTCGAAAAAGAAGCATGATGCAGCACCATGTTTGATTGAAACATATTACAACAGGGTATAATTAACTTTAAATCACTTGAACATTCTGGCTAATGAATAAAAACAGATGAAAGATACAAAACAAGATCAATAAACACATTTATACATATACAACCATATTTAAATGTATTTCAAAACAAGCAAACTATGAGAAACCTTTTGCAGCATCCATAGCAAATCAGCACCCCGATAGAAAAATAAACTTTTAAATATATCTGTGTGCATTTTCTTTTAAAACTATTAACTACTCTAAGGCAAAGCGCTATTCAAACCGAAGCCAAACATCTAACCGATCAAAATTTATTATTTAAAGTTATCACGCAATGTTCTCCATAAAACACGCATGTCACATATTACAAAAGAAAGGCAATCTTTTCACAGCTTCAATACAACTGAATCGACACAGCAAAACAATTGAATGGATGCAAAACTCAAAAAAAGTAATAAATTAAAAGAATATATGGACCAAAGCATACGAGTAAAGGAGATTACTCTTGTATAGAAGAAAATAATATACACTTATTGAGCAAAGTTGTAAGCGATGTATTTACGAGACACAATTGTCCTCCAGAAACACATTTTATTGATACTTATTACTAAATGATTCACAAAAAAAACACACCACTACTAATACAATTATTGCCAGTTGTACTGTTTTCTTCTGAAGGAATGGTTCGTCTCCCGCATGGATAACGAATCAGAATGCGTCGTTACCGGAAATGAATCATCGGAGTTTAACTTTTTTGTAGATTGATCCAGAGTGTAAATATAGGAAATATTTTGAAAACAAAAGGAAAAGCCTTTCATCGTACAGTCCCTTGCATTTCCAAAACCCAACTGATTGGCCCAATCGATGGACTGTTTTGTACATACCAAATCTGAGACTAAATTTCCTTCGTTAGGTTTTTTCGTTTGGAAATCGTAAGAAGAAAAAAAAGTTAAAACTTAGCCACATTCCATTTCAGAGTAAAAAGAAAACAGCAAAGCAACTTGCGCGCTGCCTACGTGTCAATTACGAATTACTGAAGCAAAACAAAGAAAAGAAACCCACGAAAAGTAAAACAAAAGACGCGAAGAGTGGAGGCTCCACCCCGCGTCGGAAAGCGATACCTACAATTGTGACAAATTTTGAATCTAGAGCAAAAAGAGAGGAGGGAAGAAGAGTAGAATCCCAAAGTGAAAGCGAGAGAGAAGAAGCGTGAAAGTTTGGAAAATCAATAACTATCCGTGTAACAACTACAGCAGCAACAACAACAACAACAACAACAGTGTTTAAGTTAAACGTTCGCTCAACTTTGACAGAGTTGGATTAGGTCAACGATGCTTTGAAATATAACTATTATAGCAACTTAACAACGAGATTGACTTGGCTTTTCTTCCGTCTTGTTTTATTTTTTGTTTTGGAATTTATGTGGTTTTTGTCCCTTTCTCACAATCCTTGCACTTGATACTCAGTTTATTGAACAACAAGTAAGTAAACTATTATATTTTCATAATTTATCATTCATTGTTGAATTAAGCGCAAATTTCGAATTTCTGAATTCACGTGCAAAGTTCAGAAAAGAGAACTTATCTACATGGATGTCATAGAAGCTTTCTTTCTTTCTTATGGGGCCTTCCTTTGCCGAGTGGTTAGAGTTCGCGTCTACAAAGCAAAGCCATGTTGAAGGTGTCTGGTTCGAATCCTGGTTGGTCCAGAATCTTTTCGTAAAGAAAATTTTCTCGACTTCAAGTACGAATGCGAAAGTTGCCACTTTCGCTTAAAAGCTCTCAGTTAATAACTGTGGAAGTGCTCATAAGAACACTACGCAAAGAAGCAGGCTCTGTCCCAGTGAGGACGTAAATACCAAGAATAAGAAGAAGAACCTTTCTTAGCATTACAGTAACGTTTCTTGATTTATTCTATACTTTGTTATCCCTGATGATGACACGTCTCTAAACTATTCCAGTTATGCTTGTGTTTCCACACCAGAATAAATCAGGTTTCACTCAGCAATACGAAGTTGGAATAACTGGCTCTGGGCCAATGAAATCATGTGATGCTCCAGGTTTAAAGAGTTTGCTGGATTCAGCTATTCAATGGATTTCCTACTTTGCTCATGTCCACAGTTGATCAGCAGAAGTTTTCTCATTTAATTTTGTATGGGGAAAGAAAATCGAAAAAATATTTGGTAGACGTGAAAGCCATAATCATTGCGCACAACCGGTACCAAATATCTTTTCGAAAACAGTTCCCAATTTTGAGAAAAAAAAAATAATCAGATGTAGAAAATGATGCATGTCGCTAAAACATCAAAGTGAACGTTCACGAACAGCAAAAAGGAATTGGTTGGTCAAAATGATTCGATATATCGGAACGTCCCTATTACATACATGGCCTGATTCGCTACTCGCCACATAGTAACGCACATGCGCTAGAAAATCGCTAAAAGGTAACGCGAAAAAAATGTGTGTGGCGAAAAGTATCTAACAAATTGTTTCTCAAAATCAGGAACAATTTTCGAAAAAATATTTGGTACCGGGGTACGTAATGGCGCCTACCAAATATTTTTTGACGTTGGATAACGTCTTAACGAAAATCGCTCGCGTCACGAAAAGTGGTTAGATTTTGACTGTTAATAACTTACTAACGCCCGGATAGATTTTCGAGATTCTTACACCAATCGATTGGAAATCTTTCTAGGAATCGACTCCAATCATGAAAACTTTTGATTTTCATGACTAAACTATTGATAAATGTCTTATTTTCCAAAGAAATGCACTTTTTTCTTGCTGTTATAAGGTTTTGAAGTTTACATGTACCGTAAAACGAGGTAACTTTGATAGTTTTTTTTTTTTTTTTCAAAGAAAACTTGAATATTTATGCATGCTGTTTAAAAGAATTGTAATTTTTATTTTTAAAACAAGTACTGGCATCCTAGCTATCGATTGCAGTGGATAAATTGTCAAAAGATTTATTCTGAATGCATGTACAATTTTTCATATAATCGAAAGTCGGTTTTCTGTTTTGGGGCAACTTTGGTAATGAGCATGAGCATGAGCATGATTGACCGCCCGCAGAAGCTACTCCGTTATTGCAAGAACAGCTGTACTTACACAGGGAACCAACAGACACTACTCGGGATCAGTAGCATCCTCAATGTGTAAGTACTGGTGCTCTCATTATTATAACAAACAATAACGGCGCCGGCTGCGTCCGAATGCAGGTCAATTTGGGGATGGGAGGGAAATGTTGACGTGTTACTTGCTTTATAGAAGCCGAGGAGTCCTCTGCACCTCCACAAGTAGACACTGGGTGTTTGGATATGGGAAAGGGTTGGGTAAAGGATTCGTTTTGGTAATCGATCGCCCCCGCAAGAGCAAGCAACCAGGTCGAAGGATCAAACAATACTCGTTTTGGGGCAACTTTGATAATGGAGTACAAATCGAACAAAATTGGATGAATTACGGAACATTTATAGGGCGTTGCATACCTCTAAGCGTTTAACGCTATATGGAAATTTCTGACTTCGATTACAAAAATGGCCACAGTTTATAAAAATGGTTTTCGCTAAGAGATTTGAGACTGAATTCATGTTCTACTACAACTAGGCTGTCACTATATGTGACGAACTCATTATGACTAATAGTGATCTTAGAGCAGATTGTTTGTGAGCGATTCAAAAATGCTAAAATCCTATAAATTGTTAATATTTGCATATAAATCCTCAGATGTATTTGATTCCAACGAAAATAACTTTGACATGAAGTGTCATACTAATAGTCTCTACTTTGGCATTCCTTTTGCTTAACTGATTAACAGAAACTTTGTTATTTCGTTCAGTATGTTGTGGGTCTCGCACTATCAAGGCTACCCGCATTATCAAAGTTACCCCGTTTACGGTACCGTAATTTCGGGTGGAATTGATCATTTTTCATGGTTTTGCTCGTCTGTTTTCAATAATGTTGAAAATGCCAAACAACTGCATGCAGGAAAACAAGAACGACGGTCAGCCTCTTTGGCTCATGCGCCAAAATTTTCTAACAAATGTGTTTTTAGTGATAAAAATGCGATTATTGTTATTTTTTGAAACGACTCTACATAATGAATATGAGCTCCCTGAATCCGAATATGCCTGCAAAATTCTTAATACAATATTCAAAGAAATAATGAATAGTTAATTTCAAGAATTGCAATGAAAACGCCTAAATGTAGGCAATTTCCTATTAAAATCCCAGATATCTAGCATAAATTTATTTATTTCAACCGTATGAGCTCATTCAGGTGAAGGTTCATTGAGCACGTAAACATAATGTTGCCACCCACTCGAGCCACCCGCTAAACCACCCTCTCGAGCCACCCAACACGGCGGAGCACAATGTTATGTGCGTCGGCCAAAAATAAATCATCATGTTCCATGTATACCTCTACCTACAGAATTACGTAGGCAGTATTACTTGCACAGGTTTCATACAAATGTATTGCACAGGTTTCATACTAATGTATTGTCGATATGAATTCTTCAACAACTTCCTTAAAGCTCAAAATCACAATTTATTTCATTTGGTAGTGGAAACATGTTTTTTGACCAAAATTATAAGCATTTTTCACACCATGCGTGTGTTGTTTACTTTTTTGGCAGTTTTCTCCTCTCTTCTCTCGCTTCTCACGGACGGAGAAAGCTGCCATCAGTATGCATTTGAATTCTACAGTCAATTGTACTGTATAATATCTAAAATTCATTTTTGCTGTTAAATTGCGTCGTACATTGTTTTTCTCACGCCTTAAAATGTTTTGCAACATTGTGACATTGTAGGGGGCATGGGGCAAGAGCGACACCCGGGGCAATAGTGCCACCTCTAATTTCACGTCGTTAAAATCAATTTTTTGATGTTGAACTCAGGATAAGAATAAATTGAATACTCATTGAAGGTTGTGTAAATATTACAGTTAAAAATGTTTAGTACAAAAAATTAGGAAAATGTCTTTAACTCACCAACGTGAAAAATGCGAAATATTATAAGAATGTAAGACTGGAAAATAAGGTTTGACTCCCAATAAATACAAAACCACTGGGGAATTTTTCGGCTTCGTAGTCACCAAAGCAATCAAACGATTATTTTTTTTCTTGCTTCCAACGTTTCTGTGTTTATTACACCTTCTTCAGGGAATTCTACAAAACATATTGATTTTTCCACACAGTATTGATGATTTTCAATTGTTTAATAAAGCTGTGAGCAATTTTTTTCGAAAAAGTCCTTTTGACATTAAGTTTTACATATATAAAAACAGTATGTCTTATGGGGCAAGAGGGACACCGCTATTTTCTCATGTAAAATCAAATGAACTTTTATTTTTCATGTTTTAATTTAATGCAATATAAAATAATGCAATATATCAATGTTTCCCACTTAATAAAATCAAAATAAACTATTTTGGACATTGAAAATGGTTTCTGAAAATTTTTAATATTATTGTTATTGTCAAATAAGATGAGAACTAAGGACTGTTCATTTTATAAAGTGGAAACTTTGTTTATGCTATGTCTTTTTTATTTATTGATAAAATCGTAATCGGTTTTCTGTGTATCGTTGACCTATTATTCTAAAATGCTATGAAAATATAAAATCTTTGAAAATGCTTTTGGTTGAAGAGCTAAATAGTTTTTCCAAAAACTCTAAAAAAAAGCTGTCCGTCAAAGTTTAACATTATTTTTCGCAAAACAAAAATCCTTATTTTTATGAACAAATTGTATGTTTGTATCCTTTACTATTCTACTAAAGGTGAAGCTTTATAAATATCAATTATAGTCCACCATTCTATGGCATTAGGTAACTTTAGTGATTTACCCATTAATGGCCAAATTTGCTGATACACCATCCTTTCACTCCCAGCAAAAGAGAAAAGTAAAAAGCGTGTTCAAAACTAGTTTGGATTACTAAAGAAACTATATTAGTATAAACGAAAGCTAAATCGTGAGATTAAACTACAGTCTTAAGTATAAATTTTACTGTTTATGGTAGTTTTACTAAAAAGTCTCATACTTTTAAAATCATGCACGCATATTTATCGATCTACAGCAAATTTTAAACAGTTTTCTCCGAATTTTTCAATTGGTAATCTCAGAATAACATATTATGAAAATAATATGTGGAAAATAAAATCGATTTTATTACAGCAGTGTTGCCATTTTTGATGATTGTCAATGTACTTTGATAGGTCTTCTAAGAATAAAACAATTGTGTTTCTGTTATGCTTTGAATGTGACGTGGGGACTTACTAAGTAATTCTATGAAGGCGTAAGTTATTTTTCATATTAATACTATATTAGGACTTCCGTCAGGACGTACTTTTACACAAAAAATTCTACTCATATCAATTCCCATCAAATTTAAAAAAAAATCTTTAAAAATATACGGGAAAATTGATTTTATTATATCTGTAAAATTGTTGCTCCAAAAATAACTTGATTGATGGGACCATTTCTCAAACTACAGCCATCTTGGCGAGTTAGTTACACCACTACATTTTATCATGTGGTGGTGCCGTAAGTATTTCACACTCCTTTGTGAATATTGCAATCGATCACTTCGAATACTTTATACAACATGTGTGTAGGAATGAAGCGTTAGCAAATTTTTTGAGTTACCAGCAGTGATGGTTTCTCATCGTATGTTAACTACAACAGAATGATGCGTGGTGCTCACCGCACACCATACATCTTATAGTATATTTGTTACTATGTGTATTGTGAGCAACAGTATCCTCAGTATGCTCCTATCATTTTCTTTCGAGAAGGCTTTTTGTGAAACTCTTGCCTTAAAGAGACATTCACCACTATATGTAAAAGTGTCCGATCTGATGTCTGTGCACTCACATGTCTGCACTACTATTGGACTCACTAAGCACAGATGGAGTTCTCGCCCATCTACGCTTTGTTAGTGGGTTGGTGATGGAGATGCAGTTGTGTGGTATCAGACATCAGATAGGTCAATATTACATTGTTTGTACCTATCATCAAGCTTGGATTTTTCTTTCCTACTTGCAGAAATGATGAGAACATCTGCAGCTGTTTCTTCTCGAGATAATATAGGAAAGAAACTATTCATAACTGTTTCTATTTATTTATTGTTAAACTCTGATAAGCTTTAGGTTGTCGTTATGATTAACATACTAAATGTATGAACTTTCGTGGGGGTTTGAACATATTTTTAAGTGACGTAATTTTGAAAATATTATCGCGGTTCCATGTTTATATTGACTTATTTTTCATTGTAGTCATTTATTTATTTTACCATTATTTTTAATTTATCGTTTGCTATTATTTTCTTACTGTTTCATTCGCATTTTCTTTTTTTTGTTCGTTTTGTAGGTTTTTAAATAGTATCGGTTACGTCATTTAAGGATGATCCCTGTTCAAATCACAAGATATTGAGAAGTTTCTCTCGTTCTCACATTCTCAAAATTGTCTCTTATGAGATTTTAGGATTGTGTTTGTTTATTCATACTATTCAAAATAGTGTTGCATGACCAATGTGTTGCAATTTACCAACACGCATGTTGCTAATCAATACTATAGCAATTATTGAATAATCCATAGTAATTCGCACATTCTCAAAGATTGTGGCCTATACAGTTTTTACATCTACAATTTCAATGAATTGTAAATGTGTATCCCTCATCTTAGGCATTGGAAAGAGTGTAGTTTTACTATGATCTTTCTTTTCTATTTCGACCTTGTTCGAAGACAGTCGGTACATATCAACCCTGAGAGTTTACCATCCTTCTGGAGCTATGGCTACCAATCAAGCTGAAAATTCTCCTTTACCATCAGCTTTGGATGCGCACAATCAGTGTGCTAGTTCTTCCACTCCTGAGGAAGTTTTGGAAAATTTTTCAAAGGACGGTGGAACTGGAATTGGTACTACAATTTCATCCAACATGGCCGATAAGTCTCAAAAAAAGACTTCCTCCGATAATACGAGTGGCTTCTTTTCATCTTTTCATGCTTATCGTTTTCAAATAAGTCTGAAACATGCCTTATTTACAAACGAGCTGAAAATTGAGCTGTTATTCGATCTGAATAACTTTCTTTATCAACTACCAGCTGATTCATCTACTTCGTTCATTCCCAGTTTCAACGGTCATGGGATTTGCTTTGGTAAAATCTGGTTCTCGCCAGAGAATGAAGAGAGCTCTGATTGGTTGAAACAGAGACTGAACGAAATAAATGAAAAAGCGGTAGATGGTTGTGAGTTCAACATTGAACCATTTGGTCTTCACCAAAATAAGGTGTTATTTAACATTCATTTGATCTCAAATGAAAGTTTAAGCGACCCTGATGTCCTTAAAAGGCTTCACTTCCAAAATCCTTCAATAGGAATTGGTAATTGGAGGATTTTAAGAACGAAATCAATATCTACAGTTAATCGTCTGGTTATCTGTAATGTTGATGATAGTTCTTATAACCTTCTAAAAACACTGAATTTCAGGTTGAATTATGGTTTTCAAAAGGTGGTATGTAAACCATATTCGCAGAAAAAATCTGCTAAAATAATAAAATGATCTACTCTTCTGGTAGATTTTTGTTTATTTATAAATAATACTGAACTATATGTTCTCGAATAGCTCTGTGTAGCATGCATGCAGTATAGCTGCTAAAACTGAAAATTGATCTGTTCTACGAATAGACTAAATTTTATTTTTTTGGATTTCACTTCATGAAACCTTTTGTCCCTAGGGGACATTCTCATCATTTTCTTTCCCTCCCTTTTTCCCTCTTCCCCATCCTTTCCTATCCCAGTCCCACATCCATTCAGGTAAATGATGATATAGGCTGTAAATAAGCGAGGCACAAATCTCCCATTTGTAGGGGAACGTACCACCTGAGCCGACTTTCTGATACCTGAAGTAATTCTATGAAGGCGTAAGTTATTTTTCATATTAATACTATATTAGGACTTCCGTCAGGACGTACTTTTACACAAAAAATTCTACTCATATCAATTCCCATCAAATTTAAAAAAAATTTCTTTAAAAATATACGGGAAAATTGATTTTATTATATCTGTGAAATTGTTGCTCCAAAAATAACTTGATTTTTTCCATCAGGCTTCTGATTGATGATGCTTTCGAAGAACAAGCCTTTTTTGAAAATAGAAAATATAAATTATCGAATTTTCCAGCCAATTTCTTACAATCATTGATTTTGATAACCTCAAAAAATCGACCGATCTAATCGTTGTTCCATATTCGTGTGAAATTTAATTATTTTGGAGAATTTTTATTATCACAACATTGTACAATACTAGTCGAACGATGTGCAAAAAACCGATTGAAATTTCATTGATTAATAAGAAAGATACAGCATGCACAAGGTGTCCACTTTATAAAATGAACAGTCCTTAAATTAATTTCGTAAAATTACTTTATAACTATAAGTGAACTTTTATCTCTTAGTTTTTATCTCTACTTACTCTAGAATTTATCGTTTAGGCGGGGAAACAATAATATACAAAATTTGTGGCATTTTGCTCTGGTGGTCATCTTGCCCCATACGAGTGGCAGTCTTGCCCCGTGCCTCGTTTAAAAACCTCATAAGAAGAGACATTTTCAAAATTCTCAAATCATCATGTGTTTCTTATATTTTTGAAATCTATCGATAACATCATTTAGAACAAACGGTGAGCTTGCCCCTACACTGGAATAATCTTCATAAATTGTGCTAATCAACCATTATTTGAACCTATATATCTTAAGGTGTCCTTCTTGCCCCCAGCCCCCCTACACCTTCTGAGTGTTATGAAATTTTAAAATACGTGGTTGTAGTATGAATATCCAAACAATTTTAATTCCAAACATAAACACTGACATCACTTCCACTCAGTGAGAGCTGCGCATCCGATTCATAAACCCAGTGAATTCGTATTCTGGTGTTGTTTTTCGAGCACAAATCGGTGAACTTAAGTGTTTTTTTGCTCCCAGGAGCACGGCGCGAGAAAACATAAAGTGTTACCAGTATCGCATCAGATTTTTGAATTGTCACGGTGAGTAGAAATACCATGAAAAGTGAATTTTAGAACGGGCACCGAAAAGCCTTCAAACAACAACACGGTGCGTGAAGAAGAAGTGATTCGGTAGTGCGTGATATATTACAACACAATTTGTGATTTGTGAAAAACACATTACGGAATGCTTTCAGTTGAGAAACAACCCCTCTACAATAAGGTTAGTAACTTCAAATAATCATTTTTTGTGATCGCTCTCTAAAACACTGTGAGAAGCGTGGGAGGAGGGAGTGGAAAGTGAAGGGGGAAGTAAGGTGCCATATTTGAGGCCATTTTGGTACCCAAGGAGATATGTCCTTCACGGAGAAAAAAATTTGGTAAACACAACCAAATATTAGTTATTTTCAAACTAAACCAAACTTTAGTTTTAAAATAACTAATATTTGGTTGTGTTTACCAAACCCAAGTTGAATATTGCACAAACAAAATTCTAGTTTGACTCAGCCTTATACGATGGTTCTTCTTCTTTCTGGCATAACTTCCCCACTGGGACAGAGCCTGCTTCTCAGCTTAGTGTTCTTCATGAGCACTTCCACAGTTTTTAACTGAGAGCTTACTATGCCAATGACCATTTTTGCATGCGTATATCGTGTGGCAGGTACGATGATACTTTATGCCCTGGGAAGTCGAGAAAATTTCCAACCCGAAAAGTTCCTCGACCGGTGGGATTCGAACGCACGACCCTCAGCATTGTCTTGCTGAATAGCTGCGCGTTTACCGCTACGGCTATCTGGGCCCACGATGGTTGAAACAAACAAATTTCTTGGTTGTTTATTTTAAGGCTTCAAATTTAAAACCAACAAAAAAAATGTTAGATTCAAACTAAAAAATGGTTGTTCTGTTTGACATTTGTAGTAACAACCTAAAGCTTAGGTTGTTTTAAACAGGAAATATTAGGTTGAAATTAACAATCTTCAGTTTGTCACAAACGAATTTATTGTTTAAACAAACAATTTAATGGCTGTTTTTAGCTCTATTTTAGTTTTTACTTTTATTTTTAATCACAAAATAAACACGCATATTGAGCATTTTATTTATTTGTTTTCTTCAAAAATTGGTTTGGACTTATTGTTAAAATGTTCACTAGCAATTAATTATGAAAACCAAAGGGACATCTATGGCCATCAGAGTCACGCGGAAGGATTCTGCTTTGCACTCCTCGTGCGTTATGAAAGGGATTTTTTTATGTCCACCTGAAATTAACACTTGATAAAGGATGTCACGAATAAACTGATGGAAATGTATTTTATAAATACCTGTAAAATGTAGCAACTCTCGTTGTCATCTCAGTGTTCCTTCGATCCGCTCATGGTAGTAACTTTAAAAAATACAGTGGTGACAATGAAAAAAATCAACTTAAATATTATTAAAAACAAAGCAAACATTTGTTTGAAACAAAATGCGTGACAGATCAAAACAAACAAAATTTGATTAAAAACAATATAATTTCTTAGGTTAATGTTGACTACATATCAAGTTTGTTTCAATAAAAATGTTGACTTCGAATCAACAAAAAAACAATTTGAAACTACCAAATTTTGACATTGAATTTGAACCAACGAAATGGTTGTTTCAAACTAATGTCATTTTTCTCCGTGTTGGTATGAGCTTTGAAGATGAAATCGGAATCAGGGATATATTTTTAGCATCCCTTCAAACTTTCAGGTTGATACCATGATCAAATCCTTGTTTAGGACTAGAAGCTTATGGATGTCTGCAGGTTGCATTAATATTTCGACCTGTTATGATGTATAGCTGGGCTTGTCAGATGATTATGGTGATATCTGCGCTGCCGAGATCACTTTAATGAATGGACCAATGCATGAGTTCACTAATTTGACATTTGAGCGGTGCCGAATTCACTCGTTTCCATGGTCATGTAAATAACACGGCACCGCTCAAACGTCAACGAGTGAACTCGTGCATTGGTCCATTGTCGGGCACTACTTGTAGATGTAGAGGCACATTTTCCCGGATACCACGACGAAGCAGCCATGCTAATCATCGTGACATGCAACTTCAACATCGATATGAGCAAACAAAAGAACATGGAGTTCGCGGACCTCATGGAGAAGTACCTCAATCTCAAACTGGCTTTGGAACCCACTAAAGCAACCAATCTTAGTGAATAATTCGTGGACCAAACGTTCAACTGGAATATTTGTTTGGAGAGCAAGAGCTTCCGCTCATGCTTCTTCTTCCATCGACCAATTCTATCGGTGTTGAAGTGTTAACTGAACCAAGCAAATAATAACACACAATGTCCGACCATAATACGTCAAAATCGACATGCAACAAATAGTGCGAAAATTGATTAGATTTTTAGCAGTACAAATCTCTCATAAGTTCGTGACGGTCTCAAACCAGGAAATAAAAGAAGCTAACGTTATCCAACGTCAACTTGGCGATCATATCTCGGAAACAACCTCTTATTCTCAAATTTTTGGTGGTGTTTCGCAATAATCTATTTCGTTTTCGCTGTCTTTTTTTAGCGACATGTGCCACGAGTAATTTAACTAAAAATCCGGTAGAAATCTGTGCGATTTAGTGCAAAAACAGCAGTGGAAGAGCTAAATTCGTATGTGAACATACGGTAATTACCCATTGTTTCCGTATTGCGGGGTTGGCCTCGGCATAGTGTCATTCATTGAAGCTCACGAATCTGTGTGGCTACATAACCCAAGTGTGTGTGGAAGTATCAAAAAGTGAACAAACTCTTTTTTGGGCATTCCATAAAAAAATTATGTCATCGCAGTGAGTGCTCCCGAGTAACAGTTCTGTTCCTGTCCTGTGAATTTCCCATCCGGTAAACTGACAGATCATCAGATTTTCTTAGTTCCGGCCCGGCGGCGTCATGTCGCCGAATCAAACGAGTTTGATTTTGCTCAAACCACCGGTGGGCGGAGCCATATGTTCGACGAACCGATCGTACCGTCTGTAGGGATGTTACACGAACACCGACGTCATCATGTCAAATTGAAGCTTCGACGTCCCATGAACTTCCGATGCAGATGGGTGGAAAGTCAAAATGCGTGAATTTATGCAGCGTCGGTGCCATAGTGATCTATCAAATGCACGCTCTTGAGTTGTTTCTGTATATTTCACTATCGTTTCCAACTATCTCTAACCGTTTTCTTTAGTTCCAATAGGGATTCTATTAGAAGTACTTTTAGGGCTACCATTAGAGTTCTACTGAGGGTTCTGATTTCATCAGGAGTTCCTCCAGAAATTCCACCAAGAGTTCCTTCAGAGATTCCAGCTAGTATTTTTTCCGAGATTCTATTAGGACTTCCTCTAGAATTCCATCAGGATCTTCTAGGGATATCATAAGGAATTTCTCTAGGCATTCTATAAGGAGTTCCATCAGGAATTTTAACAGGAATTCCTCCAGGGATTTCATCAGAAGTTCCTTTAGTGATTCCATGGGGAATTCTTCAAGGGATTTCATCAGGAGTTCCTCCAATGATTTCATCTTGAGTTCCTGCAAGAATATCTTTAGAATTTCCTACAAGGGTTCCATCAAAAATTTCCATCAGGAGTTCCTCCTTATTCCGTCAGGAATTCATTCAGGAATCATCATTAAATTCTTCAGAAATTTTAACAGGAGTTACCATCAGGAGTTCCTCTAGAGATTGTTTCAGAAGTTTCTTCAGAGATTTCACCTGGATCCTCGAGGGATTGCATCAGAAGTTTCTTATAGGGATAACATCAGGATCTCTTCTGGAAATTACATCAGGAGTTCTTCTGGTAATTTCAAGAAGAGTTCCTTCAGGGGTTTCATAAGCATTTTCTTTAGACATTCCACCTGGAATTCCTTCTGGGATTCTATCAAGATTTTCTTTAGGGATTTCATCAGGAGTTCTCCTGAGTCTTTCAATAGGCGTTCCCAAGGATTTCCTTCAGTTCTTCTAAGTATTTTATCAGGAGTTCCAATTGAATCCCTCAATTAGGAATTCCTACAGGGCAAAACAACTGAAGTTGTTTTTGGTATTTCATTACGAGTTCCCTAGGGATTCCATAAGGATTTCTTCTAAGGACTTTATCAGGAGTTCCTCTAGGGTTTCTATTAGGAGTTCCTTCAGAGATTCCACCTGGAATTTCTACAGGAATTTTATCAAGAGTTTCTCTAATGGTTCTATCAGGAAAAACTCCAGGGATTACATCACAAGTTTTTCCACGGATTCCATCTGAAGGAGTTCTTCAATAGATTTCATTGGAAATTTCTGGAGGGATTCCATCGGAAGTTCTTTCATGGATTCCATTAGAAAAACTGCTAAGTCTTTCTTATAAATCCTCCTGGGATTCCATCAGAAGTTCTGTCAGGGATTCTATCAGGAATTCTTCCCTTTAGGGTTATTCTGAATTCTTTTCGGAATTTATTAGGAGATACTACCCGAACTTCTAGAGAATACTTCAAAAGATTCATCCAAGAACTCTTCAAGGTAGTCCTCCTGGAATTCCTCAAGGGATTCCTCCCGGAATTAGTCAAGGGATACCTCCAGAAATTCCTTGAGGAATCAATCCTCATGGAATTCCTCCAGCAAAATCTTCAATGATTCTCGAAGATTATCAGGATTTCCTCCAGGCATTTTATCAGAAATTTCTTGTAAGTATTCCATAAAAAAAAATACACGTCGAGGCGTAAAACTCATTATGACTGACTTTCACATCACGACGTGAAATTTGATTCTAATCTTGTTGTCATATTTATTGAAGAACGCATTCATAAATGTGTATGTGCGTACTCGAAAATTTTAAGTTTGAAAATAACTTAGATACTCTTACCTTGCTACTTTTGACGATAAACTGTTACTGCACATTCAATTGGCAACACGTAGGAAAAACTAATAATCGTTGCCCACATCAAATGTGCACATTTTTGTTGACTCATACATTGCTGGCAGGACTTAAAAATTGACAAACAGTTTGAACGGAACGACAATTTTTTGACACGTAGCAAACTACGGTAACTAAAACTTGCTCACCGTCGATTGCACTATACTAATAACTTAACGGAATACAACTGTTGCAAACGGTGGCAAGCTTGGTGTCCAAATTTGAGATAATCATCAGCTGACGCAAACCAAATAAAACATATTTTCGGACCCGTAAAGTCTCGCGCTAAATAATTGACTTACTGCCTAATCATGACACTTGTCCGATGGAAGTAAATTGTTAGTTGTTCTGATTAATGATATATGCAAATTTTAATGTTTAGGAACACTTTAATTTTCTTCATTTTCACTTGATTCCGCGCTACACACAAGAGAAGACGCGACATGTACTCAATCGGCTATGTTGAAAACAAACTGCTTGATGCCAGCACTACGATCGACCACGATGTCACAAATTATGTAAATTTATGTCTTTTAACATGAAAATTCAAGTCTCACGTTTATATATTATGGCAGGCAACATGTGACATTAGAAAATTGACGCAAACACTACACTGCCCATAACTGCAAAACAGTCACATTCGACATTTTTGACAAAATGGAGTTAATACCATGGAGAGTCATCAAATGATAAATACTTTCGATCAACTTACTGAAATCTGTGAGATTGTTCAAGAAAATTCGAAAAAAATACCAAGTTGTTTTGTCTCATTGGTAATTATAACCGCATAACAGTCACATTGAGATTATAAATGGGCGCAGTAATGTGATAGCAATGAAATTTCTATCAGAATTATTTTCTGACAATTCACCTAGTATGCGATATGAGTTGTACAAAATATCAGCCTCTAATAAGCACTTTTGAGTTCCTGGTAATTTTTAGAAACTTTAGTCTCCTCCCATACTGCCATAAAATGCACACTTGGTATTCCATTTACTCAATGCCTACTTTTGTCGAATGTTACAAATATGCAGTTATGGGCAGTACATGTGTTTGTAAAAAAAGATTGGGGAACGTAATTTGCCATCTAGTGTTATTGAAAATCTTAGTTCGTTTCACAGCTTTGAACCTCAACTCATTAGAAACATAAAATTACGTTGTAAATGCTCTTACATCACAAAATTATAGTATTAGGTCACCTGTGAATTTCAATTTTTTTAAGAGTGTAGGATTGTGCTTCAGGAATATCATAAATTCCTCCAGGGAGTTAACTGATATTTACTCAGTGTTTCAAACAACACATTTCTCTAAATACCTCAGGGTAAATCCCTAAAGTAGATTAAAAGCGTTTTTTTTCATTTCTGAAAAAAAAGATTAATGGAGATACATTTTTAGAAATTCTTGGAGGTATCATCAAAGAAATCAATAGATTAATTCTTAGAAAGTTTTCTGGAGAGATTCCTTAGTATATGTCTGGAAGAACTTTTAAAGCAATCCCTGAAAGAGTTTCTGAAAGCTTCTCTAAGGTAATTTCTGGTAGATTCCTTGGAAAAATCCTTCAATAAATACTGGATGGAATAAATGGATAAATTCCTTTAGGAATCCTCGGAGAAATTTTTATTAGATTATTGAAGTAATTCCTGCAGAAATCCCAGGACGAATGCCTCGTAGGAAGAATCTTTGAAGGAAACACTGGTGGAGTTTATAAAAAAAATTATTGAAGATTCTCTAGAGGAATACCGAAGGATAACCTGGGGGATCCTCTCTAAAAATAACAAGTGGAAACTCTAAAGGAATTCCTGCTGTTCAAGTTTTGATGATATTTTTTTTTGCAGTATTTTTCTTAAAATCTTTGAAGGCTTTCTGAAGGAATTCTTGGAGAAATTGTGGTAGAATTCCTGGAGGAACTTGATGAGTCCTTGGATAAATTGTGGTTAGTATCTTTATAAAAATGCTTGAAGTTTTGCTGGAGGAAATCTTAAATGAATCTTTGAAGGATTTTTGGTGGAATTCTTGAAGGAAGCATTGGATGAACCACTAGAGAAATCCCTTGGGAAGTATTTGTATAGATCCCTGCAGGATTCTGTTGAAAACTTGCTTGAAAGAATCGCTGAAGAAATTCCTGGTGGATTTTCTGATGTAACTCCTTGAGGAATTTGAGGAGGAGGAGTCCTAGGAGCAAGCCCTTAAAAAGTCCTGCTAAAATCCTTGGGGGAATTTCTGGTGATTTTTTTTTTTTTTTTTTGAGAAATCCCTTGAGAAGTATCTGAAAGAATTCGTGATGTGATTCCTGGGTAACGCGTGATGGAATCCTTGGAGCTAACTTCTAGAGAAATTTCTGAAAAAACTTCTGTTATAACAATCTGGAGGAATTCTAGGAGGCAGCCTTGGAGTTAGCCCTGCAGAAATTCCTTGGGATTTTTTTGGACAGATCTTTGAAGGAATCAGTGGTTGAAATCCACATTAATTTGTAGAGGAACCTCTAAAAGAATCCTTGGCAAAAATTCCACCCGAATGTATGCCTGAAAAATGTTCCCCGGAGTAATTTCTAGATGAATCTGTGGATAAATTTCTAAAGGAATTATTGATAAAATTCGTGGTAGAATCCCAGGAAGAGCTTTTGGTAGAATTCTTAGTATAGCTAATGGATTCCTGGAAAAACATAAAAACAGAAAAACTAGAGGAAACGACTAAAAGATTCTCGATAGAATGTTTGAAAAAAAAATCCCATGGCCATTCCCATATCAACGACTGCTTAGAATATTTCCCAAAAGGGACCCGTTATGATTTCTAAGTTTTGCCGGAATATTTCGTACGAATTATAACTGGAATTCCTCTTAAATATTTATTCCTTCCAGTACTTAAATGTTGAAAGTTCTTCTCTTCCTTACTGCGATCAATGCCAGAAAATCGCGAAAAGATTCTCCCTCACAGCCACAGCATTCGAAAAAATAACAATTACAACAATCAGGCGTTGCAGAATTCGCTCTCATTTGAGAATGAAGCACGATCAAAGCAAGCAAAGAAAAACATCCCATCTGTTGCGGTCCACGATCGTCATTGTATCGCAAGGTGTAACAAGTCTGATAAATGGAAGCAGCGAGCGAGAGCCCCAACGAGAGAGCGAAGATAAAATCCATTTTTCTCGCTTGTTTACCGTTGGGGATAGTTGTTTTTCTTTACTGGCACGATATACAATCCACGAACTTCCAATAACAACAGTGTCCCCCAGGCTTGGAGCATGTTTAGAGGGGTTTTATCATGCACTACTATCCCCCCAATCTGATCAAACGTGTAGCAGTATACGATTAAACAGTCTCTCATAATGTGCAGCATGTTGATGATAGTTACAGAGAGCGATACGTGAGAGATTCTCTCAATTTTTCCAGGTTTCCAATCCCTGACAACAATGCATATATCAATCACTAGCACTCTCGGCAAAGTCTAAAAACATGCGAAGAAATTTTCGTGGTTGCTGCCAACCAACCTTGACAAGTCGGTCAAACGATTGTAGCAAGCATAAATCGGTCTGGACTAAACTTGGGGTGGCGATGTCAATGCTTGTGTCAAACCGTCTGGGCGTCTGTGGTGTGCATTAAACACGAAATGCAGTCCTCATCATTTCGTTCATATCCATTTCAATTCCCGCGCGATTCCAGTCGTACGCGTCAGCTTCAAATCGTGCTTCTCATGTTGCGTTGCTCAACTGACCAAAGACTTCGTTAAGTTTTTACTACGTTTCGCTCGTTCGCATTAGGGTGGTTCAATCAACAATTGTAATTCATATAGATACCCACATAACATATAGGTACACTTTATTAAATCATTATTTCTACCCTTATCACCACAAGATAAGAACTGTAAGGAGTGGAACAAGAAACGCGAGAAAAATCATCATTATTACTATATTTTTACACATATGTGCAATAAGCTAATGTATTCGACTACTGATCTGAATTCATGAGAAATAAGTAAAAGTTTTGAAGAAAATATGTTCAGTTTCGAAGTATAACGCAAAGAAAAACAGGATCACCAGTAATTATGAAGATAATCGAAATTGAATCCCACTAGAGCAAACATTTCTCACCTCTCGCGCAACTTTATCTGACCTGGTGGAATACCGTCCTGAGTGAGTTCCCCCTTGAAAAAAAAAACACAAGGACAATGAAACGAATCCGTCACCCAATCGACAGGAACGGTCCGCGTCTGACGAATCGTTGGTGCGATTGTGGTGATGCGGCAACGACGACAAGTGAAATGAGAATTTTCGTTAGGCGGATTAAAATAATCACTGTCAATCAATCAGCCACCCACTTGGTGCCGGAAAGCGGAAGACGATGAGCCTGGCCCTGGCCGTCATTTATTTTCCACCGGGCGGAAACCACTACTGCTGCCATTATCATCCGGATACTATCTGGAGATGTTATATTATTTCATTTGGTGGCGGGCTTTCGGTTTGGACCTATTGGGTGGGATCATCTGAAATTGAAATCTGAAAAATTGGTTGTCATTGATGGAATGTTTATTGGAGCCCGGATAGCCGTAGCGGTGAATGCGCAGCAATTCAGCAAGGGCAAGCGAAGGGTCGAGGGTTCGAATCCCACCAGTCGAGGATATTTTCTTCGAATATTTTTTTTTCGCCCTAGTCATAAAGTATCTTCTTACCTGCCACACGATGTACCCGTGCAAAAAAAAATCAATGGCAAAGAAAGGTGTCAGTTAATAACTACGAAAGTGCTCATATGAATTGCTCTTAACCTGAGATTCTGGCTCTGTCCCAGTTGGGACGTAACGCTAGAGAGTAATTGATGGATTGTTCACCAAGCTTTGCTTTCGGAGCTTCAGAAACAGCACTGATAAATGATGCTGCCAATTAATTGAAAAGGCTAAGGAAGGCCCCATATTACCAAACATGTTGGCAGTATAGCTTATTCAGAGGTCTAATCAAATATTGATTTACCTACGGAATTTCAACTGCATTAAGAAAAGGAAACCAAGAGTTTTCAGTCTCTCCTACCCAAAAAAGATTGAATCGCAATGATAAAACCTAATACCAGTGGTTGTGGCCGTTATCTCAAGGCTAACGAAGACCCCTCTACTGAGTGTTGCTCAATTAATTTAAATAGTCTTATATTTGTGTCATTTTATTTGATAAACATGTAAAACCATGTATGTACAACGTTTCGAATACCAAATTTCTACCTCCAGTTTTCTATCTCTGACTGAGCTGACCATCGCTAGAGATACCTGTCGAAATATTCGCTTTTCTGCAACGAGTATCATATCGCACAATATGAAATCCGATCTCCAAAACATCATACACACGATTGGGGCCACGTTTGCTCCCCAAGCTACTTAACACTTTTTAATTAAAACTTACTAATCGAAAATAGCACACGTTCGCATTTTTAATTAAATCTCGGTCCATGACGAAAATGTGAATCAGAAACCAAACCGAATGATGCCGGGCGATGCGGCCAAAAAAACCTTACTCCCAGGAGGTCAAAGTTCTTGCTTTCGACTGGAACCGTTTAGTTGGTGTCTACTGTTCCGATGAAACAACCAAAAAAGTTGGGCTAGCACTGTGAAATTCACTGGGATGGGGCCAAAATCCCACATTCAACAAACTACTCGCCGTCTCAATTGATTGCCAATATTGAAAGCGAATCCTTCGCTTTTAAGATTCATTTCGGAGGATTAAGTCCACCCCCATTCGCCATATCTCGTTCCACTCCGCGTCCATCCAAGAAGTTCGGCAAAGTATTCAACATTCTCCAATTTTTCAATTTTTTCCTCACACTTTTCAGCACATACACGATCGCAATTCGTACTTGGGCTTGGGTGAAAGTCGTCGTCGTCATCGTCGTTTTGTCGGAATTGGCGAACGAATTGTCGAATTGAATGGCAAGAACCGATTGCGAGCAAAATCTAAAGCAAACACAGTGCTATTTTTAATTAAATTTGCTTATTTCAGCTGCTTTTCTTCCTTCCGATTCACACCAGCCAACACGAATCGAATGGTCGTCGTCGTCGTCATTTTCGTTGTCGTTGGTGAAGACTTTCCAGCCCAACACCCAATTTCCGATTGTATTCACCCGATCGGCGACACTTTCACCGCTGCACAGTGCGTTGCTCCATGGTCAAAAATTGTGTTTGGTTTTGGTCTTTCAAACTGTTCAAATTTATACTTGTCTTAAAGCTCCTAAAGAATAAGTAAAAAAAACTGCATTCGGTTGGTCAAATTGATGGGCCAACCGGTAATTATAAGCATAAGCATAAGCATAGATGACCGTACAATTCGTAGTTGCTACTCCGTGATTGACCAGAACAATCGAAGTTGCACAGGGAATTAATGAATGGGGCTTGGGATTAGCTTACCATTCTTCAATGTGCACAAATCGAGAGCTCAAATTTAAAAGTCAATAACGGCGCCGGCCACGTCCTTACGGTCATCGAGGAAGGGAAGGAATGTTAGTGTGACTACCGTTGTTACTAGAGACCGAGATCACCTCTGCATCTCCACGGTTGTCATGGAGAGGATATTGGGTTAGTGGGATAAGGTAAAGATCTGGGAGTCACCAATGTTTGGTGATGCGAGCCATGATATAATCACGCCTAACCGGATTCGCGAAATAATTCGATAATCGCATTAAACGCCGAACAAGTGTTCGTCACTCGCCCACGCAAGAGCAAGCGACGCGATCAATAGATCAAACACTACTAGCGATCCGCGGCGCTTTTTCATTTCTCTGAGCGAACGACGCGCGACAAGTTTGATCCTGCCCCCATCGCCCGCCCCCGCAGGAGCCAGCGTCAAGGTGGAAGGATCAAACACTACTAACGAACCGATCACTTTTTCACCGCTTCACTACCGACGCGCGACATGTTTGATCCTGCCCTCATCACCCGCCCCAGCAGGAGCAAGTGTCAAGGTCGAAGGATCAAACACTACTCTATTCAAAAGATGTTTTTATTAATGACGAAAACTGAAAATTACATGTATATATTTTAAATTATATGAAACAGGAATAATGCCGACACTTGTAGTGACGAACTATACATAGTTTGTTTGAAAATTACATATGAGTATTACTGTGCATTTTGTCTCGATATGGTACAAGTTTTAAAAAATACGTCAACATTCACAATGTCGAACAATTCAAAAGATAATTTTTAATAACGTATAAAAGAGACAAATATATGTATATTGAAATTGTATAAGAAAAAAACATAATGCCGACACTTATAGTGACGAACCATACAAAGTTTGTTTTAAAATTACTTAAAAGTTACGCTTTCAAGAAAATATATGTTATCACAAGAATGAAACGAACTCACCAGTTGGTAATCCATCCTCGACTGAACACAAAACTGATACTGACAGCAAAACTTCTTGGCGTTCCGAAAACAAACCGTCTTGCTTGTGCCTTCCAAATACCTACCCAGCAAGACGCTCCAAAACAGAAAAAAAAATCTTAGGAGCCGAAAACACGCGCGAAACCGTGAGCCAAATCTATCGGACGACGCAAAACCGAACTGTCCTGCTTGGGCTTCACGAAGCACTACCCCTGATGGGCCAACCGGTAATTATAATTGAAAAAGTTTTTGAGGACCCCTCGATTTTTCACATCTAATGGGTATAAAACATATTGAAACTAGCTTAATTTTCCAGTGATGCAAAATTTTTGGGCGGAGCCAAATGTTTGACAAACTGATCGTACTCAGTGGTGCTACATACACAGATGTATCTGTAATTATACAGATTTTTTACTGTTCTTACCTACAGATATCTGTTGTCACGGATGATATATTTTTGAGATAAAAACGATTTTGAGGATTTTATGATATTTCACAAGTTTAAAACACAGTTTTGAATGATTTAAAGCGGAAATGCCATTACATTTTTTAATTTTTCTCAAAAACTTTTAGAAATAATTATGCATCTTTAACTTTAGTAAAATTAGTTCAAATTAATGATTGTTGCCATGCCAAACACAGTCATAATACGTTTGCAGAGATTCTTTTTAATCTAAAATATTTAATTTTGCATATTTGTACAACACAGATTTTTGGCGTAAGATAAAAAAATTCTTTCGGCCGAAAACACAGATGAGATTTGTAAAAAAAAAATTGGCAGCACTGATCGTACTGTCTATAGGGATGCTGCACGAACAACGACGTCTGTATGTCAAATTGAAGCATCGGCGTCCCGTGAACTGGCAATGCAAATGAGTAACAAGTCAGAACGCGTTAATTAACGAAGCGAAGGTGATCTAGTAAATGTGCGCTCTTTAGTTGTTCCTATATTTTCCACTAGCGTTTTCCCACAATCTTTAACATATTTCTTTGGCAAATCCATCAGAAGTTCTACCTGTAATTTCATTAAAAATTCGAAAACTTATTCCTCCAGGGATTGTACCAGGAATTCATGCTAGGAATCAATCAGGAATATCGCCAGGAATTACTCTAGATAATGCAGCAAACATTTCTTTAGGAATTCTATCAAAATTCTTTCATGGACCACCAAGATTTTGTTCAGTGATTTAACTGGATTTTCCTGTAAGGATTAAAGGATTAAGGATTAAAGTTTTTTCCAAAAGTTCACTTGGAATTCCTCACGAGATTTCATCAGGAGTTCCTCTAGGGATTGCTTTAAAAATTCTCTCAGTGATTCCAACAGGAGAACTTAAAAAGTTTCCATCAGAAGTTATTGTAAAGATTCCACCAGCAATTCCTTCAGAGATTCCATCAGAAGCTCCAACAAAATTTTCTGCAGGAATTCCGTCAGGAGTTTTAACAGGTATTCCTACAGTAGTTTTTCTAGGGATTAGAAGTTATCGTAGGAATTCAAACAGGAAATCCATCAGAAGTACATCGAAAGATTCTATTATGAATTCCACGAAAGATGCCATCAAGAGCTCTTTCAGAGTTTCCATCAGGAGGCCCCGCAAGGGATTCCTTCAGAAGTTCCTCTAGCGATTCCATCAAGAGTTCTTCTGAGAATTTAATCATAAGTTCTTCTAGGGATTCCATCAAGAGTTCCTTCAGGGATTCCACCTGGAACTGCTCATGGGATTGCATCAGAAGTTCCTCCAGCAATTCCATCAGAAGTTTATTAGGACTTCCTCCAGAGATTCTACCTTAAATTCCTGTAGGGATTCTATCAGGAGTTCTTTTAGGGATTTCATTAGGAGTTCCTCCAATGATTCCTTCAAGTTCCTCCAAAAATATCTTTAGAATTCTATCAGAAGCACCTTTAGGGCTACCATCATAGTTCTTCTGGGGATTTCATCAGGAGTTCGTTCAGGGGTTCCCTCAAGAATTCATTCAGAAATTCTACCTGGAATTCCTCCAGAGATTTTATCATGAGTCCTTCCAGATATTATATCAGGAGTTCCTCGAGCAATTTCATCTGGATTTCTTTTAGGGATATCATAAGGAGTTCCTCTAGGGATACTTCAGAAGTGCCATCAGGAATCTTATCAGGAATTCCTCCAGGTATTTCATCAGGAAATCCTCTAGAGATTCCATAAGTCTATGGGTCTCATCACTAAGTGCTCCTCCAGAAAGTTAATCAAGATTTTGTTTTGTGATTCAACTCGGAATTCCTGTAAGGACTCCTTTAAAAATACCTTTCGAAAGTTCACCTGGAATTCCTCACGGGATTCGATCAGGAGCTCCTCTAGGGACTTCCTTAAGATTTATTCCAGTGATTCTATCAGAAGAACTTCAAAAGTTTCCATTATTGTAAGGATGTTTAAATTATTGTAAGGATTCCACCAGAAACTTCACCAAAACTTCCTCAAGGGATTCCATAAGTAGTTCCTCTAGGGATCACTTCTAAAGTACTTCTAAACATTATATCATGAATTCCACGAAGGATTCCATCAAGAATTCTTTTATAGTTTTCATCAGGAGCCTCCAAAGGGATTCCATCAGAAGTTCCTCTAGGGATTCCATCAAGAGTTCTTCTGAGAAGTTAATTAGAAGTTCTTCTAGGGATTCCATCAGAAGATCCTTCAAGGATTTCATATGGAACTGCTCTAGGGATTCCATCAGGAGTTCCTTCATCAGTTACATCGGAAGTTTATCAGGAGTTCCTTCAGAAATTCTACCTGGAATTCCTCTAGGGATTCCATCAGGAGTTCCTCTAGGGATTCCATCAGCAGTTCCTTCAAAGATTTCATCATGAGTTCCTCCAAGAATTTCTTTAGGAATTCCTCCAATGACTCCATCAGGATGTGCTCCAGGGAATCCATCAGAAGTTAGGGATTCTTTAAGAAGCACATTTAGGGCTACCATCAGGGTTTTTCTGGGGATTTCATCAGGAGTTCATTCACGGATTCCATCAAGAATTCATTCTGAGATTCCACCTGGAATTCCTCCAGAGATTTTATCATGAGTTCCTCCAGAGATTACATCAGGAGTTCCTCAAGCAATTTCATCTGGATTTCTTTTAGGGACATCATAAGGAGTTCCTCTAGGGATTCGTCCAGAAAGTTAATCAAGATTTTGATCTGTGATTCAACTAGGAATTCCTCTAAGGACTCCTTCAAAAATTCCTTCCAAAAGTTCACCTGGAATTCCTCTAGGGACTCTAGGGACCTCTTTAAATATTTATTCCAGTGATTCTATCAGGAGCACTTCAGAAGTTTCAATCATAAATTATTGTAATGATTCCACCAGAAACTCCATAGAAATTGGCTCCAGGGATTCCATAAGTAGTTCCTCTAGGAATCACGAGTTGTTGTGGGAATTTAAACACGAGTTCGTTCAGGAATTCTATCAGGAGTACTGCTAAAGATTATATCATGAACACCACGAAAGATTCCATCAAGAGTTCTTTCAGAGTTTCCATCAGGAACCCCTCTAGGGATTCCATCTGAAGTTTCTCTAGGGATTTCATCGGAAGTTCCTTCAGGGATTCCATCGGAAGTTTCTCTAGGAATTCCATCAAGAGTTCTTCTGAGAAATTAACCAGAAGCTCTTCTAGATCAGGAGTTCCAGGGATACCATCAGGAGCTTTTCAGGGATTCCACCTGGAACTTCTCTAACGATTTCATCAGGAGTTCCTCCAGCAATTCCATCAGAAGTTTATCAGGATTTTTTTCAGAGATTCTACCTGGAATTCCTCTAGGGATTCTATTAGGAGTTCTTCTAGGGATTTTATCAGGAGCCTCCAATAATACCATCAGGAGCTCATTCAAGAATATCTTTAGGAATTCCTCCAATGATTCCATCACAAGTTAGGGATTCTATCAGAAGCACATTTAGGGCTACTATCAGAGTTCTTCTGGGGATTTCATCGGGAATTCCTTCAGGGATTACATCAAGAATTCCTTCTGAGATTCTATGTAGAATTACTCCAGAAATTTTATCAGGAGTTCCTCCAGAGATTATATCAGGAGTTCCTCGAACAATTCAATCAGCATTTCTTTTATGGATATCATAAGGAGTTCCTCGAGGGATTCTATCAGGAGTGCCATAAGGAAGCTTATCAGGAATTCCTCCAGGGATTTCATCAGGAATTCTTCTAAGGATTTCATCAGTAGTTCCTCCAATGATTACATTAGGAATTCCTTCAAGAATACCATTTAGAATTCCTCCAAGGATTCTATCAGGAGTTCCTATAGGGATCTCCTGTATAGAGATTCTATCAGGAGTATCTTTAGGGCTTCCATAAGAGTTCTTCTGGGAATTTCATCAGGAGTTCCTCCAGGGATTCCATCAAGAATTCCTTCTGAGATTCCACCTGGAGTTCCTCCAGAGATTCTATCACGATTTTCTCCAGAGATTATAACAGTAGTTCCTCGAGCAATTCCAAAAGGATCTTTTATTGGGTTATCATAAGGAGTTCCTCTAGGGATTCTATCAGGAGTGCCATCAGGAATCTTATCAGGAACTCATAAGGATTTCATAAGGAGTTCCTATAGGGAGTCCATCAGAATTCCAAGAATCATTCAGAAAGTCATTCAGAATTAAGTCCTTTAGAGGTTCATCCAAAACATTCTGGAAAAAATCCTCCGAGGATTCCGCCACGATGATCTTAAAGAAGAATTTCTTATGGGAGTTGACACAATTCCCTATAAAGATACCACAAGTAATTCCTTTACACTTCACCAGTCACCGATAATTTTTCGAGAGAGGATTTTTTTTAAGAAATTTCACCAGGAGTTCTTCCTTGGTTTACACTGGGAATATAACCAGAGTTTCACTAGAATTTCCACCAGAGTATCGCCAGAAGTTCTACCAGAAAAAAATTCAAAAGTTTTACTACGATTTTCCTTCTTAGATTTTTTCGCGGTCAGAAATTCCTCCGGGGAATTAACAAAAATAAATCCAAAGAGGCCACAAACATGTTTTTACTAAAATACCACCTCTATTTCCGCTAGAGAATCGATCAGGTACTCCACGAAGCTCCAACAAAATTCCTAAAGATTATTACTCCGGGGATTCCACTGATATTGTCTTAAAAGGTTGAATAAAGCATGTATCTTAGTACATCCAGATTGAATTCCCTAGAAGATTTTTTTTTTGGAAAACTTCTAGAAAAATCCATAGAGCAACTTCTTGAGAAATCCTTAGAAAGCACTGGAAAAATTTCTAGAGAATCCCTTAGTGAAATTCCTTAAAATATCTCACTGGAAGAACTTTTAAAGCAAGGCCTGAAGAAGTTCCTAAGCGATTCTCTAAGGGAATTCCTGGATTCCTTGGAAAAAAAATCCTGTAAAATTCCTATAGAAATCTTCGAAGAATTTTCTGGTAAATTCGATCCCAGGACGATTGACCTGGTGGAATTTTTCAAAAATTGTTAGCGGAACAGAAATACCTGGTAGGATCCCGAAGTTTGGAGAATTATTTTGCAGTGTTACTTGTGGAATCCCTGATGGATTCCTCATGGTATCCCTGGAGGAACTCTTTGATGAATCCATGGAGAAATTCTAGGTGGTATCAGTATAAAAGTTTCTGAAGTAGATCTTTGCATGTATTTATGTTGAAGTTTTTAAAAAAAATTTCTAGAGAAAATCGTGTAGTTATCCCTGAAACAATCCCTGGAAGAATGTTTGAATTGACCGCTGCAGGATTTTCTGAAAAAATCTTTGCAGGATTTTTTTAGGAAAATCACTGGAAGATTTTTGTTAGGAGCAATTCCTGGTAGAATTTTTAATTGAATAACTAAATTAATTTCTTGGGAGGTAAATCCTTGAACAATCTTTTAAGAACTTCTAGAGGAATTCCTTGTGGATTCGCAGGAAAAAAATCCTGATAGAATCCTAGGAGGAAGCCCAGGGAAAAAAGCCTTGGGAAATCCTCAATGGAATTTCTAGTGATAAATTTCTTGTGGCATCCTTCGAGAAGTAACTTTTAGAATTCGTGGTTTAATTGTTGGGTAATGAATGATGGAATGATTGGATCCAACTTCTAGCGAAATTCCTGAAGAAATTGTTATACCAATCTCTGGAAAAATTCTTGGAGGCAGCCTTGGAGTAAGCCTTAAAGAATTACTGAAGAAATCCCTTGAAGATTTTTTGGATTGATCTTTGATGGAATTAGTGGAGGAAATCATGAATAATGTGTAGAGAAACCTTCTTATTTGTTTGATATTTCTCTGGAAGAACGCCACCTTAAGGTATACCTTAAGAATTTCGTTGGGCTTAATTTCTTGAGGAACTTTTTCCAAAATTCCTGGTAGAATATCAGGATTAATTTCTGGTGGAATCCCTAGTTTAACCCATGGATTCCTGGAAAAAAAAAACTTCAAAGAAGAATAACTAGAAGAAACCTGAGAGAGACCCGTGAAGAGAACAAATATCTACGGCATATGTCCACATTCCGCTGTCACGAAACGTCAAATGCAGCCATTCGTTTTTGTGGCTGAACTCAAGACTAGTTACTTCTCATGTCTTCTATTTTTGCTGGCATAAAATGTTACTCAAAAAGCTATCTATGCTTCAGTATGATGCAAACGCAATTTTTTGCTGAGATGTTCATGTAAGGGTTTGAACGGCTTGCGCATGATTGATGTGAACACAGAGTGGAAAAAGAAATAACTCAGCAATCACAGAAAAAGAAGACCGTCTTCACGAGTCCCGTCACAGGAAGAAACCACTGAAAGGTTCTGGATAGCGATTGAAGATATTCCAACATCGATGATTGCTCAGAATAATCCCCGACAGAGACCCCTCATAATTTAAGAGGTTTGCCGGAGTATGTACTTTGTGTGTATTTTAACTGGAATTCCACACCAATATTCATTTCTTCCGGTACTTTAATTTCGAAGTTTCTGCTCTTCCCTGCTACGATTATTGCCCAAAAATCGTAGAAATATTCCCTCCACATCCACAGAAATCGAAAAAAAAAAACGATCACATATCCACCAGACTTACCGAGATCATTCAAAACATGCGAAGAAATTTAGTGTTGCTGCAATGCACTTTGACTAACGGTTGTATCAACATAAATTGGTTTGATTAACTTGGGGCGGAGTCAATGTTCGTTAAACCTGGCGTCTGTGGGCTGCATTAAATAGCGTTTAAAAATCAGAATGATGATGTAATGCGAAGAGAGGGAAACGGTTTAATGTCCGTTTCTGGTTCTAGCGATTGCTAGAGCAAACGAATGAGCGTTGAAGGAATGAAATATAGCGGAGTGGGAGACCCCACACATCTCTTCTATATCAATATGCTGAAATGACTCAATCTTCCTGTTTGATTTTTGCCCTGCATCTCCATACATTCCACGCACTGTGAGCCGGCCGGAAAAGCGGAAAACTGCACTCACTCACACGTTTTCGTTCCGCCAAACAGCAGCCACCCCGGTCCACCGTCAGGTCCGAAATGAAAAGTTAAATGGCAACAGAAAAAGAAAAATGTATTTTTCTTTCATTATCATTTGTTTAAAATCAAACTAGGTAGAGGTTCCGCGCTCCCGGCGCCCAGTCCCGAAGTTGACCGGGCGGAAAACCGATTGTGTATGGGACGGAATTTAATTTTTCATTCCCAGGCGAAAGTCGCATTGTCGGTACCCCATCCCCACCTCAATGGGCGTTAACGGAAGACGAACCCGACCAATGGATTACAATGAAATTTTATTACAATCACTTTTAAATTTGCTACGGATTACAAATTTAAATTCATTTTGTTAGAAGCACTTTTCTTTGGTAAACTAAAATAGTACACAAATCAGTTATAACAACAAGAGTATATGGAATTTTGTTGAAATTGCTGTAATTGACCAGTCAAAATCAAAACATCTTCTTCTTTTTCTTGACGTTACGTAACGGGGTGGGGACGTCCCCACTGGGACAGCGCCTGCTTCTCCGCTAGGCACTTCGACAGTTATTAAAATTGAAAGTTTTCATCGCCAAGGTTGCCGTTTTCGCATTCGTATATCGTGTGGCAGGTACAAAATTGCTCCTTGTCCTGGGAAAGCTATTTAATTTCCATTTCGAAAAGATGCTGGAACGACCGGGAATCGAACGCAGGCCCCTTCAGCTTTGCTTTGTAGCCGCGAACTCTAACCACTAGGCGAATGAGGGTTCTTAAAATCATCATAATATATTTTGTTAGAAAAAACGTAGCAACTGAGTAACAAATTCTATAACAAATCTGTTCCAATCCACAGGTCGGGAAGTACACTGTTTTCTCTGTATCTAGTACCAAAGGAAAGGGAATTGCTTTTCAGAAATGGCATTAATTTTTCGCTCGACGGAAGGCACTCTGATTTTGTTTTTAATAGATCGACGCCAGGACTATAGTGACCGAAACGAACTGGAGCAGATTTCAGCTGAAGAAAGCACCCAATATCGAGTAGGAAAAAGAAAGGATTCCGGAATGTTTATGGCGCTTCTCCCGGAGACAGGAGACACACCGTGTCTTGCACATAAATGAAGCGTGAATTCAATTTCGATTGTCAATTATTTTATATCGACTTATGGCTATTTTCAACGGAGATGGGGTGGCCGAAAGGGTATCAATTTAAAAGGAGGGTGTGAAGAATGATGATTGGAATAAAAATAAACAGCTTCGTATTCTGATGTAAAATACGATGTTATGTAAAATAAGAAAATGATTCCACAAGCTAATAAATAACTAAGATTTTAAAGCGGCCCATCAACATTAACATTTTGCTGAATTAGACCGAGCTAATAATTCCAATACGTTAGATGTGTTGGAATTTCATATGAAGTTCTATTTAACATTGCGCACATCATCAGCGAATGAATTAAATATATTAAGTTAAGGTTTCAATCACACTGCGGAATACTATTTTATCTCAAGCGCCAAAATACCACCATTTACTCAATTTAAGGATGCTCAATTCATTGCCGTATTCAAAAATTTAATAACACATCTAGTTTTTGAGATATTGATTGTCCAAAATTAAGAATTTGACGATTACAGCCAACTTAAATGAAAGTTTACTCCACGGTGCTCCCCTGACCGTTTTATCAGAAAGAAAAAATCTCCATCAAATCTGTGCTCACCAGTCGTTTTGTATGGCTAAGCTGCATGTCTGGGCAAAATTTAGAAAAAATCGTAGGGCCCATTTTGAAGTTACGCCCTTTTGATTGTATAAGTCCACAAATTCAATGGAAATCTAATATATTTGAATAGATTTTTATTGGCCGCGATTATCACAAGAAATATACTTTCAACATTTGGTTTGAAGTATGTGTTTTAAGTTATTTGTAACATCTGGGTGGAGTTTTAAATGGTAAGATCGTCAAAATTTTGAGTTATTTTTTTTTTTTGAATCAATAATTTTAAATAGATTAATAAGTCATTCTAATACTGGTAAGCATGTTCAGATGTTTCCAATGATACATTATACTTACATACCGTCAAAGTCTTTTACAATTTACATTTGATTTTCAATAGACTTAAGCGATATAAGGCATTACGAAGCTGATTGTATTGTTATAATTAACCATAAAATATTGTTATAACCTAACTAGGCTGTGCTGGCTAACTTTGTACTGCCCTAGAACTTAAACCTTAATCGCGGAATAATGCACTTTTGGTCAAACTATGGCACTCTAGACAACCATCAATACTTTTGTGATCATTTGTAGTATACATTAAAATATTTAGATTTTTCACAAATCAATAATTATACCAGTGGCTTTCCCGGTTTTTTCGATCTCACAAACACCTAAGAGTCCTGGATAAATACAATATTGAAAGAATTGTATAATCAATCAATCTATTCGCAAGCCAACTCGTAAAGAGTAAGCCTCAATACTTGAAATACGTTCAAGAAAAGTGTTGGCATGGGAATATTTAGAATTCTTTGAGGAGCAACACCGTTGATCTGGGTGATGAAAGCGCTAAAGCTGAATTCATTTTTATTAATATTTGTTTGATATCATCAATTTGCGCACTACACCCGATTCTGTTTTTGCATGGGGGATGCGTACCGTGCAAAAACAGTTTTCAGTTCACAATTTCAAAAACCGTGCAAAAAAGTAACACACACCAAAAAAATCTTAGATTTACACGTAACGTAATACTAGCCTCAATCATGCAAAGCCATTTCTCATGTATTATTTAATGATAAAACCTATAAACACATCTATTATATACAACATTGTTACCGAAATCCTTAATATTGAACGCGAAACGTCTTCTCTCGAAGAATGTTGCTTGCAAAATGGCTAGTTTCTTTATAAATTTCAACTGTTAGGTTAGTTACGACTATAAATTTCTAAGCTGCTCAGTCTTACAGCCTTTCTGATGGACAGATTTGGTCCTTAATCTAGATGGTTATATTGATTCAGAATTAGCGTTATGAAATTCGCTTTATAGCAGAGTGTTTACAATAAAGAAATTTTTTGATTTAGATAAATATTAAATAGCAAAATTGCGAAATTATTATTCGTGTAACGATTTCAATTCAAAGTTTTCTTCTGTTTTGCTAACTAATAGAAGGTTTGACATTCGCTTGAATTCCAACAATTTCGAAATGTGAACGTGCGTGGCCTGAAAACATCCAGTATCAACAGCTTCTTGAAATTAGTTTATGGAAAAAACTTTGCATCGCAACAAGCATCGATTTATTAGCATGTTCCGGTGGGACGAGCGACAGAATCAAGACCAATCGTGTTCGGTTCGCGTTATTCGAGTGCGGGAAAAAAAATCGTCAGCAGTGCATTGTCTTTTGATTCAGCTGCATGTTTCGGTGGGACGAGGTACGGAATAAAGACCAATCGTGTTCGGTTCGTGTTGTTCAAGTGCGAAAAGCTTCGTGTTCAGCCGAGGATGAACTACCGGTGAGATCGTATCATGCTTATGATAACACAGTTCGACAAAAAAGTCGATATGAATGCACAGAGACCGGACACCCCGGGCTTGTAAGTATAAAAATAAACAAAAATAATGGCGTTTTCAGAATGTTCGTGTCTGCCCCAGGTCATTTTTAAAATATACTTGAACTTTTTGCATTTTTTATTTAAAAATCTAATCTAATCAATAAACCGACACAGTGTTTTATATTCAGGACAGGGGAATTCATGTGCCATATAATGTTTTCAACTTTAAATACAACATGAAGAGTTGTAATAAGATTTGCAGGGAGCCCTCCCCCCTTTTTTGTACCCTCCCCATTTTTAAAGTATCGCAAATGATGGAATATTTGATATACAGGGGGTTGTCAAAATAACTGGGACAGGCAAAAATTGGGCCAACTTTGGAATGCTGTAACTTTGACAAAAATTGACCGATTTCAGTTCTTTAAGAAGTAATGGACGGGTCAACTAATCTTGTTTTGAGGTGCATCCACGGAGATGAACTATGACCACCGGATACCGGTGATAATCCGGATTTCCGGAAGCATGTCTTATGCAGTAAAATTATGGCATGTTTTTAGCAAAGGTCTCGGCTAAAAATTCAAAATTTTGTTACACATGAAGATAGAAGATCAAATTCTGAAGCGATTGGTGCGCCAAGTATTAAGATCGATCCAGAAACAACCAAGATATGGCCATTTCCCCGGAATCGGTGCCGGTAGTGGATCCGAATTGGGATCAAACAATTTATTCACTCAAAATATGTCGCGCAATATTGTTTTCTCCCTAGCTTATGGGGATTTTTTTTTATTATCGGACGATTTGGGCCGGAGGTTCTCCGATTTGCATGAAATTTTCACCAGAGTTAGAGCTCGTGGATACATGACCAAAAGTGAAATTCAAAAAAATTATAGTGGCCTATTTTCCCGGAAAACTCTAGATGAATTTTCACGATTTCTCTATATACCTCAAACTTTGAAAATTCATATCTCCTGAACTATGTATCGTAGAACAAAAGTTTTTTAGTGAAATCGAAAGGAAATTTTCTCAGCAATCTATTAAAAATATAAAAAGAAAAACATTTCTCGGAAAATTTTTCACCATGGAGAGAATTGTCGGAAAAATAGCGAAAAAACTATCGTCTGTATCATAAAAAATTTTCAAAAAAATATTTTTTGTTTCATCAATCCATACTCTAACTTTCGTCCATAGACGCCAAAGTGGTATCTTTTACCGTTTAGGCGACAGAACTGAAAAATCGATGACCACCCGCACGCTTCCCATAGGAAAATGTGTTCTATTGTGGGCCTCATAACCGTGCGCTAACGGCGGCAGTAATTTACACGCATTGTAAGTGTAACGCAGTAAACTATCCTTTCCTTTCCAGTCAGAAGAAGCTTTTCGTCAATCGGAGCATTCTCCATTGGTCAGTTGGGTGTTTTGTATGTCCTTTATTCGTAACCTTTACTATTGAGACCAACAGTCTTTAATTGAAAACGATCCTAACATTTAATAATATAGGTAATAGGAACACACCCTCAGCAAGCATGGGAAAATTCACTCACCCGAACGCCACCGATGAAAAATAGCAAAAAATTTGCTGCTATCGAACATTCAGTGATAGCTGAACCGTCCTAGGCGGAGTGTAGCATGAAAGCGTCTAAACCGATTGTGTAAAAGCGACAATCGGAAGGAACGCGAAGAGAAGTGAATACCAATACACTTGTATCTGCGTGGCACGAGTTAATGCACTTAGCATCCATTCGCCGAATGCATTGAGGAGTTGTGTTTGATCCTTCGACCTTGATGCTTGCTCCTGCGGGGGCCGGCGATGAGGACAGGATCAAACATGTCGCGCGTCGGTCGAGTGAAAGTGAAAAAGTGGCGTGATTGCTTAGTTGTGTTTGATCCTTCGACCTTGATGCTTGCTCCTGCGGGGGCCGGCGATGAGGGCAGGATCAAACATGTCGCGCGTCGGTCGAGTGAAAGTGAAAAAGTGGCGTGATCGCTTAGTTGTGTTTGATCCTTCGACCTTGACGTTTGCTCCTGCGGGGGCCGGCGATGAGGGCAGGATTAAACATGTCGCGCGTCGGTCGAGTGAAAGTGAAAAAGTGGCGTGATCGCTTAGTTGTGTTTGATCCTTCGACCTTGATGCTTGCTCCTGCGGGGGCCGGCGATGAGGACAGGATCAAACATGTCGCGCGTCGGTCGAGTGAAAGTGAAAAAGTGGCGTGATCGCTTAGTTGTGTTTGATCCTTCGACCTTGATGCTTGCTCCTGCGGGGGCCGGCGATGAGGACAGGATCAAACATGTCGCGCGTCGGTCGAGTGAAAGTGAAAAAGTGGCGTGATCGCTTAGTTGTGTTTGATCCTTCGACCTTGACGCTTGCTCCTGCGGGGGCCGGCGATGAGGGCAGGATCAAACATGTCGCGCGTCGGTCGAGTGAAAGTGAAAAAGTGGCGTGATCATTTAGTTGTGTTTGATCCTTCGACCTTGACGCTTGCTCCTGCGGGGGCCGGCGTTGAGGACAGGATCAAACATGTCGCGCGTCGGTCGAGTGAAAGTGAAAAAGTGGCGTGATCGCTTAGTTGTGTTTGATCCTTCGACCTTAACGCTTGCTCCTGCGGGGGCCGGCGATGAGGACAGGATCAAACATGTCGCGCGTCGGTCGAGTGAAAGTGAAAAAGTGGCGTGATCGCTTAGTTGTGTTTGATCCTTCGACCTTGATGCTTGCTCCTGCGGGGGCCGGCGATGAGGACAGGATCAAACATGTCGCGCGTCGGTCGAGTGAAAGTGAAAAAGTGGCGTGATCGCTTAGTTGTGTTTGATCCTTCGACCTTGATGCTTGCTCCTGCGGGGGCCGGCGATGAGGACAGGATCAAACATGTCGCGCGTCGGTCGAGTGAAAGTGAAAAAGTGGCGTGATCGCTTAGTTGTGTTTGATCCTTCGACCTTGACGTTTGCTCCTGCGGGGGCCGGCGATGAGGGCAGGATCAAACATGTCGCGCGTCGGTCGAGTGAAAGTGAAAAAGTGGCGTGATCGCTTAGTTGTGTTTGATCCTTCGACCTTGACGCTTGCTCCTGCGGGGGCCGGCGATGAGGGCAGGATCAAACATGTCGCGCGTCGGTCGAGTGAAAGTGAAAAAGTGGCGTGATCGCTTAGTTGTGTTTGATCCTTCGACCTTAACGCTTGCTCCTGCGGGGGCCGGCGATGAGGACAGGATCAAACATGTCGCGCGTCGGTCGAGTGAAAGTGAAAAAGTGGCGTGATCGCTTAGTTGTGTTTGATCCTTCGACCTTGATGCTTGCTCCTGCGGGGGCCGGCGATGAGGACAGGATCAAACATGTCGCGCGTCGGTCGAGTGAAAGTGAAAAAGTGGCGTGATCGCTTAGTTGTGTTTGATCCTTCGACCTTGATGCTTGCTCCTGCGGGGGCCGGCGATGAGGGCAGGATCAAACATGTCGCGCGTCGGTCGAGTGAAAGTGAAAAAGTGGCGTGATCGCTTAGTTGTGTTTGATCCTTCGACCTTAACGCTTGCTCCTGCGGGGGCCGGCGATGAGGACAGGATCAAACATGTCGCGCGTCGGTCGAGTGAAAGTGAAAAAGTGGCGTGATCGCTTAGTTGTGTTTGATCCTTCGACCTTGACGTTTGCTCCTGCGGGGGCCGGCGATGAGGGCAGGATCAAACATGTCGCGCGTCGGTCGAGTGAAAGTGAAAAAGTGGCGTGATCGCTTAGTTGTGTTTGATCCTTCGACCTTGATGCTTGCTCCTGCGGGGGCCGGCGATGAGGACAGGATCAAACATGTCGCGCGTCGGTCGAGTGAAAGTGAAAAAGTGGCGTGATCGCTTAGTTGTGTTTGATCCTTCGACCTTGATGCTTGCTCCTGCGGGGGCCGGCGATGAGGGCAGGATCAAACATGTCGCGCATCGGTCGAGTAAAGTGAAAAAGTGCCGCGTTCGATAAGTTCTTTTTGATCTTTCGACGTTGACGCTTGCTCCTTGGCAGTGCATCAAGAAAGCCCGAGCAGTCGTCAGTTGTTTTCCCTCTCGGGACGCGCGCCTATTTTCTCTGTGTGTTTTCATATAGCCGAGCAAACGAGTGAAGCTGAAAGTGGATTGTTGCTGCTCAAGGATGACGGATCAATTGGTGAGCTCGTTTCATGCTACTATATCTAATCTATAAAATATGTATGATTGCACCTTTAATAATTTTTAAACAAACTATGAAATGTTCGTCACTGTGAGTGTCGACATAAACTCTGATTCATAAATTATTTACGTCAAATTTTTTTTACTCAAAACACCTTTTTCCTTTTACTTTTATTTTTGTAATTAAAAAAAAACTTTGAATGGTTCGACACTACGAGTGTAGACTTGCGAAAGGTTCACTTTATTCAACAAACTTTGATAAGTTCGTCACCTCAAGTGTCGGCATAATTTTTCTCTACATAGATATTGTTCACACCAAATAGAAAATTTTATATTTACATATAAGCATATTTATAGCTCACAAATAATTATTTATCATGGTCTAATCACTTATCAAAGTGAATCCTGTGACCCAACGATCCTCCCCATTAACAAACATCCCTCCCAGTAACCTTTGTGGAGATGCAGAGGCAAACACGGTCTCCAAATAGCAAAGGTTACACACTAACATTCCTTCCCCCAATCCCACCTGACTGCAAGGACGTGGCCGGCGCCGTTATTGACCATGTATAAATAGAGGCACTGAATTATGCACACTGAAGAAGATTTTGGCCAATCCCAGCCGATCTTCTAGTTGATTCTTTGTGCATTTTCACTGACCTCGGTCAATCACGGAATAGCAACCATTGATATGTGTAGTCAGTCTAAGCTAAGCTAAGCTAAGCTTAGCATCCATTCGCCGAATGCATTGAACTGACTGAGAGGATTCTTACTCACTGAATCATTCCGTGGTGTGGACTGCCAGTCAGTGAACGCTCATTAGCACTCAAACCCGAATGCCATTCGAACGGAATCAGAATGTAAACAATCATCCTGGACAAACATTTCAAAAGGGCACATCGACATTGGTAAACATTGGCTTTGCAAGCCGCTGTTGAACCCAATTCAACTCGATCACGCTCACCAATACCACTATCAGGAAGAGCTAACACCAATATTTCTGATAGTGGGGTAAGTTTGCGTGGGCGGGCTAAAAAGGGCTCAACAGCAACGTTTCTGAAAAAAAAAAGCTCAAGACCTCTTGGGCCCTTTTCAAATGTTTGTCCTTTGTCCGAATTTTGGTATTGCATTCGACTGATCAGATGCCGTTTTTTGTTTCGCTTAGTGCTCGCCGAAGAAACAGAATGGGCACTGGAAATTGAAACGTTCGGCTTGGTTAAAAAAACGGCTTTCTCGCTCCCGACTGTGCGTGGAAGCGAGTGAGGGAAACACAATAACTGAGTAGGTGTTTCCCATGCTTGACGCTCAGTATCATATAGTTGCCAAGCAAAAAGGATATTTATATATGATATATAAAGTGCTATTTTTAATTTTCTTGCTTTTTTCATATATTGTTCAATTTATCAAATGATTAGATAATTAACTAAAAGCGCGCGAATAAATTTTGTTTTCTATACAAAGTGATATATTTGATGTAAATTCTTATTGTTCCTTGGAAGAAATAGTACAGTATTTGCATGTATATAATATCAATCGACTGTATAACACTCAGGGACGCTATCTATTGTTCCATTGATGGTTGCTGTGGAATATTCCACTGCCAGTCAGCGTGCAGCCTCTACAGTTGGCGCCAACCCAACAGCGCGCAAAACTGTATTGAGAAGCGTACGCGCGTAATGAATAATTATTGTATGTTTTGTCTGGCCGTATCGTGCGCCTATATAAGGCGCACCCATTGAATTTGTAAGAATGTAGTTTCTTTCGTTTCTCCACCGAGTAGGCATGCTGCCTCTCAGTGGTAATAAATCTGTTAAAGTGAAGCCGTTCGCTTGATTTGCCGTCCGTTGTATCGTAAAAGACACAACGTAGGAAAGACGTCCTGGCCGAAACAACATATTAACAATATATTCATAAGTTTTCAAAGAAAGCGGATCTTGAGATTTGATCCTTCAAACGTTACCATAATGATTGATTGTAACAAGAACTTCCCGTGCGGCTTTCATAGAGGCTGTTAGCTTTAATACTTAATAACGTTGCTGATGAAGGGCACACAAAACACCCAACTGACCAATGAAGAGTGGTCTGATTGACGAAAAGCTTCTTCTGACTGGAAAGGAAAGGATGGTTTACTGTGTTACACTTATAATGCGTGTAAATTACTGCCGTCGTTAGCGCACGGTTATGAGGCCCACAATAGAACACATTTTCCTATGGGAAGCGTGCGGGTGGTCATCGGTTTTTCAGTTCTGTCGCCTAAACGGTAAAAGATACCACTTTGGCGTCTATGGACGAAAGTTAGAGTATGGATAAACGAAACAAAAAATATTTTTTTGAAAATTTTTCATGATACAGACGATAGTTTTTTTGCTATTTTTCCGACAATTTTCTCCATGGTGAAAAATTTTCCGAAAAATGTTTTTCTTTTTATATTTTTAATAGATTGCTGAGAAAATTTCCTTTCGATTTTACAAAAAATTTTTGTTCTACGATGCATAGTTCAGGAGATATGAATTTTCAAAGTTTGAGGTATATAGAGAAATCGTGAAAATTCATCTAGAGTTTTCCGGGAAAATAGGCCACTATAATTTTTTTGAATTTCACTTTTGGTCATGTATCCACTAGCTCTACCTCTGGTGAAAATTTCATGCAAATCGGAGAACCTCCGGCCCAAACCTGTCCGATAATTTTAAAAAATGCCCTTATCATAAAATACACTATTATAAGTTGAAAATGAGTCTTGTACAGATTTGGCCACTCATGGCGATGCCCAGTGCCCCGGGGGAACCTTGCATAGGGGACATTTCGATTTTGACACCAAAGCATATCATGCGACGGCTCATTCTTCATGTCTTGTCGTAAATAGGGCAACTGTAGACTCAAAATGGATAGTTGACTACAGTGACTCCTTCCGGGACCACCGGATGTCCCCGAGGGAACCTATAATTAGGGACAATTGAAATTGAACTCCAATACATATCGTGCGACAGTTCATTTTTCATGTCTCGTGCTAAATAGGGCTATTGTAGACCTAAAATGGCTAATTGACTACAGTGGCCAATTTTGAGACTACCGGAATTTCCCGGAGGAACTTGTCATTGGGGACATTTCTGTTTGTACACCAAAACATATCATGCGACGGCTCTTTCTTCATGCCTTGTCGTAAATAAAATAACTGTAGACTCAAAATGGGAATTTAATTGAATTGGCCACTTTTGGGACTACCGGGTGTCCCCTAGGGAACCTATGATTAGGGACAATTGGAATTGAGCTCCAATACTCATCGTGCAACGGCTCATTCTTCATGTTTAGTCATGAATAGGTCAACTTTGGACCGAAAATGGATATTTAACTAGAATGGCCACTTTGGGGACCTCCTATAGTTCCCTATGGAACCTATCACTTTTGGGACCACCGGAATTTCCCGGAGGAATCTGTCATTGAAGACATCACAGCCTCCCTCAGGGATATCCGGTGATCACAAAAGTGGCCACTGTAGTCAAATATCCACTTAAGGTCTACAATAGCCCTATTTAGCACGAGACATGAAAAATGAACTGTCGCACGATATGTACTGGAGTTCATTATCAATTGTCCCTAATTACAGGTTCCCTCGGGGACATCCGGTGGTCCCGGAAGTAGTCACTGTAGTCGACTATCCATTTTGAGTCTACAGTTGCCCTATTTACGACAAGACATGAAGAATGAGCCGTCGCATGATATGCTTTGGTGTCAAAATCGAAATGTCCCCTATGCAAGGTTCTCCCGGGGCACTGGGCGGCGCCATGAGTGGCCAAAACTGTACAAGACTCATTTTCAACTTATAATAGGGTATTTTATGATAAGCTAGGGAGAAAACAATATTGCGCGACATATTTTGAGTGAATAAATTGTTTGATCCCAATTCGGATCCACTACCGGCACCGATTCTGGGGAAATGGCCATATATTGGTTGTTTCTGGACCAATATTAATACTTGGCGCACCAATCGCTTCAGAATTACATCTTCTATCTTCATGTGTAGTAAAATTTTAATTTTTTAGCCGAGACCTTTGCTAAAAACACGTCATAATTTTACTGCATAAGACATGCTTCCGGAAATCCGGATTATCACCGGTATCCGGTGGTCATAGTTCATCTCCGTGGATGCACCTCAAAACTAGATTAGTTGACCCGTCCATTACTTCTTAAAGAATTGAAATCGGTCAATTTTTGTCAAAGTTACAGCATTCCAAAGTTGGCCCAATTTTTGCCTGTCCAAGTTATTTTGACAACCCCCTGTATATCAAATATTCCATCATTTGCGATACTTTAAAAATGGGGAGGGTACAAAAAAGGGGGAGGGCTCCCTGCAAATCTTATTACAACTCTTCATATTGTATTTAAAGTTGAAAACATTATATGGCACATGAATTCCCCTGTCCTGAATATAAAACACTGTGTCGGTTTATTGATTAGATTAGATTTTTAAATAAAAAATGCAAAAAGTTCAAGTATATTTTAAAAATGACCTGAGGCAGACACGAACATTCTGAAAACCCCAATTTTTTTTGTTTATTTTTATACTTACAAGCCCGGGGTGTCCGGTCTCTGTGCATTCATATCGACTTTTTTGTCGAACAGTGTAATTCATTATTATCGTTGCAAAACCACCTTTATGTTATTTTCAAACAAGTTTTGAATGGCTCGTCAATATACCTCGTTTAATATACCTTTATGTTTTCGTCATTGCTAAAAATAACCTTTGAATAGTTCGATATTATGAATGTCGACGTAAGACATTTGTTTGTTGCAACGTAAGGTTTTTTTTTATTTTCAAACATACTTTGAATGGTTCATCATTACATGTGTCGACGATACACTTATTTCTTTTTTTTTTTTTTATTATTAAGGCACTCCGTGCTCGTGGCCACTACTGTGCCGGAATCAGTTGATCGGTAGCTTCTTTATCGATACAGATCTATTTTTAACTTATCTATATTTACATCAACTTTCACTCTCTCCTACTCTTTCACTCTCACACCGAGCAGGTAGGAGAGAGCTCTGCTGTTAGTGAGGCTAGCTGCCTGCGAAGAGGGTCAGTTTGTCTCAGTCACCATCTGATACTGACGGAGGATGAATGTGCTCTCCAAAGCACGCTCCTCCGTGCGGTGTCTTCTGGTGGCTGGACGGGTTTTTTTTTTTGTGGAGGGGCTGGGAATTGAATCCATGACCTTCCGCTTATGAAGCGAAAGCGTAACCTCAAGGCTACGGACCCCCCTTTTACACTTATTTCTGTTACATACAATTTTAAAATACACTGGTGAATCTTACCGCCAGGCCGATTTTCGTTTCCCTACGTTGTGTTTGATTTGCTTCTTTCAGGTCCCTTTTTTCTCCGTGCAGATAGATCACAGCAGCAACAGGTAAGTTGATTCTCTTCAGCTGGCAACAACAGTGATACACATGGAACACTACTTCTACAGTCCACTTTATTCCAATAAGAAAAAACAACTTTCACTTTCTTCTCTGTCACTTGCACACTCTTCAACTATCAAAATCAAACTAATTCTAATGTCCTACAGCTGATTTGCTAGAGGTCGGCTAGTGGGTATCCCATGTATATAGAAGTATACGAGCAAAGCAGATCGGGTTCAGAGTTGCCAGAAAAACCGGGCGAAAACACAAAATAGCTCCAACTGAATCAGTTATTCCCTGAGCCGCGGTCAAACTGCATGTATATTTTGAGCAACTGATTCTAGTTTCTATCATACACAAACCATTCTGTTTTCGTCATTACTAGAAATAGTTAAAATATTATGAATGTTGACTTTTTATAATTTCTTTCAATAACATGCGAACATGCGAAACTGGTTCTAAGTACCGTTTTGACTCACATTACGGACACTTAAGGCCTCAGTTAAGCATAACCAATTGAAAAGCATAACATTTGGAACATAATTTATTATACCTGTGCGTTATCAGGCTTTCAATACACTTAACTTCCGAACGGTGGGCGAAGATTTGGATTCCAGAGCTTTAATTACCTAAAATAAATAAAAATTTAGTGATTTTTTCATGATTCTTATTCCGGATGCAGCCTCATTTTTCGCTTTATTTTACGGACACCTTGTTTTGAATTCCGGACAGCTCACGAAAATATAAACTTAAACTTAAACTATAAACTTAAATACCGTTTTGTCTCAAATTCGAACAGACTCATAATCCGAACACTAGGTTTTTGTATGGCGATTTGGTTGAAATGTTTCGCCTGAAATATGTCACCAAATAACAAGGAAATGGCAGTCAATTGAAATTAAAATTTTATAGTCTCCAATATAATTTATACCGCGGAGTAGTGATGATTCTCTAGTTTTCAGACCAGAAGAACAAGCTTAAGTTAATTTATTTGTGAAATTATTCATTTGAATACGATTTATACGTGCTGTTCGGAATTTGAATCAAGGTGTTCGGAATATGAGACAGATTGAACACAGTGTTCGGCATTTGAATCAAAATGTTGTTCCATACTTTAACGTAAAAACAATACTAAAACTAATTAAATCAACATTATTATCGGTACACCCAACAGCTAAGAGTTAGGCTTTGTGAGGAAATTAAAATTTTCACAAATATCTGCCAATTTAAGCCAATCAGATTCATTTGAAGTCACTGTTGCCTTAAGTGTTCGGAATATGAGTCAAAACGGTAGTTGAATTATAAATTGAACTCCAAAATCCGTAAGAGCAACGTCAGAACTAGTTGGGCATTATAAATTTTCATGGATGCTTTTGAAATTCTTATTAAAACGCGCCTAAAAGTTAGGAACTTTCAAACGGGGAATTTTGAAACATTTCAATTGAAACCATTCCCCTACAAAGTAGAGTGTCCGCAATTAGAAGCTGTCCGGAATTCCTTATCCATGGATCGCATCACCGACCAAAGGTGACTCCCAGATCTTTTTCTCCCTTACTAACCACACCTGTCCGGTGATGATTGTGGAGATGCAGATGTATTCTCGGTCTCTAGAAGCAACGATCATTACACAATAACGTTCTTTCCCCTTCCTTACTGACTGTGAGGACTTGGCCGGCGCCTTGCACTTCAAGAATATATGGAAAATCCCATCCCTTATTCATTTGGATCAAAGTGCAATTCTTACCAGCTCGGATCAATCACGGAGTAGCAACCATTGACGTGTACTGTCAGTCTATACTATGCTATGCTATGCTAATGGAGGGTTTGACACTCGCTTCAAAGTATCAGTAGCAGGAGTTTTGACAGGCGTAGAAGACCGAAGCGACGCGCTACTGGCCATTCGAGAGTAACTCGAGGGACCGGCGCTATTTACCGTAACAGAAAGTATGAAATAATCGGTAATTTTGGATTCATTGATTTTCAAATCATAACACTTCCAGAGCTTAATTATAGATGTCATCCTTAAAAATAAATACTCAAATCAAACCTCTCTTGAAAAGATTCTACCCCGAATTTCATTTTCCCGAATGTCAGCAACCCGAGTGTCATCACCTCAACGCACCATTATGCTGAATGCTATTGTTTCGAATTTTTTAAATACCTTGAATGCCATTGCCTCGTGATAATAAAATTCGAAGTGATACCATTCTCGGAACTGGAACTTGATGTTGTGGTCTTCAGATTCATGATATTCGGAGTAATGAAATTCAGAGGGGTATAATAATAAAAAGACTTAACTTCCAGGTTTTGTTACCGGAAAATCTTAAATTATTCTGTAGCTGTGTTGGTTAACTGCTAATCTACTTAGCATAACAGGCTTCGAATCCAACACAAATTTAAGATTTATCTGTAAACATTCATTTTTTTCGATCGTAAACTGTACTTGTGAAGTTATTACTCACCCGCTGCTTTAATTAGTGAAGACAAACGAAAATAAATCGTACTTATGATAGTAAGACAAATCTTCTCATAGGTGACAAGGAAAAATATTCGAAATCAAGTTCTGTAAGTGCAACGATTTTAAATTCAATTAAACAAAATTATAACGGATGTTCTTTATTTGCAATATTGTTTGCTTTTTGTATCGCTGCTTTCTACTCAAGTCTAAAAGTATTCTTTGTCGTCAACTTGCGCTTTGATATACAACATGAATTGCATGACAAATAATCTGAATCGTGAGTTCATTGCTTCACAAAACTATCCAGAGTATTGTTGTATAAAAACGTAATGTCTTGTATTGTTCGAGCCTATGAAACATCAGTCAGTGTCATTGAAAACATTTGAGCATGATTACCGGTATTATAATGCCTAATTAATCTATTTAAAATTAGTGATTTTAATAGCTACACTTTAAAAAGGGCGTAACTCAAAATTCCGACGATCTTCTCATTCAAAACACTGCCCAGAGGTTACAAATAACTTAAAACACTTGCTTTGATCCAAATTTCGATGGTTAATATCATCTGATAATCTCGGCAAAAAAAATCCGTTCAAATATATCAGATTTTCATTACATTTGTAAACTTATACAATCAAAAGGGCGTAGCTTCAAAACGGGCCCGACGATTCTTATTTTAAATTTTATCCAGGCATGTAGCTTAGCTAAAGAAAACGACTGGTGAGCATAGATTTGATAAAGATTTTTTTCTGTTAATAACGGTCAGGGAGCACCATGTACACACTAGTAGGGCAATTTATGTGCGTAATTTACCACATTATTCAAGCTTCATGTATTAATGAATACTTATCAACGAAATTCATAATACTTTCGATGCTCTAAAGCTATGTATTGATGATTTAGAATAGTATAATATTTTGCCATATGAAAGTAACGAAAAGAGTAGAGTTTGATCCTTCGGCCTGGTTGCTTGCTCCTGCGGGGGCGGGTGATGAGGGCAGGTTCAAATTTGCGCGCGTCGGTCGTGTAGTGAAATGAAAAAAGCGCCGCGGATCGTTAGTAGTGTTTGATCTATTGATCATATCGCTTGCTCTTGCGGGGGCGAGTGATGAACACTTGTTCAGCGTACAAAGCGATTATCGAATAATATCGCGAATCCGTTTATGCATGATTATATCATGGATTCAATCCATTGGATTGCATCACCAACCACTGGTGACTCCCAGATCTTTACCTTATCCCACTAACCGAATATCCTTTCCATGTCAACTGTGGAGATGCAGAGATAATCTCGGTCTCTAGTAACAACGGTTATCTAACTAACATTCCTTTCCTTCCCTGATGACCGTAAGGACATGACCGTTATTACCTTTTACATTATGAGATCTCGATTTGTGCACATTGAGAATGGTAAGCTAATTCCAAGCTCCATCTCTGTGCAACTTCGATTGTTCTGGTCCATCACGACCAGTCTTGGGAACTGTGACCACAATTCACCACAGTTCATCGATTCTGCCATTCCACCAAAACACAAAGCAGCAGCAGCATCAATACCATCAGGCGTTGCGCTGCCAACGGTTCACACACTGCTTGACTGTTTTTGTCTCTCCACTATGACCATTTTCGGGCAGCCATTCCAAGCTGAATGATTGAAAAAAGTGTTAAATCATTCAATCGCTAATATTTTGCTTGTGTTTTCAACTAATTGAAATCTATTAGCTCTAACAGAAAGACCACAATCATTCCGTAACGATACATATAAACAAGTTCAATTTCATACTGCCTTTATCGAGCAAAAATGCAAAACCCCGAAAACCGCAAAAATCGTGTCACCACTGTGCTCGAGTCATTTCGCATTCGGGGTTGAAAAACGTTAGGAAGAAGAAGATTACATTTTTGAAGAGCCGTGACATTTTTTTTGTTTTGAACCGTCATGGTTTGCTTTGGATTTTGATGGTCGTGTAGAAAGATGTAAATGTAGAGGCGGTAAATGTTTGCTCCAGTACTTTTCTCATCCCTGATCACGACATAGCAACTATGAATTTTACGGTCTCACAGCGTAACAAAAATGACATTTTCGCGTGTCTCAAGAATCAAATTCAAATGTGTCTCTAGTAGATTTGGGGTTGCTGAATCTGATGCCGTTCTCAGAAATGTTCCAGCACGTCACAATTTTTAGCCACAGGTCGCTAAAGTTGTGTGAAATACAGGTTTCATTGATGTTCACATAAAATTTAAACAATGATTTATCAAAAATCTTTCGATCTAATCTATCAAGCATGCAAAATAGAACTTTAACTTTCATTTCAGATGTAATTTGATTGAAATTGCACGATCAAATTGAGGTTAAATCGATTTTTTCAGCATGCTTGCAGTCTCCATATAATATTCTTCGTTTCTCTTATATGACAAAATACAATACTTTTCTAAACCAACAAAACATAACTTTTGAGCATCAGAAGTACTATGTACTTTGTTGATAAGTATTGCTATACACATGAAGTTTGAGTTCTGAGGCAAGCTGACAAACTTGCATGCAATTTGGCTGAAATAGTCAAATTTTGCGTTTTCAATAGTCAATATCAAAACTAGACGTGCTATGATATTTCTGTAAATGACATTGGATTCAGCAAGCCTTAATTACGTAAATAGCGGTATTTTGGTGCTTGAGACAAAATCGTGTTCCGCAGTGTCATCTATCTATTATCTGAAAGTAACGAAAAGTTATGCATGGAAAATGCAAGCATATTGAAAAAATCGATTTAAATTCAATATAATCCTGCACTTACATCCAAATTCTATCTTGAGATATATTCGCTGAAACCAGGCCGCCATCGGTACCCATAGTTAGAAATCCAATTTTATGTCACTGATCGCTAGTATATGCTAAAACTTCCTGGTCTTTTCAGTTTTCTCACATTGGTGGACTCTCAGTACGCCAGCAAACTAAACAGTTTGCGAAAAAGTCCATTTTTTATAAATATTAGGTATTTCTTCACGTGCTATGTCCCATATTTCCCTTAGAACACATAACGAACATAGCATCATATAGAGCAGGGCTGCCCAACATACGGCGACCTCATTTTTTGCGGCCCGCGGAGGGTTCGAAGATTCTACTTATATTTGGCCCGTTAGAACATACCAAGACTATTTAATTTTCAATTTAGTTTGAACCTGTGATGTCGTCCGATCTATTCAACTCTATACGACAGAATGACGAGTGCTCCGCTATAAGCCAGTTAGTTCGTTCGCTAGTTAGTTGACCTACACATACTACCTTAGTTCCCATACCAAGTGATATCATTCGTGATACAGATCACCACATCCCCCTTTCTTTATATAAAAGCTCAATAAACAATGTTTAATTTATTTAACATATTGTATTAGAATTTCTCTTACCTCTCGTAATAAATAAATACATTTCCGTTGTGAAGCCCTTACCTAAGCTTCATATCTTGCTGGTGGTTTCCTGGCACGCTCGGAGTATCAACGATCTTCTAGGGGTTTGGCCTCGTTGTCGGGAACTTCATCAGACTTATTCTTCTCAGAATAAGTGGAAACCTGTTTTAGATGAGCTATATTTCGTTCATAACTTTTTCCATTGTCTATTAAGCGAACGCGCACCTTTGACCCATTCCGTTCTTCTACTAAAAATTTCTCCGGAAGGAAACTAGTAGAGAGCTTGTTTGTTGGATGCAGATTCTTCATAAGCACCAAATCTCCTGCCTTGATGTTACTGCATTTTGCTTTCCTTCTTACGTCTTCTTTAATCTTTCTTATAAATTTTTGAGCTGCATCTTTATCTGCATAGTCTGTTGATGATACCGCTGTACTTAGATCATCTGGATCTGGAAATTTGAATCTCAATTTTCGATTTTGGAGAAGCTCACTTGGAGCTTTTTCCGTTGTTGAATGCGAGGTGTTATTGTACATTTCTAGGTATTGGTTCATTTCTACTTTCCAGTCTCCATAAAGCACATTAGCAATTTTTAACCGCTTGAGAAGCGACCGATTTTGTCGTTCCACTTCTCCATTCGCTTGTGGCCAATAAGGAGACACATGGTTCAGATGGATTCCTTTCGTGTCACAGAACTCTTTGAACTCAGTGGATCAAACTGCTTAGCATTGTCGAGCGTGATTGTACGTGGCAGCCCCCATAAGCTGCTGAAGTAATCTATCACTACCAAGATGTGTTCTCCTGTTGGCAGCGGGCCAAGAAAATCTAAAGCAATGTCCAGCCAAGGCCTGTCTGGTAACGCTCGTCGTTGTTTTGGTTCTGGAGGGTCGGCTATTTGTACCAATCGACATCCTTTGCAACTATCGCACGATTTTGATACTTCAGCGTCCATTTTAGGCCACCAGCAGCGATCTCTCAACCTTCGCTTCATTATGGTTTGACCTGGATGGGCCTCGTGAGCTAGAACTAGCATTCGGCATCGTAAATCTGATGGAATTACTAGTTTAGATATTCGCATTATGAGTTCATTTACAAAAGATAATTCCTGTCGAAACGCTGCATACGGTTTCAAAAGCTCGGACGTCCATTACTGCATGCTTAAGGGCTTGCATTTCTTTATCCTTTTCTGTAGCTTAAACAACCTCCGAGATGTCGATTGCCGCGGTCTCTTGTATACTTCGAATGAAAATTTCTGTTTCATCATCAAATGTTTCGCCCGTGGAATCGTCAACCAGCATAGCTAGTTGTAGTCGCTAAACGACGAATGTAAACTTCTGATTCTTCTCGCCATTTGTGTTCTATATGTGAGGCCAATCTAGAGAGTGGGTCGGCGATGTTTGCTGACCCTTTCTTGTAGACAACCGTAAAGTTGAATGACTGCAAACGAAGCACTCACCTTTCTATGCGAGCTGTTGGGCGTGACTTAACGGTGAAAAGAACTTCCAGTGGTCGGTGGTCTGTTTCAATGATAAATTGAATTCCAAGAAGATAATCCTTGAACCTCTTTACGCCCCAAACTATACCTAACGCCTCTTTCTCAATCGGTGGGTAGCGCTTTTCCGTTTCAGACAGGCTTCTTGAGGCATAACTTATTACGCGTGGCTTATTGCCCTTCAGCTGTAGCAGCACTGCCCCTAGACCAACCCCCGATGCATCAGTAATCAGCATGGTTTTATCTTTGGGATCAAGTAGCCCAAATCTTGAAGATTACTCATGTGCTGCTTCAGTACTTCAAACGACCGCTGATGAACAGAACTCCATTCGAAAGGAGCTGCGTCTTTGAGTAGCTCCCTTAGAGGATGATTTTCAGTCGCAAGATTTGAAATGAATTTTGCAACATAGGTTACCAGTCCGAGGAAACTTCTTAACTCTTCTTTGTTCTGAGGTGATCTAAACTGCATTGTTGATCGAACTTTTGAATCAGCCGGAAGACCTCCCTTTTCCGAAAATTTGTGTCCCAGTAATGTTATTTTTTGTTGTTTGAATTTGCATTTTTGCATATTCAACATGATCCCATGTTCTTTGAAAACTGATAGTGTTTTTTCAAACTGCTTCATCGTGTTCCTTTTCCGAAGCTCCCCAGATCATGATATCGTCAATGAAGACAACAGTGTTAGAGCATTCCGACAGTATGCTTTCCATTAGATGCTGGAAGAATTGGTGACAAATGTTGTTATTTTACGATTTTCTTTTGCCAATTCTACCTAGTGGAATGCTTGCTTGATGTCCAACGTAGTAAAAAAAACTTTGCCCCACTGAAGCTCGGAAGGTTGTTCTCGAAGACTGGCAAGGGATGGTTTAATCGCTGAATCGCTTGATTGGCTCGCCGCATATCTATGCAAAGACGTAGTTCACCATTGTCCTTTAAAATAGGAACCAATGATGACACCCAAGGCGAAGGTTTTTCCACTCGTTCGATTATGTCCATTTCCAGTAGTTCGTCTAGCTTACTTTTTACTTGCTCCAGCAACGTAACTGGACAACGCCGCAAGGGCTGTATTACTAGGGTCACATTTTTATCAATAGGAAGGACTAGCTGGAAATCTTTAATTTTCGGAAACGCATCAACTTGTTTGATCTGGTTCACGCCTTCTTTAAAGGAACTTGGTAGCCCAACTCGTAATAAGCCAAGTTTGCGGGCCGTGTTTTTACCTAACAACGCTTGTTGACCATCTTGAATTACATAAAATGTTGTTGTGGTGGATATGGCATCGTCTTCATCGGGGACTTCGATAACGGCATCTAAAACCGTTAATAATTCCAAAGGTATTCGTCCATACGCCATTAACTTTTTGCTCCTATCATATCTTTCCGAGAAATAGACCGCTTTATACAACTTCATGTACTCCCATGAAGTTGTCGTCTATCAGATTGTAAGTAGATCCTGAATCAATGAGCATTTCTATCGCGACTTCCCCGACACGACATTTTAGTAGCTCATCGTTCTCGTTAATGATTTTGTAAACTGAAAATTCTTTCGTATTCTTATTTTCATTTTACGTTTAAAAGACTGCCAGGTTTATTAAAAAGAAGAAACAAAAACAAATCCATAACTTAACCATTCTTTTTCAACTACCATTGTCAATTCTAGAAGCCATTGTTTCATTATAATTGCACCATAATCCACCATATGAGTAATTTGTAATGAATGGCAGCTTGAACATCTAACCAATAAAAAAAAAATCCATATTTCCTTATCTTTAACCTACTAGCAGATTCAATCGCAGCATACAAAACGTTCTCAGTATGTTTTAGTTTAGTGTGTCAAGATGAGTTCCTTCGAAGTGTTTATCTATGTTCTTTGTAAGTGAATTTAATCACAGTGTACTGTACACTCTCAGTGAATTTAATCACAGTGCCTACGACACTCTTGTTTATTATTCGTTAAGTAGTGAATTCAATCACAGCGTCTTATACGCTCTCAGTGAATTTAATCACAGTGCCAACAGCACTCTTTCTTCGTAATCCATATTACAGTGAATTTAATCACAGCGCATTGAACGCTCTCAGTGAATTTAATCACAGCGCATTGAGCGCTCTCAGTGAATTTAATCACAGTGTCAACGACACTCTAGATTAGTCGTCTTCTGATGTCTATTGCTTGACTTAGCACTCTAATAGTGTTTAAACACTAGGATAGGATAAGACACGAGACACCCGAAAAGAAATCTTAGTGCACAGGAACAAGACAGCAAATCATAAAGTTAAAACGTCGTATCCTATCCTAGATTAATACTACTGTAGTCGCGCGGTTGTATTTTGTACCACGCCGGTGTAATAACTTGCTCTTCATACACATCATCAGCGCGGTGCTTCTGGTGGTGGTCAACCGCGCGACGACCGAAGGGTTAACCAGACATCGTTTTTTCGAGCAGCTCAGGAGGGGAAACGTTTAGGAATCTTTGCTCTCTCACTGATTCTCTCTTCCTCTCGCAAATTTCTTACTGCATGGCGGATGGTGGTGCTGCTGTGCTCTCAGCATCAGTAGTTGACGCATCAATTAAATTGCGGTGGGTGAATGATTACGCCGTGAGAAATTTACTGTTCTCTTTGAACATTCGAAACACTCGCAGTGAAAAAACAATAAAATAAATACTACTGTTTGAAATCATTCAGTACAGCTTAAGCAGTACGGCCTTTGAGCCTACGACAAACGCTATAATCTTGGATTCCAATTAGAAAACCACTCAGAGACATTTTACTGATTGTATATGCTGCTAGCTGCACAAGAGCAGCAGTAACAAATCAGTGGAATTGTGCAGTTTTCCTGTTTGAGCATAGATCAAATTTTTTTTTACATACCTCTTCTGATCCCTAATCATTATCTAGTTACCGTCATTCAGTCAGCACTCAGTAGACGATTCTGTGCCGCATTTATCAATCAGTACGGCTCCACTAACACTAACATCCCTTTCTTTTTTTTTCAAACCAAATACAAGTTTCGTTTTAATTCTCCATTCGTATACACACACGCTGGAGCTGGTTTTTTTTTCATCACTTCTTTCATTCACACTATGCCAAGTGGTGTCTCATTCATTAGGGATCACCTACACCGAGACTTTTTTTTTTCACCATTGCTCCACACAATTCATCCATAGCAAGATTTTTTTTTTCATATTAGGCCTCTCATGCATCTCCACCCACACTTAAGCCCGCACACGGTCAGTGTTCATCATCAACCCCTGTTCTTTTTTTTTCACAACATCACCTCACACTAGAATTATTTCCCCGGTCACTGGTGCTCTAATTCTTCTTTCATCATCGGTACGATTTTGTGAAAACGAATTACCAAAAATCACTACCACTCCATGCCACCTTTTTCCCCCAACAGCAATGCAAGCACGTTCTTCTTTTGAAGGTCAACCTTTTTTTTCACTCATCTCACTTCCTAATATGCAAAAAAAAAAAAAATGGCGGACTACAGCGTGATCTTTTTTCCGAACCAGAATGAATCTTTTAGGCTTATTTTCTCAATGCCGACAACTTTCCCCGATTCATTATTTGCCTTTATCAATAACTTCTATCAGTTCTATAATACACTTTTGCTTAAAACTTGACGCGCTTTTTTCCGGTTTAACCTCGTCGCCACGTGTGATGTCGTCCGATCTATTCAACTCTATACGACAGAATGACGAGTGCTCCGCTATAAGCCAGTTAGTTCGTTCGCTAGTTAGTTGACCTACACATACTACCTTAGTTCCCATACCAAGTGATATCATTCGTGATACAGATCACCACAGAACCTAATATTTAAGATTGGTAATCATTTGAACTGCTTTTTTTTAAATTAATTAACTTATTACGCGTAATAAAGATGGACAAATTATGGATAAAATTATGAAAAAAATCCACGTGCTCGGCTGGGATTTGAACTCAGGACTCTTGTATGCTAGACGAGCGCTTTACCAACTAAGCTACCGAGCCACTTGGTGACCCAATAACTGAGTTGGTTACAAGTTTAGAATTCAAATCCCTACAGACCACGCAGACCCCTTGCATAACCCGTATTCTTCCATCTCGTGTTAACTACACACGTGGGAAGAGCGAGTACGATTTATTTAGTGTTGAAACTGTTTGCCTATCGTACATACATCGTACCTTTTTTTTATAAAATCTTTTAAGATACTTAATTTTATGGATGATTCAAATTTTATATATCAAATTCTGGGTGTTTCATCAATGTTTCTACCATGACTACCATGCAGCTTGAACAAAACTTATGGATAACAGGCTAAATTTTCATACATAATTTCACTGAATCATATGCTTCTTGGGAATGAATATTAGCTACACCAGGGCGTAATTCACGCAGAATCCTTGACAGGATTATAAAAGAGGCAGGCTTTCAACAAAATGTTGAACAAGATTTGTTAAAAATTCTGCAAACGACTTGCACGGATATCGTTAACAAGATTCTCACTTAATTTTGTTCAGCAGTCCATAGACTTCTCGCCAGAATTTTCATCGTATTCAAAACATAATTTTCAAAAAATCTGGGCAAGATTACAATATTTATAACACTATTTAATATTTAGCCAGAACCATAAACGAATAAACAATAAAATTTTGAATAGGTTTTATTTTTAATAATTTAGCATTATCAAAGATTTCAAGGATGCATTTCAAGATAACGAGTGAGATTTTTAAGGAGTCCTAGGCACGATTCTTGTGAAATCCTGGACATTCTGACCGAGATTTTCGAGAAAGCTTGATCAGGATTTTAGCCCATCCCGGATCACGCTAATAATACTAGATCGGATTCTAGCAGAACTTGGATTGTGATTTTTATGAAATCCTGGATATTCTCACAAGAAGCAAAGTAGAGTAGATTCATTCTGGAGTAGATTCATCAAAATATTCTGGACTAGATTGTTATAAATTTTTTTAAAGGGCTTTCACAATATCCAGCAGAATGCTTTACAGTAATATTATTATTATTTCTTCAAATTAAATTTATTTCATTCTCTGATTTTTGTCAGATTGTATGAACTTCATTTACTATTTTTTGTCAGATTTCATGCAAATATTTGTGAGTTTAAGAATGTGGCCCGCGACGCAAAATTGTTTCGGCGATTTGGCACGCGGTTCAAAAATGTTGGGCAGGCCTGATATAGAGGAAGGATATAGCTTTAATTTGAGCTGAAAATATTTGGCGGCCATTTTGAACTTTGAACCGCTCTGAGATCACTATCAGAAAGCTGAGAAAAAACTGAGTAAGAGCTGAGAGAGAGGAGACAGCTCACTGACAACTGGCTTGTTTTCTTGGCTTCTTCGATTTATTCTTCTCATGTTTGGGTTGTGCACAATGGTTCAAAGAGCACAAACTGGGTCAAAACCATTTTCACATATCATTTGTTATCAAAAAAATCATAAAATAAAAAAAAATCAATAACAATTTGAGTTTAATCAACAATTTATATATTCAACGATTTAATATGCGAGGGCACAGGAAAACAACCTGAATTTTCAGTCACACCCAGTTTTAGTTTGGCCAAGTTTTGACGGTTTTTTCACACTCTGCCCTTCGAACGTGCGGTTTTCCAGTGACAGTTGATGACAGGTTCCCTTGACTTTTGGGAGTTCGCAATTGAAGCCAGCTGTCTCCTCTCTCTCAGAGTAAGAGCTGCTACAAATATTAGGTGAGCAATGGTATTTACCCTAGGAAATGAACGATTTTCTAAATCATGTTCTACGATTTTGACGTATATTACTAGTGCAATCGAGGCAAACATCATTTTTTGTACATCAAAGAAACAAATTTTCAATCTGTGGTGTTTTTTTTTAGTTGAGTGAAGAATAATTATTTAAGTGAACTAATCTGTCGACTATCTTGGATTTTGACGCCATCTTGATTTTAAGTAGTATAATGAGTTTTTCACCATGTTAGCCATCAACATGTAGAATTTCGAGGCTACAACTAGAAACAGTATGCTTTTTTGTTTATTCTTCTTTTTCCTGATGTTACGTCCCAACTGGAACCAAGCTTGCACTAATGGTGAAGCAGTAGCTACAACCCCAGGAGCTACTGTGAAAATTTCAACGTAATGCAAGTCACCTTAGGCATGAGAAAGTTAAAATATGTATGACAGAATTGTAGTGACTGGACCTTTTTAAGTAGCCGAATTTAGTCACTTTCCCGATTACGCTTCCCTTAGAACTTCAATCGAGTTAGATTAAATAATCAACACTTTCTTCATCATTATAAAAGCACGTTTATTCTTCCCAAAACACATCAACAAACTGATTCCTCTTCTTCTTTCGTAAACCTATGCTTACTATGATCTGAATTGATTTCCTATTCAGTACTAGTAGTAGAAGCATTAGCCGTAGAAGGCCAATGTCGCGACTGTTCGTGTGACCAACATCTAGTTTGCCACGCTCTGACAGTCTGAGTACCTGGTCTATAAGTGTCAAATCAAATTTTTCAACCATAATAAAACATTCTCTACAACATGGCACTAAACAAACAATCAAAAACATCAATAGTAAGTATTATTAAAATAATTCTATTTTGTGATAACAGCGCCACTAGCGTTCTACTACTTATATTTCTATTGTACTAGTTAAACAGTTCGTTGGTTCACGAACATATTTTGTTTTAACTATACTCTGCTTCTAACCTCTCATAATCCCTACAAGAATTATGGACAATGTTTAAAGTTATCTCTTGTAATAAACCAAGAAAGTTTTATAAAACATACTACAAATCACTATCATAAACGATTTGGTTACACGACGAGCAAAGCAGCGAATATGAACAGAACTGTTGGGCACACAAAACAAGCAAGAGTTCTACAATAAAACTGCTTCAATCAAATTAGTCAGCTTTTCGCTATCACTTTACAATCCTCCTCAATAAAGCCGGCACAACTGATTGACTCTTCTAATCGCTCTAATGTATCTGATAGCAAGATCTGAAGCCGAAGCTACCACTTTACCGTCAAACTCCCACTCCATTGCGAGTGACATCAACTTCCAATGGCGTCAATATCATATGACGTACGATTTTAAAAGGACACCACCGATCCCAAACCCCATCCCACAAGGAAATTCAAAAGCCAAGCCAACAAGACGCAAGACATTTCATTTCCTTTAATCGTTGTTCCACGCCACCCTTCCCGGCCCTGATCACACGCACCACCTTAGCTGTCTTACCATCGATAAACAATACAGGAAATTTCCCGTGATTGAAGATATTGCTTCCTTTGTGCCCAAAAAGTTCTCGGTGGGTGGACGGAGCGGAGGAAGACGTTTTTAGAAATGCCAATCTTTCGAACGAAATCCGAGAAACGATAAGCGATTAAGATATTTTTCTTTGGGCTCTTCGTCCCATCGGACACCCTCCCTCGCCGAATGCCATTTCAACCATCAACATGTGATAGATTTCCCGATAGCGATGCCGAATTTTCAGCACCTTACAACCGCCCTCTCCCCACACTCTGGGGCTTTCGGAAGGGCAGCCTGTTTAATGCACCAATAAATAATCGAAAATGCTCCAAACAAAATTAGAAACTGTTCTATAATAGTAGCTGTTATTTACCATTACAATGTGTAACATGTTCCATAAATGAATAAAATTGTTTCATACATATATAAAGTGGAACTGGTAAAATTACCAATTTTCTGACTACGATGAGAGGGGTTTCAATAAATTGGTCAGATGAAGTTAAGCATCTAGGGCTCATGCTAGATAAGAATTAAACTTTCAAAAATCACATTGAGGGCATTCAAGCCAAATGTAATAAATATGTAAAATGTCTCTATCCTCTTATTAATAGAAATCAAAACTTTGTCTTAAGAACAAGCTTTTGATATTCTAACACATTTTCAGACCAGCTATGTTGTATGCTGTACCAATATGGACTAGCTGTTGTAATACCAGGAAGAAAGCTCTGCAGAGAATTCAAAATAAAATTTTGAAAATGATTCTGAAGCTTGCTCCTATCCTATGTTGAAACATGGGAACTAATGTCAAATAAAATAAATAATAATTTCAGGCAAAAATCCTAACAATTTTCTATTGCCACGAAAAATGTGTTTTATATTTAGGTTAGGTGAGGTTAAGTAAATTTAAAAAAAAAATGTTTCTCTTATAAGCAGGTAGTATCAACTCACCTGTAAAAAAAATTGAATTGCTACGGCAAATGAAATGTAATATGTTGTTAACAAAATGTTAATAAAATCTTAAATTTGTTTTACCAAATTAGGATGATAGTGTTGTCTAATAACACAGAACACCTAGTTATAAGAAATCAATGTAATGTTTGAAATGATACTAAATTCCTGCTTCTCATCCTAGTGTTCTGTGAGCACTAGGGTGTCCCACAAAAACTGTACGAAAAGTCATGGTGGTCACACTTAAAATGAAAGATATGATTTATATTATTTTTGTAAACCATAAGAACTTCATTCTTCTTCTTCTTCTTCTTGGCATTAACGTCCCCACTGGGACATAGCCGGCTACTCAGCGTAGTGTTCTTATGAGCACTTCCACAGTTATTAACTGAGAGCTTTCTTTGCCTAAGTTGCCATTTTCGCATTCGTATATGGTGTGGCAGGTACGATAATACTCTATGCCCAGGGAAGTCAAGGAAATTTCCATTACGAAAAGATCCTGGACCGACCGGGATTCGAACCCAGACACCTTCAGCATGGCTTTGCTTTGTAGCCGCGGACTCTAACCACTCGGCTAAGGAAGGCCCCATATAAGAACTTCATATGCTTTTAAAACTTTTTCGTACGACTTGGCAAACTCGCATACCCAACGGGACTACTAGTGCTGCCCCTCTTGCACACCCTTTCCCAAAGCACCCTTTTGATGTTCTCTTATTCGACAGAGTGTTAAAATTGTCATTATCATGAATCAGTTTTTGATTCCTGTGGAGCATTTTTATTTTCTCATAGTCGCAAAAACCTTTTGCCCCTACGGAAGGCAGTTGTGCCAGATCGCTGACTACTATCATCGGAATCAAACAAAACAAATCCCTTACACACGTCCGACCGGTTTGCCATCAAAAAGCCATGACGAACGGAAGCCTTTTCCAGCGCGGGGGGGGGGGAGGATGGGTGGTTGGATGGAAGGAAATTTAAAAGCCCTCTTTTGTTGGAACCAGCTCGCTGCCGCTGGAGGAATCAAATAAAGGGAAAAACGTAATCACCAAATAGCTTCAGTCCCCCCGAAAAAAAAAGGACAGCTTTGGCGAGCGCGCGTGTGTTTATCGGAGGAAATGGCCTTCTCAATCGTTCGGTAAATTATGATTCCTTGTAATACGGGTAAACTTCTATAGGAATGATTACAAGCTTTCAGTTTTATTAGGAATCCAAGGGTTGGGTGGTTTGAAAACATCTATGAAATCTGACAACTTTCATTGTTTTCAATACATCTTGAATAAAAAAAAATTAATTATATCCTTATACATTAAACCGCATGATGAAGTATGCAATATGCAAAAATATGTAAACGAAATTGGAATTCAATTACTTAAGTATGTGAACCGTTGAGATATGAAATCAGATGAGTTCCAATACAGGAATCTGCTGTAACTGTGTAACAAACAAAAATCTTAAATCTCCTGAATAGTCTATTCAAGGCAATACAGTAGTACCTCGATATACCGTAACTCAATTTTTATTTTCGTTGCGTTATATCGAGGTTACGTTATATCGAAGCAAAATATTTTTTTATTCCAAATTTCGTTCAACATTACATGGTGTTGATGAGAAAATGGATCTTAAATTGATATTATTGATCTAGTAGGTATTTCCAGTCTTTCTTACGTATTTTTCGATATTTTTTCGTGTTTATTTTTTATCTTTCTTTTTATTTTTTTTTTAATTTTTCCAGAATGTATTCCGGAAAAAAAAATGAATAGCCTTTGGAATAAATTTTCCAAGAATTCTTTTAAAAATGTATAAGAGATTTTATAAAGAAATCCCTAGAAAGCTTCATTAAAACGAGGACTATTCTTGAAGGGTTTTCCAAGAAAAAGTTTCTGAACCAATACATGGAAAAATTATCGACATTATTCTAGGGTATCTAGGGATATTGGTCAGTTTTTGGACGAATCCCTGAATATATTTTTTTAATAAGAAAATCCGTAGAAAAATCTCTAGACCAATACTTCAAGAATTACTTGGAGCTGCCACTGTAACAAATCATAGAAAACTCTCTTTCAAATTCTTTCTATTATATTCTATCCGCTCTCAAAAGAGCGTTCCAATAATTGTTCTTCAAATGGGCCGCTGGAAGAATTCATGAAATATTGCTGGAAGAGATGATAAATCTCTGGACCCCGGAAACAAAATAAAGTATCGTAGGCGGAATAGTTTTTAAAAAATCATGTTTGAATTCATTTTATATCTTGGAGAAATTATTTGGTTAAACTCTTGATCAAAGGGACAGTTGATTTTATAAACATATATTTTAAATAAATTCGTAAAAAATTCAAAATCCTTGAGTTAAAATTACTAGAAACGACAATTCATCGGAAAAGTTCTAGGACATATTATGGAGAAATTCCTCGAGGAATATTTGAACCATTTCTTAGTAGGATTCAATAAGATTTTTCTGATGGAATTTCTCAAGGAATCTTTAAGACAAGAATCCGTTAAGTCTACTGATCAAATGTTCCTAAAATCTCTTGGAGGAATCCCTGAAATCACTTAAAAAAGACATCTCATGGAATAATTTCTAAAAAGAATCTCAGTAGTTTTTATTCATGAATATCAGGAGGGTAGACAAGTACAATTTCTGTGAGATCTCTGCCGGAATTATTTTAAAAATATGTTTCAAGTTCCAAGGCCCGACGACATACAAGTCTAATCCGAGTTTGATCTAGTCTTTTTGAATTCAAAGTCTAAATCAATAATTATCAAATTTTTCATAGAAAATTGAATTGAATAGCAGGCTTGGTTCCAGTGGGAGCATAAATGCAACAAAAATAAAAAAGAATTATGTGTACAAATGTACTGCAACGACAAAATGTTAATTTTAATGGTGGTAGGTCATTTGGCATAAAGTCGTTTGGCATAAAGCCGTTTGGCATAAAGTCGTTTGGATAATGGTCATTTGGCATACACCGTGTCCAATATATTCTCATACACTTTTTCTTTTCTTTGGTATAACTTTACTGAATGTAGGATAATCCAATGTTGTAGTATTTCATTGTAGTCAGGTAGTATTATACTAACGTAGAATAGCTTGTTTTATGAATAAGAAAAAATAATTGCTATGATAAGTGATGAAATGTCCATTGAAGTCGTGTTTTGCACTTAAAATGAATTTTTGTTCATATTGGTCTGGTTTACAAAGTGAAAATCAGAGCATTCACAAAAAAGCTTCAGAAACTTTAAGTTAATCATATTGCGTTTTGAATAGATAAATATTCATAAAATTTGATAAATATATGTGCGATAGCTGCAGATTGAAATTGGGCTATGCCTATGAGCGTGCCGCTGGAAATATTTCTCGTAAATTCTTAAGTTGATAAAATAAGTTTATAATTGAAAAATTTCCAAAATATTTCCTGTAGTGAATCAGTATTATAACCACTTTCAAAAAATATTATCACCAATGATGTGAGTTAAACAAGCGCAAAGTAATGTTATCTCGAATTTGTATGAGAATATACTGGACACGGTGTAAAGTCGTTTCAGATAATGGTCGTTTGGCATAATAAGTCTGAAATCAAGAATTTCTTAAGTTGACATTCGTTTTTACGTTTCTATAGAATCTTTCTGATAATATCACGCTTGTTTTTGGAGTCATGATACAAAATGATACTTTATTCAACAATAATAAACTTAAGTTCTTTCACACGTTCTAGTTTTTATTTCTAAACATGATGAAACTATAATTATAGGTATAAAAACCGTTGATTTAAAATTTAAATAAATTTCACCTTCTTTTATACATAGGCTGTTCTTGGAGCTATATTTTTTTAAATATTTTATTGTTTTCAAGAGACAAAAGTATGGCATTCGATAACATTGATGTGCTCAAGTTATCAGCGAATGGAGACATCGTTTACTGCAGTTGCTTCGATGGGTTGTGCTAATTTTCCCCGAATGTCGTTTCCCCGAACGCCAGTTCCCCGAATATCCTGTTTCCCGAAAAGTTTGTAGCACTCATAATTGTCGTAACTTTATACATTTCAGGGTGGTGAACGAACTGGCCATATAATATGCACCCTTCTTCATTTAATTGGCGGTTCTTTCGAGTTTTACCGTCCTCAGCATTTTTGCCAACATGTGTATAACCGAGAATGACAGAATACCTCCTTCTTTTGATTGCTTATCGTTCTTTCTCGTTCACTATCCAGCCACTGAAGACTATTGTAGCACCTATTTAAACTGCACCACTTTTCCGGGCAATCGCTCATTCGGGGAAATGGCATTCAGGGAAAAGGGTCATTTGATGAACAGGCATTCCGGGAACCGACACACAGTGCTTCGTCCCTTGGACAAAAGTCAAAAAATCAACTTTCATATTCGACCGAATCAAGTAGGCCACGATGTTAACATATGTTTTGAGGGTGTCCGGCCATTTGGCCGAACGCCGTTTGGCCGAATGCCGTTTGGCCGAACGCCATTTGGCCGAATGCCATTTGGCCGAAAGGGTCATTTGGCCGAATGCCGTTTGGCCGAATCATGAACAAAAAAATCAAATTGCTACAACGCTGATGTGTAGGATTCATAAGTGTGACCCAATAACTGATAAGCTTATTAATTTGTTGAATTTTATGATGTGACGGGACGTCATGTTTGTCACTATATAAGAGCTCCAAGAGAATGATAACATCGACCCTTTTATTCAGGACGAAGTTGTGAACTCAACACTTCACGTTAAGACTCTGAGGTGATGATTGATTCGCCACTGGATTACCAATGGTGTAATAATGTCTCAAGTGTTTATAATGATTTCATCAGAAATTTTTCCTTCTTTTAAACATAGGCTATTCTTTCTAGTTATACTGGTTTCATTATTATCGGCAATGATTGACCTTATATTTTAATTGGGAATTTTCCCTTCTTTAAATCATCGGCAATTCTTTGTTGTTGTACTGGTGAAATAAATTATTATATGCATTGCACTTGTTTTAATTTTCATAAGAGATTTATCCTTCTTTTGTTCATAGGCTGTTCTTTCAAAAGGGAAATATTTTTCATAATTAATTTAATTAAAGCTTAAAATACGTTCTTTTTTTTCGGGAAATGTCAATCATAGCGGCATCGTATTCATGTCCTTCATCATGTAAAATAACATTTTTCTTTCAATAAATCTTTCAGAACCTACGTCATTTCATCACTTACATAATGTGCCATTAAATCATAATGTGAATTACGTCCGAAAAGATGTCATTCTCCTCCAAGATTAAAGTTACAACTTTGGAACTGAACACTGCACCGTTTCTTGAATATAGCAATAAACGACTCGGTGAACACTTACGTCAAAGAAGTACACTGTTTCTCCATTGTGAAAAGAAGAAGCCAAGACTTGTTGATGTCAGAACTATAACATATATTACTTAGTACGATTCGAGGGATCGAAGCAAGCCGATCCAGCAGAAGGACGAATAAGTTTTAAACTGTTTCAGTTACTGTCAAAAGTTAACTACAAACGTGATGCCAAAACATCTGCATGTGGCTATTACCACTAGCATAGCATTGAACAACTGCTTACATTCTTCTATTTCACCTCTTACTGTTTCTTCAACTAACACTAGAAAGCTTATGTATATCGATGATGATATTTCCTATTTTTATGAATAAGCTGAATAAGTTCTTTGAAATCCATAATAAATCCATGCTAACTGTAGTTCACTTTTGTTTTCAATTTCGGCCAAACGGCATTCGGCCAAACGGCATTCGGCCAAATGGCGTTCGGCCAAATGACCCTTTCGGCCAAATGGCGTTCGGCCAAACGGCATTCGGCCAAATGGCATTCGGCCAAATGACCCGGAACCGTTTTGAGCGTGTAGTACAGATATTAGAAAGTTCGTGCAGTTTTCAAAATAAACCAAAACACCACGTGTTGACAAGTTGTTTCATCGTTCTATATTATTCATTGTTTTCGTGTCAATCCGGTCCCTCTACAATTCACTTCATTCCCATCCTTATTATATTTTCGTAATGAAAATCGTTATGGACCGTATTGAAACAAGTAAGTAAGAGTCGTTCCATTCAATTTCTGTGATATATTTTAGCAATTGTTGAAAAAGATGCTTCTGAGCTACATGCTTTTTAATATAGAAGACAATTAAAACACTTATCTTCTTTTTGCCCATACAAAAAAGTACCTTAAAGTACCTTTCTGAAATCCACTTAAAAATAAAATTTGAAGTATTTTTTTGAATCTGGAAGTGATTCCAGCTGCATATGTTTGCCAATTGTACGTCATCTTATGATTTTTAGGATATGCTGCCACAACCATCAATAAAGATTGTTTCGTGTAGTACCGTTTTGATTCATATTACGGACAGCTTCAAATTCCGGACACTCTACTTTGTATGGGAAACATTTCACGCGAAATGTTTCAATTTTTGCTAATCAAAAGTTCTCAATTTTAAGGCTCGTTTTAGTAAACTTTTTCCATGAATATCTTTGATAATTTATAATGCCCAACTACCTTAGATGTCTCTTTGGTGGTTCAACGATTTCGATTGATGATTTGACTGTTCCATTAATGATTATCACGAGCTGTCCGGAATTCGATTCAAAATGTCCGGAATATGAGGCAAAAGTGAGGAAGCGTCCGGAATAAGAATCATGAAAAGGCCACACATTTTGATTTATTTAAAATTATTGAAGTTTCGGAAGCGTATTCTTCACCCACCGTTCGAAAGTAAAGGGCTTCCGACGCTCGATAGCGCTAAGGAATCATACAGAATGATTTATTTTGTATGCTCTATGCTGGGTTATATTTCCCTGAGTCCTTAAGTGTCCGTAATATGAATCAAAACGGTAGTTTTCTGCCGCTCCACCCAATCGGAAAAATCATGTTCTGAATTTCATGTACAGATGTTATGGCACTGATTCTTTCTCCAAGATATTTGAGAACGAGCTAAAGACGGTTTGCAAATTTTATTGTTAAACCAAAAGTGGGCTAAATGTGGGAGATCACACAAAATTTTCGTGAAGTCAAACTCCGACTGGTTAGCAAAACCAGTTCAGCTCCCGCGCATTCAGGAAACTGACGATGCAGATATTTCCAGCTTGGCTGCAAAGCCTGGCATTGGGCCTCACAAACCGTTCAATGAATGTTCAAGAAAAACTTAAAAGGGACGTGTTGCAGATCTTATCAACGAAGAGCTCGCATTCGCTGACAATTTATCAAATTCTTCGAGTGGGGATCAAGTACAGGTCATGACTGCAGCACAGGCATTAGCTTTGAACATTGATTTAGATCTGTCGGAACGAAAGTACAATTTGCTTCGAACCACTTTGAACGAATTACATCCGAACTTGCTTCCTAGCCTTAATGCGCTAAAGCAAGAGAAACAAAACATAATTCCGAAACCGATTTCTGCATCAGAAACAGCTGCTACAGTCGATCTACAACAGCTCATGAATTGTACTGCATCCAGTATCATGAAGGATATTTCGTTGGAAGCTTCTACTGCTGTAAAACTGGTTTGCAAGTGGGGCTTCGATGGAAGTTCAGGTCACAGCATATACAAACAAACAATTTCGGAAGCAGGAAAATTGGATGAAAATTTGCTGACCGGAACCATTGCGACGCTCCATTGAAAATGAGCGAAATAAAAGAAATAAAAACCCTCTGGTCAAACGACATTTCAATTTTCTTTTGTAGCAATAATTCAGTTCTCGGATGATTAATAGGTCGTAAATGAATTGTGTTGCTAATAAAAAGAAACTTTATTCAACCTTTTTTATTTGATTTCATTTTATTCATTGGAATAATCCGTACTTCAATATTTTTATAAAAAGTTGGTTATTGAGACACTTTTATGGTTACGCATGTCGCATACATCGTTCATGCAAACGACTCAAGTACTTTTTCATGAATTTTTATTTTGAACATTTCTTCCAAGCGAGCACTGTTCTATAGTGTCAAATGTAAAATTTGACGTATAAGCCACTCACGCCATTACTGATGTAATATGTGTCATTTATGCCAATAATGAGTTATTTTATGTGTATAACGCGATACTCCTCAACATCGTAGGGCAAAACCGCATAAAACATCCCGTTCTGACTTTTGTCCCCAAGTGCCATACATTCGAAGCACTGTGCGACATTTGCAGAAACCACATTCGGGGAAAAGCAGCACAAACACTTCGATGATTCTGAACGCAATTGTTGATGTCTTTTTGTTTTATTACACCACAAAACAGAGGTACTGCTAGTCAGCAACTGCAAGGCGGTTCAGCAGACGGAGGTCAACGTCGGAAGGTATGTGATTGCACAGAAGCGCATATTCAAGCACATGGGAGTAATGATCGACGATCGGCTGGCTTCCAACAGCCACGTTGATTACGCATGCGAAATTTCCGAGAAGGTAATGAATACAATAGGGAGAATCATGCCAAACTTAGGTGGTACAAGCAGCAGTACGAGGCGTCTGTTAGCCATCCCAAACTTGTCGACGTGGATGAAAAGGAAGCATGGGGAGGTGAACTTCTACCTGTCACAGTTCCTATCAGGTCAAGGATGTTACAGAAAGTAACTCCATAGATCCGGGCATGCAGAATAGCCTCAAAACCCAGACTGCCTAAACATCGAGTAGATACCGCAACATGAAATTTTTGACTGCCCAAGATACGTGGAAGTTTAGAACGAAATGCTTGGAAGCAGCGACGGAGATTTAAGCCCACACAACAAGGTGCACAAAATATATCAACACGTAAGTACGTGGCACATGGTGAACAGATCGATAACGCAACATAAATGGCGAGAGGACCAGAAGGCGTCGGGCCGCGATCGAAGTAGGCTAGATCCTCCGTTGGAGACTAGGCAGAGTAGTTCGAGCGTTACGTAGTATCGGTGATGGGTAGTCGGGGCACCTACGAACCGGAAGCCTGTCTCCATCGGAACCGCAGGACTGACCTCGGCACCATACCGACCACCATCGAGTCGGAGTAGGCTAGATTCACCGTCGGGGACTAGCGCAACTGAATAGATCGCGAAACAGCGCCGGCAAATGGTCGTCGGGACACCTGTGAACCAGAGGTTTCCCACCACCGGAATCGCAGGACCGACCTCGACATCTGCCCGGATAGCATCGATTTGGAAGATCTTCCACCGTCGGGGAAATATACGTCGGAGTAGGATAGATCCACCGTCGGAGACTCTTCTGTTCTGAGTAGTACGTAGCGAGTCATCGGCTTGAGCCGTCGGAGCGCCAGTGAACCGGAAACCATCCTTCAACCGGAATGAGATCAACGCGTAACGTTAACGGTTTCGGGAGATATTTCTCCGTCGGGGAACTCTCCATCGGAGTAGGTTAGCTTCACCGTCGGGAACTACGCCGAGTAGTATCGATAGGAGAAGGAGTGCGAGGTAATAAAACAGCTGTGCTAGTCTCGAGAAACACTTAAGATCTATCAGAAGCACAACGCATCCCGCAACGGCTTCGGGCCGAGATGTGCAGGGATAAGGATGGGAGTCTTGACGGACGAGCGTGAGATGATTGAAAGGTGAAAGCAGCACTTCGTCGAACACCTGAATGGTGCTGAGAGCACAGGCAATGAAGGATGGGACAACGCAGGAAATGCTTTCGTCAGTACTGCGGGCGATGGAAACAAATCAGCCACTTTGAGGGAGGTTAAAGATGTCATTCACCAGCCCAAGAACAATAAAGCTGCTGGTAAGGATGGTATCGGAGCTGAATTCATAAAAATGGGCTGACCATTTGTCTGGACCGGCTGATAGGCACAATCTGGGAAACAGAACAGCTAGCAGATGAGTGGAAGGAAGGGGTAATATGCCCCATCTACAAGAAAGCGACAAGTTAGATTGGAGAACTTTAGAGCGATCACCATTCTAAATGCGGCCTACGAAGTATTATCCCAGATCATCGTCCGTCGTCTGTCACCTGTAGTTACCGAGCTCGTGGGACGTTATCAAGCCGACTACGTTGACGGCCGTTCGACAACGTATCAGATCGGCAAATCCTCGAGGCAACATACGATAGTATCAACAGCGTAGAGCTATGGTAAATCATGGACGAGAACAGATTTTCCGGGAAGCTCTCGAGACTGATAAGAGCAACGATGGAAGCTGTGCAAAATTGTGTTAAGGTCTCTGGCAAACATTCCAGTTCGTTTGCATCCCGCCGGGGATTACGACAAGGTGATGGACTTTCGTGCCTGTTGTTCAATATCGTGCTAGAATGTGGTAATACGGAGAGCCGGGCTTAACAGCCGGGGTACGATTTTTACAAGATCCAGTCAATTTATTTGCTTCGCAAATTGTATGGACATTGTTCGCCGAACATTTGAAAAGGTGGCAGACCTGTACACCCGCCTGAAACGCGAGGCAGCAAAAATTGAACTGGTGGTGAATGCGACAAGACATAGTACATGCTAACGGCTGACAATAACGTTAGCCGTGAAATACGGAGGCGCATAATCAGTGGAAGTTGGGCTTTCTATGGCTTCCACAAGAAGCTGCAGTCGAAAAAGATTCAGAACCGCACCAAATGTACCAAGCCAAATGTGTTGAGCTGTCTAAGCGAACGCCGTTTTTTCGAGCCTTATGACTGAAGAGCAGTATCCTTGGAACACAAAGGATATGAACCGAATAATCTTCCAGCCTCTCTTAAAGCCAAAATCCTATAGAAAACCTCAAACAATAATTGGACTTTGTAATTCATCTCTTTTAGAATTTAGGAAGAAAAAAATCTCTGTATGGTAAGCGGCCATCAGGCGAAATGTCTCCGGTAAATTTTAATATAAACATCTCAGTACTAAATAATCATTTTGAAATTATTTACTGATTTCCACTGTTGTCAATGAAAGATAATTTCTCCATATTTTGTTGTTCGGATAATTTTGGGACATCCTGTACTCCATTACACCCATTTAAGAAAATCTTTCTATGGAGAAACTGTGCGCCGTTGCACTTAAGTCAATTTCAATGCACAAATTTAAACGCCATCTAGTATTATCCCATCGAAACTCAATACAACAAAAGCAAACGTTTTTCCGTGGGCCAGAAAATAAATCAGCTCAAAATATCAGTAACAAATCTCGGCGAAAACTTGACGGGCGATGATTGATTTACAGATAAACTGTGCTTTTAGCTATCACCCCCTCTTCGTGTTTCAACACGACGATGAACGAAGAAAGTGAAACTCATGATTCAGGTAAAGTGCAGCTTGGACGGCATAATAAGATTATGTAATTGTAAGTATAATAACTCCTTTCATTATAAATATCGTAAAACTGCTGCCCGAAGAGGACCATCATTCTGTTTTGAATGTTTTATAGTTTTTTGAACCGGTTGTTCATAAACCACGTATTAGTACCTGTTTTAATTCTTTCAAAACACTTATTTTAGGTAGATTTGCGTCAATAAGAAATTAAAATTGATGTATGGAACATACAGTATTATTAAACGCATTTTTTTTCGAGTTTCTATGCAAAATGATCAACTTTGGTAGGCTAGATATTCATGGTTATTTGTAGACTGATAAACGGTATTGACGGGATGACTAAAGTGATTTATTTTACAAAATGTATAAACGATTTATCTCTAAACATGGTAGACTTACACAAAAAGCTGTTTCTGTAAACTTGTACATCATTTCTAAATCTAAAACTTTTCAATTTTTAAAATTTGTCAAAAACCCACATCAGTAAAACCCTTACCTTTGAACTCGTGAAAGAAAAAATAGTGAACTTATATGTTGTATTTCATGTAATATCTGAAGTACTGTGAAAATTTCATACAAATCGATCCATATATAACTCAGATCGAATCTTCCAAATTTGACCATTTTGAATGGAAAATCAAGAAAATTGCAAATGTATTGTCCAATACTGTTTATCTCAAGATAACAGGCTAGAAGGTTAATGTTTTCTGCAAAGTTGTTCAACAGATTAAAAACTATCTGTCAGTTTATTACGGAATTCATTAGCTAGTTGAAGCTATTTACAATTTCTCTCAAATTTACATTGTATATACTAGTATTACCCGTCTCTATCAATTGTTTGAAAATAGTTTTGAATGGAAACAAAACAAATTTCCTTCTATGTGTGCCGAACGCTTCATCAACACTAACTTCATTTTCCATCATCCGATACTAATTGTCCAACAATCACGCTCAGAGTCAGAAAAGCCGAATCCATCCCCCATCAACAGTCATTTCTCAAGCAGTCCCAAACTCCCCAGTCATCACTCAGCACTAAATATTCTTCCCAAACAAAAGCAATTATTTCCCACTTTTGATCCTGATCCAATCTCTAGCCTCCCTCCCAATACTTCATCACTCGGAAAGCTCTCGAATCAAATTTGCATCAGCTCATTTATCACCACCATCAAGTAGTTACCGTCACTGTCGTCGGCGTCGTCGTCGTCCTCGTCGATGGTGTTCAGTGTTCGTCATAATTTTCCCATTACGGTGGCCAAAACTTGAAGCCCCCGGTCGGTTATGCATGATGGCCTTAAATATAATAAGTTGCTCTAGTTCGAATCAGTCAATCCAAGGCTTCGAAACGGAACGAGTACACATCCACATGCACACTTCACAAGTTGAAACGGTGCGTTCTGATTCGAATCCAGTGCAGTCTGTATGTCGGACTGAAACAGAAGCATTTAAGACGATGCACATTCACAGTAGTTGGTAGGTAATTCCCCATAGATCCATCACGATGATGAGTGTCATAAGAAGGCTGCAAAGATCACTTGACGATGCCTTCGAGCCTGCTGATGACCGACAAGTTGCGAATAGTTTGAAGTGCTGGATGGAAATGTATTCACATTTGAGGCGTGCTTGTTTTGTGCATGTTGTAGAGCTTTTCAGTTGATTTGGATGATTATTCAGCAGTTTTCTTGTTCAAAACGGAAATTTATTTGACGAAAATGTGTTCACTGTGTTTCGATTGGAGAATAGAATACAGTGAACACATTTTCATGTATACGTTCATAATTTTGAACAAAAAAATTGCTTTAAAAAATTCTACTACTAATGACACGCTGGCTTCGTCCTTTGGCGGAGAGGCCTGTGTAATCCACAAAGATTTTTGACATCCCTGAGGTAACTCACAATCTGTTACAGGAAGTTTTTCAGACTTGGAGTTCTGATAATTAACCTGAAGTGTACGATTTGACAGATAACTTTGGATTATTCTAACGATGGATGTATGTTGGATTTTTTTTTTGTCAAGCTTTCATGCCAAACACTGTCGAATGCTTTTTATATGTCTAGAAGAGCAAGTCCATAGTGAAATCCAAACTGTTCATTGGCAAAAATTGAATTTTCGTTGATGTGGACCACCATTCTGTTCATTATGACCTTTTCAAAATGGAGGATGTAGAAAATTTCCATCATCGCCAGGGGCTTTCATATTTTTGAATTTTTCAATAATAGTTTTCACTTCTTCCACATCAGTCTCACAGGAATTTTCGAAAACGTTCTCTTGATTGAACGTGTTTCCGAAATCCTGAGTAACTTGAGTTTCTATTGGACTAGTAAGTCCTAAATTAAAAGTGTGCGTGCTTTCAAACTGCATAGCAAGTTTTATTTTAGCTTTTTCGCAATTAGTTAGTAATCATTTGTTTTCCTATTTCAATGCCGGAATCAGCTTCTGAGGTTTATTCAAAATTTGAGATAATTTTCAAAAAAGCATAGAGCTAGGGTCAAACTGAAAAAAAAAAATAAAATTTTTGTATCTCAATTGAGAAAATCGTTTATTAATTTCTTTCTTCAGATCCTGCAATATCAGTTTCATCGCAGGATCAGGAGTGCGTTTGAAATTGCCTTTTCGTCACGTTTATAAAACGGATCAAGAGTTTATGATCATCGTGTGTAATCACGGATTCGAATTTTACTTCACGTTTCGGTACTGCAATGCCTCTTGCTTCATTAATAATGGAATTTGTTAAATATTCAAGAGCATTGTCAATATCAAGTTTTATTTGCAAAGAAATGTTAACATCAAGATTACTATCGATATATGTTTCATATATATTCCAGGAGGCTCGAAAATAATTGAAAGTGGAGCTGATAGGATTGAGAATCGCTTCATGAGATTTTTGAGATGTGACAAGGATATGATCAGAATCAAAATCAGCATGAGTAACAAGTTGGCTACAAAAATGACTAGAGTCTGTTAAGACCAAATCAATCGTAGAAGGGTTTCTAGGAACATGAGCATGAGCATAGATGACCGTACAATTCGTAGTTGCTACTCCGTGATTGACCAGAATAATCGAAGTTGCTCAGGGAATTAACGAATGGGGCTTGGGATTAGCTTACCATTCTTTAATGTGCACATATCGAGTGCTCAAATTTTAAAAGTCAATGACGGCTCCGGCTACGTCCTTATGGTCATCGGGAAAGGGAAGGAATGTTAGTTAGGCAACTGTTGTTATTAGAGACCAAGTATACCTCTGCATCTCCACAGTTGTCATGGAAAGATTTTTTATACATATTGGCATGTTCGATGACTTGGTTACGCTGTGTAAATAATTAATAGGTACAAACACCCAAAATCACTTCCTTACAGGGTCCAAAATACGATCGTTACCTTATTTGTTTTTCTTTTTTCAACTGTTATAGTTTTTCTGGAAATACTGACTATTCCACTAAGGATGAACTTTTCCCCACCTTACTTTAGTAAATCTCACAACGAAATATCAGACTACCCAAAAACAATAAAATTTAGCTTGAGTATGATTGGCCGCCAGTGGTTGATACTCCAGTATCGCCAGATCTTAGTCCAGACAACTTCAATGTGTATGTGCTGGTGATCTTCTATTGTTAGGCAACAATGGCGTCTGCCACGTCAGAATGCTGACCAATGAATGAAGGGGAGGAATTGACGTTGCATTCAAAACTGACTCACTGTAGACCGGATACACCCCAGCATCTACGCCAATTCACGCGGGAAAATGTAGGGCTGGTAGAGAGGTTTGCTGTTTGGTTAGCAGACTGCCTATGTATCAGGCGTAAGGGACCGTTCAAATATTACGTAACGCCTTAGGGGGAGGGCGGGGGTCTAACATAGTGTTAAGGTCCATAAAAAAATTTAAAACTTTCCATACAAAAGCTGTTACGTGGGGGTGGGAGGGGGTCTGAAATTGATAAATTTTGCGTTACGTAATATTTGAATGAACCCTAAGGAAAGGCGTGCTATAATGATGGAAAAATATCCGTCTCTGGTTCTAACAAATGCTATGAACTGTGATAGATCAATTGTGATAGTTCAACTGTGATAGGTTGAGATTGAAAAATAGAAGCAGGTGAAAGATACAACTACAAAGTACGAGGAAAAGGACGGGCCTTGGATTGAATCATGACCTTCAGCTTATGAATCAGATGCGTTAGCCATTGGACCACCAACCCCGTCTTTCAGACTACCTAAAACATAAGTTCTAGTATAGTTCTTTCAACTCAACTTTGAGTAAACTGCATTAAGTTTTCACCCAGGGTTGGTTTGTTTTGCCGCTCTCGAAACAGCAATGTTGTCAAAAACGGAAAGAGTCGCACCGACCAAGCGGCGAATGTCCGTGGAATAAGCCATTTGGGTAATGGGTAAGATGCATTCCCTTGTTCGCTACTGATTCGTTTCAATCCTGAATCCAAACTGAAAGAAAATCCAAACTTTTTCGTTTATTGTGTAATTATTGTCAACTTTTTTCGTAATTTGAAACCATTTTTTTTCTTCAAACTGACTTGCGGAAATTGACTTAAAATAAGTCAGTTTATTTTTGCCATTGGTGACTTCAATGCCAAACATTGCAAATGAAATAATTCGCAAAGCAAATCCAACGGCAGAGTTTTATTTGATGACTGCTAATCAGGATACTTCTCTATTCAATACTGTGATAATCCTTTTCGTTTTTCCTCTTCTAAAAAACCTTCTACGATTGATCTGTTCTTAACCGACTCTTGTCACCTGTATCTTTACTAAATATCCCTTGAAGCGATTCTCAATCCTATCAGCTCTACTTTCAATTATTTACGGGCCGACTTCAATACTTAGGGCAACTTCACCGGTGGTCCAAATCTTTGGACCATGGTAAAAATTGGAGCTTCCAATGGTGTTGCAAATGAAGTTCCAATTTAATTTTATACCAATTTTTTGGTCAATTTTTTGTCAGATTTGAACCTTGGATGGAACTGTTCCAAATCTTAGTCCAAATTTTGTCCCTGAAATAGCTTGGTGGTCTAGGCAATGAGTGCAAAAGTTGAGTGATATGCGAAGGAAAGCGATCATAAGACTGTTTCTCCGGGAAATCCTTAAAGAATTCACCCAAAGATTCCGCCAAGAATTTCTACGAGAGTACATCTGATTCCTCAGCGAAATCATCCAACAGAATCCGCCGAAAGAGTCTTCCAGGAATTCTACCGAAGTTGCTTCAATGTGTCTAACGAAAATTCCATCAGGAACTACTCCGTAGATTCCCACCTGCAATTCTCCCTTGAATTTCCTCGGGGGACTTCTTTCAGGAATTCAATCGGGGATTTGCTACTGGATTACCTCCAGGAACTCTTTCGGGTATTTCCATCATAAATTTCTCCGTAGAATTCGTTCACAAATTCTTACGGAGATTTCGTTCAGAAGCTAAAGCTTTCCACAAGAAATTCTTTCGACAAACCCCCGCAGGAATTCCTCAAGGCATTTCTGTGGGGATTTCCTTCAGGAATTCCTTCAGGGTTTTCCTCCAAGAACTCCTTCATGGATTTCGTCCAGGAATTTCTCTGGGGATTTGATTATAAAATTCATCCAGGCATATTCTCTTAAAATTTCTTCGGGGATTTTTGCAGAGAATTCATCCGGGGATTTCCTCCACAAAATTCTCTTGGGATTTGCACCAGAATTTTTTGCGGGGATTTCCTCCATATTTTTTTCCGGGTGCCTGCAGAAATTCCTCCGGGGATTTACCCTAGTTATCCCTCATAGAGTTCCATCCAGAAATTCTTTCCAAATTTTCCTTCAGAAGCTAAAGCTTTCCACAAGAAATTCATTCGAGAAATTCCTGCGGGGATTTGCTGCGGGAATTCTTAAGGCATTTCTCCTGGGATTTCCTGCAGGAATTCCTTCAGGGTTTTCTCATAGAACTCTTCCGCGCATTTCGTCCAACATAGTAACTAACTTGCGCTAGTGTCTATGCACGAAAAATCGCCAAAAGGAAACGCGAAAAATATTTGCATGGCGAAATACATCTAACGAATTATTTCTCAAAATTGCGAACTATTTTCCAAACGAGAAAACTTCTGCTGATCAACTGTGGGAGAGAGCAAAGCAGGTAATCCATTGAAGTTAGAAATTTTATCACTTCAGTCGTCGCGCTGTTGTATTTTGTACAATACAGATGAAAAACTTCGCTTTTCGTACACACCTTCGGTCCTTTCATTCTACATACGATTTCTCTCTCCATATCTCGATATCCTCCCTATCGCGATATCTCCATATCTCGATGTGTTTCTGTCGATGTTTTGTTCCCAATTTTCTCTCCATATGTCGATATGAACATTATCAAAGGTTACTAGACCAGATTTAAGTGATTCAGAAAAAATTGGAAACTCGAAATGAAGTTTGTTTGTTTATTATTTTCCTAGTAACGGAGTGATTTTCAATCTAGTGTTAATTAAATCAATGTTCTTTGTCTCGATCTCTCCCTATCTCGATGGTCCCTTCGATATCGATATGTGCACATATGGATGACAACTGTAATAGTTCATTAACGTTGCGCATGACAAACACGCTTTTCATGGCGCACCAGCTAGTTGCGAGCCCGCATGAAGATGATCGAGGTGAATATTTTCCTATTCTTCGCAAAGAGCACACGCAAACAAATTTTGTTGTATAATCTACCGAATCCATGATAGAATTAAGAACTGCACCAACGATTTTCAACCGACTACAAAAATCTGTTAAGTTTACTATAATCTGGTGAAAATCACTGAGCAGTACAGTAAATTTGACTATGTCCATAGTAGCATCCACTACAAAGCATTGTATTTCAGTCCGTGACACCCACCGTACAACACTGTGTGGTCAAAAGTATGATGCTAAACTTCTCAAATCTAGAATGTTTCTAGTCAAAAATACTACAACTCTGGTTAAATCAACAGAAGAAATTTTCTTGTGTAGTGACGTTGACTATGTTTTGGTAGAGTTTACAGACTAATGTAGTCGGTTGAAAATCGTTGGTGCAGTTCTTAATTTTACCATGGATTCAGTAGTTTCTACAATAAAATTCATTTCAGTGCAGGCAGCGTGGATCGTACCGTTCACATTATTAAGGATTTTGCCCTCTAATAGACTCACACCTAAATAATTTTGTCACACAAAAATATTCTCCCACCATGTTTGCCATATATTGGATGGCGTTGTAGCTAACAAAACCAACAAGTAACGCACATGTAAAGCATTATGTTGGATTGTACATTGAATGCAAGTTGCGTGCTTCTATTAAAGTGCCGTAGAAACTGACGTGTGAGTATTTATTTTTCCACGTTCAAATGTGCTTGAGAATCTATTACTCAACAAAACGAACAATACCGAGCGATGCAAAATCACCCGATGATAGCGTCGGGAGAAACAGCGATCCGAAAATGAAACACGAACGAATGAAGCGCCCGAACGGTTGTTCGTGTTTATTCGCAGATTCTGTTTGATGCCTACGAAAATTCATCGTTTTCGATCGCTGTTCAACAACATTGCTTGTTTATATTCCAAAAAAGTTTGATTTCTGTTGAATTCAATGTCTAAGAAATCTCCGCATCAACTAGGTAAATTTTTCAAAAATCTGAATCATTTCAGAAATTTTGTCTGGAAAAGTCTGGATCTCCTATGCCGTATATGGAAAACCTTACAAATTCATTGCAATTTTTTATCTGGATCTTCCAGAGTTTTGTAAAATGTAGACTCAAGAATCTGGAATATTCCAAACAAATCTGGAAGGTTGGCAACGCTGGCACCAACCAACACGAATGAGAGGCGAATGGAATAAGAACATCATGATCTCCACTGTGTTTTCTGTTGGGTGAAGAGCATGAAAGAGATTGCCGTAATTCCAGTCTCGAACGCGTGCACACCATGATGTCGTAATCGGCGGACCCCGATTCGGTAGGTGGCCTGACGAACTTGTGACTCTCGATTGCGATGACAATCCTGAATTGGGAAAATTTCTTAACAACTCTTCAAAAAGTGAAAATTTTTAAACAACTCTTCGAAGACACGCTACCGGCAAAACGAAAGTAATTCCGAGCGATCTCAGATTATGCCTTCTCAATTTCGGGGAATACCCAATGCTGCTGCTGCTTCTGCTAGCACCCAATCGCTACGCCGACCGAAACAAGAATGGGTCACGCGAGCAACCGCACCACTCTTCTGCTCTTCTTCGCTGCTGTCGGAGAAGTCTCGATCCGATTCCAGTGATGACCCGTTCGCTTTGCCGTCCGTGATACGAATGAGCTGCGCGAGCATCGTACCTTCGTGCTGTGCGTACACGAATTCTCTCTGCTCTTGGAAGTTTTCTTAAAAACTACCTAAAGCAATAAATCAGTACTTTTCAGTGCTAAAATTAAAAACGGTACTTTTCAGTGCTACTTAAACAGTACTTTTCAGTACTATTTTTTTCTACTATTGATCCCTTTACGATCCTTGTTTGGACCCGTTGGCGAAAGCTAGCGGTGGTAATCCTTCTTGGACACCGTCTAGGGAAAAAACCTCTCGAAGGTCACGTCTTTCTCTTAGCTTAGCTTAGCTTAGCTTAGACTGACTACACATATCAATGGTTGCTAGGGAGTCGATGCCGGTTATGGACCCTTTGCGTATTATGGACCCCCTACAGAAAAACATAAAATTAACACTCAAAGCAACTTTATTCCTATGAAAATCCACCGGGGGAACTTCGATTACATTGTTAGTCAGCAGTTTCAGGCAAAATATTTGGTCTGAGACGCATAAATACAGATATTTGAACAGTTTTGTAAATGAAACCACACAAGAGGGTCCATAATACGCATTTCCAGGTGGGTCCATAATAGGCTCGTCGGCAGCGAGCCGGATTACATGGGAATCAAATGGAGGGTCCATAATACGCAACGTCAAATTTGTAAACAATCCTATTATGGACCCCGGGAGGGTCCATAATAGGCATTCGGACAACAGTTTTTCAAATGCATATTTAGCTGGAGAAATCGAATGATTTTGTATGTTTCATAGACGTACTATGAAGTAAAGACATTGAATTTGTTGTTAGACTCCACAAAACGTATATGCATCTGAGATATCATTGCGGAAAAGCGTCTAGAATGAATTTCAGCTACTAAGGGGTCCATTACTAGCATTGAAACCCTATTCCGTGATTGACCGAAGTCAGTGAAAATGCACAAAGAATCAACTAGAAGTTTGGCTGGGATTGGCCATACCCAAGCAGCACATATTGTTACAAGTAGCTTACAGCAACGGCTACTTCACATATTCAATAGTTACAATATGATACATTTGCAACATGAAAACATACTGCTATGTAACCGAAAAAGCGCAAAAAGTCGAGCCTTATGTAACTTGTTTGTTCGTTACATAAGAAGTTTACAAGCGACTGCTATGTAATTTGTTGATTACGCATGGGTTTTCCTGCGACAAAATAAATGAGACGGCGTTGAAGTTGTTGTTACTTTCTGATAGTTTTGAAACCGAACAACCATTTTAGAATTGAATGTCAATAAAAGTAATATGTATGATTTTCGAACGCGTAATTATTCACAAATACATAATAGATTTAACATGCCGATTTGAATTTGTGGTGAAATCAATCATTTTACTTGCTCAAAATTGACGCGCTCATAAAATAGATAATAATTTTATAATGAATAACACATGATACCTGGATTGTTGAGATATTATTCCATTATAACTGACACAAAAAATGGAAATTGACACTGTTACTCAAATCAGCAGTGTTTTTGATTTTCATTTAATTGTTTGTGAAGATTGTGATTCCAAAATCACGTTGTTACGTGTCCCACAGTTGGATTTTCTCGGTTGCCTATCATAAATCGCCATTTAATTTCATCTTGCTGCAGATACACTTCCGAATAACAGTTTGAGGACAGCCAATCTAAAATGATGACAACTATTAAAAAGCTGTTAGAGAGGCTGCAAATTGTTAATTCAACAATTTTAATTAATCACTGGAAAAATATCTATGAAAACAATAACTAGTCAAAAAATAATAAAGTTCTTATATCAAAATTAACAATACATATGAAAACTTTTGACATGTAGTGTTAACCACTGTCAGCAAGTTACTCGTTTGTTACACATTAGTTACCCAGAAATCTTAGGTTATTTTGAAACTGATGTGTAACTATACTGAAACTGCCAATAAATTACACTGCTGTCAATAGGGGAAGGGGTATTAAAATGAATACCTAAACGATATTGTCTTGCTTTTAATGGGAAAAATGATGAATTTGCGATAAATCATCAAATAATGTGCAAAAATCCCCTAAGTCAATTGACTGGAACCTTACAAAAGTATGAAAATAAAATGCTCCGTCCAAATAAGCACATGGTTTGTGACGTGCTCAAATGGCTCAAATAGCTCGAAAGAAGGCAAATTCCAACGTGTGCTATAATAAGGGCGCAAGTCGCATGATCGATTTCTCTTCATCGATCCTCTCTTCTGTGAATAAAGGTGACAAAATGCGAGTTTGTTAACATTTTTTCACTAAAATACGCTAGGAAGTAATGCAATCTTGCGTCCTGAGGTGAAACAACGAATTGAATTTAGAAATTGATCAATTTGTGCCAATATTAGGGACTTAGGGTAATATGGAATAGCGATTTAGATATGAAAAACATACTTTTTTATTATAATCGGATATAAAAATATGTTCTCTATTAAATATTAGAAACAACATCCACCCATTTGAGTATTTCTAGGGTTAATAAATCAATTAAAAAAATGCGTGCTTATCGGTCATCCATAAACCACGTAGTCATTTATTGGGGGAAGGGAGAAATTCTTCCCAATGACCAATTGGGAAAAAATAACCGCGTTGTTAATGGTAGCCCCTTGTGCATTTTTGTGCTGTCACTTCAATAGGGCCTAACTAACATGAGTGATTTCTTTTCATCGATTCTGCATATATAATGCATACCTACAGACGTTTGTTCTGATGTTATTGTTCAATAATAGATACATGCTGATGCGAAAGATTTACATTTGTAAGGTTCTAATTTGCGCGTTACTTCAGCGTGGCATGACGTTTGGTAGAATTTGAATTCAACAACTGTTTTGGTGTTATGAAATAGGGGGGTGGGGGTTTTGCCCCCACAAGTTGATTAAAGTTTAGGTCCTTCGATAAGTTTTTCAAGGACAAATTTAACATATTTATTGCACGTAATACAAACTATGACAGTGCATAAGTGGACCCTGTGGGAGTTGGAATCCCAGAACAAATTTCAACAAAGAAGACAGCCACTGACTGCTTTCGTAGTTAAGCTTAACAAAACACAATCATTTACGGGTTTCGCTGTTTAACGAGAAACTTGCAACGATCGGCGCGCCACAATAATTCGTGGACGGAGGGTATTAGAACTAAGTTGGAGATGTTGATTTCGATATTTTGTAGTAAACATCACCTCCAAACACTAGCTATTTTCCGGTGAAATGTTGACGTTTGATTACGAATTGTCTAGAAAATCCAAACACTTTAACGTTCAAGGATTCGTCATCGTAATCATCGAAACTTCAACAGCAATTTTTCTGTTCAAAACTGACTTTCGAAAATTTGTTCACTGTGTTCCGGTTGGAGAATAAAATACAGTGAGCACATGAATATATTCATGATTTTGAATGAAAAAACTGCTTTTGAAAATTATCGAGTTGATGACGGATTCTGACCCCTTAAACGAATTCTCGTCATTCCGTGTCATCAGCTCAAAGATTGGCGTTCCCCACAAAAGTAGTGAAGAGAACATTACAAATGTAACTAAATGTTCTGCGATATGTCTACTCGCAAAAATTGTCCTTCATTTATTAATTTGTTTATTAATTATAACTAGTTCTATCGCACAACATCAAAAATAGAGATGTTAATTAACGCAGCGATACGAATTAAGACTAAGACAGCTAAATTTTCACATACTTTCATCGTCGTTAAAATATTATGGAAATGTTTATTGTATGTTGTTGGTAAAACACACGAGCAAAACAAACATTTTTTATTTTTTTTATCACAGTCCTAAAAAAACATCTATGAATGATTATAATCCCTTCGAAAACAGTTCTCAAGGTTTCTGCTTCGACATCATATCATTACGATATTCACCTCATTGAAAACATCTCTGTGCCTAAAATTACATTAGTTTTAATTTCTGAACGTGGTTCTGACTTCAATTTATCTCAACAAAAACACTCTTGCATATGCTCTAAATCATCCGTGCGTAATAAAAATTATTGAAATTTGTTGTTCATGTGTAACAAGTTCGGTGTTCATTTTACCATCCTGTTCATTTTTTCACCTCTTCCCCTATGACAAATGGTAAACAAACTTCATGCTGTTACACACATGTGACTTAGCAATATGTATGTAACCTAGCGTGTTATTTGTTTCTTTGCAACCACAGATTCAATTCCAATGTAACTTATTCATTTTGACAGCTCTAGGTTAAGTTACATGCAAGTAAAAATGCATCACCTATGTAATGTAAACAAAGCGTAAGTTACAATGTAATAGTTTAGTAACCAAAATTGAAAAAAATCAATAAGATATGCTACAAATTATCTGAAATGTAACGGCAATGTAATTTGTTTTATTTTTCTAAAATATTGCATTTGTTACCAGTGCTACTTGGGTAATCTTCTTCAATGTGCATAATTCAGTGCCTCAATTTATACAGGGTCAATAACGGCGCCGGCCACGTCCTTGCAGTCAGGTGGGATTGGGGGAAGGAATGTTAGTGTATAACCTTTGCTATTTGGAGACCGTGTTTGCTTCTGCATCTCCACAAAGGTTACTGGGAGGGATGTTTGTTAATGGGAAGGATCGTTGGGTCACAGGATTCACTTTGATAAGCGATTGGACCATGATAAATAATGATTTGTGAGATATATACATGCTTATTTGTAAATATAATATTTTCATTTGATATGAACAATTTCTATGTAGTGGAAAATTATGCCGACACTTGAGGTGACGAACCATTCAAAGTTTGTTGAACAAATACCTAAATGTAACATTCCTACAGCTGCCAGGACGAAAGCATGTGTTATTATATTTTACTTATTTGAAAAGAAACAAAAAAACTTGATTGGTTGGAACATCATAGAACACTCTTATTCTTATGCCGACACTTACAGTGGCGAACCATCAAAAGTTTGTTGAATAAAGTGAACTTTTCGCTAGACTTCACTTGTAGTGTCGAACCATTCAAAGTTTTTTTTTAATTACAAAAATAAAAATAAAAAGGGGTGTTCTGAAAATAAAAAAAAATGTGAAACATAAATAATTCATGAATCAGAGTTTGTGTCGACACTCACAGTGACGAACAATTCATAGTTTGTTGAAAATTCATATTTACGTCCCACAATTGTAACGATTAAATGTGCAGTCATACATATTTTATAGATTAGAAATAGTAGCATGAAACGAGCTCACCAATTGATCCTTTATCCTTCACTGTGCAGCCACAATGCACTCTCAGCCTCACTCGTTTGCTCGGCTATATAAAAGCACTCAGAAAAAAATAGGCGCGCGACCCGAAAAGGAAAAAAAAACTTGGCTTTCTTGACGCACTGCCCAGCAGCAAGCGTCAAGGTCAAAGGATCAAAAAGAACTGACCGATCACGCCACTTTTTCACTTACTAGACCGACGCGCAACATGTTTGATCCTGCCCTCGTCGCTCGCCCCCGTAGGAGCAAGCGTCAAGGTCGAAAGATCAAACAGAACTAACCGATCGCCTCACTTTTCACTTACTCTAACCGAACTAACCGATCACGCCACTTTTTCACTTACTTTCACGCCCCCGTAGGAGCAAGCGTCAAGGTCGAAAGATCAGACAGAACTCCCTCTCGAAGGTCACGTCTTTCTCGTTTATTAACTAAACATGGTATCAACAACTAACAAAAGGAAGGGTGAATCTCTGATTTCTCTACTTCCTTCAAAAAAGTGGGTTTTAAAACTGTCACTACACGTGGCAAGAATGGAAGAAAGGACGCTTCCCCGGAATGCGAACTTTCTTCCAAGGGTGAAATGAATAATTGTATCGAAATGAGCAATCAGTTCGATGCTCTAGACAAATTTTCTGAACACCAAATCGAAGCAGCCTCTAGCCCAGGCTCTTTGATTCAAGTGAGGAAGCAAAGAGTGCCGCCTATCGTGGTCAGTTGTTCCGAATTTGGGGGATTTAGGCAGGAGATCTTGAACTCCATTAGGGGAATCAAGGTTTCCTTCCAAATCGCAAAGAAAGGAGACTGTCGCGTTTTGCCGGAAACTATTAAAGATCGTGAACTTCTTCTCAGACATCTTGAAGAGAAGAAGCATAATTTTTTTACTTATGACGACAAAACTGAACGTTTGTTCAAAGTTGTCTTGAAAGGTCTCTCAAGTGACTATAAATCCTTGAAGAGATCAGTTAGTTCACTTTAACAAAAAAGAACTAAATAATATTAAAGCTTTAGAAAATGCAAAACGTATGTTCGATGTCCGTGTGACATGGGAACATTTCCAAAAACCTGGAGGAAATGATCAGAACCCCACTCAGTGCCGTCGGTGCCAAAAGTGGGGTCATGGTACAAAAAATTGCATGATTTGCGGAGGTTCTTCTCACGCTAAGGACGTCTGTCCTGTGAAAGAAGATACCAGAAAGTTTGAATGCGCTAATTGCAAAGGCCCTCATAAAGCTAACTTTTGGGAATGCCCTTCACGCAAAAAGGTCATTGAGGCTCGCCAGGCAGATGAAAGATAATATCCGTTACGATAACGGTCGTTTCCGCAATTTGCCTGGTAGAGTATCGAACAATGCTCATTTTTCAGTTAACGATCGCTTGATCATGAATCATACCCATCAGGAAGATCATAATCATGCTCATTCACAAACTAATTTTAATCCGTCGGGTAGCCGTTCGAATCTTTCAATTTCGAATGTATCTACCCACGGTAAATCCTTTGCCGATATCGTAGCAGGTAATTTGAACTCTTCCCCTATTCGTTCCATTAGTACCCATTCTACTTGTTTCAAATCAAATGGAAAAAAACCCTACCGCCACAGGTAACTCCTACCCCGCTTCTTCGTCTACCAAAAATTCCAATGGGAAATCATCAGATGATATGTCTGCCTCAGATTTTAATTTTCTAACTGAGCAATTGAATCTAATGATTGATGCAATGTTCAAAGCCACCACTATAACTGAAGCAGTCCAAGTAGGTGTAAAATTTACTAATCAAATTGTTATTGGATTACGTTTTTCTAATGGATCCATATAATAATTTAAATATTTTAAATTGGAATGCTCGTTCTCTGAATGGTAAAGAGGACGAGCTGTTTAATTTTCTTACAGCTACTAACGTGCATATAGCAGTTATTACCGAAACGTATTTAAAACCTGGATCTAAACTCAAAAGAGATCCTAACTTTTTTGTTTATCGTAATGATCGACTTGATGGGGCATGTGGGGGAGTTGCAATCATCATTCATAGGCGTATCATTTGAAACTAAAGTTTTTGAAACTTTAGGTATTTCTGTTGAAACACAGTTTGGTAAATATACTTTCATAGCTGCCTATTTGCCTTTTCAATGCTCTGGACAGCAAGTTAATTTGCTCCAAACTGACTTGCGAAAATTGACTCGCAATAAGTCAAAATTTTTTGTCATTGGTGACTTTAATGCCAAACATCGGTCATGGAATAATTCTCAAAGTAATTCCAACGGCAGAATTTTATTTGATGAGTGCTCTTCAGGATATTTCTCAATTCAATACCCTGATAGCCCTACATGTTTTTCCTCTTCTAGAAATCCATCTACGATTGACTTGGTCTTAACCGACTCTAGTCATCTTTGTAGCCAATTAGTTACTCATGCTGATTTTGATTCTGATCATGTCCCTGTTACATTTCAAATATCCCAAGAAGCGATTCTAAATCCTATCAGCTCCACTTTCAATTATTTACGAGCCGACTGGAATATATATAAAACGTATGTTGACTCTAATCTTGATGTTAACATTTCTTTAGAAACTAAACTTGATATTGCTCTTGAAACTTTAACAAATTCCATTGTTGAAGCCAGGAGCATTGCAATTCCAAAATGTGAAGTAAAATTTGAATCCGTGATTATAGACGATGATCTTAAACTCTTGATCCGTCTTAAAAACGTGAGGAGAAGGCAATTTCAAAGCACTCGCGATCCTGTTATGAAAATTATATGGCAAGATTTGCAGAAAGAATTCAAGAAACGTTTTGCTCAATAAAGAAACAAAAATTTTGAAAATAAAATTTCTCAATTGGACCCTGGCTCTAAGCCCTTTTGGAAATTATCTAAAATCTTGAAAAAACCTCAGAAGCCAATACCGGCATTGATAGAGGAAAACAAATTATTACTAATTGCGAAAAAGCTCAAAAACCTGCTATGCAGTTTGAAAGTGCGCACAATTTTAATTTAGGACTTACTAGTCCAATTGAAAATGAAGTAACTCAGGAGTTCGAAAATATTCTCAATCAAGAGAACGTTTTCGAAAATGCCTGGGAGACTGATTTGGAAGAAGTGAGAACTATTATTAAAAAATTCAAAAATATGAAAGCTCCTGGCGATGATGGAATTTTCTACATCCTCATCAAGAAACTTCCAGAAAGTAGCTTATCATTTTTAGTTGATATATTTAACAAATGTTTTCAATTAGCATATTTTCCTGACAAATGGAAAAATGCTAAGGTTGTTCCAATTTTAAAACCAGACAAAAATCCTGCAGAAGCTTCTAGCTATTGTCCAATCAGTTTGCTTTCCTCCATCAGTAAACTTTTTGAAAAGGTTATTTTGAACAGAATGATGGCCCACATCAACGAAAATTCAGTTTTTGCCAATGAACAGTTCGGATTCCGCCATGGTCATTCGACCACTCATCAACTTTTACGTGTAACAAATTTGATCCGTTCCAACAAATCTGAAGGCTATTCTACTGGTCTTGCTCTTCTAGACATAGAAAAAGCATTCGACAGTGTTTGGCATGAAGGTTTGATTGTAAAATTGAAAAACTTTAATTTTCCAACATACATTGTTAGAATAATTCAAAGTTATCTGTCAAATCGTACACTTCAGGTTAATTATCAGAACTCCAGATCTGAAAGACTTCCTGTAAGAGCTGGTGTTCCTCAAGGCAGCATTTTGGGACCAATATTATACAATATTTTCACATCTGACTTACCTGAGTTACCTCGGGGATGTCAAAAATCTTTGTTTGCGGATGACACAGGCCTCTCCGCCAAAGGTCGAAGCCTGCGTGTCATCTGTAGTCGATTGCAAAAAAGTTTGGATATTTTTTCTTCATACTTGCAGAAATGGAAGATTTCTCCTAATGCTTCCAAAACTCAACTAATAATATTCCCACATAAACCAAAAGCTCTTTATTTTAAACCTTCAAGTAGACATGTTGTCACGATGAGAGGGATTCCAATAAATTGGTCAGATGAAGTTAAGTATCTAGGGCTCATGCTTGATAAGAATTTAACTTTCAAAAATCACATTGAATGCATTCAAGCCAAATGTAATAAATATGTAAAATGTCTCTATCCCCTTATTAATTTGATATTCAAACAAATTTTCAGGCCAGCCATGTTGTATGCTGTACCAATATGGACTAGCTGTTGTAAAACCAGGAAGAAAGCTCTGCAGAGAATTCAAAATAAAATTTTGAAAATGATTCTGAGGCTTCCTCCCTGGTATAGTACCAATGAGTTACATAGAATATCCAATGTTGAAACATTGGAACAAATGTCAAATAAAATAATAAATAATTTCAGGCAAAAATCGATACAATCTTCTATTGCCACGATTAATGCGTTATATGTTTAGGTTAAGTTAGGTTAAGTATATTAAAAACTTTTTTTTTTCTCTTATAAGCAGGTGAAATCAACTCACCTGTAAAAAATCTGAACTGCTACGGCAAATGAAATGTTATATGTTGTTAACAAAATGTTAATTAAATCTTAAATTTGTTTTACCAAATTAGGATGATAGTGTTGTCTAATAACACAGAACACCTAGATATAAGAAATGAATGTAATGTTTGGAATGATACTAATAAAGAAATTAAAAAAAAAAACGATTTTCCAAAATCACAATCAATCATAAACTGGGTACAAAGTATTTTTTTTAGAGATTAGCGCTACGAATTGTATAGTGTGACAGTAATGCATAGAAAAACAGTAGCGGAACAGTTATGCGCGAAAACTCAACGATGGAACAAATTGACTTGGTTTTCTTTTCATTGTTTTTCTGAACAAAATTATTTTTTGTATTCTAAAGCTATACAAACAAATAAACTGTTTAATGACAAAAAGTCAAAATGCACAAAGAGTAACTTGGGACAATTATGCGTATAACGGCAGCTGAAAGGTTCTTGGTTGCTAAAAAAATTGCTCTAACATGAAGAGTCATACTAAAACTCTTTAATTTTGCATTCGTTTAACATAGCTGATTAACAGAAATAGAGTTACACCGTTTAATATGTGGGGAGTCTCGCACTAACAAAGTTACCCGTATTACCAAAGATACTCCGTTTTACGCGACGTATGTACCTACGTACTAGAAATATCGCGCAAACTTTGATCGCAGACAGTCCACAATTATTGCCCTCACATGGAATTTCAACGTCCTAGGTGACAAAATGCCCTCGTCAAGATGAATGAACAATTGAAAACGGGTCATAAATTCGACTCCGAATGGAAAACCAACAAAGAAAAAAAAATCGTAAACTAATGGATCATTAAAATAACCAAAACGGCCGCTATGGAAAGCATAGATGGCGCCACCGTAGCCTTGTGTGTTTGACAGAACAGCAATGCTGTTACAATGTTAAATCCCATATAAAGTGGCGCCTCTGTTTTGATGCGGTGAGCACTTGCAAAAACTACCTACCTTCAATGATCCTATAATGTGCCTAGTTTGAGTCGTTGAGTGAGTCTTATTGAGTTTTGATTCACCACATTGATGTGTTTGACAAGCCTTAATGTATCCGTGAAATTGACGTATTGATGAATCCGAATGAACAATTAAAAAAAAAAATACTTGAATCGATCACTACTAACCGATTCTTCCTTTTGTTAGAAAAGCCAAGCAGTTTCAATGGACCATTCTACTGTCATAACCAAGACATCCATGTAATACGTTACGACCAATTCAGAATCTTTTACTCTGGTTCTTCTCTTTCATGAAGGTTTGAACCATAGTTCCTTACTTATTTGTAAATTTTGTTCATCCTGCATGCGTGGCGTATTGACTGGATATCCCCCATATAAACGAGTCAAACTTCAAAAGTTCATCAGCATAACTCTTGGGCATTTGAAATTAGTGCGCCTGTCTCTCACCTCCCCCCAAACTCCAAACTCCAAGTTCCAAAGTGTGACCGCCCACCTTCCGCCGGAGCAGATCCTTTTGTGTTCTCTTCCTGCCACGTGCTTGAAGTCCCTTGGAAATATGTGTGTTGGAATCGATGTGTATACCTATGCCAGAACATTCCGCTCCGAGACGGTAAACTTTTGCCCAGGGGCCAATACGGAGCCGGACAAAGAAGTTTTCGGGTCAAACATGAAATTATCTCACTTTCCGCTCAGGCAGTCGGTCGGTTCCGATCCGACATGGTTCAATCGGACTAAAAAGGCACAGTGGCTGAACGATGGACAATAACCTTAAAAATTGATTTCAAAATTTCAAATTACAAATAGGGAGACTTACGGCTTCGGCACCATGCGACTATTATCGGCAACCAAATTTCAAATGCCAAATACACCGTGTTTTTCTTTCTAAACACATCAATGAAAACATTCAGATGATTCCTTGTTCTGTCAGCTTCCCGCTGACGAGATTTTCGAGACGACACAAACAATTTCGCCAGAGATGTCATCAAATCAATTGCACACGCCTCAAAATGCGACTGATTTGGAGCTGCCGAACAGATTCGCCTGCAGCGCTTATGGGAAAGTTGCCGAAGAGAATGAGGCTGTCGACAATAGTCACACTGACAAGAGATGTTCGCAGCGTTGCAAAAACGTTTCCAGAAAGATTTTAACAAATCTGTCGGTGTGAATCGATAGAGGATTTAGCAGCGCATCAATGTAAACAAACAAACACGTAATTTGTCTGCTGATGTCCGAGAAAATTACAAAAAAAGCGCGGCATCGGCTTAGGCTGCCGAGAATATGTAAGTTCCCCTACTGTTTTTGTCTTTTAATTACTTCACTAAGAAGGAGTCAAATTTTCAACTCAATTTGAAAACAAAAATTAAGCCGTCGGGTATTTTTCAATATTATGAAATTTAGTGACAATTTTTCAAGTTTTATCTCCATTATATAGAATGATAACTTCTGCTATGAATCATTGCAAAGATCAAAAATGAATAAAAAAATCTATAAATAGCGTCAGATGGGACTACTTTTGATTCCCAATACTTTGGGCTACTTTGGACCGTTTACTGGAAATAAAAATTAACACCAATAATGTAATATGCATACCAAAATTTGCTCATTGTTCAATTTTTAAGCCATTTTGGGAAATTATTAGGATTTTGTCCGACTGTTGTATAAAGATCCGTCACTGTGGAACGCTGCGGATATGCGGGGGTGGATGTGAGTGAGGGTATGATATCGGAGAAATGAGCCTTTTGGACACAAAGACGAGCGGCCATCAGTCAGTCAGACCCGAAGCCGGAGTCAAATTTTCGAAACGCTTTCAAAGCTCTCGAGATGAGGAGCAAGACTCAAGCTCACCCCCTAAGAGTGAAGAGTTGATTGCCCGCCTAAGCGGAAAATGATAACGATGAAAAGGAAATTTCGGTTTTAGCAGTCTTTAACACGTTTCTTCAATCTACTCGACTACTTATGGTCCTGTTGTTTCGGGAGGGGGATAGCTTTTGGGTTGTTGGGGCTTTCGGAAAGGGTTGACTTTAGATTATTACGTCTCGATTAGAGCCTTGTTAGAGATGCAAATAAAATTTCCGATTTGTTATGCAAACGAAGCCAACTTTCTAGTTTCCAATTTGAGGCGATTCGTTTGGACGATGTAATTAGATGATTTGCATAAGCTGCCGGTGGCGTTTAGTGAGATCAAGAATCAATTGGGAACTGCTTGCGGGTTCGAGGAGTTTCAATTGAATCAGATTACATTTGAATAATCTTCCAGTATTGTGGCTATTGGTTGGTGAAGAACAAGCTCATCAGGAAATAGAATTTTACTAGACTAGACATATTCTTCGTTGTATAGAAATGTGTTCCACTACGCGGCACATTGAATGTGTTCCATTTTCAGATTTATAATCCAGAAATCATCCTAATATGCAATGCATTTCATTGAAGTTTTACAAAAATATAGAAAATCAAGCAAGAATATAGTAATCCATTGTATTGTAAATTCCTGTGAAAATGAAAAAAAGAGTGATTCTGGAGGGTTCCGATAGCCATTCTGAAATTTCCGTAAGAATTTTTGCATTCTGGTTGTTGTTCCAGCCCTGTCGCGCTCTGTTCCGCCTACCAGCATGTATGTGCTTTGTTTTCGACGCATTCACGATAAGCCCGCCTCCCTATTGTTGCTTCGCGTTTCAGGTGGGTGACCAAATCTGCCACCGTTTAAAATTTTCTCCCAATATCGTTGTCGTCCGCGAAGCAAACAAATTGTCCGGATCTCGTGAAAATCGTGCCTCGACTGTTAAGTCCGGCTCTCCGCATGACAAACTTCAAGCGCAATATTGAACATCAGGCACAAAAGTGCATTGTCCTGTCGTAGTCCCCGCCGAGACTCGAACAAACTGGAGTGTTCGCCCGAGATCTCCACGCAGTTTTGCAAACCGTCCATCGTTTCTCTAATCAATCTTATGAGCTTCCCGGGAAAACTGTTCTCGTACACAGTGTTGTGAAAAACTCAATTTCTCACAACTCACTCTTGAGATTTTTCATGCGTGAGTTGTCAATCATGCAACTCAGCAGTCAAAAAATCATGGATGAGTTGGCTCACCTTTTTAACTCATTGTCTCGTATTTCCACAGTTTACTCCCACACGGCAATAATTTCTTGTTAGTCTGGTAAAATTATGTTAATCCTTTCTAACGTAAACAACAACATTCGAGTTTCACGAGTTTTTGCCGGGTTTTGCGACTGAATCATTTTTTACGGTTTGAGTTGATTGAGTTGATTTTGCATCAAAATCTCAAGCGTGAGATTTGCAAAGCAGATCTCTAATGAATTTGCTCTCACGAGAGAGCGTAATGATTGAGATTTTGAGTGTGAGTCTATCAACACTGCTCGTACATAATTTTCCATAGCTCTACACGATCAATACTGTCGTATGCCGCCTTAAAATCGATGAACAGGTGACGCGTAGGGACCTGGTACCGTAATTTCGGGTGAAATTGATCATTTTTCACTGTTTTCTTGGTGTGCTTTCTAAAATGTTATCAATACCATAGAACTGAATGCAGGAAAACAAGTACGACGGTGAATTTCATTGGCTAATGTACCGAAATTTTTTAACAAATGTGATGTTAGTGCCAAAAATCTGCTCTAAAATTAAAAATCGTGGAATCCCATTTCGGGGTGAAATTGATCACTTGTCAATGTTATTATTGTTAGTTTCGAAATCAACTTTACATACTTAATTTGGGCCTCCTGAATCCGAATATGCTTGCCAAATGCTTAACGAGACAATATTTATGAAAATATTCAATAATTAAATTTCAAGAATACCGCGAAAAACGCCTAAATGTAGGCAATTTCCAAAGAATTTCCCTACTCTGTAGCAAAAAATTGAATTTTTCATCAAAACGAGCAAATTGGTAAGAGTTTCGATAGTAAAATCTGTTTTGGAGATATATTTTTAGCATCCTCACAAACTTTCAGTTTTACTCCATGTCCAAATCCTTGTTTAGAATTTGAAGTTTATAGATGATTATCAATTTCACACCAAACTTGATTCTAAAATTTTACATTATTTTCATAGAAATAAACATTCTGTGGTACAAAAAACTTCACTATACACAATTAGACATTATTTAAGACAAAAAAAGTTCATTTACTGTAGGTTGCAATTGACTTGGTGCACTATTAGTAAGAAATAAAATCGCGTGACACGATGATCAATTTCACCCTACTGATCAATTACACCCGAATTTACGGTACTCACGCCATTTCTGAAGGATTTGCCGCACGGTTTTTGTTGTTTTTGTTGAATGGGATCCTTAACTTCCCCATCGTGGGAGCTGGTTGGTTTCCACTGTCCGCTGTGCTGACGTAGCCATCGCCTTCGCTGTCCTGACCTTCTGTGCCTATGTTCTTTGCGCCATTCAGGTGTTCATCGTAGTGCTGCTTCCACCTTTCGATCACCTCGCGTCCGTCCGTCAAGATGCTCCCATCCTTATCTCGGAACATTTCAACTCGCAGCACGAAGCCTTTGCGAGATGTGTTGAGCTTCTGATAGAACTTCCGTGTTTCTTGAGAACGGTACAGCAACTCCATCTCTTGGCATTCCACCTCTTCCATGCGGCGCTTTTTATCCCGCATTAGGCGGGTTTGTTGTTTCCGCTTCAGTCGTTGTATCGCAGTCCGTAGTGTTAATTCTTAGCCAATTGAAACAACCGCTACCGACACTACGCGGCTATCTAGGCTGATAGGGAAAAGGAAGTTAACATTGATGATTAACTCCTGACGTGCCCAAACAGCCTTGATTTTTAATGAACAATAACCAGTAAATCAAATGTCAACTAACACGCAGCAACAAAGACATTGTCATATCCTATTCTTGTTGTAGAAATTCTATTCCGCAATAACAGTTTATCACAATTTGAACAGAATATGACAATGATCGCTCATCGCGTGCCAAACGATTTTCTAGGCTTTGCATTTCAGTTTTCGAGAAGTTTCTCTGTGTTGGTAAACAATTTTATGTTTAAAATAACTGATTAATAACGAGTTGAAAAGGTTGCAACCATGTTGCCTCCTGTGATTGTCATAACAAATTTTTTTTTGTTTGTATCATAATCCGCAAAAGTTGGGACAAACGATTGTTAGCGCACCTGCTTTGTTTTTTTGTTTTTCGTCTGTTTTGGTGACAATTTAATTCACTACCAATAAAACATGATTCAATTGCGGAAATTTGAGAGATTTTTTCGGGCAATTCTCCGCAGATCTCTCTGCATTTTTCACAGAAAATTCTTCTCGAAAAAAGTATTCTTATGAAATTTCTAGTGAAATACGTTCAGCTAATCTGCGAAAAAAAAACTCCGAGAATTTTGTTCAGAGATTTTTCTTTGAGATTTTGCTCCTTCAGTAAAACCACCAGAGATTTATCCAAGTATTTTCAAGATTTTTTTCAAGAAATAGTACCGTAATCTGGGGGCAAATAGATCCCTATTTCACCACTTTTTGTCATGTTATCCTTCGGATTTCAAACATTGCCAATTTGTTTTACAAAATCAGTACTTCACCGATCTTGATCAATGATTGTTTGCATGCACTATGTTTGCTAATACTCAAACTTTGCATGCAGGCTTAGCACCAGCGAATTGTTCAGCGCAGACATTTTCAACAGTATTGCTTACATCTTAAAAAACTGTGTATTTATACTTCTATCCAAAACTGGCCTTAATAAAAATGAAATAGTTTATAATTATGATTAGACATCTATAAACTAGAAAACTTGTAATGTTTGTGAAGCCAATGAAGTATTTTAAGCATTCTTGAAACGAAATGCTATTTGGTATCGAACTGATCAAATTCACCCCAGTGATTAATTTGCCCCGGATTACGGTACAATATCATTGTTTAAAAAATGTTTCTTAAAAATTTCTTTCGAAAATGCCTATGTTGTAAGTCTTATATTTTTAAAACAAATACTGGCACTCATCGCTCCAAAATATATATTATATTTTATTAACTTCATTTTTTTTTAAGTTTTAAGCTTCAAGAATGTGTAGCGATTTTACGATTATTGATTAAGCTGAGTTGGGGTAACATTGATCACAACGGTGGGTCGGTAATATTGAAACTATCATTACTTACCATGATCATGGTCCCTGAAACCGAAAATAAAGGCTAAATTCTTACAAGCCATTTACTTCTTGAGTTTTCAAAATTAAAAACGTCTTGAATTGTGAAATACGCTTAAAGGTAGGCATTTTCCTAAGGAAATTCTGCATTTTTTGTGGATTAGGGTAACCAATATATTTTGGACCCCCTGGGACATTTTTCTACAAATTTCCCAGTCTAAATCGAAAGACCAACTCAATTCGCATGCCATTTGGAAAGATAGGACTATTCCGCTCTTGCATCAACCGTGTGTACATAGAAAATGTGTTTATTTTATCTGAAATTAATTAAATTTAATCGGTTCATTCATGCAACCGTTACAACACGTTACACACAGAAATTTAAGCCGTCAGAAATTTTTAAAATGTTAATAAAAACTTTCTTCAAATTTCTGGACTAAAAGCGTAGAATTTTTCGGTTTTCCATTGTCAATCGATGGATTAGACCAGTGTTTCCCAAAGTTTTTTGACTTTCGCCCCCTTGAGGCCAAAAAAAATAAAAATCGCCCCCCTAAATGAATATATGTATAAAATACCATCCTGAGTTGAATTTATGAAGTTGGTCTATTTATTAGGTTTACTAGTGTAGTAATTTGACCGTGAAACGCAAATCAGTCCGATGTATTTTTGTAAAATGAAGTTGATGTTATTTATCAACGTATTTTCCATTGATCTTTCAGCTGCACTCACAATATTTGTTCAGTAAGATTAGGAAAATCACTGAATCAAATTGTCCCGTAACGAATCGTATCCGCATATCAATCACATTACAGATTTCCGCAACGTGTTAAAAAGAAATAAGGAACTAAAAATTGAAAGGAAAAACTAATTCAACGAGATTTTATTTTAAATTCTATGGAAGAAAGTCATGAACAATAGCGTTTTTGCGCCATTTTTAATCGTTGTTTTACCAGGCTTGGTGACTTAAAAACTTTAAATAACTTATGCGAATCAAACACATAATGAATTGATCTTCTCATTTTCATGTTTAACGTCATAAATAGGAGTTGGTTGGTGTGTAACATAGAAGAAAATCAAAATTTCTATCTGTCTAATTTTGGAGTTTTCTGTTTTTGACAATTAGTGATTATATCCCTAGCACCCGATTTTTGTCAGTCAAATTTGACACAAGTTTTGAAAAAGTTGGTTTCATCAAAATTGATAAGACCACGTGTAACCACAATTCCAAAATGAATAATGTTCATTGTTTTGATGAAAAGCCAGATTCCACCAATAAAAACTTAAGCTGCCTAATCTTAAGTATTCATACAAAAATGTTACTAAATATTTGTTCTGATGTTGAATTAAGTTCCAAAAATTCTAACAGCTCCAACAAATGTCTCACTTTAAAAATACTTCCAATGATATCTGTGACTAAAAACTATTCAAATTTACGTTATCTTTTGATAAAATTTCAGTGTCTCATTCAAGTTTCAAAAATTTTTGCTTTTGACATTCATAAAGTTTTCTGTAATAGAATTCAAACATGAGTATATTTAACAGTACAAACAAAAAGAGATAAGATAGTTATTTCACCTATAATTTGCATGATTTTTCAATCTCATTACTAGTACTTTCGCCCCCTTTCTATGCGTTTTCGCCCCCCAAATTCAGTTTTACAAACTTTCGCCCCCCTGGACCCGAAAATCGCCCCCAGGGGGCGAATTCGCCCACTTTGGGAATCACTGGATTAGACTATGGACAAGCATATTATACAACCAGTGTTGTTTATCGAACGATATTAAATGCCGGGTGTCCAAAATATATACTTTGAGGGCCCACAATATATTGAAGTGTCCGAAATAATGGAAAACAATGCTTCCAAATTCAATTATTTCCGACGTTTTTTGGATCCTACATGACCGTATGGGCATTTTTATGCCGTAGAGCAAATTTTTCTCTACATTTTGGCATGTTCTTTGACTTGGTTACGCTGTGCAATTAATTAATTGGGGTAAAAACTAAAATCACTTCCTTAGGCGGTCCAAAATACGACCGTTACCCTATGTTTAACTGAATATATTTTTCAAAGTTTTGACAACGGAATCGTATTCGGCGATGTCGTTTTTAGTAATCGCATTTCTCTTACTCATATAGTTTTCAAAACTCATGTGACACATGATCCTTTGACCGAGTCATCATGAAAATATTTTTTTCCATAAGTTGAAAAATGTATGCATGAACACAAACTAAATTCTCGCGTAACAATTCAAAAGGGCCAATCCTCAGATCGTTGACTCTGAGAAAATTCGATTTGAATATTATTTACCACATTTTCAATTCCTATTTCTCAGTATTCAATTAATGTGATTTCTTGCTCGATGAGTGACGATTTACTATTATTACAAGCTAATAATCGATTTTATTCTGAAAACTGACAATAGTTGAAAAAAATATGAGTTTTAATGCTTGGCCCATTTTCGATTTTCAACAAGGCATGGGCCTTTTTTATTGGTCACATTAAATTTCATTAGCGAGCTTGGCCCGAGGCTAGGCCTTTTCGGTTTTTCCAATGAAGTCAGCATTGGCCTCTCATCATGCTAAGTCCAATGGAAGTTAGCGAAATTTTCCGATTGTAGGCCCTCTTGTTGGAACGAGACCCGATCATTGGCCGTTTCGGGCAGGAGGCCAATGAATGATTTGGAAAAAAGCGGTCATTGGCTGTTTTGAAAATCGAGTTTATAACGGTAAGTTTAATGATTATGCTGACAATGTTTGCATAGTTTGTGGGTGTTGAATGAGAGATGCTATCGAATGGTATCAAAACCCGTTAACAATTGGCCCTTTAGAAATGTTACGCGAGAATTCTCGCAAAAAACTTAATATTTATTAGCTTATGAATAGAAGGAAGAGAATCACCATTCATGCAATGAAAATTTTTCATCGATAAATATTGATTTGGACTTTTTACGAGGAAGATCATTGCTGGTTACAGTACCATCACGGAATTTATGTAATCGGGAGTTAACCCCGGAGAATTTTTGCCGATATGTCGAACAGAAAAGCTGAAGCAATGTTTGTAGGACTTGCTACAGAAATTCATGTTTTTGTCTTCGTCTTTCATAATGAACAATTTTTTTTTGAACAGTGCGTCATATGGCCATAATTGTTTCTAATTGTATTTGAATCTAACATCTTGGTAAATTATCTACAGGAATTCCAAAGTTCCCCGATACTCTGACGAATAGATTAAAACATAAACAGATGTTTCCTTCTAGCAGCATTTCTTGTTTTGAAATCTGGATTCTAAATAAAAAAAATAAAATATCAATAACTGAGTGGTGAAATAATCAGATTTAATTCTAAAGAGCTTTTACAGTTATCCTGTTTTACGGTACTTACTGCATGTTCGAAAGGTTGTTTATTTCATAACAATAATGTAGTATTACTCTGTGGACTATGATTTTTTAGTAGCTGCTACATGTAATTACCGTTTTTTATTCATACCACTCAATGAATGTTGATACGAAGTATACGGTTTTAATCCGAATAAGACTACAACAAGCTAAATTAAAATAATTAATAGTGGTAATTTAATGCTTAAAAAGGCTCACGATTTTACTTCAATCAACATCAACTCATCCAGCAGAAGAAGCTGAAAAATGGAAAGGCACACCTGCTCCAATGTGTTCCATAAACTTAACTTTTTCCCTGAAGGCAGAAAAACGTTATTAACGTGAATGCGCAAATTATATTCATTCAACGTATCAAAATGAATATTATGTACCATTTTGCTGATTTAAGATCCCCATTTTCTTCTGTCTTCAATCTCAGCGCCCAAAAGCTTCATAACAAGGGAAACCCCCTACCACTGAATCCGATATCGTCCACAGGTGGGAACGAACCATGTCTAGCATTTAGCATCCACACACACGGAATAATTAGAATGCAGAATCCTACGGCAAGGCTGGGATTTTCTCCCTCAGATCCATCGACGAAACCCAAACCGTAGAGTGAGGTGGGGCAAAAGTTCGAGTCAAATATTTACCCATTTTGTGTTAAACAGCTTCAATATAGATTGTCTTAAACGAACTTTTGTCCCATCGGTTTCGCTAAATTACAAGAAAGTATCAAGTTTTTACTTGTTCTTTCACGAGAAAAAATAAGGTTTGAACTTCTGACCCGCTGAATCGAATTTTTGTCCAAATATAGCTATATTTTCAATCATTCATACGCCTCAAAGAATTCTTATAATAATCCTAGTAATGTCCTTACATAAAAATCAAACAAGGTTTATAATTTATTTTGTTCTATACTATGAAAGATCGACCGGATATTATAATCCCTTCTAGAATCAACAAATAGTCATAACTTTTTCAAATCTTAATCAATTTCTATGATAATCAGAGTGATTTTTTTTATATGAATAGCATTCGAACCACAAAGGCATTTTAACCATTTGTTTCGAATTGAGCAAGAAACCTTAACAAGAAACTTTTGCCCCATTTTACCCTTTTCATATCCATTTTAATTTAAAGATCTTTTGTGGGAATTATTTTTCACCGCTCGTTTTGACCTGACCGGACGGGCGTGCGTCCTCCGATTAACCCCCTCAAATCACCCTGTACACCTCTATCTACACAGGGAATGACTTCAATCAGGACTCGTCTCGTTCTCTCGGCAATGATCATTCCTGTGGGGCCCCCCAGAGCCAGTTAAAAGCGGAGGGCAGCTCAGCCAAATCAGGACTTGGGGTTGGAATTGAAACTCTTCAACCTCAAGAGCCTTCGCTTTGGCTTGTTGGAAACAGCAGCAGCAACAGCAGCCACGTTGTTTGCTCTGTAATTTCATTTTTGCAAAAATAATTGGATTTTACTCCGGATTTTGAAACTGATACCTGCTCTCGTCCTCACCCCATTTGGGGCGGGTTATGGTCGATTCCAAGAAGCACCTGTTCTAACTTAGAGCTGTGCGCCGCTGGCTGATTTTACGTCAATTTTACAAAAATAAGCGTTAGGAAACCCTACAAAAACTTTCCATGGGATTTCTTCAAGAATTTCCCTAGAGTCGCTCAACAAAATTCGTAAAATATCCCTCCGAGAATGCCCTCCAATAATTTTTCCATGAATTCATTCTGTTTGGTTTATATGAAAATAACTATGGAGAAATTAAAGAAAATGTTCCAAACACGTTAGTAATGGAATATAAGTACAAACTCATCATCCCATACTGAAAACTCATTCTTCAAACCATAATAAAGAAATTTGCTGATGAGAGCATTTCAATCCAGCTTCATATGGGATTATAGTCCTGCAAACATGTACAAAATTCCCAAACAAATTTAGTTCAAATGGAATTTGTTTTATCAGCAACATGCTTCTTTCACTCTTCAGTAGTCGCGCTGTTGTATTTTGTACAACACTATTGAAAAAACCTCGCTTTTCGTTCACAACAGCAGCGTGGTGGTTTTGAGGGTGGTGAACCGCGCGACGACTGGAAGGTTAAGGTTTGAAGAATTAGTTTACACTATGGGATGAAAAGTTTGTACTTGCATTACATTACTAAAGTGTTTGGAACATTGTTCCAAATTTCTCCATAGTAAGTTCCATATAAACCTACATCATCTTTGGGCCATCTTTAAATCACAACATACAGAAAGCTGAAAATTCAACAAAATACTATTTTTTATGGTAAGGATGGTAAGGAAGATATTAAAGATTGGATTTTCAAACTTCTCCAAATTTTGAACCGCCCTGACCTACTTGCGTCATGAAAACCTTTAAAGGTTCCACCCAGTTTTTTTTTTTTTTGTTTTTTTCTTAAATTCTTTTATGGGCCCTTCAAGAAACCTAGATATAAGTACTCAACCAAGAATTGTTGAATGAGTTTGAACAAGGACATTTTTAGAAATTCTACTAGAGATTTATTGTAATATTTCTCCAGGGATTCCTCCAGTCATTCATCTACGGACACTTTCAAGAATTCCTTTAGAATTTCTTCCAAGGATCAATAAGAATTTTTTAGTTCTTTTACGAATAACTCTTGAGTCTCCTCCGTGAATTTCAGTGAATCCTTTCCTACTAGAAAAGACTTTCAAAGTATTTGTCCAGGATTTTCTGCAGTAATTCCACTACATGTACACTCATGTTCACAATCTTTTTCCAAGGAATTTTCTTTAAGGATTTCTCTGATTTCAGAGAATCTTTATTTAGAAAAGTGATGAAGAAGTCAAAATTGGTATTTTTATGAAAAACCCGAAACCACTTCATCATAAATTAGTCTTGATTCGACATTGCTGTCATATTCCTCAGAATCCCAAATTTGAAGAGGCCATGTATTTGATTAGGTGAAATGGGCCTTTTCACAAGGCTTTTCAAATCAGCTGATTCGGAAGCTGTTTGACAGTTCTTCTTCGGAAATGACAGTCCAGTGTATGCACTCAGAAACACGGGTAGTCACAGAATTATTAAATTTTAGTAATATATGACTATATTTATTTTCATTCTACTGTGAATTTTATTCCTATTTGTCAATTCGCGTGGGTTGAATCTTAGCGATTCTTCATTCCAGGCGAAATGACAGTGTAAAAAATCACAGCAGAATGAAAGAGAGTGTAAGATGAAGAGCCCGAGCAAGCAAGAGTTTTTTTTTTCCAATGTGTCTTTGGATTGTTACGTTACGTGAAGCTGAAAGTGGATTGTAGTTGCTCAGTCAAGGATGAAGTATCAATTGGTGAGCTCCTTTCATGCTTTCATTTCAAATCTGTAAAATTTGTATGACCACATTTAATCGTTCAGCATTGAAACGGCAATATGATTTTTCAACAAGCTAGAATGGTTCGTCACTATGAGCGCGGCATAAACTCTTATTTATAAACTATTTATGTTTTACATTTTTTTTTGGCGAAAAAACTCTTTCCTTTTACCTTTGCTTTTGTAATTGAAAAAATACTTCGGATGACACTATGAGTGTAGATTTGCAAACGTTTTACATTATTCAACCAATTTTGAATGGTTTGCCACTGCAAGTGTCGGCATTAAAATTTTCTGTAATGGTCCAGCCAATCGAGTTTTTTTTTTACTTTTCATGTGAGTAAAATATGGTAACACATCTGTTCAACAAACTTTGAATGGTTCGTCACTTTAAGTGTCGACATTATTTTCTTCTACTTTGGAAATTGTTCACATCAATTGCAAATATTACATTCAAAGGCATGTTTATATCTCACAAATAATTGTTTACCATGGTCTAATCGCTTATCAAAATGAATCCTGTGACCCAACGATCCTCCCAATTAACAAACATCCCTCACAGTAACCTTTGTGGAGATGCAGAGGCAAACACGGTCTCCAAATAGCAAAGGTTACGCACTAACATTCCTTCCCCCAATCCCACCTGACTGCAAGGACATGGCCGGCGCAGTTATTGACCCTGTATAAATAATGCACACTCAAGAAGTTTATGGCCAATCACAGCCAAACTTCTAGTTGATTTTTTGTGCATCTCCACTGACCTCGGTCAATCACGGAACCATTGATATGTGTAGTCAGTCTAAGCTAACCTAAAATTACAGCAGAATGAAAGAGAGGCAGATAGAAAATAATCATTAATGCATGAACATTACTAATTATGTGACTTTTTTTATTTCTGAGTTTGCACTGCTCTTCGGCAGATGTAAACAAATCCATACACGGAGCTGTCACATCAAAAGGCCTACACGGAGAAAATGAAGTACTCAAAAGTGAGTCCATTCCGTGCGTTAACCTAATTTTGAGTTGATGGGGTAGAAGTTGTTTTCATTTGCAAAAAAATACCTACTGGCTAAGTTCTTTTCACTCAAACGGCAGATCAAATAACTCAACTGCCAGTACTAATGCCACTTACTCAAATTTGAGGTAACGCATAAATGTTCGGCTTTTGGGTTGTTTTGCTCTTCACTCTTTGACAACAATAGAAGGAGCAAATGAAATAGAGATCATTCTTTCGAATAATGTATTCAGGGTGTCTACTACCTGGAAAAACCTGGAAAACCGGGAATTATCAGTGAATTTTATTAAACCTGGAAAAAACAGGAATTCTCAGGGAGTTTCGGCCATAATCATGGAAATTATTTTGCATCTGAAATACAAGGTAGAATATGTCTTTTCATGACAGAAAATCATTTAAATCATAAAAATGTTCGGATGCGCCGCTATCAAGACGCTACTAGAAATATTCAGTCCTTATTTTTTAAAATGATTTTTATTTTATCCAACATAAAACATAAACTTAAGATTGGAAAGTTGGTAAAGGCAAGTACAGTTCCCATTTACAGTTGGGTGTCGTTCATGAGCATATGGAAAACATTCCAAATTTATTTACAAAAATTCCACAAGTTCTGGAGGAAATTTCAAGCAACGCTTCAGGTATTCTAGTGATTCTTTCTGGAATACCTTTATGAGCTTCTCCAGGGATGCTGCCAGCAATTTTTCAAGGGATGCTTAAGGGGGCAGGATCCGTCATTGATTTGAGAATTTTCAAAAGCAGTTTTTTGTTAAATATCAAGAAATTTTACAGGAAAATGTGTTCACTGTATTATATTTTCCAACCGAAACACAGTGAACACATTTTCATCGAATAATTTTCAGTTTTGAACAGAAAAACTGCTTTTGAAGTTTCGATTATGACGATGATTACGATGACGGAACGTTGAACGTTAAACGAATTTATTCACAAATTTTGTCAAGAAAATCGTAGAACACTGCAACATTATTCCTCCAGTAATTTTCACATAGATTACTCTGGAAAAAATGACAGCGATTATCCTAGGATTTCTTCCAGATGTTCTTCCACTGATTCATTGGCCGATTTTTTTTCCGGTCGTGAGATTCACCAGAGAGAGTTGTAAGATTCTTTGCACAAAGGTTCATTCCATTGCCTTTTTTGCATAGAATCCTACATTTTCACATGGATTCTATAAAAAATCATTCACGATTACTTTCAGAAATTGCTCCGAAAATTTCCTCAGGCCTTATTCCGATGAAATCTTTTATGAACTTTTCCAAGAATTCCTCAAAAAATTCGACCTCAAATTCCTCATTAAGTTTCCCCAGAAATTTCTCTAAGAATATCTCCAGCATTTCATCAAAATGTTATTGTTGTGGTTCAAACAATTATCTAATATTTTTCAAAAATTTGTTCCGTGGATTCTTCAAAACTTCATTCAAGGTTCCACATAAGTAAGCTATTCTTACAGGTATTTTTCTAATTATTCATACTTGAATTTCTTCAGGAAGTCTCTTCTCATTTCATTAAAAAGTCTTATAGGACAATATTAAGAGATTCGAGGGTTTTTCAGTTATATTAGCATTTTATCAAGAAAACCCTAAGAAGAATCTCATCAAGAATGCAGGAGTTCTTTTAGAGATCCTCTTAGGAATTCATCAAGGTATACTTAGAACACACACAAAAATTTTCTTTAGAAATTCCACTCGGATTTTTCTCAACATTTCTTTCTAAATCCTTGTTGGGGTAGATGTACCAATAGTGGAGGTACTAGGCACGATTGTACTTCATTTAACCCCTCAAAATTCAAGATGCGCAATTAATGTACATGTTAATGTTGTAACGGGAAGTAACGACCGTTGACTTAATAAGAAAAATGATTTCATCGCAATAATCCACGGCATGTCAGTGAAAAATAATACCTTCACTATTGGTACACTGTTCCTTTAGTTGCGTATGTTTTTAATTTGTGTTCCTATAGTTGCGGTATCCGTTGTTTTCTTATGGGATCCTCCACTATAGGAACACTTTACCGCAACTATTGGTACAAGCAAGTAAGGTTTTAGCAATTTTAGTGATATTTCATCAGTTTTCAAGTAATTTGAACGATCTTTTCAACTATTCCGCGTATCAACAAGCCTATACGTTGATTGGCAGTGTCGCTTCTGTGGTAAATGTAATAAAATCAGTGAAAACGGCACTACCGCAACTATAGGAACATCCACAACTAAGCGAACACTTACCCTATTTCCCTGGAGACATCTCTAGAAGAACGACTAGAATTGATTTTTGAAATTTGAAAATAAATAACAGGAATTTCTGAATGAATTTTGAATTTTGAAGATGCTCTAAATGGGAATGTCTGAGGAAGTCCTAGGCAAATCAATGGAAAAATCAAAGGATATATTTCTTGAGAACATGGAACTTCCTTTGAAAATGTCTCCAAAGGTCTTTGGAGGGATTCCTGATGGAATCACCGATCTTGAAGGTATCAAAAACTAAATCCTTGGAAGAATTACTAATAAAATTCTTGAAAAAATCACAAACAAACTCCTGAAAAGATCGTTGGGGTGATATGTGAAAGAAATCCACGGTAAGCCGAACAATTAATACTTGTCGTAATGTCAAGGGACTCCGAAAACTCTTACAGACTTAGAATCATTCTTAGAGAAATGAGGAACCAAAATTTCATGACGTGGTGGTTCATGTTGATTTCCCAAAGATATCATCTTGGAAAATATACAAAATGCCCTCTAAAGAAATTTTGGGGAAATGTTTTTTTCCCTTAAGTTCGAAAAGACTATTTTCTTCATCTGCTCTTGATGATTGAATGCATTTTCAGATCATTTGGAAAAAAAAATATTTTTTGTGGAAATAAAAAAACAAATCACAATTTTTTTTTTGTTTTTAAAATTTGTAAAATTTGGAATAGTTTTTTTAAACCTGGAAAAACCTGGAAATCTCAGGGAATTTCATTTCTGTAAATGAGTAGACACCCTGTGTTAGTGTGGAGTTGAGAGAAAATTTAGTGCGCGGATAAAAAAATGGAGTCAGGCTATGGATGTTCCGAATCCGGTGGTTCTCCAGCGCGAGAAGTTGGTTCGAAACACGACACTCTTCAGCAGTTTCTTCACATGATACATCTGAAAAATCCTCTCAGTGTAAGATTACAAATTTCTTCAAATAATTTCTCCAAGATTTTGCAAGGATTTGACTCGCGATTACTTCAGTTTTTGTCCGGAATTTCTTAGGAATTTTCCGTTGAAATTCGTATATGAATTATTTAATAGAGTTTTCCACTAGTTATTGCCCTACCTACTCCGTTAAGAAAATGATTCAATAACTTCAGGAATTCGTGTAGAGATAACTTCAAAAAAATCGTGTATGGATTCTAACAAAAATTTAAAAAACCTTCCAGGAATTTGTACACGCTTTTTCTGGAGTTCCGGCCTGAGTTTTTCCAAGGACTCATCCAAGAACTACTCTAACAGTTCTTTTTTTTTAATTTCTGAAGGTTTCGCTCCAAAGAATCCTGTAAGAGTTCATCCTGCTTGTCGTTGCAGTTTCTAGTTATAATTCTTAAAGTACAGTAACCACACAGTTATGGATCAGCCAAGGGTCATTTGTCAGAACAAAATATGAATGAAAAACATGGTGTCGCTTTGCAAAACAAAATTACCTCCCTGGCACTGCAGAATATAGTTGTTTTTGAGAATACATTTCAGAATACGCGATTATTTACCAAAAAGTGTCGATTTCGACAGAAATTTCAAACGATGTCCACCCCACAGATGTGGATCAGTGGGAGAGGAGGATCCTTATTATGGATCAATTCGACTCATATTATGGATCAAAACACTATAACAGCAATTTATCTGCGTGGTAAACATATAGTGGTTATCACGCTCAATGGTATGGGTGCCCTAGTGTAGATGTAGTTGTGAACCTTACAAGGGAAGGTCACGATGGTGTTACACGGGGTTTTCAACCGGACTATTTTTGTTAGATTCTACATGTCGAAATATGAAAAACCCAAAAGCCTTTCGGGTGATGGACCAGTGGTGTAGCCAGGAGGGGCTCTGAAAGGGGCAATTTTGTACGTATATTATACTATTGAGCTAATTGGAAATTTGACAAAAATATTTTTTTAGTATCTATTGTGATGGTAGAGAACAGAATAGACATTAAAGTATGTTTAAAATGTATTTTCCATGCCATAGGCGCAATCGGGATGGGTTTCCCGATTGCGCCTATGGCATGGAAAATACATTTTAAACATAAATTAATGTCAATTCTGTTCTCTACCATCACAATAGATATTGAAAAACTATTTCTGTCAAATTTCCAATTAGCCTAATAATATAATATACGTACAAAATTGCCCCTTTCAGAGCCCCTCCTGGCTACACCACTGTTCCATCACCCGAAAGGCTTTGGGGTTTTTCATATTTCGACATGTAGAATATAACAAAAATAGTCCGGTTGAAAACCCCGTGTAACACCATCGTGACCTTCCCTTGTTAGAGGAAAACAATATGCACTCTGTCTCGATAGACACCCAGAACCTGGGTGTAAATATTTCAAATTGGGTAATATTCCCATATGCATTTTGATGAGTCTGGAAAGTGTGTGCCAGTTTCGTTGAGGAAAACAAAAACAAACTGAGTATGATGAGCGTATGCAAGTGTTCGTGTGTTCAAATGTCACTTAGCTCTACACACTTAGAAAATATCACCGACTCCGGTAATTTTTTTTACCGAAATATAAACCGCTGAGCGTTCGGTAATGCTTCCGGTAAACTTAATAATAACCGAACAATCCGTAATTCAAATCAAAACACAGCTGTCAAAATATTACAAATCGTTCGGTAACTATTGATGAACGATTTGTAACGTTCATTCAATTACCGAACGCATTGTTCATATTTGCAGGCAGTCAGAATTGGATAGGATAATCAAAAATGAAAAAAAAAAAAATAATGGCAATGTATTGTGATGTATAAAAAAAGACAATTTACACCGTCTTCAGCCAAAGGCTGCACAGACTGAACATGGATATTGTGATGTATAAAGAAATGATCGAAGTCATTTCAAGATCGTTTCGACATGTTTATTTTTTTTTATAAATATTTCACTGTTAGCGATTCTACCATCAAAAGTAAGTTGCAAATTCTGCTGCAATTGAATAATCCATTGATTATTCACTATATGCAACAGTCCTGCGAAACGTTTGCAGCTATTCGCTCCTTCTAGCGAACAAAACTGGTGCCGCCGATTCTGTCTTCGATGTAAGTATTCTGTAGTAAATCTAATTTGATTTATTTACCTCGATCTATTCTACGATGCCTGACACTGTTCTTTTTTTCTCACGGTACCTATATTTTGCTTACATAAATAAACATGGCGGTTAAAAACACAAGTTATCAATTGTTCGGTAAAGCACCGTAGCACTAGGTACCGAACTACGGTAAACTTTTACTGGCTATGGCGAATCTAAATGGTTTACAAGTTTTTCGGTAAACAAAATGACGACTTAGGTGAAAACAAACAAATATTCTTTGAATTCGCCTAATTGTGCACGTTTTTTCGGTAAAGCTCGTTTGAAATACCGAAACATCAGTTGAATATTTGTTTACAGTACGTTTTCGGTAACAAAATTTACCGAACAACGAAAGAAAATCTAAGTGTGTATAGTTAGTGAAAGCATATGTTTTGGCGTTTGTATTGTAATAGTCTTATCTTTGATTCACAACTGTGGTATGGATTTCAAAACTCCACAGTTATGAATCAACGCTTCAGGGAATATGATTGACATTTTATTTCCTACGGACTATGCTATGCTTGAGAATATTATAATTAATGCTGTACGGATTTATGGTTCACGTAGGTGAAATGTGTTATGCATAATTGCAACTCTGTTTGATGCCGGTTATTTCTGCCGGCTACGTTGCACCACTCCCGCGCACGGTAAAAAGAAGCAAGGTATTATACTCCGAAAAATGACATTTGGCAGTGACGTCATTCCTATCGCAAACTCGAACGAGTGCAAAAGAAAGCAAGGCCTGCTCTCCATTGCTATCCTCAAGGCCTCATGCTTGACGATAGTTTGATGGAAAAATCGTTGTTTACACGTGGGAATAGCCTACCTTGTTGTGTATACCGTGACACCCACGTAATCGCAGAAGAAACCAATTCCTACTGGTTGTAGCTGACTACTTTTCCATGTGGGTTTCACTTCAACCAGTACGAAGCATTAGCAGTTCGAGCCTCTGTTCCATCCTGAAAGAGCAATGGTTCCTCCGAAACTCAGCACCCGAAGTGATCATCACCGATATGGCACTTGTTTCACGTCCAATGATCTTAGGGAACTGCTGAACAAGTTTCAGATAACACATTGGCTCAATTCCAGATACCATTTCCAGGCCAATCCTGTGGAAGGGGTCAAACGTACGATAAATGCTGCCATTCGAACGTACGTCAAGGAAGATATCAAAGACTCTGGGACACTCGAACTGCTGAAATAAAAATGCTCAATACAAGCTTGCATGCCTCTACCGGTTTTACACCGTATTTCGTAACTCATGGCCACGGACATGAGCTTTCCAAATCAGGGGCCGATAACAAACTGGCACGACACGAAGAAAACCTTACAACTGATAAGCAAAACGACCGAAGAAAAAGAATATTCTCTCGAATTTATGAACTTGTCAGCAATAATCTAGAAAAAGCACACGAAAGATCCCATCAACATTACAACCTAGGTTGGTTCGTCGTCATATGAGCTGTAGAATATGAGTGGGAAAAGCCTCGGGGTTTGGCCAGTTGCACTTCTCAAGCCAGGGTAGACAATATTAGCCATTCACAGTTCCCACCACGCTTACAGAAAGTATCTTCTTCTTCTTCTTTCTGGCGTTACGTCCCAACTGGGACAAAGCCTGCTTCTCAGATTAGTGTTCTTAGCACTTCCACTGAGAGCTTTCTTTGCCGATTGACCATTTTTGCATGTGTATATCGTGTGGCAGGTACGAAGATACCCTATGCCCAGAAAGTATCATGAGTTGCAATATTTACCAAACGATTCGAAAGTTTATGGCATTACTATTAAAGTAAGAAAAACATCAATAAAAGAAGGTTCAAACTTCATGCCAATCGAGTTTGTTTTCGGCCCCATCTCGCAGGAGCAAGCGACACAATCCATAAACCAAACACTTGGCCACGCCACTCTTTCTTCGCACTGCGCGAACCGGACACGATTGATCTTTATTGCAACGCTCTCAAGACAATCGATGGATCTAGCACTACTCTTTTTGATTTGGAGATATTTTACGATTCCTAATAATCAGAAAGATGGTCTCTTTCAAAGTTGATCAGTAGATCAAGCTACACAAACTAAAAATCGACAATTCTACATCAGGCAGCACTAGTGAGCATGACTTTTTTTATTCAATAAATACGTATACAAGATTCTGATGACAACAAAACATTACGTTTTGGGCTAAGTACAATGAGATGATGGATCACTAAGTTTGAAATTCAGGCTGAGAATTTATAATCACAGAGTTGTAATTATTATGAATGCGTATTTTTTCATAATTTTTTCTCCACCATGAACAAAAAAAAAAACAAAGTGCGACAATTCATTGAACCTGCTCATTTTCCATTCCATGAGCAAACACGTCATTTGAAGTTGGATGTTCTTCAGTAGTTCTCCCATTTGCTCTTTTCGATCCGCGTGGATGTCCAGATTTTAGAAAGTTTCCAGTTCATCGATAAGGTTGATTTTAGTTTGTATTTCTTCGGAGGTTGGTTGCACCATAATGATATCTTCCATTCCATCAGAATCCGGCTTAAGACTAGCGATAATCTCCTCCACGGTTACTGAACTGTTCAATAATGACGTCTAGAATTTCTTCATGACATAATTTTGATGTAACCATCTGCTCTTCTTCACTTGCGATATATTCCAAAATATCTGAGTTCTCAACGCTTTTAACTTCTACTTGAGATCCCATAAAATAGGACGGGATCAACTTATTTTAACAGTTATTTAGTGTTGTTGGTTTAATGTATTAAATAGCTGATTGCATTCAATTGAAACAATTTTTCAAATTGAATTGTATCCAAGGCTAAGTTAAAGAAAGACCATTGTCTTCTGAAATTCCAGACTACTTACTCAAATAAAGACAGCCCTTTTGGTATTGAACAACTTTGCCGAAGCCCAAATCTTTCGAAGTGGTCAGGATTCTGAGATATCCACAAAATAAAAGTGGATGTGGTAGTGTTCATGGGTAGTGGACGCCTTTTGGCGATGACCCTTTATTTTATTATTTTATCGGCGTTATCGTGTCATAATGCCCTTGTGGCATTTATTAAATTACCATACAGTGCACTTACAGTACGGGATTAGTGCAGTGCAGTGATTTTACTATGTGTATAAGGAAATATTGTGCAAAATATTTCCTAAATTTGCATGGCGGTGGTAGCTCATGGTGGTTTGATCGTCGTGTTTTGTTTTCATACATAAAAGTTTTACTAAATTTCCCATGTATGTATTTCAATTTACTTATGGTAGTATTGATACTCCGTTCTCCAAACCTCTCATGAGCGTAATGAGAATGTTCTTTTAGCGAGGGGAAAAAATCTCTTCGGCAGAGATGATGCAGTACTAGATCATCGTTATTGTACACTCACCATGTACACTCATCTTAATGGTAATGATACATCCCTGATTCTCAACCGCGTGTGCTTATTGTTCATGTAGTGTGTTTCGAGGTGATATATGGTCATACTGTTTGTACGTGTAAATTCTCTTCTGTTTATACAGTGTGGAAATCAAACGCATGCAGTGGATTGTTTGTGGTACGACTGCAGCATACCATTGCATCACTGGCTGGCACAGTATTCGAAAGAAACAAACCGCCTTGTGGGTTTACCGTATCGCTGTGAGAATCTGTGTTCACATACGAATGCAGATTTATTTCACAGAAACAAGTGAATGATTTGAAAGCGGCTTAAGGTAAAGATTAATCTAAGCTACCCTTCAAGTTTTCAAGAGCACAGATCAGGAGAATTAGATATCCGTTCAGGCTGAAACCTTTATCAATCTGTCACTAATTGATCACATTTTCAGTGTGGTCGGTTGCCTGGTTCTTTATATTTATGTTCTTGAACATTTGAAGTTTGGCTTCGATTCATCTTCACCTTAAGTACTTTTTTCTTGAGTACTGTTCTAGGTATGTATGTGAATGTGTAAAGTAGTATGCACTGCGAATTAGTTTACGATATCTTTGTTCGACTTTGGAAAGATTCTCGCTCTTCCTTATTCTCATTACAACTAATTGTGTTGGTGAGTTAAAACTTCCAATGGGTCAAGAGATTATCTGAACTCAGACGATCTTTCTTTTCTCTTTTGGACGCCTTGGATAGCTGATCATCTCGTTCGTGCTATAGAACACAGCATCTCTAACATGGCTGATTTTGTGGGTAATAATACCGGTCGTTCGGAATCACATGCCGAGTCCTCCTCAAAATCATCTACTAAACATGCTTTTTAGAGAACTCAGAATGATGACAAAGAATTACCAGTGGCTGCTTCTTCTACCCCTACTGGTGATGCAATTAGTTGTTCCTCTAGGGGAAAAAACTATGCAAAGAACCAGCGGAAAAAGTTTAACCGCAAAGCTGCTACCGCAGGTAAAATTCTTCTTTCGGAAGTTAATGCTAGTAATTCACGATCGTCATTGCGCTTTTTCACAAACGCTCTGAAGGATGAATTACTTAGCGATTTAAACGTTTTTCTATACCAGACGCCGCCTGGCTCGTTGATCCCTACATTCTGTGGCTGCGGGATAAGATATGGCCGAATGTGGTTTTCTCCCGAAAACCAAGAAAGCCATGACTGGTTGAAGCAGAAGTTGATGGTGATCCACAAGACAGCGATTGATGGTTGCAAATTTGTTTTTGAACCGTTCAATCTTCAATCAATGTTTGTTTACGCGTTCCTTGGAATGCGAATGAAAAATTGAACCAAACTGATGTGCTGAATTGAATAGTTTTCCAGAATCCCTCGATTTTGGCAAACTTCTGGAAGATCAACAATGTCAAGTCAATGGAGAATGGATATCGTCTGTTCTTCTGCAGCATTGGTGATGACTCTGTTGAACTTCTTAGGAAGCAAAATTTTATGATTAACTATGGTTTTCATAAAATTTCTGCTCGTCTTCTCTCGAAGAAATAAGCCCTCTTCAAGCTCTTTTGTCAACGTCTTCAACAACGGACTTCTATAGCATAGCATAGCATAGACTGACTGTACATGTCAATGGTTGCTACTCCGTGATTGATCGGAACTGGTAAGAATTGCACTACGATCCAAATGAATAAGGGATGGGAGTTTCCGCTTACTCTCGAAGTGCAATTTTAGCAGATCTAATATTATTGATCAATAACGGCGCCGGCCAAGTCCTTACAGTCAGTTGGGATGGGGAAGGAATGTTAGGGTGTAATGATTGTTGCTTCTAGAGACCGAGAATACCTCTGCATCTCCACAATCACCACGGGAAGGGTGTTTATTAGTGAGGGAGGAAAAGATCTGGGAGTCACCTCTGGTCGGTGATGCGATCCATGGACAAGGGGGAAATATACGACTTGTATTTAAAACTAGTTTTGTATTTTTGTCTCGAGAAGTTTTTGGAAAAAAAATACGTCAACATCTATAATGTCGAACAATTCAAAAGACGTTTTTATTAATGACGAAAACTGAAAATTGCATGTATATATTTTAACTTAAATGAAACAGGAATAATGCCAACACTTGAAGTGACGAACCATACATAGTTTGTTTGAAAATTACATATGAGTATTACTGTGCATTTTGTCTCGATATGGTAGAAGTTTTAGAAAATACGTCAACATTCACAATGTTGAACAATTCAAGAGATAATTTTTAATAAAGTCAAAAAAAATATGTATATTGAAGTTGTATAAGAAAAAAGCATAATGCCGACACTTATAGTGACGAACCATACAAAGTTTGTTTTAATATTACATAAAAGTTACGCTTTCAAGAAAAAATGTGTTATCATAACTCCGGCGACGAAAACACGCGCAAATCCGTCAGCAAAATCAATCGGACGACGCAAAACCGAACTGTCCTGCTTGGGCTTCACGAAGCACTACCCAGCAAGGCGCTCCAAAACAGGGGCATCTTCAACAACGGACTTTTATATCAGAAGAACCGTTGTTACGCAGATGTTGATAAGTTGAATGAGTTACAGTATCCTTTCGAGGGGTGCTGAACATAATTCTTAACATTATGTTTACGTTGGGAACTAGTAAATCATTCTTTTTTTTTTAGTTTGGTTTTCTATCATTCCCGCGTAACATCAAAACCAATGCAATCGATATAAGCATCCCATTTGGGGTGCTTGTTACGATATTTCCTTCTCCTGACTTCCCCTCCTTTCCTTTTACTCCCATCCTCTCCCTTTCCATAATCCTTTCTATCGGGTAAGTGATGAGACGGCGATGACGTGCGAGGCACAAATCTCCCATTTGTAGGGGAACGTGCCGCCTGAGCCAAATTTCTGATACCTGATACTGTAAAAGGAATACGCGTTATAGAAATGCGTTCAGTAGGAGACCCGATTATATATTCGTATTTATCAGCGAAGTCAATTATTCATAGTTAAAGTTTGCAAAGAAATTATTGTTTTCCTAAATATCAACTGATTTATGCGTAACTGCTGCATTTGAAGACACTGCAAGCCTTAAGTTTGCGGAACATTAGTTAAAACTGTATGTTAGATATTCGACTATTTTCCGCCCTTGTATCACTGTGCTCCGATGCATGCCGCCTTCTTCGGTATTTAAAGGCCTTGACGTCACCGCTGATTAAAAATACACCGGCGCACAGGTCTAGTTCCAGCATCTCGTTCCTACAGCCCGAAGAATTAGACGCAGAACAACGCAAGCGGGGAGCCTTTCCACAGAGAATGCGAGCTTGTATCGATCGAGGAGGGTCTTCCACGGGGTGCAAGAATCAGAAGCGCAAAAAACCTGCAGGGGGAAAATCTGGGAAAAGAAGTAGAAAAAAAGTGAACCGACGAGCGAGCGGAGCACGTGAGATGTGCAAAAGGATTAATTAAAAATACCTTATCAGGATAAACGAGCGCTTCACCACTCCCGTCGTTGTTGTTGTGTGCTCTCGGAGGCTGCGATGAGTGGGTGAGGGCGTACCGAAGTGATACGAGACACTCACTGACTGGACCGGGGTCGATTCTTTTGTTGAATAATACACGATGTGATAGAAGGAGTAGTAGGTAGCGACTGTGGACTCTGAAATGATTCTCGGTTTTTTGATTATGCAGCTTCTCCTAAATGGCACTTATGATGAAGGTCAGCTGGAAATGTTTAACCTGTCTCGTTTGGTTGTTGTTATAGTTGGTATGATATGAACGAGATTAGTTTGTTCCTTTTTTGAGCTGTAATGACAATGTTTTCATACTCTGTGATATGGTGTATGTACCCAAGACAAGTCAAACACGTAACCAATAATCCTTTTTCAATAACATTTTTATGAAACTATTTACAAATTATTTATGATTTTGGGCGAATTGCTCTACTTTGATGCTAATTTATAATTTTGAACAAAACCAAATAGTATTTTAAACTTTATTTGCATTTTCAGCACAATTATTTTCAATACTTTCAACTTCTAGAGTGATAGAAATGATATTCATGACAATACATTGGAGGCCCAGTATTTGGCCCAGACAATATTGACGGACGACGTCTTTTAGAGGTCTGAACCCGAAGAAATCAGTTATCAAGATTAACAGAACTTCTTCATGTGATGCTTCAAATCTAGTTTTTCTGTTTTCAACAACATGATGAACGATGGTTAAATACAAAAATAAGTAAAACTCCGTCGTACAACGCACATTACGTATTTTATCTAAGATACCAAAAAATGGACTTCCATCTATAGATATACTTTCATATTGGAAAGTGGTTATGTTGAGTGTTGGACTGTTTCTATATCTTTATATATTGATGGCTTCACCTTAGCGTCATGCCATTACCGGGCGAATTTTAGAGCTCCATCTTCGTTGGTTTTGGGTGATACTTCTTCAGTTGCTTCGAACGTTTAGGGCCGCCAGGTCCTCCTTCTACTGCATACAGTCAGCGTATTTGTGAATTTTATTTTCGCAGTTCTTTCTTCTGACATTTGCCCTAAGTGACCAGCCCACTGAAGTCTGCCGTATTTCACACGTTTAATAATATTCTTTTCAACGTTCACGCTTCATAGAGAGTCACCGGAAGAATCAATGTTTAATACGGGGAAAATTTCGGTCTTGTTTGTAAGTCGCAGACTAAAGTTGGTTACATAATCCGTAGAAGACCCTATTTGCAGCCACAATACGTCTTTTTACTTCCCGGTAAACGTCATTGTTACATGTCGCAAGTGTTCCAAGGTAAATAAACTCTTCAACAACTTCAAACACATCCCCATCAAACACTACCTCAGCACCTACACCACCAAGCCTGACTCTATCTCTCCCTTCAACCATGTACTTCGTTTTAATAGAATTAATGGTCATTCTTTTCGACGCTATCCTCCTCTTCAGAGGCACGAAGGCCTCCTCCACTGACCTAAGACGTATTACAATAATCTGTTCAACATCACAAACGAAATTGGCACCTCATTTGCAATACGTACAGTGTTGCACTCAAGGCCGTATTCATGGGGGGGTCCAAGGGTGGACCCGGACTCCCACATTTTAGGGGCCCCCACATAATACGACTAAAATAATCATCATTGCACATTTAAGAATAAATATAAAAACCGATGAAATGGTGCCAATTTTTTGAATCAAGTCGAAAGATTTGAAAATTAAGGGTTTCTAATTTTAAATTACAGTGTTATCTTTTGGCTTGAAGTCTAAATGATTTTTTGGCTTGTCTGTAATGTGCAATATATTTGCTCTATTTTTGGATCTGAGAGTTTTAGTATTTGTTCGATAGTCTTATACATAAATCATAAAATTATGCTGAAAAATGTGTTACATGGATGGCCTGATTCGCTACTCACCATATAGTAACGCTAGTGTCTATGTACGAAAAATTGCTAAAAGTTAACGCGGAAAATATTTGTATGCATCTTACAAATAAATTCTCAAAAATGGGAGCTATTTTAGAAAAAAAATTTGGTACCGGCTGGGCGTCATGATGATGATTTTTGCGTCTACCAAATACTCTTTCGATTACAGCTTTTATTTACATGAAATTTGTAGTCATATGCTTTTCTCCATACAAAATAAAATGAGAAAACTTCTGCTGATTAACTGTGGACAAAAGCAAAGCAGGCAATTCGAAATCACCACCAACAAGTGTCCAATCGATCGAATTTTTAGCTTGAACTGTTGTTTAGTTCTCCAGATTTGTGGACTTGAAGATTTGAGGTTTGCCTTCGATTCATCTTCACCTTAAAGCACTTAAATCTGGAACTCAAATTTAGCATAAAATATAAAGAAAATGACAACATACTATAGCATCAAAATATTTTTCTGGGAAAAAGGCCCCCACAGAACTCTGGCCCCCACATTTGTTATTCCGGCCCTGAAGTTGCACTTATCAGTCTAATTAGTTTCGCCGGAATACCACGTTCAGACATTTCCTGCTACAGCTAATTTATTTTCACTAAGTCGTACGCTGCCTTGAAATCAATAAACAAACAGTGGGTCTGCAAGTACTGTCAGATTTCTTACCTGAATTCTGTTGGAATACTAACCAGAAATCTGTCGGAATCATAATCAGAGCTCTCTTAACGAGGATTATGTGGAAAAATTGACCTGTCGACATTTTTACCAGATTTCTAGCAGAACCCTGACCAGGATTCTGTTAGAATTTTAAAAGAATTCTGTTAGAATACTGACAACAATTCTGTCAGAATCCTGACCAGAAATCTGTCGGAATCCTGACCAGAACACAGTCGGAATCCTGACCAGAACTCTGTCAGTATCCTTACCAGGATTCTGTCGGAATCCTGACCAGGATTCTGTCGCAATTCTGACCAGGATTTTGTCGGAATAGTGACCAGGATTCTGTCGTTATCCTGATCAGGGTTCTGTCGGAATCCTGACCAGTATTCTGTTGGAGTCCTATATTCTAACGGAATCCTGACCAAGATTCTGCCGCAATCCTGACCAGAATTCGGTCGGAATCCTAATCAGGATTCTGTCGGAGTCCTATATTCTGACTGAATCCTGACCAGAATTCTGTCAGTATCTTAACCAGGATTCGGTCTCAATCCTTACCAGGATTCTGTCTCAATCCTTATAAGGTTTATATCGGAATCCTAACCAGCAATCTATCGGAATCCTAACCAGGATTATGTCGGAATACTAATCAGGATTCCTACTGACCAGGATTGTTGTTGGAATACTGAATAGAACTTGGTTGAAATCCTTACAAAAATTTTATCAGGATGTTTACCAGGATTTTGTCGGAATCCTGACCAAGATTCTGTCAGAGAACTGGAAGTTCTGATCAGGACTCTATCTATTGGAATCCTGACCAGAATTCATTCGGAATCCTGACCAGTATTTTGTCGGAATCCTGGCCAGTATACTGTCGAAATTCTGACCAGAATTCTGTCGGATTCCAGACCAGGATTTTGTCGGAATCCTGACCAGGATTCTGTCGGAATCCTAACCAAGATTCTGTCAGAATCCTAACCAAGATTCTCTGAGAATCTTGATCTGGATTCTGTCAGAATCCAGACCAGAATTCTGTCGAAATTTTAACCAGGATTCCGCCGAAATCCTGACCAGAATTCTGTCAAAATTCTGACCAGAATTCTGTCGGATTCCAGACCAGGATTTTGTCGGAATCCTGACCAGGATTCTGTCAGAATCCTAATCAAGATTCTGTCAGAATCCTAACCAAGATTCTGTGAGAATCTTGACCTGGATTCTGTTGGAGTTCAGACCAAGATTCTGTTGGAATCCTGACCATGATTCTTTCGGAATCCTGGCCAGGATTCTGTCGGAGTCTTGACCAGGATTCTGTCGGAGTCCTGACCAGGATTCTGTGGGAATCACAACCATGAATCTGTGGGAATCTCAACCAGGATTCTGCTGGAATCCTGACCAGGATGCTGGTACAAACCTGACTAGGATTGTGTCGGAATCCTGCTCAGGATTGTGTTGAAATCCTGATCAGGATTCTGTCGGTATCCTTATCAGCATTCTGTCGCCATCCTAACCAGGATTCTGTTGGAATCCAGACCAGGATTCTGTCGGAATCCAGACCAGGATTCTGTCGGAATCCAGACCAGGATTCTGTCGAAATCCTGACCATGATTCTGTTAGAATCTTCTGGTAGAAACCTGACTAGGATTGTGTTGGAATCTTGACCAGAATTGTGTTGGAATCCTGACCAGGATTCTGTCGGAATCCTTATCAGCATTGTGTCGCCATCCTAACCAGGATTCTATCGGAATTCTAACCAGAATTGTTTCGGAATCCTGACCAGGATTCTGCCGGAATTCTGCCCAGAATTCTGCCCAGAATTCTGTCAGAATTCTGACCAAGATTCTCTCGAAATCTTGACCAGAATGCTGTTGAAATTCTGACCAGGATTGTGTTGCAATCGTGACCTGGATTCTGTCGGAATCCTGACCAGGATTCTGTCGGATTCGTGATCAGGATCCTGTCAGAATCCTGACCAGGATTCTGTCAGAATCCTGACCAGGATTCTGTCAGAATCCTGACCAGGATTCTGTCAGAATCCTGACCAGGATTCTGTCGAAATCATGACCAGGATTCTGTCGAAATCCTGACTATGATTCTGTTGGAATCTTAATCAGGGCTCTGTGGGAATCCTAACCGAATTCTGATGGAATCCTTTCCAGGATTTCGTCGGAATCCTAACCGGCATTCTGTCGGAATCCTGACAAAAATTCCATCAGAATACTTACTTAAATTCTGTCGTAATACTGAGCACTAGTATTTTGTCGGAATGTTGATCAGGATTCTGTCGGCAACTTGATCAGAATTCTGTTGGAAGCATGACCAGGATTATTCCAAAAATTCCTGTCAGGATTCTGTCGGAATCCAGTCTACGATTCTGTCGGAACCCTGAGCAGGATGCTGTCACAATACTAACTTGAGTTCTATTCGTAATTTTGACCAGAATTATGTCGGAGTTCTGACCAGAACTCTGTTGGAATTCTGACCAGAACTCTTTCTCAATCCTAATCAGAATTCTGTCGGAATCCAGACCAGGATTCTGTCGGAATCACAACCAGCATTCTGTCGGAGTCCTAACTAGGATGATATGGGAATCCTAAACAGGTTCTGTAGGAACCCTTACCAGTAGGTGAATTCTGACACGTATTTTCATCGATGAAAAAACAGATTTTCTTAGTAGAGAGTAATAGTAGAAAATTTCTTCTCTTCGAAAATTTTTTTTCGACGGGATTCGCCTACAGGATTTTGTCACAATACTAACCTGAGTTTTGTTGGAATTCTGAACACTGTTCTGTTGGTATACTGACCAGAATTTTTTCAGAATGTTGACTAGAATTCGGTCGGAATCTTAACCAAAATTTTGTCGGATCCTAATCAGGATTCTGTGGGAATCCTAACCAGCATTCTGTTAGAATCATACCCAGGATTCTGTTGGTATCCTGATGAGGATTCTGTTAGAATTCTGACCAGAGTTCTGTAGAAATCTTGACCAAAAATCTGTTGGAATCCTGACCAGGATTATGTCAAAATCCTTATCAGGAATCTGTTGGTATCCTGGTCAAGATTCTGTCGGAATTCTGACCGGGATTCTGTCACAATACTAATCTGAGTTCTGTTGTAATTCTCTGAACACAATTCTATTGGAATTCTGACCAGAAGTCTGCTAGAATTCTAATCAGAATTCTGACCAGAATTTTGTCGGAATTTTGACAAGAATTCTGTCGGAATCCAAACCGGGATTCGGTCGGAATTATAACCAACATTCTGTCGGAATCATAACCAGGATTCTGAGGGAATCGTAACCAGTATGCTGTAGGAATCCCTACCAGGATTTTGTCGCAATCATCAAATCTACCAACACGACGTACATGTTTGCAAATACAAAACGAGAGTAGCCTTGTTGTTTTGGTAGGTAAGGCAATGCTTAATGGGGATGTATTCGAAGTTGATGAAAAGTTTGACTACCTTGTGATATATGAAAATATTGTTTCCCGTGAGGTACCTTCTTCACTACTATATAGTTTCCAAGGAACTAATCCAAAACTTTTGCAAATTCCTAGTTCATATTATTCCTCCAGCGCTAAATGGTCCATCAAACCCTTTCCCCGTGCATAAACTTCGATGAAATACGATCACCGAATCCCATAACCGTCAATTTGCATGGTTTTCCCACAACTTTGCCCCCTTCGACAACATTTTCCATAACTGTAAACCGATACCAGTATGGGCAAAACATTCGGCTTGGAAGCACTTTGTCGGAATCCTGCTGCAGAACCACGTTGATGGCCCGGCAAAATTGAGGTACCCATTTTCCTGGAAATTATTGCCTTGCCTATATGTTTGCTGCCGCCGCATGCTTCTGCTGCTGTTATTCTTTGGGGACGTGACTTGTGGAATTCCATTCCCCTACCGGGCGGCGGCGTCGCATTGAAATTGGAACCCTTTTTGCGTACGAACGATCAGAGTAAATGCTGGCTTCCAGAATGTGTTTGTTTGCTCCGGAGCAAATGGCTCGACAGGTGCTGTGGAAGCTGCTTGGTGCGTAGCTTGAATTTAATTAAATCTTTGTAATTTTTTCCCCTTTCCTCCGCATTGCACAGTGTACTGTTTTGGGACGGAAAACGGACGCAATTCAGTCGCGATCGAAAGGCTTGTGAAAAAAAAGTAAGAGGTTGTTTCCGAGATACGACCGCCAAGTTGACGTTGGATAACGTTAGCCTTTTTTATTTTCTGGCTAGGAACCGTCACGAACTTACACTCCCGTGCAAAAGTTTGGGTTCACCCCCTCAAAAACATGCAAAAGTGTTCTGTCCATATCTCTGTGATTACATGTCCAATTTAAACTCTCTTAGCCGCATTCGAAAGGCAAAGAGTATTTTTCATATAATTTTTTCCAAAAACAGTTTTTGAATTTTGTGTACTAAATTTTTACTTAAAGTTGTTAAATTTTTCAAAAAACACACTCAAAAATCATATTTAATTTCCTCAGCATTGGGTCGACCAAAATTTTAAATCAAAGTGTCATTAGAATCGTAATCTTATATTCTTTGAAGAGAACCCACGAAATTTTGGCAGAAAAATCTGGAAAGTATTCAAAATCAATGAAACAGTCAGTCAAGTCATCGTGCAAAAGTTTGGGTTCACCCCTCAGTATGATGCAAATCGTGCAAATGTTTGGGTTCACCTGAGCCGCACGCACATCATTTTTGTCAATATCTCTGCCATTTTTCAACCGATTTTAATAGTTTAAAGCTTTTTTGAGCGCAAATAATGGCGCGTACATGATTGGTTTGAGATTTCACAGATTTAAGTAAGTTCAGATGAACCCAAACTTTTGCACGATACATCATACTGAGGGGTGAACCCAAACTTTTGCACGATGACTTGACTGACTGTTTCATTAATTTTGAATATTTTTAAGATTTTTCCGCAAAAAAAACATGAGTGCTCTTCAAAGAATATAAGATTACGATTCTAATGACACCTTGTTTTAAAATTTTGGTCGATCCAACGTTGAGGAAATTAGCTATGTTTTTTCAGTGCGTTTTTTGAAAAATGTCACAACTGTAAATAAAAATTTAGTATACAAAGTTCAAAGAATGATTTTGGAAAAACATACGAAGAAAGAACAACTCTTTGCCTTTCAAATGCGTCTTAAAGAATTTCTATTGGACGTGTAATCACAGGGATACGGACTGAACACTTTTGCATGTTTTTTAGGGGATGAAGATTTCTACTGCTAAAAATCCAATTAATTTTCACACTATTTGTTGCATGTCAATTCAGATTTATTATAGACATTGTATGTTATTATTTTGTGTTAATACAAAATAATCACTTTCTGAATAAAGCTTAGGCCATTATATTAAAGAATTGATTTTCCAGTGTATACCTAATCATTGGTAATTTGGAGCCATTAATTCAAAATAACTCTTTTCCATTGATTTTGGGTTACGTAATATTTGAATCATTCCTTAACAATAGAAAATATATTGCATTCCGACAGCATTGCAGCAGCGTCCTCGGAAACATTCTCAAATTGTCGTTTTCTCAATTATTCATAACTAATCATATATTGTATGATGCTACGAGATGAATTATAGCAAGAATGTGGTAAACACATTAGCAAATATTACACAAATAACTCTTTAGGACACATTTGTTGGCCCTGAAGAGGGCCGATTGAACTGTGAGAATCGAGTAACACGGACACATTTTGCCAGCAAACAGGTTGAAATCCTCTTCGCCCGATAAGGTTTGCGGTGGCGATGATGATGGGCGCTTGAACAAGTAGCTTGGGCTGATTTTCTTCAGCCATCTCGTAGCCAGCGATTTCACAAACCGGACACTGGATTTGCAGCAGCTTAATGGTTGTAAATTTTTGGTGGAATTTTACTGATTTTGGTAAAATGATTACCGCAAATCACTAAACATTTCGCCAAAACAATTATTAAATTCACCGACAGTTCTGTTGCTGTGAGAATTGCCAATAATGTTGCGCTTCATGGTAGAAATATTTTCAAAACTCTTTCAAAATTAAATTGTCGTCCTGAAAAGGACGGTTGAGTGAGTATATCGTCGATCACCATTCCATGCTCAAGTTTTGTGGATTCAATGGTAGTTTTGAATTCTGGTCTCGGTGATGGAGGTGATTTAACCTCCAAATCTGTACAGCGTACGGCCCTGCCATTTCAGAGCGTAGCCGAAAGAATTCTGGATGACTTCAGCACACCGCGGGTTTCCTCGTAGATGAGACCAAAGGTACGCTTGACGTCGCCACGGCGAGCCAGACGGCGAATGGCGGGCTTGGTGATGATGCAATGGATGTTGTCACGCAAAACCTTGCGATGACACTTGGCTCTTCCTTTTCCGAGGCCGGTCTAACTTCGACAACAATTGTAACAAAACTGATGCTCGGCCGCCGGCTCGGCTGCTTTTATGCGGTACGCGATCGATGAATTCTTCTTGCTCGCTCGCTGTTCACTGTTCGTCTCGCTCGCTCCCAAGAGAAGGTCATAAAAGGGACCGGCAGCCGCGCAAATTCAACATTCGTTTGTTTCAATCCGCCCAGAGAACACTACTGCGACGATGGCTTTTACCAAGCAGACTGCCCGTAAGTCAACTGGTGGAAAGCGGCCCTTCGCAAGCAACCGGCCACGAAAGTCGCTCGCAAGAGCGCCCCAGCCACCGGAGGAGTCAAGAAGCCGTATCGCTATCGGCCAGGAACAGTCGCTCTGCGTGAGATCCGTCGCTACCAGAATTCGACGGAGCTGCTGATCCAGTGGTTGATTTTCCAGCGCCGGGTCCGTGAAATCGCTCAGGACTTCAAGACCAATCTGCGATTACAGAACTTGGCCGTCATGGCCCTGCAGGGAACGAGCGAGGCCTATCTCCGAGGGTACCAACATGTGCGCGATCCACGCCAAGCGTGTCACCATCATGCCGAAGGCCCTCTAGCTGGCTCGTCGTATCCGTGGCGAACGAGTTTAAAAATTGAATTGGGACACAATTTCAAGCAAAACGGCCCTTTTCAGAGCCACAACAATGCATTCCACGTAAAAGAGTTACGGCTAAAGATATTTCACCTATTATTTATTATTAATTTATTAATTTATTTAATTGCCAATAGAAAATGAAATGGCACACAAAGTTTTACCTAGGTTCCCGTCGGACGGCGGTAGCATTTTTGCAGTCTTCTCTGTGCGCTTATTTGGTTTTGATCGATAATTTCTTACCAAATCAAATCATCAACAAAGCTGTTGCTGATAAGTTTTAGCTTTCAATTCGACAAGTTTATACTGATCGCTTTGGCATGCATGTGGTTAGCGACGACGACAACGTCATTATTCATCATCGCTAAATGCGAGGCAAACCGGGATCCCCATTCTAGTGCCGTCCGCAATTTATCTCTCATGCACACAATGTCGAAGATTGCCCTGCGAGAGCGCGATGGGAAATTGATTTCTTAGACCTGTGATTCTCGAAAAACATCAATGTTGACGCTGATGAGTGATTGCATGCAAATGACTGACCGAAATATGAAAATCGCTCTTCACGGTGTAAAATTATCATAACTTTCTTTCAAAATGAAATTGTCGTCCTGAAAAGGACGGTTGGTGGTAGTCACAATAGATCGAACTGGGTTTTCATTCCATTCTTAGACAGAAACACACCAAAAGATTACCGGTCGTGCGCGTGCGCGTGAAGTGGAATTTGATTGGCTTCGACTGATCACGAGATCATAGAGAGAAGTAAGAAGAAGACCAAAAGGGGCTTTTCCCTTTGAATGACGAAAGTGGCTAAGATATCGCGCAATGATGTCTGTGTCAGGAATACACAAGAAAAATGTGCTATTCTATGAAAAATAAGACATGCTTCGATATTTCGTAATTTTTCAATAGTTTAGTCTTGAGAATCAATAGTTTTCATTGTTGGAGTAGATTCGTAGAAAAATTTTCAATCGATTGGTGCAAGAATCTTAAAAATTTATCCGGGCGTTAGTAAGTTATTAACAGTCAAAATCTAACCACTTTTTGTGACGCGAGCGATTTTTCGTTTTTCGAAATTGTACCCCAGTATGTTGCCGTAAGACGTTATCCAACGTCAAAAAACATTAAACGCATGTTTGCAAATTTCTGTAGGTTTAATCTGCTTTGAAGAAGTATTTTTGATATTTAGGAAATAGGGCAAAAAATAGGACACTATTTGAGTTCCGCACTGCTCATTTAAAGCATCTAATATTTTTTTGGTCTTTTATATAAAAAAAACAGCAATATTTTTTCTTCCATTTTCTATTGTTTTCCGATAAAATCACCCAGAACTCTTGAGTTTTTCATAAAAATAGAGTTCGAGTTTTCTCTCAAAATAGTACACTGTGCATTGGTGCCTATCAAACTCGAGGGGAGGTGGGTCACTCAGTGTGGTATGTTTACTTGCCAGTTCCTTGATCGTGAAAGTCTAGAAGTACTTGGGGAGGCTCTTTCCATACCGAGGAATCAGTGGCCCAGAATGAACTGCTCGCAATGGGCGTAATTTGAGTCACATTCATTATATTTTAATTATAATGTGAACTTTCGGGGTTCGGAGATTAAATTGGAACAATTTTCTATAATTATCAAACGGTGAAAGGCGTGTGCGTTGGTATTATGCTTCGTTGGCCCGGATGACATTTATTGCTCGTCTTCAACAGCCAGGTTAAACACGTGTGCCGTTTACGAGTTTTCCCCGAAACCGGAAAATTTATGACCTGTTCAGTAATTGAAATTTTCTAGAACGTTATCGTCGAATAATAGGCAGTGCAGTCATCGAAAAATGAAACATCTTATCGCACGACGGAAACGGAAATTAAAAAGCGAAAAGTCCAACACAATCAGTGCCGTCATGTTTGGTAAAGAGCATTACCGCAACACGAGAAGTACTTGCTTTTCTTGGTTGATGAGATTTCTCCGATTGGCCACCTAACAGGGTGGCGCTAGCAACATCACGCTAGAGAGGTCACCTCCTCGATGCTAGCACGTTACAGAATTGTCCACTTGGCTCAGGTTCTTTATTGTTTCAAGTTCTTTCGGACAATGAATCGTCATGCACTAGAGCTGCGCTTTCATGGCTCTATATGATCTACATCACAAATACTAGACTTCAAACGTTCTCAATCCATCCCTATCACACCATATGAATATACCACCCTCGCCGCATTCCAGTAACTGCTTATGAACGATCCTCCATCCCATATTTTCGAAAGAACCTCTAAGGCAATCGTTTGCCCATAAATAAAACAAAACGACGATGTTTGTTTCAAAGTGGCCTCCATAGCCAGCCAGTTATAGTTATATAGTTGTTGATGGCGATGGAGACGACAATAGTCCTACTCCTCCGATTACGTGTCGGCATTCGAAGCAACAGCTATACAGACAAACATAACCCAGTTTCGAACGGGGTTTCCTAACTGTTACGGGCGAGGCAAAACAAAAAAAACACTCACCAGGAGCAAGTAGGAGATGCTGCAACTAAACACGGCTTCGGTGCGCACTGTCCCCTCGAAGAACCCAGAGCAAGTTGAGAATATTATCAGAAACGATACAAATAATAACCAGCAATGGATTTATGCAATCATATTGCCGGCTGCCGTTGTCCAGAAAGGGGAGAAATGGAACGGGTAGTAACCGACAATGGTGCCACGTAACGTCCGAAGCAGTGGGTATTAGAAGTACCTGGCACGGTGTGTCTAAGTCCAATATTAACAAAAAAATGGCCATCAATTCTGCACTCACCAGTCAAAAGATATAGCACCCTAGAGTCTATGAATGGAGTGTTGCGCGAAGACTGAAACCACCTTTTGAACAGTCAAATCGTCTACAGTCAAGACTCCTATTAGACACATGTTTGTGGGGCGTTATAGGAATACGCGTTATAGAAGACCCAGGGCTTATGAGATTTAATCACTTTAGGGGTGTTGTTGAATTTCTCGTATACCATAGATAGCACAGTACTGTCCTGTAGACTTTGTAACATATGATATCTCTAAATCCTGATGTTTTGGAAGATTTGAGTCTTTTATTTATTTTATTTATTTATTCACTGTCTTGAATCTAGTACGATTCCTCAGACTGTCTCTTACTCTAAAACTCTAATTCTACTTTTAAACACAGATTTGGATACATTAAAGTCAAACAAGTCACTCACACTATTGAATAATCGAGAACATACACATAACGGATTGTTGAAGCCATAGGAAGTTCTATGCCGTCTGATGAGCAGCAAATCACGTTGTCGCAGATGTCGGTTTGGTGCGTAGAACGAAACATTTTGCAGGAGCGATGGACAGTCAAGATTTCCTCTGATTTAGTCAAACATAAAAAGCCTTTGTAGGTTACTGCGTCTCGAAGAAAGTGTTTGCAAAGCAATGAGTATGCAGCGTGACGTGTAATCAGGCAAGTTAAACGGATCCGACCATGGCAGCTGCCGAAGAGCGAAGCGGATGAAGCTACGCTGGACCCCTTCAATCCGGATAATGTGGGTAGTATGTTGTGGAGACCATACACATACAGCATACTCCAAAATACTACGAACAAGCGAGCAATATAACGCCTTGAGAGCATAGATGTCCTTGAAGCAGCTAGCATTTCGTCGAACAAATCCTAAGGCTGCAAACGCCTTCGCAGTTGTAGCATTGACGTGTTCATTAAACCGCAGTTTACTGTCCAGAATAACACCTAAGTCTCGGATTGACTCAACGCGTTCCAATGGTTCTGATCCAATCGAATATCCAAATTCGATGCACGATTGTCGACGGGAAAATACAACGGACTTACACTTTTTGATGTTCAACTCCATGCCGTTTTCCATGCACCACAGCTCGAGTTCCTTTATATCTGCTTGTAGCACACAGCAATCCAGATGAGATGCTATAGTTCTGTATATTTTTAAATCGTCAGCGTAGAACAGCTTTCCCGATTTCAGTCGGAAGCACAGGTCGTTTATAAACAATATGAAAATCAGTGGCCCCAGAACGCTTCCCTGAGGAACACCAGAAGCAATAGAGAAAACGCTAGAGTGTGTGCCATTAATGTTGACGAATGCTACGCGTTGCGTCAGATACGATCGCAACCACTCCGTTATCCAATCCGGAAAGCCCAAGTGTCTTAGCTTCGCTATTGCTAGTTCGTGTGGCACTTTGTCGAACGCTTTGGAGAAATCGAAGTATATGGCATCTACTTGGCTCCTTTTTTCGATTTCTGTCGATAGGAAGTTAGTGAACATCATAAGGTTAGTTGTCGTTGATCGCTTTTTGACGAAGCCGTGCTGGAGTTCCGAAATTATTGGAGTAGATGCAGCGTAGAGAACATTGTGTACTAAACCTTAAAAAACTTTAGCTACGGAGCATAAAATTGAAACGCCACGGTAGTTTTCGACAGCATGAGAAGAACCAGCTTTGAAGATAGGAGTGATTGAGGCGGAAAAGTGCTATTACGAAGCGACTTATTATAGATAATCTCCAGTGGCATTTGCAACGATTCTCCACATTCTTTTAAGACTAACGGCGGCAAATTGTCAGTACCAGCCCCTTTGGTTACGTCCAGATTTTTCAAAGCTGAATATACATCTTGCCGCGAAATATCAAAAGGCGCGAGATTCAGATCGTAAGTTGGGCAATTTCTGAGGTTGTCCGATGAAAACGTTGGTGGATTCGAACTGTACACGTTCTTAAAGCAGTCGGCAAACATATTAGCAACATCTTCAGGGCAGCTAGCGATAATTTTTTGTAAGTCATTTCAGCAGGAAATCGAGTTGAGTGTTTGCGATTTTGAATAAAATTCCAAAAGGCTGTGGGATCGTGCTTAGCGGTTGTCTCCAAACGAGCGACGTAGCTTCAAAATGCAGCAGTTTGACACTCATTATAACTGGTTTCGATAAGACGTAAATTGTTTCGATTTTCATCAGTTCGCGCTCGAAAATAACGTCTTCAAGATTTGCGAACAACATTGCGAAGATGTTGCAGCTCGGAAGCCCACCAAGGATGTTTGTAAGAATAACGCGTGCGTCGTCTACGAGGGACGTGCTCGTCCAAAATTCCGTACAGAATGTCGTAAAAAATACATACCGTCTCGCACCGAGCCCCTACCGTCAAACGCTATCTCCCAATCAATGGCTGAAATAGCATCGTTCAACTCCGCAAAATCACAGCGTTGAAAATCGAAGTCACGCTGTTGGCTCGAATCCTCGGCAAACTGCATACGAGCATCGTTTAAGTCCATACGAAGAACCAGCGGCTTATGGTGATAATCAATTTTGAGGAGCGGTGACGGTGGTTCGATTACCTCAATGTCCCTTGCTTCATTGACAAAAACTAGGTCCAGTAAGCGGCCGTTCAAATTTCGTAGGCAATTGATCTGACGCAGTCCTGAAGCAACCATTGTTTCGACCAAGGTGATTTCTTGTTCGGATGAAGCATTACAAGGCAGTAGACCGTCAATATCTTCGTCGTTCTGCCAGATCAACTGGGGAAGATTGTAGTCTCCCATGACGATAACCTTGTCGGCACTCGCAGTTCGTTCACATAATTGTTGCACTGCCATGGAATGTGAGTAATAAAGCTCGGGCTGCGAGTTTGGTCGTAGATATATTCCACAAACGTAAACTGACAACTTTTAAAGCTTGATCTGAACGACGGCTTGTTCGAGGGATTCGCAGTTTTCTAGTTCCACCGATCTGCAATTCAATTCCGCCTTAACTGCAATTAGCACTCCTCCACCACGTTGAAGGCTGCTAGTAGCCGAGCTCCGATCGCATCGAAATACGTTGTAGCTTGAGGCGAATTCGTCATTAGAAATATCCGGGCGCAGCCAAGTTTCGGTGAGTACTACGATGTCATAGTCACAAGAGCATAAATTCAAGAGTAGTTCTTGCGTTTTTGTTCGGATGCCTCTAACGTTCTGATAGTAGACTGAAGAGAAGTTGGAGGGGTACTTGAGGTGGCTGTGCGATTCATCTACGTTGGAAGTGGCTCTTGGACTGGATGACTCGACAGTTGCTGCGATTGGATCGAAGAGGTTGCTCCTGGATCGATGCGTTGCGGAGGTTTCCAAAAATGTCGAGAATTGAAATCGTTGCAACAAACTCACGAAACTGTATTCCCTTAGGCCATGTTGCTGGATCCATTGCTTTCGATTTGTAATCGTTGTGGACCCCTACCTTAAAGGACAACATTGATAGCGGCTTACCTCTAGGAACCAGGGATCTTACTACTACATCTTCAGTCTGCAGGCGCTCCTTAGCTAGATTGAGCACGTCGTTCTCCGAGACTTCAGGTGATATTTTAGTTAAATACACCCAGAAGTTTTCGTCAGATCTAGCTTCCAGTGCGTTGCTTGCTGACTGGCTGGTACCGCAGAAGATTTTTGTTGGGTGTTCCGTAGGTTCAGAGGCGTCTTCGTCACGGATGCGCTTAGGAGTGTTGCGACCTGGAAATGACGTGGAACTGGAAAGCACAGCAGGGGACAATTTTTTGAAACCACCTTGGATTTCTTGCTTCAGCTCGGCGATCAAACTATCCTTTATCTCAGTTTTAAGATCCTCGACGACTTTTTGATAAGCGTCTTTGAGTTCCAAAGTAGCGGCGTTTGTCGATATCATTGCATTTTTGAATCGAGAGTTCTTCATCATATCGCAACATCTCTTGCACATCCAAAAAACGGCCGAGTTTCCGCAAATTTCTTTGTAAAACGATTCCGATATTTTGGCGCACTTGTAATGGAATGTTGCTTTGCAAAAACCGCCGCATGCCACTTCCGATGTATTCATAATGACTGCGCAACTGTTGCAGATTTCCATCGTGAAAACAACGGTCGATTCAAATCGGTCGTGTGACTACACGAGCGTCACTCAAGCGTTACTCCAAAAAAGTCGAGAATACTGGCAACACTGGCAGTGACAGATGCGAAAATGTGTGTTCTCTATAATCGCTCTACTCACACAACAGCCGACGAATTGTGGATTGTTTACCTGGCTTGAACGATGATGACTTTGTGGTCATTCTGATACGGAATTACGCCACCAGGTGGTGCTAGTGAGCATGGAATTTTTGTTTTGCGGATAGCTCAGCAGCCTGTCCACTAAGAACAATGATTCCCAACCTTTTTGACGCTGCGACCCCTTATAAAGTTCTATAAACTTTCCGCGGACCCCTGAAAGTAAACACACACCCAAATGTTTTGTCTGTAATCCACCACAGATTATGTATGAATTCTTGCAAGATCATTTGAAGTTCACTAAAAATCTTGCCAGGAGTCCATCTAACGTCTTAGGAAGGGTCCGATAAGAAATTTCTAAAGGGTGATACCAAAATACAACAAAAACTACCGCCAGAAATGTTAAAAAAAAATAAACAAGAGCACGTTCATTTAAGACTTATCTGAGAAACGTATTTTTTTAATTCGTTATTTAAAAAAAGGGTGTTCGGGTTTTCTCAAAGTTTTCACCAAAATTCACGAAGTCAAAATATGTAATGATTCCATCTCTTCAAGCTGCTTCGAATATACTAAAATACTTTCCTACTGAGAAGAATTCGTTAACTCTTCAAAAATCTTGTCATAAATTATCATAATGGAATCAGTGAACAATCTTTTTTTCTCTAATCCCGTCAATAGTTCACTAAGGAACTGCCAAAAGCTTTTCGAGTATCTCATCAAGAAGCTGGAGAGATCGGAAAGGGATTAGGCCAAGAAAAATATATCAGGAATTGTCTAATAATACTGCTATAGGAATGATATAAATTTTGTTTTGCACTAAAAAAAAGCATGAAAATCTGGTGAGGTACAGTTATACAGTGCATCTCCGCTAATTTGAACGATATCTCATGCAAACCGGTTTATTTTTAATTTGAACTTCTAGTTATCCTACGCATAACGAGAACTAGTCTAGTCTAGTGTTTCTAGTCACGTCATTGGCTGGATTGTTTTGATTCTGAGTCCCGTTACACAATGTTCCATTTCATTTCATTACGTTTTATGAGCTAAATGACGATGGAACAATTTTAAATTTAAATGATGATATGATTATGATGATCTACCATCTATTGTAGCAAGGCATCTGCCTATAGCACTGAAAGAATCTGAAAAGCGATTTAATCAAGAATGTAATTTTGCTTGTGAGCAGTCAGTCTTCTGTATGAAGGGCCAAAAATGGATGTGCGGATCCACTAACATAGACACTTGCACGAAACCCGCGGCAGGGGAAAAGAATCTCCTTCCAGAAGAAAGTTCTTACGAACAACTGTAAGATAAAGCCCTCGATTGACAGAATACTCCTAATAGATGGGGTCGAAGAGCCCACCCTCAATCCACGAAATGTTAAGAACAGGGCAGGAGGCAGTCCAGATCCAGAACTGGGTGTAAAATGCGCCGTTGGGGTAAAACGCGCCACCCTTGTTTTGAACGAACGACATGCTTTGGGACGCTGTTTTTTACCCGAGATAATAGAAAATTTATTACAATGCTTCTCTACATATATTTTTAAGTGTTTTCCTGGCAAAAATCGTGAAAAACTCGAAAAAACGTTTTTTGCTGTTTTCGTTGTAATTTTGTGTTATTTTTTAGGTCATTTTCAAGGTCAATAAACAACAAAACTTTTGAAACTATCACCGAGAATCGACTTGTGCACTCCCATAGTTTGTATTCCATGCGAAAAAAAGTGTTGAATTTATTCTTAAAAAGCGTATTGAAGGACACAAACTTTAATCAACTCGTGGGGCAGAACGGCCACACCTATTTCATAACACCAAAACAGCCGTTTGAATTCAAATTCCAGCAAACGTAATGCCAAGCTGTAGTTAGGGGCCAATTTGAACCTTACAAATGCACATTTTTCGAATCAGCATGTATACTATAATCGAACAAAAACATGTGATCAAACGCCCTTATGTATGCAACCTATTTGCAAGCATGATTGCGCATGCGTGCGCGCGAACCTATAATGCCGAGATCAGGTTGCGCGTTTTACCCCGCAAAAAATAAAAATGCAGATAAGCAAGCATTTCAGAAAAAATGATTTATTAACTCCAGTAAAATGACACTGGATCGCTGTTTCTACTATTTGATAGAAAACATGTTTGTCTATGAGATAGTGAATAAAAAACGACTTATAATAATGTTCTTCATGGCTAAAAACGCTTCCTTCCTTAGAGGGCGCGTTTTACCCCCAGTTACCCTATGTTATGTAGTATACAATCGGTTATAATTCATCTTACCTTTATGTGTGTGTATTTAAGTACGATTCAGTAATCAGTATTCATCCTTTATTTTGTTCTACAGTATGCCTATTAATGTATCTCTTTTCTCTGTACATTTAATCCATGTGATGCCGTGTTTATCAATTAATAGTATCTTGGCCGTTTATGATATGGCCGTTTTATGATATTTTTTTATCGGGTTACTTGTAAATCATATTGCTTTTGTTTATAGGTATCATTTATCTGACATTAAACAACTAAGCTGAACATGACCCTCCCAGGCTATATTAATTATATTGAAATTTACCACTGCAATTACTACTACTAATAAATTTGCTTTAATTAACCTAAACATTTTATTCGAATACGTGTCCCGTTACATCTATTTATTGTTAAAGGTGGTACACAGGTTAATAGTTTGAATCAGTACTATCTAACTATATGTTTCTTTCCTACCGTAAAACGGGGTAACTTTGATAGTTTTTTCGAAGAAAACTTGAATATTTATGCATGCTGTTTCAAAGAATTTTAATTTATATTTTTAAAACAAGTACTGGTATCCAAACTATCGATTGCAGTTGATAGATTTCCTAAAGATTTATTCTTAATGGATGTATAATTTTTCATATAATCGAAAGTCGGTTTTCTGTTTTGGGGTAACTTTGATAATGGAGCATCAATCGAACAAAATTGAATGAATTACAGAACATTTGTAGGGCGTTGCATACCTTTAGGCGTTTAACGCTATATGGAAATTTCTGACTTAGATTACAAAAATGGTCCCAGTTTGTAAAAATAGTTTTCGCTAAGAGTTTTGAGACCGAATTCGAGTTCTACTATAACTAGGCTATCAAGTATAAGTGACGAATTCATTATGACTTCATCAAATAGTGATCGTAGAACAGATTGTTTGAGAGCATTTCAAAATTGCTAAAATCTTATAAATTTTCCATTTTTGCATATAAATCCTCAAATGTACTTGATTCCAACGAAAATAGCTTTAACATGAAGTGTTATACTAATACTTTTTACTTTTGCATTCGTTTTGCTTAACAGATTAACAGAAACTTTGTTACTTCGTTTAGTATGTTGAGAGTCTCGCACTATCAAAGTTACCCGCATTATCAAAGTTACCCCGTTTTACGGTACTCATTTTTCTCTTTCAATTATCTATCTAATCTCATCTTCATTTTCTTCTTCCAATGCTTGTACTTTTTACTTCTACCTTCTTCTTCTGATGATTCGCGTTCTGAAATTTAACTGAGAGTTTCTTTATACAATTCTTCTGCTTTTGTCTAAAGTTTATCTGTATGTACAAGCCAATTGTTTCCATTCTTCTCTATCTACTTCGCTATGTCTGTTCAGATCTTTTTCTAAGGAGTCTTTCCACGTGAAACTTGGTCTTCCTCCTTTTTTCTTTTTAAAGTTTAGTCTATATACTAATCTGATGGCGTGATTTTTCTCTCTTCTAAGTATATGTCCGAAGTACCGTAATCCGGGGTATCATTGATCAGCGGGGTAACATTGATCGGAATGACTCATCTCGTAATAAGCTCGTATCGTCATTTATGAACGCAACATTTCCAAAGCATGAATTGCGCTTCTGCTTCTTATATTCATGAGCTAATGAAAATTAAGATTTATGCGAAAATTGCGGTTGCTTCATGCGTAAATTAGTCAATTTTTCGAAACAACGATTTCAATAGTTAAGGATGACACTACCGAAGATTCATGTCTCATATAAGTTCTGCAAGCGATATGAGCAAGAAATGCGGTTATTACTAAAAATGGAATCTCTGGAAATGATTCTGTTGTCAAAATTTTCATAGGAATAATCAATTAGGCAACATTAACGAATTACTGATAAGAATGTAGAATTTCCTTAGGAAATTGCCTACCTTTAGGCGTATTCCGCGTTTCGAGTTGTTTTTAATATTGAAATAACTCAAAAAGTAAATGACTTGTAAGCGTTTGGCCTTCATATTCGGCTTCAAAAGCCATGATTTAAGTAAGTAACGACATTTTGAATATTACCGAACGTTGTTTACATAGGTGATCAATGTTACCCCATAGCAGCTAAATCAAAAAATTACCTATAACATTTTATTAAACATGCTTAATTATTTCAAAAAGCAAAATACAGTATATAGTCACAAGCTTTGGGTGGCAGTACTTGTTTTTGCATTTTCAAATGAAATGTTCAAAGAAAATTCCAAAAAAATGATCAATGTTCCCCCGGATTACGGTAACTAATTCTTCCAGCTCTGACTCTTCTATTTAAAGCTTTTCCATCTAACAGTTTTCGCGTATAAAATCTTATGTATTATGGTCTGCAATAATTATCAAGTCATCGGCAAAGGCTAAAAGCAAGGGTATTTCGAGGCTATTCACATCCATCAATTTCAATTTTGGAATTTTACGGCTCTTTTCTTATAACATCCTGCATAATATAATTGAATTAAATTGGAGACAATGGACATCCTTGGTTTATGCCCTTGCCTCTTTTTATCTCCTCAGAAAATTGACCATTCCATAACACTCTTGTCATTTCGTCTTTCATACAAGCTATTACTCTATCTACTAACGTCGCTCGTTGACACGTTCAACCTTATCCGTATTGGGTCAAGGCATTCCAATTTTCCTCCATTACCCTTATAGTTACAAATATGTGGTCATCTGTAGATCGATTGTTTGTGAATGCTGCTTGATATTAATCTGGTGCCCCGCATATTTAGTAATTTGTTTAGCTATCCACTTGTATTTTCCTCTATTCCTTTTTGACTCTTGTTGAGTTTTACTTGTTCTTGATACTCCTCTTTTATTTTATTATCCTTAAGTAGCGCTAGGTTTATTTTAGTTTGGCTCATTTTAATTTGTGATCTGTATTTAAGTGTGTCCAATTTTCCCTGATGTATTTTATTTTAAAATCTGTCATCGTTGGACTTAGAATATGATCTATCTGACCACATCTACTGCCACTTCTCCATGTGATTTCAGTGTCCATGCTAATTTTTGATGATACATTTTTTAGTTTTGCCGTGTGAAAAAATATTTTGAACGTTTCTCCGTTATCATTGCATTTATCATGTCCTATTATTTTACCTATCCATTTTTCGTCTTCTTGGTTCATATCATTGATCCCTAACTGAGCGTTGAAATCGCCTACTACTAAAAGATGTTTACGGTCTTTTTCGTTTGCTGTTATTTCATTTAACTTACTCAAAAACGCTGCTTGCTTCACATTAGGTGCATGAATATTAATAATAATGAAAATGTTATCCTTTGCTTTGATATTGCACCATAGTATTTCTTGTCTAACCTGTTTCATATTTTGGTTTGTAATGTTTGTATTGTTTCTGATTACTACTGCCAATCCTCTTGACTTTTTTACGTGATTGATTGCAACTTTCCATACATAATTTTTAGTGTTGACTTTATCGCCTAGCGTGTTTACTTTTTGTAACGCTGCTATGTCTACATTGTAAGCTGTGAGTGTTTCATCAATTTCTTCCCATTTTTCCTTACTCCTGCAACCTTTGACATTCCAACTAGCAATCCTAATAAACTTATTGCTGACTTTCCTTGTATTATGTCCTTTTACGTCTGAATTATTAGGGCATTTCAAAGGTTTGGACCGGAGGTTTTCCGATTTGTATGAAATTTTCACCAGAGGTAGAGCTCGTGGATACATGACCAAAAGTGAAATTCAAAAAAAATATAGTGGCCTATTTTCCCGAAAAAACTAGATGAATTTTCACGATTTCCCTATATACCTCAAACTTTAAAAAATCATATCTCCTGAACTATGCATCGTAGAACAAAAGTCTTTCAGTAAAATTGAAAGTAAATTTCCTCAGCAATCTATTAACATTGGGGATGGGGAGTGCTCCGATTGACGGAAAGCTTCTTCTGACTGAAAAGGGAAGGATGGTTTACTGCTTTACTCTTACAATGCGTGTAAATTACTGCCGCCGTCAGCGCAAGGTTATAAGGCCCACAATAGAATACATTTTCCTATGGGAAGCATGCGGGTGGTCATCGGTTTTTCAGTTCTGTCACCTAAACAGTAAAAGATAGCACTTTGGCGTCTATGGACGAAAGTTAGAATATTGATTGATGAAACAAAACATATTTTTTCGAAAATTTTACATGATACACACGATAGTTTTTTCGCTATTTTTCCAGCAAATTTCTCCACGGTGAAAAATTTACCACACAAAATTTTTCCAGTTAAACTTGATGTAATCAAATATGATTTGTTTTAATTTGCTTACGTTCTCATTCAGAACTTCTCCACCCCCACTTTGATCATCACTTGTTCCAATACAGTTTTGGTCAAATCAATTTCTTCCACAAACGATTGAATTCTCAGTATTGGATCTTTTGGCCACACAAATGTCTCCCGAATTACCAACTTTTGTATCGGTACTAGTCGACTCGTTGTTTAATTTTTATATACATTTATTTTTATAATAATGTTGACTTACCTTATATACACCACCAAGGAAATTATAGAATCAGCAAATCTATGTAATATTTTCACAAGGGAATCAAGGGCTTTAAAGTATAATCGAAGGCTTAAAATGAAAAAATATATCACTCACGTCAATGAGTAGTTCATTACGAAGTTAAAAAGAAATCAACTAACACCACTTCAATAAACTTAGGCACCCCTACTGATAATCTCTTCTGACCAGGGCTGTTAAATGTCATAAATATCACGTGAATATGACAATTGAATATTGCTAATATCATCGTTCCCCGTGGAAAAAGTCATCGGAAAATGTTTTTCCCGGTGACCTTTCCCGAATCACTATCGGTTGGCAATACTTGCTAATGCAAATTTTCGCATGCGAGGGTGCTATAAGCATTTGAATTTTTCCAAAATTTTGACATTTAACAGCACTGCTTCTGACACTTTCTCTCTCGTTTCAGAAACTGTTCACCTTGTATCCGTCACGCTCCCTGATTCCCTGTCTACCGTATCGGAAATCGTGTGAGAGTAGTAGTATGGGCGACTCATCCTGTGAAACGATTTCGTTGCCACTCCGTTCGCTTTCTCCCCTTACTTTACTCGTACTGGATATGCCAATCCACGCTTATCTCGCCAGCTCCCATTCACGCGCTCTTTCTCTGCCGTTTCTTCACCCTCTTTCACTCCTCGGAAATCACTTTTCCACCACTTGCCACTCTGCAACTATGCTTCACATACATGCATTACAATTTTGTAATCAGTAACTATGTTTCATGTAGCGGTAAACGCGCAGCTATTCAGCATGACCATGCTAAGGGTCGTGGGTTCGAATCCCGCTGGTCGAGGGACTTTTGGTAAAGGAAATTTTCTCGATTCCCAGGGTATAGAGTATCTTCGTACCTGCCACACCATGTATGAAGTATAGTAAAATAGGCTACGATGGGGGAGGGAGGTGTCAAAAATCTGCCCAAAAATACTACACCATTTATGGACGATCCCTTAGATATCACATCTTTTGAATTTTAAATGGTCGGTGTTCAGACAGACTGAACCAAGTGTTTTTAATGTTTTCAGAAAAACGTACCCTAGGCATTCGAAAAATCAAAATATTTGCATCATTCGCTGTAATAATGGAACTTATCTTTTTGATGGTAATCGAAACAGCATCGGAATATTTAGAACTGATGTAGTTTTTCTTGTATGCTTAGAGCGCCAAATATCATCCAGTCCGGTCTGTCTGAACACCGACAAAAAGTGAGTCTGATAACTTGAATGCTTCTGGAATGTATAAATGATGTAGCGTGCTGAAATATTCTCAAACGTACAAATATCCTTTGACCCTTAATTTTCAAACCAGCATAGCTTTTATGTCCCTGGATGAAACATTTTCTAATTCATAAAGAGAATACTAGAATACCATATGTTTACAAATGGCGAGTACATAATTGATGGTCATTTTTTGATTAATTCCAGTTTCAACCACACCTTGTAAATAAAGATATGTGAGTCGAATGCTGCGATACTGAGAGCAAGCAAAGCGCGGCAGGAAGTCGAAATGAAATAAATATAAGCGAAATGTTTTTCCGAACGTGTGTACGGAAAAGCTTCGGGAGGCGGAAATGTTAGTAGGGTGGTTGTTAGATGACGACTTTTTTCAGCGCATCGATAGCCATTCATTGATGTTCGCCGAAGAGGAGCGGTGGGTTACGCAACTTCGGTAGATGCCAATCTTGAAGGGGTGGGAAATGTTGTCTATTACGCTGACCGAGATATATATTGATTATAGTTTCCACCATGCCAAACAATTCTCCTGAGGTAGGAAACGATGTGCGCATTTATGAAGACAGCTACGGGAACATTTTTATCTATCTCAGTTCCTGGAGGTTTTCTGTCACTGCAGACTCTTACCCTCTATCATCGACACAACAATATGTACTGTGCATGGGTTCTGGAACACTGATTGTGCAGAGGAGCTTGGTGGAGCATTCGAGGGGGATGAATTACAACCAGAAGATTATGTAATCAAAATTGATTTATTGCGGGTTGGATTGCACATTCTTTGCGAAGATGTTTTGCCGAGGGACACTGCCTTACGTGTGCAAAATGTGCATCATGTTTTGTGGGATGTAATTCTGTCGTACAGCATTATTTGGAGACAATGTTTTATTCAAGGTATTGTGGAATAACCAACATGGCTAAGTGAATTGTAGTGCCACATGAAAGCGTCAGGTACCAGAAGGCCGGCTCTAGAGACACGTTTTCCGCCAATTGGGAAATTTGTATAACAGTTTAATAATAGTTGAAAACTATTTTAAGGGATAATTGAATATCGTGAAATAATTCATATAACCATAACTATGTCATTTCTAATATTTTTAATGGTTTAACTTACTGCTTCACAGTTTCGGCGGACGAAACCATCGAAACAAAACGAAAACAGTAATCGATTTATTGAGGGTACTTGCTTTTAAAAGTGGAATTAAAATTAAAGTTAGCTTTAGGATCCGCATTTCAAGTTCCATTCGATAGTATCCTTAGCATCAGAATTTTTCAGTCCCATAAATCCGTACCGAGCCACCAGGACATGTGGCAAATGGTTGATATCCCTCACTAGTAAATGATCCACCTCTGTTTTCTTTGTTTTGTAATCGCTGAACTGGGACTCGATTTTGATTGTATCGTTGTTATAATTAGCATCCAGTATCCATTCGTCACTACTGGAAGGAGTCCTATCCGGTTTATTCGATTTTGGAGTTGCAACATAATTGTGCAGCGAGTTTCCCTCTAGATGCAAATTCACGTTGGACATTGGATTCCCTGATGGAGTCACGATTCTAACCGAAGCTTTATCGCCTGAAGCTTCCAAACGGAACGACGTGCAACCGTAATCTGCGACTACCACCCGATAGAAATCGCCGAGTTTATCCTTATGGACATCGAAATCATTTCCCGTAGCGACTACGCATTTGTTGGTTTTCTTGTTGTAAATTTGAACTTTGCCCAAACACGTTCGTAGTTCAGTGAGGCTGTTCGGGAGTGAACTGAGAGTAGCTTCAAACAGTTTGGGAATTTCATCTGGAACATGCGGATCGAACTTCATCTCGTTCACTTCCAACGTGAGCAGATCAAACATAATCGTACCTAACGCATTACCGATCTTCCTGTCGATCAATTCCTTATATGCCGCCACCTTATAATAATTATTACACACTACTGTCAACTTCACAAAATTTCGAATGCTGCCAAAATCGGATGTATCACCAACCAGAGCACCGAAAACTTTCATCTGACTCACGAACATGTGATCTAGCGCATTCTTGATTACCACAGCATCGTTAATCTTCTTCAACTCCTTTGTCCACGTGCTAAAAACAATAGTAGATTTCGTCGCCAAATCTTTCAACAATCCTTCAATTTGCGTTCTCCTTTCATCCGTGATGTTAGATCCTTCTTTCAGTGAAGCATTCATTTTCAACACAGTCGCCTCCAGTAAAACGGAATCCTCTCCTTCCAATCGCTTTTGCTCCTCGAGAAACTTATAAATCTCCTTGTATGCCTCCCCCATGTCGTCCAAATCCGGAATGGCCGCACTAAATTCCAACATCGGCATAATATTGGCATTGCTCTTGTTCAGCTGCTGTTGAACGATTTCAATAAGATAAGTCGACGCCATCTCTTTCAGCTTGGCTTTGGCCTTGCTCATCTGGTTCGAGTTCAGATAAGTCACGCACAAGTCCCGTTTTACCTTTTCGAAGTCTTGTTTGATGCCCTTGAGCTTCTCGTGAAGAGTTCCCACTTCTTCATCGAGCTTTTTGATGTCCTCTTTGAGCTTGGCGATGGTGGCACTTGCTTTTTCGCTAGTGTGCTGCTGTAATTCCACCAGTTCATCGTTCAAAGTTTTGAGTTGTTTTTCGTAGTCGTCTGCCATCCGTTGGTACTCTTCTACTTTGACGTAGCCCTTGTTCATAAGTTTGTACCGCTGGGTTAGTCGGCGCAGCTGAGCGTGGATCCCATTCAGAAGGTTGGTGCATTCTTCGTTGTCGCTCGCAAATTGTTCTTCCGAGTAGATTGGCTTTTCCATGTGTCTGAGTACATGGTCGATTTTTGATAGTTCCGATTCGGGAATGTTACAGTTTTCCTCGCAGAAGACAGATACTGCAAGAAATGAGAAGATTACTTGGCAAATGTACACTTTCAACTTCATCGCTAAGCTGTGATTGATGGATGATATGTAATTAACGAATGAAATATTAGTTACAGCACATGAAACAGATGATGCACAATATTTGTTCGCGTTGTTTGTAAAAAGAAGGCAAACTTGGCTGGCTTGCACAAGTGTACTTCAATCTGATCATGAAATCAACTGCGTTCAGTGGTAGCAGGGTGTCCATTTAAAATCAATTTTTCAATTCCCGTATTTTTTCCGGATGCGTAAAAATTCAATGATATCATTTTCCTTCGACTTGAAATTTTCCAAACGTTCCCTAGAACGTTTGATTACATGGTAGATTGCCAAATACTAGAAATTGATAGCAATACCATTGTAGTGGCATAAATATTGGATTAATTAGAGATGAGAATTTAACAGGTGTTTAAAACCAATCATTAATGAGTTTTGTAAATTCTGCAGCCCCTTAGTACTTGCTTTTGTCTTTAATTATTGAGTAGTACAGAATTATTTAAAATATTTGCAACTTAATAATTTTTCCATATAACATTTTCCAATCTGGAGAATTTGATCTAAGTTATTCATGCATTTATTTTGACGCTTATTTTAAAAAATATTGTAGGTTCAAAATGTTAATGGTTTGAATTTCAAAAGAGTGTTGGGAAAGCATACAAAGGATTTTTGAAAAACAAATCATTAGAGATTTCTTTAGCGATTCTCTCATAAATAATCAAAACTGAAAGCTTTCATTAGTTACCTTTAGAACATGTCTTATTTTTTGATGTTCAATTATCAATCCAAATTGTTTTTGTCGAAAAATCATTTATATCTTTTGGATCCGTTTGGCCATCCCCCGTGTAAAAACAGAATCTATTATTGTTTCCCTATGAAACCAGCCAAAGAAATAACATATACCCAAAATAGCATCTTCCCAGAAATCCATCAAAAATTTTCTCAAGATATAAACACAAATCTGTCCAAGAATTCTCAAGTGATCTCGACATGAATTCATTAACGATCTGAAATTAAATTCATTGAAAATGGGCGGAAGAATTCACTATAAATGTTCAAAAATATATAAAAAATATCTTCAGAGACCCTTACCACGTCATACATCAGGAGAATTAAGGTGACGATGAATCGAAGCCAAACCTCAAATTTTCAAGAGCACGGATCTGGAGAACCAAACATCCGTTTATGCTGAAAACTTAATCGATTGGTCACTAGCTGGTGGTGACCAATCGATTAGGTTTTCAGCTCAAACGGATGTTTGGTTCTCCAGATCCGTGCTCTTGAAAATTTCAAGTTTGGCTTCGATTCATCTTCACCTTAACCAAGCTAGTATTTCTAACTAAGCTCCACCAAATATCACAAAGAATCCGTCGAACAGGAATACTTGATAAATCTGACTAGGATTTCAGTAGAAAACCACCAAAATCTCCCAAGAGAATTGAAAAAACCTTTTCTGCTTAGCTTTTCACCAACCACTAAGAATCTGCTGTAAATGTCACGAAAAATCAGCCAAGGGCCTTTAATAGTATTTACTAAATTTGTTATTAACAATCCTCTAACCTTTATAGCGATGTTCTAAAAAATCTCAAGTAACTCGTCAATTATCGCTTGTATTTCCGTTAGGATTTCCGCAAGAATCTCATACTACGCATCTTAAAAAAAAGCTATCAGCTCTTCTAGAAATTTTTCAAGGATTTTAATAATGTTTCATAAGATCTCATTCGAATTTGCTTCACATCTTTCCAGAAATTTACCAAGTATCTCATAAGAAATCAGTATAAGTTGTAAGAAAAAATATTGAAGATCTCTTAAGAAAATCAACGATTTTAAAGGAATTTAAAAAATACTGGAAACCGTTAAATACCCATCTTACATGTCATCAACAGTTAATCAGGATGTAAAGTTCGAGTCATCAGGCAGGCGTCCACTCAAACTTTTTGTGTTTCGTCCATAGTAATTAATATTGAAACTATTCAACTATTCGAAATACATATTTTCCCGGTGTGTTCTACAATATCCCGGGTATTTCCCGTATTTTTCCCGGCCATTTGAAATTCCCGGGTTTTTTTCCGCTTTTCCCGGATTTCCCGGATGGATGGACACCCTGGTGGTAGTTAGATTGATAACGTATTAAGAATGAAATCAGTTGATCAGCGTTGAACAGCGAGAATCTGCAATTTTCGCAGTATTGCAGTGAATGATGCTGATACAAACCGATGCTAACGATTCTTTTCCAAGACGACTTTCGCATTTTGCAACAAGAATTTAATAAATCTTGATCATTTAATTTTCATTTCTGTTGCAATCAGTTTTCAGATACAACACTTCAACGCTATACTAAAATGTTTAACAAGATTGTTTAGATCTTCGAACATCCCTCTCAACTTCCACAGCATGATGAAATATGTGGATTTCCCTTAAAATTCATTGGCCCCATCAAAGTACAGCCCAAACATATAAGCACAATTATTTTTGACCGAACAAACGCATGACGGCTCGCAGTGCAGCGAAGACAATCAAATCGAAGGAATCGGTTTCTACGCCGAGCATCACGCATAGATTGAGGCGTACACACTCATTCTGCATTTCGGAGTTCGGTATTTTTTTTTAACTGGGCTCGAACCGTAAAACACTGTTTTAACTGAGCATTCAATAAATTTTATGAATCACAGGGGTATCCAGAAGAACTTCACTGATTTTCAGTAATGCTATACGAAAAACGTCGAAAAATTGGCTCGATTTTACTGAAATAGTCGTCAAAGATTGAAATTACCGAAAAACATAAACGTCGTAAAACCCCTTCCTTCTCCCACTAGCTGTCATCTTGAATTCCGTTGTTGTGCTATAAGCCATTTTATGAGACTTTTCGAATCATATGGTTTCCGTTTGTTTACCAGCTTTGAAAGTTTCTGGCGGGCCGATTTATTTACGTTTCTTCTAGCGTTACATTTGGAAGGAGCATAATCAAGAATGGCGCTGGTGGCAGTGAACAAAGTTTTAAATTTTCGCATGTATAATTTAAATCAGTAGGCAGGGAAGATATTTTTCATCTACGTTACCTGTAATACATGTAAACCGGGTAGAAACATGCGCTGAAAGAGACGGGCACGTCATCGCCAACAAAAATGTGACCAGCGCCATTCAGATATCATGCTAGTTTTTTGAACAACAACAATGAGCGGCCCGCCAGAAAACGTCATTCGAACGTCTCGTAAAATGGCTTATAGTTTTAATTAAGGCTGTGTACCGTTTCACTGATCCGTTTAACTTTTAGTTAAAATTTGACATTTGGATAGTTATTTTCCCCTCCAATGGTTAAATTGAACTTAGCGGTCGACCCATTTGAGTTTTGACAGTCGAGTAGTATTGCAGAACAAAGTTGACAGATGGTTAGTTATTCTCAAATAACCGGGAGCAGAAAAGAACTTGAGTTGTCAAGTTTTACCATGCTCAAGAGCAGGGTTATTTCTAATCGGAGGCGAAATAACTTTCGAACTGACAAATGTTAACTAAAAGTTAAACGAATAGATGAAACGGTTCTCAGCCTAAAAAGTGAAAGTTTTAATTCAATTAAGTGATTTGCACCATATATTTCATTACCGAACAGTTGAGTAAGGCTGATGCAGACATTGAACAGATATGCCGTAAGTATTTATTGTATCAACTGTAGGAATCGTCCATTTTGCAGCCAAACCACACCATCCAAATTATCACCAACCGAACACTTCACTTTGACCGTCGTTTTTGATGAAGTGGACACACCAGCAGAGTAGCAACGGAACCACCGGGAAGACGAATGGAAAACGCCGAGAGCAGACAAAAGAACCGCGGACACTTTCTCGGATAGAAAAACTTGAGGCACGTGTACACAAGTCACTGGCTTTATTGAAACTGAAAAATTATTGCAAACAGTGTTGTCAGCTTCGACATTGTTTTTCTTCTCTTAAGCCAAGGCTATACACTAAGGTGCTCATCCATTCCCAACACTCCTCCTGGATGAACATCTTTTTATTGTCCTTGCAATCCAATTTTCTTCAAAAAGATACTCAATTTGGCATGACCGACTGGTTTTGTCAAAGCGTCGGCTGCCATATCTTCACTAGGGCAATACACTAAATCAACAGTTTTCTGTACGCACAACTCACGTATGAAATTCCTTTTCGTATCGATATGTTTCACTCGTCCACTATAACGCTCCGCTTTTGCGAAACTCAAGCATCCCATGTTGTCCTCGAACAAAGTTGTGGATTTCTCTTGACGCTCGTCCATCTCCTCTAACAGTCGTCGTAGCCACATCGTCTCTTGGCAGGCCAAGGTTAAAGCGTTGTATTCGGCCTCCAAGGATGCTAGGGCTACCGAATCCTGGCCAGTAGTGGATCGTCGAGTACGTCTGTCTCCGGCCCAGTCTGAATCGGAATATCCTACCAGGTTCCATCCGTCCTTCGGTCCGAACTTCAGCTTGAGATTCTTTGTGCCGTTGAGATACTGTAAAACTCTCTTCGCAGCATTCCAGTCACTTTTGTTTGGTTCCTTGACTTTGCGCCCCAACAATCCAACGCTCAGTGATAGATCAGGTCTTGCGTTGACCGCCAGGTAGAGCAGGGCGCCGATCAAGCTTCTGTACAACGTTGTATCCTCAAATGGTTGACTGTCCTCATTTTCGGCAATGTATCCGAGATCCATTGGAGTCTTCACGGTATGACAATTGTCCATCTTGAATCGACGAAGTACGCATTCAATATACGGAGTCAAACGAAGGGAATAGCAGCCATCCTCTCTCTCGATCTCATATCCAAGAAAATGATGAATCAGGCCGAGAGATGTGACCTCGAACTTATCACTGAGACACTTGAAAACTTCCTCAATCTCTTCATCAACACTTCCGATGATCAAGTCGTCCACGTATACTATTAAGTACACGACACTTTGTCCATGGCGTACGTAAAGGCACGGATCAGACTCGCAAGGTTTGAACTGTAACTTCATCAGAACTGAATGCAGGGTTTTATTCCAACATCTGGCGGACTGCCGCAAGCCATAGATGCTTTTGCGCAGTTTGCACACCAGATCCTCCTTTCCTTTGATGGCAAAGCCGGTGTGGTAGCTAGAGCTGGTCTATTAAATTTGAATTGAAATATTACTTGGGTTTAGTTGAGCATAAATATTTCAATTTAACGTGCATGTTTGATATTAGCGTGCATGTTTAATATTAGCGTGCCTTTTTGATATTAGCGTGCATGGTGTATATGAGCACTATATTATTAGAGTGTAACAATTGACAGTTCGAAAGCTCGAATGAGCGCGAAAACAGCTTGGCTTGAATCCAGACTTCAGTTTAGTGAAAATTGTTGTGGATGATGGTTGTGGAAGAAAACGGCAGTGTAATTTTCAGCCGTAGTGGAAAATCGACTGATGGCCGAATCTGCCGAAAGCTGTACAGCTCAAAATTACGGATACTACAATGGCGCAGTCGGTAGGACACGAACCTACGCTCCCAAAGGGTGATGTGGTAGCTAGAGCTGGTCTATTTTCGCGCTCATTCGAGCTTTCGAACTGTCAATTGTTACACTCTAATAATATAGTGCTCATATACACCATGCACGCTAATATCAAAAAGGCACGCTAATATTAAACATGCACGCTAATATCAAACATGCACGTTAAATTGAAATATTTATGCTCAACTAAACCCAAGTAATATTTCAATTCAAATTTAATAGACCAGCTCTAGCTACCACAGCCGGGTGGCTGAGACATGTACAGTTCCTCGTTAACCGTACCGTTGAGATACGCCGTCTTGAAATCGTACTGTTTGAGTATCATACCTTTCTTACTAGCCACTGCCAGTAATACACGTAATGTCGCCTGTCTGGTAACCGGAGCGTAAACCTCTGTAAAGTCAATTCCGTATAACTGGGTATAGCCCTTAGCAACAATACGCGCTTTGTGCTTCACCACGCTACCTTCAGCATCTCGCTTAAGCTTAAACACCCATTTCGTTCCGATAACTTTCTTTCCTGGAGGTAGCCGCACAAGATCCCAGGTATGATTTGCGGCGTGCGCCGCCATTTCCACCTCCATAGCTTTCTTCCAATCAGGCACTTGCAAAGCTTCACAATGATCTTCGGGCTCTTCATCCACTGTAACTTGCCCCACTACAAAATCCTCAAAACGCCCGGGCAGTACTCCCCGAGTGCGTCGATCACCTCTGTTAAGCACTGGTTGCACCTCTTGATTGTCCGGCTCGAAGCCCAGGAAATCACTATCGTTCATCTCACTAGCATCATCATATTCCGACTGTTCTTGTTCATCTTGCACTTGCAACTGTTCTTCGCGATTTTCCAAAACAACTTCTTCATTGTCGTTCACACTCTCACCACGCTGCTCCACAGGAATCTCCGGAACTTTCAGCTCCTCCTCCAACTGTTCTGTGCCGTTTCTCAGCTCCAAAAAGCGCGCGTCGCGGCTGATAGTGACACGATTTGTTGAACGGTCAAGGAAGCGATAGCCTTTGTGCTGACTTGAGTAGCCGATGAACACCATCTTCGTAGCTTTCGGGTCAAATTTCTTACGCTTTTGATCGGGCACGTGAACCAGCGCTTCACACCCGAACACCTTGAGCTCCGCCAAATCTGGCACACGTCCCGTCCACAACTCGTAAGGAGTCTTATCCACAGCGCGTGATGGCAATCGGTTCTGGACGAAGTTTGCTGTGAGCACAGCCTCGCCCCAGTAACACTTCGGCAGCCCAGCATCCAGCAGCATACAGTTGGCCATCTCTTGTAAACTGCGATTTTTCCTCTCTGCTACCCCATTCTGCTGCGGCGTATATGGGGTGGTGTACTGCGAGCGAATGCCCTCGGCCTTGTAAAACTCTTGCAAACTCTCGCCGACATATTCGCCTCCTCCATCTGACCTAATTACTTTAGGTTTTCGACCAAACACATTTCCGGTCCATCGGACATATTCCCGAATTTTGTGTTTGGCCTCGCTTTTTGATTTCAGGAGGAATACTGCACAAAAACGACTGTAGTCGTCAATCAGGGTAATAAAGTATTTATTTCCGCTCGGTGTCGCATTTTCCATTGGACCACATAAATCTGAATGTATCAGATCCAATGGCTGCGTTGACCGGCGCTCTTTTAACGATGGGAAAGGTTTTCTTGCTAACTTACCCCTGATGCAGCACTCGCAGACTACTCGCTCGCCGCAGTCCTTGATCTCGAAACCGCTGACCAGTTCCTTCGACGTGATAGCACTTACCACGTTCATGTCGCGGTGACCGATCCGCCGGTGCCATGTGTGTTGACACACATCGGTATGGGATTTTCTTACCGCCTTACACACATCCGTTCACTTTGAACACTACCGTGAATCCTTTTTCGGCCAGTTGGCGCACCAAAACCAGTCCGCCCTCCAAAGCGGGGACATACAGCACTTTTTCCAATGTAATCACAACACGCTGGCAATTACCGTTTACACCAATAACGTTTCCACTGCCCACACCACACGATTTCGTGCGCGTAACGTCAGCCAATGTGACGTCAACAACGACATTGTTCTTAAACTCAACGAAGAATTCCCTGTCATTTGTCATATGACAAGTACACCCACTATCGATTGTCCAAGCGCCCGGAATAGCACCACCCGCCACGAAACACAAAGCACCACAGACCGAATCATCTGCTGCCACCGGTTTTGGCTGCTGCTCACTTCCCGCTTGCACCTTTTTGGCCTCCTGTCCAGAGGATTTCTTCTTCGAATCACTTGAACTGTCATTGCTCTTCATTGCAGCTAGTTTACGGCAATTTCTCATGTAATGGCCAGGTTGCTTACAAAAGAAGCACTTAACCTTGTCGCTGTTCACTTTTGCCTCAGTCTTGAGGACTTTTTCTTCTCGCACACCGAATCCACTCGAACCCGCTCGCTTATTGCACTCATCGCGCAAACGAGCAACCACCAAGTCCATTGTTAAATCTTCCGGAGCACGATTTTCAAGCGACGTTACAAAACTCGCGAACGATGGAGGCAAACTACGCAGCATCATAATTACCCGCAATTGCTCACTGAGATCAACACCCGCACTGTCAAGCCTTTCAAACAGGTTCTCAATTTCTTCGAGGTGCTTCTCTACCTCACCACTTTCACTAAGGTTGATCGAACACAATTGCTGCAGGAGCATTGCCTGGGTACCTATCGTCGCCTTCTCGTGATAGGTTTTTAGATTGTTCCACATATCTTTCGCTGTTTCAGCTTTCTTCACGCATCTTAGCTGACTATCATCAATGAACAACGAAATAGCCGCACGAGCTTTCACATCTTTCTTCTTCCACTGCGCAAAATTCTCGTCGTCCTCCTCCGGCTTTGGCTCGGCAATCACTTCCCATGATTCTTCACGCTCAAGTAACGCCTTCATCCGGAATTTCCAGGAAACGTAATTACCGCCACTTAGCTTCGCAAAAGACACCTTCATGCCGTCCGCCATTTTGTTTTCTACCACACGCACGCCGTTTCTTTCTTCGGAATCAATCACTTTCCGGAAAACCGGCTCTCGACACCGCAAAAAACAATCACAACACACTCAAATCGCTTCCGGCACCTGGGCCCACAACCTGATGAAGTGGACACACCAGCAGAGTAGCAACGGAACCACCGGGAAGACGAATGGAAAACGCCGAGAGCAGACAAAAGAACCGCGGACACTTTCTCGGATAGAAAAACTTGAGGCACGTGTACACAAGTCACTGGCTTTATTGAAACTGAACAATTATTGCATACAGTGTTGTCAGCTTCGACATTGTTTTTCTTCTCTTAAGCCAAGGTGGCTATACACTAAGGTGCTCATCCATTCCCAACAGTTTTAAACATCTAACTCAAAAAACTGGTAGGGGAACTGGGTGTGAAATGCGCCGTTGGGGTAAAACGCGCCACCCTTGTTTCGAACAAACTACGTGCTTTGGGACGCTGTTTTTCACCCGAGATAATGGAAAATGTATTAAAATGCTTCTCTATATATATTTTTAAGTGTTTTCCTGGCAAAAACCGTAAAAAACTCGAAAAAACGTTTATCGCTGTTTCCGTTGTAATTTTGTGTTATTTTCTAGGCCATTTTTCAGGCCGATAAAACACCAAAACTTTTGAAACTATCACTTGTGTATCAACTTGTACACTCCCATAGTTCGTATTCCTTGCGAAAAAAGTGTTGAATTTATCCTTAAAAAGCGTATTGAAGGACTTAAACTTTAATCAACTTGTGGGGCAAAACGGCCACACCTATTTCTTAACACCAAAACAGCCGTTTGAATTCAAATTCCAGCAAACGTAATGCCAAGCTGTAGTTACGTGCCAATTTGAACCTTACAAATGCACATTTTTCGAATCAGCATGTATACTATAATCGATCAATAACATCTGATTAAACGCCCTTATGTATGCAACGTATTTGCAAGCATGATTGCGCATGCGTGCGCGCGAACGACTAATGCCGAGATCAGGTGGCGCGTTTTACCCCACAAAAAATAAAAATGCAGATAAGCAAGCATTTTATAAAAATTGATTCATTAACTCCAGAAAAAATAAAATGGATGACTGTTTCTACTATTTGATAGAAAACATGTTTGTCTATCAGATAATGAACAAAAACAGGCTTATTATAATGTTCTTCATAGCTAAAAACGCTTCCTTCCTTAGAGGGCGCGTTTTACCCCCAGTTACCCTATCATCGTACTCGCCACAAAATATACGAATGCGAAAATGGCAAGAAAGCTCTCAGTTAATAACTGTAGAAGTGCTCAAAAGAACATTATGCTGAGAAGCAGGTTTTGTCCCTATGAGGACGTAATGCCAAGAAGAAAAAGAACGGAACTTCGTCAAACCGAAATAACTGAAACCGTTAAAATATACGAAAATATCATAACACAGCTTGCGGAATTCTCGTTAAAACGTGCAAAGAATTTTCTCAAGACAAATGCTGTTGATTGTGAAACAGATTCGACGCAAAATGTTTTGACCTGCTTTCAAGATCTCAATTTATTTAAAGGAGTTAAAAAGTCGTCACAGCAGAAATCATACCTTCAAGATCTAGCAGTGAATAGACGAATGGTTAGACACGTCAATGGAATTCCAAAAGTAATGACAACAAACGAAACATTTTTTCAAGTTCAATTTCATGCTGCCTTTATCGATCAAAAATGCAAAACCCCGAAAATCGCAAAAATCGTGTCACCACTGTGCTCGAGTCATTTCGCATTCGGGGTTGAAAAACGTTAGGAAGAAGAAGATTACAGTTTTAAAGAGCCGTGACATTTTTTTGTTTTGAACGGTCATGGTTTGCTTTGGATTTTGATGGTGGTGTAGAAAGATGTAAATGTAGAGGCGGTAAATGTTTGCTCCAGTACTTTTCTCATCCCTGGTTGACACTCTTAAATTCATTTTCCACGATCCAGAAACATTGAACTGTTAAAATCAAAGGATGATTTTATTGAAGCTCCCGAATTTAAGGAAAATAGCTCTATCGAAAATAGAATGCTTTTCGATAAAAGTGAATATTTAAAACTTTATCCTGATGCTGTACGACTTATCCTGTATCAGGATGACATAGAAGTTAGTAATTAACCCTTCAGTTAGTGCTGAATCATTATTAAAAAAAATAAAAGACTGGGGATTACTGTAGAATATATAAATTATCGCATAGGGTTTTGTTCTACTTCGTCGTAAGCGCTACTATTCGTCGTATCAAACTTTAAATGTTCCACTACGGCGGATATTCAAACTTACCTGCAACATAGATTCACTATCCAAGTGTAATTTTGTGAAAGCTGTTATAGTTTGTACACTTATACACCAAAAATGCAACAAAACTACTGTATTTCGGTAAATAACTTCAGTTCAATTATCCACTTTGCACTTTTTCACCGAAATCGCATGAACGAACACGATTTGAGCAGGCTTCCGAATTCTCACTCACTCTCACGATAATGGATTTATCCCTCACAGCAATTTTCAGCGATTAGCGGCCTTGCGATTTTATCCGTCCACAAAACAAAGCGAAAATAGATAATTGCACATTTCCGCAGCTGTGAGAAGTTTGTATTCTCTTTCGCCGATCAATGGAGAACTTTTCCTGTATGCATCGCCACAAGCAGCAGTTGCTTTTATGCACCAAATTAACCCCTCATTTCGTCAAGTTGGTGTGGTAGCATGGTTAGCGTGCACGCATCGCGCTTGTTTTTAGCAATGTTCTAGGTTCGAAACCCGTCGCCGGCACTAGTTTTTGTTTATCCACATAGTGATAATTCTCGGGAGCAGTTGGTGAGCGAAAATATGATGGAGTGAAAAATATATTATCCCCGGAGTGGAGTGATTTTCGGTAATCCACCATCGTAGCTCCAGGGAAAATTAGTGTGAGCGATAAAAGATGTTCAAGCGAAAAAAGCATTCTCCTTACGTGCGAAAAATCGTAGATTTCGCATCATTGATACGAAAATTCAGAACCCTGGATTTGAGAGAAATGCTTAGCGATCGACTGAGCCACACCACTTTCCAACACAAGTTTCTTCCCGCCTCCGTGGGTGACTTTCTTCGCCGGGCACTTATTTTCACTATGGAAAACCTTCGAACTTCTTCACTGAAGGATTTCATTCCAACCACACGCCGTAAAACTTCAAAAATCACCAAATTTTACGAAATTTCCTCAACCGCCGCGTATAATTGAGAATGTAAACAAAGTTCAATCCGTCGTACTGAGAAAAAAAAAGCTTGTGCGCGACGCTCGACGTAAAAATACGGTTCCTTTGATTGTGTTGTTTTCGCTGTACCGTGAGCAAATGCCATAATTGTAAGGTCAAAGGGAATTGTGTTCATATGTTTGGGCTGAATTTTGATGACGAACAATTAATTTTAAAGAAAATTAGTATATTCTATCATGCTGAAGGGGTTTAGGGACAAAATGTCGAAAGACAAAACGTCGAAACCCAAAACGTCGAATGCCAAAACGTCGAATCCCAAAACGTCGAAAGGGACAAAACGTCGAAGGGACAAAACGTCGAAAGCAGTCATTTTTCTAGCGATTGTTATTGGCAAGCGTTTCTAAGGAAAAAATGGTTGCGATGCGAACGGCGCGGCCTGAGAAAGCAAAACTTTACAATTTTCATCAAAGTAATCGTGGGACAAATTTTTCAGAAAAATGTCATTTCTGGCGAGAAAAGAAGCGGTGAAGCACTTTGAGAAGGAAACTGAAATGGAAGCCTGAGATGATGTCCGATAGTGAAGATATGTTCAAGGAAATTCTTATGGCAAAACTTAATTGCTGAAGTGATGAGAATGGAATTACACAAGACAAAACAATCCTGTTGATGAAAAAGACGACCGATTGAAGATGAAAAAGATGATAAGCTTTCTTTCGCCGCACCTTATGACTCGCTCTTCTTTCAACTAATCAGTAACATTAATTTCATCAAATTGACTGGATTTTCAACATATAGTGATTTCTTTATTCTTCAAAAAATTACTCATTCTTTTGTCGGATAAGTACAATTGAATCGATTTATTGATTTGCTTTTCGGAAATAGATATATTTCATCAGGATTTCCAGCACATTTTTGTATGCACTTTTGAAATGACTTCTGTGGATTGATTTTTTTTTTTGTGTACAGAATCTCAAAATGAGCACTTTAATCAGAGACACCAATAATTGTTTTATCGTTTCAAAAATTGAAAAAAAAATACTAAAACAATTCTGACAAGACTTGGCTATTTATTTTTTTACTTTCCTCTCTAAGACCAGCTATAAATTATGGTATCCCGTAGATATCTTTGGAAAACAATGTATTTGCACTGATCCGATTTTCCCGGGGGATTTATATTCCCTATGTAAAATTTCTTTTGACGACATTTTGTTGCAGTCAATATATAAAAAAATTAAATGTGGGCTATACAGCACCAAGAGCTTCTCTTAATAATCATACAAATCGGTTGAGGCGTCTTCATGAAATCTTAAAAAAAAAAAATATGATTACTTCTTACTATTTTTCCATAACAGGTTTACATAAAATTATAATTTCGAAAAGTGAATAATCGAACTGGAAAAAAATCTGTAGCCTGAGATTTCGGAAAATTTCGAAGAATCTCCGGATCCAGATAATCATCAATAAACTAAATCGAGTACAAAAGTTTTTTGAGAAATTGTGAAAAATGATACACAAATAATCGTTTTTTAGATATTATCAAAAAAACGATTTAAATTTTTTGTTGTAGTAAAAAAATGGTCCTGCTAGTAGAGGAGTTAATCGAAAAAGTCGAAGTTTTGTCAGACATTCGGGTACTTTTGTTATTTTCGACGTTGTGGCAATCAACGTTTTCGCATTCGACGTTTTGTCCCTTCGACGTTTTGTCCTTCCGACATTTGGCATTCGACATTTTGGCATTCGACGTTTTGTCTTTCGACGTTTTGTCCTTTCGACGTTTTGTCCCTTCGACTTTTTGTCCTTTCGACATTTTGGCATTCGACGTTTTGGCATTCGATATTTTGTCTTTCGACGTTTTGTCACCCAACCTGCTGAAGGAATGGAGGGAGATGCCCGTAGATCTATGTATTCTAGTAAAACATTTTTTATAGCGTTGATATGTTGTGTTTTAACCACTCAATACACACAGTGAGCCGTAAGTTGTGAGACGAATCTGGAAACTGATTGCGACGGAGTTGAAAACGATACGACGGATTGAGAATACGGTAAGATGCATTTTCTTTGCATTATTTCCAAAAAGAGATCAAGATTTATCAAAATGTTATTGTACAATGCTAAAGCCGTTTTGAGAAAGAATTGTTTGGCATCGGTTTGTATCAGCTCCATTCACTGCAATACTGGAAAATTGCACTTCTCACCGATCAATGCTTAATACGATGGATACTAGCACATCACCCTAACTAATTTCGACTACGGATATGCCGAAAGAAAAAAAACGCCCAATGAGTAACTTCACCCAAACTTTCTGTTCCTAAGGTCGTTCCCATTTTTATTTGGTTACAAGGCACCCAAGGATTGCAAGCTTATGACGATGATAGGTCATTTAATAAACATTACCAGAATCATATTATCTCCAGTTGTATCGAAGAATAACTTAATTTGTTTAGACGAACACATTCGTTTGTATACCGATTTATTTTGTGAGCATTTTGAGAAGAGAATTAACAAGCTTCATCATTTGCAATATTATGAACAGTGTATTAGGCACATTGGAAGCACAAATTATTCAAACTGCCTGACATTTTAATAAAAAAAAGCCTATTAACAGCCAAGCTGCCAATTACAGAAATTATAAAAACATCACAAAATCGACAATGCTTGTCCATGGTTATCCACTTACTTAAGAAACCATTCCAAGATAAGATTCTATTTGAGCCAACAAAAAAAAAAACAAAATGAGGAAATATACCTCCTACAGCAAACATCAATCCAAACGTTATTTCAATTCTGCAAAAGACAGTGTAACTGAATGGTATCGAGTTTCAAAAAAATCTCATTATTGCAATTTAAAAAGCATCTAAATAGAAGTTTGTACCCATCATATGGTGTTATTAAGGAAATGATGGAAATCTAAGGAAATATAATATTTACTTACTGATCAATTGCTGTTGAATTATTGGATACGATGGCATTCTTCAAGCTTACGAAGTAGAAGACACGGAAACTGTACAGTTTGTACATAGGGGTCATGCACAAATTACGTCACGCTCCAAGAGGGGGGAGGGGGTCAAGCCAATTTTGACAAGCCTTACAAATTTTTTGGAGGACTCATACAAAAAACGTGACAAAGGGGGGGGGGGGGAGGTGGTCAAAAAAGTTGAAATTTAGCGTGACATAATTTGTGTACCATCCCATATCGATGAGATTTTTCAGCATTCAACATTCTCCTCCTTTTGGGTACTGTGTGGGGCGAGATGACTACAGTGTGTTTGTGTCGTCTTGGCCCGATCGTTGCTCATTCTAAGGAAATCGGTTTATGTAAGATTGATCGTGCGTTTGTGTTCGTAGCATTTTGCTTGTAGACCTCTCTGGCAATTTATCAGAAGTACGCATCTGGCATTTAATGCACAATCCAACAATGTACATTACGTGCTAGTTTTGTTAGCTACGACGATCCAATATATCGTAAACATGGTGTGAGAATATTTTGGTGGGACAACATTTTTTTAGGTGTGTGTCTATTGGAGGGCAAAATCCCCAATAAGAGGACCGCAAAAATCATTAAATAGGATAAGAGCGCGTTATGAGGACCGCCACCTTGGAATAATAGCGAGTTGAGAGGACCGCATGTAACTTGATTAATAGCGAGTCGAGAAGACCGCTGAGATCGGAAAAAGAGTAAGTGCGCGTTGTGAGGACCGCCACCTTTCACTTATATTGTAGAGCGAGTTGAGAGGACCTTTTCTGAAGAGATTTTTAGCGAGTTGAGAGGACCGCACAAATCATTAAATAGGGTAAGAGCACGTTGTGAGGACCGCCACCTTTGAATAATAGCGAGTTGGGAGGACCGCTTGTAACTTGATTAATAGTGATTCGAGAGAACTGCTGACATCAGAAAATATGGTAAGTGCGCGTTGTTAGGATCGCCAGCTTTCACATATATTGTGAAGCGAGTTGGGATGTGATGTAAAGATCATGTCTTAATTGCAAAGCATTTTTTGTAGTTTGCGATTGAGGACTTGGTATGTAAGAGATCAGTTTAGCCGTTTATTTACGTCATCGAAAGTCTTCACAGCCGCCATGCCATTGTTTTGACTTTGACGTTGGCTTCGCCTCAGAGGACTTTGCATCACCTAAAAAACGTGATTACGGTTTGGTGCTGTGAAGTCAATAAATGGATTGATAACTGCACGATGCATTTTGCGTTGTGAAAGGTTTATGTTTAAATTTTTGAGGGATTGAGTTTTGAGGACAGATGACAGTCATGAAATTTGGTGGCCAAACTGCATTAGTTATAGAAGAGATACAGAACGCAATGAGCAGCTCATGGCTTGTGCTTGGTTGTGGGAGAATACAAAACTGGAGATCTTGGAAAGCTATTTTGTGTGTTGAGTAATATGGAGATACGTTATAAGAATCGCCTATCATGCGTTCGGACTTGCTTTTCGTTTTGCTGAAAGAACAGAGACAAAATAAATGGGGCCGCATACCTACTAAGGCTTCTGTTGATATTCTAGTTGTGGTGTTGTGCACTTTGGTGGTTTGTTTCGTCATTTTTGGTCATTTGAGATCTTGGCCATATACCATTGTTGAGTTGTGTTACGTTGATGAGTGTTTACCGTATGGATGGCTTTATTTTTTTCTGACCTTTGTAAAAGGAAATGTTTTACGCTATAGTTCGCAGAGTAGAGAAACATTGCATTGTCGTGCAGACTTGTTAATTTCCTTAGGATGAAACGTGAATTATCGGTATTGATTCTTTGAGAGCAACATGCGGTTGCTGGAAGTAAGGTGAATGTTGACTGTACTGCTCAAAAAAGTACCGTAAAACGGGGTATCTTAGATAATGCGGGTAACTTTGATAGTGCGTTACCCACCAAATACTAAACGAAATATCATAATTTCTGTTAATCAGTTAAGCAAAACGAATGCAAAACTAAAGAATATTAGTATGAGACTTCATGTTAGAGCGGTTTTCATTTGAATCAAGAACATTTTAGGCTGTTTATACGAATTTAAACAATTTACACAATTTTAGCATATTCGAAAACGCTTACAAACAATCTGTTCTACGATCGCTATTTGATGTAGTTTTGAATAGTTGGTCACTTATCGTTGATAGCCTAGTTATCATAAAACTTGAATACGGTCTCAAATCTTTTAGCGAAAAGCATTTTCACAAACTGGGATCATTTTTGTAATTTAAGTCAGAAATTTCCATATAACGTTAAACGCCTAGAGGTATGTAATGCCCTATACATGTTTGGTAGTTCATTCAATTTTGTTCGATTATCCAAGTTACTCCAAAACAGAAAACCGACTTTCGATTATATGAAAAATTATATATTCATTCAAAATAAATCTTTTGGAAATTTATCAACTGCAATCAGTAGCTAGGATGCCAGTACTTGCTTTAAAAATTAAAATTATCATTCTTTGAAACAGCAAGCACAAATATTCAACTCTGAATACTCTAAAAAAATCATACTAATCGGTTCATTATTCTTGGAGAAATCTAGATATAACGATATGAGGTTTTTTAGAGTTTTGTAGATCTTTATTTGTCAAGCGCGCGTACCAGAAACATAAATGCCCAAAGACGGCAGCACCAAATTTCTTTATTTTTTCACAACATACTCGCATTAATGTGTCATTCCCAGGAACGATACAAATTATGTAGCCTGAGATATTTACTTGGGTTATAGCTACGCGTTGGAACTCCCAAGGAATTCGGAATATCTTCGAATCCAGCTGACCAATTATTAATATCGACAATTATTCTAAAACTAGAAGAGTTTTTATAAGGGCTTGCGAAAAAATGGTGCAAAAATATCGAGAAAAAAAGTTATCGCGATTTGAATATTTTTTAGTGGTTAAAAATGAAGCTGCACTATTTGTGCTGCATAAGAACAGCGGGAGAATGAAAGAGATAGGTAACTAGTCACACGCATCAATGATCTGCGCCATCCGATTAGGTCAAACACATTGGTTTGCAATCGCATAAAAACGTCGAAACTGGAGCACATTGATTGTTCACCAACGGAAAACCTCGGACGCAGGAAATATTTACCAGCAGCCAGCCGAAAAATGGTTAGTATCTGTTTATTATAAAGGTATTATAAAATGTATAAATATAATGAACCATAATTTCTTCCACAGTACAGGAATATTGTCCCTTTGGAATGAGGAAAAACATAGGCCATAACTTGAAAACTCTTGTCGAATGTTAGTTCTATAGTATAAATGTTCAGTTTAAAACACACATTCAATAATTTTCCATTATTCCATTAGATGAAAGAGAATATATCATCTACCGTAAAACCGTAACTTTGATAGTTTTTTGGGAGAAAATTTGAATATTTATGAATGCTGTTTCAAAGTATTATAATTTATATTTTTAAAGCAAGTACTGGCATCCTAGCTATCGATTACAGTTGATAGATTGCCAAAAGATTTATTTTGAATGAATACATAATTTTTCATATAATCGAAAGTCGGTTTTCTGTTTTGGGGTAAGGGGCGGTCCATTAATTACGTAAGACAATTTTTGGGGTTTTTCAACCCCCTCTCCCCCCATGGTAAGACTCTTTGTATGAAAATTAAAAATAAATTGTATGGCGCGTAAGAAATCTCAGACCCCCCCTCCCCCATAAACCCTTACGTAATTAATGGACAGTCCCTAACTTTGATAATGAAGTACGAATCGAACAAAATTGAATGAATTATGAACATTTGTAAGGCAATGCATACCTCTAGGCGTTTAACGTTATATGGAAATTTCTGACTTAGACTACAAAAATGGTCCCAGTTTGTGAAAATGCTTTTCGCTAAGAGATTTGAGACGGTATTCAAGTTCTATGATAACTACACTGTCAAAGATAAGTGGCCAACTATACAAAACTACATCAAAAAGTGATCGTAGAACAGATTGTTTGTAAGCGTTCCGAAAATGCTAAAATTGTGTCAATTTTTAATAAATATTCGTATAAAGAGCCTCAAATGTTCTCGATTCAAATGAAAATAGCCCATGTAAGTGTCATACTAATATTCTTTAGTTTTGCATTAGTTTTGCTTAACCGAACAGAAATTATGATATTACGTTTAGTATGTGGTTGGTTACGCACTATCAAAGTTACCCGCATTATCAAAGATACCCCGTTTTACGGGGGTAATGAGAGTTCTTGGGAGATCCCTAAAGGAACTCTCTGAAAAAAATTCTGGAGAAAATTACCGAAGGAATTTCTGTAACAAATCCCCGAAATTTCTAAAGGAAATCTCCGGAAAAATTTCTGGAGGAATTCCTGATTTCCCCCAAGGAATTGCTTTTTGGAATCCCCAAAAGAACTTCTTGGAGGAAATCTCCGGATAAAAAATCACTGGAAAAAACCCCGATCACTGGAGAAAATCCCTGGAGGAATTTTTTAATGAAATTCTGGACGAAACACCCAGTGGCAGTGTTGCCACATTTTTTCCAACTCTCATCTGTTTTTTTCGGCCGGAAAAATCTATTTTATCTCAAGTCCACCTCCAAAAATCTTGGTAAAAATCTGCGTCCCAAAAAAAATTAATTTTTAATATTTTTAGATCAAAAAGACCCTTTGCGAACGTATTTCGGCTGTACTTCGCATGTCAACCATTTTTTATTCGAACTTATTCTCGTTGATGTAGCTTAGCTTAGCTTAGCTTAGACTGACTACACATATCAATGGTTGCTATTCCGTGATTGACCGAAGTCAGTGAAAATGCACAAAGAATCAACTAGAAGTTCAGCTGGGATTGGCCATAATCTTCTTCAGTGTGCATAATTCAGTGCCTCTATTTATACAAGGTCAATAACGGCGCCGGCCACGTCCTTGCAGTCAGGTGGGATTGAGGGAAGGAATGTTAGTGTGTAACCTTTGCTATTTGGAGACCGTGTTTGCCTCTGCATCTCCACAAAGGTTACTGGGAGGGATGTTTGTCAATGGGGAGGATCGTTGGGTCAAAGGATTCACTTTGATAAGCGATTAGACCATGATAAACAATGATTTGTGAGATATATACATGCTTATACGTAAATATAATTGTTCATATAATTTCTATGTAGAGGAAAATTATGCCGACACTTGAGGTGACGAACCATTCAAAGTTTGTTGGACAAATACCTAAATGTAACATTGCTACAGCTGTCAGTACGAAAGCATGTGTTATTATATTTTACTCATTTGAAAAGAAACAAAAAACTTGATTGGGTGGGACATCATCAGAAGGCCGGCTCCAAAGGCACGTTCCCCCACCAGTTGGGAGATTTGTGAATAAAGTGAACCTTTCGCAAGTCTACACTTGTAGTGTCGAACCATTCAAAGTTTTTTTAATTACAAAAATAAAGGTATATAAGGGGTGTTCTGACAAAAAAATGTTAAACATAAATAAATCATGAATCAGAGTTTGTGTCGACACTCACAGTGACGAACCATCCATAGTTTGTTGAAACATCATATTTACATCCCACCATTGTAACGATTAAATGTGCAGTCATACATTTTATAGATTAGAAAATAGTAGCATGAAACGAGCTCACCAATTGATCCGTTATCCTTGACTGAGCAGCCACAATCCACTTTCAGCTTCACTCGTTTGCTCGGCTAGCACTCAGAAAAAAAAAATAAAAAATAGGCGCGTGACCCGAAAAAAAAACACGGACGACAGCTCGGGCTTTCTTGACGCACTGCCCAGGAGCAAGCGTCAAGGTCGTCGAAAGATCAAAATGAACGAACCGATCGCGGCACTTTTTAACTTACTCCAACCGAACTCCCCGATCACGCCACTTTTTCACTTACGAGATCGACGCGCGACATGTTTGATCCTGCCCTCGTCGCTCGCTCCGGCAAAAGCAAGCGTCAAGGTCGAAAGATCAAACAGAACTCCCCAGCAAAACGCGCGAAAACGAAACACAAACCCCGGCGTCCCGAGAACAAACTGTCTTGCTTGGGCTTTCCGAAACACTCTCGAACTTATTCTCGTTGATGTAGAATAAAAATGCATAATTTAGAAACAATTATTTATTTATTTAAATGCTTAAGTTTTTGAGAAAAACTAAACAGAGAAGTAGCATTTCTTTTTCATTTCTTCTAAAACTATGTCCTTAACTCGAGAAATATCCTAAAATCTTATAAATCTTTTTTATCTCAAAAATCTGTGATCTGTGATCACAGATATCTTTAGGCAAGATCAGGAAAAAAACTGTGTAATTACAGATAAATCTGTGTGTGTGTGACATCACTGCCTAGAGGAAATCCTAGACGAAATGTCCCGAGAAATTCCTGGTGCAAATCCCCAGTGAAATTCTTGGAGGAAATCTCCGAATATATTATCGGAAAAAATCCCCGGCGGAATATCTTAACGAACTCCCTGAAGAAATCTTTGGAGGTGCTTCTAGAGTAAATTCCCGGAATAATTTCAGAATAAAATCCACAGATAAATTCCTGAGTGAAATCCCCGCAGAAATTCTCAAAGGGAGAAAATCCCCGGAAGATTTTTTGGAGGTAATCTACGGAGCAATTTTTGGAGATATTCCTGGAGGAAAGCCCCGGACGAGTTCTTGGGGAATATCTCCGGAAGAATCATTCAAATCCCCGAAGGAATTCTTGGAAAAAAAAAATAGTACTTATATCCCCGGGGGTTTCCTTGAATTTCCCGGAGGAACTCCTGGAGGAAATTGTTGGACCAATTCCTTGAGGAAATCTCCTAACATTTCTGGAGAAAATCCCCGGAGGAACTCCTAAAGCAAATTTTCAGCAGGAATTCCTGGGGTAATCCCTGGAATAATTCGTGGAGGAATTTCTTGGAGGAATTCCTGGATGAAATCCCCAGAAGAATTCCTGGACTAAATCCCCGGAAAAATAGCAAGTGCAAATCCCCAGAGAAACTTCTGGAGGAAATTCCCGAATAAATTCTGTGAAAATATTCCCGAAGGAATTTATGGAGAAAATGCCTAGAGATATTTCATAATTAAATCCCCGGAGGAATTACTGGTGAAAATCTCCAGAGAAATTCCTGTACGAAATCCCCGGAGGAATACCAGAGAGTGCTAACAAAAGCAGGCGATAGCTGCCACACAAAGAAATGAGAGAGAATGATAGACAGAAGCTTAAATTTGTTTTACCAAATTAGGATGATAGTGTTGTCTAATAACATAGAACACTGAGATATAAGAAATGAATGTAATGAGTAAGAAATAAAAAAAAAAAATAATAAAAAATAGATAGACAGAAGCCATAAAACACTGAGCTGGACTGATATGCGAACGTTTTATGGTTGCGCCTTGTACAATGATCAAAAGAGGAATCGGCAACCGTAGCTAAATGTACATCAAGAAACTGGATAAGCGTAACTTATGACGATCAAGCTAACCTGTTGGCCACTGACCAAAGCGAAGAACTAAGAATCATATAAATTAGTTGCATATCTAATTTACATTACCAAACTCGGTAATCTTTTCAAATTGTTTTGAAAGCAGTTCGCCACAAACATTTTGTTTAGTTTTCATGAGAAATTTAGAAAATCAAAAAAGTAGATTACTTAACGTTTTCGGTAAACCAAATTTTGTCCAGTAATTTCTAGGAAGAGAATTCAAAGTTGAGCGGGTGTTTTTTATTCAATCTGATAATAGGATATTGAAGCTTAATTAATTATTAACAAAAATAACAGCTTTGTCCCGTTCGTAATAAATTTTTAATTGTCACACTTAAATTTCCATTCCGCATCTTTCATGCCCGCTCCTGCATATTCCATTCCTTTCAAGCCATATTGTGCCACAACGACATGTGGAACTTTACCAACATTAGTAACCATCAGATGGTCAACGCTTTTCATCGTTTGATAGGCGTTGAACTCCGACTCGATCTTGATCGAATCATTGGCATAGTTTGCGTCCAATATCCAATCCGCGCTATAATCCAGCTTCATATTGTGATTATTGGTGTAAGGAGCTCCCACGCGGTTAAACCAACTCAAGCCTGGTTGTATAGAGTTGATGTTTGTCAGTGCATCTCCTTTGGGAGTTATAATTCTTATGGAAGCTTTGTCGGCAGATGGTTCCAGTCGAAATGGCGTGCAATCGTTTGATGCAGTTTTTACTAGCTTACGTCGTCCTAGAACATTTGACTTGAATTTTGGATTTGAATTATTTACATCTTCTACTTCATTCGTTGCTAGAATGCATTGATTGGTAACATGGTTGTAGATTTTCACTAGTTTCAGACACGAGCGAATATTCTTTAAACTGTCAGGAAGCGCGGTAATCGATTCGTCATACATTCTCACTACTTCGTCAGGAACGTGTGGATCGTATTGCAGTTCTGTTCTTTCCATGGACATCATATCGAACATTAGTACAGCTAATGTATGTCCAATTTTTTCCTGAATCAATTTCCTATATGCAGCAATTTTGTAGTAATTCGTTGAAACTACAAGTAGTTTTAGAAAATTTCGTAAGCTGTAATAATCATCTTTGGCCATAACACGTTCTCCAAATTTCTCCATCTGCGTTAGGAACATTCGATCTATTGAATTCTTATAAACAGCAGAATTTTCCAACTTGGCCAAATCTTGCGTCCACTGATCGAATATCTTCGTCGATGTCAAACTCAGCTTTTCCAGCAAATCTTGAATTTCCTTCTTCCTATCTTCAGTAATTTTCGATCCCGGATGGAAGGTGGCATTCATTTTTAAAACTTCTGCTTCCAACAATATGGAATCTTCGCCTCCATCTCGGTTCTTTGTTTTGAGAAACTCGTGAACAGTCTTGTATACCTGGCCTCGATCATCCAGATCAGGAATTGCTACAGATAAATCAACCACCGGTAGCCAATTTTTCTCACTTTTATTCAAAAACTGTTCCACAAGTTCCATCAAATACTTGGGAGCAAGAGTTTTCACTTTATCCTGCGCATTGCTGAGCTGATTCGATTCCATATACGTCAAACAGAGATCCATCCTCACTTTCCCGAGCTCGTCAGTTATCCCTTCAAGATCCTTGTGCAGCGTGTTAACGTTCTGCTCAAGTGTTGCAATATCTTTCTTGAGCTCTTGCATCTTCTGTTTCGCACTGCTATCAGCGCCAATTTTCAACTGTTCCAAATCATTTTTAAGCACGGATAATTGATCTTCGTAATCTCTAGCCATTTTCGCAAATTCTTCTGCTTTCACGTAGCCTTTGTTCATTAGTTTGTATTTCTGGGTCAGGCGACGAAGTTGAAAGTGGATACCCCTCAGCATTTGAGCACACTGATCACTATCACTTACTTCCGACTCGTCATCTCCGGTGTAAATTGGTTGATTGATATGAGTTAACGTTTGCTCGATTTTGCCCAATTCGTTTGCGGAAATTTCACAGTTTTCCTCAGCTGTAGTGAAAGATGCGACGAACAACGCAATCAATGCAATACACAAGACGTAACGATTGACTGAATTCATAACTAAGAAGGTTGTTGAACACACGTTTATCTAATCGTTTGTAATCTTCTTCTAGATACATGATACACATTTATGGCGATACTGTTTATGAAATTCGGAGTGCAAGTCAATTGATGGATGTGGACGAGTTGTACTGAGCCATATGTCAATCTGATTGTTTATACAACTGCTGTGCAACTATCCAGTATGCTGTATAACAAGAGTAAGTCTAGGGTGCAGACCTACTTGGGAACTTCCATGAATCACTTTGGCATTGGGGTTTTTTCTCGGCCGAATCGTCTGAAACTTTGCAATAAGAAGCACTTCAATACGATGCATATTGTGGCCAAATATGTGCTCAGTAGCTTTCAAAAAACCTCAAAGCTGAAGTGAATCGAAAGTGCCAAGAATAGGATCCAGCTTCCTATCTTTATTACAATCGAATGAATACGCATGGCGGTCATTATTGCTCTAATCTTTGTAGTGCAATTCTAGAAGAACTCTTCAGAAACAAGGTGTTCGCCTTTGAAGAATAATTTCTAGGATAAACTCTCGGAAGAATTCCAGAAAAAACTTTTAGATGAACTACTAGTGGAAATTCCGGAGTAACTCCTTGCGGAACTTCTGAAGGAAAACTTAGCGGAGATTCTGGAAAAACTCCTAGCGGAACTTCCGGAAAAATTCTTTGCAGACCGGAAGTGACTGTTGGTTACATTTGCGGAGGAACTATTAAGAAAACTAGCGGAAGAACTCTTAGAAGAACTTGCAAAAGACACCTCAGAAAACTTTCAGAAAAACTCCAAAACTGAAGAAACTTCTGGAGGTACTCGTACGTGACTTCCGGAGGAACTTCTGGAAGAAATCCTAGTGAAACTGTGTGGGACGAGATGACAACAGTGTGTTTGTGCAACCATCGGGCAGGCTCACCGATCAATCAGTCATAGTGGAGTGCATTACAAAGGAAGACGTGTGTTCCCTTCCGCAGTGGTTGTCTGCGTGATGGGTGATTTTCCAGTTACAGTTTGGTTTTACCCAGAAATATCTACAGGAGCTTCTGGAGGAACTCTTAGAGGAAATTTCGGAAGAACTCCTACTGGAATTTTCGGAGCAACTCCTAAAAGGAACTCCCAGCGGAAATTCTGAAGAAACTCTTAGTGGAACTTTCGTAGTAACTCCTTGACTTGTCCAGTCTACTACACGACACTGAAGACGGCCTTACATTTGAGGTCGAAATACGCGTATCTGTCCAAGGATACAAACTCTAGTGGAATTAAATGGTATAGTAATTAATTCGGTTTTTCATCTACTTATAGGTATTCCACTAAACAGCTCGAAGGTTTAGGATCATTTTAAAAGATCTTTCGAAGGAAGGAGGAACTATTAGGTGAACTTCTGGAGGAATTCCTGGGTAACTTCTGGAGTATTTCGTTGCAAAAAACCAGAGCAATTTCCGAAGCATCTTCCAGAAGAAATCCGAGGAACATTCGCCAAAACAAAATACAGGAACGTATGAAGTAACTCCCAGGGGATTTTTCGGATGAACTGCTGCAGGAACGTCCAGAGGAACTCCTGCAATAAATTGCGGAAGAACTCCTACAGGAACTTTCGAAGGAATTCCAACAGGAGCTACCGGAGAAACTCTAATTTTATGCTCTAATCATACTTCTTTGATCATTTTGCCTCTATGATGTTGTAAGGCTCCAAACTCAAAAATCACAGGGTTAAATGCTGTTGTATTGTTTTCTTCTTCAGTGAAACATTTAAAAATTCCAAAACGTTCTACGAATTGGAGAGAAGTATAGAGGTCCCCAAGCAAACTGTCACGAACACCAACGCACAATTAATCTTACACAAGTCGATTTCCTCAGAATGAAAACACAGATAAACAAACGTCACACTCTCACCGATGTCCATCGACCACCTTTTTAACGGCCGATTCAAATATATGGTACCGTAATTCGGGGTGTAGTTGATCAGTGGGGAGAAGTTGATCATTCACGTACCCACATGTATAAACTGTCAAGAGAGCTATGATTCGCTTTCAATTAGCACAATTTATGTGGCGTCGTATTACCTGATGGCTGTTGGATCATCAACCTAAATTCTGTTTGACAATCAAGATAATTCTAACATGTAAAAACATACTTTTTTGGAAATGTTTGATGCACTGTTGAAGGGTTCCCCTCCAAACAATCGACTATTGACAAGGCTATATAAAGACACCATATAAATAAACTGTTTCATACATTCCAGGTATGTTCTGTGAATCCAGTTCAGAATGTTCATTGTGGATAAACAATCATTTTCTGAGTAAAAAATGTATTTTTTGGTGCGTGAGCTGCTAATTTCAAAGAAAATTGCATACTCTTAGGCGTTTAATGTGGTGTATTCTGTAATTTACAACATTCAAATTTAAAATTGACCGATATATCATTGAGTTGTAAGATTTTTGAGACTTGATCCGGATTCAGTGACCCCAAATTTAGCGAATAGCATATCTCTTTATCTTAGGAAATTTATCGCAATAATTGATCAACTTCACCCCGGAATCAAAAACCCCACTTTTTGATTTTTTTTAAATGTTTTTGTTATGAAGAGAACATTTTGTCGAAATTTCGTGTGTATAATTCGATAGATATCCAACCAGTACATATTTTAAAAATATTTGGAAGATAATACATGTATTCTACTAGGAGTTACAGAACAGAATCGCTCTAAATTGATCAACTTCACCCCATTTTACGGTAGGTGGCCAATCCACCACCCACAGCGCTCGCATCGTTTTTGTTCGCGTTTGGCGTTTACACACTACCGCCATCTGTTGGTCCATCGGCCAAACACACCGATTTTAGCATTGGGCGTACATGTCATCGTGACTATGATTTTGATCGGGATTTGTTCTAAGTGTTACGTCTGTTTGTCTGTGATGAAAACGTATCGATGTTTGTTTGACGCTATTGAGCTTTCGGTCAACGACAGGCCAACAAGGAAGTGGTTGTTTTGCAGCAATTATGTTTATATTTGGATTCACACAGCAAACAAAAGCAATGTTGTGACAGTTTTCACAGCAAACAAAGAAAATTTTGTCAACATTGCACTACTACGCAGGCAACTGGATTAGTCTATATGGGAAATTCTCGAATATTCTGCAGTTGTAGTGCTTTAAACTTTATGCCGTAGCACTCAAGGAAACATTTCAGTGAAACTTTCCAAAGCGTTAGGTGGACTGGGGGTAGTATGCCCACGTTGATGAAACAGCGATTTAAAATGTGAAAAACATTAGTTTATGCTCTTTTATAATTAAGGGGGATAAACAAACATGTTTTCTTAAAATACTAGAAACAGCTATCCATTTCAGCTTTTCCGAGGTTTATAAATTAATTAAAAAAATGATTGCTGCACATGTATTGTATTGTGGGGTAAAACGCCCCGCTTGAGTTCGGCGTTAGCCGTGCTATAAACGTACGCACACATTCATGCTTTTTAATATGTTGCATACATCCGGGCGCTTGTTCAGATGTTACTGTTTAATAATAGTTTTCATGGCGATGCGGTAAGGTTCCAATTTATGCGTAATTTCAACGTGGCATTACGTTTGGTAAAATTTCAATTCAAACGGCTGTTTAGGTCTTATGAAATAGGGGTGGGCGTTTTGCCCCACGAGTTGATTAAAGTTTAGTTCCTTCAAAAAGCTTTTTCAGGACAAATTTCACATATTTTTAGCATGTAATACAAAATATGACAGTGCACAAGTTGGCTCTCGGCGATAGTTTCAGAAATTTCGTTATTTATTGACCTAAAAAATGACCTTGAACCTTTTTACCGCGCTGACAATATCAGCCGAATGTTAAGCTTGTATATATATATACCGTAAAACGGGGTAACTTTGATAATGCGGGTAACTTTGATAGTGCGAGACCCACAACATATTAAACGAAATAACGAAGTTTCTGTTAATCAGTTAAGCAAAACGAATGCAGAAGTAAAGAGTATTAGTATGACACTTCATGTCAAAGCTATTTTCATTGGAATCAAGTGCATTTGAGGCTTTTTATACGAATATTAAAAATTGACACAATTTTAGCATTTTCGAAACGCTTACAAACAATCTGTTCTACGATCACTATTTGATGTAGTTTTGAATAGTTGGCCACTTATCTTTGACAGCCTAGTTATCATAGAACTTGACTACGGTCTCAAATCTCTTAGCGAATAGCATTTTCACAAACTGGGACCATTTTTGTAATCTAAGTCAGAAATTTCCATATAACGTTAAACGCCTAGAGGTATGCAATGCCCTACAAATGTTCGTTATTCATTCAATTCATACTCCATTATCAAAGTTACCCCAAAAGAGAAAACCAACTTTCGATTATATGAAAAATTATATATCCATTCACAATAAATCTTTAGGAAATCTATCGACTGCAATCGATAGCTAGGATGCCAGTACTTGTTTTAAAAATATAAATTATTATTCTTTGAAACAGCATGCATAAATATTCAAGTTTTCTTCGAAAAAACTATCAAAGTTACCCCGTTTTACGGTATATATATATATATATATATATATATATATATATGTATATATATATATATATATATATATATATATATATATATATATATATATATATATATATATATATATATATATATATATATATATATATATATATATATATATATATATATATATATATATATATATATATATATATATATATATATATATATATATATATATATATAAGAGAAGATCGAACCCTTACCGATCCTCAACAATCATCCATACACCAATCGCTTTATTGGTGTATCATCATTTTCATCATTCCCGGCAACAACAACAACAACGACGACGTCCACGACACCGACGACGATAGCCCAGCTAGTAGAACGGAAACAGTAGTCTAGCATCAGCATTTCATCACCTGACAACATAGGTAGCATTTACGTGGACAACCACCGAACGAGACCACTAAACGAAGCCACAGCCCTTTGGACCCGCGGCAACAGCAGTTCTTCCACAGCAACAGCATAAGCATTGCAGTAGGTAGTGAGGTTTGATCGTAATCAATAATTGAATAAAAGTTCAGTTCGTTTTAGGCAGTAGATCGAATAAGTTCTTTTTTTAAAACTTAGTCTGGTGACACCCTTCTTCACTTATATATATATATATATATATATATATATATATATATATATATATATATATATATATATATATATATATATATATATATATATATATATATATATATATATATATATATATATATATATATATATATATATATATATATATATATATATATATATATATATATATATATATATATATATATATATATATATATATATATATATATATATGTGTATATATATATATATATACATATATATATATATATATATATATATATATATATATGTATATATATATATATATATATATATATATATATATATATATATATATATATATATATATATATATATATATATATATATATATATATATATATATATATATATATATATATATATATATATATATATATATATATATATACATATATATATATATATATATATATATATATATATATACAGCCATTCCATGAAAAACCGATCTAGTGGGTCTCAGAATTCCGTGAAAATTTGCTATTTTGTTCCTTATCCGAAATAAGGATACACGTATTTTTGGATTTTTTGATTAGGGTGACCATTTCCGAAATAGGGTGACCAGAAAAATCGCGATTTTTCAAAATTTTTATTTAAAAAAATATATAACTTTTGAACCGTTCGACCGATTTTCAATCTTTTTGGACGAAATGAAGGCCAAAGATTTTGACTTTTCAGGAAAAATATAAAATTTTACAAAAATTGTGTTTTTTTCATGAAAAAACTCAATAGTTTCCGTTTTTTCGTGTTTTGAAGGCCTCGGGACCAAAGGGGCTATCGCTGTTCTCATTTTTTCTTAAAAGTTCAGAAAATTTTACGTATACTGTCAAATACGTATTTTTTCTGAAAAGTTGAGACCTTTAGCTTTCATTTCATAAAAAAAGATTGGAAATCGGTTGAGCTGTTCAAAAGTTATGATTTTTTTTTAACATTACAAATCTAATGCGCTGAGATCTACAGTGTGTGCCGATGGAAAATGGCTGATTTTTTATTTTCAAAAAAATATATCTCAAAAACTAAAAAACATACATCGCTGAAAATTTGACAGTTTACGTAAAATTTTCTGAACTTTTAAGAAAAAATGAGAGCAGCAATAGCCCCTTTGTCCCGAGGCCTTCAAAGCACGAAAAAACGGAAACTATTGAGTTTTTCCATGTAAAAAACACAATTTTTGTGAAATTTTATATTATTCCCGAAAAGTCAAAATCTTAGCCTTCATTTCGTCCAAAAAGATTGAAAATCGGTCAAACGGTTCAAAAGTAATAATTTATTTAAAAATAAAAATTTTGCAAAATCGCGATTTTTCTGGTCACCCTATTTCGGAAATGGTCACCCTAATCAAAAAATCCAAAAATACGTGTATCGTTTTTTCGGATAAGGAACAAAATAGCAAATTTGCACAACTAGAAATTTTTATATTTTTTCACGTTTAAACATATTTTTATCAGATTTTTCAATTTTGTCTGAATAGTTGAAATTTTAAGCTTTCATTCCATAGAAAAAGATTGGAAATCGGTTGAGCTGTTCAAAAGTTATGATTTTTTTTAAATATTACAAATCTAATGCGCTGAGATCTACAGTGTGTGCCGATGGAAAATGACTGATTTTTTATTTTCGAAAAAATATATCTCAAAAACAAAATAAAAATTTTGCATAATCGCGATTTTTCTGGTCACCCTATTTCGGAAATGGTCACCCTAATCAAAAAATCCAAAAATACGTGTATCCTTATTTCGGATAAGGAACAAAATAGCAAATTTGCACGGAATTCGGATACACGTATTTTTGGATTTTTTGATTAGGGTGACCATTTCCGAAATAAAGTGACCAGAAAAATCGCGATTTTGCAAAATTTTTGTTTTTAAAAAAATTATAACTTTTGAACCGTTTGACCGATTTTCAATCTTTTTGGACGAAATGAAGGCTAAAGATTTTGACTTTTCGGGAAAAATATAAAATTTCACAAAAAATGTGTTTTTTACATGAAAAAACTCAATAGTTTCCGTTTTTTCGTGTTTTGAAGGTCTCGGGACCAAATTTAGGAAAAGTTATGAGAAATGCCAGTTTTCCAATGATTTTTGCTATTAAATCCTATAATTCGAACAATAACGTTTATTTTTGTCATTGGATTCAATCTATAGATTATACTCGTAAGCTCTGATAGAAATTTAGTTGAAATATATATATAGTTTACAGAAATCATAAACAGTTTTTATCCCTTTTGAGTTCAGAAAATTGTTGTGCCATAAGTTCAAAACTCTTCTAAAATGATATTTTTAATCAATGCAAACCAAATTTTCGTTCTAAACAACAGGTAAATGTTAATTTTGAATTTGTCTGTAAAAATAATTTGAACTACGAACTTCGTTTTACAATAAAGTACCCTAAACTACGCTGTACATACCTCCACATAATTGATGTCATCGTAAAATTCAATAATCTGTGAAATAATATTCAAATTATATTCAAAATAGCACCCTATTTTGCAATTTATTGATTTTATAAGAAAAATACAAAATAAATTGAATGAGCAGAGAGCATTGATATACTATTTAATAGAATATATCCTGTTGTTTTCATCATTTTAAAAAACGTCTGTGTTGCGGTTATGGCAATAATATTTATTCTTTAAATCTCTATAATCATGTTTAGTAGTAAAATGTAAATTCAAAATGATAATTACGCAATGTTTTGATAGGAACATTAACTATGGATTATGTATATACATTTAGAAGCCAAACATAAAGAAATTGGCTAAAATTTTTGGTTTTGGATTTGTTATAAATGTTATACTACCTAAGATTCAAAAGTATAAGTTGTCGATATCCATTCCTAGCTACTCTAAAACTGATTATAATTTTTTGAAACTTGTGCAATATTCGCAGTTATCATTCCTAAGGAAGTGATGTTGAAAAAAATGCAATTTATTGTTCGACTTCCCGAATATTTTAGCAAAACACATGGGAAAACTGGTATTTTTCTTAAATTTACTTAAGTTTCAAATATGTCCGCTTTTAAATTTTCCAAATGTATTCTACTGCATCTGAACAACACAACGAAGAGCTTAAGTAATCATCTAGTCCATTAAAAATTAGTTTTGAATGCTGTATATTTCTTTTTTGTTAGGTGTACGAATATGGAATTGGGTCAATTATAGACACAATCTCAATACTTTTCCATTATTCCAAAGATTTAAGCAAATGAATACAGTTTGTCATTGCCAAACAATAGATGACACCTATAACCTTCATTATTGATAAAGTATATCGAAGTCCATGCACCATTTAATAGATTTATACCAACTTCTCATAATACTTCGCTGAAGAGACATTTAACAAAGATGAATTTGGAAGCATTGCTGAACTGTCGGAAGAGAGGCTAAAAGAAAAAGAATTGGATTTTTTCTCTATTGTAATAAATGAAAGTTAAGATGTACCTTACAAGGTATCGATGAAAATAATTGAAAAACGATGAAAATCTATCAGAATGTATGAGAATCAATAAAAACCAATGAGAGTAGATGAAAGTCAACGAGGGTAATGATAAGAATTAATAAGAAATAACAAGAATCAATGAATTTCAATCAAAATCAATGGAAATCCATGTAAACTTAAATTCAAGAAAAGCAAACTCAAAAAAATAGTTATTGCTGCACCCTTACCATGAGGAACTTTGCAGTTTAAGTTTTTCTAACGAATTATTTAAATAAACTCACCATGTCAAATTTGCTGACAGCCAGACAGGCTAAAATTCATTCCCGCCAAAAAGGCTGCGATCAGCTCGATTGCCGAAAACCTGCACCTTCATTCTCATCAAAGCCAAATGGCTTTTGTTCTTTATATGAGAGCTCAGCCCATTACCGCCCCCGCCCAAAAAACTCACTAACCCCGGTGAATGCTGTTGGTTGATGCAAAACTATTCGCATGAAAATATGTTTTTAATTAAAACTTTTGATGATGGCTCCCGGTTCTTCGTTTATCCACATTCCGCATAATTTTCCGAAGGCAGCCTCATTTTCGAGAACAAGATCATTCTCGAGGAGGAATCCGCTTTTTTTTTTGTCTCAACATAATGGCTGCTAGTTGGCAGCATATCGAAAAAGAACCAATTTTCTCCAATCGTCGACCATCGTCTCCGTTGTTGGGTTGGTGGCTCATTGATTCACCTGAGTAGCAAACACAAAATCATCAAACCAAACCACAATGGGTGCCCACCGAGCGATGGACGATGAAAGGGAAGAAAAGTTTTCCCATTTGCACCTCGCTCTTAAGGGTATGCGAGATGGGTGTTTCTCTTGTCGATACGAAACGAAATAATTTTAATGATACATGGAGTATCAAGCTCTGATTTGCCCATAACTGCTTATTAGTCTTATTCGATATATTTGACGACTTTGAGTTAATACCAGGGAACGTCATCAAATGATAACTATAAAGACGGGGTAGGTGGTTCAATGGCTACCGCTTCTGCTTCATTAGCAGAAGATCGTGGGTTCAATCGCAGGCCCGTCCCTTTCCTTGTGATGAGAAGCAATAGCCCACGCACTTCAGCACATCAAGGTACCGGTGGAGTTGTGTAGGCTTCTAGAAAGATATTTTGATGGTAGGTTGGTACTGTATGTCACAGAGGAAGGGCAGACAATCGTTCGAATTACCGCGGGAGTACTTCAAGGTTCAATCCTGGGCCCGACGTTATGGAATGCGATGTACGATGACGTACTGAGACTGCCCCTTCCGAAGGGTGTCAAGATTGTTGGCTTCGCCGACGACATCACCCTAGTAGTCTATGGCGAATCGATGGAGACGGAATCATTCGAAATATCGCATACCCTTACCTCGCTCCCTCCACTGCTGGTGAAGGAGTCCATCGTCGTCGGTCCGATTGACATTGTCCTCGCCAGCAAGTCAGTCTGTCAGCTAGTCAGTTAGTATGAACGAGAGAGATGGTGACGATGTCTCCTCCCATCCAGCCAACGAGCAGGCCAACCAACGATGACGAAGTGGTGAAGCCCCTTTGGCTGCCTTTTGTTCGGGTGTCCATTCAAACCGTTAAATCAGCTAGAAACACTGATTACATTGTTACATTGTTGGCGAATCGGCAGGCAGGCAGTTCGGAGCAAATCGACGGCTTGAAACCCGTTTCTAAAAACTTTGTCCGATTCCGAGTGACTTAATACCTAATTTTAGCTTTCATTGTGTGGCTGCATGATTTGCGATGGCCACCTCTTCATAGAAGGCTGGAAATTGTCTCACCGGAAAACCACAAAATGCAGTTTTTTTTGTGTTCACTGGAATGACAATGCATTGTAATTGTTAGGCAGAGTGTTACAATTTCCGGAAAATCATGATTATTTGAAGCACTGCTGCACTAAAGTGTGCATCCAAATCCGACGGAAGTAACACAACAATAACAGAATGTGCTATTTTGTTAATTTTAATCATATCACTAGCTATAGATTGTACCCCATTACCCCGAAAGCCATTTCCCCGAATGCCATCACCCCGAAGTCCATTACCCCGAATGTACCATTACCCCGAATTCCATCACACCGAATGCTATTTCCCCGAATTTACAATTATCTTGACATGATGATATTGATGACATTTCCTCATGGTATTGGAATTTGGGGTAATGTCATTCGGGGTGATGGGTCATTCGGTGTTTTGGAATTCGGGGTAATGGCGTTCGGGTTAATGGCATTTAGGAATTCGGGGTAATGGGGTAGAATCGTTCTCCAGGTATAGTTTGGTCACACTTATGAAATTCTCATCGATCACTAATTCAACGATCATTTCAAATTTGCTATGTATAAAACATCATAAATAGAAGCGCACGTATTTTTTTATTGTTTGACGTTTTACAATGATGACATCTGCAGGTCTAGTTGCACAAAACTGTAGTTCGTGCAACATGACCAGATGATAATAGTATGAACTAGGCAACGGATTTTCAAGAAATTTGTTCTAAGTCTTAAGTCTGTTTGTCTGCGGTTTGGTCTTTCGAACATTTGTTAAGAACTCCATGAACTTTTGAATACTTATCCAATGAAGTTCAACCAGCGAATCAAATTCTCATCGAAATAGACACAAAACAAACAACACAGTAAAAGTGCTCACAGGCGTTTGTCCCAACTTCTGCGGATTGGGATACAATCTCATAAATAAATTGTCATGACAAACCCAGGGCGCAACATTGTTGAAAACTTTTCAACTTGTGATTAATCAGTTATTTTGAACACAAAATCAAAGTTGTTTCATGGTTGTAATTCGATATTTTGACTTTATATACCAACACGGAGAAAATTCGCGTACATTGCAATACAAAGCATAGAAAATTGTTACGCACGCAGTGAGCAATCATTGTCATTTTTTGTTCGAGTTGTGATGAACTGTTAAATGTCTGAAAACTGAAATATGCATGTCTTTTTTCATTTTATCAGCATTACTGTCTACATTCTGTTACTTCAGTTGGCTCCGTGAGTATTGAAGTTGTTTTCCTTCAGCTGCTTGGAGTGTAAAACGCTTTATTCGCCTTTTAGATGTGTTTTGACGTAGTTTTACTTCGTCTCATACTGCCTGTTAAGTCGACTCCATTGTGACCATTTTTTTATTGTACTTTCAGGTTTTACTCTCCGCTATACTTCTGAGCTACAATTGTCCAACATTTGAGAAATCTCATCAATTAAGCAACCATTAGATTGATTTCAGTTCAATAAAAAGATTCTCCAAAATGCATTGCCTGCTTTGCTTTTGTTCACAGTATTTTTTTTTCGATGATACTCATCCATTTTATTGATTCTATTTAATTTGCAGGTATATTATTTGTTTCTTCTTCTCTCTAATCGATTCTCATAAACTTCCATTAATTTTCATCGATTCTTATGATTCTCATTGAATTCGATAAATTCAATTGATTAATAAATTAGATTGTTATTTTTTGATTATCCTTGACCGTTGAGAATTCTTATTGATGCTCATCCTATTATTTTATTGATCCTCATTGTTTCTCATTGATAACTATAATTGAATATAATTAATTTTCATTGAATCTCAACAATGTCATTGATTGTCTTTGATTTTTATTTACTCCCATTTATAACCATGTTTTTTATTTCTATTTTTTTATTGTCTTAACCTCCCGTTGATTTTAATCGCTTCTAAGTGATCTTCATTGATTCTCGTTGAATTTAATTGATTCCAATCAGTAGATGAAAAAACCGAATTTAGTACTATACCATTTAATTCCACCAGAGTTTCTATCCTTTGACAGATACGCGTATTTCAACTGTGAAACTGTATCTGTCAAAGGATTCAAACTCTAGTGGAATTAAATGGTATAGTACTAAATTCGGGGTTTTCAACTACTTATTCCACTATACAGCTCGAAGATTTATTATGATTCCAGTCGATTCCCATGTTTTATTTATTAATTCTTATTTCTTTACTCTTTGATTTTTATGGTTTACATACATTTACTTCGATTCCCGGTTTTGATTCATTCTTGATTCTTTATTAGTCCTGATGGTTTCTCAGGATTCTCTGTGGTTTTCATTTATTTCCATTGTTTCTCACTGATTTTTTATTACCTTAATCGAATACCATTGTTTCAATTGATTCTCAGTGGATCTCAATGTTTCTCATTGATTTTCGTCGATTCCATTTCTGTGTTATTGATTATCATTGGTTTTATTGCTTTTCGCATTGATACTGTTTTTTCTAAACGATTCTCACTGCTTTCTCTTGTTTCACATAGATTTTCTTTGAGTTCTATTGTAGAAATTCCTTGTTTTTTTTTTATATTCTCATTTAGTGTCTTTGATTCTCATCGACTTTTTTAATACTTGTTGATCCTCATTGATATCAATTTCTTCTTTATTCTTTGATTACAATGTATTTTCAATATTATTTCTCATTGTTTTTTATTGAATCTCATTATTTATCACTGCTTGCCATTTGTTCTTATCGATTTTCAGTGTGTTTCATTGATTCTCATAGATTTGAAGTAGTTTCATGTCAATTCTCAATGAATCTGATTGAATTATTTGCTCGGTTGATCCATCATCTTCGATATTTCTCGAATTTTCTATTTGATTTTGATTGATCCTTGCCTAATTACTGCATTACTTAATTGTATCATTGCTTCATTGCTCTTCATTGCTCTTCATTGCTCTTGATTGCTCTTCATTGCTTTTTTCTCTCTCCATTGCTCTTCATTGCTTTTCATTGCTTTTTATTGCTCTTCATTGCTTCTCATTGCTCATCATGGCTGTGCTCTCTATTGCTCTCATTGCTCTTTATTGCTATTCATTTCTCTCCATTGCTCTTCATTGCTATTTATTGCTTTTCATTGCTCTTCATTGCTTTTCATTGCTGCTCTTGATTGCTCTTTATTGCTCTTCTTTGGTCTTCATTGCTCTTTGCTGCTCTTCATTGCTTTTCATTGCTCTTCATTGGTATGCTCTTCATTGCTCTCATCGATCTTTACTGCTATTCATTGCACTTCATTGCTTCATTACTTAATTTCTCTTCATTGCTTTTCATTGCTCTTTTTTGCTCTGCTCTTCATTGCTCTTCATTGATCTTCAATACTCTTCATTGCTCTCTATTGCTCTTCACTGCTCGTCGTTGCTCTTCATTGCTCCCATTTGTCTTCATTGCTCCCATTACTCTTCATTACTCTTAATTGCTCTGCTCTTCATTGCTCTTCATTGCTCTGCTCTTCATTGCTCTTGACTGCTCTTCATTGCTCTTCATTGCTCTGATTGCTCTTTACTGCTTTTCATTGCACTTCATTGCTTCATTACTTAATTGCTCTTCATTGGGATTCCTTGGATTCTTGGGATTCTTGGGATTTTTGGGATTTTTGGTATTCTTGGGATTCTTAGGATTCTTAGGATTCTTGTATTCTTGGATTCTTGGACTCTTGGGATCCTTGAATTATTGGGATTCTTGAGATTCTTTGGATGCTTGAGATTCTTGGGATTCTTAAGATTTTTTGGATTCTTTGAATTCTTGGGATTCTAGGGATTCTTGGGATTCTTAGGATTCTTGGGATTGCTTTGATTCTTTGGATTCTTTGGACGCTTGAGATTCTTGGGATTCTTGGGATTCTTAAGATTCTTTGAATTCTTGGGATTCTTGGGATTCTTAGGATTCTTGGTATTCTTGGGATTCCCAGGATTCTTGGGATTGCTGGGATTCTTTGGATTCTTAGGATTCTTAGGATTCTTGTATTCTTGGATTCTTAGGATTCTTGTATTCTTGGATTCTTGGACTCTTGGGATCCTTGAATTATTGGGATTCTTGGGATTCTTTGGATGCTTGAGATTCTTGGGATTCTTGGGATTCTTAAGATTCTTTGGATTCTTTGAATTCTTGGGATTCTAGGGATTCTAGGGATTCTTGAGATTCTTGGAATTCTTGGGATTCTTGGGATTCTTAAGATTCTTGGTATCATTGGATTCTTGGGATTCTTGGGATTCTTGGGATTCTTGGGATTCTTGGGATTCTTGGGATTCTTGGGATTCTTGGGATTCTTGGGATTCTTAGGATTCTTGGGATTCTTGGTATTCTTGAGATTCTTGGGATTGCTGGGATTCTTAGGATTCTTAGGATTCTTAGGATTCTTGGGATTCTAGGGATGCTTGGGATTCTTGGGATTCTTAAGATTCTTAGGATTCTAGGGATTCAAGGGATTCTTGGGATTCTAGGGATTCTTGGGATTCTAGGGATTCTAGAGATTCTTGAGATTCTTGGGGTTCTTGATATTCTTGGGATTCTTAGGATTTTTGGGATTGCTGGGATTCTTGGGATGCTCAGGATTCTTGGACTAGGGATTCTTAGGATTCTTGGAATTCTTAGAATTCTTGGGATTCTTGGGATTGCTGGGATTCTTGGGATTCTTAGGATTCTTGGGATTCTAGGGATTCTTGGGATTCTTGAAATTCTTGGAATTCTTGGGATTCTTGGGATTCTTAAGATTCTTTGATTCTTTGGATTCTTGGGATTCTTGGGATTCTTGGGATTCTAGGGATTCTAGGGATTCTTGAGATTCTTGGAATTCTTGGAATTCTTGCGTTTCTTGGGATTCTTAAGATTCTTGGATTCTTTGGATTCTTGGGATTCTTGGGATTCTTGGGATTCTTGGCATTCTTGGGATTCTTAGGATTCTTGGGATTCTTGGATTCTTTGTTTTCTTGGGATTCTTGGGATTCTTGGGATTCTTGGGATTCTTGATATTCTTGGGATTCTTGGCATTCTTGCGATTCTTAGGATTCTTGGGATTCTTGGATTCTTTGTTTTCTTGGGATTCTTGGAATTCTTGGGATTCTTGGGATTCTTAATATTCTTGGATTCTTTGGATTCTTGGGATTCTTGGGATTCTTGGGATTCTTGGGATTCTTGGGATTATTAGGATTCTTGGGATTCTTGGGATTCTTGATATTCTTGGGATTCTTGGCATTCTTGGGATTCTTGGGATTCTTAGGATTCTTGGGATTCTTGGATTCTTTGTTTTCTTGGGATTCTTGGGATTCTTGGATTCTTGGGATTCTTGGGATTCTTGGGATTCTTGGGATTCTTGGGATTCTTGGGATTCTTGGGATTCTAGGGATTCTTGGAATTCTTGGGATTCTTGGGATTCTTGGGATTCTTAGGATTCTTGGCTTCTTTGGATTCTTGGTTTAATGACCCTTATTTTCTTTCCGAAAGTTTGTTGCACTCTTTTCAAACTAAATTGAAGTTGAACCATCACATAAACATTTCCAGTTCCCTCATTTATTCTCGAGCACACATTTTGGCTTCTAACTAATGCGGAGAAAGCATCATTCTTCACCGCATCCCAAGCAAAGAAGAAAGATCCGAAGGAAAAATGGCTCTGCACTTAACACCATCGATCCGTTCATCTATTCATTGTTCAGAGAGAGCATTGCATAAAACAAGCTTGCCACCCGTTCAGATGAAAGGAAGAAAAATCAGGGATCAAAAGTTGAGCTTGGAGATGAGATTTCCCGTTCTTTGGAGAGGTTCTCTGCTGCAGCCTCGGACGAAGAAGATAAATATGCAAGCGCACGCTAGCTATCGTGTGGTTTTTGGGGAATAATTTATCCGGGTTGACAAAAGCCAGAGGAATGAGAAACATTTGCCACTGTGTCGAAGCACTTTAAACTTGATACACTGGTTCGTTGTTCGCTTTTTCCTCGAAAGGAAAAATTTCACTCCCAACCCGAAATGATCGATGATTGTCATTAATTCAGTTCGGCCATTCGATACATTGCCGACCAGTTTCGAACAGATATTTGGGGTCGAATCCCGGGTGACGAAAGTTGCCTCGGCAAAATAATTAATCACAAAAGCTGTCCGGCCGATCGTGTTGGAAAACGATAGGCTTTGAAGGGGTTCAGAAAGAGGCACTGCGGGATAATGCGGATGACGTTGATTGTGGTTGTCTCTCAATCGGATGTGCACATTTTCGAAGGATGTGCTTTCGAGATTTATTACTGGGGTTAAAAAGCATATTTGGAATGTGGAAAGGTTTTCCTGAATTCATTGATTAGTTGTTGGGTCGGATTAACTACTTTCCTTCTCAGAAAGACAGATTAAAATGGCCTAAAACGGCTTAAAACGGCTTAAAACGACTGAAAACGGCTTAAAACGGCCAAAAACGGCTTAAAATGGCTCCGAACGGCTAAAACGGCTTAAAACATCTTAAAACGGCTAAAACCGGCTTAAAATGGCTTAAAACGGCTTAAAACGGCTAAAACGGCTTAAAACGGCTTAAAACGACTTAAAATGGCTTAAAATGGCTTAAAACGGCTTAAAATGGCTTAAAATCGTTTAAAAAGGCTTAAAACGGCTTAAACGGCTTAAAACGGCTTAAAATGGCTTAAAACGGCCTTAAACGGCTTAAAACGGCTTAAAATAGATTAAAATGGCTTAAAATTGCTTAAAACGGTTTAAAATGGCTTAAAACGGCCTAAATCGGCTAAAAACGGCTAAAAACGGCTTCAAATGGCTTAGAATGGCTTAAACTGATTTAAAATGGCTTAAAATCGTTTAAAATGGCTTAAAACGGCTTTAAAGGACTGAAAACGGCTTAAAATTGCTAAAAATGGCCTAACACAGCTTTAAATGACTTAAAACGGCTTAAAATGGCTGCAAACGGCTTCAAATGGCTTAGAATGGCTTACACTGATTTAAAATGGCTTAAAATCGTTTAAATTGGCTAAAAATGGCTTAAAACGGCTTAAAACGACTTAAAATGGCTTAAAACGGCTTAAAACGGCTAAAACGGCTAAAACGGCTTAAAATGGCTTAAAACGGCTTAAAATTGTTTAAAATGGCTTAAAATGGTTTAAAATGGCTTAAAACGGCTTAAAACAGCTTAAAATGGCTTAAAATGGCTAAGAACGGCTTAAAACGGCCTAAATCGGCTAAAAACGGCTAAAAACGGCTTCAAATGGCTTAGAATGGCTTAAACTGATTTAAAATGGCTTAAAATCGTTTAAAATGGCTGAAAACGGCTTAAAACGGCTTCAAAGGACTGAAAACGGCTTAAAATGGCTAAAAATGGCCTAACTTAGCTTTAAATTACTTAAAACGGCTTAAACAGCTTAAAATAACTTAAAGCGGCTTAAAATGGCTGAAACGGCTTAAAATGGCTAAAACTGATTTAAATGGCTTGAAACGACTGAAATGAAACGGCTTAAAACGGCTTAAAACGGCTTTAAACGGTTTAAAATGGCTTAAAACGTCTTAAAATGGCTTAAAACGGCTAAAACGGTTTAAAATGGCTTAAAATGGTTTAAAACGGCTTAAAACGGCTTAAAACGTCTTAAAATGGCTTAAAATGGTTTAAAACGGCTTAAAACGGCTTAAAACGGCTTAAAATGGCTTAAAACGGCTTAAAACGGCTAAAAACGGTTTAAAACGGTTTAAAACGGCCTAAAACGGCTAAAAACGGCTTCATATGGCTTAGAATGGCTGAAACTGATTTAAAATGGCTTAAAACGTCTTAAAATGACTTAAAACGGCTTAAAACGGCTTAAAACGGTTTAAAATGGCTTAAAATGGTTTAAAACGGCCTAAAACGTCTTAAAATGGCTTAAAACGGCTTAAAACGGCTTAAAACGGCTCAAAACGGCTTAAAACAGCTTAAAACGGCTTAAAACGGCTTAAAATGGCTTAAAATGGTTTAAAACGGCTTAAAACGGCTTAACACTGCTTAAAACGGCTTAAACGGTTTAAAACGGCTTAAAATGGTTTGAAATGGCTTAAAACGGCCTAAAACGGCTTAAAATGGCTTAAAACGGCCTTAAACGGCTTAAAACGGCTTAAAATAGCTTAAAATGGCTTAAAATTGCTTAAAACGGTTTAAAATGGCTTAAAACGGCCTGAATCGGCTAAAAACGGCTAAAAACGGCTTCAAATGGCTTAGAATGGCTTAAACTGATTTAAAATGGCTTAAAATCGTTTAAAATGGCTTAAAACGGCTTTAAAGGACTGAAAACGGCTTAAAATTGCTAAAAATGGCCTAACACAGCTTTAAATGACTTAAAACGGCTTAAAATGGCTGCAAACGGCTTCAAATGGCTTAGAATGGCTTACACTGATTTAAAATGGCTTAAAATCGTTTAAATTGGCTAAAAATGGCTTAAAACGGCTTAAAACGACTTAAAATGGCTTAAAACGGCTTAAAACGGCTAAAACGGCTTAAAATGGCTTAAAACGGCTTAAAATTGTTTAAAATGGCTTAAAATGGTTTAAAATGGCTTAAAACGGCTTAAAACAGCTTAAAATGGCTTAAAATGGCTAAGAACGGCTTAAAACGGCCTAAATCGGCTAAAAACGGCTAAAAACGGCTTCAAATGGCTTAGAATGGCTTAAACTGATTTAAAATGGCTTAAAATCGTTTAAAATGGCTGAAAACGGCTTAAAACGGCTTCAAAGGACTGAAAACGGCTTAAAATGGCTAAAAATGGCCTAACTTAGCTTTAAATTACTTAAAACGGCTTAAACAGCTTAAAATAACTTAAAGCGGCTTAAAATGGCTGAAACGGCTTAAAATGGCTAAAACTGATTTAAATGGCTTGAAACGACTGAAATGAAACGGCTTAAAACGGCTTAAAACGGCTTTAAACGGTTTAAAATGGCTTAAAACGTCTTAAAATGGCTTAAAACGGCTAAAACGGTTTAAAATGGCTTAAAATGGTTTAAAACGGCTTAAAACGGCTTAAAACGTCTTAAAATGGCTTAAAATGGTTTAAAACGGCTTAAAACGGCTTAAAACGGCTTAAAATGGCTTAAAACGGCTTAAAACGGCTAAAAACGGTTTAAAACGGTTTAAAACGGCCTAAAACGGCCTAAAACGGCTAAAAACGGCTTCATATGGCTTAGAATGGCTGAAACTGATTTAAAATGGCTTAAAACGTCTTAAAATGACTTAAAACGGCTTAAACGGCTTAAAACGGTTTAAAATGGCTTAAAATGGTTTAAAACGGCCTAAAACGTCTTAAAATGGCTTAAAACGGCTTAAAACGGCTTAAAACGGCTCAAAACGGCTTAAAACAGCTTAAAACGGCTTAAAACGGCTTAAAATGGCTTAAAATGGTTTAAAACGGCTTAAAACGGCTTAACACTGCTTAAAACGGCTTAAACGGTTTAAAACGGCTTAAAATGGTTTGAAATGGCTTAAAACGGCCTAAAACGGCTAAAAACGGCTTCAAATGGCTTAAACTGATTTAAAATGGCTTAAAATCGTTTAAATTGGCTTAAAATGGCTTAAAACGTCTTAAAATGGCTTAAAACGGCTAAAACGGCTTAAAATGGCTTAAAACGGCTTAAAACGGTTTAAAATGGCTTAAAACGTCTTAAAATGGCTTAAAACGGCTAAAACGGTTTAAAATGGCTTAAAATGGTTTAAAACGGCTTAAAACGGCTTAAAACGTCTTAAAATGGCTTAAAACGGCTTACACTACCCGTCATAAATACGGACTCACTGAAATAAGTATTGCAACACTCAGCTGAATAATGAATCACCCCCGAAAAGTTTAGCATCACCTCAAAACAGGTTAATTCACATTGCTATATCTCGAGATCCTTACGACTTGCAAAGAAGCGATCTTCAGCAAAGTTGTTCAGGGGATCAAGGACATCCGGAAAGCGAACAGTTTAGTTCGCGATTTTGCCGTTAGATGGCGCTAGTGAGCATTTAAAATTGAGCATTTTGAACTAGTTCTAGCTTGTGATCCGAAAGAGATAGAAAGTTCGGGTCTTCGGCGAAGTTACTCAGGGGTTCAAGGACATCCAGAAAGGGAACAGTTAAGTTCGCGATTTTGCCGCTAGGTGGCGCTAGTGAGCATGTAAAATTGAGCATTTTAAACTAGTTCTAGCTTGTGATCCATAAGAGATAGAAAGTTCGGGTCTTCGGCAAAGTTGCTCAGGGGTTCAAGGACATCCGGAAAGTGAACAGTTTAGTTTGCGATTTTGCCGCTAGGTGGCGCTAGTGAGCATGTGAAATGGAGTATTTTAAACTAGTTATAGCTTGTGATCCATAAGAGATAGAAAGTTCGAGACTTCGGCGAAGTTGTTAAGAAGGCCAAGTAAATCCGGAAGACAAACAGTTAGGTTGTAGATTTCTCCGCTAGGTGGCGCTAGTGAGCATGGAAAATTGAGCATTTCAAGCTAGTTCTAGCTTGTAACCCACATGAGATAGAAAGTTCGAGTCTTCGGCAAAGTTGTTCAGAAAGTCAAGGACATCCGGAGCACAGATACAGTCAAACCTCCATGAGTCGATATCTGAAGGGACCATCGACTCATGGAAATATCGAGTCGTGGAAACAAATGCTTTGGAAAGCTGTTTGAGGGGACCATCGTAGTAACCATGAAATTTTGGTTTTAGTATGGTTCCATGAGTCGATATCGAGTTATGGAACATCGACTCATGGAGGTATCACTGTAGTTTGGTTCGAGATTTTGCCGCTAGGTGGCGCTAGTGAGCATGTAAAACTGAGCATTTTGATCTAGTTCTAGCTTGCGATCCACAAGAGATAGAAAGTTCTAGTCTTCGGTAAGTAAAGAACAGAAATAAAGTAAAGGACATCCGAATATCAAATTTTTTGGTTCCTAATTTTGCCACTAGGTTGCACTAGTACGCATATTTAATTAAATATATGAAACAAATTCTATTTTTCGAGCCAGATGAGATAGGAAGTTTGAATCTTCGGCAAAGTTGTTCGGAAAGTCAAGGGCATCCAGGAAACAGTTTACTCTGGAGAGATGACTGTACCTTAACATTATGAATTTGATAAGATAGAATTTGCAGAATGCTGTTCAGAAATCCTTTGACATTTGGAAGTTGAAGTGATTAGGGATCGAATCATATTAAATCAAAGTGATTCAGGTCTGATCAAATGTATATTCAAGTGTATCATATCTGATTCATATGCTAGTGATTCTGGTATGACTTACTCCATGTGCGAGTGACTCAGTCAGGACTCAGCAACTTTGCCGAAGACCCGAACTTTCTATCTCTTATGGATCACAAGCTAGAAGTAGTTCAAAATGCTCACTAGTGCCACCTAGCGGCAAAATCACGAACTAAACTGTTCGCTTTCCGGATGTCCTTGAACCCCTGAGCAACTTTGCCGAAGACCCGAACTTTCTATCTTTTTCGGATCACAAGCTAGAACTAGTTTGAAATGCTCAATTTTACATGCTCACTAGCGCCACCTAGCGGCAAAATCGCGAACTAAGCTTATCCCTTTCTGGATGTCCTTGAACCCCTGAGCAACTTTGCCGAAGACTCGAACTTTCTATCTCTTATGGATCACAAGCTAGAACTAGTTCAAAATGCTCAATTTTAAATGCTCACTAGCGCCACTTAGCGGCAAAATCGCGAACTAAACTGTTCGCTTTCCGGATGTCCTTGATCCCCTGAACAACTTTGCTGAAGATCGCTTCTTTGTAAGTCGTAAGGATCTCGAGATATAGCAATGAGAAATTACCTGTTTTGAGGTGATGCTAAACTTTTCAGGGTGATTCAATATTCAGCTGAGTGTTGCAATACTTATTTCAGTGAGTCCGTATTTATGACGGGTAGTGTAAAATGGCTTAAAACTGCTTAAAACTACTTAAAACGGCTTAAAACGGCTTAAAATGGCTTAAAACGGCTTAAAACGGTTTAAAATGGCTTAAAATGGTTCAAAAAGGCTTAAAACGGCTTAAAACGGCTTAAAACGGCTTAAAACGGTTTAAAATGGCTTAAAATGGTTTAAAACGGCCTAAAACGTCTTAAAATGGCTTAAAACGGCTTAAAACGGCTTAAAACGGCTTAAAACGGCTTTAAACGGCTCAAAACGGCTTAAAACGGCTTAAAACGGCTTAAAACGGCTTAAAATGGTTTAAAACGGCTTAAAATGGCTTAAAACGGCTTAAAATGGCTTAAAACGGCTTAAAACGGCTAAAAACGGTTTAAAACGGCCTAAAACGGCTAAAAACGGCTTCATATGGGCTTCATATGGCTTAGAATGGCTTAAACTGATTTAAAATGGCTTAAAACGTCTTTAAATGGCTTAAAACGGCTAAAACGGCTTAAAAAGGCTTAAAACGTCTTAAAACGGCTTAAAACAGCCTCAAACGGCTTAAAACGGTTTAAAATGGCGTAAAACGTCTTAAAACGGCTTAAAATTGCTTAAAACGGCTTGAACGGCTTAAAACGACTTAAATAGGCCTAAAACGGCTTGAAACGGCTAAAAAGTCCTTAAACAGCTTAAAATGGCATAAAACGGTTTAAAACGTTTTAAAATAACTTTGAACGGCTTAAAATAACTTTAGACGGCTTCAAATAGCTTAAAATGGCTTAGATTAGCTTTAAACGGCTCAAAACGCCTTAAAACGGCAAAAAGGCCTAAAACAGCTAAAAAGGCCTAAAACAGCTAAAAAGGCCTAAAACAGCTTTGAACGGCTTAAAACGGCTTAAAACGGCTCAAAATGGCTTAAAGCGGCTTGGTATCACAAGAGTTTGTATCAGATACGCGTATTTTGACCTCAACTGTAAGTTCGTTTTCAGTGTCGTGTATAAGACTTGACTCGATTAAGGCAATAAAATAAATTTAGGCCTAAAATTTTACTTTTTACTACCATTGTGGGATGTAAAAATAAAGTACCGTATTCTGAGGGCCAATTGATCACTTATTGTTGTGGTATCCTTTGGAATTCAAATATTGTCAAATAAGTTCGAGAAAATCAGTACTTCATTGATCTTCATTATGCCAACGTTTTTTTTTCCAAGAAATAACATTTTATAAAACTTGTTTTAATCTAGCTAGCAGATTGTTTTCTACCGAAACATTCAACAGGCAAACATTGAAAAACTGTGGATATTTCTATGACAAATTGACCTTTATAAAACAGAAATATTTCAAAAGCATCATTAGACATCTATAAACCTTAACCTGAGGGCCTTCCTTAGCCGAGTGGTTAGAGTCCGCGGCTACGAAGCAAAGCCATACTGAAGGTGTCTGAGTTCGAATCCCGGTCGGTCTAGGATCTTGTCGTAATGGGAATTTCCTTGACTTGCCTGAGCATAGAGTATCATCGTACTTGCCACACGATATACGAATGCGAAAATGGCAACTTTGGCTAAGAAAGCTCTCAGTTATTAACTGTGGAAGTGCTCTTATAACACTACGCTGAGACGCAGGCTCTGTCCCAATGAGGACGTCAATGCCAAGAAGAAAAAGAAACTTTAAAACATGAAATGTCTGTGAAGCCAACAAACATGGAAGAAATACTAGTTGGTACTGACTTGATCAAATAAAGCAATATCATCAAATATATTTATAAAACAAGCATAGCCGTAGCGTGGCCTCCTGGCGCCCTTGGCGCACCGCCTTTTTGACGCCCCTAGTTTATTTAACACCTTAACACCTTTTTAGATGCATCAAATTTTTTTTGTCGTCCTTGGCGGGTGCCAACCAGGCCAACCGCACGCTACGGCACTGAAAACAAGTACTGGCACTCATTGTTCGTGACTATATTTTATATTTTGTTTTCTGAAAGTTTCAGCATGCTTAAAGTAAAATTTATGTGATTTTTTAATTTAGACGCTGTGTATTAACATTGATCATCCATGTAAGCAATGCTCGGTAATATTAAAAGTAAACCAGCCCAGCTACAAGAAATGATGTTTCAAACGTTCTGACGTTTAGAAAATTTGTCAAACTATGAGAATGATTAGAATGATAACCATTTTCCATCTCTGCCAATAACACCGTCGTCATCTATCGTGAGAAAGTAACCAAATGTTCCAGCACCAATTAAGCATATTTAAACGCTGGATTGTTTCAAATTACACGCTCATTAAGTTTCCATCTAGCAGGGTTGGTTCGCTTGCCAAATGGGTTCCTGCCTTAGAACCGTTTCCCCAGGACCCCCAAGTGAAGTAGAAAAAAAAGAAATAAACAGCAATTTCGTTGCACTGTCGCGTGCTTCAACCGGCTGCAATACACGCCAACTATCCCGGTGCCTAACGTTCCAACGTTCCTACCCAATGAAGAGAGCGAACCCGTCCCGGGGAAAAAGAACCGAAAGTTGAGGCGTTAGACAAATTGGCCACACACGTTCCAAATCACCGAGCTCGGTTGGTTCACTTTTCCTGCATCCACAAGTCCTTCGGGCGGTGCATTCGCCGAAAACGCCGTACTGAATGCGGAATTAGGGTGTGAACAATTTTATGAACATTCACAATTCCAAAAGTATAATGATAAACCTCATCGATTGAACAGTGGGTTGAAGTTGTTTGAACGTTACTGGACGTCGTATTTTCTAACTGGAAAATTCACCTTCAAGCCGCATACGCTGTACTGTAGGATTTCCAGGAAGGATTTCAGTAAAGCCCACGAAATTTTGGTTTTGAGACCCTCAAAAAAAATAAGCCGCACCCTACAGCAAACGGTCCCAAAATGTAGTCTCATTTCGAAATGGACACGCCACCATTAGAATTTGGCGAGCTGCTGCTGCTGTGAATTTCTATGCTCCGGCAACACTAAATACAGTGCTTAAATGCACATGTGAAACGGGAGTGGGTTTTGTGGAACGAAAAGAATTTTTCGACACGTTCAAATCTTTTTCCCAAGCTGGGGTGCCGATCGGACGACGGTCGGTGTGCGCTGGAATTGTCTCGGTTGCTGAAACTGGTCCCGAACCCAATGACCACACATAGCAAATAGTTTTGCCCATTCGGTTTGGTGCCTCGAGCGTGTGCGACATGAGTAAACTAGAATGCAGTGCTGCCTGTGGAGCAGTTGGGCTTGCTATTTGCATACTTTGTGGCGTTTTTTGGGACTGGTTTTGTAAAAGCCTTGGCATGGTTTTAGTAAGGTTGTGTTGTCAGTGCATATCGTACCCCATGATTTTTTTTTTGTTATTTACCCCGTGATAATTTTCTCGGAATCTAAAACAGTTTTATTCTACCTTCATCATGCTTTGCTCAACCACATTTTCCAGAAATTTTCCCAAGAGTTTATCCCGGAATTTATTAATTAAAGTATTTCGGATATTTCATTGAGAATTCCTCCACCATTTCCATTAAAGTTTCTCCAGGAATATCAAAGATTCCTTCAAAATGTTATTCAGGATTTTTTTCAGGGATGCCTCCAATGATTCATCCAGGAATTCCTGCAGGTATGTGCCTAAGAAATTAGACAAGGATTTTGTGTGAGGTTTCTCCAGAGATTCCATAAAAAGTTCCTCCAGCGATTTCTTAAAAAAAATCTAAAGCTTCTTTCAAGAATTTCTCAAGGAATTAAACTAGAAATTTGTGTTAGATTTTTTACGGGGATTCCTCTAAGTATTTCATTAGGAATCCATTGAGAGTTTTAACCAGGATCTATATATTTCTGAAAAAAAAACTCCTTCAAGATTTTTTTTTCCATGAAATTTTTTATAAATTCTCCAAGGACTTTCTCCCGGAATTTCTACAGGAATCTCTAGAGATATTCAATCGCTAATTAATCCACCATTCTTCATACAGAGATTTCTATTGAGACCGTTGGATTCCTTGGGGATTCTTCCAGGGATGCTTCCAAAGGTTCTTCTAGGCATTCATCCAGGAATTCTTCCAGAGATTCTTAGGGATTCTTCCAAGAATTTTTTAAGGAACTTTTCCCTTCTCTACGCCCTGGGATTAAAAAAAATCCAACCCGAACGTTTCAAACGCACGACCCTCAGCTTGGTCTTGCAGAATAGCTGCGCGTTTACCTCGACGACTATATGGGCCCCTTTGATATTCATATGAAATTCATGACAAACATTTTAATGGATTTCCTGAGAGAATACCTAGTAGAATTCTTAAATAAAAGCCTGGTAGAATAAGAGAATTCCGCAAAATTGCTAATAATGTTCTTGGATGAACTTTGGTTGAATATCCATATAACTTAGATGGAATCCTTCTGAAAACCCCAGGTTTAATTTCTGCAGAAAGTTCAGGTGGAAGCGCTGGAGAAATTCTCCTGAGAAATCCATGTTGAATTTCTGTAGGAATGTATGAAGGAATTCCTTGTTGGGAAACAGCTTCGATTAAAAACTACGTTCAAGGAATGTCATAAACATATTTGAATTACCACCAGATGCTCCTAAGAGATTCGTCCTTGACACTTCCAATACTTCTCACAGAATTTCTTCCGAAACATCGATCTAATTAGTTTTCAGAAGTTCCTCCAAAGAATACTGTAAAGTTCCTTCAGAAATTCTTCAAGGATTTCTCCAACGATTCTCCTGAAGATTGTTCCAATAAATCATCAAATAATTCTTTCAGAGCTTCTTACAGAGACTCTTCTAGAGATACCTCTTAGTACCTACCTTGATACCTTGATGGCTACAGCGTAGCATCACGCCATTGCCGGGCGTATTGTAGAGCTCCATCTTCGTCGGTCTTGGGCGAAACTTCTCCAGTTGCCCCGAACGTTTAGGGTCGCCAGGTCCTCTTCCACTGCGTACAGCCAGCGTATTCGTGGTCTTCCCCGAAGCCGCCGGCCTCTACCTGGTTCCCTGCTGAATATTATTTTCGCAATTCTTTCTTCCGACATTCGCACTAAGTGACCAGCCCACTGAAGTCTGCCGTATTTTACACGATTGATAATATTCGCATCTTTGTACACTTGATACAACTCGTGATTCATGCGTCTGCGCCACACACCATTTTCGAGTTTCCCACCGAGTATTGTCCGCAGCACTTTACGCTCGAAAACACCGAGAGCTTTCCGGTCTGACTCTTTCAACGTCCACGCTTCGTGCCCGTAGAGAGCCACCGGAAGAATCAATGTTTTATACAGGGCGAATTTAGTTTCGGTTTGCAAGCTGCGGGACCTAAGCTGGTTACGTAGTCCGTAAAAGGCCCTATTCGCAGCCGCAACACGTCTTTTCACTTCACGGGAAACGTCGTTGTCACATGTCACAAGTGTTCCAAGGTAAACAAATTCTTCAACAACTTCAAACACATCCCCATCAAACACTACCTCAGCACTTACACCACCATGCCTGACTCTATCTCTACCTGCAACCATGTACTTCGTCTTGGTAGAATTGATGGTCAGGCCTATCTTCGCTGTCTCCCTCTTCAGAGGCACGAAGGCCTCTTCCACTGACCTGCGATCGATTCCAATCAGGTCTATATCGTCCGCAAAGCCAAGGAGCATGTGCGACCTTGTGATAATAGTGCCATTTCTTTGCACGCCAGATCTCCTAATAGCACCCTCAAGTGCAATGTTGAACAGTAAATTCGAAAGTGCGTCTCCCTGCTTCAATCCGTCTAACGTCACGAACGAGGTTGACACCTCGTCTGCGATCCGAACACTTGATTTCGAACCATCCAGCGTAGCACGTATCAGCCTAATTAGTTTCGCCGGAAAACCATTTTCAGACATTATCTGCCAAAGCTCATTTCTTTTCACTGAGTCGTACGCCGCCTTGAAATCAATAAACAGATGGTGAGTCTGCAAGTTATACTCCCGGAATTTGTCTAGGATCATTCGCAAGCTAAACATCTGGTCCGTTGTCGAACGGCCCTCACGAAAACCAGCTTGGTATTCGCCGACGAAGGACTCCTCGAGCGGTCTCAGTCTGTTAAACAGGATGCGCGACAGAATTTTGTACGCCGAATTCAGCAAGGTAATTCCTCTGTAATTGGCACACTCCAGTCTGTGCCCTTTCTTGTAGATAGGGCGGATGAGGCCATCCAACCAGCCGGTGGGCAATTCTTCGTCCTCCCATACCTTCAGAAGTACTCGGTGGATCGACTGGTAAAGCTGCTCGCTTCCGTGCTTGAGAAGCTCGACCGGGATCTCGTCCTTCCCAGCAGCCTTACAGTTCTTCAGCTCGCTGATAGCCTTTTTAACCTCTCTTATGGTCGGTGGGTCCACAGCTTGATCGTCATCATCTATGTTCATCCTGTTCCTCGCTACATTTCCATTCTCACCGTTCAACAATTGCTGAAAGTGCTCCTTCCACCTGGCAGCCACCGCCGTTTTATCGGTCAGCAAATTCCCTTCTCGGTCATTGCACATGGCGGGCACTGGTACGGTATTGTGCCGCGCACCATTGACCGTTGCATAAAATCTTCCCAACTTCTCGTCTAGTTGCTGACGGTACTGCGCAGCTACCCCATCAGTCGACAAGCGTTGTATATTGAAGCGTAGCGTTCTGTGTGTTGCGGAACTCGTGACGCTGGATAACCGCGCCCGAATTTTAGCTACAACGAGATAATGATCCGAGTCGATATTAGGGCCTCGAAAGGTCCTGACATCAATGACATCTGAGAAATGTCGCCCATCAACCAGCACGTGGTCTATTTGGGAGCAGGCATTGCCACTCGGGTGTCGCCAGGTGTGTTTGCGGATATTCTTTCGTGCGAAGTAGGTACTGCTGATTGCCATCCCTCTAGCAGCAGCGAAGGTTACTAGCCGCAGGCCATTATCATTGGTAACGGAATGAAGGCTTTCCGTTCCAATAACGGGTCGGAAGAAATCTTCTTTCCCGATCTGCGCATTTGCGTCGCCAATGACTATCTTGACGTCTTGTTTTGGGCACTCTCCGTAGGCCTTATCCAGGCTCTCATAGAACTCATCCTTCATGTCATCGGGCTTATCGTTCGTTGGCGCATATATGCTGATCAGGCTGTAGTTGAAGAACTTGCCCCTCATTCTCAACACAGATTCGGTCGCTTACCGGTTTCCACCGAATAATTCGCTTCATCTGCTTCCCAATCACTATGAAGCCAACTCCACGTTCTGCTCTGTCGCCACCGCTGTAGTAGATGTGGTACTTGAATGAAGTGTTGGCGATGGGGTCCACCGCTTGGAATTCGCGTTCTCCGGTTCTCGGCCAGCATATTTCCTGGATAGCTGCCACGTTCACGCCGACATTCCGCAGTTCACGAGCCAGGAGCCCAACACGCGCGGGTTCATTCAAAGTTCTCACGTTCCAAGATCCAACTTTCCAATCGTTGTCCTTTATTCGTTGCCGGGTCTGTTGCCGTAAAATCAATCCGTTTGCTCTACTTTTGCCTTTCTTGGTTGGTGAAGAGTCTTCGATAGGCCACCTAACCAGGGTTGCGCTACCTACATCGTGCTAGAGGGGCTGCCTCCTCGATGCTGACACGATACAGCATCGTCCGCTTGTTCTTTACATGATGACCACGGTCATAGCCATCACAACCATCCACCTTTATCAGGGCTTTGGACCTGTAGCTCTGGTTCTCAATAGTTTCAAGTTCTTTCGGACATGCTACTATGGTGAGCCGTCATGCGCTAGCGGTGTTGATACCTCTTAGTATTCCTCTAGAAATTTGTTAAGAATTCCTACGGAAGCTTCTCGAAGAGTTTACCAGGATTTTCTCCAGAGATTCCTTTTGAAGTTCCTAGCCTACAGAAATTCGTTGAAAGATTCATGCAAATAATTTTCCGGGGATACCCCAAGAAATTCTTTCAGATTCTTCCAGGAATTTCTTCAATAGTTTCTAGAGGGATTTCTCCAAGAATTACCACTTAAACTACTCAATAAATTCAGGCAGGGAAACCCATGACGATCCGCTTATGATATTTTATCATTTTTACTACAAATTTGGTTACTCTTAGTTTAAGTAATACTTAATCGATACAAACGAAAAAAAAATCAGACATTTTGGCGCTTATGTCGCATTGGGCAAATAACGGCAGTACACTTGGTACCCAAGTTTGACTCTCAGAAATTAAACCAGGATTCTTTCTTCAAAGAATTCATCAGGAGTTCCTCCAGATGTTAGACACATATTTCCTCGAAAGAATCACTAAGAATTTCTACAGAGAATCGACAGGGAAGACTTCCAGGGATTACACCAGATTTTTTCCAGGAATTCCACCATAGGAATTCCACTTGTAATTTCTATCAGGAATTATTTCAGAGATTGAACGAAGAATTATTTCAAAGATTGCACTAGTTTTTACTCATGGGATTCTACCAGTATTTTTCATGGGATTCAAATTCCACCACTATATTCTAGAAAAAGTGCTCAGAGATTCCACCAGTATTTTCTCTATTGATTCTATCAAGAGTTATATAAGGATTTTAACTCCTTGAATACTCCTACGGATTTCAACAAGAAAATCTTCAAGGATTCATCCAGAAATCCCTCCAGGGATTCAATCGATAATTCCTCCATGGTTTCAAATAACCATTAAACCAGGGATTTGACCAGCAATTTTTTCATGATTCTGCTTGTATTTCATCCAAAGACTACAAGCGGAATTCCGACAGAGATTCCATATGAAATTCTGACAATCATTTATATTTCCAGAGATTACCCCAGGAAATGCTCCAGCCATTCCAACAAGAATTCCTTCAGCATTTTTTTTTCAAATTTTCTTTTACCAATTCTACCAGATGGTTCACAAACATCTCGCTCAGGGATTCCCTCAGTATTTTGGTTGGAATTCCTCCAGGAATTACTTAATAGATTCCAGGTGGAATACTCTCTGAACTCAGAAATTACAACAGGTAATATTTTTGGGATTCCACCAAATCTCCTGCAAAGTATTTTCTCTAGGTATTTATTGAGGAGATTTCTTCAAGATTTCCAACTGGGGTTCGACCATGATTTTTTTTCGAGAATTCTATAAGGAATTCCTTCAGAAATTCTGTCAAGCATTTTAATAACAGAATTGAGGGGAAATATTATCGGAACTTCTAAAGGAAATCCTGGGTAAATATTTAAAGAGTTTCCCGGTGGAATCTTGAGTTGTATCAATCTCAAGATTCCGCTAGAAATAATTTCAGGGTTTCTATCAGGAAATTCTTTAAATATCTCCAGAGGTAATGTTGGTGAAATCCGTAAAGGATTTTTTTGTGGGCATTTTGTTCGAATCTTTGGAAAAGTTCCTGGTAAATCGCAGAAAGACATTCTTAATCCCTGATGAAATTCATGCCGGAATTTTAATAAAAATTCCTGATAGAATGTCTGGGAAATTTCTTGGTAAAATTCCCGAAAAAAACTGGTAGTGTCTAAAAAAATTCCTAGTTAAATTGCTGGTGCAATCATTGACGAATTTCCAGATGAGATTATTATTAGCGGAAAATCTGTTGAAATTTCAGTAAAAGTTCGCAGAAGAAATATGAAGGAACCCCTGGAGTAAGTAGTGGTTAAATCGTGGGTGGAATTTCACGAGGAATTTATGGAGTTAAAAAAAATCATAATATTTTTCGAAATTCCAAGGGGAAACTATTAGAGAAATTCCAGATTACTTCCCTGAAGGAATTCCTGGCGGAGAAACTTCTAGTCACATTCCTGAGTGAATTCCTTGTCGAATCCCAGAGAGAATACCTGGAAATACTTCTCTGGAAGAAATCTTGATGCAATTCATAGAGAAAATTCTCGTTGGACATCGTAGTAAAAATTTCTGGAGAAATTCCAGGCTGCCCTGTAGAAAATACTGGCAGAATCCCTTTTGGAATTACTGGTGGATTTCTTAAAAGATTCCCAGGGAGAATTCTTGCTTGAAACTCTGGAGAAATCCCTGGTAGATTTCGTAGAGAAATACCGTAGGAAGAATTCCGGTGATATTCATGTTATTTTTTGTGCAACGTTTCGGAAATTCAGGTGGAAACGTCTGGTGGGATACCATATAAAATCCATGAAGAACTGTTTCCCATTCTAATATGCTGATGAACTCATGGTAGGAACGTTGAAAAATATCCTTGGTAAAATCTTAGGAGATTCCCTGGTGCAATATCTGGCGAAATTCCTTGTTGAATCCCTAGAATAATTCCTAGTGAAATTCTTTGTGAAATATTTGGAAGAATTCATTTTAAAACCCCAAAAAAACCATGAATTCGCGAAGGAATTCCTGACGAAATCTTTAGGGGTGGATTCCCCGGGGGAAATACTGAACAGTTTGAAATTCTTGAAGTAGCTCTGGTTATACATCTGGAAAAAAATCTGATATATTTTCCAATGAAATCGTTCGATGATTACCGATTCGTCAACCGTCAAACGTTATTCACAAACTGTCAAATTGGTTCGTCAAGCACCAACATGAGCCCCAAACTGGGGGGCGGAGTCAATGTTGGTCAAACCGTCTGAGCGTCTGTGGGCTGCAAAATGCACGGATTTCGCGCTCATTGAATCATTCCGCCGGGTGTATTTTCCAGTCAGATAGTGCTCATCAGCTTCCAAACACGAATGTCACTCGTGCGCAATCGGAATGTAAATAATCATTCGCTACAGCAATCGGATGCCTTCGGCACACGGTGTCGGTATTGAATTATTCTTGGCATTTTTGTCTAATTTGTCGCTCGGCGAACAAGTTTTGCGTTAAAACATTGACAGGCCTCCACTTACGTTCTAAAACCGGCACCTTAGCTGGTGGCAGTTGAACCTTTCCTGACTTGCGCCGATTTGGCTCTGGACTTGGCACCCCATAAGGGGCCGGGTCAACTCTAGCATGGCGTCACTGCTTGCATACATCACCATTGGATCACAAAGGCGACTACTTATGATGGGCGAGGATACCGGCTTAGAGGGGGGACCCACTGAAATGGAGAATTTCCACAACAATGCCGATACGATGGAGTTCAACACAGCAGGAGTCGAGGACGCGAGCCAGAAAAGCGATAAGGTACCACGATCGCATACCACGAAGAATCTACCGACGCATAGCAAGAGTTTAAGCAATGTGAGACACAAAAACAATAAGGAACATTAGAGATTCAGACTCCAGTGTACACCGACATACTGCGATTAAGAGTAAGCTGACGACGCTGCCTTCGCGAGCAGAAATCGCTGAGGATGAGAGCAAAGCTTGCCGATATGGCACTTAATACGTAACCCAGAGTCTATGAATGAAGAGTTGTGCGAAGAGTGAAACCAAATCTACCGATCGAACTGTCAAACCGTCTACCTATCGAGCAGCCCAGCAAAACAGATAGGGGCTGTTTTCGAAGACGAAGAAGAGCAGGCATTCAAAGAAGTCTCTTCGCGCAACTCTGCGTATATAAACTCTGACGTTATCTTATTAGCAAGCAGCGGCTGACAAGATTAGGACCCCGAAGGTTCAAGGTGACAAACCTACGAAGATGTAAGACAGAGAGTCACCATGAGAAGAGGAAGTCCCTAAAAGCAGCGCAACTAACAAGGAAAAGGTGTGCCGGAAAAGGACGGGAACGATGACGGATGGCAAACCGTCGTCCACGCCAAAGATAAAAAAGTAACAGAAAGATAAGGTGGAGAAGAAAAACAACGGGACGCAGAAAGCGAAGAGACGCTCGCAGCGTGAGTGGTCGAAAGGGGATGTCATACGTGTTAAGGTAACGACCAAACAACATACGCAAATATCCTTCCGAAAAATAACGACGATCCGAACCTGAAGGACCTCGGAGAAAACGTGTTTAGAACGCGACGCACCCAGAAAAGGGAGATGCTGTTTGAGTTGAAGAGCGACCCAGCGATCAAGAGCTCCGCCTATCAGGAGCTAGTCGCGAAATCTTTGGCGAACGAGGCGGACGTAAGAGCATTTACTCAGGAAGCAGTTGTTGAGTGCAGCTATCTGAACGAGATAACAGGAAAGATAAAGAAACTAATGTGGCAATCGACAACAGAAACTAAGTGCGACGTTGCGATAATAGATGAACCTTATCGAGTAGGGTCGATGTACCAATAGCCGCATAGCTAAGAACAAAAATTCGTATAAAATCGAAAAATAATGCTAGCGTCATTATTTTTACATCATCTGATAGCTTTTTATCTTGGTTTTGTGGGAAAAATATCAAACATACGAAAACTCAAATGTTTGTGCCTATAGTAGCACTATTTCTAATTTTTGTTCCTATAGTAGCACTAACATCACGGCGTCGGCAAAATACTTATCAAAACCGTATTTTTACAAAACTTTTATATTTTTCCTACAAAGTGTGGATCTTAAGCTTTCGTTTGATGTAAAAAAAGTTATAATTTAATCAATTATTTCGTATAATAAAAAATAGTTTTTCTCAGTAGTGCTACTATAGGAACAATAGGTTTACTATAGGCGCAAAGGAGCTCAAATTTTAAGCAAAAATATTTTTTTCGATCATTTTTTGAGCAAAATCAAGATGTAAATCAATGGTACTTAGATAAATAGGTCCTGACCTTCATGTCAGAAAATGTTTTGAAAAGATTTATAGCAAAACGGCCGTGAAAAGTCACTAGTGCGACTATAGGGGACTGTCCACTAAGGGAACACCGACCCTACCACTCAATAACCCCAAATAGGTGGTGGATAGCACAGGCGTAGCGGCGATACACACTTTAATGGATTCGCCGAGAACCCAACAGCTGATATCTCGGTATTAATTTGACAATTCTCGGTAAAACTTTTACCGAGACGTTAAAAAAATAGGATTACCGAAATCTCGGAAAAATTGGTACCGAGATTCGACATAGAAAATTACCGAATTCTCAGTTGTTGGGTTCTCGGCGAAAAGACTATTCAGGAAGTGATTACCAGCTTAAACGCGGGGTTCGTGATCGCCAAAATCAACGGAAATTACTTTTGCAGCTGCTACGCGTCTCTAAGATGGATGCTCGAAGAATTTAGTCGGAAATTAGAGGAGTTGATCGACGAAGTTAGTTGGTCGAAAACCATTGCTGATTAGAGGTGACTTCAATGAGTGGGCCTTGGTGTGGGGTTGTGCAACAATAGCACCGTTAGCACATTTCGGATAGACGGACGGGAGTCGATCATCGACCTTACTTTATGTAGCCCATCAATGGCGGGCAACATGCAATAGAGCGGGTAAGCGAAGAGTACACCAGGCGATACGCTATAGGAATGGCCAGCGGAACACTGCGGCAGTGCAGAGGAACACAATTGACAATCGGCAGTGGAAGACTAAGGCTTTCGACAAAAGATCTCATAGTTCGCACCGACATCATTTGCTTTTATAGACTCCCTTTAGCTTTGAGTCGCATGACCGCTATAGCCATAAAACAAAATAAAAAAAAATGATTAAATTTAGAGAAAAGGTTGTGCCACATCCTGGCTAATATTTTGACGAAAAAATCAATCCCCAGCAACACTTCCGCGTTGAAGTGTATTAAAGGTCCTCCCATTCCACATCTACAAAGCTCGAGCGTATATGGATGACCGAAACCGGTAGAGAACGCCTAGTTCAACATGACCGCCGTGTCACGCTGATGAATGTACACCGTCAGCTGTCGTTTGCCGTCGCCAGGCTTCTAGCTACTGCTTCCTGGACTCTATCCTCGAACTTGGAACCCCCCCTGGCGGAATCGAGGGAGGAAGCACCTCTCACAAAGCACACGTTGATTGTGATGAAGCTGATGTGGTAATGCTCCCCGGATCAACTGGAGAGCCAGCAGCCAACTCAACCAACGAAATGTTAGAAGTGAATGGGCACACCACCACATACCTACAGTTTGGGAAAGGACGTCAGTTGTTGCAGTTTGAAATATCATGTGAAATAGAGAAATGGTTCCGTCCACATGAATGAATGAATTAAATAATTCATTAAACAGCCTGCATGGGACATTTGTACACTTGCCGGTCAGAGGTTTAGGTTGTGCAGAAATGGAGTCGTCGAAACGAACACACGGTGCTTCACCAGGTCATTATTGTCAAAAAAAATCTCCATCAAATCTGTGCTCATCAGACGTTTTCTATAGCATGTCTGGACAGAATAAAAAAAATCGTAGGCCCGTTTTGAAATTACGTCCTGTCAATGGAATTAATCCAGAAATTTAAAGATAATCAGAGCTGTTTAACCTTTTTGGAAAAAGTCGATTCTCCATCTTTATCGTCAATTTTTCTTACTAAGCGGTAACGGTTCGGAATGAATTGTACTCTCCATAAGGTGTTAAAGTAATTTTTTGGCCATGGAGAATTGGAATCGGAGAGAAAACACTATGTGAATCCGTGTTGTAAATGAGCCGTTTAAAAAAACTATGTCCAGCACAATTTTGAAAATAAGAGTCAAACAGATTTTTTTTTATTGTGATAATCAAAAGATATATACCGTCAAAACTATATTCAGAATTATTCGAAGCTTATTTTTCTGATAATAAGGATCCAGCAAGCACCGTGGCACACAGAGAGGCTCGTGGCTGTAAACCAACCGACCAATTTGACCGTTGCAACGGGGACCGATTAGGGCGTCAATTGCAGTCGAACAAGATCAGCACCTATTGCTCGTAGTGAAGTGTGCATTTAGGTACTTGTACTTACGGCTGTTGAGCCGTGTAAAAGCGAGCGCAATGAGATCAGCACAGCTCGATGACCGGGGGATAAAGGTTCGACCAATTTCTGCATATTCTGCGCCAATTTGAGGCGAAAGCCATTAATTTAATTACGAAGCCTCAAAATGACTCGGGGTTTATTACACGCGTTAGATGTTTCGGATGGGTTTCATGCCTAACATACTTAAAAAGTCTATTGAAGACAGGTGCAATCGAACAATTAAACACGATTCCATCCATTCTCTACCATAACTCGGTTCTTCAAATCTCGAAAACTTATTCAAAATAAGTGAATAAACTTACTTTTTTGGTCCTACGTGTTTCGCAGATGAAATTCCACATAATCCGCTCCTACCCAACTCAATTTTTCACTTTTAAAACGTTTAATTTCCGGATTTACAAAACGACGAAAGTAAGATTTTCAACTTTCGCAACCTAACCACTACTTTCGCCGCCCCACTGTATAGAGAGACAAAGTGACTTAACCACGAATCAAAAGAAAACACTACTTCAGCCGATTTTACACTGGTAGAAAAACGTCGAAAGTAACTGTATGAAACGGCTTATCATTTTGTTTTAATTATTTTTGTTGAAAATAATAAAAACTACCTAGTTTTTGAACACGATTTGATTGTATGCAAAATTTGAGCGATGTATCGTTTTGTCTCAAATTCCGGACAGACTCATATTCCAAACACTCGGTTTTTGTATAGTGATTTGGTTGAAATGTTTCGCTGAAATATGTCACCAAATAATAAGGAAATGGCAGTCAATTGCAATTCAATTTTACAGTTTACAATATAATTTTTACCGCGGGAGTAGTGATGACTTCGATATCGTAGCGCTGCAGGAACTTTGTTGGACTGGAAGGTGTGGAAAAGCGGGCATCGAGCGGCTACCTTCTACCAAAGCTGTGGCATCACAAATGAGCTAGGAACTGGCTTCATAGTGTTGGGTAAGATGCGACAACGCGTTATCGGGTGGCAGCCGATCAACGCAAGGATGTGCAAGATGAGGATAAAAGGCCGTTTCTTCAACTACAGCATCATCAACGTACACTGCCCATACGAAGGGAGACCCGACGACGAGAAGGAGACGTTTTACGCGCAGCTGGAGCAGATTTATGACGGATGCTCTCCGCGTGACGTGAAACTCGTTGTTGGCGACATGAACGCACAGGTAGGACGAGAGGAGATGTACAGGCCGGTGATCGGGCGGAACAGTCTGCATGCCGTATCTAAATACAACGGCCGACGATGCGTCAACTTTGCAGCCTCTCGTGGTACGGTAGTCCGAAGCACCTTCTTCCCCCGCAAAGATATCCATAAGACCACCTAAAGATCACCGGATAACCTAACCGAGAACCAAATCGACCACGTTCTAATCGACGGAAAATTCTTCTCTGACATTACCAATGTTCGCACATACCGCAGTGCGAATATAGATTCGGATCACTATCTAGTTGCTGTATGTATGCGCTCAAAACTTTCGACGATGAACAACTCGCGTCGAAGCCAAACGCCGCGGCTTAACATCGAGCGGCTACGGGACTCAGAAGTAGCCCAAGAATACGCGCAGCAGTTGGAAGTGGCCCTACTAACGGAAGAGCAGCTTGGCGCCGCCACTCTTGAAGATGGCTGGAAGCACATAAGATCCGCCATAGGTAGCACCGCAACAGCAGCACTAGGTTCAGCGGCCCCGAATCAGAGAAACGACTGGTACGACGGTGAATGCGAGCAGTTGAAGAATGAGAAGAATGCAGCATGGGCGAGAATGCTGCAACACCGCACGAGAGCGAACGAGGCAGGGTATAAACAGGCGCGGAACAGACAAAACTCGATCTTCCGAAGAAAAAAGCGGCATCAAGAAGAACGAGATCGCGAAGCGATGGAAGAGCTGTTCTGCTAGAGAATTCGTTGGACAATATTGTAGTATCGTAACCTTAATTGTAACGCTCAGAGAAATAATTATATAACGGTTGCCGGCTTTGGCGTCTAGCGCATTGAGCTACCACTGATTCGTCAGTTAACGAATAAAGATCATTAGTGTTTGAGAGACCAAACGATATCAACGTGTTATTCATTACTCCTGATACTCCCGAACGAACTCCCGACACTACATTGGCTTCGAGGAATAAAATGGAGCATTCGCTTGGTAAGTAAAATTAAAGAAAAGTATGTTTTCTTTTGGAAACATTGTTTATGAATAAATAGTGTAATGAATCTAAACCATTAGTAATGGGTCAGTCGCTTAAAAGCGGAAAATTGGAATGTCTGACACCATTCTGCGGTAGAGCAGGTGGAATTTTGAAATAGATCAGACGCTTAAATGCGGAACATGGAAGAGGCTGATTCTATTCTGCGGTAGAGCAGGTACTTTTTATTGCAAATAGAACAAACGCTTGAATGCGGTATGAAATTGCTGATTCTATGAGCCTCTGTACGTGCCATAAATTCTTTTGTTCTCATTACTTTTACTGTGCGCCGTGTGTTGGTGCTGTCTCGCTCTCTCTCACGGGCAACTTGAAAATAGAGCGCACAGTAAAAGTCAAACGTTTTATAGCATGCACAGGCTCATACTGTGGTAGCGAGAGAGGCAAGGAATGAACGAGACGCGAAGAGAAAAAGGAGAGATGAAGTGAAAAAAAATTGCTATTATTAGATGAACGCAATTGTTTTGCCAGGCGTTACGAGCTATTTCGATGGAGTGAAAATTTGTGATTGTGACCACTATCAGCAGAACGCAAATGTTTTGACAGTTCGAGCTTCATGTCAAAGTTGAAATCAATGCACTATTAGATGAACGCAATTGTTTGACAGGTGACAGCTTGAAAGTTCTCAGAACACGATTTGCTAAATGAGCTGAATTGCAAGTGTGAAGAATATTGAATGTTTGTGTTTTGGAAAACCTCGTCATCCTGTAGATAGTGTAAATGGTGATTGATTTGATGAAAAACATTATTGTGTAAGATGAATTCAGATATAATAATGCTGTGACTGAGATGAGCCAACCATATGTTGATTGTTTGTTTGTTTTCACGTCGTGGCCGAAGCACTCTAATGTTGGATAATCTTATTGTTGCAGATGTGATTCGAACGCTGGGTTTGCAGTTGCAAACATTTGATTACGCGTCGCATACTGACGACGTTGGTATCAAGTGGCGCAAATGGTTGCGATCTTTCGAAACAATGATCCGGGCAAGTAGAATTAGTGATGACGAGTGGAAGCGGGATTTATTGCTACACTATGCTGGCCCCAGTGTACAGCAGCTATTCGATACGTTGCCCGAGTTGCCGGATAGTGACATGCGTGGACCGCTAGTAAATATTGAGCAATACACACCAAACATGACAAGTTATGAAGAAGCCGTGTCGAAATTAAGTGCGTTTTTCATCCCAAAAGCAAATACAATTTACGAAAGGCACCTGCTACGCCAAATGAAGCAAAAAGTCGGCGAGTCCATCGATGCTTTCACGGTAAGGCTGCGCATTCAGGCTGAAAGATGTGGCTTTGGCGATAAGGTCGAGGAAAACGTGAAGGATCAAAACTGCCAATCGACAACATTACGCAGAGATTTGCTTAAGCGAGGTGATGCCACTCTAGAAGAAGTGCTACGGATTGCGAAGATCTTTGAGACAGTGGCGCAACAAGAGAAGTGTCGAAAGTGTTCAAATCCTACGGCGGCAACAATTTACCAGTTCTTGGTGCATTTACTGCGACCGTTCAACTAGGTGAACGTAATGGACCAGCTGAATTTTACGTTGTGCAAGGTAATGGAAAGCTTCTGATTGGACGTAACACTGCTACAGAGATGGGAGTCTTGAAGATCGGCATGTCAGTCAACAAAGTTGATGCGGAACTTCCGGAGACTATAGAGAAACCACCGTCATCCACCATCGAAGGATCCTCGACCACTAACGAACCATCAACGAATTATCTGGGAACTATCAAAGATGTGATAGTGGACATACCGATCAACGCAGAAGTAACGCCGGTGATTCAACCGTATCGTCGCATACAAATGGCACTGGAGAACTTAGTTGATAAAAAGATCGATGAACTTTTAACTCAAGGTGTCATCGAAAAAGTTAATGAACCATCCAAATGGGTATCTCCGATGGTGGTGGTGCCCAAAGGTGACGACGTACGCATATGTATCGATATGCGGCGGGCAAACAAGGCGGTTGCAAGGGAGAACCATCCGTTGCCTACCATCGAAGATTTCTCGCGTAACTTTTCAAAACGGCCTATCTAACAATTCACACATTTCGAGTAAATCGAGCTTGAAGGTTGTGAAAATATATTTTGAAACTGTATCAAAATGAAACAATTTTTCCCCACTGTGTTGCTTGTAGAGGGAAGCAGTGTAATAGAGTTCAACGTAAGAAATGAAATTTTGTCAATTTATTTGGAAATTACACTGAAATCTATAAAAACATCAGATAGGACGTTTTGACCAAAAATATGTACATAGGATAAATCACATAGGTCGTTCTGTTTCAACAATTGTTACATTGGACATTCACTTCGGTAATTTTGTTTCAGTTATAGTAACATCGGACATTTCGATTTGGGCACACAGCAAGCATGTTTTATTTCATTTTGTATCCACGTACGTTGAACTGCTTCAACATTCAAGTTGAACTGCTCATTTTGTTGCGGTGTGATAATCGCAGGCACCAGCTGTGCTTTGTTTTGATTCATTCAATGCCACGACGTCACTTTTTCCCCACCGTCAGTGTGTCCTATGTAACAACAGAAGGAGGGAAAACGTTGAGCTGTACATGGGACTTTTTGCTTTCTCGCTGTTTCTCTCTCAATCTTCTCCCCGTTTCAATGCTGGTTTCGCCCACACTTGTTCGTGTGTGAGTTACCCACTGCACGATGGGTGGTGACGACTGTGTTGCATTCGGCACCAGCCGTCGGCGCAAACAAGAAATAGCGGTGGAAAATGATGACGATGACGGCGCCGTCGATTGTGTTGTAGGAAACCAATGCCAAACAAATACATACACCTTCTCCGTTCTTCGGTGAATGATTGCTCTGCAAAACCTATATGTGCGCAAGTTGCGCATGCACGTTGCTCGTGTTGCTGCCGTGCCAAAATACAGTTTTGTGTACCTCGTTCTCTTTTTGTTATCAATATTAATATTATTATTAATATTTGAGCGTATTCAATATTGCGAGGCAGAGCGACTCTGAAAATATCGACATTTTGTTGCGGTGTTGTTGGAGACACCAGCTATGCTTTGTTTTGATTCATTCAATGCCACGACGTCATTTCTTCCCCTCCGTCTATGTGTCCTATGTAACAACAGAAGGAAGGGAAACGTTGAGCTGTATGTAGGACATTTTGCTCTCTCACTGATTCTCCCTCAATTTTTCCCCCGTTTTTATGACGGTTTCGCCCACATGATCATGTGTGAGTTTCCCACTGCATGACGTGGTGGTGGTGACGGCTGTGTTGCAATCAGCACCAGCCGTCGGTTGAAACAAGCAATTGCGGTGGGGAATGATGACGATGACGACGCCGTCCATCTTGTTGTAGGAACTTGAGAAAGGAGCCCACGCCTAACAACATACAGCTTCTCCTCTCTTCGGTGATTGATCGCTCTGAAAATATGTGTGAGCAAGTCGCGCATGTGCGTTGCTCGTGTTGCTGCCGGGAAGCATATTTTTACGCTTGATCGATCATGCATCTGAATCAGATTGATACAATGACATCATGATGCTCAATCTTGTGCTCAATATCATTCCCCTATATGCATGCAATGTGCTAATAATATGAAAAGAGAAGTTGCAGCTGATCCAATCCATCGAAACGGTAAAACATGGTTTGGCAAAAAGACCAAAATACCGTTTTGTGTAACTCATTCTCTTTTTGTCACTTGAGCGTTTTCAATTTTGCGAGGCAGTGCGACTCTGAAAATATCGACTGAAATGATTGAGAAGCAGTTATTATGGCATTCTATACATCTAAGTAGTGTCTCAGACACGCTTCTACAAATCATTCTACCTTTTAAACTCCATTTCAAAGCTTTATTCAGGAATGTCCAATGTAACATTAGAATCGTGTTTATTCATAAATGTTACATAGGACATGTGGTTGGTTCTCTGATCAAAGGTCCAATGTAACAATTGATAAAAAGCGATGCAGTTTTGAACATTGGTCATTTTGTTAAGCTTTTAATAGATTAATTTATTGTTAATATATCAGAACGAGTGTTCTAGTGTGCTGCTAAGTGGTGCAACGCAAATGATTTGCAATGATAATCTCGATTTGTTTACATTTGTTACTTAGGACGTTTTGAAAAGTTACGCGAGATTTCCTGCCACAGCTTGCCAAAGCGAAAGTGTTTTCGAGACTGGATGTAAAGAACGCGTTTCATCAGGTGGGCTAAGTTTGTTTTCTATTTTCTCGATTGACATTATTTTGAATTGACAGGGTTCTTAACTGATCTAGTTGAGGATTCCGAATTACTTTTTTATCTAATTTTTTTTTGTTCTTAAATTCTGATTGATATTACAAATTGATTTTGCTTAGAAAACCATTGTCAATTGCTTCGATGTTTTGTTTAACATAAATGAAGTTTGAACTGAAAACTTATACGATGAGTTTTATTTTAGGTGGAGATATCGCAGAAATCCCGAGAGATAACAACCTTTATTACTCGTAAAGGTTTGTACAGGTACACTAGGTTGATGTTTGGGATCAACTGCGCCCCGGAGTTGTTCCAGAAGATTATGGAACAAATCCTGAGTGGATGCGAAGGTTGAGTAAACTTTATTGATGATGTCATCGTATTCGGTGCTGATCAACACGAACACGATGTGCGACTGCAAACGGTTCTCCGTAGGATGAATGAGATGAACGTCTTGCTGAACAACAGCAAGTGTATATATGGTGTAACCGAGCTGAAATTTTTGGGGCATCTTTTGTCAGATAACGGCGTTAAACCTGATACTGACAAGTTGGAGTCGATTAAAAATTTTCGTGAACCAAAAACTGCTGAGGAAACCAGAAGCTTCTTAGGGTTAGTAAATTATGTGGGAAAATTCATCCCAAACCTAGCTACTCTAACGGAACCTCTTCGGCAGTTGACTAAGCATCAGCATAAGTTCGTGTGGAGTCGAGAACACCAAATAGCTTTGATGAACTCAAGCGGCATATGATAAATCCTTGTACTTTGGGCTATTTTGATGGCGACGATCGTACTCAGCTGATCGCCGATGCTAGTCCCGTGGGATTAGGGGCTGTATTAATACAAACCAATAATAGGGGTCCACGAATAATTTCATATGCGAGTAGAAGTTTGACGGACGTCGAAAAGCGATATGCACAAATAGAAAAAGAAGCGTTAGCGCTTGTGTGGGCCGTTGAACGGTTCCATTATTATTTGTTTGGACGTTCTTTTGATTTGATTACTGACCACAAACCTTTGGAGGCAATTTTTGGACCAAAATCAAAACCCTGTACCCGAATCGAAAGGTGGGTGGTTCGTTTGCTAACGTACAAAGGGAAAGTCATCTACCGTCCAGGGAAAACGAACATAGCAGATCCTTTATCGCGACTGGCTATCACATCCGATCAAGTTGGGAAACCGTTTGAAGCATATACGGAACACTATGTTAATTGGGTGGCGAGTAATGCTGCACCAATCGCATTGAAATTGAGGGAAATTGAACGGGAATCTGAAATGGATCCAACAATTCAAGCAGTCGGTATCGGATTACAACAAGGAGAATGGTCCGATCATGCAGTCCCATTTAAGCTGTTTGCATCTGAGTTATGCTTTGCCGGGAAAATTTTACTACGTGGGACTAGAATGGTTCTACCTGAGAAGCTGAGAGCGTGTACCCTCGATTTGGCTCACGAGGGTCATCCGGGGATGACGATAATGAAACAGCGATTACGTGCTAAGGTTTGGTGGCCTAAGCTGGACAGTCAAGTCGAGAAGTATGTCAAGAGCTGCCGTGGATGTACATTAGTAGCGGCTCCATCAGCCCCCGAGCCCATGCAGCGAAAAGAGCTACCATCACACCCTTGGCAACATGTTGCTATCGATTTTTTGGGGCCACTGCCATCCGGGCACTACCTTTTCGTTGTAGTCGACTATTATAGTCGATATATCGAAGTGGAAATAATGAAGAAAATAGATTCTACCGAAACAATCAAGCATTTAACTACAATTTTTGCCCGATTTGGACTGCCGATATCAATTACCGCGGATAATGGCCCTCAATTCGTTAGCGAGGAGTTCCGGGACTATTGTGCTTCCTGTAACATCAAGTTGATCAATACCACTCCCTATTGGCCGCAACAAAACGGCTAGGTGGAGCGGCAAAATGGGTCCATATTAAAGAGGCTCTCCATTAGCCAGGCTACAAATACAGATTGGGTAAGTGAGCTTAACAAATATTTGTTAATGTACAGATCATCCCCACACTCAACGACGGGAAAGACCCCATCTGAGATGATGTTCGGCTACAATATCCGTGATAAGGTACCATCCATCAATCTACCAAAAGAAATTGACGAAGAAACGGCTGATAGGGACAAAGAAAAAAAGGAAAAAGGACAACTATATGCCGACGTACGATGTAACGCTAGACCAAATCCTATCTCAGAAGGCGACAAGGTACTTGTTAAACGGATGACAAAACCTAACAAATTGGCTACAAACTTCGAGCCTGTGGTCTATGACGTCGTTAAAAGAAGAGGCGGGGATGTAGAAGTTGCATCTGAAGAAACGGGTACATCATATCGTAGGCATGTTTCTCACTTGAAACGTATTGATGGTAAACCTGAGTCCACAAGAATTTGTGACAATCCTCCAGATTTCAGTTCATTGGATGCACAAGGAAGCGGCTTTACAAAACGAAGATCGGCTGATTCATCGCAATCTGAATCTAAATCGAAGCGAACAACACGACTACCAGGATACTTGCGTGATTATGTGTAGGCTCTAAACTCATCATGAATAAACTAAAATAAATTAAAAAGAGAAAAGTGATGTAGTATCGTAACCTTAATTGTAACGCTCAGAGAAATAATTATATAACGGTTGCCGGCTTTGGCGTCTAGCGCATTGAGCTACTACTGATAGCGGTCGTCAGTTAACGAATAAAGATCATTAGTGTTTGAGAGACCAAACGATATCAACGTGTTATTCATTACTCCTGATACTCCCGAACGAACTCCCGACACTACAAATATCAGGCAGGATTTATGGGCGAACGAGCAACAACGGACCAGATATTCGCCATCCGCCAGGTGTTGCAGAAATGCCGCGAATACAATGTACCCACACATCATTTATTCATCGATTTTAAAGCGGCCTATGATACAATCGATCGAGAACAGCTATGGCAGATTATGCACGAATACGGTTTCCCGGACAAACTGATAAGATTGATCAAGGCGACGATGGAGCGCGTGATGTGCATAGTCCGAGTATCAGGGACACTCTCGAGTCCCTTCGAATCTCGCAGAGGGTTACGGCAAGGTGATGGCCTTTCGTGTTTACTGTTCAACATTGCTTTAGAGGGTGTGATAAGAAGAGCGGGGATAGACACGAGTGGCACGTTTTCAGAAAGTCCGTTCAGTTACTTGGTTTCGTCGACGACATTGATATTGTTGCACGCAACTTTGAGACGATGGCGGACACGTACATCCGACTAAGGGCTGAAGCTAGGCGAATCGGGCTGAACATCAATGTGTCAAAGACGAAGTACATGATAGCGAGGGGCTCAAGAGAAGACACGGCTCGCCCCCCACCTCGAGTTCATATTGACGGTGATGAAATCGAGGTTGTCGAAGAATTCGTGTACTTGGGCTCACTGATGACCGCCGACAACGACACCAGCAGAGAAATCCAGAGACGCATCGTTGCTGGAAATCGTGCCTACTTTGGACTCCGCAGAACGCTCCGATCGAGCAAAGTTCGCCATCGCACGAAGTTGACCATCTACAAGACGCTGATTAGACCGGTACTCCTCTATGGGCACGAAACATGGACCCTACGTGCAGAGGATCAACGCGCCCTTGGTGTTTTCGAACGGAAGGTGTTGCGGACCATCTACGGCGGAGTGCAGATGGAAGACGGAACGTGGAGAAGGCGGATGAACCATGAATTGCACCAGCTGCTGGGAGAACCAACCATTGTCCACCTCGCAAAAATTGGGAGGCTGCGGTGGGCCGGGCATGTCACCAGAATGTCGGATACCAACCCGGTGAAAATGGTTCTCGAAAACAATCCGACCGGCACAAGACGACGTGGTGCGCAGCGAGCAAGATGGGTCGATCAAGTTGAGGACGATCTGCGGACCCTTCGCAGAATGCGTGGCTGGCCATGGACCGAGTCGAATGGAGACGTCTCCTACGTACAGCAGAGGCCACCCAGGCCTTAGCCTGACTGGTAAGGTAAGTGATGACTCTCGAGTTTGAGACCAGTAGAACAAGCTCAGATAAATTTATCTGCGAAATTATTTATTTGAATACGATTTATTCGTGCTGTTCGGAATTTGAATCAAGGTGTTCGGAATATGAGACAGAATAAGCACAGTGTTCGGCATTTGAATCAAAATGTTGTTCCATTCTTTTACGTTCAAACAATACTAAAATTAATTAAATCAACATTATTAGTGGTACACCCAACAGCTAACAATTAGGCTTTGCGGAGAAATTAAAATTTACACAAATATCAGCCAATTTATGCCAGTCAGATGCATTTGAAGTCACTGTTGACCTTAAGTGTTCGGAATATGAGTGAAAACGGTACACGACGAAAAAACGTTAAAAAGGTGATTCATTGTAAAACATTTTTAGAACACATGTTGTGTTTCTTCTCAGTTGGTTTTCTCAAAACCGTATGAAAGTTACTTACGTCGATTTGAAAAAGTAATCGAGAAATATGACCATAGTGCTCTCAAACTAAAGCTACAGCTATAGTGAAATGTGTTAAATTGAGCATGATTGATCAGAGCAATCAAAGTTACGCATTGATTTATTTAATGGGGCTAATCTCCATGTGCACAAAGCTCAAAATTTACAAGTCATCGGGTAAGGGAAGGAATGTTAAATAGGCAACCATTGTTACTTGCAACCGAAGAATCTTCTGCATCTACACAGTTATTATAATTTTGATTTCGAAATACTCTAAAACTTACATTAAAGTCGAACATTCGATAGTACAAAATAAAAAAAACACACATGGAGTTAACTGGTTCGATTCGTGCGCTGTGCGCAGTCAGTTCGGCGCGGTTAAAGACAAAGGAAACTAAGCTGTCTCAGTGGCCGGGGCAGGACATTGATATTGATCTGGGCAAGGATCCACGGTGCATCTGTCTCTCCCAAAAGTATTGCTGTTTGCATTTGAGCTGCAAATCTTGACTAAACGTCCTCCAAATGCGGTAACACAAACCAATCAAAGGACTTCTAGCAACGATTATCTAAATCACCGCTGACCTAGATAGAAAAACCTATCTTTGACATCGCATTTCTTGTGGAAAATCTTACCGCGTTTGGTGTTCCCGCATTTGATGTTTGCGTTTCAAACGCACACAGCAATATTTTGCCTACGAATATGGCTTTCAAGTTGTTTCTCCTCCTCTCAAAGGTGTCCATTAGACCTATTCATGTTTTTAAAAATGTCTGGAAACTCCCCAGTCAACCAATACTTTAATTTTACTTGTAGAAATGAACTTCTGGTGCATGGACCAATGCACGAGTTCACTAATTTGACGTTTGAGTAGTTCCGCATTCACTCGTTGCCATAGTCACATAAATAACACGGCACCGCTCAAACGTCACAAAATGAACTCGTGCATTGATCCATAGTGTTCACGAAAGTTCAACTCAGAGCCCAGCATGACTCCAAGGTTCTTCGCAACGTTTATCCTTCCCACTCACTGGTTCTCCATGTGGTAATCCCAGAGAATTGGACTTTTCTTCCTGGTGAACGAGATTTTCTTCACGCTGATAAACAAAAAGTTCCTTTCGCACCAACTTGAAAACCTCTCAACTACCACTTGCAGCATTCGGCAGTCCTCTGGAGACCTGACAGACCGAAATATTTTAAAACCGTTAGCATATTCTAATCTGCAGCCTTGAGGGACGACAAAGCAGACATCGTTAAGGTGAAGATGAATCGAAGCCAAAGTTCAAATTTTCAAGAGCACAAATCTGGAGAACCATACACCCGTTTGAGCTGAAAACTTAATCGATTGGTCACCACCAGCTAGTGACCAATCGATTAAGTTTTCAGCTTACACGGATGTTTAGTTCTCCAGATCCGTGCTCTTGAAAATTTGAACTTTGGCTTCGATTCATCTCCACCTTAAAAAAAGGAGAACAGTAATGGCCCTATGTTACTACCCTGCGTCTGATCAATAATATACCTGGACCAGCAGACCAGACTGCAGATTTTTTCCTGCTGAGGTCGTTGATTGTTAGCTTGAAAAATCAATTCTTCGTCTGCTGTTTCTGATTGATTGGACGTTCCAAACTCCAAGCAGCGTATAAGACGTCGAGGAGATCGTCGTGCTTCGATGTACCTTTAGCATTTTCCATATGGCAATTGATACACTTTTCGTAGTCCTCATCACAATCTTCTGCCTTATGTCCACCAGCACATTTGGGACAACGTGTAGCTTTTGTGCAAGCCGAGTCCTTATGTTGGTACTCCGAACAATTGTAACAGTGAAGAGCATCAGTAGCATCCTGCAGTCTGCATCTTTCTCATCCCAGATAGATGCGCCAGAGCTTCATCAGAGTAACAAAAACCAGTGGCTTCAGTCTCGATAACAGCCAACATCTGATTAGTCGTCAAACAATTTAGCTGTTTCAGTTTATCTACCAGTACTTCATGACTGAGGTCTTTTGAGACACCAATTATTTTAATCTTTGGTTTCAAGGGTTTTTACATTACAACAATGTATTTTTCAGCGAAAGCAGTAGCAGCAGAGTCGACCATATTCAGTGCTAGATCTCTTGAATCGTATCTTACGACTACGTCCCCAAAATCTCTGAGCCAAACATCTTTCACAGCGAAAGCCACAGGATCGAATTTCACTAATATGTCGTCCTTTTTTTATAACCTGACCGATCCTTTTTTGCCTTAACCTTCATCCAGCCAACATACTTTTCACATGCAAAAAATACACTAAAATGTGCATAACTTTTTTATTTCTCGATGGATTTTGTTGAAATTTCCAGAACTTCCCGAAAAACTCTTCTTATGTATGGTCCAGGAAACTTGGGAATATGGTCCACGTGGTTTCGGAGTTATTCCGGATTGTCTTCGGGTACCAAAATTGGCCACATCGTCTATTCAACGGATATCTCAAAACCCAGATGAGCTAGAAGGTTGGTGTCTTTGGCAAAGTTGTTCAGCAGACTAAGGGCTATCTGTCAGTAACAATCCTAATTGGGAATTTATCCGCTAAGTGGCGCCAGTTACAATTTTGGTTCAATCTTCTATTTATTTCTATTTCAAGATCCTGTTGAGCTAGATGGTTAGTGTCTTTGGCAAAGTTGTTCATCAGACTAAGGGCTATCTGACAATACAAAATTAGTTGAGAATGTCTCCACTAGGTGGCGCTAGTAACAATTTTCCTTCAATTATGTATATCTAAAGATCCTGATGAGCTCGAAGGTTGGTGTCTTCGGCAAAGTTGTTCAGCAGACTAAGAGCTATCTGTCAGTAACAATCTTAATTGGGAATTTATCAGCTAGGTGGAACTAGTTACAAATTTTCTTCAATCATCTATTTCTCAAGATCCTGATGAGCTAGAAAGTTGGTGTCTTCGGCAAAGTCGTTTAATTGACCAAGAGCTATCTGGTAGTGATTGGGAAATTATTCGCTAGCTTGCGCCAGTAAAAAAATTTCTACTATCTCCTTCATAACGAGATATTGATAAGCTAGAGGGTTGGTGTCTCCGACATAGTAGTTCTGCAGACCAAGGATTTTTGGACAGTTGCAAATCTTATTAAAAATTCATTCCCGTAGCTTAGCAGCAATCCCCAAATATCGAAACGCTTGTTTGAAAAAGACGTTTGTGAGGAATTTTGTTTTTCTTCATTATGTACAACCGATACTTAAAATACTTTCCTGAATATATTTTTCAATATCGTGAAAATGTACATACCTACAGACGAATTTTGCCATTATTCCATATAACTTTTCGATATATGTGCATATATATAAGCATTACGCGTTGAGTATCGATTTTTTCTGTGCAGGAATCCCCTTGAATTTTGATTATTCATGAAAATAACTTTTCACACAATCCCAGTGAATTGATGTTTTCGATATCGAGTTAAGGAACATCAACTAATGGAAGTTTTTAATAACTCAAAAAAAAAAATACTAACAAGTTTTGTTATCAGTGACATTATTTGTTATTACTTTAGCATTTACTTGGACTCAGATTACTCTAACTTTAAACCTTAGCGTTGAGCAGCAAGTTCAGCATTTAAACCGTTGTCTTTAACATTTCCGTTTGATAGTTTTAAGGAAGATTAAGGAATCCTAAAAGACCGATATTTTAGCGTAGGATCTTGGAATAAAATTCTTCTTAAAAAAATATACGGCAGCACCACTAAAACTCAAACCAACTTGATCCCTATTAGGTAGATTTCAGCCATCCAATATTATTTGCCGAAAAACTAACCTTCCTGCTTATCATGTTCTTTTTCTGATTAGGATCATCAAATTCAGAATATTGGAGAGGTTACTAACACCATATAGCGAATGAATATTGGTTCAGTTTTCCATTTCAGATGGCCCTTGATCTATTGAACATCCAGTGTTGGTACATTGACACTCAAATCTCAACCATGAGTTCTCCCACAAAAGCAAAATCTTGTGAGATATGCTTCAAAATACGAATTCACGAATGATTCTTGGATGCAAAATCACTTGCTCACGCTCATGCCGTCGAAAATATTAAATTATTGAACAAATATTCAATCATTAAACACATTGAGTGTCTGTCAAAACCCAATGTTATTGTTTACATTAGAAAGGTTTAATGTTTAATGTTTAATGTTTAATGTTTAATGTTTAATGTTTAATGTTTAATGTTTAATGTTTAATGTTTAATGTTTATTTATTATACGTAACATAAGACTTACATCTTTTTGTGTTACAAGATAATACCATAGTTAACAAAGTGTACTTATAATTTTGTGGATGTACTATAGATGATTTCGCGAAAAGAAAAACATACAACTTTAATTAATTTACAAAACAAAACTAGAAAAACTCTCGACACCGTTTTATGAATGCTGCCTTACTAACTACACTGGACATATTTTGTGGTAACTCATTCCAGTAAACAACTCCTCTAACGAAAAATGACCTTCCGTATTGCGCAGTAGAATATCTAGGTAAAACAAATTGATGTAACCTATTGCTTCGAAAAGGGCACAGTTTGCTATAGAGGTAATCTGGTTTTTTAGTGGCAATTAAGTGGTGCATGATAATATTACATCTAGCTTTAGGAAAATTGTAAAAAGAGAAACCCAATAGATTTTTCTGCAAGTGAGTGACACGATCAAATCTATTAAGTTTGTACACAAAACGAACACATGAGTTCAATGCAACTCTTAATTTGTCGATTGCAGCCGCGGAAACATTTGTCAGCAAGTAATCAATTAAAAAGAAATGCGGTAAGATCAAAGACTTAAACAGTTTAAGTTTAGTATCAGTGTTCAGATAGTATGCCCATGGATAAATAGATCTAAGTACACCATAAATTTTTCCGCATTGCTTAAAAACTTGCTTATCCCAACAAAGATTTGAATTAATAGTTATACCTAAGCTCATTGCTTGGTCTACAAACGGAATTTTTTCCTGGTCCAAAAAAAGTTCCGGCAAACAAGTTCCATTTCTACTCCTTGAAAGGGTTATGAAAATCGCATTAGTTTTAGACGCGTTAAGCTTCAAACAATTGGCTCTGGACCAATTGCTTATGTTCATAAGTTCTTCGTTGAGCAAAGCATTAATCCGTTCGAGGCTCAAATTTGAACAGTCAAAATAAATTTGCACATCGTCTGCAAACATGTGAATGGAGCAATGTTTTAAAATTCCTGGAAGGTCGTTAACATATAACGAGAACAAAATCGGCCCCAACACTGAACCTTGCGGAACACCTGATGAAATCGGTAAAAAACTAGAAATAGTTCCATTATAAAAAAATGCTTGTTGTCGCTCAGACAAATAAGACTGGATTAAACGAATTGCTGCATGAGTAAACCCGAAATTGTTTTTGAGCTTCTTAGACATCTGTACATGCGAAATGGTATCAAACGCCTTCGAATAATCGAGCAATATCAATACTACAGGGTTGCCACGATCCAGCACCACTGCAATATCGTCTATCACTTTGAGCATTGCCGTTTTTGTACTATATCCAGGTCGGTATCCGGACTGGTAAGGGGATAGCAAGTTTTCTCTATTCACATAAGTGCATATTTGATTTTTCATAACACGTTCAAATGCTTTGGATAATGCACATAAAATGGAAATTGGTCGCATATTTGACAGAGTGTTCAGGTTCGATTTTTTTCTTATAGGTAATATTTTGGATTGCTTCCAACCTTTGGGAAACGTGCTAGTACGCAAAATGCAGTTGAACAAGTGTGTGATGGGCTTTAAAAGTATCGGTAAAATAAGTATGATGAATTTGATGGGAATCTCATCCAAACCAACAGCGTTTGATTTTATCTCATAAATTGCGTTTATAACATCAGCCTCATTGATTTCAGTGAAATCAAAAACAGTTCTTACACTAGTATTATCATCAGAATCTTGGCGATGGTTCGAATTGGAAAAACTTGAAGAAAAAAAACTGTTTATTTCACTAGCAGAGTGGTGACTTGTTTCGTCATTTCTTTTTTTTAATCAAACCAAGACTTTTAATTTTGCTCCAAAATTGCTCACTACTCATTTCTGAGGTAAAAAGAGCATTAAAGTAGGATTTTCTCGCTTTTTTCACCATAGCTGTTACTCTGTTACGTAATCTTCTAAAATTATCAAAGTGATTCTGTTCTCCTGACTGTTTCCACATACGGTGCATAAGATTGCGATCAATAATAGCTCTTTGAATATCAGCGTTGAACCATTGATTGTAAGGTTTTTTTAAATGAAACACTTTGAGTGGAACTGAAATTTCAAATAGGTTCTTTATATTAAAGTTGAAAAAATCAAGAAGCATATCTGGGTTTTCTGAATCAAAGAATTGATGCCAAGGTATTTGATTGAACTGATCAAGCACAAAATGTGGATTCACATTTTTGAAATCTCTGTAAGTGCCACTGTTCTCACAAACAGTACAATCATAGTCAAAGCAAGCAAACACAAGATCGTGATTCGAAATACCTGGAACACTTACTTGGTTAAAGCGAATCAGTTTTTCTGGTTTGTTTGTGAGAATAAGGTCAAGCTGAGAAGCACCGTTATTATAAAAATATGTTGGCTCAATTCCAGCATTTATGAGGCCAAGTGAGTCGACAACAGATATAAAATCATTAACTTTTCTCAGGGAACAATTCAACAAATTTGTGTTAAAATCTCCTAGCATAATAATGTCATCATATGCAACACCAATCGTACTTATTTTGTCAAGAATCAGCTCACTGCATGATAAATTTGGTGGGTTGTAAAAAGCTCCCATTAATAGTTTAGAACGTGCTATGGAAAGCTCAAGGAAAACATATTCTGTATTATCAACACCTATCACATTACATGAAACATCAACAATCTTATGATTTATCTTGTTTTTAATATAAATAAGAATTCCTCCACCTTGTTTGTGAACTCTGTCATGTCTTACTAAATTATATCCATCAATACATGCAATATTATCACTCACCTTAGCATTCAACCATGATTCTACGATACACACAATATCTACATTTGATGTCAGGACAATTTGATGTAATTCGTCAAATTTCGACATTTTTCTGGCACAAATGCTTTGTGCATTAATACAACAAACTGATAACTTATTCGAAATTAAGGCAGACTTTAACACTACGCCAGGAAGACAAACATTCGAAAGGGAGTTGTTCATGATACTAGAATTAGCCATAATCGAAGAACGGAAAAGCAAAGGCAACATTCAAGAAAAGGTGTCGGTGTGAAGCAAAAACTAAACTACATTTAAACATAAAAACATCCATACTTTACACTAACAATAATCATCATGACTCGAAAACTTTCTAAGTGATTGAGTAAATCAGAGAACATTATTAAGCTCCATACATCCGTCATAGTAGCATATCATAGCAGCAAAAAGGCAAGCAGCACCAGCAGCTTACATCAGCATCAACATCAGCTAGCAGCAACAGCAACAACTCCAGCAGCATCAGCAGTCACAGAAACGATGAGTATAACTTTCAGGAAGGAATCAAGGGAAAATAGAGGATGGATTGGAAGGAAAACTGAAAAACTATTAAGGATAGGTTATTTGTAGATGTTTTCATCCAGCAGATCATCAGCATTCCTGATTATTATATCTCTTGAGTCCTTCGTTACAGCATGTATAACTCCTTCCTTCGTATACACTTTCGTCAGCAATCCATTTCTCTTCATTTCCATTGCAGTAGAAAACACAACTCGCATTGCTATGGACAGATATTCGTTGATGAATATTCAGCGTTCTGTAGTGAATCCCAAATGTTGTTGCGAAAGAGTTCGTGTTTGTAAATACTTTGCGAAAAACATCTCTCGTTGACCATGTATTGCAAACTCTATCAGTATTGGTTGATTACTCCTACATGCGTTTTTCGGGTTCTTAAGGCGGGTGAGGTGCACAACGGGCATGGCTTGATCAATTGGGTAGCCTAGATGTGTGCAGATAGCAGTGAAGTGGATACAGAGGTTCTCACCATCGACATTTGGAATTCCATGTACCACTAACTTATTGCGACTTGCAATGGACTGACTAGCATCTAACGCAACTCGTGATGATACCTCTATCTGTTCCATACGCTCTTGAACAATTTTCAGCCTTGCGTCATAGTGTGTGAGAAGAGCAGAGAAATTCTCTTTCAGTTGTGATATTGTTGATTCGATGAGCTTGTGTATCTCATCCACATAGCCGCGTAGCAAATCTTGCATGATTGTAGCCAGATCAGACAAGCGCAAATTTTTATGGTGTGTGTTGTTCTTCTGGTCTGTCGACATTTTTGATATGTAGGGTCGATGTACCAATAGCCGCATAGCTAAGAACAAAAAATCATAGAAAATCGAAAAATAACGCTAGCGTCATTATTTTTACATCATCTGAAAGCTTTTTATCTTGGTTTTGTGCAGTGGCGTCTCGTCCTAAGGTGCACTTGGTGCACTGCACAGTCAAAGATTTTAAACTAACAAATTAAATATATATATTATAATTCTCACTACTTCCAACATTCATAATGTGTAGTTGCTTGAAAATGTTGTTTGATTTCTTCACCTTCAACTGGTCCATCGCCCTCAGTGAACAAACCGTTTGATTCTCCCCCCCATGGTCTTGCTCAACCAGCAAGCGAAAACAGCGAAGCAAACAAGACAAACTGCCATGCGTCTCCATCGTATTGCAGAGAATGTTCATTTCAGCCGTGCACTCTTTCTTGTGCACGAAAATAGTGTGTATGGACACAGCAGGAATGTGCATTTGTATTGACATTTCTAAAGCAACAGTGGCGTTGTATAGGTAAAATCTGGTTCACTCCAATTTGTGCACCCGAGAGAGAAATTGCCCATGACGCTCGCATTGGTTTGCAAGAATTGAGAAAGTGCGCGCAAATGGCGTCACGACGTCTGCTGTTGGAAGAGAAAGCGTCAAAGCCATACATGCTTTTGCTGGAAGTCGCGCGATAGTAGGCGCAATATTGATTGGAACCAATACTAGATGTTATAAACATATTGGCCAAATTGATTATGTTTTATCTTATTAAATACACTAAATTCATGTGGCTTTGAATTGAATTATAAACTATGTGTGAATATAGTTTTTCTTGCTCGACAGACCGACAACTGATCAATTGCGGTGGGCGTAAAGTGGGTTTCAGCGTTCAACAGTCAGTCATCATTTCACTTGAAAACTTTGATGTATCCACAAAAGTATACAAAGAGATGTACCAGCGCTGGACATCGTCAAAAAGCTAAGATATCGTGATACAATTGACAAGCTGTAAATAATAAGAATTATTATATAGAATAACAACGTTAGGAATAATGGAGATTTGGAATTTCGCGAAAGCCATGAAATCCACGGAATTTATCCTTCATCGCGAAACTTGGAAAATAACGTATTTACGCACGTTGAATTCTGAAGGTATATATGATAATCTCAGATAAGTTCAGATTTTTTGCTCATAAGAATGGTTTATTTATTTGTAAGCCGAGTTTCATATAAAAAATGTGCTAATCGTTTAGTTTCAAGTTAAACGTCTTTCTTCTTGCTTTAAATTTGATAATATGATATTAAACTTATTATCTCAGTTCGCAAAATACGGAAAATGATTGAAATTTATGCATATAAAGGTCATTTTTACTGTAAATATACATTTTTATGTCAAATATTATCAAACTATGGGACCGCGATTAATACGCAAAATTTTTCATTCATCGCCTTGGTATCAGGAAATTTTGAGAATTTTCCTTTTCCCTAAACATTGTATATTAAAATCATCCAAAATTCTTAAAACTTACAACTAGTGATTGAAACGAAGAAAACAAACAAAAAATACGTCCAATAAGCAACAAATATAATAGCTTCCAGACACTTCAAGATTGCATACAGTATTGGAAATCACATTTTAAGGTGTTAATAATAAGAAATTACATTTTAAGCTGAAATACATTTCAAAAAATCAATTGAAAAATTCGTATTCATAATTCAAAATAAACGGTTTGTGCGAGTCAGTGCACAGGTAATCGAATTCCTCACGGGACGCCTCTGGTTTTGTGGGAAAAATATGAAAACTACGAAAACTCAAATGTTTGTATTTATTATCGCGTGTGCCACTATAGGAATACATGTGCCTATAGTAGCACTATTTCTAATTCCTGTTCCTATAGTAGCACTAGCATCACGGCGTTGGAAAAATACTTATCAAAATCGTATTTTTACAAAACTTTTATATTTTTCCTACACAGTGTGGATCAAAAGCTTTCGATTGATGTAAAAAAAGTTCTTATTTCATCAATTATTTTGTATAATAAAAAATAGTTTCTCTCAGTAATGCTACTATAGGAACAATAGGTTAACTATAGGCGCAAGGGAGCTCAAATTTTAAGCAAAACTAATTATTTCGATTATTTTTTGAAAAAAATCAAGCTGTGTATAAATTATACTTAGATTAATAGCTCCTGACCTTCATGTCAAAAAATATTTTGAAAAGATTTATAGCAAAACGGCCGTAAAAAGCCACTAGTGCGACTATAGGGGACTGTCCACTAAGGGAACACTGACCCTAGTTGTTGGTGATAATGGTGAATATGATGGAGATATTATCGACTGGTTTTATAGCGTCTTTTAGCAGCAAAAATCACAAAAAAAGCATCGTTTTTCACATCCAGATGGTGGAGCAAGGATTTAAGAAAACTTTAGAATAACGATAGCTTTTTTTCACAGCATGGATCAACCACAATTAGAAGTTTTCGTGACACAATTATTACTCGCGCTCCATGACAATTTGCACACTTCTACACAAGTTTCGTTATAATTCTAGCAGAAAAACAAAGAATTAGGACTCTATGTGGAAATGGACTCGGTATAGTGGTTAGAATATACGCTGAGGACCTGGGATGCGACCCATGTAAGAGATAATCATTACAAATTTCAGTGACGACTTCCTTCTGAAGGGAAGTAAAGCCGTTGATCCCGAGATTAACTAGCCCATAGCTCGTTCTTCTTCTTGGCATTACGTCCTCATTAGGATAGTACATGCTTCTCAGTTAAGTGTTCAATGAGCACTTCCACAGTTATTATCTGAGAGCTTTCTTTGCCAAAGTTGCCATTTTAGTATTTGTACATCGTGTGGCAGGTACGATAATACTCTGAAGATAATTTGTTACTAACGCTACTTAGCGGATAAGTTCCCAATTAGATTTTTTGCTGCCAGATAGCCCTTAGTCTGCTGAACAATTTTGTCAAAGATACCAACCTTCTAGCTCATCAGGATCTTGAAATATAGAAGACTGAAAAATATTTGTTACTAGCGCCATCTAGCGCCAGATAGCTCTTGGTCTGCTGAACAACTTTGTCGAAGACACCAACCTTCTAGCTCATCAGGATCGTGAGATATAGAAGATTGAAGAAAAATTGTAACTGGCGCCACATTGCGGAGCAATTCTCAACTAATTTTGTTACTGCCAGATAGCCCTTAGTCTGATGAGCAACTTTGCCCAAGACACCAACCTTCTATTTCATCAGGATCTTGAGATAAAAAAGATCGAAGAAAATTTGTAACTGGCGCCACCTAGCGAATAAATTTCCAATTTAGATTATTACTTCCGGATAGCTATTGGTCTGCTGAACAACTTTGCCGAAGACACCAACCTTCTAGCTCATGAGAATCTTGAGATCGATAACACCTTTACAAGCTGGATAAGTGTTGTTAATAAGGTTTTGAGGTCACACAATCAAAGGATTAAACGCTACTACAAAAAAGGTGGTGATGACGTTTTGAGTAGATTAACCCCGAGAAACTTGTCTGTCCTGGCAACCAGCGGCTAAGCATGAAATACGTCACCTACATCTGAGGTGGCAGTTCAAGCAACTATATATAGATTACTGCACCCTGACAAGGTAGCAAATCAAAATTCTTAACTACCAAGAAAGGAAGAGTAGCTGGGTTGAATATCCAGGGAATTAACTCTCAACCCCCTCAGGACCTCACCGAGTTGGGGAGTGGTCGATGTGTGCTCAGATGAACTTTCATATAAACGTTTCAAATATAAACCATACAAATCCGAATGCAACGCTGTCAAAGCGATCGGTGCCGTTTAATGCACGTTACTAACAGGAGTGCTAATCACACATTAGTATTGATGCCAGTAAGAACCTGTTTTTGACATACCTGTCGAGATGCATATACATAAAATGCTACGAGTAGGAGGGCTTCGGGCACATTGGGACCTACGCCTTAAGGTGTAAAAAGAAAATCATGCCAATTTCCCTGTACATCCAAGGGTCAACGATGACCGAGCCTTCTGGGGTTGCCGAAGCCTACCGAGGTCCGGGAGTGTGGGGTTGGGGACCATTTACTACGTACAAGCAGTAAACAGGACTACACCCCCGACCCACTAAACCATTTCCATTGCCGCCAAACCCTTCGTCTCTCCGGGACCACCAAGAAGGCATTGCTTCGGAGAGGGGCTATTGCACATCGCATCCTCCAGGTTAGCTGCGTAGCCATGCAGCAACGAACATCGATGACACGCTTATGGGGGTCCACCAAGGTAGCATGCTGGCGCATTGCCAGCTTCCCGGGTGGTCCTCACCTCCCGTTGTCCGCTGAAGGCGGGCAGGGTCGACCACTAAGCCCGCGCCCAGCTGCACCGCAGGTATCAAGAACTGATACTGCGGGCTTCGCAATTTGACCTACTGAAGGCTCAGGCCCTATCAGCTAGCACGAGCTGGGATTGCTGACGAAGGGGCCTCCACCTGCCCCGAACAACCAGAGGCTCGTATCCACCCAGTAGGCCGGCGCCACGACAGCAGCGCTACCAGGATGTTCTCCCCGCGGCCACTTAATCGCTGTAAGGGTCGATTTCGACCGTAGGGCACCGGTATGACCTACGTAGCCGACTGCGAACCCTTGGACCACCTGTTGATTAGCGTCTGCACTAGTCACTCCTCGAGTCCACACGCCACCTCCTTTGGAGTTCCGAGACGATGTGGGTGATAGCCGATGAAACGGCATTCCAGCCAAACTCGTCTGCACACATCCTCTGGACCAAATTGTCCGGAGTCGTGTCCCGACCGCATGTGGCAAACATGCGGTCACGCATTGTGCGGAAACGCGGGCACACGAACAAAACGTGTTCCGCCGTTTCCTCTAAACCTGCACAAACTGGACATTCAGGAGAACCCGCATGACCGAAACGGTGTAGATATTGTCTAAAGCATCCATGACCCGAAAGGACCTGTGTTAGGTGGAATGTTAGTTCCCCATGGCGCCTATTGACCCAGATATCTAACCTCGGAATCAACCTGTGAGTCCACACTCCCTTGGTGGAACTGTCCCACGCACGCTGCCATTTGACCATGGAGGCCAGTCTGGCAGTCCTGCGTATGCCTCTTGTGCCGCGCATTTCGAAGCACTCTATGTCTTCCATGATAAGGATACCAATAGGCATCATACCGGTGATGACACAAAGTGCATCGTGTGACACGGTACGGTACGCGCTCGCAACCCTCAGGCACATTAGCCTATAAGTACTCTCTAGCTTGCTACGGTAGCTATCGGTACTCAAAGCCGTGCCCCAAGCCGGGCCACCATACCTCAGTATGGACGAGGCGACACTGGCCAGAAGCTTACGCTTGCTGGCGTACACCGCAGAGCTATTGGACATCATCCGGGACAGTGCCACAATAGCTGTGGAGGCTCTCTTGCAGGCATAATCGACATGGCTACCGAAGGTAAGCTTGTCGTCGATCATCACCCCCAAGTGTTTGACGGAGCGCTTCGAAGTGATTGTGCAGTCGCCTACACTGATCACCGCTTGCTGCGCCGACTTTCGGTTGTTGACAACAACAGCCTCCGTTTTGTGGTGAGCCAATTCCAGTTTCCTGGAGCTCATCCACTCCTCCACAATTGCGATCGAGTGGGCTGCAGTCAATTCCACTTCTTCGATCGATTCACCGTAGACCTCCAGCGTAATATCGTCGGCAAAGCCAACGATGACCACACCCGCCGGGAATTTCAATCTCAACACCTCGTCGTACATGACATTCCATAACACCGGACCCAGGATGGAACCTTGCGGGACTCCTGAGGTTATGTGAAAGCACTTCCGACCCACCTCTGTGTCATAGACTAATACCCGATTCTGGAAGTAACTTCCGAGAATCTTGTACAGGTACTCGGGTATCCCCAGACGCAGGAGCGCATCAGCAATAGCCGCCCAACTGGCACTATTAAATGCATTCCTTACATCCAGAGTCACTACTGCGCAGTAGCGAATACCCCTCCTCTTACGCTGGAGTGCTATCTCAGCGGTTTTCTTAACCGCCAGAATAGCGTCTACAGTGGACCTCCCTTTCCGGAAGCCGAACTGGTTGCCTGAGAGACCATTTACACCCTCGGTGTACCTCGACAGTCTGTTGAGGATGATCTTCTCGAGCACTTTCCCCACCGTGTCAATCAAGCAAATTGGTCTATACGCCGACGGGTCACCGGGTGGTTTCCCCGCCTTTGGCAATAGTACCAGGCTCTGCCTCTTCCACGCATCTGGAAATACTCCCTCGTCCAGGCATATCTGCATAGCAGATCTGAACATACCGGGAGCCTCCAAGATTGCGACTTTGAGGGCCAGGTTTGGAACTCCGTCCGGACCTGGTGCCTTCCCCATGCTTAGGGATTTTGCAATCCCTACAAGTTCCTCATCAGTTACTCTATCCTCATCACCAGCCCCAATCCCCGGCTGTCCTACAAAAGGAGGCCATGGGCTAGGGTTGTGGCGCGGGAAGAGCCCCTCGATGATCCCCTCCAGCATCTGTGGAGACTGCTCCGTAGGAGCAATTGCACCTCTTGTCTTCGCCATTACGATCCTGTAGGCATCACCCCACGGGTTCGCGTTGGCACTCTGACAGAGTCCCTCGAAGCAGGCCTTTTTGCTTGCCCTTATCTCAGACTTCAGCGCGACTTTGGCAGCGGTGAACACCGCCCGTCGTTCTTCACGCTCCTGCTCGGTACGTGCTCGCTGCATCCATCTCCTGGCCCGTAGGCAGGCACGGCGCAGGTTCGCAATAGCTTGAGTCCACCAGTATGTCGGTGGTCTCCCATTCCTAGGGTGGACTTTTCTAGGCATGGTCGCATCGCATGCACGCGTAAGCACCGCTACCAGTTCGTCCCCGCTTAGGCCGAGTAGGTTACGCTCACGGCGGAGCGCCTCCCTAAGTACTTCATCATTGAAGTACGATGTCTTCCACCTACGAGGGCTTGGCCTTGACCTAGCCGCTTCCTCAACCCGCTGCCTGCTGTTGTTGTAGTCGATACTGTAGCGAACCGCCAGGTGGTCGCTGTGAGTGTAGCCATCGTCTACCCTCCAGTTCGAACTACTCGTTAGGCCAGGACTACAAAAAGTAACGTCGATAATCGACTCCGCTCCGTTACGGCTGAAGGTACTTTTGGCACCAACATTAGCCAGATCGACATCTAGCACTGCCAGTGCCTCTAGCAGGATTTGACCTCGCTGATTCGTGTTACGGCTTCCCCATTCCACGGCCCAGGCATTGAAGTCGCCCGCTATTACAACTGGCCTTCGCCCTGTCAGCGCGGTCGTCATGCAGTCCAGCATCTGCGTGAACCGCTCGGTCGACCAACTCGGAAGCGCATAGCAGCTACAGAAGAGGACCCCGTTTACTTTGGCGATCACGAAGCCCTCGTAGGTAGTAGACACCAACTGCTGGACAGGGTATTTACCCGTTGTCCATATCGCCGCCATTTTTCCGGATCCATCCACGACCCAGTTGCCGTTGCCGGCGGGTACTCGGTATGGGTCCGATATGATGGCGATGTCCGTCCCCCACTCAGCAACTGACTGGTACAGCAGTTGCTGAGCTGCGTCACAGTGGTTCAGGTTCAGCTGCGTTACCTGCACTGTGATTTTTCGTTGATGGCTCGTTTGAAGGTCGGGCACCTTGAGCCTCCCGTTGGGTGATTGTTGTTCACGGACTTGCCGGAACAAATCAAGCACTTGGGAGGGTTCTTGCAGCCTAGTGCCTTATGACCTTCCTCACCACAACGCCTGCACAACTTAGTCCTATCAGGGCCTTTACAGCCCCAGGACTTGTGTCCAGGTTCCCTGCACCTAAAGCAGATCACTGGTTGCTCATGTATGTTCAGTGAACATACTGACCAACCAACCTTGATCTTACCTACCTTAGCGGACTTATTTGCGTCTGCCACAGGTAGGTGTACTAAGGCCACCTGAGTACCTGCCGGACCTCTCCGTAGCTGAACGGCGGTGGTGGGCACCTGCACTTCGCACTGTTGCCGCAGTGCCGTGACGAGCTCTTCTGCGTTAGTGATCTCGTCAAGGTTCATCACCTTCAGAGTCACTGACTGCGTCAGAGCCCTCACTTCAACACCAGCGCCAAGGACCTCTTCCGCCAAACTTTTGTAGGCGGCGCCCTTGCGCTCCTTGTCGCGCTTGAGCTCGAGGATCATTTCACCTGTACGAGTGCGTCTTACACTGCGTACGTCGGCTCCTAGATCCGCAAGCTTCGCGTCACTGCGCATCGCCTTCAGGACTTCCGAGTACTTGGACTCTTCCGTCTTGATGATGATCGCATCACCCTTTTCGCGCTTGGCACCTACCCTCCTACCTTTCTTAGGTCTGGTATCCCTGCGCTCCTGATTCTCCTGTTTCTTCTTCTTCTTCTTCCTCACTACGGTTGTCCAGGGGGCGTCCCCCCCCTGCTCCGCCCTGACCTGTGGTGATGGAGGACCTCTCAAAGGTCGCAACCCCCTGTTCCCATCACTCCGTGAGGGGCCAGCCTTTTCGGGCCCACCCTTCTCGGCTTTCCGGGACGCCTGGCTGGGGTCCGATTTTCCGGCACTTCTGCCGGTTTTCGGGGTCAGTATCCGCCTGGCCTTACGAGCGCCGCCGGGTAGCTCCTCCCCTGACGGCTGCCTCGCGCGCTTCTGCGATTGCTTGCTGTAAGCATTCGCTTCCACGCTTTTGGGGCTGCCCGCGAAAACGAAGGGTTCCGTCTGGGTAGACTTCGGCACCTTCAGTTCCACGGGTTCTGCCGCAGCCACAGTCACCATGGGTTCAACATGGTTCTGCTTGGCCGCCAACATTGACTTACGAAGTCTAAGCAAGGCCTGCTTGAGGTCCTTGCTGATGTTAGACTTCGAGGACGCAAAGTCAATTATGGAGTCGAGCTGCTGTGCAGCCACTTCCATCGCAGAGAGCCCATCTCTACTTTTATTGATGGCCCTCATCAACCACGCTCCATCCATAACTTCACCCGATGCGTTAGCCGGGGATGAAATATGGGTTCCAGCACTGGCACTACGTGCACTGCTGCCTCCTCCTGCTTCTACTCTCCTCAACGGAGATCTAGCTAGCCCACTTCTTGCGAAGGGGTTCGCTTCCCTACTACTGCAACTACCTGCACTACCACTACTAATCTGATTATTATTTGAATTTGTACTCATTTTGGATCCCACGAGTAGCACGGGAAAAGAGGTCAACCACGCCAGAGCCCTGCATTAACGCGGTAAGGGACAAATACTGTGAGGGGTGCCCAGGTGCCCCACAGGCTCCGTTAATGGCCGAACATCTTTTTCACCCCTTCGACCATTCATTCCTCAGCACGGTTTTTCGCATCACACCTTGAATTGGGGTTACCCCGTTTGGTGGACTCTTACCACCGGAACGGGTTGTCCGTAGTTCTATTCTGGACGCCGGAACTACACGGCAAGCCTTAGGAAACTACTTTGGTAGTCTAGTCGTCTTCGATGTAGGGTGTTTTATGTATTTTGGACAGAGCGTTACGTGTATATAATTTCGCCAGCTCCACTTGATTTTGCCGTAAATGGCCAAATTATATACGCGTAACGGTCTGTCCAAATTACTTTCATCACCCTATACGATCCAGTTTTCCACCGAAAAATCTCTACCATCCAAACGACCTTATCCAATCGTAATGGCGCCTCTCAATTGAATTGCTCTTTCTCCAGGCGAGATCACAACTTCGCCCGCGGATCTAGTTCCGATAAATCCGCCGGCCCTAGCTAATCAATACTATGTGGCACCAGCGCTCATTTCCGGCTGAATGGAGAGAAAGTCTCGTCGTCCCTGTTCCCAAAACCAACGTGGCCACTCGGGATACATATAAATTTCGTTCCGTATCTCCAACGTGTTGCCTCTCGAAGATGGTTGAGAGAATGGTTAACCAGCGGCTAAAAGAGCATTTCGAAGCGAATGGTCGACTCGGGCATCGACAGCATGCCTTCTAGCCGGGATACGGCACTGATTCTTACTACGCCTCGCTTGGAGACATCCTCAACGATGCACGGACAAAAGGACAGCATTCAGACCTCGTCTTGCTGGACATTTCCAAAGCCTTCAATAGAATATGAACGGCATTGGTACTAAAACAACTAACGGAAGAGGACTTCTCTGGGAGCCTGATCGACTTCCTTTAAACCTTCTACATCGATATTTCTGGGTTGCAGTAGGGAACCACAGCTC